>NC_067138.1:23656091-25067341 GCF_903995435.1 Acomys russatus
GAAATAGTTATGTATTTGTGTGCCAAGGTAATAAAGAGGTAATTGTATTGGTTAGTTTCTTTGTGTACTTGACACAAGCTAGGGCCATCTATTCTAAGCTCAGGGTTTAAAACAGGCACAAGAGGGAGTAAGGGGAAAATGGGAGGGAGGGAGGAATGGGAGGATACAAGGGATGGGATAACAATTGAGATGTAATATGAATAAATTAATAAAATATATTTAAAAAACAGGCACAAGGAGTCACTGATAAATAAGCAAAGGATTTCTCATCACTATCAACAAGTGTACTCAGGATACATAATTCCAATAGCTGACTGGGGTGTTCAAATAATGCCCTTGAGCTCACTAAGCTGTCCTGCTAAGGAGAAGGCATGAAACTTCTTGCCCTGGCATTCCTTGGGTAGATGGAAATATTCCTCTGAGGGGACTAAACCAACGTTTATGGGAACAGAGTTCACACAGCAGGATAGTGTAGGAAAATCTATGATATGCAGGGTCCAAAGCTTTCTTCCTAATGTTGCCTTTTGTCATGGAGTTTTACCAAAGCAACATAAAAATAGCTAGAACACCTATTTAAAGCAGTGCTTAATGTAATAGCTAGAGTAATAAGGAAAAAGTAAAGGGGATGCAAATGATAAAGGAAAAGTCAAATTACCCTTAATTTTATAAGACATAATCATATATCCGTGAGATACGGCATACATGCAAAAAATTTCTTAGAATTGGCAAACGCTTTCATCAATGTATGAGGCTATATAATAAAGATATCAGTATATTTCATATGTAACAGTAACAAACATTCAGTGTATGAAGTTAGGAAAATAATCCTTTTAACAATAGCTTTGAGAAAATTTCTAGAAATATAACTAATCAAGAAAATGAAAAACTCTACAAGTAAAATTATGAAATATTGAGGAAATGATACTTTAAGGTAGAAAGGTCTTCCATGTCCATGGATAGGAAGAATTAATATTGCAAAGGCTTTATTATACAAAGAAATCTACATATTCAATGAAATCCTTATCAAATATCCAGTAGTATTCTTTCCAGGAATATCTAGTACAGAAAGCAGAGAGAATACAAAAGCAATATTGAATAAAAACAACAGTGCTAGAGGTAAGTGCAATAGCTTATTTTATAGTACAGAGCAATAGTAACAAAAATCATCATTGTACTGAAGGACCAGGAGTCAGATCAATATCCTATTAGGCAGGCAGATAGGAAAAGAAGCCATGGCTGGGTAATAAAGATGTGCAGTCCCAAGATGCCCAGCTTTTTTCTTACCCTCCTGATATGAGACAAATGGCTGGCAACTTAAAATAAAGGCCTCCTAGCTTTTTATTTGTTTGTTTGTGTTTTCTACCAGTAGAACCCTTGGCTCAATACGTTCCAGGTTTATCAGGACATATTATGCAATATGGAACAATTAAAAATCCTATTTTCTTCAAACTGGCCAAACCTAAACTAGGGGAGGAAAGTTCTTCAAAGTCTTTAAAAACTCTAGCTCATAGCCAAGTTCGGTGGCGCACACCTGTAATCCCAGCACTCAGGGAAGCAAAGGCAGGCAGATTTCTGTGAGTTCAAGGCCAGCCTGGTCTACAAATTTAGTACAGGATAGCCAAGGCTACATAGAGAAAATTTGTCTGAAAACAAAACAACTAAACCATATAAACCAACCAACCAACCAAACAAAACAACTCCAGCCCATGAGAAGAGACTAAATTTGTGTGTTTATTGCATGAGAGTGTTTCCTCAAACCTCTAAAACACCTTTCTTCAATTTCTGATTCTTTGTGTTCCTGCTTGATATTTGAATTTTCTCTGCTGCTACGTATTGTGATTGAGATTTTTCCTGCCTTTTAATTCTTTTAAAATTTATTATTATTATTTTTATTTTTGCATATATATTTATATTGTTTTTTTACATTTTTTATTAATTTATTCATATATTACATCTAGATTGTTAGCCCTTCCCCTGTTTCCTCCTACTCTTCCCTCCCTCCCACTTCCCCCCTTCTCCCCTCCCCTATGTCTGTGATTGAGGGAGCCCTCCTCCCCCTATATATGCACTTGGAATATCGAGTCTCTTCTTGGTAACTTGCTATCCTTCCTCTGAGTTCCGCCAGGCCTCCCCATCCAGGGGACGTGGTCTGAAAAGGGGCACCAGAGTTCGTGTGAGAGTCAGATCTCACTCTCCACTCAACAGTGGAGAATATCATGTTTGTCGGCTAGGTCTTGGTAGGGGTTCGAAGTTTAATGTCTATATTCTCCTTGGCTGGTACCTTAGTTTGAAGAGGACCCCAGGACCCAGATCTGCCTGTCATAAAGTTCTTCTTGTAGGTTTCCAGGACCCTGTGGGTCCTACTATTTCCCCATTCTTCCATGCTACTCTCGCCTAAAGTCTCAATCGGATGTCCTCTCCTCTGACCCACTTTCTTGGTAAGTAAAGTTTTTCATGGTACGTATCCCTTGGACTAGTGTTTTGATATGAGTGAGTATATACCGTTTGTCTCTTTTTGCTTCTGGGTGAACTCACTCATTATGACAATTTCTAGATCAATCCATTTGTCCACAAATTTTGGGAATTCCTTGTTTTTAATAGCTGAGTAGTATTCCATAGTGTAAATGTACCACAGTTTCTTAGTCCATTCTTCTACTGAGGGACACTTAGGCTGTTTCCATGTTCTGGCTATTATGTATAAAGCAGCTATGAACATGGTTGAGCATTACATTTATATTGTTACCTGTATGTACAATAAACTACATACAGCAAGAAGAACCATGAAACAATCAGGAATTATAAAAATATTACATTCATAATGTTTTTGCTATTTGTATCTAGCAACCTTGAAGAAAACATCTTTCTTATCTTCATGAGTCTAAAATTCTGAATGTAAATCAATATATATCATATCTCATCTCTATCCACTTAAAACTTCTATCTAGACTTAAAAACATCTTAAACCCCTAAACAACTAAATGGGTAAGCTTGGATGCAGGCAGAGTCGATGGCCAAACTCTGCCAAGACAGGATAAGCAAGTCCTCAATAGTTCCTGCCTCACAAATATGTCTGTCAGAGATATTGGGCCAGAAGGCTAAAGATGATGCTCTAATGTTACAGAATTTTAGGTGACTGTTTAGGCAGCAAACTGTTTCTGTCATTTTTCCATTTTGGAAGCTGCTAACCTGAACTTCTGGTTCACTCAGGTAGTTAAATTTTATTCCTTCTCAAGTCTCTGATGGGGTTGAAGACAAGATAGTTTAGTTTTACAATTAACCCTTTTAATTCTTTAACTAGCAGAGAAAACAAAGCCAACCAAGGTCTTTATATAGTAAAAGTAGTGGCATGAAAAGTGACACATTGTTATATAGACAAATGTCGTAAACAGGACTCAGAAATAAACCTACGCAGCACAAGAACAGATTGTTCGCAAAGGCTAGAAAAGTAGCCTGTCTTCAACATGTGGATAGTTTCAAATGAAGAATGTAACTGTAGCTGTGCCCAACATCCTGAACAAAATCAATTCAAAATGGAGTACCTGAACAAGATATGTTCATCTCAGAAAATGTTAAAGAAAAAACAGAAATCATTTAATTGTGTAGGAAAAGGCATAGACTTTTTAAAAATGACAGCAACAACTTAGAAAAATGAGAATAATCAAGAGTTAGAATTGCATAATTCTAAAGCTCTTCACAGAGAAGGAACCATTACCTGAGAGAAAAGATAGTCTACAGAATGGGAGAAAAGCTTTTCTACTTGTACATATGAGGGGATTAATATACAGTAAACAAAAAGCCAAAAATTCTCACTAAACTAAACAATACAAGCAATAAATGAGTTTTAAAGTTCACAAAATATAAAGAATAAATGGCCAATGAAGAGGGAAATACATTCATTCTCCTGAGTCAATGCAACTAAAAAAGTACATTGATATTTTATGTCAACTCAGTGAGAGTGGCTAATACATTTAAAAAATTAAACCTTAAAAATGCTCATGGGGATGTAAGTTAGCCCAACCACTAAGGAGAATTAATGTGGAAGTTCCTTTAAAATCTACAAATAAAGTTACCATATGTCTTGGTTATGATCACTACTGCTGTGATGGAACACCGTGACCAAAGCAACATAGGGAGGAAAGGTTTTTATTAGGTGTGTGCTTCCTCATCACTGTTCATCAAGGAAGGAAGTCAAGACAGGAAGACAAATAGAGTAGGAACCTAGGGGCAGGAGCTGATGCAGAGGCCATGGAGGGATGCTGCTTACTGCCTTGTTCCATGTGGCTTTCCAGCCTGCTTTCTTACTAGAACCCAGAGCCACCCAACCATGGTGGTCCAACGCATAATGGTCGCCCCCCCCCCCCACTAAATTAATTGCTAATTAAGACAATCCACTACAGGCTTACCTGCAGCCTGATCTTTTCTTTTCTTTAAAAAGAAACTTTTTATTGATTCCTTCTTAGTCTCACATTGTGCACCCCAATCCTGCTCATCTCCCCAACCCTTCATATCTGCCCTTCACCCTTGTAACCTCTCTGCCAAAATAAAACACATACGCACAAACCCAAAGCATAGACAACGTCTCATCGTGGAAGCTGTAGTATGTCCCACAGTGTCCACACATCTTTACTTATAAGTGTTCATTGCAATGAGTCATTGGTCTGGTTCAAGATCTCTGGCTTGTATGACACCATCAATACTGGATCTTCACCAGGACTCCTCCCAGATATACTGTTGCTGCCCTGTGTCATGGAGAGCCTGCAAAGCTTTGGATCTGCTGGACTGGTCTTTTTATGCATCCTGTTTGCAGATGATACAGATTTTGGGGGTGAGCCAACTCAGAGTCCTGGATCTGGGCCTAGGTGGTAGCCGAGCTGGTTAATGTGCCTGAGTCTCCTTTATCTGCATCACCAGAGAAAGCTCTCTAGTACTGCTTTGGCTAGGAGGAAGGGTCAACTCTCTTGCTTTCATGTCCTTGGGCCGGCTCACCCATGTCTTTGCCATCAGGGCCAGCGCTACAGCCAGTGAGGGGGCAGGGCCAGCTCTCCTGACTATTGAAAGTGGCCAGGGGCAAGTGGGGGAGGGTATCAGACCTGAATCCACACCACTTCACGATAGAAGAGTGGTGGGGTCACTGTCGAGCTTTTAAAAAAAAGAAGCTCCACTATTTGGGGGTGTTTAGGCCTCAACCTCCCTTCCAAACTCTCAACCATATGTAGGAGAGAGAAAGTTAGTGGGAAGAGGAGGCCTCTTTACTTTTCCCGGCCATTTAGGGTCAGTTGGGTTCTTTTGGGCTATACCCATCTCCTTCAACAGCAGACACAGCCAGCAGTCCCCTCTAAGCTGCTGCACACTGAAGCATTTCTCTCTGTCTGCTCCAAACCGCCACACTGTCTCTGGTTTCTTCAAACTGCTACATGCTGCACGCCAACGCTACACACCATACCACGCTCTATCTGTGCTCTTATTTATATCCTCAGACCACGCCCCTCTCTGTGTTGCCGGAGGAAGACCTTACCGGCTGGCAAAAGTTACACCCCTCACGAGATAATTGACAGGTGTGGACAAGCTAAAGCACCAACTAATATCCCATGCTTGGGATCAGAACAAAAACATATTTACATAACACAACTGAGCTTACAAAGAACCCAAAACTTCATTCCAGGCCAGTTCTCATGGGCTCTCACCCTCCAGGCTGACTCACCCAAGTCCCTGCTGCCCAGGTGAGGTGTAAGTCGTGCTCTCCAGAGTGCTGCAGCTGGCAAGGGACTGGGCCACGGCATTGCTCTCATGACCCCAGGACCAGCTCTCTCAACTTCTGCAGATGCAGAGAGGTGAGGGGAGGCACCTCCACTCCCATGCTATCTCATGGTAGAGTGGCCGGGCCAGCTTTCCCATGTTCTTGCCCTCAGGTCTGTCTCCCCAGTGCCACAACACCAGGGGCAGCTCTGTTGTGCTGTCCAGGCAAGATGCAGTGTCTGCTCTCCAGAGATCTGCAGCTGGTGAGGGCCAGGAATAACATTACCTCTCTCATGGCCCTGTGGGGGAGCTTTCCCAGCTGTCAGAAGTGGCAAGGGGTATAGAGTGGTGGTGTCATCACCTCTGTGCCCATGCCACCTCATGGCAGATCATTGGCAGGGTCAGCACTCCTACCCTCAGGCTGTAGGGGCTGGCTCACCCACAGCCCCCACCATCAGGGCCACTTCCACTGTGCTACCTTGGCGAGGTACAGGGCCCACTCTCCCAAGTGCTGCCACTGGTGAGAGATGGGGCCATATCTTCAGAGCTGTGCAGCCAGGGAGTGGCAGGACCAGATCTGCACAGTGCCTGGACATCCATGTAGTTAGTCCCAGGTGGCTGCCCTAACCAGGGACATCCCTATGTACTCTAGTGGAAATATGAGCCATGGATGTAGACACCAGCCCCTGAATCTGCTAGACACATACTCAGACATGACTCTCAGGCATAGCTCAGGCTGAGACCTCACCATGGCCCCAGGTGGTGGGGCTGGGCAGCAGCAACAGGCTACTCCTCTCCACTCTTGAGTCTCCAGTTCCATCTCTCTTCATGATGTTCAAGCTACTCCACTCTCTTTCTCTCCCATCGAACCATCATGTACTCATACACTGTGGTGGCTCCCACTGGGCCACACGGCTGGTGGGCCCCTGGGTATAGTCGACACATCTTCTGTCTGTGCTGCGTGGTGAGGTAATAAGTGGGTGTCTACAGTTCACCTGTGCTCTGTACCCCTATGCTGCACTGTGTGGTAGTAGTTGGGGCTCTGTGTGTCTATGGTCTGTCTTGCCATGGGGCATCTTTTCCTGCCCACAATGCGTGGCATGGCAGAATGCAGGTCTGGCTCTTCTTCCCCCCAAACTGTGCTGCCTGGATTTGCTTCACTTTGCTCTGCTTTTTGAAAGTCCTTGGCATAAAATAACTTTGGCCACCAAGCCAAGTATCAGGCTGGGATGAATGAAGGACTGCCGTCTGCTATGCCCCCGACTGATGTAAGAACAACACTACCAGCAAGGAGCAAGGCATCTCTTTGCCCATTGCCAGGGTGGTGGAACTCTTAACTGAGGTTTCATCTTCTCAGATGACCTTTTTATCTGTTTGTTTTTATTTTTTATTGTGTTTTTTTTTTTGTTTTGAGACAGGCCTTCTCTGTGTAGCCTTGGCTATCCTAGACTAATTTTGTAGACTGGGCTGGCCTCAAACTCACAGAGATCTGCTTGCCTTTTTTTCCCCGAGTCAGGATTACAGGTGTGCACTACTATGACCAGCTACAGGTGGCTCTTAACTGTGTAAAGTTAACATAAAATTTGTCAGCATATTATATCATATATTCCAGCTACATTACTAGAAATATACCCAAATAACCTACACACCTATGTTTCCTGCAACAGTGCTTATAATAATCAAGTCAAGGAATAAATCTAGCTTTCCCTTAACAAATAGATGGATTAAAAATAAAACATATCCACAGTGGAGTTTTATTCAGCCATAAGGAGACTAAAATGGGATGGAAGTAGGTAGAAATATGGCTCATTAGTTGAGAGTGTGTAGTGTTCTTCCAGAAGACTTAAATTTAGTTCCCAGCACCCATGTCAGACAGTTCAGAAGTACCTGTAACTCCAGCTCCAGGCATGTGTGAGTACACACACACACACACACACACACACACACACACACACACACACACACACAGACACACACACACAGACACACACACACAGACCCATCTGATTATAATAAAACTGTTATGTAAAAGTGAACATAAGTGAAGCTATTAAATGATATCTTAGATTCAGAAAAATATGTTTATCATGTGTCAATTATATATGTGTAGTAAGTATATATTTGCAATAAGTATGCTCTGAAAGTAGATTGAGAGCTCTCGGAGGGAAAAGAAAGGGAACTAAAGAGAGAAAAGGAGAGGGTATAAGTTTAATTTGGCCAGTATACTTGATGTACTTGAATTAAAATGACTTTTGAGGCTTGTCACAATGTAACATAAACATGTGCTAATAAAATGACTTTTGAGGCTTATCACAATGTAACATAAATATGTGCTAATAAAAATGCCTATTCTAACTGTATTCCTGCTCTACATAAAAGGTAAAGCCAGGTATAAATAATTCTGAAGGTTTTGTACAATTTGAAAACTAAACATCATTCTAATATATGTTTAGTTATGGAATTTTAATTTACTACTGGAATGCAAATTAATTTATTTGAATGTGTACACATTTATTTCTTATGACCAAAGTCTCTTTTGTCCTAACCTGAGATGGCTCTGGTTAGGCTTGTGAGAAGTAGGCATGACATGAAAAGGTAAATGACTACTGCAATGCAGTTAAATGTTTTCTCTATTTGATTTTCAATGATATTCAAGTTAAAATTTTGTATAATACTTTCTACTATTAATATATGATGAACTATTGTATTTAGTAGCTTTGAAAAAGGATTGTTTTAAAAATATCATCAAAATATAACTCACCAAATATCCAGAAAAATAAGTGTGGCCAGATTTTTACTTCATGTTCTAAGGGTAGGGAAAATTACCTGTAATAAAATGTTCTGTATAAACATGCAACCACAACGAGCAAAAGACTATAGTTAGGAAAGGGTTCCCTTTTCTACACCATACAGAAGATGAACACCTCTTTTCTGCATTACCCTACCCTTCCCTTGGTCAGGTCTAAGTCTCTGGAACATTGCTAGGATTTGGCAGTAAAAGTAGCAAAGAAAATGTATTCAATGTGGTTACATTAGCAAGAAGTGAAAAGAAGTCCAGTGATGCCATGGGTGTCATCTCTTCATCACGACATAGAGGTTTAAATAGAAGGCAATAAATAGGCATAAATAAGCAGTCCAGTCAAGGTGTAGCCTGACCATCATATTGTTTTGGCTCCAGTTGCTCCTGAAATGTGCTCAGATAAGTTGTTAGAGCCATGTGACATCTCTTTCCAGGAGACAACCTTCCCATCTGGCTGGCACCAGCATCCAGCCTTTTCTTCTCCCAGCATGGAGCTGTTTGACATGGCCACAGCCACCACGGCCTATGCTCGCTCCTGAGAGATGCTGGTCCATTTCCCCCGCATAGTTGCCCAGCATTTGAGTAAAAACACAAAATCAGTAGCAGTATATACGAAGCTTTATAATTAGAAGTGGTGCCAAGGGCATGCTTTACTCTTTCACAGTAAGAAAGAAAAACAACAACAACAACAACAAGAACAACAAGAACAACAACAACAACAAAAATATCAGGTATCTTACAACTTGGACAAAGTCACCTTTATCCTAACTACTGTATACACTCCTTCTAATTCAGTGTTAGAGTGCCACCTGGTCCTCTTGAGATACACAGCTATCCTCCTTCCAATAAATCACACTCTGAGTCCAGGTCAATCTCATCCTTGTTCAGTACCAGGCAGTCAGGGGGGTGGGGTGGGGGGAAGAGGGGCAAGTCAATGTCATCTTTGTTCAGTACCCAGCGCAGTGGAGGGGGACGAGCATCCAGTGGGACCAGATTGTTCAGAGAAGACCTGGCTCCCCTTGATGTGGAAGTTTGAACTGCGTAGATGTTGTGCCTACACCTGTAGCTTACAGCTCAGCTTGCTGCTCTTGCAGAGGAAACTAGTTCAGTTGTTAGCATGCACTTTGGGGAGCTCATGAGCACCTGTAACTATAGCTCCAGGGGTTCTGACACTCTCATCAGGTCTCCTCATGCAACGTCACTTACTGGCACATGCCCATGCATAGGCATAATCATTTTAAAGAAGAAAACATTTTATTCTTAATGGATGTTTGGTCATTTCTTTTTCTTTTTTGATTTTGTGACCAGGGTTATCACCTGTCTCCTAATGCTGCATGTTCAGAAGCATACACGCCTTTCCCCAGCATTCTTGTGAGAGCACAGCTTGGTAGGCATCATGTCTGCACACACGAATTTTAAGATGTAATTGTTTATTGTACAAAGCAGCTTCTGAAGTTTAGACAGTTTCAGGCCTGAAAGAGATGTTTCCTCATATTCAAATATGTACTGACATATACCCAGTTACGTAGATATATAAAGGATTTTCATTTTGATATTAGTTTACAATTCTATAACTTATCTCCATATAATTTAAGGTATTTGTGTGTCTCTTCTATGAAATGCCTGATGTGTGTCCTTGTCCTTTTAAAATACATTATTATTATTTTTTACTAAAGTGTAAATGTAAGAAACACATAGCTTTGCTAGTTGGTAATCTGTAGATATTTTTACTGATTTTTGGCTTGTTCTCCTCTCACTTTCTTCAGACTTTGCTTCTAGGAATCTCAACTTTTAATCTTTATGCAGTTTAACATAAAATATTTTTCTTCACTGTTTATGTACTTTGTGTATATTGAATTATCCATGGTCTGTCTTTAAAACATAATATAGCATTCTATGTTGGTTTCTAAACACTGTAGCTTTGATTTTCTATAATTCCTTTTTTTGTAGTTAATATTTTACATAACCATAGAACTTTTTCTTTCTGGAACCACCATTCAGTTTTGTTAACTTTTATTGTTTGTGTATATGTAAATACTGATTTTTTTTCGTGTGTGTGAGGAAAAATTTCATGTAGCCTAGGCTGGTCTTGAACTCTGTAGGTAGCCAAATGTAACAGACTACTGATCTTCCTGCCTCTGCTTCTCCTGGGCTGTGGCTACAGATTTGTGCAATCCTACTGAGTTCATCTGATGCTGGGCACAAACCCAGGGATCCATACCTACTACCAGGGCATGAATAGTTCTTTGTTAATGGAGTTACATACTCAGCCACTTGAGTTTTCTCACTGTTTCATATCGAATCTTGTGGAGGGAGCTAATTTTCATCAACCTTTCTTGTTTCTTTAACTAACCATTTTTTCATTGTTTAAACGTTGATTTTCTTCACTCTGCTTTTAATTACTGTGAGCCTTCTAGTACTATTTCTCTGGCTTCAGGAACTGTCGAAATTCTCTTCACTCAACTCAGTATTTCACTTTTGCTTTTCTGCAAGGAACCTCATCATAATTTTCAATTATTTATGTAAACTTATTCATTTGTTTTAGTTTTTTTTTGTTAATTTCAAATGAACCTTAAATTGAAAATCAGTGAAATTAAATACTCCAAATTCTATTGCAATTAGTAAAACACCACCACCAGCATCACCACCACCACCACCACTACCACCACCACCACCAAAAATCATGCCTATATTCTCAGCACTTGGAAGGGTGAGGCCATGAGTTTGAAGACAACCTCAGGTACATGGTAAATTTCAGTCCACTCTTGATTACAGACTGAGACTCTATCTCAAAGTCAAAATAAAACTAAAAAACAAACAATAAATAATTCGGTTGCCTATTTTCAAAATTCCCAGGCAGAATTAGTCACATGAAGGACCCCTTGGAGCATCACTAGAGCTTATAGGAACTACAGGAACTAGACATCTGCAAACACGTCTGGGTTTATAATGGAGTTACCACCACGTCTTTCTGATACTCCTACAACATGCAATAGATCCGTTCCATATACCAGTAGAATTTAATCCCTTACTTTAAGTCTCTAAATGCTCCTCACTGCATGAAATAAATAACCACTTCCTCTGTCCCCCGAAGTCTGGCCAGAAACCTTGCATGAGATGCTTCAACACCAACCCTTCACAGAATGTCTATATTTTCTTACTCAGAGTTCAAGTTTTTACTCCCTTGAGCATTGTTAAATCTCTCAATTTAAATTATCCATTAGCGTTATTCATAAACCATCCATATCATGTTCTATTCCATTCCATTCCTGTTTCCTCAAAGCAAACATTGTTGTCTGAAACGTTGGTGATTGTCTTCACTCTGATGTAGGAAGCCCGTCTTGAGCACAGATGCTTTCTTATATTGTTCAATGCTATGTATACTGCACTAAATCAGTGGCTGAAACACGTATGTCATGGGTGGGTACCCAGTGTGAAACCACCCTGGGGCTCCTCGATGCTGTAGAAGTTCAGTCTGCCTAATATATTCCAACAGTCAAATGATCCTTTACCCACCTAAGCCATTAGTAGCCGAGGCTGATACTTGGTTTTAAATTTACTATAAAGTATAAGGGACCAAAGACAGACAAACAAACAAACAAACAAGCAGACACACACAAAAAAATCCATCCACTTTTCATCTATTCATCTTAGATTTATTATTTATGGCCATGTAAAAAGTCTGACAAGTGATAAATTGTAAAAAAAGGAAGATGATTTAGACATGTAGAAACATACATTGCTGATGACCATATCACCCAGAAAGGAGGATCTCTGGTGGTGGAGAAAGGGCTCAGTGGTTATGAGGACTTTAGTTCAGTTACCTGCACACCCCTCAGGTGATTGACAACTATAACTTGTGCTCTGGAGGAACCAACACCTTCTGGCCTCTGTGCACCCACATTTATGTGCACATATCCCCCCACTCACATTAAAGATGGAATTAAACAGAAGTGAAAACCTGAAAGGTTTGGTGAGATTCTTGGCTTATTGAAGCATATTAGCAAGCAAAGGAAAAGCATTTTGTGTCCCAAAAGGGTGGAGAAGTGACACCTTCACAACTTCATTGTCTGCTTTTAGGCAAATAAGGTCAGAGAGTTCCACCCTACAATCGCCTCTTTCTTTCCCTTCTCCCTTTCTTTTCTCCTTCTCCCTCCTTCTCTTTCCTCCTCTCTCTCTTCCTCTCATTTCTTCTTCCTGCAGTGCTGATATCCCAGTGCATAGTGAGTGCTGGGCAAGCGCTCTAACACTGTGTTCCAGTGCTAATCAATGACCTTGTTCTTATCAGCTGTATTAACTCAAAATACCATATGCTAACATGGCATATTTTTATGGGTAAACTGAAAAAATACATAATTATGAAGTAATCTCAGAATATCCATAGAAACCTTCCCTGATAAAATGAGGTGGAAAATTCCCTTAGGTAAGAGTTCAAGTGTCCCAGCATTGGGATGCAGACAGCCTTGGGGATTCCAATGAACTCATCAGGGCCAGGAGGCTCACGGTTGTCCTGACTTTCTCTTCCAATCCTCAGTCGTACTCTGACTTATGGTGACTAGTTTTTATTGTTGACTTGACATCTGGGAAAACGGAACCTCACTTGGGGAGTTTCCGTCATCAGAATGGTCGATAGGCATGTCTGTGGGAGTATTTTCTAGATCTTATTTAATATAAAGAACCTGGCCCCTGTGAACAATACTATCCATAGGCAGGCACACCTGGACTATAAAATGTACTGTTACTGAACATGAGCCTGGAAGCAAGCCGGTAAGGAGAGTTTCTCTGTGGTCTTTGCTCAGTCCTACCTCCAGGTTTCTGCCTTCCTCTCCTCCCTTGATTCCCCAATAAACCTTTCCCTTCACAAGTTGGTTTTGGTCAGTGTTTTATCACAGCAACAGAAAAGCAAACTGGAATACACAGTGTCTACTTTTGCTATGTGGTGCTATTTGGAACCTGATAAAGGCTTAGAATTGTCATTTTTAAATTTTCGTTCTGCATTCTACAGATTGGATGCTCTTTATAAATTTAATTCTCTGCTAGTCCTCTATATTTGACTCTTTGCATTATAGTCAACGTCCTATTTCTGCTCTGCTTATGTTATGGAGTTTGTGACCCCTGAGAAAAGACGATAGACTCAATCCAATTATAATTAAAAGATTTATTGATAAACCACTAGCAGGATGAACAATCTCTGAGAAAGATTTGAGATTGCCATGAACGAGGGGTAAGGGAAAGAACTTTTAGAGAAGAAAGCTGTGCAAAGACCTTCAATGTTTGTGTAGGCAAGTAAAACTGTTCTGTTCTGCCAAGGTAAGCGGTTAAGGCAATTCAAAACAATCTTTGGGTGTCCTTGTAAGCAGGTCACAGGAGAAGAAAAGCACTTAGTCATGTCATAACAAACAGTCATGGCTATACAGTTTTGGATGGGAGTCACTGAGTCAGTGTTGCTGGGAACTTATCTTCCTGGGACTAGAGTCAGAGCTGGTGGGTACCAAGATGGACACTTGGCATAAAATGGAGGTTCTGTAGCCATAGCGTTCTCTACTGGCTCTAGAGCATATAAATTAAAGCACTGATTTACCTTTGTGTAGGAGTAAAGGTTGTTATTTAATCAGACCCTAGCCCCTCTCTTGAGTAACCCTTTTCGTAACTCTGACTTCAACAGGTGTTTGTAACCCTGAATGAGCCTAGAGGCCAGCATGAGGTTTGATAAGTTAATAAGCACTACAGCCAGCCATTTGTTTCTTCCGACAGCAATAGGTAAACAGCATCTTTTGTAGAGGGGATCTGGTTTTCTTTAAAACTAGTTTTAACACTCCAGCCTTTTGTTAGTGATGAAGGGAGATATAGTCTCTTCTGTGCCTGCTTCACAGCTGAAACGGGGCATTGTTGTCAGGCCCAGGAAGTGACTGATGGTCAAAGGCCTGGAGGGAGCAGGGTACATGTTTTGTTGGACCATCTGAGGCTAGTGAAGTCCAAGTAGCTTTGGAGCAGTCTGCAATGCTGGTCCCAAGCTGGGGCTCAAGCTGGTAGGAAATTTTGTCAGAAGCATCTGGTTTACATTGGCTTTAATCCAGGGCTTGTTAGTTTTGAAAGACCTCCTGAGGCTGGCATGTTTGGAGCAGTTTGTAATTTTTAGTTGATTGAAAATATGTGGGGACAAATCTATAGACTAGGCACAAGGTAAAGTTAAGGAACTTAAGGGAAAATCTTACATTTGGAACTTTTAGGCCCATTAACATGGTAAGTGGTGGTAGGGGGAAGGGAGGAATCCTAAAACCAAGTGGGAGGAAGGAGGGAGAGGAGGGAGGGAGGGAGGGAGGGAGAGAGAGAGAGAGAAAGAGAGAGAGACACGGAGATGGAGACAGAGAGACAGAGAGAGAGAGAGAGAGACAGAAACAGAGATAGAGATAGAGATAGAGACAAAGAGAGAGAGAGAGAGAGAGAGAGAGAGAGAGAGAGAGAGAGAGAGAGAGAGAGAGAGAGAGAGAGAGCCCACCCTCAGGGACAGGCATGTGAGGAAACAGGCTGGGCCTGTCTGGAGCCCATTTGACCTGTGAAAGCTGGATCCAAGTCTTATGACTCCCCTGATACCTTGATGCTTACATGAATTATTTTTAGTTTATAAAAGGAGGTAAAGTTTTAGATATATTAGCATAACATTACTTGTAATCTGTCCTAAAATGCTAATTGTAGAAAAAGCAGCTAACAGTTGTCTGTAAGACAGCTAGCTGGCCTAGACTCATGCCTTCAAGTCATAGCTATGGCTGTGGGTTAAAAAGAATGAGCATCTTTTCCTCTGTCCAAAAAGCCATGTGTGTGTGTGTGTGTGTGTGTGTGTGTGTGTGTATGTGCTATATAACATATATGTTTTTAGGCTGATAAGAAGCACCTCTAAGTATATACTTAGAAGACAACCAAATGAAAATTACAATCTTGAACTTGTGACTGAATAGTAAATAACCAGTGCTCTACCAGCTCTTTAGAACTCCCTAGATCAATGTTAAAACTCTGGACTTTTGAAATCTTAGCAAATCAGTAGCATAGAAGGGAGAAATTTGAAACATTTTTTCCATCTTCTCATAGACTTAAAATCATTTTCTTATATCTTTACAACTTGCATTTATATGCTTTAAATCATTTTTTAGATCCTCAGGACTTAACTTAAACTTTCTTATCCTCAGAACTTGCACAGACTTTAAACCATTTTCTTTTCATCTAATCAGAGACATGAACAGTTGTTACAGAAACAGTCATTGCAAAGCAAGTTCTTTTAAGTGAAGAAACAACAAAAACTTACATCTGTAACTTGTTTATCCTTTAATATGAAGCCGGTTAGCAAGGCAAACTTGTCTGTCTTTCTCAGCAGGAGATCCAATAGTTCTAGAAAGGCAAGATCTGATTTTTACACATGAAATGAACTAACAAGGTGTCTGCAGCCCAGGGTGGGGGTGGGGAGGAGTTGGTCACCTGCTGCTGCCAAGTTGACAAAGTTAGTTAATCTAGCCAACAATGGCATCAGAGAACCGAGAGGGTTAAATTACGGCAGGACGTATAATCCAGATGACCTATGTACCAGTCAAAATGAGAGAGACGTTCCTATGACCTAGACAGTCACCTCATCAGGCTCCTGTGGTATTGATGGCTTTGTTGGGGCAGAGGTCCCAGGGCAGCATGAGACTTCAGCACCAGGCCCAGAAGAACTGAGAGGGTTTTCCTGTGGAGGAGGAACTTGGGAGATTGACCCCACTTTGCCTAGTGGAGCAATCAAACCTCCAGTGTTCTATTTGTTTACAGTTTGGGCTGGGTCCTGGCAGCAGGTGAGGCAACTGGGAGCAGTTCTGGCCAGTGGTTAGTGTTGCTACCATTCAGGTAGAGTCCCCATGCCCCATTTTCTTCTTTGGAGACCTTATGGTCACCACTAGGAGCTGGGGTCTGTCTGTCATAGTAAGCTTTTTTTTTCTATTAAACATTTTAAATGGCACATTTAGGAGATCTCTGACAAGTTTGAGTGAGTGGTAAATATGAAATATAAGATGGCAGGTGACAGATATGATATGGAGAAATTTATTATATGAACATGAGAGATCAAGGAAGTGGGAGGGGCATGAGAGAGAGAGAGAGAGAGAGAGAGAGAGAGAGAGAGAGAGAGAGAGAGAGAGAGAGGGACAGAGGATGCAAGAGAGAGATAGATAGATAAGGTGGATTTACCCTTTTATAATCCTGGGCAGGGGTACTCCTTAGTGCCAGGCAGGTAATGAAGTCATAGGTTGCTAGGCAGACTGGGGGCAGTATGCTTACATTGAGGACCATCTATTAAGTATATCTGAGCTAAAGAAACTTTGCTTGTTGTAGTTACTTGCTTTAGGCTTAACCTTGAAATCATAAGCTAAATAAAGCCTGTCCTTGAAAATGAATCACATTTTTACTTAGCATGAGTACAAATAGAGCTTTGAGTACAATAAAGAATTTGATCATTTATAAGGTGACTCAGCATTAACTTACATGTTCTAATTATCATTAATAGTTTATAAGAAATTATCAGCTTTAACAAAATTAAGATTTTACAGTTTTATTCCTGTTAAGTTTTACCCTTAAAAATTATAGTTTTTTAATTGATGCTCTCTTACTATCAAAATAAAACTTTAAATCATGAATGTAGCCCATAGAGAGACTGGGAATTTTATAAAACCATAAATAGAGGTCATAGATAGATTAGAAACCATATTTTGATTTTTTTATAGTATACCATTATAGAATATTCTAATTTCTTGCATGACTCAGTTCATACAAATAGTTAAAGCTTAACAAAATTAGTAAAGATAAAGAAGCTAGACATATGTCTTTAACTCAGCTATTGTTAATCTGAGTAGACTTAAGAAATTTATAAACCTCATTCATCAAATATATTTTATTTATTAAACATATGTTTTTAAAAATTTCTTATATAAATCATCACATAAAAATCTATCCTAATTAAAAAGTAGGTTTCTTAGTCTAAAAAGGAGATAACCAGAGTTGATTTAAAGTTACATAAAAGCATGCAATAGCAAGTTAAGATTACCTATGTATAGGTTTTCAATTAGTAATTTTTTTTGTTACAAGCTAATTTTTTGCTTAGAATTTTATAGATTCCCTCCCCAACCCCTGCCCACAATGGTCTCACCTATCCTGAGTGAAAGAGAGTTTACAGTTTAGCAAGTATTTGGTACCCATGACCTTGAATGAGGGAACAGTTTTCATAAACAAGAACCAAAAAGGGGGGGGGGGCAAAGTCAAGGAGCTAGATAGCTTTAATTATATTTAGTCATCTTAAATGTTACATAAATCCTTTTTTAAAAAATTCAAATAGCATGAGACATAAGAGTAACAAATAAATTTACCACTTTTTTTTCTGCAAAATTTTTTTTTCCCAAGGGGTTGTTAGACAATACTTGGAGTTATCTATTATACAAAACAGGTTTTTCATGGTTGCATAGGTGGAGCCCGTCTTTATTCTTGTTTTTTAGCCTGTATACACTAGTTTCTCCAGAAAATCTAGAAGTTTCATGCAATTAGGGCCCAACTGCATATAACAAGCTGGAAGGAGCAACTGGTTTCTTAGGTGAAAGCTCTTGCTTAATCTCTGTCATTTGAAGGAGTATTAACTTGTGACAAGTCCATCTCTGACTATTGTAAGCAAGCATATTGAGGGTTATTATTGAGAGATTTTAGACAAAAGGTTTGATTTTATAACCAGTTTGTGTGTGTCTATAGACAGAGGCAGATAACCTGAAAAGCTTAATAAATACTCTTATATGGTAAAGTCATTAAGTTGTAGAATAATACAAGTATCTCTAATCTAGAGATCATTTAACAGGAAACTATAAAACCCAGACATCTACAGGAAATGTTGGCATCAGGTTGTATTTCTTTTCTTTATGTATTTTTAAATTGATTTTTAACTATAACCAGTAGGCTTACAAATCTTTTCCCCCCTGTATTTCATCATGCATTTCTTCTTGTGCAGTCTAGGCTGAGAATGCCTGTAAATGGGTCACTGTGAAGTGCAGCGTTTACTTATTTTCCAATCAAAATAAGAAACAAACCATATCACCTCATTTCTACTAACTTTTGAAGGTTGACAGCAGTTAAAGAATTTTGCTTCTGTGTATGAAAGTTCAAAAAAAATCATTTTTTTTCATAAAATGCAAGAGAAACCAATTTTACCATCAAGTAAAAGTAAAAACTGGGTTTTTTTAAATTTATTTTTTTTAATCTTTTTTTTTATTAATTTATTCTTGTTACATCTCAATGTTTATCCCATCCCTTGTATCCTCCCATTCCTCCCCCCCCCCATTTTCCCATTATTCCCCTCCCCTATGACTGTTCCTGAGGGGGATTACATCCCCCTATATATTCTCATAGGGTATCAAGTCTCTTCTTGGCTACTTGCTGTCCTTCCTCTGAGTGCCACCAGGTCTCCCCCTCCAGGGGACATAAAGTAGAACAATATGATAGGCAGATTTGGGCCCAGGGGTCCCGCTCAAACTAAGGCACCAGCCAAGGACAATACAGGAGGTAAACTTTAAACCCCTTCCCAGATCTAGCCAATGGTCAGAATATTCTCCACAGTTGAGTGGAGAGTGTGATACGACTTTCTCACATACTCTGGTGCCTCACATTTGACCATGGGTTTCTTTTTTTTAAATCACAGATAGAAAATTTATTTATTTGAGGAATTTATCTTTCAGATCTAGTTACAGATAAAAGCAATGTATACAGAATTATGGAAGCATAGAAAAACATGGCTAAAAGAAAAAAAGTGAACATCTGTGACATTCTTCAACAAGTGTTGGTTAAGGAATACATCCATATCAACTTATAAAATGAATAGACATTTGGCTTGAGTTTTATTAAATAACTACCTGAGACATATTACTTAAAAAACACGATAAGCTTGGAAAACGGGGAAGAAAAATTTGTGTTCTTTTCTTTAATATACATTTATTTTATTACATATGCATAAAAGAAATTACATACAGCAGGGAGAACCATGTGACAATCATGTGTTCTATAAATGTTACATTCATAGTGATTTGGATATTTGTATTTGTCAAACTTGAAGTAAACATCTTTCCTGTCTTGTTGAGTCTAAATCTCTGAATGAAATTCAACATTTATCCTATCTCATCTCTATTAACTTAACTCCTTTATCTTCATCTAAAAAGATCTCATCCCCTAACCAACTAAACTTGATTGTAAAACTAAACTATCTGGTCTTCAACACCCCTCAGAGACTTGAGAAGGAATAAGACTTAAATTCCTGAGTGAACCAGCAGTGCAGATTAGCAGCTTCCAAAATGAACAAAATGACTGAGACAGTTTACTGCCTGAACAGTCACCCAACACTCTCTATAACATTGGAGCCTCATCTTCAGCTTTCTGGCCCAATATCTCTGCCAGACTTATTCGCAAGACAGGAACTATTGAGGACTTGCTTACCCTGTCTTGACAGAGTTTGGCTGTTGACTCTGCCTGCATCTAAGCTGCCCATTTTTAGGCAGAATTCTGTTTGTGGCAGGAATGAGGACATTTTGCCCAGTGGATGGTTTGCCACATTTGAAGCCATCTCCACAAGGAGGTTCTATGATGCTCATCATCTTCTTTGAGGTCGACTGGGTGTTGTCAGGAGTTAACTTGTCTTGCTGTCAAAGAAACTTTAGGATAATAAAAACATCTTTTAAAATTAGTCCAAAGTGGTATTTAGGAAACTTAGTTATAGGCTGCTGCACTGACACCGTGACAAACCAAAGTTTAGAGTTGGGTCTGGTTTTGTTTCACTTTAATTTCAGTATCAAATGCTCACAGACTAAGTTCTGAAATGTTCCTATTGTAAGGCAGGGGTCTGCCTGAATTCCACTACACGTATGACCCTAGTTGAATGCTGGAGGGTGAGGCACATTTTGACTACGTAGCATTCATCAAGGTAAAAAAAAATTCATCGTCTCCTACTTGGCATTCCATTCCCTGGAAATCTACTTGGTATCATAAGAGAAGAGATGGCCCAAAAGTGAAGAGCACTGGCTGCTCTTCCAAACATCCTGAGTTCAATTCCCAGAAACCACATGGTGGCTCATAACCATCTATAATGAGATCTGGTACTCTCGCCTGTCATGCAAGCAGAAAACTATATATAATAAATAAATATTAAAAACCCTCCATTTCCACCAAATCTTTTCATAAACCATGATTCTTCTTGTGACTTATCTGTGACAATTTCTAGTGTAGCTTTAAAAATTTTTTTTTTGTAGTGGTTAGGGAACTATTCCAAGAGGGGCATGCTTTCAATCAGTTCTTGATCCTGTTGAGTCTCTTTGTGAAGAGAGATTTGTCTTGCTCTTGTTCTGGAGTTATATAAAGAATTTCTCCTCTTCTGTGCCTCGGCAGTGAAGAGTGTACATATCTCATTATATCCAGATTTCCACAGACTCTTAGAATCTCTACAGCTCCCATTTCCAAAGCCTTTAATGTACCTTCAATTCCAAAACAGTACTTGCCTGTGTCCTGGCTATTTTAATCAAAATAGTGCCCTATTAATTTCTTCTCTTGAATGAACTTCACATTGGAGAGAACTTCAGTAGACAACTCAATAGCTTGGTTGAATCCATTTTTACCACCAGAGGATGTATCAACTAATTTTAAAACTTTTGATTGCAACCGCTGATCAACCGTGTCAGATGGACTTAGTTCAGTTTTATAGTCAGCTGATGCGACTGACTTTAAAATACAGAATATTTCATGAATTTGTGTGTCATCCATTCGCAGGGGCCAGGCTAATCTTCTCTGTGTCATTTCAACTTTAACATATGTGCTGCCAAAGCGAGCATAAGCTTACAAATCTTAAGGTACAGTGCCTTTTCTTGGGCTGCTTTGTTTTCTCTCTTTGTCCCAGAGTCAGATGACCTTGTGACCCAGGTCAGAGTTTTGGAGGGAATTTTCTAACAACCATGCTTAGGTTGGAAGAGGGAGGTCATACCTCAACTCCAGAGCCAGCTTTTTTACTAAAGTAGAACAGCATACAACAATATTTTAATATCAACCATATCCCGAAGACACCTAATCCTCGAATAGGAGGCTGTAGAGAAATGCTTTCTGTGCCTGTGGGACTTAAACAGTGGGCTACTGTGGGCCAATGGGAGGGACAGAGACAGAGCAAGCTTCAGGGCGGTGTTGGTGTAGTCAGGAACAGCCTGCCTTACAGTACTCCTGAAAGCAGTGCTCGGAGCTCAGGGAAGTTTGGCTATGCTTAGTTTGATTCCCATCTCTGGGACAAAGATCGAAAACATAAATCCAACAGACAACAGAGAACAACAGAAAAAGCACAACACCACGATCAGAAAAACAAAACGAAACAAAACAAAACACCAAACCAAAATAAAAGACCAGAGGTACTCAGACATATTGTGACCACTTTCACTCATACACTAGAACCAGGACAGTAGGGCATCCCCTCTGCCCCAGAGACTGGATCTATGGTCTTGTCTGGTCTCATTTTTTTGTCTCTTCAAATGTCCAGACTCCAAAACAGAACAACTCACCAGTAGGTCCAAACTTTAGAAGCATGTTGGTCAGCAATTCTTGCTTTCAATTTGCAAATTTGGGGTGGCTGAAGCCTGGGATCCCTGGGTCCTGTCAAGTCCACTTTGGACTTGTTCCCTATGGGGTCCATCTCAGATTCCTGGTCCTGAGTCTGGGCAGAGAAGGGGGTCTCCCAGGGATCTCACTGGGGCCTCCGAATGTGATGGAGTTTGTGATCTCTGGGAAAAGACTATAAACTAAATTCAATTGTAAGTGAAAAATGTACTTATTAGCTGCTAGCAGGATGAACAATCTCTGAGCAAAATTTGAGACTGCCATGTAGGAGGGGTATGGGAAAAGATTTTTAAAGGAAAAACCCACATGAAGACCTTCACTATCCAGGCAAGCAAGCAAAAACTGTTCTCCTCTGCCAAGTTAGGTGTTTAAGGCAACTAAAAACAATCTTTAAGTACCTGTGTAAGCAAGTTATAGAAGAAAAAAAAAGCAGTTAGTCATATTATAACAAGTAAACAGTGATGGCTGTACATTTTTGGTTGGGAGGGGGTGTGCCACTGAGTCAGTGTTGTTGGGAAATCATCTCCCAGGGGCTGGAGTCAGAGACAAAAAGCTGGTGGGTACCAAGATTGATGCTATAATACTTATTTCACTTCTTATCCTTTGCCCTCCAGTGACTCTCTGTCGGTGGGAGCACATCATGCTTCATCCCCAATGGGTATACAGCATTGGCTCTGTTTCTTCCTTTGTTTTTATGGATAGTTGACATCAAAGGCTCAGCTTTTAACTTATTATTTTCTAGACAATTCTAGTGGTTGTGTGCAGTGTGTGTGTGTGTGTGTGTGTGTGTGTGTGTGTGTGTGTGTCTGTGTGAAGAGACATAATTAGTTTTTCTTTCCTCCTAGCATGGTACCAGTAACGAAATAACGATTCATTGCTAGAGGAGAAAACTATAATAGGGATCAGACTTGCTTATCAATGCATTGTTTGGGTGATAATTATAGTAGAAACAATATAAATTAGAGTAAAAATTGCATACAAAATGTATTTCAATTACTGAAAAGGAGCAGTTAATCATAAAAAATGTTGTAAATGTTTGTTTGGGTAAATGGTGTCTGAAAGCTGGTGGATTTTTTTTAACCTTTCTTTCTTTCTTTTCTTTCTTTCTTTCTTTCTTTCTTTCTTTCTTTCTTTCTTTCTTTTTCACATTACTGTGACATGTAGTGTTTTGAGATTGACCTGACACAGGTGACAGTAATGAAGAAACAACAGGCACACATACAGAAAAATCTGGGACTTGCTGTGTCATGCACTCTGTTGGAGACACTAGCAGCAGCCTGCCACAGCTAGCACAACTGTGAGCATCACGGGGGCCTGGAAGAGAGGGGCCTGGAAATAGACACACACGACTCTAAATTCACTTCAAAAATAAGCATTTAAAAAAATTTCCCCCACTGCTTCTTATATATTGTTTGGGTGGCTGATTGAGATCAGCACTGGAGGCAGAGCTGTATTAAACAGTGTCTTTGGTCTGCTTATCTGTCATTTTCTTCACCACTTCCCTGCCCTTGTGGCCTTGTTTTGTTCCCAAAGACATTTCTTCTAGGTTTTGTCTCATACCTAGAGTTTGTTTTTTTGGCATTTATGAGGCTACATATGGGCGAGAATTTGTTCTTCTGAAAGGAACTACATACAGACTGTCTGGGCCCCAACATCAGCCTACTCAGCACAATTATAATATAGCATGACTGAGGAGGTGGCTTTGATAATCTGGGGAGGAGGTCTCTGTGGGGGAGTCGTCTCAGGTGATAGTAATCCGGGACGAGGAACCTCCAGGTGATAATTTCTTTATGCACTGTCACCATCCTTACTCCAAGTAGGCAAAGGCTTTGCTATTTCTTTGAGCCTGTCTTGGAGAAAGCTTTACCATTTTCATGGGTCTGAAGCATTGAGGTCCTTAACATGGCTGTGCTCATGTCAACAATATACACTCGTTAAGAATTTCATCTGCTCTTACAATATTTTCCACAGCATCAATATTCTCCACTGATTTCGCTAGTACTCTAGTCATTTCGGTTTCAAAAGCTAATGCCTTTGCATTAATTCTGGATGAAGCAGCCTTCTGAACTTGTCCAGATGACTGGCTACAAATTCAGTGTTAGTTTTCAGCTAGCACAGTTGCTGCTATTACACTCGAGACTTTTTTTTTTTTTTTTTTTTGCTGGCAGGGGAATGTGGCTTTTAAAACAATTAAGATCACTGTGGTAGTTTTTGCTCTGTGGATCTTCCAGCCGAACTTCGCAAAGCCTCTTTCTCGTGTGAACTCCTTCTTGGCTTCTAATTTGAATTCCTGTTATATTGTCTTCCTTTTGTGTGTGTTTTATACATACATTCTTGTTGAATGTCACCTGTGGCTTGTCACTAGCATGTCCTCTGTGGTTCATCACTAGCACATCTTTCCCTCATCTGAAGCCTCCTTTCTTAGTAAACAGAAGTTGGTCAGAGGCTGAGTGAGTCCTGTATTACCTTGAAAATCTGGCTTCTGTGGTAACAGATGTCTATGTTTTTACATTATATGTTGATTTTACTTGGCACACAACTGTGCATATGTATGGATGCACAGTGATGCTTACAGACATGTCCACAAACTAGGTATTGGCTGTGTTCATCTCCTCAAATTCTTATAATTTTTGTGTCATGAAAAAAACATTCAAAAGTCTGTTTCCTGTTATTTTGAAGTCTACAATCTAATGACGTTAACTACAGTGTACACAGCCCTAACATTTACTCTTTAACCTAGTTGTGATTTTACATTTGCTAACAATTCTCTACATTCTTGTTTCATTCTGAAATGCACAAGTTTTTTATCTTTCACCAAATAAATTTTTATTGCTTCTGTTATTGTGTTCAATCCTACTGGGAAAAACCAAAGCCTTAATCCAAATTCAGATTAAAATTAAGTGAATATATTTTTACTGCTAACAAACAGACAACAGCAGCCTTAAAACCAAATTGAGAGCATGTTGTCCTAAGGAAGAGTAGGGGAGGAATACTTTCCAGTGGGCATTACAATTATCCGGCTTCTGCAGCAGCCCTGGGAAAATTGTTTTCCTCCCCTTAACCATCTCGCAGTCCCATTTATTACACAGGGATAGGGAAGACTGCTTTGTCCCCTTTCCCACGGTGATAAGTGGTTAATTATCTCATAGCAGGGACATCATTCTTTCATTTTTACCTCACAGGAGGAACACCATTATGGGGAGGATATAGGCTACTGGGAGCCCATGGGAATTTTAGAGCATAGATCAACAGCTATTAAGGGGTTGCCTGGTACAGAGTTAAGTTTTCTCAGCCATCTCATTTCAGAAAAATCACATTCTGACACAAAAAGTTGTATACACACACACACACAGACACACACACACACACACAGTTGTGCACACACTACTATGGTGTCAGGATGCTAGCATTGCTAACATAGAATCACATGGCAGACTAGACAACATCATGAACCCAGCCTTCTTAGTATGGAGATGTTACTGTAAAAAGTTATTAATTTCAGGCAGCACAGAGTGCAGCCTCTCTTATGACTAGATTGTCTGGTTATTGGCCTTGTGGTTACAATACGCAAAAATTGAGTATAGTGAGTTATGTAACATCCAAAGTCATTTACATGGCAGCATTCTCATAAAAGGGGAATTTAAAGCATGGTTACACATAAAAGAAGACCCATCAGACTAAAGAGGGAAGCCACCCTGTAGGCCAAAGAGAGAGGCTGCAGAAGAAGCCAATCCTGGAGATGCACAGATTTTAGATGGAGACCTTGGTTCTAAGAAAATAGCTTTGTGTTGCGTGGTACCTATAAGTAGGCATGCCAAAGAAAAAGTCAACAAAGGTACTCCGTGGACAGAAAACAGTTTATTAAGAGCACAAAAAACTGCCAGGCCCCAGAGTTCGTGTGAAAGTCATACCCCACTCTCCACTCAACTGTGGAGAATGTTCTATCCATTGGCTAGATCCCATGTCCCCTGGAGGGGGAGACCTGGTGGCACTCAGAGGAAGGATAGCAGGATACCAAGAAGAGACTTGATACCCTATGAGCATATACAGGGGGAGGAAATCCCCCTCAGTCACAGTCATAGGGGAGGGGAGTAAGGGGAAAATGGGAGGGAGAGAGGAATGGGAGGATACGAGGGATGGGATAACCATTGAGATGTAACAAGAATAAATTAATAAAAAATTAAAAAAAAAAGCAACAAAACTGCCAGGCCTTGAATAGTGGTGGACAGCAGCCAGCTGCAAAAGCTTGTTGGATTTTATACTCATACATGTAGGGCGTGCGTGGTGTGTGTGTGTGTGTGTGTGTGTGTGTGTGTGTGTGTGTGTGTGTGTGTGTGTCTTGAGAGCTAGAACAGCCAGGTCACTGGTATGGGGACATTTTCAGATAACAGAGGGGCTGACAGTCACAGTTAGGAGCAGTCAGCCAGCCCTTAAGGGCTTCTGTGAAATGGTTTTAAGTTTCTGTTTTCTGGCAAAACCCAGCCAAAGTTTGGGCCAAGCCCTTACTCTAAAACAGTGCTACCAGCGCTGCCATTTTGGGGTCCCACTTTCTCACCTAACAGTAACCTGACTCTGGAGGTTTGATACAGCAGTTCTTGAAGCTTGCACAGTGTCCCAAGTACTCCTGTGCCAAGATTTACAGGACTTTTCTGTCATATTAAAATTTTTTAATGTTTTATTTATTTATTTATTTTTAAATTTTTTATTAATTTATTCTTGTTACATCTCAATGGTTATCCCATCCCTTGTATGTCATATTAAATTTTTTTTCCCCAATTGAAACTTTTTTTTTTCCTGGAAGAAAATGGAGGTTCTGGAACTTTGTGTTGTGTGGTAACTATAAGTAGGCATGCCAAGGAAAAAGTCAACAAAGATACGCTGTGGACAGAAAACAGTTTATTAAGAGCATAAAAAACTGCCAGGCCTTGAATAGTGGTGGACAGCAGCCAGCTGCAAAAGCTTGTTGGATTTTTTTATACATATACATGTGACGCAAAAGGTCACAAGGGCAGGAGAACAGAAACACATCACATCATTGAAGACTGCTACCCAAAATAAAACGAAGTAAACAGTTGGTGGAGAGTCTGATCAGCTAATTTGCAGAAAGAGATGCTTCTATCCTAACTGTCTATTTGCCTTCAAGCTGGGTGGAGAGCTCCAGGTTTGCATGTTACCAGATTTACCTGTGTTGACTTGGGCTTTTTGTGATGCAGCTGAATTTGAGTTATCCATGAACCTTGTAAATAGCCCCTCACTCACACTCTTATTACTAACTACAATAAAAACCTCATTGGTTCACCACATTGGACATTGTTGTAGCCGTTACTTTGGTCTGCAATAGGTTCTCTTCTGTGGTGTGTTGTGTCTCAACAGGAAATGTCTGTAATGGCACAGGCACACTCTGATAATTGTATCTGGGATTGTGCACTGCCCAGAACCAGCCTCAAAGGGACACAGCAGAAGGCTGTGCAGGTTGCCTGCCATCTTACAAAGTATCAACTGGCATTTCGACTTTTCATCTTCAAAATTGACTATTTCTGTTTACTCACATTATGCATTTGAAGAATTCCTTTCTGAACTTGAATTTTCCTGTAGGTTTGGGTTGTTGTTCAGTATTAGAACACTTGCGCAGTGTGCAGAAGGCCCAGGGATTTACCCCTTTACTAAAAGAAGAGGAAAAGAACTGCCCTTCTCTGAGCCAATGTCCTGTCCGACCGATTCTCTTTCCTCACATATCTCCAGTTCCATGTGAAATTTATTTTTTCTAAATCATGTCAAGAATTTCCCCCTCATAGCTAGACATTATTTCTTTCACCCTGTTCATACCTGCAGGTCTACCTTAGGTTCTTTGATTTTTTTCACTGAGGTGACCACAGTTTCCTCATTGATTTAGTTATTTCTGCCAGGCTTCTGAGGAATTTATCTTCCACCTTTACACGTCTATGCTGCTCCCTTTCTCCATTATCATAAATAATGCACCTGGGTTTCTCCAGGGATTTAAATTCAGAGAAAATTTGTACAAGTATATCCACTCCATTAATTTCTTCAATCATTCCATATAACATGTACATTAAATTCTTAATTTTCTTAAAAATATATCTACCATAGCATTTGTCTGGTACTAACCATAGTTCAGAGATAAAGTCTTAGGTGGATATAATTATTTCCATTAATCTAATAATTCAAGCAATATCTAGAAATTGATTAATTTTTCAAAATTTGTATAAATAAATGTGTGTGTGTGGGTACACATATGTGTGTGTATGCATACATGAGTGCACTATCTCTCCACCTTTTTTAACTTAGGAAGAACCTGGACTTTTGTGGCAGTCATTTTCACAGATGTGATCAATATGGATAAACTTATTTTCATGTAACATTTTGTCATAGTCACTTCTTGTTTTCATATGACTATCCTGAACCTTTTCATAATAAAAGCATAATTTTCAATAAAAATAAATACAAACTCAAAACTTTCTCACATTCTGTATTTGATGCATGTTATATTTTTATTTTAGAGAATTCTTATTTGCTTTATAAGTAATAAATGCATTAGTAAATTTTTTAATAAACTTTAAGTTTTAGACTAGTTTCTCATTCTCAAAAGTTGAGATGGCAGAGAGACTTTTTACATACCTCACATTAGAATCCATGTTGTTGAATTACCAGTTCATAATTTCTCAGATTTCTCCAGCTTTTTAAAATTTTTTTTTATTAATTTATTATTGTTACATCTCAATGTTTATCCCATCCCTTGTATCCTCCCATTCCTCCCCCCCATTTTCCCATTATTCCCCTCCCCTATGACTGTTCCTGAGGGGGATTACGTCCCCCTATATATTCTCATAGGGTATCAAGTCTCTTCTTGGCTACTTGCTGTCCTTCCTCTGAGTGCCACCAGGTCTCCCCCTCCAGGGAACATGGTCAAATGTGAGGCACCAGAGTACGTGAGAAAGTCGTATCACACTCTCCACTCAACTGTGGAGAATATTCTGACCATTGGCTAGATCTGGGAAGGGGTTTAAAGTTTACCTCCTGTATTGTCCTTGGCTGGTGCCTTAGTTTGAGCGGGACCCCTGGGCCCAAATCTGCCTATCATATTGTTCTACTTGTAGATTTCTAGGACCCTCTGCATCCTTTTATTTTGCTGTTCTCCCATGCGTCTCTCATTTAGAGTCCCAATAGGATGCCTTCCCCTCTGTCCCAGTTTCCTGGTAAGTGAAGGCTTTTGTGGGACATGCCCCTTGGGCTAGTATGCAGATATAAGTGAGTATATACCATTTGATTCTTTCTGCTTCTGGGTTAACTCACTCATTATGATCATTTCTAGCTCAATCCATTTATCCACAAATTTTGGGAATTCCTTGTTTTTAATAGCTGAGTAGTATTCCATAGTGTATATGTACCACATTTTCTTTATCCACTCTTCTACTGAGGGACACTTAGGCTGTTTCCATGTTCTGGCTATTATGAATAAGGCTGCTATGAACATGGTATAGCAAATTTTCTTGTTGTGTGCTGGAGCATCTTCTGGGTGTACTCCATGGAGTGGGATAGCTGGGTCTTGAGGAAGCCCTATTCCCATTTTTCTGAGATAGCACCAGATAGATTTCCAAAGTGGCTGTACTAGTTTGCATTCCCACCAGCAATGAAGGAGTGTTCCTCTCTCCCCACATCCTTGCCAGCATGTGGTGTCGCTTGAGTTTTTGATCTTAGCCATTCTGATGGGTGTAAGATGGAATCTCAGAGTTGTTTTGATTTGCATTTCCCTGATGACTAAGGAGGTTGAGCATTTCTTTAAGTGTTTCTCAGCCATTTGATACTCCTCTGTTGAGAATTCTCTGTTTAGTTCCAAGCCCCATTTCTCAATTGGGTTATTCGGTTTGGTGGTGTTTGATTTGAGTTCTTTATATATTTTGGATATTAGACCTTTGTCAGATGTAGGGTTGGTGAAGATTTTTTCCCAGTCTGTAGGCTGTCGCTTTGTTCTCTTGACAGTGTCTCCTGCCTTACAGAAGCTTCTCAGCCTCATGAGGTCCCATTTATTAATGGTTGACATTAAGGCCTGGACTGTTGGTGTTCTGTTCAGGAAGTTGTCTCCTGTGCCAATATGTTCCAGGCTCTTTCCCACTTTTTCTTCTAAGTGGCTTAGTGTCTCTGGTTTTATGTTGAGGTCTTTAATCCACTTGGATTTGAGTTTTGTGCAAGGTGACAAATATGGGTCCAGTTTCATTTTTTTACCCATAGACATCCAGGTAGACCAGCACCATTTGTTGAAGATGCTATCCTTTTTCCATTGAATGGATTTGGCTTCTTTGTCAAAAATCAAGTGACCATATGTGTGTGGATTCATATCTGGGTCTTCGATTCGATTCCACTGATCAACCAGCCTGTTGCTGTGCCAGTACCATGCTGTTTTAATTACTATTGCTTTATAGTACAGTTTGAGATCCGGTATGGAGATTCCTCCGGAGCACCTTTTATTGTACAAGATTGTTTTAGCTATTCTGGGTTTTTTGTTTTTCCATATGAAGTTCAGAATTGAACTTTCAATGTCTTTAAAAAATTGTGTAGTTATTTTGATAGGGATTGCATTGAATCTGTAGATTGCTTTTGGTAGGATGGCCATTTTTACTATGTTAATTCTCCCGATCCATGAGCAAGGAAGATCATGCCATCTTCTCAGGTCATCTTCAATCTCTTTCTTCAGAGTTTTGAAATTTTTTTCATACAAGTCCTTCACTTGCTTAGTTAGGGTAACTCCTAGATATTTTATATTGCTTGTGGCTGATGTGAAGGGTGTGGTTTTCCTAATTTCTTCCTCTGCAAGCTTGTCATTTGTGTATAGGAAGGCTACAGACTTTTTTGAGTTAATTTTGTATCCAGCCAATTTGCTGAAGGTGTTTATCAGCTTTAGGAGTTCTCTGGTGGAATTTTGAGGGTCACTTATGTACACTATCATATCATCTGCAAAGAGGGATAATTTGACTTCCTCCTTTCCCATTTGGATCCCCTTGATCTCCTTTTGTTGTCTTATTGCTCTGGCTAGAACTTCGAGTACTATATTGAAGAGATATGGAGAGAGTGGGCAGCCTTGCCTTGTTCCCGATTTGAGAGGAATTTCCTTGAGTATCTCACCATTTACTTTGATTTTGGCTATTGGCTTGCTGTATATAGCCTTTATTATGTTGAGGAAAGTGCCTTGTATCCCCGATCTCTCTAAAACTTTAAACATGAATGGGTGTTGAATTTTATCAAATGCTTTCTCTGCATCCAAGGAGATGATCATGTGGTTTTTTATTTTCAGTTTGTTTATATGGTGGATTACATTGATGGATTTCCGTATATTAAACCATCCCTGCATGCCTGGAATGAAGCCTACTTGGTCATGATGAATGATATCTTTGATGTGCTCCTGTATTCGTTTTGCAAGTATTTTATTTAGTATTTTTGCATCTATGTTCATAAGAGAAATTGGTCTGAAATTCTCTTTCTTTGTTGAGTCTTTGTGAGGTTTAGGTATCAATGAGACTATGGCCTCATAGAATGAATTTGGTAATTTTCCATCCATTTCTATCTTTTGGAGTAGCTTGAAGAGTATCGGTATTAGCTCGCCTTTAAAGGTCTGGTAGAATTCTGCACTGAAACCATCTGGCCCTGGGCTTTTTTTTGGTTGGGAGACCATCGATGATTGCTTCTATTTCTGTAGGGGAAATGGGACTATTTAGCTTGTTTATCTGTTCTTCATTCAACTTTAGCAAGTGATTTTGTTCGAGAAAATCGTCCATTTCCCTTAGATTTTCAAATTTTGTGGCTTATATGCCTTCAAAGTAGGATCTTATGATTCTTTGAATTTCATCAGTGTCTGTTGTTATGTCTCCCTTTTCATTTCTGATTTTGTTGATTTCAATACTGTCTCTCTGCCTTTTAGTTAGTTTGGCTAATGGTCTGTCTATCTTGTTGATTTTCTCAAAGAACCAGCTTTTGGTTTTGTTGATTCTTTGGACTGTTTTCTTAGTTTCTAATTTGTTAATTTCAGCCCTGAGTTTGATTATTTCCAGGCGTCTACTCCTCTTGGGTGTTTCTGCTTCTTTTTTTTCTAGGGCTTCCAGTTGTGTTGTTAAGATGCTTATGTGCGATGTTTCCAATTTCTTTTTAAAGGCACTTAGTGCTATGAATTTTCCTCTTAGCACTGCTTTCAATGTATCCCACAAATTTGGGTATGTTGTTTCTTCATTTTCATTGAATTTCAGAAACTCCTTGATTTCTTTCTTTATTTCTTCCCTGACCCAGGTGTCATTTAGCAGAGAGTTGTTTAGTTTCCACATACGTGTAGGCTTTTTGTTATTTCTGTTGTTGTTGGATTGCAGCCTAAGAGCATGGTGATCTGATAGGATACAAGGTATTATTTCAATCCTCTTGTACCTATTGAGGCTTGCTTTGTGACCTACGATGTGATCAATTTTGGAGAAGGTTCCATGGGGTGCAGAGAAGAAGGTGTATTCCTCCTTGTTTGGGTGAAAGGTTCTATAGATATCTGTTAGATCCATTTGACCCATGGCATTGGTTAATGATGTTATTTCTTGGCTTAGTTTCTGTTTCAATGACTTATCCTTCAGTGAGAGTGGGGTGTTGAAGTCTCCCACTATTATTGTGTGGGCACCGATGTGTGGTTTAAGCTTTTTTAGGAGATCTTTTACAAATGTGGGTGCCCTTGTATTGGGAGCATGGATGTCCAGAATTGTGATGTCATCTTGGTTGACTTTACCTTTGATGAGTATGAAGTGTCCTTCCTCATCCCTTTTGATTAATTTTGGTTGAAAGTCTATTTTGTTCGATACTAAGATGGCTACACCTGCTTGCTTCTTGTGACCATTTGCTTGGAATATTTTTTTCCAACCTTTTACCCTGAGGTAATGCCTTTCATTATGGGTGAGATGTGTTTCTTGGATGCAGACGAATGTTGGATCTTGTTTATGTACCCATTCAGTTAGTCTGTGTCTTTTTATTGGAGAATTGAGGCCATTGATGTTGAGAGATATTAATGACCAGTGACTGTTAAAAGTCTTAATTTTGATGTTGTTTCCAGTCGAGCGTTTGTGTAGTTGTGTTTTTGCCATGGGATAGTTATCTATTTCCTGGGTAGTTTTGGTTGTAGCTTGACCCTTTGGGATGGAGTTTTCCTTCTAGTACCTTCTGTAAAGCTGGGTTTGTGGATAGGTACTGTTTGAATTTGTTTTTGTCATGGAATATTTTGTTTTCTCCATCAATGGTTATTGATAATTTTGCTGGGTAAAGTAGTCTGGCCTGGCATCTGTGTTCTCTTAGGCTTTGCAGGATCTCTGTCCAGGCCCTTCTGGCTTTTATGGTCTCTGCTGAGAAGTCGGGTGTAATTCTGATAGGTTTACCATTAAATGTTATTTGGCCCTTTTCCCTTGCAGCTTTTAATATTTTTTCTTTGTTCTGCATGTTTTGTGTTTTGATTATTATTTGGCAGGCAGTTTTTCTTTTCTGGTCAATTCTATTTGGTGTTCTGTAGGCCTCTTGTATGTTTATAGGCATCTCTTTCTTTAGATTGGGGAAATTTTCTTCTATGATTTTGTTGAGAATAGTTTCTGGGCCCTGGAGTCTGATGTCTTCTCTTTCTTCAATGCCTATTATCCGCAAATTTCTTCTTTTCATGGTGTCCTTAATTTCTTGGATGTTTTGTGTCAGGAGTTTTCCAGATTTGGCATTTTCTTTAATGGTTGATTCAATATCTGTGATTGTATCTTCTAGCCCTGAGATTCGTTCTTCCATCTCTTGGATTCTGTTAGAAAAGCTCACCTCTGTGTTGCTCGCCTTCTTCTCTGAGGTCTCACGTTCTCGTTTTTCTTCTGTCTGTGTGTTTATCATTGAATCCATTTTCATTTTCAGATCTTGAACTGATTTTTTGATTTCTTTCATCTGATTTTTTGTATATTCCTGAGTTTCTTCCATTGCCTCTTTATAGGTCTTCAGAGCTTGAACCGTTTTACTTATTTCTTTCATCTGGTTGTTTGCATTTTCCTGCAATTTTTCCAGTTCCTCTCTATGTGCTTCTTTTATGTCTCTCACCTGTTTGTCTGCGTCTTCCTGCATTTGATTACGAATTTTATTTGTTTCCTCCATTATCATCCTCATTACTAAGGATTTGAGGTCATTTTCTTGTATTTCCATTGTATTTGAGTTCTCTGGGTTGTTTTCTTTGGGATAGCTGGAAACTGGAGACGCCATGTTGTTTTGGGTTTTTTTGCGTATGCTTTTGTGTTGTCCTTTAGACATCTTGCCGTCTTTCTTTTTGTTGGGTAGCTTCCAGAGTTGAAGGGAGGGTGTCTGAAGATAGATTCACTTGTTTTCTCACGATTTCCCTAAGCTGGGAGCTCAAAGCTTCACTGGTGTGGATGTTAGGAGGTTAGCCCTGTTGTTCTGGTCTCTCACAGCCAGTGATCCTCAGCCCCCCTCTGCTGTGGATCTTGCAATTGTTCTGGGTCTCTGAATGAGCGTTGGGTCAGGCCAAGGTATCCACAGCCTTCTGTGTTCCCTGCCAAGTCCAGCCAGGAGCACTGGGACCGAACCACGGGCAGAACTCAGCTAGATTCTCAGGGCCTGAACCGTCTGCCAAGGTCAGCTAGGGATTTTGGGCCCAAAATGCACACAGGGTCCAGCCAGAATTTTTGGGCTGGGACTATGCACCAAGCTCCGCTAGAGCCTTTTGGCCCAAAGTGCGTGCTGTGGTCAGTTATTGACTCAGGGCCCGAACTGACCACCAATCTCAGCCAGGAATTCTGGATTCAAACTGCACACTGTGTCCAACCAGAGTCTTAGAGCTGGTGGAACCGAGAGTTTTGTCCAGCCTGCGCCACAGCAGGAGAACTGCGGCTGCTCTGAGTTAGCGCCAATGGTGGAACAAGTGCTCCGCCCGGACTGTGTCACCGCAGGGGAGCTGCCGCTGAGCTGAGATGGTGCCTAGGATGGAACCGAGCACGTCACCAAGCCTGCGCCACAGCAGGAGAACTGCGGCTGCTCTGAGTTAGCGCCTGTGGTGAAACCAAGTGCTCCGCCCAGACTGTGTCACCACAGGGGAGCTGCCGCTGAGCTGAGGTGCTGCCTAGTGTGGAGCAGCAAGCTCAACTAAGCCTGTGCCACAGCAGGGGAGCTATGGCCACGCTGAGTTAGTGCCTCAGGCAGAATTGCTTGCTGGGCCGGGCCAATACCCAGGACTCTGGGGCCGAACTGTCCGCCGAGTCCAGTCTGGGTCCAAAGGCTCCACGCGACCCAAATCCTGCCCTGAGTCCCCTCTCCTGCAGCAATTCCCACCAGCCACCACACCAATCGCCTCCACCGGAAGGCTATGAGCTGCAAACCTCAGCCGCCGCTGCTGGTGCCGCTGGTGCTGCTGCCTCTGCCGCTGCCGCTCTGATCAGAGAAAAACCACGCTCCTCCCGTGTGCCGGGGCACGCAGGTCCTCCGCACCCTGGTCCCTCCGAACCGTGGAGCACTCCCGCTGCCGTGATGTTCGGACCTCGGTGTTCCTGGCTCAGAAATCTGTGCAATTCCCTGAATTGTTCACTGGAGCCTCCAAACGCGGTCCACACTGCTCGCCGCCATCTTGGATCCCCCTTTTTTAATTTTTAAATTTATTCACATCACATCCTGAATGTTAACCCCTCACTCTTTTTTCTCATTAAAATTTTTTTATTTTTAAATAATTTAGTCACATTACATTCTGATTGTTATCCCTCATTTGTACCTTCCCATTCCCCCTCTTTCCCTCTTTCACCCTAGTCTCCTCCGCTCGGCCTGTGACAGAAGAGGGCCTCCTCCCTCACCATATGGTCATAGTCTATCAAGTCTCATTAGGGTACCCTGCTTCCCCTTCCTCTGAGTGCCACCAGCCTCCCCACCAAGGGGGAGTGGTCAAATAGGGTGCACCAGAGTTCACATCAGAGGCAGTTCCCACTCTCCCCACAACCGTGGAGAATGCGCTGTCCATTGGCTAGATCTGAATAGGAGGTCTAGGTTTTCTGCATGCATTGTCCTTGGTTGGTACAGCAGTTTGTGCAGGTCCCTCTGGGTCCAGATCCACTAGCCTTGATGGTCTTCTATGGTTCCTGGACCCTCTGGGTTCTTCTAGCTCCCCATTCTTCCTTACCACTCTTACCTGGAGTCCCAACAGCGAGCCCCAGCATCTGTCCAGATCTCCCACTGGATTTCTCCAGCTCTTACTCCCATTTTTTCTTCTTTCAGCATCCCACAAAGATCTTGTGTTGCATTTATAAACCTAGTGAGATATATATGGGGTATACATTTAAGAGAAAACATTAGTAAGTCTTCCCTTTAGAAAAAATAATATACATGTTAATTTATATCGCAAATGACATCTCTTGATGTCAGATGTTACCACAGTAAAAAAAAAAAAAAAAAAAAAAAAAAAAAAAAAAGAAACACAAATACACTACTCAGAGTTGACTAGGCCCCTACATGGAAATTCGAGACAGTCAATTCTCAAAATAGTTGGACTTGAGTGGATACTGGAGCTAGGTGTATTTTAGTTCCTGTGTCCCTCACTGTATCACAGGCAAAAAACATCAATTTATGGATTCCTCCAAGATACCACATGGACTGGAGCAGTACAGGTAAAGGGAAAAGGACAGTCTAGCCTTTGTGGTACTTCTGTTTTCCTAGCTACGTGTCGAAGAACAATGTCCTATTGCCACACCTACTCCGCTGGAGTCTGTGTGACATGCAACCTTATCAGCTCGGAGGATGCTCCGACATCGATCAGGTGATGGGCAACCAGATTCGCAAGGGTCCCTGGCAGAAGCCCAGGTATTTGTTGAGACGAGCATCCCGAGTCCTGGGTGTACAGAGCCTGGTTATTGGCCTACTTCTGCTTTTCCTCCTTCCTTGCTCTATAATCACTCACGCATTCTTATTAAGTCCACCTCCAGGGCAAGGCCGTTCTTACCCTCTGAACATCTCAGTAACTGAGAAACCTGATGTGAGTCCATCGGGAAATGAACCAATGGTGGCCATGGATGAAGTAGTTCCGCAGAAAACTGAACGTCTCATATTAAACATTACCAGAAGCATGACTGTAAATGAAACTACACCTTGGGGGTGAAGGTGTTTGTGCAGTTGATACAGAAAGAAAATGCAACTGTGCAGGAGGCACTTGACAAATGGCAACAGCTGGAGTATAGGCTAAAGAATTCTAGGAAGAGAAGGCATATCCAGGAATGTGAGGATAGCGAGGAGAGTGAAGCAGTCCTGGGAGTTCCCAGTAAAACAGAAAATGGGACAACTTAGGACTGGATTGAAGGGAAATGGTGGCAGAGACCCAAATACAGAAGACCCTAGCTCTAGGAACCACTCCCTACCCTCCATTACCATATATAGGAGTGTATGATGAGGATTTAACACGATGGGTTACTAAGGATGGTAAAAAGATAAGATATTAGGACCTGAGTCCCTGGGAAAGAATCTTGAGGGCCAGACCTCCATGGTGCACTTTAACTGCAGCAGAGAAAAATGACATAATTATACAACTCACCAAGGTGGTAGTAAAGTATGGCACCCCATGGGACTGTTTTGGTTTACAATGTATGGGACTACCAGAAAGATTAAGATGTGTAAAGGAATGTAACAACTTTATCTAAGTATGGGCTACAGATGTGCAGACTTGTACTTCTCTCATGGGTAAAAACTGTTAATAATAACATGCCTGAAAAAGGAGCCAGCTTCGCCTAGCTGACTGCAAATTCTAAGAAAAGCTCATGCCACCTTCTGAGGTGATTAACCGCAGTCTGTCTCTGGCCCTTGTGCATAGCCAGAGGACCTTGTTGTACTTTTAGTTTCTGATTATTGCTGTACTTTGCACTTTGTAACCTGATCTGTATCTTTTAAACTGTGGTTTGTAGCTAGCAGAAGTTCCTGTCATGACTGTATAAACCACTGTGCTCAAGTAAAGATTTGGGCAGCAGCATTGAACCTCCCTTGTGTTCGTGTCTGTCTGTCGCGCAGAATCTGTCCCCACCCGATATCCTAGGACCCTTGCTCTCCACGGCTAGAAGCCCCGTCGGTGGTCCGTGGCAACCTATGACCAGACCAGCTGCCTGCTCATCAGATGAGCTCTGTTCCCTGTCAGTATGACATTCCTCAGGAGGAGGGCTGAGCAGGGTACGTGTATTTTCAGCTCAAAATTCCAGCCAGCCACTCCTCTCCTGTTAGGTACCTTTAGGCAGTTCTGCCCTAATTACACATGGCTTCAGGGGCTGAGGGCTCCGATGTGGTAGAGTCTGTGAGCTTGGAGAAGTTAACTGAAGTGGGACTCCGTCTCTGCAGCTTTGCAGACTCCATCATTCATGATGAATAAGGAGCTACTACTGTGTCAGCTTTGGGGTCCCCCATGTGCCCAAGAGTAACCACTCACCCATGCTCTATATGTAAGACTAGTAAACTCAGTGATTCTCTGGAGTGAACTTTGGTTTAATTGCACTTTGCTTTGTTGTTGAGACCTCATGAGGAGGAGGTGGACATTATTTAGGTCTCCTCAGGGAAGAAATTCCTATAACATTTGATGTAATCAGCAGGACAGACAAAGGTGCACACAAATATGGGAGGGGGGAACAGTGTCATTGATCACACTATTGGGGACACATAGAAAACTGAAGCTGTGCTGAGGGACACTTGCAGTGAGATCTTGACATGCCCAGTGATCCCCCTATGATATAAGGAAGTGTGTGATGCAAAGTAATTGGGTGAGCTAAGACTGAGTTAACGAGAGGATTGAGAAAAGGACAGTACAGCAAGGATCTCAGGACCTTGTTGTGGCTTTAGAGGCTTTGATGGTCTCTACCATGTGGCCTGCTGTGGAGGTGAGAGCTCTTGTGAGCCATTTCCCTAAGTAGGCAGCCAGAGGTGCCTGTAGGTGAGGACCACACAGGGTTGACTAGGCTGCCACATGGAGATGTAAAATAATCAGTTCTCCAAATCCCTGGGCTTAAGTGGCTACTGGACCTAGATGTGTTTCAGTTCCTGCCCCACCCCAACCCTTAATATCACAGGCAATAAACATCAGCTTATGGATTTCCCCCCAAACATCACACAAACCAGAGCAGTACAGGTAAAAAGTGTTAAGCCTGACCCAGCAGTGGACAGCAGTTTCCCTTGAATAAGTCATGTACATTTATCTCCTGGAGGTAGAGATTGTTTTCTCAGCCAGGGCCCCTTTCAGCAGGTAGGTGTGGCCAGTGGAGACATATAAGCTGTCTGTAGCTGCAGTGCAACATCAGCCAAGTGTCTCATAGCCCTGGGTGTTGGAGAGGCAATGCCTGGACTGGCAGGTGAGTACAGACTGCACTTGTGGGTAGGGAAAACTGGGCCAGAGCAGCTGTGGCAGCCAAGTAGATGCAGTGGTGCTACTGCTATTCCACATTAGCTTTGGATCTGAACAAATAGCTTAAGCCAGTCCCACTGTGATCATCCATCAGGAGTGGTCAAGTGCACAGTGCTTCCTTTGAAGTGTCTCAAGGAAGGAGACACTAAAATAAACTGTTAGTAAGGCATGACACAGCATGAAGAGCTTGTGTCTATTGCTATCACCCGGGGCTTGCTTGGAATGGATGACAATGGATTTTCAGAGTGTTTCAGCAAGGTCATCTCCCTAAGCCCACTGTTTTGTCATGGCCTATGCCAAAACCTTGCTTGGTTTTCCTACTAAGTCTCTATGAACAGTTTTTCATTGTACTGATGACATAATTCTAAACTATGAATATTTTATAATTTTTTATAACTCCTTCGAGAGGCGTATAAGTGTACCTAACAGAACAAGGAATTGTTATATCAGTTCACAGAGGGTTCAGGAGGCAGGCACAGCTGGAGGTTTGGGAGCTTTACAGTTGGGTAAGGCACAGAAGGTTTCCACCAAGGTGACTCAGAAAACACTGCAACAGTCTATATGTGTTCATGTTAAAAGTAAACAAAGGGAGGCAGGCGGATCACTGTGAGTTCGAGGCCAGCCTGATCTACAAAGTGAGTCCAGGACAGCCGAGATAACACAGAGAAACCCTGTCTTGAAAAAACCAAAAAAGAAAAAAAAAAAGTATACAAAGATAAACAAAGGTTAAAAACTGATGCTCTTGGAAGCCATATAGTTGTTGAGATTTCCATTGCTTTGGCTTTCTAGGATTGTTTATTTGAGAGTTGTTGGCCAAGGAGGCCTTCAAAGCCCCCCAAACAATAGAGGATATTACAATCGCTGTTCTTCGCATGCCAGAACTATATAACGAGTCCCTATTTTTGAAGATATTATATGCTGTGGTTGAAACACTTAGATAAATCAATTTAAGACTGAACTGAAAGTATCCACGTGCTGTGGGCTAGCTTTTGTATTGCCAGAAAATGTGATGAAGACTACTGGGGTGAATTACTGTCAAAAGTCCTATTTAGTTGTGGATCCTGTGTGCTTCATGATGGAAGTTCCAGGAAAGATGAGCCAGCTAGTAAAATAACAGCATGAGCAGCTATGGGTACAAATAACTTTCAGATTGAACTTAAGGCCCATTCCACAGGGATATTCACATTTGGTACTGTGAGCTCAGATAAAATCCTATGGCTGGGACAATCATAGGACTCAGTAGGGAAGCAATTACTCCTGTTTTGTAAAATGAATAGCTGTACAAGATAAGGTACTTTCCAAACATTGTGTTTAAGCCTATCAATAAACTACTGTTAACTTCTGTTAGGATGTATTTTGTTTGCCCTCCCTCATTTTCTCACTTTAAAATTAAAAAACTTTTTTTATTTAAATAATTTATTCAGATTACACCTAGATTGTCATCCCCTCACTTGTATCTTCTCATTCCCCCTCCCTCCCTCTTTCATCCTATTCCCCTCCCCTAGGCCTGTGACAGAAGGGGACCTCTTCCCCTATCATATGATCACAGCCTATCAAGTCTCATCTGGGTAGCCTGCTTCCCCTTCTTCTGAGTGCCACCAGGCCTCCCCAACAAAGTGAGCACCAGAGTTCATGTCAGAGTCAGTTCTCACTCACAACTTTGGAGAATGTACTGTCCATTGGCTAGATCTGAATAGGATGTCTTGGTTTGCTGCATGCATTGTCCTTGTTTGGTACAGTAGTTTGCGCAGCCCCATCCCCTGCCCATCTAGATCCACCAGCCTTGTAGGGTTCCAGGACCCTCTGGATCCTTCTATTTCCCCATTATCTCATACCTCTCTTACCTGGAGTCCCAACAGCAAGTCCCATCATCTGTCCCAATCCCCTGCTGAGTAAAGACTCTCAGAAGACATCCATGTTGGGCTAGTATCCAATTCTAAGTGAGTATATACCATGTGTATCTTTCTTGGTCTGGGTTGATTCACTCAGGATGATCATTTCCAATTCCGTCTATTTGCCTGCAAATTTCAAGATTTCCTTGTTTTAAATAGCTGAGTAGTATTCCCTAGTGTAAATGTACCACAGTTTCTTTATCCATTCTTCAACTGAGGGAAGTTTAGGTTGCTTCCAGATTCTGGCTATCACGAATAAGGCTGCTATGAACATAGTTGATCTGGAGAAATGGGAACAGTCCTTCATTGCTGGTGGGAGTGAAAACTTGTACAACCTCTTTGGAAAATAATCTGACACTATGCTAGAAAATTGGGAATAGGGCTACCTCAAGATCCAGATATTCCACTCCTTGGAATATACCTGAAAGATACTCCACCACACATCAAGGGCGATTTTTTAAATAGTAGAAAGTCTGTCTCTGAGGCTCACCACTAGTTATGCTTTTGAGATAGAGGTGTTGATGAGAGGGCACAAGAGTTCTGTACCACAGGAAACTTGGAAGAACATAGCTAGAAATCTGTGTTACCCCATCCAAGGTTCAGGAACCCATTGCAGAATAAGGGGGTGGAAAGAATATAAGAGTTGGAGGAGGGAGTGGTGTATTGGAGAATGAGATCCTATGAGTGGAGCAGCTGCAGTCTCTACCATATTGTCTGCCTGTTTGTAAACCCATCATGATCCAGCTTGTTGAATTCCAGAATAATGCATTTTATTATAGAAGGTGTGCCACTGAACTCTCACCTGAGATTACGTCTGTTTCTTGAAGACATTTGTGTGTCAGTTCTCCCTAATTATGTATGGCCTAGCAGCCTCTGGAGGTGCTAGACTGTAGAGGACTGGGAAAATCAACTGAAGAAGGGCTCCATTTTTGCAACTATGGAGAGGCCATCATCTACATTTCATGAAGGTTTACAAGTTCATCTGCTTTGGTTCACCTAAATGTAGTCCCTCAGTCATGCTCTAGGCAAATACACTCGTTGTTTTCTCCCGGGTAAAGTTTGGAGAAGCTGTACTGTGGTTGGTTGCTGGGTATCTAGTGAGAAGTTGGTAGCTATTGCTCAGGACTTCCTGGAGAAGAAATTCTCTCTACATTTCATGGTATCTGAGAGGTGTCATCCAGCAGTGGATGGAAACAGATGCAGAGAACCACAGTCAAACAATAGGCTGAGCTCTGGGAGTTCTGTGGAAGAGTGGGAGAAAGGCTAGAGGGAGCTGGATGGGCTCAAGGACACCACAAGAAGACCTACAGAGTAAACTAACCTGGGCCCATGGGGGCTTCACAGAGACTGAACCACCAAGCAAAAAGCATGCATGGACTGGACCTAGGCCCCTGCACATATATAGCAGATGTGCAGCGTGGTCAACATGTGGATCCCCTAACAATGGAAGTAGAGGCTGTTTCTGACTCTGTTGCTTGCTTCTGTATCTCTTCCCTCTAGCTTGGCTGCCTTGTTAGGCCCCAGTGGGAGAGCATGTGCTTAGTCCTACTGTGACTTGAGTGGTCATGGTGGGTTGATACCCCTTAGGGACTTCCTCTTCTCTAAGAAAAAGGAGAGGAAGGGATAGGGAGAGGGAATGAGAGTGGGATTGGGGAGGAAAGGAGGGAGGAGGCTGGAATAAGGCTGTAAAGAGATTAAATAAATAATGAAAAAAATGAGTGGATTAAAAGAGTAAAATAAAAGAAGAGTATCTTCACCATCAAGTTAAAAGATACATAAGTTTGTTGGGACTAAGTTGGACACCATTATTACTCATAAAAAAGAGAATTCAGCTCTGCTGTGATGTGCATAAGACAGGAACCTTCTAATGATATGGCCTAAGTGCAGATCTTCATCTCCTCCTCATCTCTTCTAAATACAACCCCTTAGTCTCACCCTTAACTCTGTAGGAGACTACCTGCTGCATATTGCTCCTCCTCTCTGCTCCCATCTCCTGTGGATCATGTAGATCTTCTCTTCTCCCCACATATTCTGTTATCACAGCCTCCAAATCCATTAGGCATTCTCTGAAAATACAACACCAGCCCTTCCAAAGAGGCAAGCTGGCCAGCAAAGTAGGTATCTTGGGTTCAGATCTCCACACTCCCTCTTTTCCATACTCAAGCACCCAATCTCATCCTCAGCTCTGTAGCAGATTAGTTGTGGGCACTTCTCTGTCCCCATTTGCAGGGAACTGAGCATATCCTAGTAGAACACCCTGTTTTCTCTCCACCAGTAGAACTACTTAGTTTCCCTCTCCTAGGCCACCCCCCACTCCTAAGTGTAATCCCCCAATACGTAGAAACACATTTTACTAGGAATTGTCAGTGGCACTAACTAGCAGGATCTCAGATGTATTTTTTTTTGTTACCAGACACACATGGCTACCACAACCTTCTAACCATCAGAGAGGAAACAGAAACAAATGAGCAAAACACACACTCAATAAAGATCAGTACCTTGAGTTACAATCTTCCCAATCCCAGATGCCTAGATACTAGTATGAAAATTTAATCAAAAACAGTCAGAAAAATATGTCTCTACTATAGCCCAGCAACTCTACCACAGTAGGCCTGTGTATTGCAACATAGATGAATCACAAGAAAAAGATCTTGAAATAACCTTTTATCTATATAATAGAGGTCCTTAAAGAGGAAATGAATAAGCCAGGTGTGGTGCAGAGGCAGGTGGATTGCTGTGACTTCAAAGCCAGCCTGGTCTACAAAGCTACTCCAGGACATCCGAGGCTACACAGAGAAACCCTGTCTCGAAAAACAAAAACAAAAACAACAAAAAAGGGGAAATGAATAAAACTATTCAAGACCTAAAAGTGGCAATAGAAACAATAAAGAAAGTCCAAACTGAGGGAAATTTGGAAAGAAAAGAATTTAAGGACCCCAACACAATCTTGAGAGGCAAGCCTCATCAACAGAATTCAAGAGATGGAAGAAATAATCTTAGGCATTGAAGACAAGTTAGAAGAAACAGAGACCTTGGTCAAAGAAAGTGTTAAATCTAAAAAGTCTAACCACAAAATATCCAAGAAATATGGAATATCAGAAAAGATATTCAACAAAATCATAAAAGAAAATTTCTCTAACCCAAAGAAGGAATTGTAAGAAGGATACAAAGAATCAAATAGGATAGACTTGAAGGGAAATTCCTATGGCACATAATAATCAAAGCACTAAATGTACAAAACAAGGAAAGAATGTTTAAATAGAAAAAGACCAAGAATCATATAAAGACAGGCTCATTGGAATAATACCTGAGTCATCAATGGAGACTGTAAAAGCTAGGGGGACATGAACAGATATTCTACAGACTACAGACACTGGCTCAGTTTACTATTTCCAGCAAAACTTCCAATCACAATAGATGAAGAATACAAGACATTTCATTATAAAACCAAGTTTAAGCAATATCTAGCACCCTACAGAAGGTACTAGAAGGAAAACTCTAACCTAAAGAAGTTAACTACATCCAAGAAATCAGAGGATATAAGCAATCTCAGACCAGAAGATCAAATGAAGGAAACACACATACACACACACACACACACACACACACACACACACACACACACACACACACACACCCCACCACTACCACCACCACCACCACCACCAACATGACCAGCACTACAACAGAATAACAAGGATAAAAAATGCTACACATTGACATCTCTCAAGTTTAGTGATCTTAATTTCCCAATAAAAATGGACCTAGTAAGAATCTGAATATGAAAACGGATCCATCCTTCTGCAGCATCCAAAATAAACATGTGCACATCAAGGATAAACATTAACTCAGGGTAAAAGGATGGAAAAAGATTTTCTAAGAAAATGGACCTATTTTTTTTTCTTTTTTTATTAATTTATTCATATTACATCTCGATTGTTAGCCCTTCTCCTGTTTCCTCCCATTCTTCCCTCCCTCCCACTTCCCCCATTCTCCCCTCCCCTATGTCTGTGATTGAGGGAGACCTCCTCCCCATATATATGCTCTTAGAATATCGAGTCTCTTCTTGGTAACTTGCTACCCTTCCTCTGAGTGCCGCCAGGCCTCCCTGTGAGAGTCAGATCTCACTCTCCACTCAACAGTGGAGAATATCATGTTCGTCGGCTAGGTCTTGGTAGGGGTTCGAAGTTTAATGCCTATATTCTCCTTGGCTGGTGCCTTAGTTTGAGGAGGACCCCAGGACCCAGATCTGCCTGTCATAAAGTTCTTCTTGTAGGTTTCCAGGACCCTGTGGGTCCTACTATTTCCCCACTCTTCCATGCTACTCTCACCTAAAGTCTCAATAGGATGTCCTCTCCTCTGACCCACTTTCTTGGTAAGTAAAGTTTTTCATGGTACATATCCCTTGGACTAGTGTTTTGATATGAGTGAGTATATACCGTTTGTCTCTTTTTGCTTCTGGGTGAACTCACTCATTATGACAATTTCTAGATCAATCCATTTGTCCACAAATTTCGGGAATTCCTTGTTTTTAATAGCTGAGTAGTATTCCATAGTGTATATGTTTCTTAGTTTCTTAGTCCATTCTTCTACTGAGGGACACTTAGGCTGTTTCCATGTTCTGGCTATTATGTATAAAGCAGCTATGAACATGATTGAGCATATGTCCCTGTTGTGTGGTAGGGCATTTTCTGGGTATATTCCAAGGAGTGGGATAGCTGGGTCTTGAGGAAGCCCTATTCCCATTTTTCTGAGAAAGCGCCAGATAGCATTCCAAAGTGGCTGTACTAGTTTGCATTCCCACCAGCAATGAAGGAGTGTTCCTCTCTCTCCACATCCTCGCCAACATGTGGTGTCATTTGAATTTTTGATCTTAGCCATTGAGAAGCCATTTTTTAATATTTGACAAAATAGATCTTACATCAGAACTAATCAGAAGAGATAGAGAAGGACACCACATACTCATCGAAGGGAAAATCCACCAAAAGCAGATTGTGATTCTTAGCTCTTTTCACATGTGTGTCTGTAGGTGGCAGACATGAGAGAGGTTAATTCTATGCTCAGTGTGAATATCTGACTGATTAGTAGCCTAAAACATTCCCTGAAAAAAAAAAAAAAAAAAAAAAAAAAAAAAAAGCAACCCTGAGACAACCACCAATCTGGTGCCAGGGCCCAGACAGGGAGATAGGCTGAGACAACCACCAGTCTGGCACCACGCAGGCCTGGATAGGCTCCCAGGATTGGGAGCAATCCAGAGACTAAAAGAACCCCATTTGGGACTGTAGTAGGTCCCAGGCCAGACTGAGCCCAATACAGACCACACTCATATGAGACTTCTTAGGTGGGCTGAGTGAGAAGTGAGCCTAAGACAACCACCAGACCACTGCAATGGGGCCTAGAGAAGGATCTAGTCTTGGTCCGTGGCCTTGCAGTATCATGGGTCTGTTACCACCAAAGGCCAGGCAGGTGTCGCTGGTCTAGGCTGCCACCTGGGGAACATGTTGACGTCTGAGGGCTGTGCAGAACTGCCCCACCCCTTACATGGGCATCATGGAAGAGCTGGCTCTGGAAGCATGAAAGCAGGAGTGCTGACTCCCATTCCTAGCAGCTATACTTAAAAGAGCAGTGAACCGACCCCTCTCTCCTCCCCCCGCCCTGCCCCATTGCAGAAGTTGCTGGAAAGCCATCTCTGGATGATACAAGCACAGGGGAAGACCTGGACCTAACACTGGTTTCCTGCTGTGGCAGAGTGGAGAAGGGGGAGATACTATTCTCCCCACTTCCCCCTCCCCCTCACCACCTGTGGTGGAAGAGAGACCTGGCTCTGGGTCCATGAGAGCAGGAGAGCTGTCCTGACCCTCACCAGCTGTAGCACTAGGGAGAGCAGGCCTTGAACCTTTCCTGGGCAGCACAGCAGACCTGACCCTGTTGGTGGGTATAGGGCAAGTCAGTCCTGGGGAGAGCTAGCCCCAACATTTGTTTGGCATGCAGTGACAAGGGAAAGAAAGAGATGTCTCCTCTTGCTCCTTGCCACCTAGGGAAAGCAGGAAAGCTGGCCCTATCCTTCTCTTTCTGTAGCACTCAGGAGAGCAGGCCCTGCACCTTTCCTGGACTGCACAGTAGATATGGCTCTGGATGTGGTGATGCAGGTGAGCCAGCCAAGAAGGTGTGAGTACGGGGAAGTCTGCACCTGCTTCTTGTCTACTTCATGTGGCACAGTTGAGGGATAGATGGTCTCTCCTCCTCCCTTGTCCCTCACCACCTATGGCAGGTGGGACAGCTGGCCCAGGGTTACAAAAGTGGGAGAACTGGCCATGTTCCTCACTGGCAGCAACACTCAGGAAAGATGGCTCTGCACTTTGCCTGGGTATCAGGGTAGAGCAGGCCCTGACTGTGTGTTGCTGGTGAGCTGGACTGAGGATTTGAGAGTGTGGGAGGTGGCAGGCTGACCAGCTTGGATACCTCTCAGGCCCAGATGCAGGGTTTGAATTGGCCCACCCCAACATCTACCCCATTGTTGAGCTGCTGGAGGCATGAAAGGACCGGTCCTAAAGAACCAAAAACTAGAGGATCTCCATGATATAGGGCAACAGTCCAAAGTAGTTCCATTGATATTTCAGTGTTGGTAGAGTAGCAGAAGCCAGAGGCCTTGTGCCAAACCAACAAGTCATTGCAATGAACATTTCTAAGCAAAGGAGTGTGGACAAAAGGGTGTACTGTGAGACACACTGTGACACACTACATGAGATTTTTTTTCTCTGCTGAGGGAAGTTGCAAGGGTGCATGGAGGTATGAGAGGAGGAGGATGGGGTGCATGATGAAAAATTCACAAAGAACCAACAAAAGTCTAAAAATACCCAACATTCCTTCATAATAAAGGTTCAGAGAATTCAGAGATATCAGGGACATACCAAAACATAATAAGGGCAGTTTACAGCAATTTCACAGCCAATATCAACTGCAGTGGAGGGGCACTCAAAGCAATTTCACTAGGATCTGGAACAAGATAAAGTTGTCTACTCTCTCCATACTGATTAAAGTCTTAGCTAGAGCTATAAGACATAGAAGGAGATCATGTGGAAACAAGTGGGAATGAAGAAGTTAATATATCTTTATTTGTAGATGACATGTTGGCAAACATAAGTGACCCTAAGAATTCCACCAGGAAACATTTACAGCTCATAAATACTCTCAGCAAAGTAGCTGGATTAAAACAACAACAACAACAACAACAACAACAACAACAACAACAACAACAGACCTCACAGAAATCAATAGCCCTCTCATAAATAAATAAAAATGGCCCAATCAAGAAATCAGGGAATCAACACTTTTTACAATAGCATCAAATAATATGAGATATCTTATGGTAACTTTAACTAAGCAAGTGAAAGAACTGAGTGATAAAATATTGAAGACATTGAAGAGAGAATTTGAAGATATCAGAAGATAGAGAGATCTCCTATGCTCATGGATATGTAAGATTAATACAGTAAAAATGCCCATCCTACCAAAGGCCATCAGTGCTATCCCCATTAAAATCCCAATAAAATTCTTCACAGATTCTGAAAGGATCATCTTCAGCTACATATGAAAACACAAAAATCCCAGGGCAGCTAAAACAAATCTTAATAATTAAAAAAAAAATCCTGCTTGAGGTATCAGCATGCCTGATTTCAAGTTGTATTAGAGAGCTATCATAATAAAAACTGTATGGTATTGGCACAAGAAGTGACACACCAATAAATGGAATCAAACTGAAAACCCAGACATAAATCCACATATAGGCAGACACTTGAATTCTGATAAAGAACCCAGAAGTACACACTGGAAAAAAGACACCATCTTCAACAAATGGTGCTAGTAAAACTTTATGACCGTGTAGAAGAATCCAAATAGATACATGTTTATCATCCTGCAAAAACTCACCCCCACAAGTATCAAGGACCTCAACATAAGGCAAGATACAGCAGATACAGCAGAAGAGAAAGTGGGGATAAGTAAGGATAAATCAGCAGGTTTTAGAATAGAAAAAGATTTCTACTATATATACATTGGATAGAGGGATAAGACCTCAAATATATGAAGAACTAAAAACACTGGACACCAAGAAATTAAGTGAATTAAAAATGGGTAGAGATCTTTATATATTTTGGATATTAAACCTTTGTCAGATGAAGGGTTGGTGAAGATCTTTTCCCAGTCTGTAGGCTGTTGCTTAGTTCTACTGACAGTGTCTCCTGCCTTACAGAAGCTTCTCAGCCTCATGAGGTCCCATTTATTAACTGATGACATTCAGGCCTGGGCTGCTGGTGTACTGTTCAGGAAGTTGTTTCCTGTGCCCATGTGTCCCAGGCTCTTCCCCACCACAAAACCAAACAACCCAATTGTGAAATGGGGCTTGGAACTTAACAGAGAATTCTCAACAGAGGAATACCAAATGGCTGAGAAACACTTAAAGAAATGCTCGTCCTCATTAGTCATCAGAGAAATGTAAATCAAAACGACACTGAGATTCCATCTTACACCCATCAGAATGGCTAAGATCAAAAACTGAAATGACACCACATGTTGGCGAGGATGTGGAGAGAGGAACACTCTTTCATTGCTGGTGGGAATGCAAACTAGTACAACCACTTTGGAAAGCTATCTGGCGCTTTCTCAGAAAAATGGGAATAGGGCTTCCTCAAGACCCAGCTATCCCACTCCTTGGAATATACCCAGAAAATGCCCTACCACACAACAGGGACATATGCTCAACCATGTTCATAGCTGCTTTATACATAATAGCCAGAACATGGAAACAGCCTAAGTATCCCTCAGTAGAAGAATGGATTAAGAAATTGTGGTACATTTACACTATGGAATACTACTCAGCTATTAAAAACAAGGAATTCCCGAAATTTGTGGACAAATGGATTGATCTAGAAATTGTCATAATGAGTGAGTTCACCCAGAAGCAAAAAGAGACAAACGGTATATACTCACTCATATCAAAACACTAGTCCAAGGGATACGTACCATGAAAAACTTTACTTACCAAGAAAGTGGGTCAGAGGAGAGGACATCCTATTGAGACTTTAGGTGAGAGTAGCATGGAAGAGTGGGGAAATAGTAGGACCCACAGGGTCCTGGAAACCTACAAGAAGAACTTTATGACAGGCAGATCTGGGTCCTGGGGTCCTCCTCAAACTAAGGCACCAGCCAAGGAGAATATAGGCATTAAACTTCGAACCCCTACCAAGACCTAGCCGACGAACATGATATTCTCCACTGTTGAGTGGAGAGTGAGATCTGACTCTCACACGAACTCTGGTGCCCCCTTTCTGAACACGTCCCCTGGATGGGGAGGCCTGGCGGCACTCAGAGGAAGGATAGCAAGTTACCAAGAAGAGACTCGATATTCTAAGAGCATATATAGGGGGAAGAGATCTCCCTCAATCACAGACATAGGGGAGGGGAGAAGGGAGGAAGTGGGAGGGAGGGAAGAATGGGAGGAAACAGGGGAAGGGCTAACAATCGAGATGCAATATGAATAAAATAATAAAATGGAGAAAAAAAGAAAAGATGATAGAGATATAGCAAAATAATTAGCAACAATAAAACTTTACTCAGCAGTCTAATTAAATTCAATTTGGTAGTTAAAAAAAATGGATAGAAATCTAAACAAATAATTCTCAAAAGAGGAAACTCAAATGCCCAAGAAACACTTAAAGATCCAACATGCTTAGCCATCAGGGAAATATAAATCTGAACACTTTTATATTTTATCTTAACACCTATCAGAATTGCCAAGGTCACCAAAACAAGTGACAGCTTCTGCTGGTGAGGATGTGGAATAAGGGGAGCAGTCATCCTTTGCTGCTGGAAGTGCAAACTTGTACAGCCACTATGGAAATCATAGTGGAGTTTCTCCAGGAAGATATGACTCAATTTACCTCAAGACCCAGATATATCACGTTTGGGCATATACCCGAAGGATGTCTTATCTAGCACAGAGACATTTACTTAACCATGCTCATTGATGCTCTAGTTTTAATAGCCAGAAACTGAAAACAACCTAGATTTTCTTCAACATATATGGATGGATAAAGAAAATGTGGTTATTTGCACAATGGAGTATTACTCAGAAGTTGACAAAAAATAAAATGGATGAAGTGAGAAAATATCATCCTGGGTGAGATAACCCAGACCCAGAAAGAAAATTTGATATTTATTCTCTTATAAGTAGCTATTAAGTCAATGATAACCATACTACAATCCCTGCAACTACAGAGGTTAGGTATAGAGTAAGGGACTAGAGGACAAACTGATAGATAGATAGATAGATAGATAGATAGATAGATAGATAGATAGTTATGTGTGGATTAGCAAATCTGAGACAAGAGGGCCAAGTGCGGAGGGGGGTGTGAGAGAGGGCATATGGGAGGGGGAGGGCAATTAAGGCTAACCTGAGAATAGTATGGAAAAATAATATAGTAGAAGGATCCTAAAATATACACGTATATGAAGAGGTTCTATGTGTATTAATATTTTCCTGCACATATGTTTGTGTGCCATGTGCATGCCTGGTGCCTGCTATGAAGTGGTTCTAAAAAAATTAAATCATCAAATACTATCCTGGACATCTAATGTCACCAAGTGATGCTTCCAGTACTAGGATTGCATTGCATCTAATTAAGATGTTGGCCAAAGAGGTCACAATGGAGTCCCCAAACAACCCAGACTTTGACAAGAATATAAGTTGCTCTCCACAAGTTGACTACAAGGCACCATTGTTGACGAATATGGAGAAATCAAGCTGGTGCCTACATAAGGCCTTCACCTCTATGTGCTAGGATCTTTGGAACTAGGATGTACTCTGCATGCCACCAAAGGAGACACACAAACACCAACTCAGCTACAGACCCTTTGATCTACAATGCTGTCCTACCTGCAAGATATGCTTGTGTAATGGTGGCACAAAGCTTGTGAGAGTAACCAACCAATATCTGACTTATCATAGGACTCACTCCACAAGATGGAACCCCAAAACTGACATTTTTTGGGTTACCAAGAACTTGAGAACATGGTCCATGGTCTTGGGGTGATAACAAATACTATTGTTCTAAAACAACAAAAAAGTAGCAACAAAGTGACTCTTACTGACAGTCTGGTATACTCATAATCAGTGCCTTGGTCAGACATCAGTGCAGAAGTTTCCTCTGTTGTGGCAGATGTGGAGACTTTCAGTGACCCACAGCCAGACACTATGTAGATAGTGACACCTTGGAACATTCAGCCCAAAACAGGATGTCTCTATCAAATCCCTCCCCTCAGAGCTCAGGGAATCCTGTTGAAGAGGAGATAGAAAGAGTGTAAGAGCCAGGTGGGATTGAGGGCATCAAGAAAACAAGGCCCTGTAAATCAACAAGGTTGAAGCGCATACGAACGCACGGAGACTGAGGCAGCATGCTCAGGGTGCTTGGGTCTGGACCAGCTGGGCTTCTAGAGCTGAAAGTTGAAAGGGACACATGTCCTTCTTCCTGACCTAGAAGCTATCTTCACTTGATAACCATTGGCAAATTAAAATTTTGTTTTCTTCAATGAAGTCTCATTGGGGAAAATATCCCTTTCATCATCATCATCATCATCATCATCATCATCATTATTATTATTATTATTATTATTAATTTTTACCCCACAGGTCATTTGTGTACATATTATGGCTTGTAAGTGCCAGTGTTTTACTTAAGTCAGGAATATCTGATTATGAAAACCAGGCCAGAATGTAGGGGTCTCAGCAAAACTGAGGCTGAGACGAGTTTACTGAAAGCAATCACACTTTTTTATACCTTTATCAGAAACAGAATATGGTGGTGGTTGCCAGGATGAATGCAATTGTAGTTGTTAGTGTTCAATGATATTTGTGAACTATATAGGGTACATAAGATTAATGTCTAAGGCCAATTGCCCTGTCACGCCTCCATAAGTTTCACTGACTTTTAGGGAACACAGAGATACAGAAGGGCCTGAATGCCTGGACGAGGGCCCCAGTTTCTCAGGAGCTGAAAGGCACACAAGTGCCCCAGGAGCCACAACTCCAACCTAAGAAACCTATGATGCATACCTCTCAAGGCAGCTAGACCAGGCCAACTCTGATACCTGACAATGGCTCCAGTTTAGTGTTTTTATGTGACTAACATAAAAAAAAGTGTGTGAACAAGTGGGTCTCTGCATCGGTACCTGTTTAATGTGCCTTTTCTTGTTTTCTCCTGTTTGTCTTGTCCTATTCCAATGCATTAGTTTTTGTCTTATCTTACATTGCATTTTCTTTTATTTTGCTACTATCCCTTCCTTATAAGCCTGTTTGGAAGGGGAAACCATAATCACAATATATTATGGGAGAAAAAATATTTTCAATTAAAGGGAAAAGAAAGATGGTGACAGTCACTAAGGAAACTCCCCCCCTCATCTCCTCATTGTTTTTCTCTTCTTTCCATTCCTCTAACCATAGGTTTTCCTTCTCTCTGTTTTTCCCTTCCTCCTTTTTCTTTCTTCCTCCCCCATCTCCTTCCTCTTCCTTTATCTCCCCCTTTCCCTGCTGTCCACCTTCCTCCTCCTTCTTCCTTCTCCTCCTTGGAGGTAACTTTTTTTTTTTTTTTAACCACAATAAGGTGTAGTGATTAGCATTCACTAAACCACACTGATAAATGGGGGATAATATGAATTTGAATGAAGAATAAATGGTTTCACTTGCAGCGATTTCTTATAAAGTTTAGCACATTTTACCAAAGTTAATGTAAAAAGACACTGTTCCTTTTGATCTAGAAATAAAACCCATCGAGATTTTAATTTTATTTTTGTGCGTAATTAAAGACATTTCAAAATATCATCTCACTCCTCACCACAGTGATGACATTTCTCAAATGAAGCAGACTTTATTAAATTGTGTTCTTTATTAATCCACTGTTGGTTCTTGTTTAATGTAGTTAGGAAGTACTACTAAAATTAATTTCAGTTTACTGTGTGCATTTCAGAAGGGGAAGCACACCATGAAGAAAGGCCTTAAAATTGACATTTGTTTTAAGACATGAATATTAAGAAGACTCTTATTAAACTGACGACATTGATGAGAGAGACATCAGAATGCAGACACTTCTGGGAATTAACTGGCCTGCCAGGGACAGGAAGAAGTTCATTTTTGAACTTTTTCAGTATTCATGAAGTGAGTAGAGATGGAGCCACAAGAAGGAGTGAATGGCACCTTTCAAATTTGTCTTTGTTTCCATATCCTGGCTATTATGAATAAGGCTGCTATGAATATGGTTGAACATATGTCCCTGTTGTATGCTGGAGTATATTCCAAGGAGTGGAATAGCTGGGTCTTGAGGAAGCACTATTCCCAGTTTTCTGAGATAGTGCCAGATAGATTTCCAAAGTGGCTGTACTAGTTTGCATTCCCATCAGCAATGAAGGAATGTTCCTCTCTCTCCACATCCTCGCCAGCCTGTGGTGTCGCTTGAATTTTTGATCGTAGCCATTCTGATGGGTGTAAGATGGAATCTCAGAGTTGTTTTGATTTGCATTTCTCTGATGACTAAAGATGTTGAGCATTTCTTTAAGTGTTTCTCAGCCATTTGATATTCCTCTGTTGAGAATTCTCTGTTTAATTCTGAGCCCCATTTCTCAATCGGATTATTTGGTTTGGTGGTGTTTAATTTCTTGAGTTCTTTATAAAGTTTGGATATTAGACCTTTGTCAGATGTAGGGTTGGTGAAGATCTTTTCCCAGTCTGTAGGCTGTCACTTTGTTCTTTTGACAGTGTCTCCTGCCTTACAGAAGCTTCTCAGCCTCATGAGGTCCCATTTATTAGTTGTTGACCTTAAGGCCTGGGCTGTTGGTGTTCTGTCCAGGAAGTTGTCTCCTGTGCCAATGTGTTCCAGGCTCTTCCCCACTTTTTCTTCTAACTGATTTAGTGTCTCTGGTTTTATATTGAGGTCTTTAATCCACTTGGACTTGAGTTTTACGCATGCTGACAAATATGGGTCTAAATGCATTTTTCTGCATGTAGAATCCAGTTAGACCAGCACCATTTGCTGACGATGTTATCCTTTTTTCATTGAATAGATTTGGCTTCTTTGTCAAAAATCAGGTGACTATATGTGTGTGGGTTCATATCTGGGTCTTCAATTTGATTCCATTGATCAACCAGCCTATTGCTGTGCCAGTACTGTGCTGTTTTAATTACTATTGCTCTATAGTACAGCTTGAGATCCTTTACACGATCTCTGGTGCCCCATATTTGGTCATGTTCCCTTGTTGGGGAGGCCCAATGGCACTCGGAGGAAGGATAGTAGACTGCCAAGAAGAAACATGATACCCTAGCGTCATACTCAGGGGGAGGAGGTCCCCCTCAATCACAGTCATAGGGAAGGGGAATGGGGTGAAAGTGGGAGGGAGGGAGGAATGGGAGGATGCATGAGATGGGATAGCAAATGAGATGTGATATGAATTGTTTTATTTTTCAATAAAAATGTGTTAAAAAATTAAAAAAATTGCTTTTTTCTTTAACAATTTCACACATGCATACTACAAATTTTAGTTATTTTCATCCCCTCTTAATTCTTTCTTCTGATAAGTACACATGGAACTTGAAGTCCATCTGATAAATGTGGATGCCTCAGGTTGTATGCTGAGTTCACACAGGTCTAGCACTGAGAAGACAGGCTTGAGTCATATAATTGACAAATTGAATGGCATTGAGATGCTGTTTTTAGCTCACTCTTTTAGGGCTTGGTGAGAAAAAGCATTTTAGGAAATAGGAAGGTATTTATATAATTTACTTTTCAACCCATGGCACTTTTAAACTAAAATGAGGCAATTTTTATTAATCTAGGATGAAAGGTATAAATCAGGGCTCTCTTTGTCCCTGATTTAAAGAAAAAGAGCTAGAGATTTGGGTTTTATTAAATATGTGGGCTCTGTGTGTGTGCCTTGATGAAGTGTGGAGGAGAAGCTGAGCATTCCTTTCTGGAAGTGCTGCTGGGGAGACAGATGCATGTGCACACTTTGTTCAGATGCCAGCTGCAGGGCTGGGCGTAGAGTGCACTGCTGACAGCCTGTATTCCGGTTCTGCTTGGGCTTCTCTCCTTAACCTTCTAAAATAGTTGAGCCGCACTTTACAGCTTTATATCCCAAAGTCAATGAAGAAAGAGGAATGCTAAGGAACAGACTATAATTGACTATCTTAAAATTCATTGCTTTTACATACATTTTTGTTTGCAATCTTGTTTACATATGCTTGGCTTGCCATTTAAAAATTGGAATAAGAAATATGTACAGTGACTAAGTTTGATTTTTTTTCTTTTTTAAAAAGGAACTCCAGTGATATTTGGAAACTCTGTCAAAATTAGCACTAGCATTTAGAATTTCACAAATATCTACTCTTTAAGAGATAAATCTAGAGTTGAAAAAATATGTTCAATGAAAAGCAGTTCTGAATTACTACATTTCACTATAAGCTGAGGACAGAAATTCAAGGTGATGACATGTACTATTGAGTAGTGATGGTTTCTTAGTGTTCCTTAAGAAGTAACACTGATAACTGATTTTTTTTTCCATTAAATTTGGAATTTAAAACTTAGGAACAAACTCATGTATTCTAGCCTTACCACTGAGCTGCAGTCCTAGCCCTTAGAAATAAGAACTTTAATTCCTGTGTTTAAAAGTATCTAGCTGGGCCGTGGTGGTGCACACCTTTAATCACAGCACTTGGGAGGAAAAGGCAGGCGGATCGCTGTGAGTTCGAGGCCAGCCTGGTCTGCAAAGGGAGTCCAGGACAGCCAGAACTACACAAGAACCCAGCCCCCGCCCTAAAGTATCTCAGTGTGAGTTTTGACCTTCCATGCAGTCTTTAAACATCAAATTGCTGTGTACACATATTCAAATAGTACATTGCAACCATCACCACTAACATACAGTAATGCATGCATATGAGAAAAGTAAATGATTATAGACCACATTGTGGAAAGTCATTTTATTTCTCAATATTTATGAGAGATTGGTACATAAATACATTTGATTAATTTGTCAAAAAGATTACTTTAACAGAGAAAATAATAATATGATAATATCAAAACTAATGGATCAAATAGGTTATTAAAGCATTAGAACCATAAATTTTAATAGAGTAGAATAAATCACAAAAATAATAATGTATTACAAAACTGTCTTCACAAGGTTTAGTTGCAACAACATTTACATAATATAATTTATGTAATCATAATGAAGTGCATACTTTATGGCATAGTCATAAAACTAAGTAGGCAATCACTCCATTTTATGAAAAATAGATGAACTCTTTTTAGATGAACTTTAATTTTTATCTCAAATGCCATAATTTGTCTCATAACTCTTTTTCAAGTCACTCTTCTATCTCTTTGTCTGCTGCAATGTCAGCTTATTGTCACTAATAGATTTGTATAACTGTATTTCATTGCCAAGTGTCATCATTTTAAAAAACCCTAAGACCACTTTATACTTAAAAAGTCTCCTGATATTTATCACACAATATTTGTTTTATATAACTAAAACTTGACACAAGTTAGTTTCCCTATAGCATTTATAAACAACAGAAAAACTTGTAGGTTGTCTTCTGTCACTCAGTGCTTTGGCCTTCATCATGGCTTTCATACCACCATCATCATCATTATCACTATTATCAGTTATACTCCACTGAGTAGATTGTATGGCTACTTTCTGTTTGTGATTTTTATATCTTTATATCCTGGTGGACATACCCCTTCATGTAGACCTTTGATGACATTGAGTTATCTAGAGTCTTGTGAAAAGAGATTTATTCCTGTAGCATTAGAAAAGAGATGAAGTACTCTACATTGTCACAATTGAGAGGGAAAATTAGTGTCTGACTTCTTTTTAGTGAAATGTTAGTATAAAAAATAGTCTTGAGAAATCTTAAGACATGAGTTCTGATAGCTTACATGTTATAAAGGTATAAAAGGTACACTAAGAAAGCAATGAACACACTGTAGGTAAATAAGCAGACATTTTAAATTCTGTCTACAATGCATAAACCATGAAGAACTGATGACCAGTTAATCTAAGGGTCCACTAGGATCAGTCAACACCTTCCACAATGACGTGATTTTGGAGGTGGATGAGTAGAGATCTTTTCGATAGAAGACTGTAATTAATAAGTGTATCTTGGCTTCACACTCAGATGTTTGGGTTTCTAGAAAATGTTTCATATTCTTTGCCATGTGCCTGCTGTCCAATGAAGCCAACTGGACAATTTCTTCAGTGTTCTGTCATAACAGACATCCTCAGTTTGTTTATGGCTGCCTAAGGCTCTATAATGATTGCCACTTTGGTACCCTTTCCAGCTCTCCTTGAGGTTTAATTGAGCAAATCAGGAGCAGTCTCCCAAAGGCCATATTGGAGGCTTGGTTCCCAAAGGAGAGGGAACTTTCTAAAGCCTTGAAGAGATGGAGCCAACAGGAAAGAAATTAGGTCATTGCCATATGTGTCCTTCAATATGATATCATGGCCTGAGTCTGTTCTCCTATGTATGTATGTATGTATGTATTGTATGTATGTATCATCTATCTCTCTATCATCTATCTATAATATCATATCTATCTATCTATTTATCTATCTATCTATTTATCTATCTATAATTTTGCATGCTGGCTACCAGGAAGTAAAAATATTTTTCCATCATACAACCCTGCCATTTTTCTTCCTTTTAATGAGCTCAGAGTTCAATGGTCATTGCAATTGGACTGTAACTATGAGACAAAATGTCCCCTTCCACTAAATTGATTCCATCTTGATATTTTATTTAACATAAATGTCTTTCTATTTTAACTTCACTTGCTAAGAAGAGTAGTCATATGGTTCCCATATATGAGGACGTCATTCTGTGCATTACAACCAATGTCTGTTAAAGCCTCCCTATAGAAACAGAAGAATGTGGTAGATCACAAGACATTCCAGAGAAGCACTGTGGTCTCCCTCTAAGAGTGAAGGGGTGACTTTATTTGAAATGGGATCACTGGGCATGGTGGTACACACCTTCAACCTCACCACTCAGGGAGGCAGAGATAGGTGGATTGCTGTGAATTTGAGGCCAGCCTAGTTTATAAAAGAGTCCAGGATAGCAAAGGTTATACAGAGAAACCTTGTCCGGAAAACCAAACCAAACCAAACAAAGAAATAGGATCACTATCACACACTGTCTCCCGTAGCTGTTGGGAGGTTTTTGGTATTAATAATCTTCCTAGAAGCAAAGCTTCATGGACTCTGCTCAAGAGTGTTGCTCATTGTTTACACATCCTTAGTTAGCACCTCTGCATCCTATTGTTCATGTACAGAAAGTTAGGAGTGTGTTTATTCTCAGGCAGTATAGTCCAGGCAAAGGGCTAAGGTTTGCGATCATTATCACTCACAGTTGCTGCATTCACAGTTGGATTTGCAAGAACAGATTTAAATGGAAAATATTATTGAATACTTTTGGCTGATCAATATAAAGAAAAATACAGATTGAGATTCAGTCAGTATAACTCTCAGGCTCTCTACCTTTAGGAGATAAAAATGCAAACAATAATAGAATCAGCAAATGCTTTTTGAGAACTTACATTGTGTTAGCACTACACAACCTGTGTTATGTGCAACAAAGTTTTTTTTTTTTTTTACTGTCACCATTAATGCAGATCCTGTAATGAAGGTTTTATTGTTGTTGTTGCTGTGGCAAAATATTAGAAAACTGTTTAACCAAAGAGTGGCTTATTTTGGTAAGATGGGCAATTCTTGCACCATATTCTTCTTTCTCCCCCTTTCATTCAATCATATTTCTAACATATTGGATGGTAGTTTTCATACTGAGGGACTATCTCCCTTAATCCTCTCTTGAAATGTCCTCATGAACATTTCAGAGATGAACTACAAATCTCTTAGACTGGTGAATCTCAATCTAGTCAAGTTGACAACCAAGATTAACAATCAGAATACTTACCCACACACCATTTGTGAAATGAGATGGGGCTCAAAGTTAGAATGAAAACAGTAATAGGATTGGATCAGCATTCAGTTTGATGGTATTTTTGTTTGTTTTTATTGTTGCTATTTATTTTATTTTCAAGACTGCATGTTTAAGCTGCTTTGGAACTCATGATTCTCCTGTTTTTGCTCCTAATTCTTTTTTTAAATTTAATTTTTTAATTAATTTATTCTTGTTACATCTCAATGGTTATTCCATCCCTTGTATCCTCCCATTCCTCCCTCCCTCCCATTTTCCTCTTACTCCCCTCCCCTATGACTGTGACTGAGGGGGACTTCCTCCCCCTGTATATGCTCATAGGGTATCAAGTCTCTTCTTGGGAGCCTGCTATCCTTCCTCTGAGTTGCTCCTAATTCTTGAACTTACAAGGATGTGACACCATACTGGGCCAATGGAGCTGGAATTTTGCTGCATGCTAGTCTATGCATGCTGCATGCTAGTCCATCAGAGCTCTCTTAACCACACCATTCTAGAGAACATTAAACAAGAAATAAGATTTTGGCACTCATATTGACTTTAGATATTATAATTTTACATAAATTACCTTGTGACATTCATCAAAGGATTTCTTAGATGCCAGACTATTTGAGGAGAGTATATTAAAACTGTTTCTTGAAAACTAGATGATTTGAAATAAAAATGCTTAGACTTTAGTTCCTCATATTCACAAGCTATTTCAGTATATGACTATATACATGTGTGTTTTAAATACGGTATTCCCATATTAAAATAAAAGTTCTGCCTTTTTTCATGGTAATTCTCTTAAAACTTAACATAATAAAGAGGAAAATAGACAACCAGGTAGACCAGGAGGTCACTATAAGTAGAAGCATTATGTTGCACAGAACATTTTTCACTGAGGGTATTGATGGCCAAGAGACAGCAGAGGACTCTGCCTGCAGTACTCACAGGGAATGGAGTGTGGCCAGGCCAGAGTGATGATTCTCAATGCACTCTTATACACAAAATATGCTGAGTGTAACAGTTCTGTCATGATATATGCTGGTGCCAGTTTGGAACAGCATGTATTGCTTAATAAAAATGAAGATCAGAACTTTTGCCATTCACAACAGTGTTTTTATTGCATTCATAAAATTACAGGTACTACTAGTTTGCAGAAGAAAAATTAAGTAGATTTTGTGTGTTGTCATTTGGGAATTGGACCCATTTCTCAATATTGCAGGAGTCATGATAGCAGCTGCATTAAAAAGCACTTCAGCCATCAGAGGCATCCAACTAGACCACAGGGAAGCAGGTACTTGCTGTCCATGACCACAGCTTAGATGAAAGAGGCTAAATCTTGCAATAACAGCTGTCTAGAGAAAAAAAAAAGGAGAGTGGCTTCTATGTGGAGGAGGACTGAAAGAGCTTAGAGCACAGGGCTTTTTCCAGAGGAGATGCCTTAGCAGAAAGAATGCATGTTACCTGGCCATCTTTCCTACTGAAAAAGTGGATGGAGCCTTTAATATGGTACTCTCATATGAAATAATAGCTATGGCTTTTATTACAGTAACTCTCTTAAAACTTTGCATGATAAAGGGACCATAGACAACCAGGAAGGCCAGGAGTTCACCATAAATAGAAAGCCTTGACCTCACCAGCACGATGCTGCATAGATTTTTCTTTACTGAGAGTGCTGATTTTGCTCATATTTTATTGAGTATTTTATAGCTATTTTAATAAGGGAATGGTCTACACTTCTCTTTTTGGCAGGATCTTTGTGTGGTTTGAGTATCTGGGTGGCTGTTGACTCATAAAATGAATCTGGCAATAGTCCTCCTGTTTCTATTTAATGGAATAATTTGAGGAGTATTCACATTAGCCATTCTTTGAAAGTGTATTAGAATTCTGTGCTAAAACAGCCTGCCTCCACTTTGAGATTTTTAAATTTTATTTCCTTAGGGGTTATGGTTCTATTTAAATTGCTTATTTGATCCTGCTTTAACTTTGGTAAGTGGTATCTATCGAAAAAGTTATTAATTTCTTATAGATTTTTCAATTTTGTGGAGCAGAAGGTTTTTGATTCTTTTAATTTTTTTCATTGTCTGTTGTTATATCCTCCTTTTTGTTTCTGATTTTGTTTATTTGGATATTCTTTTTTTTTAAAGAAGTGAGCAGTTTTTTAATTATAATTTATTCAGATTACATCTACTCACGTGCTTCTTCCCGTTCCCACCTTTCCTTCCTCTTTAGCCCTCCCTTAGACCTCTGACAGAAGAGGACCTCCTCCCCCACCATGTGACCACAGCCTATCAGGTCTCATTTGGATAGCTTGCTTCCCCTTCTCCTGTGTGCTGCCAGGCCTGCCCACTAAGGGGAAGTGGTTAAATCGGGGCCACCACAGTTCATGTCAGAGGCAGTCTCCACTCTCTCCACAACTGTGGAGAATGAGCTGTATATTGGCTACATCTGAACAGGATATTCTTTCTCTGTCTTTTAGTTTGAATACCTTTTAATCAGCTTTGTTGATTTTCTCAAACAACTGACTCTTTGTTTCATTAATTCTTTGTATTGTTCTCTTTCTAGTTTGTTGATTTCTACCCTCAGTTTAATTACTTCCTGAAGCCTACTACTGTTTGATATGCTTGCTCCTTTTTTTCTAGTGCTTTCTAGTGTGCTGTTAAGTTTCTAGTATGAAATAGTCCCATTTAAAAAAAATGTACGCACTTAGTGCTATGAACTTTCCTCATAGAACAACTTTCATTGTGGCCTGTTATATCAGGTACTCATTTTCATTGATTCTAGAAAGACTTTAATTTCTTGACCCAGATGTCATTCAGTAAAGAATTATTCAATTTCTGTGAGTTTGTAGGCTTTTTGTTGTGTTAGTTGTTCTTAAAATCCAGTTTTAATTTGTGGTGATCTAATAGGATGTAAGGAGTAATTTTAATTTTCTTGTACCTGTTGAGGCTTGATTTGTGACCAAGTATGTAGTCAGTTTTAGGGAATGTTCCATGAGGTGCCAAGATGAAGGTATATCTTTTGTGTTTGGGTAAAATGTTATGTAGATATCTGTAAGGTACATTTGATTTCTAATATTTGTTAGCTCCAATAATCTCTGCTTAGTTTTTAGCTGGATGTCTTGTCCATTGGTGAGAGTTGATTATTGAAGTCTCCCACTAACAATTAGTGATGGTCAACCTGCGATTTAAGGATTAGTACTAATTCTCTTACAAACATGGGTGCTTGAGTTTGGTGAATAGATATTAAGAATTAAAAGATCATCTTGGTGAAGTTTTCCTTTGGTGAGCATAAAGTACCCTTCCCTGCCTCTTTTGTTTAATGTTAGTTTGAAGGCTATTTTGTTAGATTAGATACACCAGCTTATCTCTCATGTCCCTTTGCTTGGAAAATATTTTTCTAAGCCTTTACTCTGAAGTAATGTCTATCTTTGGTATTGATGCATGTGCTTTGTGCAGAAGGATGGATCCTGTTTGCACATCCATTTTGTTACTCTGTGTCTTTTTATTGGGTAATTGAAAGCATTGAGAGAACTTAATAACCAGTGGTTGTTTATTCTCATAGCTTTTGTTGTTGCTGTTGGTGTGTGTGTGTGTGTGTGTGTGTGTGTGTGTGTGTGTGTACACATGCATGCACACATGTGCATGTCTCCTTCTTTTGTTAGGAGTTAGATTATTATTTTTTGTGTTTCCCTGGGTGTAGTTTGCCTCCTTGCGATGTAGTTTTTCTTCAGTACCTTCAGTAGGGCTGTGTCTGTGGATAGATGTTGTTTAACTTTGAATATATCATAGAATATCTTTCCCCCACTGTTGTGATTGAAAAGTTTGCTGAGTATAGTAGTCTGGGATGGCACCTGTAGTTTCTTGGATACTGCAGCACATCTTCCAGGCCTTCTAGCTTTTAAGTCTTTATTGAGAAGTTGGGTGTAATTCTAATAGGTCTTTTAAAAAAATGTTACTTAGTCTTTCTCCCTCACAGCATTTAATATTCTTTGCTGTTGATCTGAATGTTTAGTGTTTTGATTTTTTGTACAGCAGAAGGACTTTCTTCAGGCTCAATCTATTCGGTAATGTGTAAGCTTCTTGCATCTCTGTTAGCCCATACTTCTGTAGATTGGGAAAGGTTTCTTCTGTGATTTTGTTGAAAATACTTTCTGGGTTTTTGAACTGGGATTCTTCTTCAATTCATGTTATTCATAGGTTTGGTCTCTTCATAGTACCCCAGTTTTACTGGGTGTTTTGTGTCAGGAATTTTTCAGATTCAACATTTGTATCAATTTTTTTTCTATCATATCTCCAATGCCTGAGATCCTTTTTTCCATCTCTTGTATTATGTTGCTGATATTTGCATCTGCAGTTTCTGTTCCCTTAGATTTTCATATCCAGAATTCCTTATTTGTGTTTTCTTTATTGCTTCTCTTTCTATTTTCAGGTCTTGAACAGTTTTATTTGCTCCCTTCAACTGTTTGTTTTTTCTTTGCTTTCTTTAAGGGATTTAATTATTTCCTCCAAATATTTGTTTGTCTTTTTCCTTGATTTTGTTAAGGGATTTACTTATTTTCTCTTTAAGAACTGCCATCATTTTCACAAGTTTGGTTTAAGGCTGTTCTCTTGTGCTCCAGCTGTGTTGAAATATTCAGGGCTCGCTGTACTAGGATAGCTGAGTTCTAGTGGTGACATATAGCTTTGGCTGTTATTGTGTTTTTACATTGAAATTTCAGCATCTGGGTTTGGAATGGTTATAGGTCTAGGTGCTGATTTCTGAGGTTATCTTCAATCAATTTATGTTTTGTTCCTTGGTTTCTATTTCCTTTCTGGTCTTCTGGCTGGTGTGGTCTGTGGTTGAGCAAGGGTATTCTCCCAAGTTTGGGACTGGACTTCTAATGGCTGGGTGGCCTCTGGTTGAGCAGATGGTCTCTGCTCAAGTTGGGGCTTAGGACACAGAATGAGGATGGGTTAGAGGATTAGGGTTAGGGGGAACCGAGAGAGTGAGGTGGGTCACCAGGCTTCCTACCTGGACTTCTGGCATCAGCTGTAGCCTCTGGTCAGTCAGGGTGTCTCTACTGGAGGTGGGGCTCAGGACACAGTGAGGAGAATGGGAGCAGAAATTGGGGGGTAGGGTGGATGAGTATTGAGAGAATGGATATGGTCCTCAGGCAGGCATCCTATCTGGAGTTCCAGGAGCTGGTGTGGCCTCTGGGTGAACTGGCATTTGGGTTTATGCTGTTCTTTAGCTCTTGGGAGAGCATTATCACCCTAAATGACATAACTTTAATTTAAAATGTAACTGTATACACTTACATTTAAATGCATTGTATATGTATTTTAAGCACACATAAAATATTTTTATAAAATTTTCATTCGTTCTTGATATTCTTTATCCCTCCTAATATGCTTTACCTCAGTGTTTCCCTCTGTTTACTTTTCCCAGATAAAGTTGAAGACTTTCAATCCAAATAGTTAAATAAGCTAGTATAGCAACAAAATCCTAAGGTTATGAAGATGAACTATTTTGAAGTGTTAAGTGATAAATGTTGAAGAAGCTGAAAGATGTGGTTCAGAGATGAATGTGGTAGTGAGGGAATTCATGAAAGAAAAAGGTACTCTATACAAAACTCTAGCTGATAGCTGTCAGTGCATCAGAAGTCCCTGGCTGCTCATCTGAGGGCTTAGCCCTACATGACAACACTTCTGTGTGCTGGGAAGGTCATGCTCAGCCTTGTCTTTGAGGAGAGGGAGCTGAACCAGTGACTGGATCACTTCTTGTGTGTAGCTGGAAATAAGACTGAAATGCTTAAAAAGGTGAGCTCTTGGAAAAGACTAGGCTTGAATTCGGACTGCTACTGGTCTTGGGACCCTTGGAAGATTAAACTTTCCACTTTTCATGTGTAAAATGAAAATAAAATCATCCTTTACATCAGAGAACTAAATGTAAAATAGAGTGGTTGTTGCTAGGAGACAGAATCACATAGCAATGTCCCTCATCCTTTGAATCTAATAATCTTTCTGCCACCTCTTCCCATTGCTCAGTGAGCCTTAGGTGTTAGAGTTGTTTGTGGATTTGTACCATTTTGGGACTGAGCTCTACAACTCTGCATATTGGTTAGTTGTAGTTTACTGTAACAGTTTCTATCTGTGGCAAAGGGAAGCTTCTTTGATATCAGCTGAAGACTACACTTGTCTGTGGTCTAAAGACAAATAGATTCATAAATTGTTGTCTGTGAGTATGCTGGTTTGGTAAATTAGTAGTTTTATATTTTCCCATAGTAATGAAAATTTCACTAGAACTAGTTAGTTAGGTTTAGAGTACCAGGAACAATATCTGTCTTGAATGGATCTTAAATCTAATTAGAGAGCTATTGGCTACCACGAAGATTTGTGTGCTATAAAAGTACTTGTATCATTAAAAGTCTCACCAACATGACTACCCAAACAGGAGCTGAACAAAGATAACACTAACGAACATGCCAAACTATGTGAAGAAAATCCCATAAGGCCTGACTCCACAAAAGAACTAAAGAAAATTGAGTAAATCTGGGAACAGGACAGGTAGCCCTCCCTAGGGAAGAGAACATTGATTGATTACCTAGTGTTGAACAGTCAGTCCTGAAACAATATATTCAAGCAACCTTTTATGGAGTCAGAAGGATATATATATATATTAACAACTGATGAAAAAAAAGACCATTGATTTGAAGGAACTTGGGAAGGAGTATATGGAATAAAGTGAAAGGAAGAAAGGGAAGGGAGAAATATCACAATTAGAATACAATTTCAAAAATAAGCAGGCAAACAAAAATTCTTAAAAAACAAATTGGTTGCACAGATAAATCACTTAGAAGAGGGCATATTTTGATGCAAGCATGCTATTTACTGCTATTATTAGCCAGGGAAAGAAGGCCCTAACTGTCTTTTAAAAAGTTTTTTATATTTTAAAATTTTAATTTATTATAATATATTCAGATTACAACTTGATTGTTATCCCCCCATTTGTATGTTCCCATTCCCACCCTCTGTCCTCTTCTACCCTATTCCCCTCACCTAGACCTCTGACAGAAAGAAACCTCCACCCACAACCTATCAGGTCTCATCCGGATAGCCTGCTTCCCCTTCCTCTGTGTGCCCCCTGGGACTTTCCACCAAAAAGAACTGATCAAATTGGGGGCACTAGAGTTCATGTCAGAGGTAGTCTCCACTCTCCTCACAACCATGGAGAATAAACTACCCATTGGCTAGATCTGAACAGTGGGTCTAGGTTCACTGCATGTAATGTCCTTGCTTGGTGCAACAGTTTGTGAAGGCCACCTTGGGTCCAGATCTGCAGGCCTTAATTGTGTCCTCATGGAGCTCCTGAACCCACTGGGTCCTACCATTATCCCATTCGTCAATACTATACTCAATGCTCCATTCAGAGTCTAGCTGCAAGTCTAGCATCTATCTCTATCCCCACCCCTGCTGGATGGAGTCTCTCAGGAGACATCTCTGTTTGGTTAATATCCACTTATATACCATGCCTGTCTTTCTGAGTCTGGGTTACTTCACTCAAGATGATCATCTTTGGTTCCATCCATTTGCCGGCAAATTTCAAGATTTCCTTGTTTTTTTAATAGCTGAGTAGTATTTCATTTTATAAATACACCACAGTTTCTTTATCCATTTTTCAGTTGGTGGAAATCTAGGTTGTTTCCAGATTCTCGTTATTATGAATAAAGCTGTCATGAACATAGATGTGGAAATATCCTTGTCTTATGGTTGAGCATCTTTTGGGTATATGCTCAGGAAAGATATAGCTGAGATCTTGAGGAAGCACTATTCCCAATTTTTTGAGAAAGGCCCAGATTGATTTCCAAAGTAGTTGTACAAGTTTGTACCCCTACCAGCAATGGAGGAGTCCTCTCCTTTCTCCACATCCTCACTAACATGTGCTGTCACTTGAGATTTTGATCTTAGCCATTCTGATGGGTATAAGATGGAATCTCAGAGCGATTTTGATGTGCATTTCATGTTGAACATTTCTTTAAGTGTTTCTAGACCATTTGTTATTTTTCTGTTGAGAATTCTTTTTTTAGTTCTGTACCCCTTTTTTAATTGGATAATTTAGTTTAGTGGTGTCTAATTTCTTGAGTTCTTTATATATTTTGGCTATTAGCCCTTTGTCAGATATAGGGTTGGTGAAGATCTTTTTCCAGTCTGTAGGTTTTGTTTTGTTCTGTTGACAGTGTCCTTTGCCTTATAGAAGCTTTTGAGTTTCTTTTTTTTTTTTTTTATTAATTTATTCTTGTTACATCTCAATGTTTATCCCATCCCTTGTATCCTCCCATTCCTCCCCCCCCCATTTTCCCATTATTCCCCTCCCCTATGACTGTTCCTGAGGGGGATTACGTCCCCCTATATATTCTCATAGGGTATCAAGTCTCTTCTTGGCTACTTGCTGTCCTTCCTCTGAGTGCTACCAGGTCTCCCCCTCCAGGGGACATGGTCAAATGTGAGGCACCAGAACACGTGAGAAAGTCGTATCACACTCTCCACTCAACTGTGGAGAATATTCTGACCATTGGCTAGATCTGGGAAGGGGTTTAAAGTTTACCTCCTGTATTGTCCTTGGCTGGTGCCTTAGTTTGAGCGGGACCCCTGGGCCCAAATCTGCCTATCATATTGTTCTACTTGTAGATTTCTAGGACCCTCTGTATCCTTTTATTTTGCTGTTCTCCCATGCGTCTCTCATTTAGAGTCCCAATAGGATGCCTTCCCCTCTGTCCCAGTTTCCTGGTAAGTGAAGGCTTTTGTGGGACATGCCCCTTGGGCTAGTATGCAGATATAAGTGAGTATATACCATTTGATTCTTTCTGCTTCTGGGTTAACTCACTCATTATGATCATTTCTAGCTCAATCCATTTATCCACAAATTTAGGGAATTCCTTGTTTTTAATAGCTGAGTAGTATTCCATAGTGTATATGTACCACAGTTTCTTTATCCACTCTTCTACTGAGGGACACTTAGGCTGTTTCCATGTTCTGGCTATTATGAATAAGGCTGCTATGAACATGGTTGAGCAAATTTTCTTGTTGTGTGCTGGAGCATCTTCTGGGTATATTCCAAGGAGTGGAATAGCTGGGTCTTGAGGAAGCCCTATTCCCATTTTTCTGAGATAGCACCAGATAGATTTCCAAAGTGGCTGTACTAGTTTGCATTCCCACCAGCAATGAAGGAGTGTTCCTCTCTCCCCACATCCTCGCCAGCATGTGGTGTCGCTTGAATTTTTGATCTTAGCCATTCTGATGGGTGTAAGATGGAATCTCAGAGTTGTTTTGATTTGCATTTCCCTGATGACTAAGGAGGTTGAGCATTTCTTTAAGTGTTTCTCAGCCATTTGATACTCCTCTGTTGAGAATTCTCTGTTTAGTTCCAAGCCCCATTTCTCAATTGGGTTATTCGGTTTGGTGGTGTTTAATTTCTTGAGTTCTTTATATATTTTGGATATTAGACCTTTGTCAGATGTAGGGTTGGTGAAGATTTTTTCCCAGTCTGTAGGCTGTCGCTTTGTTCTCTTGACAGTGTCTCCTGCCTTACAGAAGCTTCTCAGCCTCATGAGGTCCCATTTATTAATGGTTGACATTAAGGCCTGGGCCGTTGGTGTTCTGTTCAGGAAGTTGTCTCCTGTGCCAATATGTTCCAGGCTCTTTCCCACTTTTTCTTCTAAGTGGCTTAGTGTCTCTGGTTTTATGTTGAGGTCTTTAATCCACTTGGATTTGAGTTTTGTGCAAGGTGACAAATAAGGGTCCAGTTGCATTTTTTTACACATAGACCTCCAGTTAGACCAGCACCATTTGTTGAAGATGCTATCCTTTTTCCATTGAATGGATTTGGCTTCTTTGTCAAAAATCAAGTGACCATATGTGTGTGGATTCATATCTGGGTCTTCGATTCGATTCCACTGATCAACCAGCCTGTTGCTGTGCCAGTACCATGCTGTTTTAAGTACTATTGCTTTATAGTACAGTTTGAGATCAGATATGGAGATTCCTCCGGAGCACCTTTTATTGTACAAGATTGTTTTAGCTATTCTGGGTTTTTGTTTTTCCATATGAAGTTCAGAATTGAACTTTCAATGTCTTTAAAAAATTGTGTAGTTATTTTAATAGGGATTGCATTGAATCTGTAGATTGCTTTTGGTAGGATGGCCATTTTTACTATGTTAATTCTCCCGATCCATGAGCAAGGAAGATCACGCCATCTTCTCTGGTCATCTTCAATCTCTTTCTTCAGAGTTTTGAAATTTTTTTCATACAAGTCCTTCACTTGCTTAGTTAGGGTAACTCCTAGATATTTTATATTGCTTGTGGCTAATGTGAAGGGTGTGGTTTTCCTAATTTCTTCCTCTGCAAGCTTGTCATTTGTGTATAGGAAGGCAACAGACTTTTTTGAGTTAATTTTGTATCCAGCCAATTTACTGAAGGTGTTTATCAGCTTTAGGAGTTCTCTGGTGGAGTTTTGAGGGTCACTTATGTACACTATCATATCATCTGCAAAGAGGGATAATTTGACTTCCTCCTTTCCCATTTGGATACCCTTGATCTCCTTTTGTTGTCTTATTGCTCTGGCTAGAACTTCGAGTACTATATTGAAGAGATATGGAGAGAGTGGGCAGCCTTGCCTTGTTCCCGATTTTAGAGGAATTTCCTTGAGTATCTCACCATTTACTTTGATTTTGGCTATTGGCTTGCTGTATATAGCCTTTATTATGTTGAGGAAAGTGCCTTGTATCCCCGATCTCTCTAAAACTTTAAACATGAATGGGTGTTGAATTTTATCAAATGCTTTCTCTGCATCCAAGGAGATGATCATGTGGTTTTTTACTTTCAGTTTGTTTATATGGTGGATTACATTGATGGATTTCCGTATATTAAACCATCCCTGCATGCCTGGAATGAAGCCTACTTGGTCATGATGAATGATATCTTTGATGTGCTCCTGTATTCGTTGTGCAAGTATTTTATTTAGTATTTTTGCATCTATGTTCATAAGAGAAATTGGTCTGAAATTCTCTTTCTTTGTTGAGTCTTTGTGAGGTTTAGGTATCAATGAGACTATGGCCTCATAGAATGAATTTGGTAATTTTCCATCCATTTCTATCTTTTGGAGTAGCTTGAAGAGTATCGGTATTAGCTCGCCCTTAAAGGTCTGGTAGAATTCTGCACTGAAACCATCTGGCCCTGGGCTTTTTTTGGTTGGGAGACTATCAATGATTGCTTCTATTTCTGTAGGGGAAATGGGACTATTTAGCTTGTTTATCTGTTCTTCATTCAACTTTGGCAAATGAAATTGTTCAAGAAAATCGTCCATTTCCCTTAGATTTTCAAATTTTGTGGCGTATATGCCTTCAAAGTAGGATCTTATGATTCTTTGAATTTCTTCAGTGTCTGTTGTTATGTCTCTCTTTTCATTTCTGATTTTGTTGATTTCAATACTGTCTCTCTGCCTTTTAGTTAGTTTGGCTAATGGTCTGTCTATCTTGTTGATTTTCTCAAAGAACCAGCTTTTGGTTTGTTTGATTCTTTGGACTGTTTTCTTAGTTTCTAATTTGTTAATTTCAGCCCTGAGTTTGATTATTTCCAGGCGTCTACTCCTCTTGGGTGTTTCTGCTTCTTTTTTTTCTAGGGCTTCCAGTTGTGTTGTTAAGATGCTTATGTGCGATGTTTCCAATTTCTTTTTAAAGGCACTTAGTGCTATGAATTTTCCTCTTAGCACTGCTTTCAATGTATCCCACAAATTTGGGTATGTTGTTTCTTCATTTTCATTGAATTTCAGAAACTCCTTGATTTCTTTCTTTATTTCTTCCCTGACCCAGGTGTCATTTAGCAGAGAGTTGTTTAGTTTCCACAAACGTGTAGGCTTTTTGTTATTTCTGTTGTTGTTGAATTGCAGCCTAAGAGCATGGTGATCTGATAGGATACAAGGTATTATTTCAATCCTCTTGTATCTGTTGAGGCTTGCTTTGTGACCTACGATGTGATCAATTTTGGAGAAGGTTCCATGGGGTGCAGAGAAGAAGGTGTATTCTTTCTTGTTTGGGTGAAAGGTTCTATAGATATCTGTTAGATCCATTTGACCCATGGCATTGGTTAATGATGTTATTTCTCGGCTTAGTTTCTGTTTCAATGACTTATCCTTCAGTGAGAGTGGGGTGTTGAAGTCTCCCACTATTATTGTGTGGGGATCGATGTGTGGTTTAAGCTTTTTTAGGAGATCTTTTACATATGTGGGTGCCCTTGTATTGGGAGCATAGATGTTCAGAATTGTGATGTCATCTTGGTTGACTTTACCTTTGATGAGTATGAAGTGTCCTTCCTCATCCCTTTTGATTAATTTTGGTTGAAAGTCTATTTTGTTCGATACTAAAATGGCTACACCTGCTTGCTTCTTGTGACCATTTGCTTGGAATATTTTTTTCCAACCTTTTACCCTGAGGTAATGCCTTTCATTATGGGTGAGATGTGTTTCTTGAATGCAGAAGAATGTTGGATCTTGTTTATGTACCCATTCAGTTAGTCTGTGTCTTTTTATTGGAGAATTGAGGCCATTGATGTTGAGAGATATTAATGACCAATGACTGTTAAGAGTCTTAATTTTGATGTTGTTTCCAGTCGAGTGTTTGTGTAGTTGTGTTTTTGCCATGGGATAGTTATCTATTTCCTGGGTAGTTTTGGTTGTAGCTTGACCCTTTGGGATGGAGTTTTCCTTCTAGTACCTTCTGTAAAGCTGGGTTTGTGGATAGGTACTGTTTGAATTTGTTTTTGTCATGGAATATTTTGTTTTCTCCATCAATGGTTATTGATAATTTTGCTGGGTAAAGTAGTCTGGCCTGGCATCTGTGTTCTCTTAGGGTTTGCAGGATCTCTGTCCAGGCCCTTCTGGCTTTTATGGTCTCTGCTGAGAAGTCAGGTGTAATTCTGATAGGTTTACCATTAAATGTTATTTGGCCCTTTTCCCTTGCAGCTTTTAATATTTTTTCTTTGTTCTGCATGTTTTGTGTTTTGATTATTATGTGGCGGACAGTTTTTCTTTTCTGGTCAATTCTATTTGGTGTTCTGTAGGCCTCTTGTATGTTTATAGGCATCTCTTTCTTTAGATTGGGGAAATTTTCTTCTATGATTTTGTTGAGAATAGTTTCTGGGCCCTGGAGTCTGATGTCTTCTCTTTCTTCAATGCCTATTATCCGCAAATTTCTTCTTTTCATGGTGTCCTTAATTTCTTGGATGTTTTGTGTCAGGAGTTTTCCAGATTTGGCATTTTCTTTAATGGTTGATTCAATATCTGTGATTGTATCTTCTAGCCCTGAGATTCGTTCTTCCATCTCTTGGATTCTGTTAGAAAAGCTCACCTCTGTGTTGCTCGCCTTCTTCTCTGAGGTCTCACGTTCTCGTTTTTCTTCTGTCTGTGTGTTTATCATTGAATCCATTTTCATTTTCAGATCTTGAACTGATTTTTTGATTTCTTTCATCTGATTTTTTGTATATTCCTGAGTTTCTTCCATTGCCTCTTTATAGGTCTTCAGAGCTTGAACCGTTTTACTTATTTCTTTCATCTGGTTGTTTGCATTTTCCTGCAATTTTTCTAGTTCCACTCTATGTGCTTCTTTTATTTCTCTCACCTGTTTGTCTGCGTCTTCCTGCATTTGATTACGAATTTTATTTGTTTCCTCCATTATCATCCTCATTACTAAGGATTTGAGGTCATTTTCTTGTATTTCCATTGTATTTGAGTTCTCTGGGTGGTTTTCTTTGGGATAGCTGGAAACTGGAGACGCCATGTTGTTTTGGGGTTTTTTGTGTATGCTTTTTCGTTGTCCTTTAGACATCTTGCCGTCTTTGTTTTTGTTGGGTAGCTTCCAGAGTTGAATGGAGGGTGTCTGACGATAGATTCACTTGTTTTCTTATGATTTCCCTAGGCTGCGAGCTCATAGCTTCACTGTTGTGGTTGTTAGGAGGTTAGCCCTGTTGTTCTGGTCTCTCACAGCCAGTGATCCTCAGTCCCCCTCTGCTGTGGATCCTGCAATTGTTCTGGGTCTCTGAATGAGCGTTGGGTCAGGCCAAGGTATCCACAGCCTTTTGTGTTCCCTGCCAAGTCCAGCCCGGAGCACTTGGACCGAACCACGTGCAGAACTCAGCTAGATTCTCAGGGCCTGAACCGTCTGCCAAGCTCAGCTAGGGATTTTGGGCCCAAAATGCACACAGGGTCCAGCCAGAATTTTTGGGCTGGGACTACGCACCAAGCTCCACTAGGGCCTTTTGGCCCAAAGTGCGTGCTGTGGTCAGTTATTGACTCAGGGCCCGAGCTGACCACCAATCTCAGCCAGGAATTCTGGATTCAAACTGCACACTGTGTCAAACCAGAGTCTTAGAGCTGGTGGAACCGAGAGCTCTGTCCAGCCTGCGCCACAGCAGGAGAACTGCGGCTGCTCTGAGTTAGCGCCAGTGGTGGAACAAGTGCTCCGCCCGCACTGTGTCACCGCAGGGGAGCTGCCGCTGAGCTGAGGTGGTGCCTAGGATGGAACCGAGCACGTCACTAAGCCTGCGCCACAGCAGGAGAACTGCGGCTGCTCTGAGTTAGCGCCAGTGGTGGAACAAGTGCTCCACCCAGACTGTGTCACCGCAGGGGAGCTGCCGCTGAGCTGAGGTGGTGCCTAGGATGGAACTGAGCACGTCACCAAGCCTGCGCCACAGCAGGAGAACTGCGGCTGCTCTGAGTTAGCGCCAGTGGTGGAACAAGTGCTCCGCCCGGACTGTGTCACCGCAGGGGAGCTGCCGCTGAGCTGAGGTGGTGCCTAGTGTGGAGCAGCGAGCTCAACTAAGCCTGTGCCACAGCAGGGGAGCTATGGCCACGCTGAGTTAGTGCCTCAGGCAGAATTGCTTGCTGGGCCGGGCCAATACCCAGGACTCTGGGGCCGAACTGTCCGCCGAGTCCAGTCTGGGTCCAAAGGCTCCACGCGACCCAAATCCTGCCCCGAGTCCCCTCTCCCGCAGCAATTCCCATCAGCCACCACACCAATCGCCTCCACCGGAAGGCTATGAGCTGCAAACCTCAGCCGCCGCTGCTGGTGCCGCTGGTGCTGCTGCCTCTGCCGCTGCCGCTCTGATCAGAGAAAAACCACGCTCCTCCCGTGTGCCGGGGCACGCAGGTCCTCCCCACCCTGGTCCCTCCGAACCGTGGAGCACTCCCGCTGCCGTGATGTTCGGACCTCGGTGTTCCTGGCTCAGAAATCTGTGCAATTCCCTGAATTGTTCACTGGAGCCTCCAAACGCGGTCCACACTGCTCGCCGCCATCTTGGATCCTCTCCGCTTTTGAGTTTCAATAGATCCCATTTATGAATTGCTGAAAAAGAGTGTGAGCTGTGTTCTTCTCAGGATGTTGTTTCCTATGCCAATGAGCTCAGGGCTCTTCACCACTTTTCTTCTAATAGATTTAGTGTGTCTGATTTTATGTTGAGGCCTCTAATCCACTTACACTTTAGTTTTCTTCAGGTTGATAAATATGGATCTATTTGTACTTTTCTACATGTAAACCAGCACCATTTGTTGAAGATGCTATCTTTTTTTCGTTGTATGGATTTGGCTTCTTTGTCAAAAATCAAGTGTCCATAGCTGTGTGGGTTTTTTTTCTGGGACTTTTATTTGATTCCATTGATCAACCAGCCTATTTCTATGCCAGTACCACTGCTGCTTTTATTACTGTTGCTCTATAGTATAGCTTGAGGGCATGAATGGAGATTCCTCTGGAAGAACTTTTATTGTACAGGATTGTTTTAGCTATTCTGATTTTTGTTTTGTTTTCTTTTCTCATGTGAAATTGAGAATTGATCTGTCAAAGTCTGTAAAGAATTACATAAATATTTTGATAGGGACTGCATTTAATCTGTAGATTGCTTCTGGTAAGATGTCCATTTTTACTATGTTGATCTACCTGATTTATGAGCATGAGAGATCTTTCCATCTTCTTATATCTTCTTTTCTTTCTTCAGTGACTTGAAATATTTTTTTTTTAATACAAATCTTCCACTTGCTTGGTTAGAGTTACACCAAGATACTTTATATTATTTGTGACTATTGTGAAGGTTGTAGTTTCCCTAATTTCTTTCTCAGCCCATTTTTCATTTGCATACAGAAAGGCTACTGATCTTTTTGAATTAATCTTGTATCAGGCCACTTTACTGAAGGTGTTTATCAGCTGTATGCATTTTGTGGTAGAATTTTGGGGTTCACTTATATACGTAATTAAATTATATGCAAATAGTAATACTCTGACTTTCTCTTTCCCATGAGGATCCTTTGATCTCCTTTTGTTGTCTTATTGATCTAGCTAGAATTTCAAGTACTATATTGAAGAGATATGGAGAGAGTGGTCAGCCTTGTCTAGTCTCTGGTTTCAGTGGAATTTCTTTGAGTTACTCTCCATTTAATTTGATGTTGGCTGCCAGATTGCTGTATATAACCTTTATTATGTTTAGGTATGTGCCTTGTATCCCTGATCTTGCCAAGATTTTAAACATGAATAGGTGTTAGATTTTGTCAAATGTTTTTGGCATCTAAGGAGAAGATCATGTAGTTTTTTCCTTTCAGTTTGTTTGTATGGTGGATTACATTGATGGCTTTCCATATATTGAACCACCCCTGTTTGCTTGGGATGAAGTCTACTTGGTCATGATGAATTATATCTTTGATGTGTTCTTAGATTCAGTTTGCAAATATTTTATTGAGTATTTTTGCATCAATTATCATAAGAGAAATTGGCCTAAAATTTGTTGGGTCTTTGTGTGGTTTGGGTATCAAGGTGAGTATGGCCTCATAGAATGAATTTGGTAATGTTTCATTTCTATTTTGTGGAGTAGTTTGAAGGATATCGGTATTAGCTTTTTGAGTGTTTGGTAGAATTCTGTACAGAAACCATATGGCTCTGGGCTTTTTTTGGTTGGGAGACTTTTGATGACTGCTTCTATTTCTATAGGAGAAATAGAACTATTTAATTTGTTTACCTGATTTGATTTAACTTTGGTAAGTGGAATTAATCAAGAAAATTGTTCATTTCATTTAGATTTTTCAAATTTTGTGGTGTATAGGATTTTGAAGTAAGACCAAATGATTCTTTGGATTTCTTCGGCATCTGTTGTTATGTCTCCCTTTTCATTTCTAATCTTGTTGATTTGGATAGTGTCTCTCTGCCTTTTAGTTAGTTTGACTAAGCATTTGTCTATCTTGTTGATTTTCTCATAGAACCAGCTCTTAGTTTCATTGATTCTTTGTTCTGTTTCTAGTTTATTGATTTCAGCCCTGGAGTTAGATTATTTCCAGCAATTTACTCCTTTTGGGTATGTCATCTTCTTTTTTTCCCTAGGGCTTCCAGTCTTCCAGTGTGCCATTGTTACTTGTATCAGATGTTCTTAATCGTTTTATGGTGGAACTTAGTGATATAAACTTTCCTCTTAGCATTACTTTCATTGTGTCCCATAAATTTGGGTATGTTGTACCTTCATTTTCATTGAATTTTAGGAAGTACCGAATTTCTTTTTTATTTCTTTTCTGAACAAGTTATCATTGAGTAGAGAGTTGTTCAGGTCTATGTGTATGTACACGGCTTTTAAAAAAAATTTTGTCATTGTTGAGGTCCAGCTTAATCTATGTTGGTCTGGTAGGATACAAGGTATTATTTCAATCATCTTGTATCTGTTAAGGCTTGCTTTGTGACCTACTATATGGTCAATTTTGGAGAAGGTTCAGTGAGGTCTGAGAGGAAAGTATAACCTTTTGTGTTTGGGTCAAAAGTTCTGTAGATATCTGTTAAGTCTATTTGATTCATTACATCTGTTATTGTCATTACTTCTTCATTTAGCTTCTGTTTCATTGACCAATCCTTTGGTGAGAAGAGGGTGTTGAAATCTTCCACTATTAATGTGTGGGGATTGATGTGTGGTTTAAGCTTTATTAATGTTTCTTCCATAAATGTGAGTGCCCTTATATTTGGGGCATAGATATTCAGAATTGTGATGTCATCTTGTTTGAATTTTTCTTTGATGAGTATGAAATTTCCTTCCTAATCTCTTTTGATTAATTTTGGTTGAAAGTATATTTTATTAGATATTAGAATGAATACTCCAGCTTGCTTCTTGTGTCTGTTTGCTTGGAAGACCTTCTTCTAGCTCTTTACTCTCAGGTAATGTATATCTTTGTGGCTGAGGTGTGTTTCTTGTAAGCAACAGAATTTTGGGCACTGTTTACACATCCATTCTGTTAGTCTGTGTCTCTTTATTGGAGAATTGAGACCACTGATGTTAATAGACATTAATGACCAGTGTCTGTTAGGTCCTTTTATTTTGATGTTGGTTTTGGTAGTGTGTTGGTGTGCTTGTCTAATTATTGTTTTTCTAAAGTGAAGTTATCTAGTTCCTGTGTTTTTCTGAGTGTAGTTAGCCTTCCTGAGTTGGAATTTTCCTTCTAGTATCTTCTGTATAACTGTATTTGTGGATATATACTTTTTAAATTTTTTTTTTTCATGGAGTATCTTGTTTTCTCCATCCATGGTTATTGAAAGTTTTGGTGGGTATAATATTCTGGACTGGCATATGTGGTCTCTTAGGGTTTTCCCAGGCACTTCTAGCATTTATGGTTTCTACTGAAAAGTTGGGTGTGATTCTGATAGGTTTGCTATTGTATGCTCCTTGCCCTTTTTCCCTTGCTGCTTTTAATATTTTTCTTTGTTCTGTATATGTAGTGTTTTGATTATTATGTGGTGGGAGGATTTTCTTTTCGGTCTATTCTATTTGGTGTTCTGTGGGTCTCTAGTACTTCTATAGGCATCTTTTTCTTTAAATTAGGGAAGTTTCCTTCTACGATTTTGTTGCAAATATTTTCTGGGCCTTGAAGCTGGGCATCTTCTCTTTTCTCAGTTCCTGTTATCCTTAGGTTTGTATTTTCATGGTATCTTTGATTTCTTGGAAGTTTTGTGTCAGGAATTTTTTAGATTTAACATTTTCATTGATAATTGTATCAAATTCTTCCATTGTATTTTTTACGCCTGAGATTCTTTCCTCTGTCTTTTGTATTCTGTTGACAATACTTACCTCTGCAGTTCCTGTTTTCTTCTCTGAGTTCTCTCTTTCCAGGCTTTCCTTAAATTGTGCTTTTATTATTGTTTATATTTTCATCTTCAGATCTTGGGCCATTTTACTGATTACCTTAATCTGATTGTTTGCATTTTTCTGAATTTCTTCCAGTGATTTCTTCATTTCTTCTCTATAAGTCTCTGTCATGACCTCTCCAGGGGCCTCAATCTGTTTGACTGTATCTTCTTGTATTTCTTTATAGATTTTATTAGTTTACTCTATTATCATTGTCATAAGGAAAGATTTGAAGTAATTTCTTGTGTTTAAGTTGTATTAGAGTTTCCAGGGCTGATTCCTTTGGGATAACTGGCTTTTGGAGATGCCAAATTATTTTGGCTTTTGTTGTTTATGTTTTTACTCTGGCCTTTAGCATATTGCTGTCTCTGGCATTGGGTGGTAGTTTCTGGAGTCCTTCATTGGCCATTGAGATCAACTCATAGGTGAGTGGCTAGAGGTTGAGACCCTTCATCTGTGGAGATCAGGGAACTCTTCAGGTGGATCAGGTAGGTGACTTGAGATCATATCTGGGAACTTTCTGTGGATCAGCTGAAGTACCTGAGGTCAGATCTACCTGTGTTCCACACTGTGGTGCCTCCTCTAAGCAGGGAGACTCAGAAACTGGTATTTTGAAGCCCATAATTCTTTCTGAGACATAGATTACAGGTGCTTCATGCCACATCAGGTGTGTGGTTAGACTTTAGAGCCCATGCCTATACCTGCATGGACCCAGGAACTTTCCTTGAATTGTCCGGGTACTTCAGATCAGATCCACTTGTATTCTAGCTTATTGGGACTCCTCTGGTCTAGAAGACCCAGGAACTGGTGTTTTGTAGCCCACAGTTCCATCTGAGACCCAGAGTTCAGGTTCTGTGTGTCTCACCTGGTATGTGCCTAGACCTTGGAGCCTGAGCCTGTGCCTGCTTGGAACTGGGACCTTTCTGTGGATTAGCTGGGTGACATGAGATTGGATTCACTTGTATTCCAAACTGTGGGGTGTCCTGTGGGCTAGAAAATCCAGACACTGGTGTTTTGTAGTCTCTAGTTCAGTCTGATACTCAAAGTGCAGGTGATGCATGCATGTAGGCTAGACTTTCATAACTGCAGAAGTCTGCAGGGACCCAAGAACTTTCCTGTGTATTAGCCAGGTGGCCCAAGGCTGGACCCACCTGTGCTCCACATAGTGTGGCCTTGTATCACCTGGGAATCACCAGCACTGGTGTAGTTCTCAGCTTGGTCCTTAGGTCGCTGTGTAGTCACTGCTGTTTTGCTGATCAAACAATGTGTGTGTTTGGTGCTTCCATCTTGGATCCCCATTCCTAACTGTCTTTTTAAGAATAGATTCCAGTGAAAGAAAAAACGGTATTTATTTAGAACCATGCCGAAAATTGTACTTATACAGCTTAGATAGTCATCACACAAAAAATAAATAAGAATAAGCATAATTGAAAAAATACTACACTAGGAAAAAAGAGAAAAGAGAAAAAAAGAAAAAAGAAAAAATACTACCCTAATTCAACAGTTTCTGATAGGTGACCATGTATTGTTCCAAAGTTTCTAAATTCTAGGCATAGTATCCTGTTTTAAATCCACTTATTTTTTTGGAGGGTGAATAAATGAGGATTAGATTGATTCTGATTCTTCTCCACACTGAGTATGCAGCATTGCCATGAACTGTCACATATCTTTCTTCTTTATTGGGGACTCTTCTATTTTCATTCCCCCAAATGTTCCGCATTGCTAGGAGAGCATTTGCCCAACCAGCTTTTGGTCCTTCACATCCTTTTGAGAATGAAGACAATGGGCACTTTTCAGGCCTACTTGCATCTCAGAGACTGGCTTACAAACCCACAGGTCAGAAGAAAGAATAATCTTAAGACATGAATTTATGGGATGGTTTAAAAAGTCAATTTTATTATGTGAACATATAATAATGTTAAAATATGTGAGAAAGCAGTCTAATATTTTTCTCTGGATGGTCAGTGGATGTATGAATTTGGCATATATTTGTAATTGATTTTAAAGGGCAATCTAGTAGATTTTTGTGAGCTATACTTTACTTTTGAATTAACGCTAGATCATATCTCACTTAAAAGTGAACATAGCTGGAGATGGCTTCAAATATGGCAAACCAGCTACAGGGCAAAATGTTCTCATTGCAACCACTGACTGAATTCTGCCTAAAACTTGGCAAGCTTGGATGTAGGCAGGGTCGATGGCCAAATTCTGCCAAGATATGGTAAGCAAGTTCTCACTGGTTCCTGCTCCACAAATATGTCTGTCAGATATCCTGGGCTAGAAGGTAGAAGATGATGCTCCAATGTTTTAAAGAGCGATTGGTGACTCTTCAGGCAGCAAACTATCTCTGCCAGTTTTTTTCTCTTTTTATTAAATTAGGAAGCTGCTAACCTGCACTTCCTGTTTACTCAGGTAATTAATTTTACTCCTCAAGTCTCTGATTGGGTTGAAGACCAAATAGTTGAATGTCACATTTGAGCCTAGTTGTTTGGGAATTGAGATGTCTTTAGGTCTAGATAGATGTTTTAAGTTAATAGAAATGAGATATGATAGATACTGATTTACATTTAGAATTTTAGACTCACTGAGATAGAAAAATATTTTCTTCAAGGTTGCCAAATACAAACAACCAAAACACTATGAATGTAACATGAATGTAACTCCTGAATGTTCTGTGGTTCTTTTGCTGTATGTAGTTTGTTTTATGTAGGTGTAATAATATAGATGTACATGTAAAAATAAAAGAAATTAATAAAAAAGTGAGCATAACTGAAATAGTTGAATAGTAATTATACTAGCTGTGATATACTAAAAATTCAAACTTGGTTTCTTACTAAAGACAATAAAAGATGAAATTAAGACAAGAAAATATTGAATTATTCTTAAGCCTTCTTATAAACTAAATTATGAGACCAAAATTCCTTTAAAATAGTCATCTAAAGTTGCTTTTGCTAGGAGGGCACTTGCTTATTAGAAAGCAAGAACCAACAAGAAAACCAAATGATGCTTGTCAGTAAGTTGGTTAGTAAATACTCGTAAATAAATTCAGTGTCTCAATAACAACCAAGAACATGCATGTTAAGGTACATTGGCATGCTTTATATAGACACTGCATTTGCTGAAACTTAAAAATTGTCAAAGTAATACCGAACAAAGAAAATGGTAAGAATGGTATTTTATCATATACACAAAATTCACAAATCCAGGTCTAAGAAATTCCACTTGGGATGTATGTTGAAAGAAACTATTGTGGTGTTAGTCATTTGTTCCAACATAAACTTACCACCCATGGTGGACGTTTAAAACAGCACACACTGATGTTCTCACTTGGCCTTCAGTCAGGAACCTGGAAGAAACTTCACTGTCTTGTCCCTGTTTAGAATTTCCCACCTATTGACAGTTCTGCTTTCAGAGTATGACAGTTACTATCCCAGGCTCCACTTTAAATCCATACCAAAAAATTAGTTCCTCCCAAGGTGGTCTTACCACCTCCATGGGTGCTACCCTCAGTTTGCTGGGATTAAGGTTCCTTTATAGACTTGCTTACAATGTAGCAATAGGATCATCTATAGAAAAACACTAAAAACAGAAAACAGAAGTGATGGGAGAGGAGGGGAGAAGAGGGGATAAAAGAGGAGAAGGGGGGAGAGAGGAGTGGTATATTCAGAGCAGATGAATCAGCACCAGTGAAGACATTGATTATTGAAGTATGTCCTTACTTGTGTCCAGAATACAAAGTATGAAAAGGAAGAAAAGGCTTACAGGTAGGACGATATCACCAGACAGTAAAAAGTGGTCCATAAGCAGCAATATGTTGGTCCTTCTCATCCACATAGGTTGTAATAGACTCAAATTAGAGAAATCTAAATGGCAGTCAGTAGGATGAACCATCTCTACTATCTTCACAGATTATATTATGCAGCAATGAAGCTAAAATAAATTCTTTTAGACATGATCTAGAAAGAAATACATGAAAAAGAGTTTGATTGAAATCTATAAAGTAATAAACAGATAACTCTATCTGACTTTAAATTATATATTTCTCTCTATATAAATTTTCTATATATTTATATATAAATTTATATAATTTCTACATATTTATATATAAAAATTTCTTCATATATATGAGAAAAATTATTAAGATATAAGGAGTTAACTATAACAGTCAAGATAGAGACTATATCACTGAGGTGGGAAAGAATGTTTTTGAAAGAACAGATTCATTTCTGAGAACTGGTAATGTACTTTTAAACCTTGGTTTGGAGATAAAAACTCTGATATTATGATGCTTATCCTTCTCCCCAGAGACATCGGAGATGTTAAATTTGTCCAACTCACGTGAGTCACATATACTCTAGTCTTCCTGTTAATAGAGAAAGTCTCTGACACATCCTTGTGGTTAGTAGGTCACAAAATCCTCTACACACAAAGGGCTAACATTCTGTGTTTAGAAAAAATGATAACAAAGAAACCAGGAGTGTATGGGCTGTTTATGTATCTCAGTTGGTAAAACATGTATATAAAATGCATAAAGCCCTGAGTTTGGTCCCCAGTGTCATACATACCAGGTGGCACATTCCTGAAATTCTAGTATTGAGGTGGTAGGAACAGGAAGATCAGATGTTTGTGGTCTGCTACATAGCAAGTTCAAGGCTAGCCTGAGCTACATAAAACCCTTTCTAAAAATTAAAAAAAAAATAGATATGAATAGGTAACCATTCTGAACTTTACAAAGCAATCTGCTGACCACCACACTTTTACATCAAAGTCCCCAGAGAAACCTGGAATCCTGAGCCCTTCTGGATTGCTGAACATGAAGGGTTGCCAGGAAGGAGACATGTCCAAGAGATCGGGGGAGTGCTGCAGGCCTTCAGATCCAGCACTCAGCGTATCTTTTTACTTGAGCCCATTTCAGTAGTCTTTTAAATAAAGGTAGTAAATGCAAAGAAATGTTCTCCTGCATTGTGTGAGCTACTTGAGTAAATTAACATGAGTAAAGTAATGGAAAAGCTTGTAAACTTGATTTTTGATCAACTCTTACATGGACAAAACTCACCTGGGGCTGTGGCTGGGATCTGAACTAGTCTCAGACACCGAGTCTCCAGCTCATAGCACTGCTCTTCAGGTAAGCAGTGTCAGCATTGCACTCAGTCAGAGGATACTCAGCTCGCATTGCATGTCCTGTGGACTGTTTGTTGGGGTCTCCAATGCAACCCAGGCTTTACTTTCAGAGCTTCACACATAGGCTCACAGGGCTTCCATATAGGAACTCTCCTGCCACAGGCCTGGACTCAGCAGCTCTCCTCAACCATGCAGGAAGACTTCACAGCCTGTATTCACACTCCTGTATTCTGCATGACTCTAAAACCAGAGCAACACAGGCAACACTGTTAAGTTTGACTAAATTCTCCAGACCTTTCTTTTTCACAGGTTAAAAACTGGCTGGGTGAGGTGTCGCCCTGAGGCATCCTCCATTTATTCCATTGATCAAGCTTCTCCTTATCTCTTTTAACACACGCGTTGTCCCTAGCATTAAATGTATGGCACTTATTTTCACTTCAAACTGTACATTTTGTTCAGTTTTTCAGAAAAATTAATTTTTTTATCTTACATTATGCCAAGAATTCTCCACAATGTTATTTGATGGGAGTCTAGATAATAGCCATTACTCTGCTTTGGGTTAAGCCTCCCCTCCACTCCCCCCCCCCCTTTTTTTTAGCAAGAGCTAACATTTTCATATTGAAAACCCACGTAAAATGGGAGAAATTAATGGTAGTATAAAAGTTGCTTTAAAATGCAATTATTTTCTCATTTATGAGGTTGGCAAGGTTTGCTGCCACTGAAGAGTAGCCCCCAAGGAGGGAGAGGAGTGTTTTCAGAAGTTGACAGAGCACATAGAACTGACTGATAAAGTGCATATTGCTGATTTCTTACAAGCCCAGAGTGAAAAGAACAGCATCTTTTCTGTTGCATTTACACAAGACATATTTTTTCATTTGTGCTCAATTTAGAACGGAAGAAAAAAAAAAAAAAAGGAGACATTGATGCAAGCACCAACACCAACAACCACATGCAGCAGGGATGCCAGCATATAAATTGTCAAAAACGAAGCAAGCATGCTGTTAGAGAATACTATTTCTCTTCAAAAGAATCTTTACAGGAACATGTTCGTCAGCCAGACAGCAAGCTATCAATGCCAGGGCCAGCTGTAGCTGAGCACTCAGTTCTTAGAATTATCACTCAACTTTTACATGCAATAGCTATTACAGTATACATTTTAATGGCAGTTGTAGGAGGTTTGTTTTGTGGTATTCCTAGTTCATTATGTTTAAAATATCACAAAGACTGGTGTGTATTTTCCCACAAATGACTCTGGAAGTCTGTCCCTTCTAGACTTGGATATGGCAGGGAGGATAGAAGCAACAGAGGCCTAAGGTGACAGTATCACATGTGGCTCTTGACATTTTGGAGCTTGACTTTATAATTATACTTCTTTTTCTTTCTCATTAATTATCTATTCACTTTATGTCTCTATCTCAGCCCCCTCCCTCTCCTCCCAGCTCCACTCTCTCACTCTCTTCCTCATTCCCTCTCCCTCCCTTTCTCTTCAGAAAAGAGGAGCCCCTCCACTCCCATACCCAGGCACATCAAGTCGCATTAGGACTAAGTGCATCCTCTTCCACCGAGGTCTGACAAGGCAGTCCAGTTAGGGGAAAGTGATCCAAAAGCAGGCAATAGAGTCTGGGTCAGAGCCAGCCTTGGCTCTGATTGCTAGGGGATTCTCATGAAGACCATGCTGCCCATCAGCTATATATGTGTAGGGGGCCTAGGTCCAGAATTCCAATGTTTATTTTCTATCTATCTATCTATCTATCTATCTATCTATCTATCTATCTATCTAGTTGATTAAAACACTGCTAAAATACACACACACACACACACACACACATACACACACACACACACACAGCATTACCAGGTTTTTGATGATCCAATTTTTTTTTTCAGGAATTCATTTAGCCTAGAGTTTGTATTTGGTAACACTCTGATTTTGATCTATTGTGATTCTCTGGGTTCTGCAAGTCGGTTGAGAAGCACAGTGCTAGTGCAGCCCATGGCTCTGGGATTCCTCTATCTTGAAGGACTGATGGTCTTTGGGACTGATGGAATATTACAATCAATAACTACTTGGTTAAGAATGGGGGCCCTCTGAAACCCTCCCCACTCCACTCTACAGTGTTGACTGGCTTGGTCTTGTATAGGACTTATTCGGAAAAGCACAGATTCTCTAAGGTCATGAGTACAGTGGTCCTGTTATAACTAGATGGCAATATTTGTTCCTGTCCCCTCTGACCTGTGGCTCTTGCAGCCTCCTCTGCTTGCTCCATCTTCTTCCATTCTAACTGAAACTAAGAAGAAGAGGGTGTGACATATAACTCCTATTTGGGACTGATCATTCCAGAGACAATTATTCTCTGCACTTTGACTATTGTGAGTTTCTGCATTAGACACTATCCACTGCTCAAAGAAACTTCTCTGATGATGTTTGAAAGCTTCATTAATCTACAGGTATAAATATATGAATTTACAGGACAACTGACAGTGTGACCATTTAGCAAAATAATAATAATAGGTTTAGCTCTAGGAGTTATGAGCTTCTCACTGTAGGTTCTTTGCTGTATTTAAAGTATAAGGCATTGGTTTCTGCCATGGACCACTAGTTCAGTTGGGGAATTGGTCCTTGGGATTGGGAGTTTTTGGAGCATTGGTGAGCGGAGATAAGGTGTTGTGACAAACAGAGGTGACTTAAGTTTGAGTTTTTATCTGAGTGTTTTTTTTTTATTTGAGTGTTTTATCTTAGTATTTTTTAGTCAAGCAATCTAGTATTTTATATATATAAATATATGGAGTTTGGTTACATTTTTTCACAGTACTTTTTTACAGAGCAGATTTGTGGAAGTCAGTGAGTAATCAAGGATACATGGTACAGGTACAGATAGTTTTGTCATCTGGAAGACAGACTGGATTTCTTTGTTCCTCTTTTCAATGTGTTCACATTGAATAAATCTTCCCTTTCTTCTTTTCACTTTAATTTGGCTTTTTAAAATTGGTGCATTGAGGTAAAGTTTGTTAGGGTACAGGATAAATCAAAGTTTGATAATAAAATAGAGACCATAAAGAACAAAGATCCATTTTAGGGGGTGGGACCTGCTACTCAAAGAAGGCTTCTCCAGGTGGAGAGGAAAGGAAGAAATGTCCAGCCTTTCAGGAGCCATTTTACACCATGGACATTTTTCTGTTGAAGGACTAGGAGTTAAACAGACTCATTGGTAGGAAGTCAGACAGTAGGAGTGGCCATGATTAGGTGGCTGGATTCTCCCTCATCCTTTTAACCTGAGACAAAAGTCTGGCAGCTTAACACAAAGGCATTGTGGGCTTTTCCTTCTGTCAGTAGGGAGCTAATAAGGGGCTGGCTCAGCAAGTCCAAGGTGAGAGCAGAACAACAGTTGGGGACTATTGTTTTAAAATTATCTCCATTATCTGTAGGCCTGGCTAGCAATCAATCAAGACACAGACACTTGTTATATTTTAAAATAGCCTTAGTTAACCTAGGGCAGGGCAGATATCAATCTTCTAAACTACCTCCCATAGTGGGGCAAGCATGGGATCCTTGCCTTAATCCCATGCCATCTGCTTCCAATAACTTCTATCAAGCTACCTCCCATCCATAATCCCAAATACTTGTTAATGTTCTTTATCTGGGCTGAATTCTCCATCCACACCAGCCATGTGCTTCTCCTCCAGCTAACCCAAGGTGGCCTTCCTCTCCTCTCCTCAGGTCTCCTTCTTCCTCGTGTCCACCTATTTTTTTCTTTCCAGGATTCCTCTTTTTCTAAGCCCCACCTATCTCCTTTGCCCTGCCTAGGTGGGATGGCTTTATATTAAACAAAAGGTGGGTCACAGAGAGAACAAACAGTAATTAGCATAAAAATACATCAGACCATCCCCCAACAAGGGACCAATCAGCCATTGAATCTTTCTTCCAACCAACCAAACCTAAATCAGGGGATGAAACTTTTTCAAAGACTCTAAGACCACCACCATCAAGGATAAACAGGGTTTTGGCTTGTTGATTTACACCACCTGCTGCAGTGCACACACCTTTGTAGAGGGTCTTTTTCTCTCTGTGCTTGTTGTCTGTGAGAATTTCTTCAACCTTAATAAAAAACCTTTGCTTACTGCTTGATTCTGTCTGTGGTGTTCAAACATTTCTTGGCACTACTTGTTGTGTTCAAGAATTTTCCTGCATTTTTATTCTTTTACTGGAAGAAAACAAACAAACAAATAAACAAACAAACAAACATGGGCTAACTTTGGAAATACTTGCTAAGAGTTGATACACTGTATTGTATATAATGTATTCTAATAACCAGATGCATTGCTAGGGTTCGCCTTTCTTGGTTTTGAGTTGCCTTAATGTCAAAATTTGAAAATAGAGATGGGGGTAAGTCTTGAAGACCATTTAGTTTGAATAAGAAAAGTGGGGGAAGGAGACCAATGAAGACATGTTGTTGGTGCTTGGAGGTCTTACTACTTGAAGGCACCATCATTGATAGAGAAGAGAGTTTCCTGGCTTGGGAAAGTGGATTAAAGACTATATGCAGCACCCACTTTCAAAATGGGAAGTAGTCCCAGGAAATTTCATGGGGAAAATAAGTTAAATTCTTTTTAATGTTTAGGTAAGTCCTCATTCTTCATTTGAGGTTCCTTAAGGGTTGAAATTTGCACTGACTCTCCTGGATTTTCACAGGCAAAAGGAGGATATCTTAGAAAGGTAGAACACTGGGCAGGAAACAAATAGTTGCCATATCAGTGACAGTGTCAGGTGAATCAATGGGTAAGCTTATGAGTTTGTTTCCTTTGAGTATCAATGGTTAGTTAGCAAAGGAGACAGATTTGCTGTCAGATACATTAATTAAAATTTTATTTTTGTCACTTTTAAATATTAATCTACCCATGTTATAGTAAAAAAGAAAATCATTTACAAAAGAGAGAGAGAGAGAAAAAAAAAAAAAAAGAAAGCTCCTCTAGTTCATATCAGTTCCCTGGAGGGAGAGGATCAGGGAAGTTCCAGTATTTTGCAGGCAAGACAGGGAGGGGTGCTCACTCACAGGACAAGATACTGTCTGTGCAAAATCACAGCACTCATCTTAAAGGGACTAAGAGATAGCTTATGCTGAAGCCATTTTTTAAAATTTTTTATTAATTTATTCTTGTTACATCTCAATGGTTATCCCGTCCCTTGTATCCTCTCATTCTTTCCTCCCTCCCATTTTCCCCTTATTCCCCTCTCCTATGACTGTTCCTGAGGGGGATTTCCTCCCCCTGTATATGCTCATAGGGTATCAATTCTCTTCTTGGTAACCTGCTATCCTTCCTCTGAGTGCCACCAGGTCTCCCCCTCCAGGGGACATGGTCAAATATGAGGCACCAGAGTACGTGTGAAAGTCATAGCCCACTCTCCACTTAACTGTGGAGAATATTCTGACCATTGGCTAGATCTGGGTAGGGGCTTAAAGTTTACTGCCTGTATTGTCCTTGGCTGGTGCCTTAGTTTGAGCGGGACCCCTGGGCCCAAATCTGCCTATCATAATGTTCTACTTGTAGGTTTGTAGGACCCTCTGGATCCTTCTACTTTGCTATTCTCCCATGCTTCTCTCATCTAGAGTCCCAATAGGATGTCCTCCCTTTTGTCCCAGTTTCCTGGTACATGAAGGCTTTCATGGGACATGCCCCTTGGGCTAGTATGCAGCCATAAGTGAGTATATACCATTTGAGTCTTTCTGGCTGAAGCCATTTTGAATGATCATGACCTTGGAACACAGATTTAAGTTACCCTAAATTCCATATTCCAATGTGAAAGCAGTTTTATATTTTTACATGACAAAAAAGAGTTATAAATCAAGGTAAGTTTAAAATATATTGGTGGGTACACCAGAGAAGCAGTTACAGAAAGATATGGGAAGCTTTTCCCTAGACTTTAGATACTATTGAAAGATCCCCGAAGGGAGACCCTCACTCAAGCCTCGGGATGGCGTGCACCCAAAGACCCACAAACGACCGTCTTGCTGTAAACGCACGAGGTAGTTTATTGGCGGAGCTCTGGGTCGACACATATCTCACGCAGGAGACAGAGGAGTCGACCCAGAAGCCCAGGAGCTTAGGATTTATATGCACAAGGGTCGGGGGGAGCGGGAAGTTTTGGCAGGGCCACACACGATTGGTTGTTTCAAACAATTGAATATCAGCAAATTGCGTAGGCAGATCTGGGGTAAGGTTAGACTTAATCATGCGGGAACAGTCCTTGGTTCCTGTTTTTCTCAGAACCCGAGGGTAGATGTTTATCTGAGCTAATGACACATCTGGTTAAACTCAAACCTGGAGCATTGTGTGCGGGCTTCAAGGGGGGATTAAGCAAACACCATAAGATCGGATGAGGGGACTTGGCTCATTACTCACTCGATCATGTCCGATACCTGTTTCTCTCTGGAATTTGTCCTTGTGTATCCTCCCTATCTTTTACGGCCAGCCGGTCCCTGGAACACTCAATAGGCCTTTGTCTCCTAGCTCCGCATTCTTTGTGACTTATCATCTGGGGCCTTGGGCTAGCATACCTGCTGACCTACACCTCAACTATTTGGGCTTATGAGTTAGAGAGCTCTGCTGTTCTGGTTGCTTTAATGCTAATTAAAAATTTTCTCTCTCACTATCTTGTGTGGGAGCTAGTAGTGTTCTAAATTAATAGATTGCCAGAAGTTGGTATTTGTTAACCACACTATGCTAGTTCCAACAATAGAAGTGGGCAGGAAATGGCTATTCTGGAGGGCTAGAGCCAGCCCTAGATGAGGTACTTGGTCTCTAGACATGCAACAGTACAGTCTTTGCACAGTACTTCAGTTCTAATCAGTCTCTGCAGACACAGCTTCTTTTCGGTAGTTTTTGTTCATAGCTATTTCCACTGGACAAGTATCACATCTTATGCATACAGGGGCCATGCATTAGTTATTAAATATTGTATGATCCCTTGTAGCTAGGAAGGCTCATTCCTAAGGTCTGGAGTAGGTAAAGCTCCATAGTAGGCAGGAAGGTAGACTTTAGAAGAGAGAAATGGCTGATAAAGCACATTTAAAAAGTGGGTAATTTCAAAACTGTTAGCCATCATGATCATGATATGAAAAATTTCCCCCTCTTCTGTATCTAAAAATTTAATATATACAACTCTGTCTATAAAATTAAGTACTCAAGAACACAACTTGAGTGAAAGTATCATGAATCAAACATATCTAAAATAATCAAAATTTACATGTTTTAACTAGATTGAAAAATGATATATATGTAGCCCCTATATTTACAGTTATTTGTGCTCTATGAGCTATCTCAGTTATATTTAAACAGTTAGAAATAGGACTTTGGAAGAAATCACTGTAGTATTGTTCACTTTATTTTTTTTTAATTTGAATGATAAGCAGATTTGGGCCCAGGAGTCCCGCTCAAACTAAGGCACCAGCCAAGGACAATACAGGAGGTAAACTTTAAACCCCTTCCCAGATCTAGCCAATGGTCAGAATATTCTCCACAGTTGAGTGGAGAGTGTGCTACGACTTTCTCACGTACTCTGGTGCCTCACATTTGACCATGTCCCCTGGAGGGGGAGACCTGGTGGCACTCAGAGGAAGGACAGCAAGTAGCCAAGAAGAGACTTGATACCCTATGAGCATATACAGGGGGACGTAATCCCCCTCAGGAACAGTCATAGGGGAGGGGAATAATGGGAAAATGGGGGGAGGGGGGAGGAATGGGAGGATACAAGGGATGGGATAAAAATTGAGATGTAACAAGAATAAATTAATAAAAAAAAAAAAAAGGAATCATACATGACAAAAAAAAAAAAAAAAAAAGAAAAGCATAAATACTGTTTAATTAACTTTTCAACTCCAGATAATTGTTCTATAAGATAACTTTATATTAATTACATCAAGAAAAATCAAAACTTAAGATATAAACCATCACAAATGTTGTTGTTATTATGTCATAGAAATAATATGCTTTCCCAATGAGAAATCACCTCTCATCTTTAGAAATTAATCAAGAAAAATATCTTTAATAGTACATTTCTGGTTCTGGCTTGTTGAAAGAATATTAATACTTAATATGGAATTATTATTTTAATGAAATCAGTGGTTACCCTTTAACTAGCTTTATACCCAAATAACCACACAGAGAGACCAGGATCTATTTAATTAGCCTATAGCACAATGCTGTGCAATAATTACTCCATCCTAAACCTCCATTCTAGTATAGTTTCCTCCCATTCTTATTTCCCACTTTATCCTTGCCTCTAAATCATCTCTTAAGCCCAGTTCAATTCTCCTGATACTCCCCAGTCTTCTCCTACTGGTTCCATCCTCTCCTTCCTGCTGTTTCTCCTCCGTTCACTGACCAGGATGTTCTACCCTATTCTCTGTTATTGCTCAGCATGGGCTAGTTTGTTTTATCAGCAACACAGAGAACAAATGGTGACATGTTTACACAAAACTGAAACAGAAGATACTTAGAATAAACATCACAGTGCAATGTTGGGATTGATCCAGATAGTGTGGTAGAGAAATCAGCATTTGAATGATCAAGGGTAAACTGTACACAGCCCACAAGAACATTATGCCAGCACTGGCTAATGTTCAAAGGGAAACCAGCCCCACACAGGAGAATCTATTAACTTATATATTTTCATCTTATATGTGTATATTATTCTATAGCTATTATAAGTTATTCTATAGCTTCTATATAAACCTCGAGCTTATATGTTCCTCATATGCTGTCATCCTTAAATTTCTTTTAGGTTCTTCTGGCTTTGGTTAAATAGAGGTAGGCGACTGAAAGTCTGGTCACTTGGGCAGATGGGAGATTCACACAGCACAGAAAACAAAACAAAACAAAACCCAATCTTATTCTTTTATAATAGTTATTACCCACGTTACCTGTCCACCGGGCAGAATTATGCTTTTTCTGATAAGAACAGAAGGGACTTAATGGCCATCCAGGCCTTGATGATTGTTGTGATCTTGCACTGACCCCTGGAGTTCCCAGCTTGAGGAATGTTCTTTGATAAAGAGCTGTAGCTACTGGCTGGTGATACCTCAGGGCTGTCTCCTTTTGTGATGGGAATGATGCATAACTGGAGGTCAATCTTGGGAAGTAAACAGTAGCAGAAACTCTTTCAGCAATCCTAAACATCAATTATTGTACCAAAGTTTCTTTCTCTCAGTTCCTAATGAGCCTGGTTAGTGTACAATTTATCTTCCAGTTGTGTTGGATGCAGCACTCCTCAGCTAATTTCTACTTCATGGAGCTTAATATTTCCTAAGCAGTTCATTAGAAAATCCTTTATAGCATCAATTTTACTGCTTCACATTTCTTTTGCATCAATTAGAGGTTGATGTCATTCCTATAATTAGGATAAGAAGAGTTAACCCAAATCTTTGAGTATCTCTAGCTAGAGTAAATGGAGTTAAAATTTAATATATAAACCATTTTTTTGGTTTATACAAATTATACTGGATAATGAAAAATATATGCATAAACTTAATCTTTCTTTGAACATTAATTTTAAATAAGGGAGGAGTTTAGGCTAAGCAAACATTACAAAAAGGCACGATCAAATGAAAAGACATATTTTCATCTGTAACCTCATTAAAATCAATGTTATTATTATTTAGAAATATATCCAGTCCAATATTAGATGTTATAAACAATTTAAAAATTGAATTACAAAAATATTTAAGCAACATAAACAGTGACAGGAATGTTTGGTTATTGTGAGAATTTGATTGGCAGTGGCATTGAAGATGACTATCAGTGAGCCAGTTCAAAGTTCATATAAATACGCTCTGAGACAATATCAGAAGGCTCACTGCCTCCTAGGAGTGAGTCAGAAGTACCTGGAAACAGTCCTGACTCTTTAATCGGAATAGAGTCTTTGATGTGATGTCTCTGCTTTTCTTTTTTCTTTTTTTATTAATTTATTCTTGTTACATCTCAATGTTTATCCCATCCCTTGTATCCTCCCATTCCTCCCCCCCCCATTTTCCCATTATTCCCCTCCCCTATGACTGTTCCTGAGGGGGATTACCTCCCCCTATATATTCTCATAGGGTATCAAGTCTCTTCTTGGCTACCTGCTGTCCTTCCTCTGAGTGCCACCAGGTCTCCCCCTCCAGGGGACATGGTCAAATGTGAGGCACCATAGTACGTGAGAAAGTCATATCACACTCTCCACTCAACTGTGGAGAATATTCTGACCATTGGCTAGATCTGGGAAGGGGTTTAAAGTTTACCTCCTGTATTGTCCTTGGCTGGTACCTTAGTTTGAGCGGGACCCCTGGGCCCAAATCTGCCTATCATATTGTTCTACTTGTAGATTTCTAGGACCCTCTGTATCCTTTTATTTTGCTATTCTCCCATGCATCTCTCATTTAGAGTCCCAATAGGATGCCTTCCCCTCTGTCCCAGTTTCCTGGTAAGTGAAGGCTTTCGTGGGACATGCCCCTTGGGCTAGTATGCAGATATAAGTGAGTATATACCATTTGATTCTTTCTGCTTCTGGGTTAACTCACTCATTATGATCATTTCTAGCTCAATCCATTTATCCACAAATTTAGGGAATTCCTTGTTTTTAATAGCTGAGTAGTATTCCATAGTGTATATGTACCACAGTTTCTTTATCCACTCTTCTACTGAGGGACACTTAGGCTGTTTCCATGTTCTGGCTATTATGAATAAGGCTGCTATAAACATGGTTGAGCAAATTTTCTTGTTGTGTGCTGGAGCATCTTCTGGGTATATTCCAAGGAGTGGAATAGCTGGGTCTTGAGGAAGCCCTATTCCCATTTTTCTGAGATAGCACCAGATAGATTTCCAAAGTGGCTGTACTAGTTTGCATTCCCACCAGCAATGAAGGAGTGTTCCTCTCTCCCCACATCCTCGCCAGCATGTGGTGTCGCTTGAGTTTTTGATCTTAGCCATTCTGATGAAAGACACTTTCTTTAGGCATGAAAGTTAAAAGAGAAAAAAAAAGCCACTCAAGAAAAACTATACAATAGGTAAAATATAAAGAAGCAAGGCCAGAGAAGGAGAAGAAGTGGGAGTTATTTTAGAATTTATCATTAGTTTTGAAATAAGTTCTAAAAAGTTTTTAATTACTTTTTATTTTAACCACAAATTTAACTCACCTGTAGCTTTTTTTGAAGAACTCTTTTTCATTTAAATTTTCAATTTTATATTTTTTGAGATCATTTTCATTTAAGTTATAGTAAGGTATGTATTTAAGTTTAAAATTTTTATTGCCTAGAACTTTTGTTAAGTGCACAAGTTAAAGCACTTTGAAGGTAATAATGTTCCTCCCCATTTCCCCCAGTACTTCCAAGTTAGTAATTACCACACATAAAGCCAGCTATTATACCAGATGGCTCTAATCTTCAAACCTTTTCTCCTTTTTGCAAACACTGGAAATGCACTTCGGGTCACTTTCATGTGTTACTCTTGGGATCAGCTTTCTTAGTTTTTACTCTGACATCATTTTCTCCCACTGGGACTCAGGGTTATCTTGCCCATTCATGCAAATGTGAGGGACTCAAGACCTCTCATGTGCCAAGGAGAGCCAATATGGTTCCTTCTGACCCAAGAATGATATTTGTGGTTTGGGTTTCTCTATGAGCCCATTGCACATGGTGAGGTGTTTTCTCTGACATATCCATACTTTGAGGTAGGAGGAAACAGATGCCTTTCAATGTTTTTATAATCAGTCACCCATAGAATTCCTAAGCTAAAGGTTTAACAAAGTCACAGGAGAAACTGCAGAAAAAAGCAGAGTGTTTAAAGAGGAATGGTAAGGGTAAAAGTAATACTAAGTCAGAGTGTTTCGAGGACAAAGAAAAACAAGACAAACAAAACAAAACCTCAAATGCATCAAAGTTAAAAAAATCAAACAAAATCCAAAATACCTTTAGAGATCTGAATGCAAGCAAATAAACAAATAAATTGAACAAAATGTCTAGACCAAACTGTTTTCAAAACAAACAACAATAGATACTTTAAAACAAACATTTGGAAAGTAAACATAGTATCCAAACAAACACTCTAAACTTCAACTCAGAATAGTGGATGATCTACCAAGTCAAGAGAAGGCCAGAGCTCCAGAAAGATCTCACCAACTATCTCCCTGGAGGAGTAGACGAGATAGCTTCAATTGGCCCATGGATGTACCTGGGTGGTTCCTGTGGTGAAAGATCATCATTCTTGGAGTCCTATGTTATGGTGCCATAATTATCAACATAAAGCCCACAGGTCTCATCTTAAAGGAAAAAAAAAAAAAGAAAAAAAGAAAAAAAGAAAAAGCTTATTTTGGAGCCATTTTGAGTGACCACGAGCTAGGAACACAGATGTTCCAACATAGAAGCAGTCTTATAGTTTTGTAGAAAACAAAAGAATGTCATGACTCAAGGCAAGCTTAAAACACATTGGTAGATAAGTCAGAGAGGCCATTGCAGCAAGTTGGGGAAAGCTTTCAATAAGCCCAAGCCAGAATTTTCTGATCAGGTTCGTAGGCCGTTTTTAGTTGCATTGTTTTCTTAGTATCCAGGTTTTACTTTTGATTATTTACACATTTGGTATGTTAGCCATCTGTAGTTGGTAAAGAAAAGGATCCACCTCTGTAGGCTGCAGTTGTGTCTGAATTGATGCTGTTCTTTGTACTAAAAAAGCTTTTTAATTTCATGAGTCCCATTTATTAATTGTTGATCTTAGTGCCTCTGTTAACAGTGTTCTGCCAGGAAGTCTTTTTCTGTGCCAATGAGTTCAAGAATATTCTCCACTTTCTCTCTATCATGGTCAGTGTATCTGATTTTATGTTGAAGTCTTTGATCCACTTGGACTTGAGTTTTGTGCGGGTGATAAATATGGATCTATTTGCACTCTTCATCTTGCGGGCATCCAATTCAACCAGCACTATTTGTTGAACATGCTGGTTTTTTTCCAGTGTGTATTTCCGGATCCTTCATAAAAAATAGGTTGACTTAATTTCAATTCCACTGATCAACATGTCTGCTTTTGTGTCACTGCCCTGGTATTTTTATTACTATATCTCTGTTTTAAAATGTGATGTTTGGGTGGTGATATTTCCAGTTTTTCCTTTATGGTTCAGAATTATTTTAGCTATCCTGGATTTTTGTGTATCTATATGAAGCTGAAAAATGTCCTTTCAATATATGCATAGAATTGTTGGGGTTTTGATGATGATTGCATCGATTCTTGTTGGCCAAATGGCCATTTTTACTATATTAATCCTACTATTCCATAAATGTGAGAGATATTTCCATCTTCTGATGTCCTCTTCAATTTCTTTCATTACTGTTTTTACTTTTTTTAATGAGAGACATCCTAAGATGTTTTATATTTTTGAGGTTATTTTGAAAAGGGGGTGCTTCCCTGATTGTTTTATCCACTTTTCATTTTTATATAGGAAGGGCACTGACTTCTGTTACCTAATTTGTATCTGGCTGCTTTGTATCTTTGCTGAATGTGTTTATCAGCTGTAGTAGTCTCCTGGTGGAAGTTTTGTATACTATCATATCAATAGAAAATAAAGATACTTTGATTTCATCCTTTCCAGTTTGTATCCCCTTCATATCCTTCAGTTTTCTTATTGTTAAAGCTAAGCTTTCAAGTACTATATTGATTGGGTATAGATACTGGAAAACCTTGACTTGTTCATGATTGTCATAGAATTGCTTTTTGCTTCTAATGAGATGACCATACAGGTTTTGTCTTTCAGTTTGATTACATGATAGATTATATCTATTGATTTACAGATGCTGAACCATCCCTGCATCTCTGGAATACAGTTTACTTGATCAAGATATTTTTTTTTAATGTATCTTGGATTTGTTTTTCACAGTATTTTATCAAGTGCTTTTTCATTTATATTCATGAGGGAAGTTGGTATGTAATTCTCTTTCTTTGTTCTTTCTTTAAGTGGTTTAGGTACCAGTGTAACTATTGCCTCATAAAACAAATTGGGCAATGTTCCCTTCAGTTCCATTTTGTGGAATAATTTGAGGAGTATTGGCTTCAAATTCTCCTTTGAAAGTCTTGTAGAATTCTACATTAAAACTCTATGACTCTAGGCTTTTGCATTGGGTCATTTTTAATTACTGATATTTTAGTAGGAGTTAGAGGTCTGTTTAAATTGCTTGTCTGATATTGACTTGACTTTCTTAGACAGTATGTTTTAAGAAGGTTATCCATTTCTTTTAATTTAAAAATTATGTCACTATGTTGCTCTGGATTTTCTCAGTGTCTATTGTTATGTCTTTTTTATTCATTTCTATTTTTGTTAACTTGTACATTTTAGTTAGCTTGGCTAAGGTAATCTTAGTGATTTTCTCAAAGAATCAACACCTTTTTTTGGTTCTTTGTATTTTGTTGTTGTTGCTTCTATCTTGTTGATTTCAGCCCTAGATTTATTTTGCTTTTCATTATCTACTCATTTTGCATGTGATTTTTTTCTTATTGTTCTGAGCTTTCAGGTTGATAGTTATCACTGAGCAATATTTGTTGATCTCCATTATTTTGCTGTTGTGTGTGTTTTCTTCCTCTTTTGATTTGGGATTATTTATTTCTTGTGGCATTTTCCTTGACTAGTTATTCTCCTTAGGTTGGAGTTTTCTTTCTAGTGCCTTCCATAGGACTAGACTTGTAAACTGACATTGCTTAAATTTTGTTTTATTACAAAATGTCTTTTTCTCTTCATCTATTATGATTTAAGGTCTTGCTGGCAATAGTAATCTAGGCTATTGTCTGTGGTCTCTTAGAGTTTGTAGAATTCCTGTCCAGAACCTTCTAGTTTTAGAGTGTCCATTGAGAACTGTTTTTTTTTTCTAATGAGTCTGTGTTTATATGTTACAGGGTCTTTTTCCTGTGTAGGTTTTAATATTCTTTATTTGTTCTTTATATTAGCATTTGGATTAGTATGTACCAAAAGAAATTTCTTTTCTGATCTGGTCTATTTGGTGTATGCTTCTTTGACATTTGCCCACATCTCTTTCTTAGATTAGTGAGATTTTCTTCTGTGATTTTGTTAAAAATATTGTCTATGTCTTTGACTTGGGTTTCTTTACCTTACTCTGTCATTCAGTGTCTAGTAGGTTGGCCTGGGTTCCATGACAGGAGGGTTGGTACAGGTGCTGCTTGCCTTTGGACAAGAATGGAGGGACCTAGGGACTTTTGGTCCCAAGGTCCAGTTTCTTGCTCAGGGGCAGCATAGAGCACTCAGGGTGAGGCTCATATCCTAGGCACTAAGCCAGCTTCCCTGATCTTTCTGGGGAAGGTGGAAAGTGAGTTTTCCATGGGGGTGTTACAGTTTAACCCTTTTAGAATGAGACTGAAAAATCTCAGAAGGCAGTGGAGACTCAGGAGTACCACAAGCCCATGCTGATACCCAAAGTCATAGCTCCTTTTCGAGCTGCTGTGCTAAGCATGGCAGAGAAAACAGGCAGATGTTTGAAATCTGCTGGTAGGCAGGCCCAGTGAGACACAGACCCAGCAGCCCCTCTGGGTGCTTCACCAGTGGTCAGCACTGCAATAGTGCAGTGAATCAGGCCCCAGTGGCTGCAAAGGCAGTTCCATCATTGCTGCTTGACCCCCAGGCATCCAACAGTGGTTCTCCCTGGAATAAATGGAGTCTCAGATGGTGGAGAGATGAAGAGCAAAACTGTGTGCACCTGAGCATGCCAGCCAGACTTTATTTATGAACATTGGGAAGTGTGAGGTGGTGATAGAGTTTGAGGGTTAATATGTCTGATTCAATGGGGATAAGGGTGCCAGGATACTTAGTCTACATATAGTAGTGCAGTACGTCATTTACATGCAGTAACAGAGGGTCCTATCACAAGAAGTAGAAAACAGAATTTAATTATTCTAGGCTTGAGCAAAAGACTTCTAGGTATGATTAAAGGTCTTCTGCTGGAGGCTAGGATATTTTCAGGAATTCTCCGTGCTTGAATAAGTTCCTTATCAGGAAAGGGTAGGGCTTGTAATCTTTCTTGAGGGCTATGTTATACTCCTTACAAGATCTGGGGTTACCAGACCAGATAGAGTGGGAACCCTGCTGAGAAAAGGGTGCCCACCAACATAGACCAAGCACAAATGGCTATCCAGAGAAGTCAGACTTCATCCTTATACAGCAGAGCCACATTACTCTATTACTATTATTCTTAGATTTTATCTTTATTTTTATAGTGCCCCATATTTCCTGGATGTTTTGTGCCTAGACCCTCTTATATTTAACCTTTTCTTTGACCAAGGTATTCATTTTTTCTATTGTATCTTCTGAGACCAATGACCAATAGCCTCTTGGAAAGGAGAGGGCATCATCACCACTCCCCAAATCATGAAAGTTGACACATTCTAACTTGTGCATATCTTATGTACACAACAGAAGCTGCAGTGAGTTCATGATTGCAATAGCTATGTCAGGTCCAGAAGATGTTTTTATTTAGCACACTCCCCCATCCTCTGGCTCTTAGATTCTTTTTGTCATATATTCCATGATATTCTCCAATCCCTGGGGAGGGTTTGCACAGTTGTTCCTTTAAGGACAAGTAGTCATCCATCACTCATTTTTGGCCCTTGATTAGTTGTGAGACTCTGTGTTAATCTTCACTTGCTGTAATAAATAGCTTCTCTGACAAAGACAGAAGCAGTAATCTGTGGATGTGATATGAGTATTTATTTAAAAGGGAATTTGGCAATACGTCCAATTAGAATAATAGCAGTACAGTTTTTCCCTAGGGTCTATACCTCCCTAATCTCAGGATCTTCACCAAGTTTACAGTAAACATACATTCTCTCTCCTGTGTAAGAGCTTCAAATGCAAACAGAATGCAACAAATGCAAACAAATGCAAGCAGTTTGTTATCCTCATAATAATTGTGTCACTATTGTACTTGTGAGCATATTTTGCCTTAAGGCAATTGCTATGGAGCAGAGGGTTTACAATTCTTTAACACTGATGGTGATCTTACGCTCCTAGCTGCCTGTCCAGCACATTCTAGTACTACGAAAGTGTAACTTCCCACCGGCTTTATTTCACTATGTCCTGGGACTAAAGTATAAAGTACTTTATCCATACTGGGGGGCCTGTCCATGCCATTTGACAGGATGTATTGAGAGGAGATAAGATGTCGGCAATGGAGGGGTGACTCAGGCATAGTGGTCAGGGAAATCTTGCCGTTCTGACTGACTGGCAATCAGGTTGGTTGCCTCTTTATTTATATACATTTCACAGAACAAAGACAGACCAATAATTATGTAAGAAATGCAGATTATGTCATTTTGTCTCTGAGCATGTGTTTGATTTTCCATTATATACTCGGGCTTACAAGTTCAGTCACAAGTACAAAGTACAGGGGGATTCCAAGATGGCATCGACCTGTATGCACCATAGCTGATCTACTCCGAGGAGACCAGGGACATAAATGGAGCCACAGACTGCTGGATTTTGAGAACTGTGGGGAATGTCACTACAAACCACCTCCCAACATCAGAGTCACCAAAATGACAAGAGGACAGCGAAAGAATGCTAACAAAATCCAAAACAGGTTGGCATCTCCAGATCCCAGCAATCCCAATGAAAACAACCTGGAGAACCCAACAACAATTAATATACAAGAAAATGACCTCAAGTCCTTAGAAAGTAAGATGATAATTGAAGAAACAAATAAAATCTGTAAACAAATGCAGGAGGAGGCAAACAAGAGGACTGAGGAATTAAAAGGGTCATATACAGAGGCATTTGAAGAATTTCAGAAAAATACAAATAACCAGATGAAGGAAATCATTAAAACAGTTCAAGACCTGAAGATAAAAATGGAAGCTATCATAAAGAAACACATGGAAGAAAAACATGATCGAGAAGCATCAGAAAAGAAAGCAAGCGTCTCAGAGGTGGCCTTATCTAACAGATTGCAAGAAATGGAAGAATGAATATTGGGACTTGAAGATACAATCGCAGAACTGGAAACATCCATCAAGGGAAATTCTAAATTTGAAAAGTGCCTGACACAGAGCATTCAAGAAATCAAGGACACCATGAAAAGATGAAACTTGAGATAATAGGGATAGAGGAAAGAGAAAGCAACCAACTCCACAGCCCAGAACATATCTTTAATAGAATAATAGAAGAAAATTTCCCCAATTTGAAGAAGGAGATGCATATGAGCATACATGAGGCATACAGAACACCAAATAGAATAGACCTGAAAAGAAAATCTTCCCGCCACATAATAATAACAACACAAAATATATAGAACAAAGAAAAAACATTAAAAGCAGCAAGAGAAAAAGGCCGAGTAACATATGAAGGCAAACCTATCAGAATTACTCCTGACTTCTCAGCAGAGACTGTGAAAGCCAGAAGGGCCTGGACAGAGGTTCTGCAAACCCTAAGAGAACACAGATACCAGGCAAAATTACTATACCCAGCGAAATTATGAATAACCATTGATGGAGAAAACAAGATATTCTATGACAAAAACAAATTCAAACAGTACCTAGCCACAAATCCGGCTTTACAGAAGTTATTAGAAGGAAGACTCCATCCCTAAGGGTCAAAGTACAACCAAAACTACATAGGAAATAGGTAACTATAACATCGCAAAATCACAACCTCACAAAATCTCGACTGTTACAAATACCAAAAATGAAGGGACTTAGCAATCATTGGTCATTAATATCTCTCAACATCAATGGTCTCAATTCTCCAATAAAAAGACACAGACTAACTGAGTGGATGCATAAACACGACCCAACATTCTTCTGCATTCAAGAAACACATCTCAACCACAAGGACAGACATTGCCTCAGAGTAAAAGGTCGGGGAAAAATATTCCAAGCAAATGGTCACAAGAAACAAGCTGGGGTAGCCATTCTAATATCTAATAAAATGGACTTTCAATCAAAATTAATCAAAAGGGATGAGGATAGACACTTCGTACTCGTCAAAGGTAAAGTCAATCAAGAAAACATCATGATTTTGAACATCTATGCTCCTAATACAAGGGCTCCCACATTTGTAAAAGAGTTATTAACAAAGCTTGAACCACTTATCGATACCCACACATTAATAGTGGGAGACTTCAACACCCCACTTTCACTCAAGGATAGGTCTTTGAATCAAAAACTAAGCCGGGAAATAACTTCATTAACCAATGTCATGAATCGTATGGATCTAACAGATATCTACAGAACTTTCCACCCAAACGCAAAGGATTATACCTTTTTCTCAACATCCCATGGAACGTTCTCTAAAATTGATCACATAGTTGTCTACAAAGCAAACCTCAACAGATACAAGAAGATTGAAATAATACCTTGTATCTTATCAGATCACCATGGTCTAAGGCTGGACTTCAACAACAATAGAAATAACAAAAAGCATACTAACACGTGGAAACTAAACAACTTTCTACTTAATGACACGTGGGTCATGAAAGAAATAAGGGAAGAAATAAAAGACTTCCTGAAATTCAATAAAAATAATGGAACAACATACCCAAATTTGTGGGACACATTGAAAGCAATGCTAAGAGGAAAATTCATAGCACTAAGTGCCTTTAAAAAGAAAATGGAAATATCCCACATAAACAACAACACATCTGGAAGCTTTAGAAAAAAAAAAAAGAAGCAGAAACACCCAAGAGGAGTAGACACCTAGAAATAATTAAACTCAGGGCTAAAATCAATAAATTAGAAACAAAGAGAACAATCTAAAGAATCAACAAAAGCAAGAGCTGGTTCTTTGAGAAAATTAACAAGACATACAAACCGTTAGCCAATCTAACTAAAAGACAGAGAAACACTATGCAAACAAACAAAATCAGAAATGAAAAGGGAGACATAAAAACAGACACTGAAGAAATACAAAGAATCATAAGAACCTACTTTAAAGGCATTTATGCCACAAAATTTGAAAATCTAAGGGAAATGGACAATTTTCTCAACTGATTCCATTTGCCAAAATTGAATCAAGACCAGATAAACAAATTAAATAGCCCTATTTCCCCTATAGAAATAGAAGCAACCATTGATAGTCTCCCAACCAAAAAAAAAAAAAAAAAAAAAAAAAAAAAAAAAAAAAAAAAAAAGCCCAGGGCCAGATGGTTTCAGTGCAGAATTCTACCAGTCCTTCAAAGAGGAGCTAATATCGATACTATTCAAGCTCTTCCGAAAGATAGAAATGGACGGAATACTACCAAATTCCTTCTATGAGGCCACAGTCACATTGACACCTAAACCTCACAAAGACCCAACAAAAAAAGAGAAATTCAGACCAATTTCTCTTATGAACATTGATGCAAAAATACTCAACAAAATACAGGTAGGCTTCATTCCAGGCATGTAGGGATGGTTTAACATACGGAAATCTATCAATGTAATCTGAAAGAGAAAAACCACATGATCATCTCTTTAGATGCAGAAAAAGCATTTGATAAAATCCAACACCCATTTATGTTTAAAATTCTGGAGAGATCGGGAATACAAGGCACTTATCTAAACATAATAAAGGCTATATACAGCAAACCAATAGCCAACATTAAATTAAATGGAGAGATACTCAAGGAAATCCCTCTAAAATTGGGGACCAGACAAGGCTGCCCATTTTCCCCATATCTCTTCAATATAGTTCTTGAAGTTCTAGCCAGAGCAATAAGACATCAAAAGGAGATCAAGGGGATCCAAATGGGAAAGGAAGAAGTCAAATTATCCCTATTTGCAGATGATATGATAGTGTCTATAAATGAGGCCCAAAATTCCACCAGAGAACTCCTATAGCTGATAAACACCTTCAGCAAATTGGCAGGATACAAAATAAACTCAAAAAAGTCAGTAGCTTTCCTATATACAGATGACAAACAAGCAGAGGAAGAAATTCGGAAAATTACTCCCTTCACGATAGCCACAAGCAATATAAAATATCTAGGAATAACCCTAACCAAGCAAGTGAAGGACTTATTTGAAAAAAACTTTAAATCTCTGAAGAAATAGATTGAAAATGACATCAGAAGATGGTGGGATCTACCTTGGTCGTGGATAGGGAGAATTAACATAGTAAAAATGGCCATCTTACTAAAAGCAATTTACAGATTCAATGCAATCCCTATCAGAATACCTACAAAATATTTTCAAGATATTGAAAGAGCAATTCTCAACTTCATATGGAGAAACAAAAAGCCCAGAATAGCAAAAACAGTCCTATACAATAAAAAATCCTCTGGAGGAATCTCCATACCTGATCTCAAGCTGTACTATAGAGCAACAGTAATTAAAATAGCTTGGTACTGGCACAGAAATAGGCTAGTGGATCAATGGAGTCGAACTGAAGACCCAGAGATGAATCCATACACATTTGGTCACTTCTCTATCTCTTCTGATTAGTTGTGATGTAAGATCTATTTTGTCAAATATTAAAAATGGCACTCAGAGGAAGGACAGCAGGTAGCCAAGAAGAGACTTGATACCCTATGAGAATATATAGGGGGAGGTGATCCCCCTCAGGAACAGTCATAGGGGAGGGGAATAATGGGAAAATGGGGGGGGCGAGGAATGGGAGGATACAAGGGATGGGATAAACATTGAGATGTAACAAGAATAAATTAATAAAAAAAAATTTTAAAAAATGTCTTCTCAATGGCTAAGATCAAAAACTCAAATGACACCACATACTGGCGAAGATGTGGAGAGAGAGGAACACTCCTTCATTGCTGGTGGGAATGCAAACTAGTACAACCACTTTGGAAAGCTATCTGGTGCTTTCTCAGAAAAATGGGAATAGTGCTTCCTCAAGACCCAGCTATTCCACTCCTTGGAATATACCCAGAAGATGCACTACCACACAACAGGGACATATGCTCAACCATGTTCATAGCTGCCTTATTCATAATAGCCAGAACATGGAAACAGCCTACATGTCCCTCAATAGAAGAATGGATAAAGAAACTGTGGTACATTTACACTATGGAATACTACTCAGCTATTAAAAACAAGGAATTTCTGAAATTTGTGGACAAATGGATTGATCTAGAAATTATCATAATGAGTGGGTTCACCCAGAAGCAAAAAGAGACAAACGGTATATACTCACTTATATCGAGACACTAGTCCAAGGGGTACGTCCCCATGAAAAACTTTACTTACCAGGAAAGTGGGTCAGAGGGGAGGACAGCCTATTGAGTCTTTAGGTGTGAGAAGGCTGGGAGAATGAAGAAATAGAAGGATCCAGAGGGTTCTGGAAAACTACAGGCGGATCTGGGTCCTGGGGTCCTCCTCAAACTATGGCACCAGCCAAGGAAAATATAGGCAGTAAACTTCGAACCCCTACCCAGACTAGCCGATGGACAGGACATTCTCCACCGTTAAGTGGAGAAGGAGATCTGACTTTCACACAAACTCTGGTGCTCCATATTTGACCATGTCCCTTGGAGGGGGACGCCTGGTGGCACTCAGAGGAAGAAGGCAGGTTACCAAGAAGAGACTCGATACCCTATGAGCATATACAGGGGGAGGAGGTCCCCCTCAGTCACAGACATAGGGGAGGGGAGTAGTGGGGGAAGTGGGAGGGAGGGAGGAATGGGAGGATACAAGGGATGGACTAACAACTGAGATGTAATATGAATAAATTAATAATAAAAAAACAAGTACAAAGTACAAATAAACAGATTTTATTTTTATTATTAGCCCTATAATTCCAATTCAAAGAAGCTAATGAATATCTGTACCAAAGCAAAAACATTTATTATTTGACAGACTGCTTTTAGGCTGGTAGTATTTGCAATTTGTTTATTAATTAATTAATTAGTATATTTATTTTGGTATTTGCAGTTTTAAAGCACTCCAGACAAACAGAAAATATCTGAGCCTGTTTTTTTATGAAAAGAAAACATAAATATCGAATTCCCTTTACCATATCATTTCATCACCTACGCTATAAAGTAGGATAGGGTTATTTTAGTCGATCTATCTTATTTACAGGGTTCTATTCCTCCAGGGGTGTACCCCATACCACTCCTATCTTTAGACTACATTTTCAGGAAGCACTCAAGCATACTGTAAAAAAAAAAAGCTTAAAATCTGTTACTTCTTGCCAGTCACAGAGTTTGTCAATTGCCTCTGTTTACCCTGCACCAATTATACTGTTTGAATTTGCTTAGGGGCAGATACCCCAAAAAGATTCCTGGAGTCATAGCCTCATTTAGAAATTCCCAGTTTAGTGATTATTTTACACAGTCTCCAGGACATAAGGAAGACTTCCAAATAAAGCCAGATAAAGTTATTTTCCTAACAGCAGACAGGATAGAAAGTTTAGGACTGTCCTAGAAAAGACCGAGACATAATTTTCTTAAAAGAGATAAGACGAATCATAATGTAGAAAGTCCTCAAGAATGCAGCATGCAGAGACCAAAACCCAAAAGTCAGAGACAGAATGATAGTTACTACAGCATTTGGCTCAGCTTTATAGGCATTGTGTTAATGAACTGTGCTGACTTAGTGACTTTTGCCATTTCCAGAGGATATGGCTGTGCCAGAGTCCTACCACTAGTTCTGGAATGTAGCCAAAAACAATAGAATACTTTATTATTTGGGGGACACCTGGGACCCTCTGGTTAACAACTTACAAAGAGGTATCTTGCACCAATCCTGGGATTTTCATTTAATAAACTTGGGAAGAATAGTATCTACTCATGCAGTATATCTTCATTTAAACTAATTTTTAAATTGTATTTTTAATAAATCTACAAAATTAAGGCTTCCTTATGGCTTTTTCTGACTTCCTTCATTCTGCTTACACCTTCTATTTTCCTCCTCTTATCTCCACTCTTTCATCATCTCCCATTTTAAACCTTTACACTCTCAGTACTTTTCTCCATTTTAATGTCACATGTTTTCTCTATCACTCCTCCATTAAGGACTCTTTTATTTTCCTCTCTTTCTATTGGTCTCTTTGTAAAGAACATGTGTGTGGTGTTTCTCTTTCTGAGTCTGGTTTATTTCACTCAGCATACTTTCTAGTTCTATCTACATTCTTACAAATGTCACAATCTCATTTTGTTATATGTGTGAAAATTTTATTTTATATATGTAGCACATTCTATTATCAAGTGATGGAAGTATACACTGTTTCCATTTTCACTTTATGTATAGAGCCACAATGATTGTGATTGTTCAGTCTCTGGTTATTTAGTTTTGCTTTTGTGGTCCAGTTTATCTGTCTAACAGTCCTAATGATGTATCAATGTCATCCACCATTACTTTGTTGGAGTTAATTGGTGTCTTTGTATATAATGGTATTTTTGTTTTTATGAAACTAGATCAACCTATGTTTGGTGTATATCTATACATTGTCTTTTGAAACTAAATGACAGGATGTTAGTAAAAAACCAATTACCCACGTTTCAGTTTTACACTTCCAATATTTTAAATTTGATGTTCTTTCTAAAATGGCACAAGGACTTGCAGCTCCGTGAATTTGTATTTGATTAACCCCTCTTTGAGAGGTCAACTTTTGAAATCTCAAGGATGAAAGGAAATTATTTTCTCTGCATTTTCTTTTAGCAAGATTAATTTCTCTTTCTAGTAATTCTCTCTAATCTAGGTCCATGAGAGCTTTTCTCATATTTTATCAGTATTTCTACTTATTTTTACATTTGTATTTTTTTCATTTCTCTTTCTTACTTTTAAATTTGTATTATTTTTTTCAGACAATATATTTTGATCATATTCTCCCCCCTCTCTCAACTTCTCTCATATTCTCCGTACCTTCTTACCCACCAAACTTCATGTTTTTAAATTTCTCTCAAAGCAATATCTAGGAAAAACACCAGCAGAAAAATAAAAATAAAAATAAAAGAGAGTGAGAGAAAAGAGAACCAATAAGACAAAGCCATAAATAAACAAAAAATGCTACCCAAACCAGACAAAACAACAAAAACAAAAAAGCGTGTGGCCGCTGCACATGACCTGTACTAGGCTGTGGTTGGTACACTTAGTAACACTCTATGGGAGAAAAAACCCGATGTCCTCTTTACCAGCAGGCATTAATTGTAAGTATCTTCTTAGTTCAGGTTGGAACTTTGTGTACACTTCCTTTTCCCAGTCTTTGTGTTTTGTCTGGTTTTACTGTGCAGGTCTTGTGTGAGTAGTCACCATCTTTGTGAGCTCATGTGCATCAGTTCTGTTGTGTTTGAAAGGCACCATTTCCTTAGAATCCTCTGTCATTGCTATCTCCTAAAATCTTTCTGCCTCCACTTCTACATAGATCCCTAAGCCTTGAAGGGAAGAGTTTAATAAAGATGTGCCCTTTAGGGCTCAGTTCTCCAAAGATTCTCACTCTCTGCATAGTGTCCAGTGTGGGCAATTCTGATAATATCGTCTGATGCAGGAAGAGGCTTCTCTGATGAGGGACGAGCAGTACTGGTGCTCAGTCCTATGGGTATATCACTATGCTATGCCATCATGTTAGTGCTGTGTTCTGTTAGCAGAAAAACAGTAGCAGGCATTTCCTAGGCCCATGGCCTACTAGCCTCTGGGTGTTTGTCACATTAGATTATCAGGTATGGATTTTATATCAAGAAGTAGTTTGTGCCATGATTGTACCAGTATGTACAGTACCCTTGTATCCTCCTATTCCTCCCTCCCTTCCATTTTCCCCTTATGCCCCTCCCCTATGACTGTAACTGAGGGGGACACCCTCCCCCTGTATATGCTCATAGGGTATCAAGTCTCTTCTTGGTAACCTGCTATCCTTCCACTGAGTGCCACCAGGTCTCTCCCTCCAGGGGACATGGTCAAATATGGGGCACATTCTTCACTTTTTACCCTATTGAGAGGTTGAGTTCTGAAGGTCAAAGTCTTAAGTGTGAGCAATGACTACTTAGTAGCTGCATGAACCTTGACATGACAAGCAATTTCACTCTACTTCTTTGGATGCAGTTTTGATCGGCATCGGTAACAAGGAGATAATGGAAGGTAGATAAAAATGGTTGGCACTCAGAAAACTCCAGCATAAAGGGGCTAGTGTCACCATTGTAGTGATTTTTAAAAATTTAGTTTTTTATTCTCTTTATATCCCAATCATAGCCCCTCTCCTCCCAGTCTCATCTTCCTTCCCTCTTCCCCATCCTCCTTTCCCTACCCCTCAGTTAAAGGGAACTCCCTCTTAGTAAGCCACCCCAGAACATCAAGTCATATCAGGATTGAGGCATTCTCTTCCACCCTGGCCTGGCAAGGCAGAAGGTGCCAGGGAGAAGTGATCAAAAAGCAAGCAATAAAGTCCATGTCCACTTACTAGGGTACCCACATGAAGACAAAGGTACTGATTGGTTATATATGTTTAGGGGGCCTAAGTCCAGTCCAGTTTCTGTAGGTGGGTTGGTGTTCCATTCCCTCAATTAGGAGTTCTATCTAGTTAGAGGGTAGCCTGTTCAGTCTCCATGACCCCTGCTACTATGGATCTCAGCTAGAGTCACCCTATATCCTTCCAGGAGCCTTTCCTGTTGCAGGTCTTCAGCTTGTCTCAGAGATGCTTCCTCCCATGGTTTCTGTTCTCTCTGCAAGCCCTCTGTCCTCTGGCCTCCACTCTCCCTGTATTGATCCCCACCCTTATTTCTTTCCACACTCAGTTTCCTATCCTTTCTGTTTCTTCAACCACTTCCTTTCTTTATTCTATTTCTCCTTCTGAGTGTGATTCAAGCGTCCTTGTTGGGCCTCTTTGTTACTTAGCTTCCTTGGGCCTGTGAATTATAGTATAGTTACTCTGTACTTTATGGCTAATATCCATTTATAAGTGAGTACATACAATGTGCATCTTTCTGGGTCTAGATGACCTCACTCAGGATGATCTTTTTGACTGCAAATTTTATGATTTTCTTGTTTTCAATAGTTGAGTAGTATTCCATTGTGTAAATGTACCAGTCTTAGGTTGAGAGACACTTGGATTGTTTCTAGTTTCTGGCTATTACAAACAAAACTGCTATGAACATAGCTGAGCAAGTATCCTTGTTGTATAGAAAAGCATCTTTCAGGTATATGCTCAAGAGTGGTATAGCTGGGTCTTAAGGTAGAGCTATTCCCAGTTTTCTGAGAAAGAACCAGATTGATTTCCAAAGTGGTTGTAGAAGTTTGCACTCTCTCACCAGCAATGGAGTAGTGTTCCCCCTTTTCCACATCCTTGCCAGCATGTGCAGTCACTTGAGTTTTTGATCTTAGCCATTCTGATGTTTGTAAGATAGAATCTCAGAGTCATTTTGATTTGCATTTCCCTGAGCATTTATTAAGTGTTTCTTAGCCTACAGTGATTATTATTGCTGTCATTTTTGCACTTAAGCAGCAAGTACATGAGAAGTCTTACACTAGGTGAATTTAGAGCAATTGAGGCACTTCTTAAAAGTCAATGATAATTCTTGAAATAAGGGTGTTTGAATGGCATAGTATAAATTGAGTAATGAATTTATTTCATGGTCTTATCATGGCTATTTTAGAGGCTCACAATTGTGTCCATTTTTATCTAGAAAAAACATACAGTTGTTATCTAGAAATTCATTTTTAGACTCAAGGTGTTCATAAAATTCTCAATTGGGAAATTTACCTGGAATATGTATTTGCATGTAGCACACACTTATGCTTTACCATTTGGAATAACTTTAAAACCTTTGTGGCAGACTGTGACCATAAGTAATTACTGATCAGAGTAGGAGAGTGTCAAGCTGTAACGTCAAGTGCTGAGCAGTCCTTGACTGCTTGTTCGGCTTCGTGTTGAAACTGTAATTACAGGTAACCATTTTGCTGTTAAGGAGAGCAAACACCTTCTGAGCTTTCACCAAGAATACTTTGAGGCCAGGCATGGTGACACATGTCAGTCACTAAGCACTTAAAAAAGAGAAACGATGATGAATTCCTGGACAACCTGATTCCATGTCATAAAACAACAGAAAAAAAAAATCAATTAAACTCACAAAAGCTTCATGGGGTGTTTTAGCAGTGACATATCTTTTTTCAAATCTCAGCGACTATCACCTGTGTGATATTCCCGTTTGACTATATTTTCATTTTTTCCCTTTGCATTTCTTTACATACTCAGCTAAAAAAATAAAATTCTACTCAAGGTTGTTATTGTAAATTAATCTTAAAAGGAAGTAAACAAATACATTTTATTAATACAATTATATGATCATACATTTCAGAGAATGATAACTTGGGCTAGGACATATGTGATGACATATTGAAAATGACCTTTTTCTGGGAGTGCTGGTGCATAAATGTAACCCCGGCAGCTGAGAAGTGGAAGCAAAAGAGTCTGGAGTTCAAGTCCAATTTGAGATACATCAGTATTTGAAAAAGAAGACCTTGTTTATCTCAAGAAAGATTTTTTTTTTCTCTCAAAACCATACACAGTAACCCAACAGAACAGATGGAGTTTTTTCTAAGTTAATTTTTTGTACATGACTTTTATTTTCTCAGAGGAAAGTATGAGATGAGAGCTGTACCCAAGTTTTTCAAATTCATGGCTTCAGCTGAGCCCTCACATTTCTGTCTAACTATCCCTAGGCTAGGCTTAGAATGTTTCAGCTGCTGAGACTTGCTGCTGAATAAGCTCACCCTTTCTAGTTCTTTCGGAACTCTGGCTGGCTGGTTCAACTTGGATATTCTGGTTCAGAACTGCTTTTCAAGCTGACTGATTCAAAATGACTTTTTTTCGCCTTCTGACTGAAGTGCTCTGCTTGGCCTCAAACTAATTCTATCTTTTGTCTCCTCATTCTCTGGCTCATTTCGTCTTCACCTGTGTCTAGCTTGTTCCCTCTCTCCAACCTGTCTCTGTACCACTGTCCCAGTAAAAATTGCCTCTGAACTCCACCAACTGAACTGTCATGAACTGAATTCTACTCTACTGCCTCTCAAGTAACAGACTGTCTCACTGAATTCAGCTCCATTGAACTCTACTGTGAACTGACTGATTCCCAACTTTACTGTACTGTCTCCACAAACTTTACTTTATTTCTGTACTGTATTGTCTTCTCTACTCTCTCTTTACTGTACCCTACTCTTAAGTACTCTCTTTCCTGTCTGCTTTCTTAAGAGTTGGGAGTATCCTAGTCTGTCAAGTCTTTCTCTGATTCATCACTTTGGCTGTCCGTCAACTAGACACCATTGTTTGGGATTAAAACTGTATACTCAGAGTGTGTCATTGTACATCAGCCACGGGGACTAAAGGTTTGTGGCCTGTCTTCATTTTAGCTGGATCACACAGACCTAAGTCTTTGGGTGTGATGTCTTGCCAGAGCATCCATGTTTAAAACTTTAGAAAACTATACGTTATGGGAAATTTCTCTTCTAGATAACTTTTATATCTATACTTCAGTGGATTTCACACTGTGCAACACACACACACACACACACTCACACACACAAAATAAAAATGGATTAAAATACTTTATAAAAATCTTTTATTCCTTTCATGATTGACACTGCAGAGCAAAGAAGATACATGGAAAAATGTGACAGAAGGTGAAATTACCCAGGAGACTGTGTGGTGCTCCCAATCCTCAGCTCAGACCTCTTTTTACTTACCTGGCTCAATAGATGGCAAACAGGATACATTTCATCTTCATATTAAGTTATTTTTTATTGAGATTATAATATAATTACATCAATTCCAGTGGTGATAAGGAAGTAGAGGAAAGTAATGGTATAATATAATAGATTTATTTTCTAACTGTTCTAGTATGAATGACTCAGTAGCTATCTGTACAAAAGGATTGAAGAGGAACCAGTTCTTCTGTGAGACCTAACCAAATATTTTAACTCATGAGTTTTGAGGGTTTTTTTCATGGTGGAATGATTTAGATTCAGCACTTTTAAATGCTAATTCTGTAAACTAAAGCTAGGTAAAAAAAAGTTTTGCAGAATTAACAAGAAGTAGCTGATCTTATAAAATATGTATTTTAGAGAAACAGAAAGCAACTAAAATAAAGTTGGTGTAAACCAGCATTTTTCTGGAGACATGAAACTCTTGCTAACTTTCAAAATTCTGTACCACGCACATAGATTTAGTTTAGGATTTTCTTTATGAAAGGATTTTAGAAATTATTTATATATTTATTGTAGCAGTCAAAGTAACAGGAAACAAAGACATTAAAAAGTATCAGTAGTATCAGAACGATGTGATTGTAGGACGTTTGGTTATAAAAGGACCCAATAGTTTTACAAAGCTATGAGCTCTGCAATCTGTTCTATCACAATGCCAGGGAAGATGTGGCCAGCTACGTGAGCACAACAATAATGAGGATAACAAAGTGCACTGTGAGGGGACTTGAGACTCACTATACAGGAGGGGATCCAAGCTTGATGCTGTAAGTTCTTGTCAAAAACTCCTTGACTGTGGAAGTAATAGATCTTGAGGCAGAACCCCTTAAGGTTGTGTAGCTAAATTGACACACCTAAAACTGTTTTATTTGCAATTGTTTGTTTCTTATGTCTTGCTATATAGCCTTGGCTGGCCAGGAGATTACTACATAGATCAGGCTGATCTTGAACTCAGTGATCCACTTGCCTCAACTTCCTGAGTGTTGGGACCACACCTGGATTAAAACTGTCTTCTAATTATTTATGTATAAATCCTACTCTCAGCCTTAACAAGTGATTCAGGGACAAACACTGCTCAAGGTGCTATGAATAAAGGAAAGTGGAATGATCTGTCATAAAAAAGACATTTATACCACTCCCTTTAAGGGTCAGGAAACATTTCCATAAAGGAGGAACAAAGAATTGAAGAATCAGGGGATAAGAAGAAGAGATAAAATGCCTCTTTCTGGGCACTGTACAGTCATTTCAAATATGAAGCCAATGCACAACAAGCTTACTCAAGAATGGGTCTGTCCATGGCCAATCATGGGAGGGCCTCAAGGGACAGAGCTCCAGGCTCTTAACCTAGTGGTTATTGGTAGCTTCCTGGACTTGGTGACTCACTGCCACCAGTGGTATATTTTCTGATGGACCCACCAGGTTCCAATACAGAGTTCTAAATTCGTGGTCACAAATGTGGCCCTGGCATTAAACTCACTGTATCTAAAAACAAAACTGTAATATATAAATGTGGAAAGGGGACTTTTAAAAAGAAGAGGTGGTTGGTAAGGCCAGAAGGAAGTAAAGAGGTAGGGGATGGGGTAATAGCAAAGTTATATACATTTTTGGAAATGTCAAATAACAAATTTAACTTTTTAAAATCAATTTTCATTCTATCTTTAATTAACCACCTTACTTTTCTTTCTTTTTAAAATTAATTTATTCATATTACATCTCAATTGTTAGCCCTTCCCTTATATCCTCCCATTCCTCCCTCCCTACCATTTTCCCCTTGCTTCCCTCCCCTATGACTGTGACTGAGGGGGACCTCCTCCCCCTATATATGCTCTTAGGGTATCGAGTCTCTTCTTGGTAATGTGTTATTCTTCCTCTGAGTGCCAAAGGGAATCCCCATCCAGGGGACGTGGTCAGAAAAGGGGCATCAGAGTTCATGTGAGAGTCAGATCTCACTCTCCACTCAACGGTGGAGAATATCCTGTTCATCGGCTAGGTCTGGGTAGGGGTTCGAAGTTTACTGCCTATATTTTCCTTGGCTGGTGCCTTAGTTTGAGGAGGACCCCAGGACCCAGATCCACCTATCATAAAGTTCTTCTTGTATGTTTCCAGGACCCTCTGGATCCTTCTATTTCCCCATTATTCCATCCTACTCTCACCTAAAGTCTCAAAAGGATGTCCTCCCCTCTGACCCACTTTCCTGGTAAGTAAAGTTTTTCGTGGGGACATACCCCTTGGACTAGTGTCTTGATATAAGTGAGTATATACCATTTAAGTCTTTTTGCTTCTGGGTGAACCCACTCATTATGACAATTTCTAGATCAATCCGTTTGTCCACAAATTTCAGAAATTCCTTGTTTTTAATAGCTGAGTAGTATTCCATAGTGTAAATGTACCACAGTTTCTTTATCCATTCTTCTACTGAGGGACACTTAGGCTGTTTCCATGTTCTGGCTATTATGAATAAAGCAGCTATGAATGTGGTTGAGCATATGTCCCTGTTGTGTGGTAGGGCATTTTCTGGGCATATTCCAAGGAGTGGAATAGCTGGATCTTGACGAAGCCCTATTCCCATTTTTCTGAGAAAGCGCCAGATAGCTTTCCAAAGTGGTTGTACCAGTTTGCATTCCCACCAGCAATGAAGGAGTGTTCCTCTCTCTCCACATCCTTGCCAACATGTGGTGTCACTTGAGTTTTTTATCTTAGCCATTCTGATGGATGTTAGATGGAATCTCAGTGTCATTTTGATTTGCATTTCTCTGATGACTAACGAGGACGAGCATTTCTTTAAGTGTTTCTCAGTTATTTGAAATTCCTCTGTTGAGAATTCTCTGTTTAGTTCTGAGCCCCATTTCTCTATTGGGTTGTTTGGTTTGGTGGTGTTTAATTTCTTGAGTTCGTTATATATTTTGGATATTAGACCTTTGTCAGATGTAGGGTTGGTGAAGATCTTTTTCCAGTTTGTAGGCTGTCACTTTGTTCTTTTGACAGTGTCTCCTGCTTTACAGAAGCTTCTCAGCCTCATGAGGTCCCATTTGTTAATTGTTGATGTTAAGGCCTGGGCTGTTGGTATACTGTTCAGAAAGTTGTCTCCTGTGTCTATGTGTTCCCCACCTTACTTTTCTATTAATGTGATAAAACACTATGACCAAGAGAATTTTTTTTTCAATTTTTAAAAATTAATTTATTCATATTATAAATAAATTGTTCTCCCATTACTTGTATCCTTCTGTTGCTCCTACCCTCCCACCCCCATCTTATTACCCTCCCTTAGGTCCATGTCCGAGGAGGATCTCCTCCCCTACTTTATGGTCGCAAGCTAACATGCCTCATCTTGCTTGTCTGCCTATTCTTTCTTTGAGTGCCACCAGGGTTCCCCTCCTAGGGGAGGTCGTCAAATATGGGGCCCCAGAGTTAGTCCCTGCTCTCCACTAAATGTCCTGTATATTGGCTAGATCAGAGTAGGGGTTTGGTGTTTACTAGTTGTATTGTCCTTGGTTAGTGCAATAGTTTGAGCAGACACCTCTGGGCCCTGACCCACCTGTTACAATGTTATTCTTGTAGGTTTCTAAGATCCTTTGGATCATTCTATTTCCCCATTTCCTATATTTCTCTTACCTAGAGTCCCAGTAGGATGTCCTCACATCTGTCCCAGTCTCCTGGTAAGTGAAGACATTCATGGGACATGCCTTTTGGGCTAGTGTCCAATTATAAGTGAGTATATACCATATGAGTCTTTCTGTTTCTGGGTTGACTCATTCAGTATGATTGTTTCTAATTTCATCCATTTGTCCACAAATTTCTGGATTTCTTTGTTTTTTTAATAGCTGACTGTTATTCCATTGTGTAAATATACCACAATTTCTTTATCCATTTTTCTACTGAGGGACATTCAGGCTGTTACCAGATTCTGGCTATTATGAATAAGGCTGCTATGAACATGGTTGAGCACATGCCCCTGTTGTGTAGTGGAGCATTTTCTGGGTATATTCCAAGGAGTGGAATAGCTGGGTCTTGAGGGAGCCCTATTCCCAGTTTTCTGAGAAAGCACTAGATAGATTTCCAAAGTGGTTGTACCAGTTTGCATTCCCACCAGCAATGAAGGAGTGTTCCTCTCTCTCCACATCCTTGTCAGCATGTGGTGTCACTTGAGTTTTTTATCTTAGCCATTCTGATGGGTGTAAGATGGAATCTCAGTGTCATTTTGATTTGCATTTCTCTGATGACTAACGAGGACGAGCATTTCTTTAAGTGTTTCTCAGTTATTTGATATTCCTCTGTTGAGAATTCTCTATTTCTCAGCCCCATTTCTTAATTGGGTTATTTGGTTTGGTGGTGTTAAATTTTTTGAATTCTTTATATATTTTGGATATTACATCTTTTTCAGATGTAGGGTTGGTGAAGGTCTTTTCCCAGTCTGTAGGCTGTTGCTTTGTTCTCTTGACCGTGTCTCCTGCCTTACAGAAGCTTCTCAGCCTCATGAGGTCCCATTTGTTAATTGTTGATATTAAGGCCTGGGCTGTTGGAGTTCTGTTCAGGAAGTTGTCTCCTGTGCCAATGTGCTCCAGGCTCTTTCCCACTTTTCTCCCTAACCGATTTAATGTCTCTGTTTTTATGTTGATGTCTTTAACACACTTAGACTTGATTTTGACCAAGAGAACTTATGAAAGAAATCATTTAACTGGCTTACAGTTTCAGAGACTTAGAGCACACAGTGGAGTAAAGGAATAGCTGAGAGCTAACATTTGGTTCTGCACATGAGTCTTTTAAAACCTTAAAGCCCTCTCTCTTGACACTCATCCTCCAAAAGTGCCACATGTCCTAAATGTTACCAAATAGTTCTATTAACTGCTAACCAAGACTTCAGACATATGAGCCCATAGGGGACGTTCTCACTCAAACCAGCACATTCCACTGCTGGTCCCCATAGACTCAGAGTCACATTATAATGCAAAATGAATTTAGTCCAACTTCAAAACTCCCAATAGTCTTTTACAGTCTCAACACAGTTGAAGAGTCCAAATCTCTTCTGAGACCTAAGGTAATATCTTAATTGTAACATTAATTGTAAAATAAACAAGGCATATCACATACTTCCCACATAGTTTGGCAGAGAATACACATCACCATTTCAAAAGGGAGGAATCAGGTCATAGTGGGGAACTACCTGACCAAGGAAAGATGGAAAACAGGGCAAACTCCAAATTCCACAGCTCCAGGTCTGATGTTACAGGGTTTGTTCAATGGGTCTTCCCTTCCAGCTTTGTTGACTGTAGCACACATCTCTCTCCTTGGCTGGCTCTATTCTCTGAAGCTCTTGCAGGTACCCCATGCCTCCAGCAGCTCCAACATCTTGGGGATTCCAACACAATTCTGGCTTCACTTTCACAGCTTCACAGATGGCCTCTCAGGGCCTCTACGCAGGGATTTTCCTGCCACATGCCTTGCCGCAGTGGTCCTCCTAATCATGAATCAATATTCCTAAGCCCTTCACTCTTAGGTCTCTCATGATTCTAAGGCCAGAACCATGCGGACAACACTGCCACGTCCCAATGTCTGCTTTTGGTGGAAGGTCGCTCCCTACATTTGCAGAAGATTTTCTTTGTTGTTACTTTTTAGAGCAGAACATTCCTCAGGCTTCTCCATTTTCCATGTTAGAAGCTCACGTTGGGTGTGTCTTTCCCTGAGCACACCCTTTCCTTTATTTCATTTTAAATCTGGCCTCTGCTCTCATTATTTATTCACCACAAATCTTTGCTCAAACATTAAACTTTTTGGTGTTGTTTTTGTTTCAAAGTACATTTTTGTACTTCTTTTTAACATTGTAGGAGAATGGTCTATTAAGCCCCACTTACAGTGTTCAACCATTTTTCTATTCCTAGTCCCACAGTTTTTCATATTTCTCCAAAGCCAGCCTGGCTAGGCCTGTCACATTACCAGCCCACTACCTGGTATCAAGTTGTGTCTCAGTTACTTTTCTTTTGTTGTGATAAAATAACATCATCAAGACAATTTATATAAGAATCTATTTAATTGGCTTATGGTTTGTTGGGGTTAGAGTCCATGATAGTGGAGTGAAGGAAGAGCTGAGAGCTCATGTTTTTTCCCCCCAAATAGCAGGCAGAGAATCACTGAGAATGGCGTTAGTCTTCAGATTTTTTTTTTTTATTGTTTCATATACTACATCCTCGCTGTATCTTCCCTGCCTTCACTCCCTCCAGTTTCTTCCCCCTTACTCCCTCTGAAATCCACTCCCCCTCCACTCAGGTTAGGGGAGGGAGAGAGAACATATTGAGAGAACTGCCTGGAACTGGGGCCAAGATAGACACCTAGTGCAATGGAAGCTTCATGGAGTCTATGAAAGTGACCTTAGCAAAGACTCCTAGTAAAGGGAGACACAAAGCCTGAACCAGCCGTCCTCTATAACCAGAAAAAGTGAGTCCAGGACAGCCAGGGCTACACAGAGAAACCCTGTCTCAAAAAACAAAACAAAACAAAAAAACAACAACATCAAAAGAAAAGCCTCAAGTGGAGGGGATTAGGACACCAACCCAGCCATAAAACCTTCAACCTGCAGTTTGTCCTGCCTCCAAAGTGTTCTGGGACCAGAGCCTAGAGGAATCATCAGAGAGACTTTATCCAGGAAGGGATAGGAGCAGATGCAGAGTTGCACAGCCACACATTAGGTAGAATTTGGGGAGTCCTGTGGAGGAGGAGAAGAAAGAATTAGAGAAACCAGACGGGTTAGGGACACCACAAGAACAACAGAATCAACTGACAGGGGACTTGCAGAGATCAGAGAGCCTGTAGGGGTCTGATGCAGGTCCTCTGCATACATGTTATGACTAAGTACCATGATGTTCTTGTGGGGTTCACAACATAAGGAGAGGGGCTATCTCTGAGTTCTTTGTCGGCTTGTGGGATCCTTCTCCTGTAGGGTTGCCTCATATAGCCTTGATGTGATGGTATGATTCTTTTGAAACCTTGAAGTCCACCCCAGCCTATGACACTCTTCCTCCAACAAGGCCATACCGCCTACTCATTCCAAACACTTTTATCAGCTGAGGACTAAATATTTAACTATAATGATCTTGAGGTGGTGAGGAATTCTCACTCAAACAACCAACTAGGGAAACTTAAAATGTGAATTTAAATGATTCATTTTATGATTGGTTTATACGTATAGGTAGTTGTATTTGATTTGTTACCCTTGGTCCATATGAAGTACATATATATGTTAGTGTTGAAATAATGCTGATTGGTAATAATTTTTTTGTAAATACTATCTGATCTGGTGTGTTTATATAATTGTGACTTCTATAAAATTATGTTTCCTACTGATTTTATCAGGTTTGTTACTACTTAGAAAGCTGTCTTTAAGAAGCCAAAATTTATGTAAATATTTTTTCATGTTAAAGTCCTTTAAATGTCTACCTTATAAGAAACCATTTATAAATAATTTCAACTCTGGTTAGTTTTAATTGTCAGATTGCCACAACCTGTAATCACCTGGGAAGAGTCTTAATAAAGACTTTTCAAGATAATATTAGCCATCAGTAATGTCTGTGGGGGGTTGTTTTGGTTGTTAATTGATATATAAAAAGTCAGCCCATTGTGAATGATATTATTCTGCAGGTACAGTGTCCTGAAACGTATAAGAGAGAAGAAAACTAGCTGAAAGCAAAGAATTCTACAAGGAAATATTTATTTCCTTTTCCTCTTGGCTATTGATGTGAAATGAATAGCTGAGTTTATGCCTAGATTTACAGAACTTCAGTGACGGATTGTAACCCAAACCTTTTACCTCCTAAGTTGATTCTCCTCGGGAACTGTCACAATAACAGAAATAAAACTAGATTGAATTACAGATGTCTTGTTTGGGCAATGATCATCAGACACTCTTGAACTACAGTGATTCATAATATATTGGACATTGTTCACCTAAGGAATACATCTATAAGCAAGTATCTAATGCCCAGAATAGTTGTCTTGGAGACTTTTTTCTTTCTTACTGTGTTTGTATAAAGCTTTATATTTTTTGTTTTATTAAAATTCTGAAGAAGTAAAACCTCTGTCAAAAGAACCCGAGTGAGATTTTTTTTGAGATGCTAGAATATTATTCAGAGAGCAGATACAATTAAAAATCAGGAATAGACTCTAGGTAAAAGAGACATAAGAGCCACTACTTTCACACTTCTCAGTTGCTTAAAATCTCATATAAAATATTTTAGTGGTAGTAACTTCTTGAGGTCTGTCATTCCTACACAACCCTAAAGTGAACTCAGATTGGACCAACAAGGTAAGATCTTATCACATAAACAAGAGACAGGTTACATCAAACTATAAGACTGTTAATCGTTGATGTCCTCAGAAAATAATGTTCTGAGACAAAATAGGGAAGGTTTTAAACTTGAAAACAACTCTTACTGAGCAGGGAGAACAAAGCAAATGGATTATAAACTCCAGTCCAGCTTACCTATCCCTTCCAAAAATAACTAAGCCAGAAGGTCATGAGGTGACAATTCTTGATTATTATGCATGAATACTTAGCAGTAACTGAATATTTGTGTTTCCTGTTTACATATTTGTAATAGTTGTTTTCAGACATCAATATTTTCACCTCAAGATTGAGATGTTAAAGCAAAAATTAGGGAAGTGTAACTACTCCCATAAGATAAAGACAGTCTGGATACTTATGCTTTCCCTTTGACCATCAGACTGTTGAAAGAAAGTTCTTCAAGAAATTGAAATGTCCCTAGTAGTCTGTTGCACAGAGAAGAGGAAGCTTGGGGCTCTGCTGCAAATCAAAGAGGAAGCTTGTCTTTGAGAAAGAGTTTTCTCAGTTCTATCAGCTTATGAGACCATGTTGCAGGAGAGGGCAAAGCCAGACAAGGGCCGTTGGTAACCTATACCTGTTTCCCGCTCCTTCTATTGTCACTGTGCTGAAAAAGGCAACCAAGAAGACTGGGTTCCTGGACCTTTGTGTCTTGTCTACCCAATGTGGCCACATTGGATAAATTCCTTTTCTCTGTCATTATTGATTGTGACTTTAAGTGGCCTGTTGAGGGTGTGTAGCTCAATCTAGCTTGTTGGAGCTGTCAAGGTCCGGCCTGAACCACTAACATCTCCAGTTACAATATCACTATTGGGAAGGACTAAATTCAAGAATTTTCTTCCATCAAGCTTCATTAGTACAGTCTTCCAAGAGGTTTGTTATACAGTTATTCCTGGAAAGATTGTATTAAACAAAGGCTGTTGCCAGACCTATAGGAACTCTATGAAGCATATTTAGAATGGGTGGTGTGTGTGTGTGTGTGTGTGTGTGTGTGTGTGTGTGTGTGTGTGTGTGTGGTGGAGGGACTTATCAGGTTCCATTTGTGTGAATCCATCTTGAACAAAGGTACAGAATAAACGTGACTCACATATCATACCTTAAATGAAAAAGAGAGGGAAGCAAGCACCCATATCTGGAAAATAAAGTCTTTTTGATACCAAGTCTGTGTTTCATTTTGGTTTGGGGAGACTGCTAAAGATCCATCACCTGAAAGTTTAGTTGCGCTATCAATAGGAGAGGGCTTCAGATATTTTCCTTTTGATATGATTCTTAAAAGCCAAAACAAGGCAGGGTAAGAAAAGGTTAAAGTAATACTTTAAAATTTTAAATTAATTTCCACTTTATAGTTTTCACACACAAGATTCACACTTATGGTTACTTTTCTGTCACCTCTGATACAAAAGGGTTAATGGTTGAGAGAATAACATATATATTGTATGAATGCAACACCTGTCAATAAAAAACTGATGTCCTATAGCTTAGGTAGGTAATAGGAGGTGGAACATATGGCAGGTAGAAAGGATTTTGGGATAGAGCCAGGTGAACAAGATTCTCTTAGCAAGATGTGAGGAGGACATATCCATAGTACCTGAACAGAGGTAACCAGCCATGTTGCATAATGTAGATTAGAATAAATAGGTTATTAAGTTATGAGCTAGTTAGAGAACAGCCTAGCTATATGGCCTACCTATTTGTTATATATATTTGTTATACATATATATGTAACAAATATATGTCTCATGAGTCTTTATTTTGGGAGCTTAGGACCTGAGGAAAACCAGATTACTATATAATGGCTTACTGACCATGGGGCTTGAATCTGAGTTTACAACCAAAGCAGTCCCCATGAAAAGGTAGTTTCTGAGCCTAAGAGCAGGAAACTGAAACTGAGTGCATTTCGGAGGAGTAACCCACTTGAGAGAAGCCTGCTGCCTTGCAGCAAAGCCGGTAGGGGGTAGTCTGGTGCTGTGGTCTCTGTCAGACTGGAGCTTGAGTGTACAGCAGCCACAACTCCTCCCAAGCACGGCACAGTTCCAGAGAATGGTCAGAGAGAGCTAGGTGGCCTGTGGAAAAATCGCAGCCCAATTTGGGTCTACTCCAGAGAAGTCTACAGCTGTGTCTGGGTTGAGACAGGCACTGACTTGAGGGGTGCAGAGCCAGCAGCCTACTCAATGAGCTAGCTTAATACCTGGCTTAGGGATAAGGACAGCACTAGATACAAACTGAGAAGCCCCAAATGTCTGAACCAGTAAGGTATTGAGTTTAAAAATCAGTAAAAAAGAAGGGAAACTGGGTAGAAAAAAATCATAGGAAAAATATTTGGTTTGAAAACTGGGAAATTAAACCTTTGTCATGATATTCTCCACCGTTGAGTGGAGACTGAGATCTGACTCTCACATGAACTCTGGTGTCCCTTTTCTGACCACGTCCCCTGGATGGGGAGGCCTGGCGGCACTCAGAGGAAGGATAGCAAGTTACCAAGAAGAGACTCGCTATTCTAAGAGCATATATAGGGGGAGGAGATCTCCCTCAATCACAGACATAGGGGAGGGGAGAAGGGGGGAAGTGGGAGGGAGGGAAGAATGGGAGGAAACAGGGGAAGGGCTGACAATCGAGATGTAATATGAATAAATTAATAAAAATTTTAAAAAAGGTAAATTGTCATGTGCTCAGCTGTTTGTACAATTAGTTAGGAAAGGGGTTGAATATTATCAAAGACATTGATTTGAATTAGCAAAAATAATAAAATATCCTTAAAACATGAAAATAAAAATAAAAATAAAAGCAAAAAAAAAAAATGGGAAAATAAAGTCCTTAAGAAGAGAATTAGAGATTAAAAAGAAAAATATTGTCTTTGTTAAAAAAAAAAAAAAAAGGAAAACATACCGGGTGCAGTGGCACAGGCCTGTAATCCCAGCACTCAGGGAGGCAGAGGCAGGCAGAGTTCAAGGCCAGCCTGGTCTACAAAGGGAGTCTAGGGCATCCAATGCTACACAGAGAAACCCTATCTTAGAAACCTAGCAAACAAAGAGACAAACAAACAAACAAAACAAACAAACAGCCCAAAACAACAAAAGATGGAAAACACAAGACACAATGCATCTGGATTACTTACAACTTTGTGTTTGCTTGTCAGCATACGAATGGTCATTTATTTTCAATGATGATTACAGTTTTATATATGCTCTTTAAGAGAAATAAGAATAAGTAAGGCAGATTTGGAATAAGAAGAGACTGAAGAAATAGATGCTGGATTAAGGGCAATAGAATAGATGCTGGAGAATCTTTGAGTCAAGGTAGGAAACCTTCAGAGGAATCCAGTCTGGAACTTAAGAGAACATTGAAAGAGGTGACGAAAGTCTACAAAGGCACTTGAGGGATTAAAATGGAAGATCATAGAGATGATAGATCAAACGGCTGCAGTTATAAAACAACATGGAAAGACTGGATATTATATTTATATTGTCAAGGATCAATTACTAGGTAAAGGTCTGTGTTCTGAGTTCAGAGTACAGATTACATCTGATGCTACCTTAGAACAATGTTATACAATAGATTATGTGTTTCATTTTTCAGAGTTTGGAGAGTTGAGATATGTACAAATATTGATGCATCATATTGATACATATTCAGAATGCCAATGGACTTTTGCCTTGAACCTTGAGGAGGATGATACTGAGATTGCATATTTGTTGGAAAAACCTTGCAGATTGGTGCCTCATCATGTGTATCTACTGGAATACAAGCATTTTTGGACATTATGGCACAGAAAATATTACAGGTATAATTTACAATCCTACAGGTCAAACAATTATGGAGAGATCTAACAAAACTTTAAAAGAGATGCTCATAGAACAGAAAGGGGATAAAGACTATCCCAGAGACAGATTAAATGGCTCTTTGTTGACTTTGACATTTTAAAAAAGTAGTGAGACGGGTAGTACAACTGTTTAAAAAAACCTGGAGTTTAGAAAGGACTGCTGAATTAGATTATCATATAAAGGTACTAACTTCAAAATGGAAGAAAGAAGGCATGTCATGTTGGGAAAGTACCTTTATGTTTATGCCAATAAGGAAAGAAAAATGATACTAAAAGTGTTCCGTATTTTAGTGGACCAATTCTAAGATTTTTCCCATTCATTTTTTTCAAACAAATATGTTAAAACATTGACGATACTAACATTAATATGTATTTTCTTCTCAGACAGTAAGTTCAAGGCTATTTCTCATTTTCTCTTCTGCCAGGCTCAGTGTATCTGGTTTTATATTGAGGCTTTTGATTGATTTTTGTGTCTTTGATTCTTGTGCTTTCTCTTGGGACTCTTTTACTTTTGTTGGGTTGCCTTCTCCATCCTCACTCTGATAGGCTTTGTTTTTTTTTTTTTTTTTTATCATTTATTTAATCATGTTTCATTAAGACGAGGAGGATGAGATGACGGGGGAAGTTTGAGAGTAACTTCACCACAAGATTGGGTTATTACTTTAATCTCATTTCTGCTCCTGACAAATCATTCATGAGCTGATAATGCCCTTAGATGTTTCAGAAAATGCACAGGATAAGATGTAAATGTGAAATTACATTGGAAGGAAGGGATTCAGGCAAATCCTTTGTGGTTTCTATACAGGTCTACCCAAAATAGATCTACTCATTTCAGAACTGGGTTAAGGTGCTGGTCCAGGCTTCATGGTTCAGCTGTGTGTTATTTCTAAAGTGGCTCTTTCTTTCTTTCTTTCTTTCTTTCTTTCTTTCTTTCTTTCTTTCTTTCTTTCTTTCTTTCTATTATCATGTATACAGTGTTCTGCCGGCACATACACCTGTAGGCCAGAAGAGGGCATCAGATCTCATTATAGATGGTTGTGAGCCACCATGTGGTTGCTGGGAATTGAACTCAGGACCTCTGGAGGAGTAGTCAGTGCCCTTAATCTCTGAACCTTCTCTCTAGCCTTGAGTTCTTTCTTATATTCACTTCCCTCACCCTCAATTTTTGGAGGCCAGGAATCTTTAAGGGCTTGGGAATGTGGCAAACTCTTGCTGATGGAGATATAAGAGATAATAGAAAATAACTTTAATGACTCTGTTTTGCATTCCTCACAGATGGCCATATTAAGATCTTATATAATTTTAGTTTAAATTAATTGACATTTAAACTATGAATCTAATAAAAAAATTTTCCCACTGAAGAATGCAAGCATCCTATGAAATATTTATTCCTGATAATTTGTCATTTTAGGAATTAAAATTTTTGTGGTTAAAAAAAGACACATTTTCTCTAGATAGAAAATATATAGGCTAAGGAATATTTAACCAATGTCTGGCTCAACTGAAAACCACCCCATGGGAGAAAGGCAATTCCTGACACTATTAAAGATACTTTGCTACGATTACAGTTGGGAGTCTTGCATTGCTGTTCTCTGAGAGGCTCCACCCAGCAGCAGATCAAAAAAGATACTGAGATTCACAGCCAAACATTGGGTGGAGCCCAAGGAGTCTTGTGGAAGAGTTGGGGGAAAAATAGAAGGACCTGGAGGGTACAGGAGCTCCACAAGAAGACCAAAAGAGCCAACTATCCTGGGCCCCTTACATATATGCAGCCTATGGGTAGCTTGGTCTTCATGTGGGAGCCCCAGAAAAGGGAGAGGGGCCTGTCTGTGACATGGACTCTGCTGCCTGTTTTTCAAACACTGTTTTTAGTCTTCCCCTTTAAAGACCAGAGGGGAAGAAGATGTGCTTAGTCATGATGTGACTTGATATGCTCATATAGGTTGGTGGGGATGGGTTTCCTTTTATCTGAGGAGTAGGGGACAGAGGGGAGAGGGAGGGAAGGTGAGACTGAAAGGGGTCAGACAGCAAGCAGTAATTAACATCAAAATACATCAGATTATCCCCCAACACTAAAGTCCTATGTAAAAACAAAGAGCCTTTATTCTAGCATGCTGGGGTTGAGTGCTCAAACAAAATGGTTGAAACCCTTATGGGAACTTGCAGGCCTCTTTTAAAGGCCAGAAAGGGGAATTTCTACTGTGGCTACATGATCTCAATTGAGATTGGCCAGTGCCCAAGGAGGCTACATGACTCTGGTCAGTAGTTAGGGTTTGTTTTTTTTTTTTTTTTAAGCCAGAGCTAAGCAACTTTATCTTCCTCAGGCCAGGTATCCTGATGGTCTCTGGTTGGCTGTCTGTTTTCTTGTGGTATTTCCAGTAACTGGTGAACTCATTTCTGAGGACTGGAGGCTCAGGCCTGTTCCAAGCTAACAAGAAACTGAAGCCTGTCATGGAGTTGGCTAGACTTATTTAACCAGACCTCTTCAGACATACAGGTGACTAAAGAAAGAAAGCTTTGCTGCATGCAGTGGTTTCACAGATTTCATGAAGCTGTTTTCCATTTTTAATATTTTTCAGAAACCAAAACATATCTTAACTATAAATTGAAAACTTACATTTTTGGCTTTATTGTAAAATGTAATCTTAAGTTCAAATTTCTAAATTTTGGAAATGATAAGTCTCAGAAACAGCTGTTTTGTGTTAGGTACAATTTCTGTTGCCTTTTGTGGCAGTTTGGATGAGAATAGTCCCCATAATTCATATATTTAAATTCTTGGTCTCCAGTTGGTGAAACTGTTTGAAAAGGATTAAGAGGGAAGCCCTTGTTGAACTATGTGTACTTTGTTTAAAGGAAGACCTGATTCAAAATGGTACACAGAGTATTGTCTCCTCAGGGCAAGATCCACCCAGCTAAGCTTCCAATTCGTGAAAAGGAATTAAAGGATAGCTTAAGCATTGCAATTCAAGGCCAGGAGGCCAGGTTCTATAACAAGCAGGCTATGACCTTGGCAGCTTTGCCCACAAGATTCTGAATTTACAGTTAAAAAAAAAAAAAAGAAGATACGGAGAGGGCACTGTAGACTGTTTCTCTGAGGTTAAGGAGAGCTGCTGAGAAAAGACATGTGATAGAGGAGTGCCTGCACGGAGGCCTGGAGAGGACACTGAAACTTTGAAGGTGAAGCATGGATTTTGTTGGAGACCCCAAGAAGATATTGGAGATGGCAGAGCCGTCAAGCAAATAGCTGTCAACTAGAGCAGCTAACAAGATGTGAAACTAGCCCAAGGGATAGAAGTGTTTCAGTCAGCGAAGCTGGAAAGGAAGAGGCATCTTGTAAACCCTTTAATACCAGATGTGGAGTTATGGAATGTGGAGTCTGCCCTTGGTCTTGCTTTGGTCTAGTGTCTCCTCACTATGGCCACAGTCTGGAGGGGTATTGTATTATCTGTGCTATTGTATGTTGGAAAAATGGCTACTTCCCCCAAATACTCTTTTTGTATAGGTTATAAAAAAGCGTCTAGGGTCGTTTTTACTCTCACACGTGTGTCTTTCTTATTAATGCTTCTCTTTCTCCTTAACCCTTTTGACTTAGATTCATACTAAAATATCTTTAATAAAATCTACATCTCTCCTCTTAATAAACCAGCTAGTTCTAAAGATACCAATCTTGATTGGCCTGAGTTGAGGTTTTTAAAAGATTGGAGAAATTCCTCAGGCTGATGAGGGAGGAAATGTATTGCTGTGTCTTCCTCCTCTTGCTGATGATAGTTCCTGGAATTCTAAACACATTGTCTAACACTAGTGGAGACTTTCAAATAAAGAAACAATATAATATTGGTCCCTCTTGTCAGAGTTATTTATAAAGGGCCTCACAATTATCCAGGTGGGAAAATATCCTTTAAGGAAGCTTTCTGTTCCATAGATTTTAGGAGTAGCATACCATCTGCCTAAGATATAGTTTAGCACAGCTCTGGATTCCACAATTTTCTTCCTGGATGCCTCAGAGCTTCCTCCACAATGGCCTCTCTGTTTACTGCTCACTCTTATCCCTTTAGAGTATTCTTCACAATGATCTTTCTAGCCATTGGCCACTCTTATCCCTTGGGAATATTCCCCTTCACAAGTCTCTCCAGCCATTGGTCACTCTAATCTCTCAAAAGCTTTGGCCTCCTCTATGATCTCTCTTGCCACAGATGACATTATTGAGAATATTTCCTCCATAATGGTCTCCTTGGTCATTGCCTGCTCAGATCTCATGAGGCTGCTCCACCAATTCTATAGTGGCGCGTGTTCTTCTAAACTACCTTCTGTGTGCTATGCTTGGATTCTTTTCAGGAAGATCTCAGGACTTGGAAACAAGGTAAAGTCACAGCATGATCCTTTCAACACTGCTCCCTGCCTCTTAGATATATTTTACAAAAAGAATCTGATTCACTGTAGTGTGATAGTGATATTTTACCACTTAAGCCTTTTCTTTTCTTTCTTTCTTTCTTTTTATTTTTTTGAGACAGGGTTTCTTTGTGTAGCCTTGTCTGACCTGGGCTTGCTTTGTTCAGCAATCCACCTGCCTCTGCCTCTCTGAGTACTGGGCTTACAGGCATGTTAAGCTTTTCTTTTCAAAGCTGCAAGAATAATTTGGATCCTAATATATGTTGGTAGGAGGGTCCGGTCTTTCTTCCACTGTTTTGCAAATGCTTAGGATGAAGTTTCTCCTAAACTATGCAGTAAGGTGGTAAGCAAATAAAATCGTCATCTAGAATAAACTGTACACAATTGAGAATAAAGAAAATTACATTTCACCTGAGGCTAATAAGGATGAAAATTCAGCCTGATGGTCTAAGAGGTCTTGAAAGTGTGCTGTAATACTTTACAAAATGACAAGTGTATTTATAGCTTTAAACACTAAGGCAGTTGGAAATAAAATGTATTAGACAGAAATTATGACTGCGGCTAGTAATTGTTGAGATCTTGTTAGAAAGGGAATGAGTACAATCTGTTTAGGGGCATTTGTGGGGAAGAAGTTTCTTTTCCAAGTCATCAGAAGTTAACAGTATCTCAAACTCTTAGAGTATGGGCTGCCATTTTACAGTTTAGAGTCATCTTCTGACTAAACATGTCCTCCTAATTTTCACTTAAGAGACTCAACAAACGATACAGTTACTATAGAGTCATGATACTGTTAACTATTCTGGCAGGAAAAAGAATATTCTAAAAATACATTGTGGCCTACCTATTGGGTGTTAGACTATTGAAACAATGGCCCTCAATATACAGGAATTTTCCATGATAAAAGAAGATAAAGTCTGAACCTGTTGCTAGCCCAGAGGAGAAACTTATTTTACAGATATAGATATAGATACAGGTACAGATACAGGCACAGATAGAAATGCAGATACAGATTCATACACACACACACACACACACACACACACACACACAGGTAGAGGTAGAAATACAGATACAGATACAAATATAGATACAGATAGAGATTTCATTCAGCGCTCATAATTTGTCAGATCACCTTGCAGGATAGACTGGAACATAGACAATTGTCCCAGCATGATTTTCTGTTGCTGCGATTAAATACTGACCAAACCCAACTTAGGGAGGAAAGGGTTTATCTCAGCTTACAGGTTACAGTTCATTGCTGAAAAGAGCTCAAGTAGGAATCTAGAGACAGGAACTGAAGTAGAGGCCAAGGAGGAACACTGTATTGGCTTGCTTTCCCTGGATCATCCAATGTCTTCCATATTCCAGGACCCCCTGCCAGAAGGTCACATTACCAATAGTGGGTTGGCCTCCCCAGGTCAAACATTAATCAAAAAATTATTCCCAAAGACATTTCCAGAGTCCAATCCGATGAAGGCAATTTCTCAGTTGAGTTTGCTTCATCCCAGGTGACTCTAGTTGAATTAAGTTGACAAAAAGTAACCAGAACAACAACGATGTATCAGTAGTTTGTATAGCCATACTTAGACCAGGACAGCTCAGCTTTACATAATTTTTCTTTCTACCCATATATAAATCTCTGGTCATGATCTGGAAGGTTGTGTGTGTATGTGTGTGTGTCTGTGTGTTGTGTAACCACATTAAGTACATCTCTTTTCTGTGTTTTTAGTTCCTTTCTCTTTAGTAGGAATATTGAGGACAGGTGACTAAACCTCGTTGTTGGGTCATCTATGGTCCAAGCTTTGTCTCATGACTCCATTCTATTTGGAGGTTTTTCTTTTACCAGTAGGTCCAAAAATATTCACTAGATGAATTTTGAATAAAATCATGAAAGAATCAAATAAATGTTCAACACACATTGCTGCTTCAGCCGAGGAAAATTTCCAGTCATTGTATCTCTCTTGTCTAGCAGAAGGCTCACTCTGCACAGTATGTTTTGCTCTGCCAAAGTCACCATGACTTCTGATAACACAAAAGTCACAGAAATATTTTGGTCTGAAAGTATAAATCTGCATTATTTATGAAGCATATGATGCATTTGAAGCAGAGGTGGGGGATGTAATTTATTTTCCCAACTTTCATAGGCTTTTAGTCAGAAAAGAGTCCTGTTAACAAAAGGTAGATTAACAGGGGAAAAAAACCAGGCAATTTTAATAACAGATGCATATGAACAGATGCATACTGAAGCAGAATTGCTTCCTTGAAAACTAATTTCCTCTCAAAACAGTGGCTTGGAATTCTGTCTTAAGTAGGATTCCAACAAAGAGCAATGTATCTTAGAATGACAAAGGACCAAAAGATGCTAGCCTCAGAAGGAATGTTCTAGAGCCCACATTGGATTCTATTGGCTATTGTGGTCTAGCCTCTAAGAGGCTATATAGCCTCCCCTCACCCCCTGTGGAGCATGGTGACATGGGGGCTGAGGGGTGGGGTTGTGGGGTTGGGGGAGTTGAATTTCTTCTATGGAAAGGAACTGGAACAGATTTGAAAGGCCTTTTGTCTCTATGAACCTCTGTTCTGTAATTAGGTAAACAGAAAGGAAGAAAGCTCTTTCACACATTAACTATCTTTTTATTCAATGGTGCTTAATTGTTTTATTTATAACTTATTTTCATTGTATTGAGGACAGAACCCAGGCAGGGCCTTGCACATTCTAAGCAAGTATTCCTGTGCTGAGCCCCATCCACAGCCCCACATTTTAGGGAGAGAGAGTTTGTTTCCATCATATATTTCTATACTTCACCCTATAGAAGAAGAACTGAAAAGGAGGGCAGAAGGAAGAGAAGAAGATGAGAAAAAAAAAAAAAAAGGAATGAGTAAAAAATTGAAGTCTAAGCAAAACCTGGGGAAAGAAAACCAATATATTCCATGACAAACAAATATGGCCAATATTTGTGTAGTCTGCTTACTGCAGCTTTAGGGATTTGGGAGTACAGAAATAGTAATATTTACTCAAAGAGCCAGAAATAAAAACATTTCTCCCTGAACATATGAATGTTTTATATCTGTTGATTTATAAAACTATAATATTTAATTCTCACATACCATAAATAAGTGTTCTTCTAATGTTGAAGCAATATCTGGTCTTCAAGTGTGAGATTCTGAAATGTAAGACACTGCTTTTGCAGGGATGAAACTATTCCTTTTTATTATGAAGGGTTTCTTTGGACTCCCCAGTGGAAATTTCTTAGGTGATAAAGAGGAGGTGGTTCTGAGATTCACTAGGGGGAGCATGGGGACTCTGGGCCTGTAGCTAGTCCCATTTGTGGGATTTGATTGAGAGAGTGGTATGCTCTCAGCTGATGACAAGAGTTATTACTGAATCTAAGGAGTCTAACAGCCTGCTGATTTAAACCAAGAAGGGAGGGAGGTGGATACATTGATGAAAGGAAGTGGATTTAGTAAAAGTTGGGCCTGAGGAAAACAGAGACTTTTCTTTTTTGAGTTTCCGTTGTGGGTAGTGGTGGTGATGCGAAGTGTGGGGTGTGAAGGGCTTTTGTGGGACACAGTGCACTACCAGGAGACAATGGACACAACTAAGATCTCCACCTTCAACAGAGCTCTTTTCTCCAGAGTGTTGTGTCTTGTACTTCTTTTGGAAAGTCAACTAAGATCTAGAACCTTGACCTTCTGGGACAGCATACACATTATATTTTCAGAAAAGTTAATTATTTCTAAATGTCAATTCCTATGAGCTGAGGCAAAAAGAACATACTACGAAGAGGTCTCAGGTTAAAATTTATAATTATTTTTAAGGAATGCAAAAATGACTGTTTTCATCCACCTTGCTACTGAGAGACAACACATACATACACATCATGTAGAAAACTTGGGTGAGCATCTGTGATGAATAATTTGTGAATCTATAGCTCTACTTGAGATTCAAAGATCCTCAGATTCCAGCTGTCCTTCCATTATTTCTTAGTGGGCACAATATAAAAATAATAAATACTTTTCAGGTGGGCTTGATGAATGGGGATCTAGATCTAACTTTGCCTTGTTATTTAATTAAATGTTTGGAGAAGCTAGTCAACTCAGAGAAAGATTGGACAACACAGAGTGACAATATCTGTACTAGACTTCAGCCCTTAGCACATCAAAATTCCTGGACCTGTTTCTCTGGAATTCTCAGATAGAAATGATAACGCAGTCACCTATTTTATTTTTCAAAAATGACAACAGAAGTAAAGGAGTGATAACTGATGTGAAACATATTATATTATCATGTATTTGGGTTCATTGCATCCATGCATTTTATTCAATTTCTGTACAGAAAAAAAGAGGGGAAAAAGATAGTGAGGGAGATTGTGTTCTCAATCAGATTGTTGCTAAAGGATTTGTGGCAGGTCGTGAAGATGGTTCAGCAGGTAAAGGTGCCTGTCACCAAGAATGGCAACTTGGGTTCAATCCCTGGGATCCACACGGTAGGAGAGAACTGACTCTCACAAGTTGCCCTCTGACCTCCACACATGCTCCATGGGTACTATGTTCACACACATGCACACTGGTACATGGGATAAACAGATAAAATGTAACAAAATGCTTTGAAGGCTTAATGGGAAATGTGTAAATATCTTAAAAATATGAGTCTCACTCATATAATCTCAGATGGGTTTGTATGTCAATAGTAAATTGGAGAACTGATGTGTAAGTGTTTTGTTTTTTTGTTTTTGTTTTTGGTTTCATTTTTTTTTTTTTTTGGCTAATCATTTGGGAAAACAGAACACTGCTCCTTTTCACACCTCATCTTTGTAGCAGGTTTTGTGGGAAGAGGTCTGTGGGAGAGCTCAACTGTCCGCATCTTGCTATACTGTGCTAGGAAAAGCAAATTCCAAAGCTACACTGAGTCAAGGGGTGAAGAAATAGATCACACGCATATGGAAACTGCAAAGATTCATTGTAGAATGTACACAGAGTCTATTATTAATTAAATTTATTATTTCAATCACTCTACAACCAGGGGATAGAGATGGAAACCGATACGTAGATACATTTCACACATCTGTGTGTCTGACTAGCAGACTTTCACACGATGTGGCACAAAGGCAGTCAGTCACAACAGAGCAGATAGTTGGGTCCCTTCAGCGAGTTGCTGCTTTCCATGTGTGGAGGCAGAAACAGCAGCGAATCAGCATTAAAAGGGTATGATATTTACACTACATGCAGCAAACAGTTTTGAAATTCATCACAAATTTATATTTTCATATGCTGCACTCCAGATAGTGATTCCAACATTTCTGAAGAAATAAATATATTTAAGTATGTTCCACTGCTCCCTTTTGAATAAGAGTGCATACTCTATGATATTGGATGTTAGCTTAATGTAATTTAAAATTTTTTATAGGGGTTCACAGTCATGAGATTGCCTAGGGTCTCAGAAGATACTTTGGACTTTGAAATGTTGAGACTTTTAAAAACTCTGGTTATTTTAAAAGTTAGATTGAATATACTGTGCATTGAGAAATAGTGATAACCATGTAAGAGCCAGGAGTGGATGCTTTAGTTTGAATAGTAAGTGTTCCTGATAGGTCCATATTTCAAAATTTGGTCCCCAGATGGCAGCACTGTTTCTGAGGATTTCAAGAACCTTTAGAAGGTGAAACCTCAATGGAGGAAGTGGTCAAGTCAAATATTGAGGTGTCAAATACGTAGCCTCTCTATATTTGTAGCTCAATGGCTTGGTCTGATGGTGTTGTTGTTGTTTTGCTTTTTTTGTCAATCAAGTTGTTTATGTCGTATATGAATTGTATTTAAAAATAATGGGAAATAGAGCATGGTAGTGTATATCTGTTATTGCAGGAGGATCAAAAGTTCAAGGTCATCCTTGGCTGCATAGTGGTTTATGATTTGAAAGCTAGACTGGTATACATAACAGTCCACCTCAAAAAAAAAAAAAAAAAACCCAATAAAAACAGTGGGATAGGAACAGCATACATAATTTTAGCCAAATGCAGGTAAATAAAAACAGAGGGGTAAGAAGCATCAAAGACCGAGGGAAACATCTTTGTGTAGGTAAAGAATCACCTCGGAGAAGAGAAGAGTGCTTTAGTGAGGAGGCAGTGACTGGCAGATGTGTTAAAAGTTGACTGCAATCAGGTAGAATGCAGTGTATGGGGAGGACAGAAAGCGTTTTGGAAACAGTGAACTCATCAGGGTCCCTGACAAAGATGCCAGATTAGAAGAGTCTAAAGAGGAAATGGTGTTATAAGAGGTAAGGAAAAATAAAATAATACAAGACACATTTCAGAAACCATTTTCCAAGTTGTTTTTTTACCCTTTGGAATAAATGACTGGCAATTACCTGGATGCATATCCCTAAATATCCATATGGCATTCATTTATTTTTGTTTATATATATCTGCATGCACAGTCACACAGATCCATGTAGAGACACAGATACTTACACATGTACACATGCAGAAATATAGAAACGTCTTTTCTTAAGAATTTTGATAACAAATGGTTGTCTATTAGAAGATAAAATGCTACAAATCATTTAATAAATATTTAATGAAGCTTGGCAAAATTGGTGATCTGTCTCTTGTTTTCTTTTTTTTTTTATCGATTGTTGGTAATCATTGTTTATAAGCTATAAAGGCATTTCCATTGTTCTAAAATCAATCACGTTATGACATTTCTACCCATCTGTGCTTGGTGCTAAGGAACCCAAGATGTACATGGAGGCATAGTTCCTGCCAAAGAGATGTAGAGAAATGCTTCTGTGAAGCTGTTTCCTCCAGTATAAAACCTTTTATCTCAGAGGGAACCTTCTCAAGGCATAGGATTCCCTGGAGTGGAGAACACATCCTATCCTTCATGGAAGATCTTTACGATTTGGGATGTTCTAAAGGGAGATGACATCCCTTCCTTTGAGGAAGCTCAGATAATTAACTACTCAATGACTTCAAGAAGTCCCAGAAATGACAATATATACTAGGCGTCTCTGTTTCCAAGCTTATATAAGCAATACGGACTATTGAGAGACACTCTCAGGCAAATTTATTAGTCTAGAAGACTCCTGGACAAGACAAGCTGCCTGGAAGAGGCGGGTCACCTTTGCTGCCTTGAAGCAGCTGAGATCATCTGAGCTGCCTGGAAGAGGCTCAAACCAACTGTTGTGCCTGGATAAAAACACTCTGCAACCTGTTGAGATACCCTCAAGTTGTACAGTGCATTCTGTTTTCAGCTTTTGTGAACTGTCACCCATGCTGGATTGGGTTTTTGGTGATAGTTGTTTTTCTCATGCTATCTGCTGCTGTAATGAACTTCTCATCCATATTCCTGTAATTAACCCTGATAAAACTAGTTGTCTCATTAATCTGGACTTGGGTGCTAGTCATACTTTGGTTTGTCCTCATCTTGTTTGGCGTGAGTAGACAGTTGCTCATGTCTACCCAGAAAGAGTGCCACATGCTAAAGATGCATAATGTACTATTAGGAGCTAGTTCACGACCTTGGTCCATATGCCATGTGCTAATTCTATGAAGTGTGTTGCATCATTTCCATTTAAGAATAATAATAAAAAAACACAGCTGGAAAAACTGCTTACTTAGTTAAGTGCCCATCATTGCAGTACCTACCTTTAATCCTACTGCCAGGGGTCAGGGTCAGAAGGCTTCTTGAAGCATACTGGCCAGCAAATCTACCTGAATAGGTCAAATCTAAGTTCAGTGAGAGAGTCTCAAAAATTGTGGGGGCTGATAAAGGAGGCCTGCATGTCTACTTGGCTTCCACACACATGTATATGTGTACCTGTACACACACATGCACACACACATGAATTCATCCTATTAGGTCATGAATGATGGAGGTGACATGGAAATAAAATATGGCAGATGGTCATATTCAGAAGCAGAGCTGTCCTTTTAATTAGAACAAGTGAAGGGATGGGTGATCTCCTGGGAAGTAGAGACTGTGAGCTTGTGGGGTGGGGGCCTTGGGGCTTTACAAATGAAAGCGGGGCACTTTGGAGGCAGAAGAGCACATTTGCAGGTCAGTTCCCCTTCAGGCTGGAAGTGGTAGGTACCGGCAGGTTTGGTATGTGGATCTCCTTATCTGAATCTTCCATGTGTGATATCAGTCAAGTCAACTTTCCTGTCTGGAGTTTCTCTGTTCACACAAGGCTTTTAAGTAATGAACTCATCGCACACTAACAATAATAAAACAGAATGGAGAAATAGACTAAAAAGTTTACACAACTTCAAGTCAACTTTCCTGTCTGGAGTTTCTCTGTTCACACAAGGCTTTTAAGTAATGAACTCATCGCACACCAACAATAATAAAACAGAATGGAGAAATAGACTAAAAAGTTTACACAACTTCAAGTCAACTTTCCTGTCTGGAGTTTCTCTGTTCACACAAGGCTTTTAAGTAATGAACTCATCGCACACCAACAATAATAAAACAGAATGGAGAAATAGACTAAAAAGTTTACACAACTTATTTGAGTGGCAGAGACTAGCACTCATTTTTCAAGTGGGTCAGCACTCAAGTCAGAGCTACTTAAGAGAAAACATAAAAATAAAGCAGTATGGAATGGAATCTCATGGATCTTGCTGGTGGCTGTGGCTGGGTGATTGATTTTCTTATACTTCTCTGACTGCAGCTTGTCATTTGACCCGTTCTACCCACAAACAACATCAAGCAAATTGGACTGAGTTTTGTACCTCAGTCAATGTGGTCCCTTTGTCTTTATCTGAAACCAGCTGTGCTCACTGCTCTAAGCACAAGCACACAAGAAGTCCTGAGGCTTACCTGGACCAGTTCCTACACAGAAAAGGAGTAAAGAATGCAAAACGCTGCAAGACTTTATGGCAATTGTTTCATTCCAGAAATAGTTGCCTACAGGTAGTTTTACTTGCATTTGATACAATAGAAACAAAGAGACTAGAATTAAACTGAAAACTTTCAGTTGTGCATGGTGCCAGTGTAGATGCTGCTTCTTCAGCTTGAACTCAAAACAGGAACACAGATATGGTTGCAAATATCTGTTGACACAAATAAAGTCCTTGAATTGCCTGTCCTTTTAATCAAGTGTAGAAGCAGCACGTAAGGGCCATGCAAGGGATGATAATACTCTGTTCTTTCCAGAAATATGCAAAGCATATGACAATTTTCACAAACATTGGTTCCATAGGGCAATGAAATCAAGAGAGCAGAAATCATCACCAGTTCATCCATAAGACCAAGAAGACTAAATAGTTAGCAGGGTTAGAAAAACTGTGCAGACAGCAGCGAAGGTTATAGTAGTCTGTCCCATTGAGCTGTCACTTTGCATCCTTGACATGACTTGATATTCCTTGTTCCCAGAATGTGCTTAACTACGCGATGTTTTTGCAGAGTGAGGCTGTGCCTACATTTTGTAAATTGAGGATTGACCAGGCCAGTTGAGGACTCTGGTCACTGCCTGCTCTTTACAGGTTGCTCTTCTGACTTACCTTCTACACTTTACATATGCACTTCTGTATACGGATATTTTAGAACATAAAAGTAACATTTTAAGAGTAAAAGTGATTTAAATGTTTTTCTTTGACAAATCCTATCCGTGAGAAAATTTTCTTAAAATAGCTTTTAATCTGGCTCAGCCTACCTGGCCCTGCTTTACTGCACTTCACACTCACGCACAGCATCGGACGATCTGCTGCATTTGCTCTTCATCATCTTTACTCCACAATGCTTTGCACAGGTTGATGAAGAGAAACGTCCAACAGATTTGCTTCTTCCAGAAAAGACATCAAACTACCATAATCTGTTAGTTCTGACAGCTCAAATTAATCAACCCTTTCTTTTTCCTAGGTGGCAGGAAGAGAGGGAGGAGGGGAGGATTGAGAGGGAGGCTCTGTATTAACATGAATCTGTGCTCTACAAAGGGAAATCTGTCCCTGTGGTTGGATAATGAAGTGCATATGCATTCAATTAGCGACATCTTTGTGCCTCACTTGAAGGCTCTTATTTGTTGTGCTAATTTCCTATGATGATTCATGTTTCTATATGTACAAAAAATAATTTAAACAATTACTTGAATCAGTTGAAATATGCATGTCACACAGCAAAGAAAGCCTGTTTATTTACAGTTGGCTACAAGAGACAAACACAGCCTTTGAAGAAGCTATTTTCATCCTCTGACAAAAACGGGATACCTTCTGAAACTTATTTGGATGAACACGTATTTGTTTGCGTGGACGCAAGAAACACGTGCTTGCATTAGTGGAAGGAAGTGGAAAACATAATTTACCACAATCCTGCCTGGAGAATGTATTTCCCCAGGAACCGGAAAACAGAAAAAATCCAGCTCTTTTAAAATTAGCTCCTAGTCCCAAATTACATCTTTACGTCCTGTATTCTCTGGCCTGTCACTAGCCATGGCCTTTGGACTCCCAAGTTATAACGCACCCTAGAGTCAGGTTCAGACTTGGAGAGAGTGCCTGGTCCCTTGTGCTTTTTCCTGTGAGGATAGCTCCAAACATCTTCCCTAAATGAGCTCTGTGCTTTGCTCAGGCCTCTCCCGGTGCGAGCGAGGAGGAGCAGCTGCTGCAAGGAATGGCCCCAAGCCACAGAAAGGAAGCCCCCACCCCCCACCCCCGCCCCGCCAGAGGGAGGACCCTCCTGAACTCTTTTCTGGACTCCCTAGTTCTTCTCTGGGCAATCGCCCGGTCCTTCGTAGCGCTGCTGCCTCCGGCGCTCATCCTGCATCCCAGTGAGCCCCGCAGAACGTCGACTGACGACTCTCGGGACCAGCAGGCACAGAGGCTCGAGGCTCCGGCGGAGGGGTCGCAGAACCACGGCTGGCACGCGCGTGTAATTATCCCAAGACTTCCCCAGTGCGGTTGGAGGCGGAGAGGAGCAGTGCGAGTCGGAAGCGGGCATCTAACAGCACCGGATGAGCCCTAGTGCTCACTCGGTGCCCCTGCACTCTGGACTGCACGCCCCCTAGGTCGGAACAAACTCGGGGTGTAGAAGTCTGCCCTGCACAAGTTCTTTGGCTGGGCGCTGCCCAGGCTCACGTTAGCGGGTGCTCTTCAGTTTTACCATGGTCACTAGAAGCTCCGCAGGGGCGCAGTTTTAAGGAGCTTGCCCCATTTTCCATGCTGTGTATTTCAATACCCTCCCCCTCCCCCCCGTCTCGCTCCATTCGTGCTGCACCAGTTGCCATGTGTGGGTGGTGGAGCCCTCATCGGTCTCCTATAGGGCCACCAACGCGACCCCGTGTCCAGCCCCACAGAAAGCTCCTCTGGTGGAGAGGGGTCTGAATGAAGCTTCCAAGCGTCTCGGCCCTGTGCCTAGGCCTTGCTGGAGTCTTTTAGGGATGGCCCGACTTACCTGATCCACTACCCTCATCTAGGCTTTTGTGCGGCGACGCCCCCGCCCCTGCGGGAACCCGGGCAGTGGGCGGTGGGAGGGCCGGCGCTGGAACGCAGTCTCCTTGGCCCAGCCGCCCCCGCCTACTCTCGCGGCCAGGGCCAGCTCTCCGCCACGCAACAGCCTCTCGGAAACAAAGGTATCCCTAGCCTTTTCCTGTCCCTTCCTCCGGTATCTTCATTCTTTTGCAAGAATTTGTCTGTGTGTCTGGGAACTGAGCATCCTTACTCTGTCATCTCGGAATTCCACAAGGGGCTTTGAAATGTGAATGTGTCTCCGCCCAGACTGGGAAGCAAGATTGCAGGAGCCCTCCAAAATAGCCCTTCTCGTCTTATGTAATTAAGAACCAGGAGCTTTCCAAAGCACCTCTACAGTTTCCACAGTGCTCAGCTTCTCTGCTCTCTTCCCTCTCCTCCCCCCACTCTCTCCCGGTCTCTTTCTCTCTGCCCCCCACCCCGTGCGCGCCTGTGCTGCGCGCCCATGTTCGTGCGTTCTTTTTCATTTCTACCATTAGGAAAGCCACTCAGAGCCACTGTGAACTCAGAAGAGGCTCAGATCTTATTTCCCACGGATTCCTGCCTCTCCAGAAACGCTGCCAACGTATACATATGGGGGTACCAAGCTGAAGAGACCATTAATCCCTGAGAAATGTGACAAGCTAGAGGAACTGAAAAGCTGGACGTCTGGAAGCAGCGTTAGCGGGAGTGTAGGATCTGGAATTGGCAAAGAGGGTCCCCGTCCCCTCGCTTCAGCACCGGAAGGAATGGACAGCGTCTCCCAGCTGGGCCGCAGCCTCTGGGACCAAACTGTGCTCCCGCTGCTGCCGCTGCTGCCTCTGCCGCTGTTCTCAGGGCCACTGTCATCCACAAGAGCTCTTAGCAGCTAAAAGGCGGTGCCAGTGCCTCTGGTGCCCTTCCTTGATGGACGAAAACCAGCCCTCCTCATCCTTTGCCTCTCATAAGAAGCCGGCTCCGCGGAGTTAAACTCTAGGCAACAACTTCAAGATTAATTTTCTCTACGGGGCTGGAGGGTACGCAGGCAGAAGTGTGGAATTGAAGTTCTTAGAAGCACCAAGGAATCATGGGCGCTGCAGTAGGAGTTGAAATACTCAAAGGCCCACAGTTTTTAAAATAAGAACGTCCCAGAGTGGATTGCAGCTGTTGTGGAGATAGCTTTGTGAGAGATTGGAGATCCTAAACTCCAACCTTCCATTCGAGAAGCTGCAAAGACTTCAATTCCTCTGCTCAGCAGGTATGTGATAATACCATCATGTCCATTGTTTCAACACACACACACACACACACACACACACACACACACACACACACACACGACAGAAAAGATACAAACATTACATGTTGAAGATTAAGGAAAATGAGTAATTCTGGTTGTTTAAAAATAATTATTTCTAGATTGGTATCTTAGGAAATCTCTTCCTTAATAAATTAGTCTGGAGTTTTACTTTTCTGGAGTCTCTTATGTGACAGAAGTGACAACAATGTGTAGCTGACTTACATTAGTTTAGCAAACTTTTGCTTGGACGTTTTCTTCCTGCTCAACTAATATCTTTGGGGAATCTGTGTGTGTCTTGTTATTTTCTTTAGAACTAATGAGCATTAGTGTTCAGTGATCATAGGCATTAGGTTAAAAATGATTCTAGTTGTGTCATATTGCATCTGAAACTCAAAAAGTTGGACATAGCCCAATCATCTCTTCCAATATTTTAGACAGTTATAATTTGCTAAAATGTTTAGTGGCACAAAATATGTATATATTAATATCTTGTCCCTTTGGAATCAGGGTCCCCAAGTGTAGCTAGACCTGTAGACTTATCAGCAGATGTATCAAGGCTGCTCTATCAGCCTTGACCCTCTAGAAGGCAGCTTTCTGTACATCTTTAAGAGAGTGGGGTTTCCCTTAACGCACTCACTGATTAGCTCTGCAAAACATACTTGTTTCTGAAATCAAGTGATAAAGATGAATCAATTCTTAAAAAACATAAATCGTAGCATGGCAAGTTTTTTCCCCCCTTGATACTTCTTTCTAGACTCCTTCTCTAGAGCTTTAAAATTAGAGCTTCCACAGTGACCTTGATAAAAGCATTGTGCTTTAATGAAAGGGGCTTTCCGTGTGAAATCAGTTATACACATGTATAGTCCACGCCTGGCATTTCAGAAAGAACTCATTCAATCACAGTGAGCACACTCTCCTCATCTGAGAGCGTTGGCTCACAGGAAGATTTCTCATAGTCATGACGCTATATGCTTAACCAAGTCTGTGCAAACAGTTTGCCTCTTGAAAAATTGCAGGAGTTCAGAAGATTTCTTTTAAAAATAATAAACTACATATATCTGCAAATAAAATACCTTTATGTCATACTCACACGGACTCTCACTTTCTTGATTTGAATACCTAGTCCTGTGAGCCAGGGTGGTACTTGTTGGCAGACTAATAGCTGCCAGTTTTATATTGGCTGAGAGTAACGATTCTTCTCTGAGGAATTGCCATTTTTAACTGTTACTCACCACTCACCAAGAAGCTGCTTGCATCACAGATAGAGAGCAGAACCTCCTTGGGGCATGTTTGCCCTAGATAGGTCAGAAATGATCACCAGAGGACTAGAAGGCTGCATTAATTGATGTGAATCCCTCCAGTGTACCCCTTATAGAATCCTTTTCTTTTTCTAGTCCAAGAAATGTGGAAGCAGATTACCACATGGAAGATGTAATCACATTTTAGGAGAGTTACAGCATGCGAGCAGACTGTTATTTTGGTTATTAATTAATTCATGTAGATCAACTCCCCCAGTCAGTGGAGCATAAGATGAAATGTGGGACCGTGTTCTGAAGTGTAGCCTGTGTGTCTTATGACCGCAGTTCTCTCCAGAGTGGTGGAGGGGGCAGGCTTTCTCTATGTGGAATAGAAACTAACTGGGTTAGGTAAAAATTACCTTTGGCTAGTCCTTTGCAGAATTGGTTATTGAAATAAATAACTTTAACTCACCACTCCAAACCCAAGAAAGGGTACTGAAGCTCTTGGTGGCTGCTGCCCCTGAAGAAATGTAATGCTGAGATAGAATTTTTGTAAGCCTATTTAGTAGCTGTCCTAAAGGCTAATAATCTCTAACCATAATTAAATGAATAAACAACTGGCCAAGCAAATAAGTGAAGCAAGAGAGGAGTAATAGGGTTACTGGAAATCAGCCTCCATTTTGATTCCACTCATCTCTGAAAAGAAATCAGCACTTTCAGAAAGTGTCTCCCATCCTTGGAAGCAGTTGCTGCTTAGTGGATACTTTGTTTTACAGTGTAAAAATGATGTCGGATTTTATGAACATCAACTCAATTAGCATCTCAGTACTAAGAGGTGGTTTGAGCCATAGAATTTGTTCCAGTGTTTTCCTTTTCATGCCTGGAGATAGAGTGATAGCAGGTTGGAAAGAAATTTTGACTTGTATTTAAATTACAAATTATTATAAAAACAGGACATAGATGCTGGGAGTGGTAAATCATACTTTAACTTAAGCATTGAAACAAGACAATTGTGGGAAGTCTGAGGCCCATGTGGGATACACAGTGAGCTGCAGGTTAGCTTGGGCAGAATATTGACATTCTGTCCCAAAAATCTGTAAACCCAAACCCAAATACAAACTAAGCAATACTACTAAAAACTATTTGGTTACACTTTTCTGTAGGCTACCTAAATTTTAATAAACTATCTCAAGGTAATTATCACTAATTCCATATCATTTTAACTTTGAGTTTTCATGGTTTGACTTTAATGTTGTTCATTTACTTGAGTCTTAATAAATTTGAAAACGTTTAAAATATGAGACTGTTGTTTTGGAGATTTAAGAAAGTTCTTTGATAATTGGCGTTATTTCAACATTTAAAAGCTGTGAGTTATAGACAATGAATCTATTCATTTTAGCCTGACACATGAAGCAAAAGCTACTAATTAAGAAAAGAATATTCTTAGCCAGAAATTGTTCATCATACCTGCCCCAAACCCTGTACAGTGAGCAATAGTAGAGCACTCAGATGGAAAGCACATTTACTTAGCATTTTCTTCCTCTGTAGCTGAATGTGATAGACATGGCGTACTGCAGTGTCAAACATGCTATGTGCAGTGATGAAGAAAAACTAGTGCTGTTTGGCAGTAAGATGGCAAATCTTCCTGAAATACTGATTTGAGGTGTAGGACAAATCAATCCACTCATGCTTCATTTTCTTCTCTCAGTTGGGTAAATTTCATCAGTCAACAATAAGCAGATCTTTACATATAGACACGTATATTTCTTCACTGTTAGTGAACTGCTTAAATGATATTCATTTTATGAAAAATTAGGAAGTGTAAATATGATGCTCTGAGAGTCTCCTGGGAAGTTCAGGCTGTATCTGGGTGTTATTATAAAGGGTTTCTAACAGCATCATTCACTCATAGAAAAGTTCCCTGCAAATGGATACATATCAAGAATGTAGGTTAAAAATTATCTTGCTGAAAATGTAATGTTTTCTTGATAATACTGCTGATTTTTTAAACTTATTTTTTTGTATAAATATTTTGAAGTAGGCAGAATTTGGTTTAAAAATATTTGTTATTCAACATCAGGGTCATGTTTTCTATTAATTGGTCAAATTTAGGTCAACACAATCCTACTTCAGTATAACAACTTTTATTTTGACTTTTGATATATTATTGTCCTTGTGTCATGATTTTCTTCATATGAAGGATTAATTTTTATCACTAATTGTATGGACATAGAAACTCACAAGACTAGGTGGCCTTTGAAACTACCTGAAAATATGCGGAGAGTGCCTTTGGTTTCATTGCTGGTCAGTGGGCATGGAGTGGAATGCAGATTCTGTGGAGCTGATGACTGGGACTAAACTGCAGATGCTATGAGAGTGCAGTCTTCATGTGGCCTGAAGCCTATGTTATGGTCATATGTCTCCTCAGGACTCTCAAGTTTCAACACATGGCACAATTTGTTTTTGTCAGATGTCATTTTGTATAGTATAACACATTAGCATTTTTATTTGTATAGACTTCTAGACTATAACTAAAATATACTGAACTTATGTTTAAGAAACATAAAGTATTGTTTGGCACCATAGTTATTTCTAATATGTTTTGTGGTCAAACTATAATTGGTCCAGAAAACAAAAATGTTGTAATTATTTGGACGTAGTATTTTTAGTTGTGAGAGTTGCCTTGTTCCTTACATAAAACAGAAGGAATAGATGATGAAGATCTAAGGAAAAGAATAGAAAGTGAAATGAAATAATTCCTTGTGCCTGAGAATTTTGTCTCTTATCATTGTGAAGCTTGCACTTAAAGAATTAGAGATCATTTTGGTTTTCAGTAACTTGACCTTCAACTTGCCAGGACAGTCAAGTACTGAAGTTTATTAAACAGTAAAATCTGCATTAAACAATTCATCAAATAATTGACATTTATCAACTTTAATTTACATATGTGTATATAGCTAAAACAAACATTTACAATGTAATTTCAGGTTTATTACTATATAATTATTATACTTAGCAAAATATATTACCATTCATTCAGTATTTTAGCTAAAGATTTCCTTTTTTTGGCAAAGGATACTTGGTACTTATTCATAATAAATGAATAAGAAATAATCTTTTATAGATTGTACCTGAATTTAACAGCATTGTTTTAAAAACCTATAAAACATGTTGTAAAATGCTTAAACAAAAGAGAACAATGCATCTTATCCTCAAAGAAATCTGTGGTAAAGGATAGGTATCAAATGTGAAGTGCATTTAATGGTAGAGGTGAACAAAGAGTGTGGCATGATGGAAACCACACCAAGGTCACACCACTTCTGGGTCCCAGCATGTTTTTATTTCATTCATGGCTATGTGGTCTTGGGTAAATTAACCTCTTTACTAGCTTATATGAATTCTTGATCTTGTAGCAAAGTAACCATTGTGCCCATAAGGAAAATCCATGAAAATCCATAGGTTTATGTGAACTCACATTTTTCTTCATGTTCTAGTATTCTCATGGTGGGCAGAACATAAGCTTAGGATCCGTTGGCCTTTTCCTAGCTAGATTATACTGTGTGTAACTGGATTCAGTTGTAAAGACACCACTTCCACCCCACAGTCCTGTCTTCATCTCTCTCTCTCTCTATCCCTGTTTTACCTTCCTTCCTTTTTTACATTTATTTGGCTTATTCTAGGTCAATGTGATTTTCATTTCAAATCCACTTTTCTTCTTTTCTTTTCTTTTCCTTTTTAACTGCCCAAGTCTTACATACCAAGACTTGAGTGCGGAAGGCTCTTCCAGAACCACACTGATTGAGGGACTAGGTGGTCTTTAACTGAGTGTCATGGTGCGTTTGTCAGAAGACAGTGCAGCACAGGATGTGATAGAAAAGAGTCATGCCCTGAAATCCTCTTGACGACTCTATCAAAGATTTCCAAGTTACTTATATTTACTTGTAAGCAGCAAAGGCAGTTTCATTTGTTGTCATATCTCTGGAAAGTTTACTGATCTTAGTGAGGAGTTAAGATGAAATTCTTAGTGTGGCCTTCTCTACATGAACCAATGCTTTGTGGGTTTCCATTCGCTTTGTTATTCAGAAACAATAGCCAGAGGTACAGAAATGGAAAATAGACAGTAAGGACAAGAGTAACTAATCTTGAATAGACTTTTGTCCTGTATTAGTCTCTTTAACCATCAAGTTCAAATAATAATACTTAATTTGTTATATGTGAGACCTGTTGAAAATTAGCTAGACGATTGACCCTTTGATGTCCTGATATCTTTTAAAATTTGATATTAGACCCTAAAAATAGATTGATCTCATTGCCTACACTTAACACCAAGGTGTAATGTATAGGTTGAATTTACAGTCAATCTAAGTCAGCTTGTGCTAGTCTAATTTAGTAAATTGCTTTTTACACTAAGGGTAAGGGCTGTTCTTTTTTCTTTCTGAGCACATAATTAAAAAAAAATTAAGAATCATTCTCATGAATTATAAAATAAAATTCTGTTCACCCAATCAGTTTATTTTTAATTTATATATTGTATTTTCATTCTAGTTAGTCTCTTAGAGTGAGTACATCTTATTGCTATTGAACATTTCATTGAACATAATAAATAGAATCCAGAAAACTTAGCCCTATCTTTCAATCAAATCATTCCATGGTATTTGGCACAGTGTTAATGACTTCTAGAGCTCAGCTTTAGGGCATCTCATGCAGTTCTGACATCAGGACTACGAGGCTGACTTTCATCACTAGTTTCAAATGTTATGACTGAAACTGAGACCAGGGAGTGGTCCCAACACATACGCCAACCTTACAATTTAAGGACGCCTTTTCATCCTTTTCCATTTTTTTTTTTTTTTTTACTTGTGGCTTAAGAACTCTCTCTTCTCTTGCTTATTACATTAGCCCTTTAAGTTTTTATTTGTATTACTTCAATTGCACGTATATGTTTGTTGAGGGCGTTATATGTACACATGGATGCCAGTGTTTGTGAAGGACAGAAAAATTAGACCCTTTTGGAACAGGTGGTTGTAAGCCACGTTTTGTGGTTGATGGGAAACCTTATATCCTTTGTAAGAGCATGCTCTCGGCTGCTGAGCCATCTCGCCGGCTCGCATTCTTCCCCTTTTCAGATTGTGATAATATTTTTTTAAATAACAAAAGGAATGAACACACAAAAAATGCTATTGTGACCATATTCTATTGAGTTTATATCTGGGTGACTAAGTCGCTGGAGACGCTGAGATGTGCAAGGATCTTGAAAGGATCATGTGCTATCTTGGCTTTAACAACACGATCAAGTCTTGAAAGTGACCATTCAGGGGCGTCATCCAGTCACAGTGAGCCAGGCTTAGTGCTGTTGCAGAGTCCAGGTATGGGACGAGGACACACACACACACACACACACACACACACACACACACACACACCTTTGTAGGAAGGAATTTAAATATACTTTGTTTTCTCTGAGTTGAATGCTCATTTTTAGGTAGTCGTGTAAAATACATATGAAGGACAAAGAAATTATTACTATAGTCACTAAAGCACTTGTTTTACTAGTAACACATAAGATCCTATTGACTTGAGAAGTTAAAAATAATCTGGAAAAGTAATGTGTCTCGTTTTTATTATACATCCCCATTATAAACACACATATGCTATTATTTTTCTTTGTTTCCAATGCGGAAAACTTAGAAAAATTCTGAACATACAGAATGCACCCAAAGAGAGCGACATACTAATCTCAATTCCTGCAACTTTGTTTGCTTTAAAACATTTATTACTTTTATTTTATTTATTATTTGTATGGGTTCAGGGGGGGAATACGCAAGTCTATGAATATGTGTTCATGCATTAGTGGAAACATGAAACATGCCTCATGGGAAGTTAGGGAACAACTTAATGTGCAGAAAGGGATTCTCTCTTTCTGTCATTTGGGCATCAGCGATAATGAACCCTGATCCTCAGGTATGGCAGTAAGCATATTTGCCCTGTGACCCAGAAGGCCAATAGAAGCTACTTCTATAGGAATGGCTAGCAATCCCCAGGTGGTTCATGCAAAATGCAAATTTCTATTTGTCTGATGCTCAGGTTCTTTTCTTGAGCCACTTAGACTCTCTGTGTAACAGTCTGGCTTTATCATGAATCCTGCAGGAGTAAATTATCTACTTTTCTTAAGGCCAATTAAGTTTTCTAAATCAACAATGTACCATTTAGCAAATTGCCTTTCAGTACACTAAAAGACTCCCCAGTAACCCAAAAGAGTTAATGTACCACCAAGCAGTGGGAAATTTATTCCATCCTTGCTGAGAGACCAGACAGCTGTAAGCATTAATGGGACCTGTTGCAGATTACCACTGTGGAGCACAAAGTCACTGTCTAAGCCATGTAAGGTGGGGAGGTCCTGATGGGTGTGGAAGGGTTTGGGGAGGGGGTAGAAGGTGTAATCTTCAGATCAAAAGCTAGCTAGGTCTCGGTGGCACCCCCACAGGTCGTATGCACACCACCTGTAATCATGAAAGCATAGATAAGTCAGCAACCTGTAATCTCAAAGTCTTATCTGGTTGTAGATTTATATACAAGTGCTCCTTTTGAAATAATCAGCACCCTCATTATTCTTGTAGTGACAATTGGCTATATATATTTTCACCTTGTGTGAGAAATGGAATAATTTATTCTCTCTGAATTAAAAATAATTACATGTAGATGAATGTACTAAGTGTAGTCCTTTTGTATACAACCTTTTCATAAACTTTCTGAAAAATGTAGTGACTCTGGCCTCCCTGCCATTAGTTATTATTGTTTTTTATTGCTATTGCCGTTCTACTAGAAGAATCTGGAAATCTAACTAGAAAAAGCTTTTCAGTTCTTTTTTCTCTTAATTATGGCTATTATGAGAAAACATGAACATAAATGAGTATCAGATATCTGGCCAATTTTATAATTTTGGAGCAGTTGTCAGAATTATGGAGGAATGCTGAAAAATGTAATTAGGTATAAAGGGAAGTAAGTGTGTTGTGACACAAGAATTTCTATTATACTCAATGGCCTTTTTCTCAACAATGAAATTTCTTGAGAATATTGTCCTACTTTCATTTTGATTTGAAACTTTTGGGAGAGGATATGGATAAGTAAGGCATAATCATAGAATAACAAATCAATCAAATTCTAGAAACAATATGCATTACTTTTACATGCATATAAAGCTTTAATAGGGTATTTTTTTCATACCACAAAATTAATGAAATTACAAACCACATAGTTTTCTTCTTTGGTACGCAGCCTCAGAGTATTTGCATAGGAACCTTAGTGTAGTATGCTCAGCTAAGCCAATTACTGTCTTTCTACATGTAGAGGAAGGCTGCATTTTAAGAGCTTGAACCTTAGGAGCAACATGGCAATCAGATTTTAAAAAAAAGTGTCAATCTGAGACTACATCATAATTATTCCTGATGAATGTGGACTTTGAACATTTGGACCAAGGCAACTATGTGGGAAAAAAAAAGGTTGGCACGTGATGAATTACTTAGCATTTCTTTTTGTAAAGAATAAAAGCTTCCTGGCTGGCAATGAAGGATTTGTGGTCTGTATGGCAGTATTTTGAACAAGGAGATCTTTTATAAATGCTGTCCTTGTACTTAGGAAATAATTATGGGACGCAGCTGCAGGTTTTAATGGCTTTTAATAAAATATGCTATAAATGCATTAGCAATAAATGTATAACATGAGAACCAAGACATTATAAAGCATCATTAAATGTACCTATTGGTGTGCATCATTAGATGTACATATGTAGCATAAGTGCTCTAGTAACACTAGTGGGTCTGTAAATATCTAGGGTATTTTGAAGAAAATTTCAAGGCAAATAAACTTTAGTTATTAAGATTAATATGGAGATGAAATCTTCTAAAAGTAATACAATTTCAGATATATGTCTGATAAAGGATTGAAACATTCAAATTACAATCATATGTAGAATTGTAATTATCACATGCAGAACATCAAATTATAATATTTCAGCAGTTTTTGATTAGTTAGTCTTTCATTAAGAAAATGGGTGTACTTCATAGGAGAAGGTAACTTACTTAAAAAAAAAATCTTTGTTTAATACTTATCTTGTTTTGCTTACTGCAATCCTTGTTTACAATATCAAGTTGCCAGAATACTAATGAGAAGGCAAGCACAGCTCATCACTCAGGGACTTCCTTTTGGTAGTTATTTATTTATACAGTAAAGATTCATTTTAAAAACTAAGGTTGGTCACCAAGTTCAAGAAGACTGGAGTATAAAGAAGCATGGCACAGCCATTGCTCAGTCAAGACGTCATTAACAGACAGAGCTGGAAAAGTGCTTATTGATTGTCAGAGCCAGTTGACTCTCAGGGAGTAGTTGATATTTGTTATAATTTTCAAGTTTAGTTCATCAGATCCCAAGAGTAAACAGAACCAGTTACTTAATGATTACGTTAGAAGAATGGTGAGAGTTGACTGATTATCAATGGGCACATGCTTTTAACTTATAGGATAGAAAAGGTAGCTGAGTAAAGGAGCTGGAAAGGAAGCAAGATGGGGCACACACTTTCCTAAGCAAGGATGGATGCAGACAATTGCTGCACTTCATTTTCTCGTTAAATTTTGAGATCATTATAAACTTTAAGGAAATTATAGAGATAGTTTCTTGTGGGACCTCATCCATCATGCCCTGATGTACTATCTTATGCAACTAGAGTTTGGAGTTAGACCCAGGAATTGATACTTGTGCAGTACTGTAAAAATAGATACAGCCCTTCTTTGGGTTTCCCCACTGTTCATCTGGACTCATGTGCATCTGTGAGTATGTGTTTCAGTATAGTTACTTCACATGGAATTCTCTAGGACCATGCTAATAACCAAGATACATGGTGCTTTGTCAACACAGAAATTTTCTCTTTATAGTGTGGCTCAGTCCACACTTCTCTGTCTCTCTAACTCTGCTACTTTGATGTGACTAAATTAATGGGATCATTTAGTATCTAACACTCCATACTTACTAAGCTACTGCCTTTGAGACTCAGGACTTTGCACATGTAAGTAGCTTGTACTTTAGTGACAGAGAACCTTCCAATATGTGGATTTGCTAGTTTGTATGCCTGTTTACAGTTGAAGGACATTTGCATTGTTTTTAGTTTGAGGTTAATACCTAAAAAGGTGTCAAACATATCCACACAAAGTTGTTTGCTATATAGTAACATAAATAAAAGTCTCCTTTCTCTCTCCTATTATTTCAAAGATGGTAGGAATATACGTTGAACAGGTTAGCAATGTACTCAGAGCCTAGACTTTGACCCAGTCATGCTATGCATTTCAAATGGTGACTTTCCACCACTCAATGGTAATTTCATGCAATGCTAGTTTCTTTTGGTCTATAAGCACTGATTTCTGATATGTAGCAAGTATAAAACAGAATAATTTTTAAATAAAAGCCGGATACAAATATTGTTACATTGGTATCTTGAGATTCTAAGGGCCATATTTTTTCAATTTCATAATCTACATATATTGCAACAACAAAAGAGGATGAGTTTGTTTAAAAATCTGTACATACTGTGTCCAAATAAATGTTATTTACAATGTATATTCTTAGGAATCTCACAAATATCTTTATAAAGTTGAACTGTATATTTTTCTATAAAATAAACTGTGTCAAACTTAAAATTACTGCAGTACTAAGGCATAGATTTTCATCAAGAGTCCTGTTATTTCTCTTCTGGGGATTGACCCAGAGCCTCTCATATGCCAAGCAAAGGCTCCACCTTTGAACTCTTGCTAGTTCTCACCAAAAGACTTGTTCGTTTACAGATAGCGCATGCCAGGGTGGTATGAAATTCATGTTCCCTCTACCTCAGCTGAGATTACATATTTATATCAAAATAGGACTTATTTAAAAATAAAATGAAAATCACTAGTCTTTAACAAATGGCTTTGTACACCTGAACATCCACATGCAATAACAAAAAGGATTCTGACCATTACCCTTTCCTGTCAAGTCAGCTTTCAGTGAATCATCCACCTAAATGTAAGGCACAAAGATAACAAACTCTTTAAATTAATGTAGGTGGAAATCTGTACAGCCTTGGATATGTCAGTGACTTTTCTTGGTGTAACACTGAAGATACCATCTGAGCAAGGACTGAGCAAGATAACTTGGATTCATCCAAATTAAAAGCTTCTCCGAGAAGCCAATGTGAAGAGAAAAGGAAGGCCAGACACTATATGGGAAAGAAAATTTGCAGTACTACACCTGATAAAGGAGTATTACCCAACACACATAAAGAACTCTTAAAATACAACAACAACCAAAAAAAATCAACCCAATTAAAATTATGTAAAAGAACTTAAAAAATAACTCAAGAAGATATTGTAGATGGCACATAAGCACATGAAAATGTTTTCATATCACATGTAATTAGAAAAATAATTAGAATAGAACTCTAAAATAATAAATACTAGTACAATTAAAATATTTACCTGAAATAAGTAAAACTAGAAAGTTAAAACAGCCAGATTCCACAGCACTGACAATACAGGAGAGGCCATACAAAAATGGGTGCCCTCATTCAGTGCCCTCAACCCAAATGAATGGAAAACTTACCTACACACAATATTTTCATAGAAATATCTATAGCATCTTTATTCATAAATGAGCTTTGGGCAACCAATATACCCCCAACGAGGTTAATTGATCCATAAAGTATAGCACAGACAGACAAAATACACCAGGCGACACTAATAGTGCACACATGTGTTTATACCCACAGATTGGTGCAGCTCTTAACTGTTGTCAGCAAAGCTTCTTTTTGTATTGGGGATAGTTATTACAGAGAACATTCTGTTCATTGTGGAAAACAATCAACTGTGAGTCCTGAGCCTTAGATGGTATATCTATATCAAGTCCCCACCTTCACAGCTTAGGGAACATTGAGTAAAAGGTGCACAAAGAGCTGGAAGGGTGCTGTGCAGTGCTGTCACCCTAACATCACATGTCTGTTTTACACAGGGACCAATAGCAGCAGAGATTACCTGCACAAGATCTTGCCAGTCAAAGCTTGCAAGCATGCAGAAGTGAAGGGCTCCCAGGGCCACACCCTGGCTGAGGAGCTATTGGCAGTTGATGACTGCTGGATGAAGGAGAGCCACGCCACATTTATTTAGGAGTAAAGTCCCTGGAAGGCTGTCCATGCTCCGGTGGATGGTCGAATGCATGTTGGTTCAGCAAGAGGAGGAATGATAATACAGAGCACAGGGATAAGACAGGAACTTTTGAGGGCAGTGACACCAATCTGTGGGACTGTGATTGTAGACACATTTTCATACATTGTCTAAGCCCATAAAATATTCAATGCTAAGAACAAAACCTAGAAAGCACCATCAACTGGAACAAATAGGTGTTCCCGTTAGTGGCAGACATCAGTCACAGGAAGGTTGTGATGGGAGGAGAGCACTTATGAGAACTTCATATTTTCTGCTCGGTTTTTCTGTGAATATAAAACTGCTCAGTTGGTAGAGCGCCTACCTAGCATGGCAAAGCCCTGCATTCACTGCTAGCACTGAACACTGCCCTAATTCTGCACACCTGTAATCCTATCACATAGGAAGCACACACAGGAGGATTAGACATCCAAGGGCAGCCTAAGATTCATGAAACCCTATCTTAGAAAGAGCCTTTAATTTTTTTCAAAACTAGAAAATTCCCATATGTTTAAAAATGAACATGTTACCTGTAGCACAACAAAATCTTTTAAACAGGACAATAATAAACACCATACATAAGACATTATAAAGTACAGATAATTTAAAGGTAAATTTCAAGCCTTAAAATATCCTTGGAAAGTAAAAAAAGGATAAGAATGACTAAGAACACAAATGTAAATTCTAAATACATGAAAAGTCACATGCAAAATTGAAGAAAGACTATAATTAATATCAGAATTTAATTAATATAAACAAAGAAAAACATAGTATAAAAAAGCCAATACTGGAAAGATTGGTTTTTTAAAACACTTTAAGGACAACCTGTGATTTGCCATTAAGAAAAAAGAGAGTGTAAATGAATAATAAGGGTGCTGAGAATGAGCGCACACTGAGGCTAAATGCATTCTGTAGGTAGTAGTGGCATAAGAAACAGTTTACAACACAGTGGATCTCTCATTTGCGACTTGCAGATTGTAAGAAAACATAATTTAATGTAGAAGAACAATGAACATGCAATTCACTCCTCTGTTGACTGCACGTTGTTGACTCATTCTGGTCACTTCATGAGCAGGCAGGAGTCCAGCCTCCGCAGTGCCGTTTGTTGGCAGAATGCTGCACTTGTGGAGGAGCTGCCCTGAGCTAGGACTGGCTGGAGCAAACAAGCGTGGTGGCCATCATCGCATTCACTGAGTTCCCTCGCACTTCAAGATCTCCCGTACAGTGGTCTAGTGAGTGGCCGCTATAAAAAGAAGCAATCGACGCAGGCAGGAATAAAGCCATTTCGCGCCCGAGACTCCTGATTGAAGCTGTCATGGCTGTAGTTATTAGAGCTTGAATCTGGCTGAGTTGCCTTGGCCGTGGGTATCTTATTAAGCAGCTCATCCCTTTGTTTTAACTCACCTAATGGAGTGTTTCATGAAGAGGCAGAACATTGAAAACCTGACCAAAGGGAAACATAAATCTCTGTGGGCAAAACCAGAATTGAATTCTTATGGAGCGGGAAATAAAACTCCCATTCTATATAGCTTTAAAATTAAGTTGCACTGTGTAGTTTAAGAGAATATCCCAGAGAATATAAAAGGGAAGGTTGTCGTGAACGGTATACAGGTGTTATGGCTGACTATGACATGTCTCCAGCAGGTTTGTGCATTATAATCTTGCCTCCCAGCTAGTGGGGCTGCATTCCTAGCTGGCGGAAACATTGAGAAGTGAGGCCTTGCCTGAGCAAATACGGCACTGGGCTGTGCCTTGAAGCTTCTTTGTGGTCCCCAGTCCCCTTCCCTCTAGTGGCTCCTTGTTCTCCATGAGATCTGTATCTGTCACATACTGCTTTGCCATGATGCTCAGCTTCTCTAAGGCCAGAATCAATTGAGCAAAGGACTACACACAGACTGAACCTAGGAAGCCATTAGCGAAACAAAGCTTTCCCCTCTCTAGGGTGTTCTCCCAGGTACTTCAGTCATAGAAGGATAAAGCTGACACATACTTTAGATGTGAATTTTGTCTGCTTACTCATGAAAAGAATCAAATGCAGAACGCAGTACAAAAAGTATTAACACATCAAACCCAAGAGCATAAAGCAGGATTCTTATGACCAAATTACATTTGGATCAGTAAGGAAAAACCATCTCAGTTATTTATAAACTCACAGTGCTCTTAATAATTGTGAGAGGGCCAGCAAGATTGGCCCGTGGGTCGAAGCACGCGCCTCCAAACTTGATGACCTGAGTCTGACTCCTGAGACTCACATGGTACAAGGAGAAAACTGATTCGGACAAACATTCCTTGACCTCCACATGCACATTGACAAGCATATGTCAACAGATATGCATGCACACACACAGTGGAATAAATTTGCTTGCTTAATGTGATGAGGTATATATAGATACATGCATATTCATATAGTTAAGTTATTAGTGGTATATTGTATATGGGGAACATATATTCATAAGTATTATAGCAATCAGTCTAATTAGTTTTCAGGCGACCATAGGAATTAATAGATGTTGTTGTGGTATTTCCACATGTGTGTGTGATCGTATTTTGTCCTCATGGGTTTCCCATCCTCACTGTCTTCCTTGTTCCATCTGTCTTCTTCTGGTTGTTTATCTTTCTTCAGATAGTCCCATTTCCTGCTTTATTATTATTTGTGGTACATTATCCTCATTTACCTTTTTTGTTAAACTCCTTGCTCCACATTCATGAAGTTATCTTTGGTTTTATGCTCTCATATGAACACACACACACACACGTTTTTTTGAAATATTTTTATTGAAAATATTTTTCCAGAAATATACTCTGATTATAATTTCCCCTCCTCCAAGTCCTCTCCACCTCCCTCTACACCCAATTCTATGCCCTTTAAACCAAACCAAAAATCACAAAACCAAACTAAACCAAAGACCAAGAACACACACACACACACACACACACACACACACACCTCAAGAAAAAAATCTAGAAACCATAATTTACAAGCAAAAAACCTGGAAGAAAAAAAAAATACCCAAACAAAGCAATATGAGACAAAGACTCTATAAAAATACACTTGAGTCCAGTAATTGTTTTGGTTACCTAATGCTGAGCATAAGTCCTACCCTGAACTGTGATTAATATAGTCAGGGAGAATGCACTGGAGAAAATTAATTTTCCTTTGCCAGAGGGTACCCATTGGTTAGGGGTGAGAGCCTCTGACCATGTTCCTTTCTCAGTGGTGGGACCCAATGTGACTAGAGCCTGTTCAGGCCCTGTACATGCTGCCACAGTCTCTGTGTGTTCATATGTTATTGGTCCTGTTGTTTCCGGAAGACATTGTTCCCTAGAGTCTTTCAGCACATGTGTCTCTAATAATCTTTGTGACACCTCTTCTTCATAGATCCCTGAACCCCGAAGGGGGATTTGATTTAGGGTTGAGTTTTCCAAAGTCTCTAACTGTGTACATTTTCTAGTTGTGGGTCTGTGTGATCATTCCTATACACTGCAAGAATAAGCTTTTCTGATGACAGTTGAGTACTTAGCTATGGGAATAGCAGAATGTCATCAGGAGACTTTTTATAGCATTAAGAGGTGGCCTTATCAGAATAATAGTATTTGTTTTTCCTAGACCCAGGTCTATCAAGTCTCAGGTTCTTGGCCACCCTAGAGGTGCCAAGCGTGGGTTCCATCTCATGAAATAAGCCTTTAATACAAGAGAGTGTTTGGTTACTCACACAGTGTTTACTCCACTGTAGTGACAGTATATTTTGCAGGCAGGTCACTGCTGCAGATCACAGTGTGTGTAGCTGGCTGGCTGGCTATCTTTCTCCTTGGGGAAGAGTAACTTCCAGTACCATAAATGTTTGCTAGTAGGGTTGAAACCTCTAGTTAGGTTGGTGCCTCTGTTTTTTGTTGAGATTGTAAGTGGTACACACAGAGAATTTTTAATTTTTTAACCATCTAAGAGCAACCATGGAGTTTGCCTTCCTGAGTCTGGCTTATTTTACTTAAAAGACAATCCTTTTCATTCTATCTACGTCATACAAATGTCATAATTTCATTTGCTTTACAGCTGAATAAAATTTTAATGTGAATATGCACTACTTCTTTCTTATCTGTTAATCTCTTGATGGATGTTTAGGTGGGCTCTCTTCCATGGCTGTTATGAACAATGTGACATTAAACATGGGTGTGCTGGTATCTCTATGCTACATCGACTTAAGAGTCATTCTTGTACATAGCCCAGAGTGGTACAGTTGGGTCACACTGTCACTCTATGTTTCACTTTTGTAGCAGCACTGCACTGATTTCCTCAGTGAGTCTTGAGGCTTGCATTCACTTCTCTCAGTTTTGAAGAAGTGGTCCTCTTTCCCCATCGGCCTCAACAGAACTTGAGGTTTATTTTCTTGATGATATCCCTTCTGATTACAGTCAGATAGTCTGAAAGCTATTTTAATTTGCATGTCTCTGATGGCTCATGGTACAAAATGCTTTTCAGCTCTTTATCAGCTATTGAAATTTTTTAGTTATTTAATATTTTATTGTTTGACTGTTTAATACCTTTAGAAGATTTTATTTATTTTCACGCCCTCATTTTTTCTCTTACTCCCCTCCCCCTACCACTGGAAACTCTGTGTGTGTGTGTGTGTGTGTGTGTGTGTGTGTGTGTGTGTGTGTGTGTGTGTGTGTGTTCCAATGAGTTTAATTAGAGTTTAATGCAGAAGCATAGGTGGGGCAACAGCAATGAACAAGATGGCAACTCTTCCCCAAGAACTGTTAGTTGCCAAAAGTCTCTAGAAGGGGTTGTGGCCTCACTGGACCCTCGTTTGCCCTGATAATAGGTCAACAGGCCCTGTTTGGTGCAAACACTGTAGAGATAATGACAGACATTTACTGTGTATCTCCCTATCCTGTGGCTCTTACATTATTTCTACACCCTCTTCCTCAGTGTTCCTTATACCTCAGAGGGAGTGATATAACTGACCATTAAAAAAGTAACACTTCACAGTCACTTATTCTTAGAACTTTTGGCCAGTTATGGCTTTCTGCTGTAACTGCCTCCCACTTCAGTAGAAAGCTACTCTGGGCTCCTAAAACAATGCAGGCTATTTCCATTGCTCTTGGATGATGAGACATGGAGAAACCAAGCTGGATCTGAGCTGAAATTTTCTTCCTACAGACATTTAATGACAAAGTTCATGGGAAAACCAGCTTCTACTCATTCCAGACTGACAACAGATCAAAGCACAGATGTTATCCAAGAGCAACTTGGAAGGCTGCAGTTACAGGAACAGAAATTGTTTAAAAATATCTGCATTACCAAGGCCCAGACCAGCATGGTGACAGCTCTTGAAAGCTGGAAACCTGGAGAACACTGCACGACTTACAGGCTCTGCAGGTGGCTCGGCTGGTCTCAGCATCTTCTAGGTGGTCAGCTGGTCTCAGCATCTTCCAGGTGCTCAGCTGGTCTTAGCATCTTCCAGGCACTCAGATGGTCTCAGCATCTTCCAGGCGCTTAGATGATCTTTTTCCTTCTAGTCAGTTTGACTGCTCTGTTTCTCCCAGGCTGCTTTACTAGTGTTTTCCAGGTGGCTCTTCCTGGTGGCTGGTTTGGGTTGAACCTCTTCTATGCAGCTCAGCTTGTCTGAAGATGTCTCTCAGAAGCCCTAACTTCTTATGTATACTCAGAGAGGAAGGGTCTAGTGGATCTGGTCATTTTTCAGTGACTTTCTGAAGCAGTTTTACTTTTCTACCTTCTGAAGATAAAACTGTTTCATTTTCTCTTGGAATAATCTGGTTGTTTCAACTCCCTGTAAACATCCTATTTTAAAAACTCTGATCTTCACTCCCCCCCCCCCCCTTTAACATCCTGTGTCTTAAAGATGTTCCCTCAAAGATACAAGGTTTTACTCTTTTAAGGGAACTGATACACAGCTTAAGCCTTGTAGTTCCCGAAGGAGAAAGGTCATTGTCTGAACAAGCTGTGAGCTCAGGTAGCAGCACGCTACTACTATGAGAGGGTGTGCCCTCTAGTGCAGTACTGGCCTGGCAGTTGTGTTGTGGGTCAGGGGTACTTCAGAGATTCACCAGTCTAAGTTTTGGCTTTTATAAATTAGAGGCTTTTTTTTTTAAATATTAAAAAGAGGCTGGCAAGGACCAAACCATAACTAGTTCTCTAGGTAAGGCCAAAGGATTATAAAAGCAAAAATGATGAAGTTATGATTTTGGGGAGGCAAATTAACTTATATCCTGTCTGGGTGCTGCTCAGACTTGATTTTGTAACAGACGTCTACCAGATGCCTCAGCCATCCAAGCTAGCATTTCATACAAAAGCAAAACTTAGTGTTAGCTTGTTTAATCTTCTTTTACCCTGTAGGAATAGCTGAGGCAACAATTTTTTTTTTTTTTGCAACAATAGCAATCTTTAAAAGAATAGCCCAACCACACCAGGAAATGCTTCATCTCTGGCCAGCCAACAGGGTACATTCAAGGTAGGAGCAACTTTCTCATGGCTTATACAGGTTAAAGACAATTTTGTTTTTACAAGCCTAACGTAGTAAATTTATCCTCTAAACATGATGTTCATCGTCAGAACTGTGGGATAACCAACCACTTTCTGATTATATTTGAGTCTTAGCCAGTAAGAAAGATCTCAAGATGAGCACGGAGAACCTGATCAAGGGCCTCAAAGCTGGGGAGGTCATAGGTCTTAGTGAGGAGCCTGCATTTACTGTTTTGTTAAATGGTCGTGTTGTCAAACTGCGTTCTAAATATACGTTTATGCCTATAGATAAGTGATACATTTATTCAATTACTGAATTTCTTGTTTGGGGGAAATTTCTCTTTAGTTTATTAGTCCATGGATTGATGGTATGACATTTTAGAGTTTGTCCTGTCTTATTTTGTTGGCTTAGTTTTATTTTTTTAATTTTTTAAAATTTTATTTTATTAATTTATTCTTATTACATCTCAATGGTTATCCCATCCCTTGTATCCACCCATTCCTTCCCCCCTCTCATTTCCCCTTACTCCCCTCCCTGAGGGGGACTTTCTCCCCCTTTATATGCTCATAGGGTATTGTATATTCTAGATATTAATCCCCTGTCTGATATGTGGATGATGAAGACTGTTTCCTCGTTCTGTAGGCTGTGTTTTCACTCTGGTGATGGCTTCCTTGGGTGTCCAGAAACCTTTCTCTTTCAGGTAATTTCATTTGTCAGTTCTTGAGATAATTTCCTGTAGTTTTAGAGTCTTTTATGGAAAAATCTTTGTCTATGTCTATATATTGAATTGTTTTCTGTGTCTTTCTTAAAAACCTCCAATATTTCAGGTCTTAAGATCTTTGATCCAAGCTGGGCTTGGCGGTGCCGGCCTATAATACCAGCACTCAGGAGGCAAAGGCAGGCAGATCACTGTGAGTTTGAGAGCAGCCTGGTCTATAAAGCAAGTCCAGAACAGCTAGAGCTACACAGAGAAACCCTGTCCTGAACACCCCTAAATAAATAAATAAATAAACAAATATCTGTGATCCATTTGGCATTGATCCACTTCAAGGTGTGAGATATGAACCTAGTTGCATTTCACATTAAAAATTCAGTTTTTGCAGCAGCACCGGTTAAAAGAAGCTGTCATCTCCTAAGCGGGTGTTAGACTGATTTGTGCAGTGTTGTGTGGCTGTAGCTATAGCTTGTTGCAGTTATTATTATTGTATTTTCATTTTAATAAAACTGTTTTTCTCTTAGTTTATTTCTTTTTTTAGTTATTTAATTAATTTTTTCAGATTACATATCAATTGTTATCCCATCCCTTGTATACTCCCATTGCTCCCTCCGGTTTCATCCTATTCCCCTCCCCTATGTCAGCGACCAAGGGGGACCTCCTCCCCCACTATATGATCATAGGCTTTCAAGTCTCAACTTGGTAGCCTGTCTATCCCTTCTCTGAATGCCACCAGGCCTCCCCACCAAAGGGCAGTGGTCAAATATGGGGTACCAGAGTTTGTGTCAGAGTCAGTTCTTGCTCTTCACTCAAGTGTGGTGAATGTCCTGTCCATTGGATAGATCTCAGTAGAGGTTCACGGTTTACTGCATGTATTGTCCATGGTTGGTACAGTAGTTTGAGCAGAACCCCTGGGCCCAGTTCTGCTCATCCTGAAGTTCTTCCTGTAGGTTTCTAGGACCCAAGGGATCTTTCTATTTTTCCATTCTCCCATACTTCTTTCATCTAGAGTCCAAATAGCATGTACTCACATCTATCCCAATCTCGTGGTAAGTGAGGACTTCCATGGGACATGCCTTTGGGCTAGTGTCCAATTATAAGTGAGTATATACCCCGTGAGTCTTTTTGCTTCTGGGTTAACTCACTCAGTATGATGGTTTCTAGTTCCATCCATTTATCCCCAAATTTCTGGATTTCATTGTTTTTAATGGCTGAGTAGTATTCCATAGTGTAAATGTACCACAGTTTCTTTATCCATTCTTTGACAGAGGGACACTTAGCCTGTTTCCAGGTTCTGGCTATTATGAATAAGGCTGCTATGATCATGGTTGAGCATATGTTCTTGTTGTATGGCAGAGCATCCTCTGGGTATATTCCAAGGAGTGGAATAGCTGGGTCTTGAGGAAGCCCTGTTCCCAGTTTTCTGATATAGCGCCAGATAGATTTCCAAAGTGGTTGTTCCAGTTTGCATTCCTACCAGAAATGAAGGAGTGTTCCTCTTTCTCCACATCCTTGCCAGCACATGGTATTGCTTGAAATTTTTATCTTAGCCATTCTGATGGGTTTAAGATGGAATCTCAGAGTCATTCTAATTTGCATTTCTCTGATGACTAATGATGTTGAGCATTTCTTTAAGTGTTTCTCAGCCATTCAATATTCCTCTGTTGAGAATTCTCTGTTTAGTTCTGAGCCCCATTTCTTAATTGGGTTATTGGATTTGGTGGTGTTTAATTTCTTGAGTTCATTATATATTTTGGATATTAGGCCTTTGTCAGATGTAGGCTTAGTGAAGATCTTTTCCTAGTCTGTGGGCTGCCATTTTGTTCTGCTGACAGTGTCTTTTGCCTTACAGAAGCTTCCCAGCCTCATGATGTCCCATTTATTGATTGTTGACCTTAAGGCTTGGGCTGTTGGTGTTCTGTTCAGGAAGTTGTCTCCTGTGCCAATGTGTTCTAGGCTCTTTCCCACTTTTTCTTAATTTAGTGTCTCTGGTTTTATGTTGAGGTCTTCAATCCATTTGGACTTGAGTTTTGTGCATGGTGACAAATATGGGTCTAATTGCATTTTTCTACATGTAGACATCCAGTTAGACCAGCACCATTTGTTGAATATGTTATCCTTTTTCTATTGAATAGATTCGGCTTCTTTGTCAAAAATCAAGTGACCAAAGGCTGTGGATTCATTTCTCAGTCTTCGATTCAATTCCATTGATCAACCAGCCTATTGCTGTGCCAGTAGCATGCTCTTTTAATTACTGTTGCTTTATAGTACAGCTTGAGATTGCGTATGGATAGTCTTCCAGAGGATATTTTATTGTACAGGATTGTTTTAGCTATTCTGTTTGTTTTTTTTTTTTGTTGTTGTTGTTGTTGTTTCTCTATATGAAGTTGAGAGTTGATCTTTCAATGTCTTTAAAAAACTGTGTGTTTATTTTGATAGGAATTGCATTGAATCTGTAGATTGCTTTTGATAAGATGGTCATTTTTACTATGTTAATTCTCCTAATGCATGGAAAAGGGAGATCTTTCCATCTTCTGATGTTATCTTTGATCTCTTTCTTCAGAGGTTTGCAATTTTTTTCAAACAAGTCCTTTACTTGCTTGCTAAGAGTTACTCCTAGGTATTTTATATTGCGTGTGGTTATCGTGAAGGGTGTAGTTTCCCTAATCTCTTCCCCTGCCCAATTGTTCTTTGTATATAGGAAGGCTACTGACTTTTTTTTTTGAGTTAATTTTGTATCCAGCCATTTTGCTGAAGGTGTTTTTCAGCTGTAGGAGTTCTCTGGTGAAATTCTTGGGTTCGCTTATGTACATCATCATATCATCTGCAAATAGGGATAATTTGACCTTGTCCTTTCCCATTTGGATTCATTTGATCTTTTTTGTTGTCTTATTGCTCAGGCTAGAACTTCAAGTACTATATAGAAGAGATATGGAGAGAGCTTGTCCCCTATTTTGGAGGAATTTCCTTGAATATCTTTTCATTTAATTTGATGCTGGCTATTGGCTTGCTGTATATGGCCTTTATTATGTTGAGGTATGTGCCTTGTATCCCCGATCTCTCCAAAACTTTAAACATGAATGGGTGTTGGATTTTATTAAATGCTTTTTCTGCATCTAAGGAGATGATCATGTGGTTTTCTTCTTTCAGTTTGTTTATATGGTGGATAACATTGATGGGTTTTCATACATTAACCCATCCCTGCATTCCTGGAATGCAGCCTACCTGGTCATGATGAATGATATCATTGATGTGTTCTTGTATTTGTTTTGCAAGTATTTTATTGAGTATTTTTGCATCAATGTTCATCAGAGAAATTGGTCTGAAATTCTCTTTCTTTGTTGGGTCTTTGTGAGGTTTAGGTATCAAAGTGACCGTGGCTTCATTGAATGAATTTGGTAATGCTCCATTCATTTCTATCTTTTGGAGTAGCTTGTAGATTATCAGTATTCTCTTCTTTGAAGGTCTGGCAGAATTCTGTGCTGAAACCATCTGTCCCTGGGCTGTTTTTGGTTGGGAGACTAACAATGGTTTCTTCTATTTCTGTAGGGGAAATGGGACTATTTAGTTTGTTTATCTGATCTTGATTCAATTTTAGGAAGTGGAATCAATCAAGAAAATTGTCCATTTCCATTAGATTTTCAAATTTTGTGGCATATATGCCTTTAAGGTAGGACCTTATGATTCTTTGTATTTCTTCAGTGTCTGTTGTTATGTCTTCCTTCTCATTTCTGATTTTGTTGATTTGGATAATTTCTCTCTGCCTTTTAGTTAGTTTGGATAATGGTTTGTCTATGTTGTTGATTTTCTCAAAGAACCAGCAGCTTATTTTGTTGATTCTTTGGATTGTGCTCTTTGTTTCTAATTTATTGATTTCAGCCCTGAGTTTATTTCCAGACGTCTACTCTTGGGTGTTACTGCTTCTTTTCTTTTCAGGACTTCCAGATGTGTCATTAAGTTGCTTATTTAGGATGTTTTCAATTTCTTTATAAAGGCATCTAGTACTATGAATTTTCCTCTTAGTACTGCTTTAAATGTGTTCCACAAATTTAGGTATGTCGTTTCTTCATTTTCATGGAATTCCAGGATGTCTTTAATTTCTTTCTTTATTTCTTCCCTGACTCAGGTGCCATTAAGTAGAGTGTTGTTTAGTTTTTATGTATGTGTAGGCTTTTTGTTATTTCTGTTGCTGTTGAAGTCTAGCCTTTGACCATGGTGATCTAATATGATACAAGGCATTATTTCAATCTTCTTGTATCTGTTGAGGCTTGCTTTGTGACCTGCCATGTGATCAGTTTTGGAGAAGGTTCCATTGGGTGCTGAGAAGAAGGTATGATCCTTTGTGTGAAATGTTCTGTAGATATCTGTTAGATCCATTTGATTCACGCTGCTGGTTAATGTAGTTATTTCTCTGTCTAGTTTCTGTTTCAGTGACTTGTCCTTTGGTGCAAGTGGGGTGTTGAAGTCTCCCACTATTAATGTGTCAGGATTGATGTGTGGTTTAAGCTTTGTTAATAGTTACAAATGTGGTGCATTACAAATGTGGTACAAATTGGGAGCATAGATGTTCAGAATTTTGATGTCATCTTGATTGACTTTAACTTTGATGAAGTTTAACTTTCCTTGTCCTTTTTGATTAATTTTGGTTGAAAGTCTATTTTATTGGATATTAAAATGGCTACACCAGCTTGTTTCTTGTTACTGTTTGCTTGGAAAAAATTCCAGCCTTTTACCCTGAGGTAATGTCTATCCTGTGTCTGAGATGTTTTTCTTGAATGCAGAAGAATGTTGGATCTTATGCACCCATTCAGTTAGTTTCTGTCTTTTTATTGGAGAATTTGGTCCATTGATGTTGAGAGATATTAATGACCAGTGACTGTTAAGTCCCTCAATTTTGATGTTGGTTACAGTAGGGAGTTTGTGTGGTTGTGTTTTTGCAGTGGTGTAGTTATCTATTTCCTGTGTAGTCATGGTTGTAGCTTGTCCCTTTGGGTTGGAGTTTTCCTTCTAATAATTTCTGTAAAGCCGGATTTGGGGATAGGTACGGTTTGAATTTGTTTTTGTCATGGAACATTTTGTTTTCTCCATCAATGATTACTGAAAGTTTCACTGGTCATAGTAGTCTGGCCTGGCATCTGTTGTCTCTTAGGGTTTGTAGGATCTCTGTCCAGGACCCTCTGGCTTTTATGGCCTCTGCTGAGAAGTTGGGCGTAATTCTTATAGGTTTGCCATTAAATGTTGCTTGGCCCCTTTCTCTCACCACTTTTAATATTCTTTCTTTGTTCTGTATATTTTGTGTTTTGATTATTATGTGACAGGAGGTTTTTCTTTTCTGGTCTATTCTATTTGGTGTTCTGTAGACCTCTTGTACGTTTATAAACATCTTTAAATTGGGGAAATTTTCTTCTACGATTTTGTTGAAAATATTTTCTGGGCCTTGGTGTCTGGCATCTTCTCTTTCCTCAATGCTGTCCTTGATTTCCTGGATGTTTTGTGTCAGGTATTTTTCAGATTTAGAATTTTCTTTGATGGGTGCTTCAAGACTTACTATTGTATCTTCTAGTCTCAGGATTCCTTCCTCCATCTCTTGGATTCTGTTAGAGAAACTCGCCTCTGTGTTGTTTGCTTTCTTCTCTAAGCTTTCTCTTTCCCGTTTTTCTTCTGTCTGGGTCTTTATCATTATTTCTATTTTCATCTTTAGATCTTGAATTGTTTTATTGATTTCCTTCAACTGATTGTTTGAATTTTCCTGGATTTCATCCGGAGCCTCTCTATAGGCTTCTTTTATATCTTTTACCTGTTTGGCTGTGTCTTCCTGCATTTGTTTATGGATTTTGTTTTCTCCATTATCATCTTCATTACTAGGAATTTGAGGTAATTTTCTTTTATTTCAGTTGTGCTTGTGTTCTCCAGGTTGCTTTCTTTGGGATAGCTGGGAACTGCAGATGCCATATTGTTTTGTTTTGGTTTTTTTGTTCATGTTTCTATGCTGACTTTTAGTCATCTTGCTGTATCTGATATTGGGAGGTATCTTCTGGAGGCCTTCGCTGGTCTTTGAGAGCAGTTTTTTTTTTTGGTGATTAATCGTAGGTCGAGGTCCTTTGCCCATAGTGGTCAGGGAACTCTTCCCTGGGACAGGCAGGTGCCCTGGTTGGCTCCTGAAGACTTTGTCCCACACTCTGGGCTCCCAACTGGGTTGGCCAAGGTATGTGCTGGTGCTCTGCAGCTCCAGTATCAGTTCTAGGCAGTGTATGTAGAGCCAGTTTTCCTATCTTTGGCTGAGCTTTGAATATCCTGTTCTTAGTCCCTGGGGCTTTGGGTCCTAGACTCTGATCACCCTAAAGTGTCTGAACCCTTGCTGGCTTCTGTAAGATGTTTAGGATTCTGTCTGCTCCAACCAGGTAGTGGGGCATACATTCTGCTTGCCATGGAGAGAGCAGCTATTGCCTTTTGATTGTTGTTATTGGCTAGATTTTTTCTCTATCTCCTCTGACCTGCCTAGCCACTCCCAAGAGTGTAAGAATCCGAGCTAGGCTGTGGAGCCTGGATAGGCTGGGTCCATTGTGACCAGTTGTGCCAGGGTAGTCCTCTGGGGCTAGCTGTTTGGCTTCTACCCAGCCATGCTCAGAGGGCTGCTGTGGTCCTTGACTCCTGGAAAGATCTCCAGTCTTAGATCACAATGCTGTGACTGTGTATCCCTGGCTTCAGCAGCTCGCAGCTTGCAGGTGGGGTCCTGACAGGTGCTGGGGACTGGATTGCTGTCTGGAGATTCTCCTTCTCAGAGTGCACAGCAGCTGTGGAATGTACCCACAGCCATCTGGGTGCCCTTGTGGCACCTAGTCTTTCTTTGGATTGGCGTGAGGCAAGTTGGGGGGGGAGGTCTGTGGCCCCAATCCACCTGTTTACCATAGATTTCCCTAGTCTAGGTAATTTGAAGCACACCCACTGCAGTTTCAGTCCCAAATCCTGAGTTTGCCTGCCAAGGAAGGCCTCCGTGTGTCCTTCTCAGATTGTGCAGTCGCTGGGGACCATACTCATAGCTGACTGGGTGCCTGTATGGCACCTTGGCTTTCTGTGGACTGGTATGGGGTAAGTGGGGGTCTTAGTCCCCACCCCACCCGTTTCCCAGGGCTTTCCCTAGGCCAGGAGGTTTTAAGCAATCCTGCCACAATTTCAGTCTCTAGTACTGAGTTCGCTAAGCAAGGCTCACAGCTCATCACTTACAGTCTGGGTTCTGTCCAGGCCCTGGGGACGGGTCTGTTGTCCTTCCTGGGACCAGAGGTCTGACTCATCTGTAGTCCATACTGTGTGGATCTTTCTCAACCAGTTATCTGCAACTCTCTTGGTCCATGGGTCCAGTTAGTATCTGTGGTCTTTCCCCTGCAGATGAGAGAGCGTGCGTGTTTGTCGCTGTCATCTTGCCACCCCCCCAAAAATAATTCTTAGTTTATTTCTTAACCTGGCTATCACACAAATAATTGAGACTCTTTTATATTTGTTTATAATGCTTTACAACACAATCTTGAGCAGTTTAACTCTGCTCTTAATTCTCTATATTATCCTGACTCTATCTTTGCCAAAATCCCCAAGTTACTTGCTTTTTAGTTCTTTCTTTGCTCCAGCTGAATCTTCTTCATCAGTCCTGCACCTCTGCCTGTGGCTGAACTCCCTGGCTGCATCCCCTACTTCCACTTCCAACTCCTCCTCCCCTGACTGTCAGGAAGTCCAGTCCTATTCTCTCCCCTGGTCATCGATTGGCTGTAAGTTGCTTTATTGACATATCAGGGGGACAACTGGGGAGAAGAATTTATACAACATTTAAACAAGAAATTTTCAGAACAAGGCTTGCAACCAGATATGGGGAGGGTAACAGAAATCGAGATTTGAGTTACACAATAACCTTATACTAACAATAGCTGTGTGATTTCTTTTTGGTACCTCTTGACCTTTTGTTATATCGACTTATTGATCTGTTTCCATGCCAGTATCATGCTGCTTTTTACTAGGAAAGGGTTGTATAATTTAATATCAAGTGTTAAGATACATCTGGCATTTATCTTTTTCTGTGAGGTTGCCACGACTATTCAGGATCCTTTGTCTTTCCATGTGAATTTTAGAGTTGCCTTTTCTAGTTCTGCAAATAATATTGTTCAGGTGGAGGGATGTGTTGAATTTGTACACTGCTTTATGTGATATAGCCATCTCATATAATGCAAATTTTGCTCATCCATGGGTGCCTTCCTCATTTAATTTATTCTGTAGCACATACTTCATCATAAAAGCACACCAGTTCTTTGGCTGAGTTTATTTCCAGAAAATTTTGAAGATATTATAAATGGGATTGTCCTCTGGTTTTTTTTCCATGGCATGTTTATTGTTGATATAGAGAAATGCTACTGAACTTGTATGTCAATGCTGTCTCTTACTAATGCTGAAAGTGTTTGTTAGGTATGAGATTTTTATTCTTAAAATTTTATCGTGTGTGTGTGTGTGTGTGTGTGTATTTGTAGAGGACTACTTGTGTGTCATGGCATACATGTAGAAGTCAGAAGACATTCATTTCTGGAAGTCAGTTTTCTTCTTCTCCTGTGATTCCAGGGATTGAACTCAGGCTGTCAGGTTTGTTTGGCTAGAGACTTCTACCCTGAGAACCATCTCCTTGGCCTGTATAAGCGTATGATGTTTGGAGATAGGGACAATATGACTTTATCCTTTTCAATTTCTTTTGTTCATTGGAATCATAAAACACTGGAACTAGTCAAGGCAATCATTCACAAAAAGATTGATGACAGACTCAATCTCAAATTATATTACAGTGCCATAGTAACAAAAGGAGAGATTGTATCATAGGAATGTAAATTAAAACAGCAAACAATAGGCAATTAAAACTTTAAAACATGAAAATTGGAATAGATGATGTTGGATGGACATTATGATAAATGAAGTGAACCAAGAATAGAAAAGACAAGTATTATATACTTGTACACAGGACCTGAACAAGCCACAAATCATAAAAACCTAGAGTTGGGTGTTGTCTTCAGGATTTCTAATATGGGAAATAGGTAAATATTTGTATGAGCAGGTACAAAGCATTAGTTGTAAGATGGCTGAGTAGCCTGTGACAATGTATATACTCGAATCTGTGAAGAGTAAAAGTATTATATATTCTTATTGTGTGCATACAAGTTAGCTTTATGAGGCTCATTAGTTGGTTATGGTAATGTTCACCCTGGGTGCACCGCATCGTCATGCTATATACTTAAAACAATTTATTTTTAGCAGCACTTTTTCATTTATCCTTTCCTCCAGCGACCAAACTAATCTATATTCTTTGTCAGAATTTGCCTACTCTCATCATTGGATATGATTGAATCATAAAAATTTTAAGTATCTTCTTTCAGTACCCATACTTTTGCCAAGTTTCACTCAAATTATAGTATGAATGAGTATTTCAATCATGTTGTAGATGGGTAATATCCTATGTTATGATTTTACCCGTGCTGGCTAGTTTTATGTGAACTTGACATAAGCCAGATTAATCTGAAAGAAAGGAACCTCAGTTGAGAAAATATCTCCATAAGATCTGGTTGTAGGACAGTTTCGTCATCTGTGATTGATGGAGGTTGGTTCAGACCATTATGGGTGGTATTATCATTGTGTGCTGTAAGAAAGCAGGGTGAACAAGTAATGATGAGCAAACCAGTAAGTTTCATGTCCTCTTCATCAGCTCCTGCCTCAAATTTCCTGCCTTGTTTGAGTTCCTGTCTGGACTTCCATCAGTGATGGACTGTTAATATAAAAGCAAACACAAGCAAAATAAATTCTTTCCTCTATAACTTGATTTTAGTCATGGTGTTTCATCATACCCAATCTAGGTTATTAGCCATATAACATTTATACCTCTAACTCTCTATTTCTTTTGTTCAATTTTTATCTATCTATCTATCTATCTATCTATCTATCTATCTATCTATCTCCTATCATCTATATCTATTCATCAATTGATAAACTTTTGGTCTATTTATTTTGGTTTGTTTTTTGGTATTTAAACCAGTAACTTGTACATGTTAGCCAGGGTAAGGAGGCCTCCACAGTTACTTTTCTTTTTTACTATTATTATTACAACATTTTATGTAATTACATAAGTTTTAGATAATTATATATTTTCAATTTTGGGGTATAAACTTAGCTGGATCATATAAGTAGTATTTTAAAAGTGATCTTTCAGAATGTTTTAGCCCAACTGATTTTTATCAGTTCCTCCACCTTTATTTGGTATTACTTCTGTCATTAGTTTGACTTGATCTTGGAGGCAGATCTTTGAAGGTCTCTTATTCCAACAGATATTTCACAGTAAATGTCTGTTCACATTTCACATTTTTCTTATTAAAAAGGAAAAGTGGAGGGCAATGCATTACTTGGCTTTGTGGTGCTTTCTGTGGGCTGAGTCTGGAATTCTACTGAAACATTTATTCAGTTCACTACTCCTCTTTGACAGGTTAGGAAGAAATGATGAGAGAAAATACCTGTGACTATTTTAGCATTTATTCTCAAATTTCTAATCTGGATTTTAACTTTATTTGTATTGTTATAAAATTCTAACATTACAATCTTAATTTCAGGAGCTTGAGAGACAGCTCAGTGGAGAGTCCCAGGTTATAGTTTTCAGCACTCTATGGTTCATAACATATGTAACTCCAGATCAGCATATCTAGCACTTTCTTATGGTCTCCAGAGGCATTGCACATGCCGTGTGTGTGCACACACACACAGACAGACACACACACACACACACACACACACACACACACATACACACACACGTTGGAGGTTGGTCTGATGTATTTTGGTGCTAATTGCTGCTTGCTGTCTCTGGGTCCCACCTAAGAGCCTAACCTATTTGACCAATAAAAGGCCATCACGTTGGACAGGGCAAATGGGATAGGTATGGCTAAAGGATAAACATTATTAAGCCATACTAGTAAATTAACAATACACAGATGCGATACCCATATGCATAAATAAAAATAAATAAAAGTTAAAAATAATTCAAATGTCATGCAGTGTGCTCACATGATATAATAAGTGTTAAAATAGACAAGTAATAATTAAGAATTTGTTACCTTACTTACAGTTTATCAATTTATTCCATCTTTTGTTATAATGTTAAATTACTAGAAGTTCGCTAAATTAATTTTTGTCCTAAAAGGTGCAACACATGCACATGCACATATACTCACAGGCTTATGTGTATTTGTTCTTTGTAAGGTTCTCCTTCCCATGTAAGAAACTGGAATCTAACTAATGACTAAGTTCTCATTCTTGGAATTATTTCTCATGTCTTTCTCTAGCATTTTCTCTCTGTGTGTCTTCTTTTTCTTTGCCTCTCCATTGAAAACAGCATTTCAGTCTTATCTGTCATTTTTCTTACTTTTCTATCATTTCTTTGTATACACCTATCCATCATTTTATGTCTGTACAGTCATCTTTCATTTATTTTTAAGTGCTGGAAATGGACTCCTAAAGCTTTGTTTTTCTTCAGCTTTACTGTTCTGTCAAATTATTTTCAGCATCCCATCACTGGGTTTTTTTTCTTATAAATATAACTCCTAGCTACAGTAGTCAAAATTATTCCAGACTCTTAAAACTAGTAAAATTTATTTCTACTGAGTTTATCATCATATTAACAGAATAAATGTTGCACAGAATTTGGTCCACAGTTATATTGCCTATTGAAAGGTCGCAAACTATATACTAGCAGAGGTTTCAAGTGTTCCTAAATCCTCTGATGGTTCTTGAAATTTTTTAGGTACTTCAGACACTGTCCAAAAAGTAACCAGTGCTAATCTGTTGCAAAAGTCAAGAGGAGCTGATTTAAAAAAAATCCATTTTATCACAGAAAATATTTTCTTTTACTTCATTTAAGACAGAACTGAATGTTTCTTTTTCAACAGGGAAGAAAGTGGCTTAAAATTGAATTAACTTTCACAATATTCATTTTGGCTTTTAGATATAATCAGAAATGGTCACGCTGGTGAAAAGTAGTCATTATGCAACATACTATTTTTATCTAGATATGAAAAGGCCAACCATTCATATCCAGGGTATAATGTTTAGAAAATTAGATTAAAATTAATATCAGCAGCACAGCATTCTACTACTTAAATGGAAATGTTCGTGGCTTTACTTTTCATGTAAGAATTTCCATTTATTATGTTTACTACTTCATTAAATAGACCTCAGGTGTTATTAGAAGTATAAAAGTGAATAAAAATTAATGGTTTCTTTCCTTGGTTAAAGTCATAACTCTTTCTGAGTCATAAGATAAATATAATGAACGGATGCTTCAATGAAAATTGTCACATAAAAAAAGAATGAGAAAATTACACCTTGATTGGTTTGGTCACAAACACCATTTCCTGTTGAGTCCTGGAAAAGTAGCTATCTCTTATAAGTTTCATGTGACTCATTTTACTAAAACTATAAAGTTGTTAGAAATTTGTGACAAGGACACAGACTGATGATTTTTCTGTACAGATTTCTACTGTGGGGATGCTTAGTAAATATTAGCTTTCTGTGAGCAGTATAATGCATGTGTTTCCTGAAATTCAAAGCCAAGAAATGTAGATGAGAGTGTAGAGTACTAGCAAGGCTTTGATTCCTAGAGTGTATCCATAAATTACTAATATTTATATAAAACTAGTCATCAAAGTCATCATAAACATGAGTCAAAGCAGACGTTTCTGAACTCATGTTACAGGGACTTAAATTTAGGTATATTTATAGTATTAATATTTCTAAGTATTAAAATTTTGAAGCATTACTTTTTCTTTGAAAGGCTGACTGCAGATCTTCATCTTTTTCCTCTGTTCCTCCAAATCCAATTCCCAAGTCTCATTTCCAGCTCTGCGTCTCTGCAGCACAGCTGCAGGCTCTTGTACCCCTTTACCCCTATTCCAAGTGGATCACACAGATCATCCCTTTCTAATATCCTTCTCCTGACTTATTGCTCTATCCTAGACCATGGAAGCAAGTAGGTTAGCTGCAGATCTTCAGCAGAACACCTGCTGTAGCTTTCCTTCTCACCTGTTTCCATCTTCATTGGATCACACAGCTCCTCTCCTTCTAATACCTCCCTTCCCCACTAATTGCGCTATCTTAGCTCCCACCTCCAGCAGACAAGCTGGGAATGCAAGAGCACTCTCACTAAGGAAGGAAGCAGACTAACTGCCGATCTTTACATCCCCTTTGCTCCTCTAAAGATGATCGCACAGTCTTATCCCCAGCTCTGTAGCTGACTTTCTGCTGTGGCCCCTCTTCACTCTATGCCACCATAACCGGGGGACTAAGCAGATTTGATGGAACACACTGCTTTCCTCCTTCATGTGGACCCCATCACCCATCCACAGCTCACCCTCATTTTTAAGTATTAGTGCCCAAAACCCAGAAACACATTATAACTGGAACCCCCAGTGGTCAAACACATCTGGCTCAAAGAATTTCCTAGCAGACAGCACACAGCAAAGACACTAAACTAGAGAGGGCAAAGAATCTACACCCACCCAAAAAAGCCAAGACCAGATAGCAGCATATAGAATTATGATCTTCCCAGTCACAGATGCCTAGACTCTAGCATGAAAAGACAATAAAAAATGAAAACAACTAGAGTTCCACTAGAGCTCAGCAACCCTAGCAGAGCCGCCCCCGAGTATTGCAACATAGTGGAAGCACAAGAAACAGTAGCCTTTATCAATGTGATAGTGGTCCTTAAAAATGAAATGAGTAAACCCTTTTACAAATTAAAAATACCCCAAATAAACAGAGGAAATAAATGAATAAAATAGTTCAAGACATAAAATGTAAATAGACTCAATAAAGGCAACCCAAAATGAGGGAATCTGGAAAGGAAAAATTTAGGGACTCTAACAGGAAACAGAGAGGCAAACCTCACTGACAGGATACAAGATATAGAAGATAGAATCTCAGACATTGAAGAACTGATAGAGGAAATGGATATGCAAAGAAAACATTAAATATTAAAAAAAGAAAACAAACTCCTGGCAGGAAACTCTAGCAAATCCAGGACACTATGAATAGACCAAATTTCAGAATAGTAGGAAGTGAGAAAGGAGAAGAAATCAAGATCAAAGGCACAGAAAATATTTTTATCAAGATGACAGAAGAAAATTTTCTTTTTGATTTTTGTTTTGTTTTGTTTTTGTTTTTTAAATTTTATTTATTTATTAATTCATTCACATTATATCTCAATTGTTGTCCCATCCCTTCTATCTTCCCATTTCTCCCTTCCTTTCACTTTCACCCTATTCCCCTCTCCTATGACTGTGACTGAGGGGGACCTCCTCCCCCTGTATATGATAATAGGGTATAAAGTCTCTTCTTGGTAGCCTGTTATTCTTCCCCTGAGTGCCAACGGGGCCTCCCTATCAAGGGAACGTGGTTAAATATGGGGCACAAGCGTTCATGTGAAAGTCAGTCCCCACTCTTCACTCATCTGTAGAGAATGGCCGGTCCATTGGCTAGATCTGGGTAGGGGTTCAATGTTTACTGCACTTATTGTCCTTGGTTGGTGCCATAGTTTGTGCAGAACCCCTGGGACCAGATCTGCCCATTATAATGTTCTACTTGTAGGTTTCTACAACCCTCTGGATCCTTCTATTTCCCCATTCTCCCATACATCTCACACCTAGAGTCCCAAAAGGATGTCCTCACATCTATCCCACTCACTTTCTTGGTAGATGAAGACTTTCATGGAACATGTCCCTTGGGCTAATTTTTAGTTGTAAGTGAGTATATACCATTTGAGTCATTCTGCTTCTGGGTTAACTCACTCAGTATGATCATTTCTAGTTCAATCCATTTGTCCAAAAATTTTGGGAATTCCTTGTTTTTAATACCTGAGTAGTATTCCATAGTGTAAATGTACCACAGTTTCTTTATCCATTCTTCTACTGAGGGACACTTAGGCTGTTTCCATGTTCTGGCTATTATGAATAAGGCCATTATGAACATGGTTGAACATATGTCCTTGTTGTGTGCTGGTGTATCTTCTGGGTATATTCCAAGGAGTGGAATAGCTAGGTCTTGAGGAAGCCCTATTCCCAGTTTTCTGAGATAGTGCCAGATAGATTTCCAAAGTGGTTGTACTAGTTTGCATTCCCACCATCAATGAAGGAGTGTTCCTCTTTCTCTACATCCTTGCCAGCACATGGTATTGCTTGAATTTTTGATCTTAGCCATTCTGATGGGTGTAAGATGGAATCTCAGAGTTGTTTTGATTTGCATTTCTCTGATGACTAAAGAAGTTGAGCATTTCTTTAAGTGTTTCTCAGCCATTTGATACTCCTCTGTTGAGAATTCTCTGTTTAGTTCTGAGCCCCATTTCTCAATTGGGTTATTTGGTTTGGTGGTGTTCAATTTCTTGAGTTCTTTATAAAGTTTGGATATTAGACCTTTGTTAGATGCAGGGTTCGTGAAGATCATTTCCCAGTCTGTAGGCTGTCACTTTGTTCCTTTGACAGTGTCTCCTGCCTTACAGAAGCTTTTCAGCCTCATGAGGTCCCATTTATTAATTGTTGACCTTAAGGCCTGGGCTGTTGGTGTTCTGTTCAGGAAGTTGTCTCCTGTGCCAATGTGTTCCAGGATCTTCCCCACTTTTTCTTCTAACCGATTTAGTGTCTCTGGTTTTATGTTGAGGTCTTTAATCCATTTGGACTTCAGTTTTGTGCATGGTGACAAATATGGCTCTAGTTGCATTTTTCTACCTGTAGACATCCAGTTAGACCAGCACCATTTGTTGAAGATGCTATCCTTTTTCCATTGAATGGATTTGGCTTCTTTGTCAAAAATCAAGTGCTCATAAGTGTGTGGATTCATTTCTGGGTCCTTGATTCGATTCCATTGATCAACCAGCCTATTGCTGTGCCAGTACCATGCTGTTTTAATTACTGTTGCTTTATTGTACAGCTTGAGATTCCTCCGGAGGATCTTTTATTGTACATGATTGTTTTAGCTATTCTGGGTTTTTTGTTTTTCCATATGAAGCTGAGACTTGAACTTTCAATGTCTTTAAAATATTTTGTAGGTATTTTGATAGGAATTGCATTTAATCTGTAGATTGCTTTTGGTAATATGGCCATTTTTACTATGTTAATTCTCCTGATCCACAAATAAGGGAGATCCCTCCATCTTTGTTGTCATCTTCAATCTCTTTCTTCAGAGATTTAAAGTTTTTCCAAACAATTCCTTCACTTGCCTGGTTAGAATTATTCCTAAGTATTTTATATTGCTTGTGGCTATTGTGAAAGGTGTAGTTTTCCTAATTTCTTCCTCTGCATGTTTCTCATTTGTATATAGGAAAGCTACTGACTTTTTTGAATTAATTTTGTATCCAGTCAATTTGCTGAAGGTGTTTATCAGCTGTAGGAGTTTGCTGGTGGAATTTTGGGGTTCACTTATATATATTATCATATCATCTGCAAATAGGGATAGTTTGACTTCCTTCTTTCCCATTTGGATCTCTTTGATCTCCTTGTGTTGTCTTATTGATCTGGCTAGGACTTCAAGAACAATATTAAAGAGATATGGAGAAAGTGGGCCACCTTGTATGGTCCCCACTTTTAGAGGAATTTCTTTGAGTATCTCTCCATTTAATTTGATGTTGGCTATTGGCTTGCTGTATATAGCCTTTATTATGTTTAGGTATGTGCCTTGAATTCCCAATCTCTCCAGAACTTTAAACATGAATGGGTGTTGATTTTGTCAAATGCTTTCAGAAGAAAATTTTCTAAAGAAAGAGATGCTTCTCAAGGTATAAGAAGCATATGAAACACCGAAAAGACTGGACTAGAAAATAAATTCCTCTCGGCACATAATAATCCAAACTTTACATATACAGAACAAAGAAAGAATATTAAAAGCAGCAAGGAAAAGAGACCAAGTAACAGATAAAGGCAGACCTATAGAATTACACCAGGGGCTTGACTGATGGCTCAATGGTTAAGAGCACTGTCTGCTTTTCTAGAGACCCTGAGTTCAATTCCTGGAAATTACATGGTAGCTCAAACTCATCTACAATGTGATCTGATGCCCCCTTCTGACATGCAGATGTACATGCAAATAGAGGACTCATAAACATAAAATAAATAAATCTTTAAAAAAAGAAAAGAATTACATCTGCCTTTTTTATTAATTAGTTTACATATTCACTTTACATCCCAGTTGTAACCTCCTTCTTCTTCTCCTCTTAGTCTTTCCCTCCTTCCCACTTCCCCCTCTCCCCTATATTTTAGAAAAGGGAGACAGCCCCACCAACACACTTCAGCTCATCAAGTTGTATCAGTCCTGGCAAAGAAGTCCCTTCAGAGGGAAGTGATCAAAAAGCAGGCAGTAAAGTACATGTCAGAGACAGCTCCTACTCCCCATACTAGAGGACACACATGGAGCCTGAGTTGCCCATTGGCTACTTCTGTATTGGGGACCTAGGTACAGTCCACGCACAGTCCCTGGTTGGTGCTTCAGTCTCAGAAAACCCCTCTGGGCCCTGACTAGTTGGCTCTGTTGGTATTCTTGTGGTGCTCCTATCATCTCCATATCCTTTTCTCCTTCTTTTCACTTTTCCACAAGACTCTCTACACTTTACCCAATGTTTGACTACGAGTCTCAGCATGTGATTCAAACTGCTGTTGAGTGAAGCCTCTCAGAGGACAACTCCTCTAGGTTTCTGTCTGTAAGCATAGCAGAATATCATTCATAGTGTCAGAGGTTGGCTCTCTTCCATGGGGGTGGGTCTTAAGTTGGGCCAGGCATTGGTTGGACACTCCCTCAATCTCTGCTCTACCTGCTCTATCTTTATCCCTGCATGTCTTCTAGACAGAGTAAATTTTGGGTTGAAGTTTTTGTTGGTGGGTTGATGTTTTCCTCCATCTAGTAGGAGACTTGTCTAGTTAGAGGGTGTCCTCTTTAGTCTCTATGGCCCCTGCTACTAGAATCTCTTTCATATACCCCAGGGAGCCTACCATGACTTAGGCCTCCACCTTGTCATTAACATGCTCACATTTTTTCTTTTCTTCTGCATGCCTTCTGTCCTCCTGACCCCGCTTCCCCCGGGTCTGCTCTTCCCCCTTATTTTTCTCTGTATTTCCCCTCATAGCTTGTCTCCTCTCTTCAACCACTACATCCGTCTGTTCTATTTCTCATTCTGAGTGAGAATAAAGCATCTCCCTTGGGTTCTCCTCGGTACTTATCTTCTTTGGGTCTGTATATTGTAGTATGTTTATCCTATAGTAAATGGCTAAAATAGACCTATAAGTGAGTATATACCATGTGTGTCTTTCTTTGTCTAGGTTACCTCACTCAAGATGATCTTTTCTAGTTCCACCCATTTGCTTGAAATTTTCATGATTTCTTTGTTTTTAATTGCTGGGTAATATTTCATTGTATAAATGAAACTGTGGTACATTTATACACCTGACTTCTTAATGGAGACTCTAAAGGCCAGAAATACTTGAATAGATGTGCTGTAGATTCTAAGAGACCACAAATGCCACCCCAGACTACTATACACAGAAAAACATTAAATTATAATAGATGGAGAAAATAAGACATTCAATGTCAAAAAACAAACAAATATAAGCAACCTATATCTACAAATCTAACCATACAGAAGAAATTAAGCTGGAAAACTAATACCTAAAGAAGCTATCTACACTCCCAAAACACATGGATCAAATAACCTCAGATTAGCAAATCAAAAGAGATCATACACACACACACACACACCCCACCACCACCATAAACAACAACTAATGATAATAATAATAGTAACAATAACAATAACAATAATAATGATAATGATAATAATAATAATAATAATAATAATAATAATAATAATAATAATAATAATAAAGTCTTTGGTCATTGATGACTCTCAACATCAATGGTTTTAATCTCCTATAGAAAGTCACAGACTAAGCAAAATGAATACAAAAGCAGGATCTATCCTTCTGGTCCATGCCAGAAACATACTTTAACATCAAGGATAGACATCACCACAAGGTAATGGGTTGAAAAGAGTCCCAAGCAAATAGATTTATAAAATTGATATAGCCATTTTAATAGCTGACAAATTAGTCTTCAAACCAAAAGTAACCATAAGAGGTAGGAAAGTATACTACATACTCATCAACAGGAAAATCCACCAGGAGTTCATTTTAAATCTTAAAATCTATGGCCAAAACACAATTATGAAAATGCCTCCATAAGACTGGGCTATAGGCAAACATGTAGGTACTTTTAAAATTAATTATTAATGATTAATGATGGAGGGTTCTGACCATTGTGGGTAGTGCCATTCCTGGCCTAGTGGTTTTGATTTCTATAAAAAATCAGGCTAAACCATTTCATTGACTTTTTTTGTTTTTCTAGTCATGTTTGAGTCTATCCCCACATTCTATTATACTCATAGATTGGCCCATGGTCAATTGTCATCAGAGAGGCTTCACCCAGTAAACAGATGTAGAGACCCACAGCCAAACATTAGGCCAAGCTTGGGGAATCCTGCAAGAGAGGACAAGGAAAGATTGTAGGAGACAGAGGTGTTGTGGTTAATTTACCAGCAAGGCCTAATAATGTTTATTATTAGGCCTATAATTATTATTATGACAGTATTTTTTAACCCACTAGGAATCAATCAAAACACAGACACCTGTTATTCCTCTCCTCTTGTCTTTCTTCTTAAGATTCTCTGTCCCTCCTAGCCCTGGAACCTTAGCCATGTCTATCCCATTTGCCCTGCCCAGGTGTGATGGCCTTTTATTGGTCAAATAGGTTAAGCTCTAGGCAAGATACAGGTTGGGCAGAGACAGTAAGCATTAATTAGCATCAAAATACATCAGACCAACCTTCTACACAGACATGTCAAGGACACCACAAGAAAATCCACAGACTCAAATAACCTGGGTTTATAGAGGCTCACAGAGACTGAACTACCAATCAGGGAGCCTGCGTGGGACCAACTTACAGTTGTGTGTTTTGGTCTTCTTGTGGGGGGCTGCTAATAGTGGGAGCAGGGGCTATCTATGACTCTGTTGCCTGACTTTGGGACTATTTCCTCCTACTATAGAAGAGGTTCCTAGTCTTGCTGCAACTTGGTATGTCATAGCTGGTTGATATCCACTGGAGGCCTACCCTTTTCTGAAGAGAAAAAAAGGAGGAGTGGACTGGGAGGAAGGAATGTAATGAGGAGGGACTGGGAGAAGAGGAGGGAAGGGAAATTGAGGGTGGGGTGTAAAACACACACACACACACACACACACACACACACACACACACACACACCTACAAAAGCCTACTGAACAAACAATGATGAGTAAGCCAGTAAGCAGCACCCTTCCATGGTATCTTCATCAGCTTCTGCCTCAAGGTTCCAGGGTTTTTTTGGTTCTTACCCTGGCTTCCTTACATGATGGGATACAATATGGAAGTCTAGGCTAACTAAACTAATTCCTCCACAACTTGCTTTTTGGTGATTGTGTTTCATAGAAGAAATAGAAATTGTAACTAAGACAGTGGTTTACTTTCTACATACCAATTCAATACAGAACTTGATGTTTTGGCAAGAGTAATAAGACAAACAAAAGAGATAAAAGGAGATATAATTTGGAAAAGAAGAAGTCAAAGTGTCTTTATTTGAGCATGATATGTAACTAGGAAAATTACTGGGAAAATTCTACAGCTGATAAACAGTTTAATCAAAGTATCTGAATACAAAATAAACTCACAGAAATCAGTAGCCCCTCCCACAGACAAATGACAAGTGGACTGAAAAAGAAATAAAGGAAACACCATCTTTCAAAATAGTCTCAGATAATAAAATGTATCTTGGGTTAACTCTTAACCAAGCAAGTGAAAAACTTGTATGAGAAAAACATCAGGACAGTGAAGAAATAAATTGAAGAAGATATCAGAATATGGGAAAATCTCCCATGCTTAAGAGTTGGTAGAATTGCCTGGTGGTGGTGGCACACGCCTTTAATCCCAGAACTTGGGAGGCAGAGGCAGGCAGATCTCTGTGAGTTCAAGACCAGCCTGGTCAACAAAGTGAGTCCAGGACAGCCAACGCTACACAGAGAAACCTTGTCTTGAAAAAAAAAAAACCCAAATACAAACAAACAAACAAAAATGGTAGAATTAATATAGTAAAAATGGTCATTCTATCAAAAGATACAGGTTCAATGCAATCTCCATCAGAAATCCAATGCAGTTCTTCACAGATATTGAAAGGACAATGTGTGAAGGAATGCTGAGTGGATGTATCAACCATCAATAAAGCACTGTTTAGCCAATCAGCTGGCAGAAGGACAGGAAGTGGAAGGTGGAGCTTTCTGGGGAGGAAGAGCAAGTTTGGCAGTTGGGAGAGAGAGACAGTTGACTGGAAGAAGGACGAAAGAGAGAATGACCGGATGAGTACCTTAGTAGCAAATGCTTGGGGTATTTGTATTATATATCAGTTTAGAGTACTTTGTTTATCAAAGTATAGGAATTGATTTGTATTAGTTTAGATTTCTGCCCAGTGTAGAGCTGACAGCTTTAAAGTACTATGCTTCAGACTCTGTGTCTTTATTTAGCATCGTAAGCTGAACCAATACATTTTTACTGTAACAACAATGTTCAGCTTCATATGGAAATGCATAAAATGCAAGATTGCTAAAACTATCCTGAATAATAAAAGAACTACAGAATGTATCACCATCCTCGATTTCAAGTTGTACTACAGCTTTAGTACTAAAAACAGCGTGGTATTGGCATAAAAACAGACACACTGATCAATGGAATTGATCCGAAGACTCATACATAAATCCCTATAACTATGGATAACTGATTTAAAAAAGGAAACTAGAACTACACACTGGAAAAAGACATAATCTTCTACAAATGGTATTGATCAAATTGGATGGTAGTATGTACAAGAATTGAAATGGGTCCTTACTTATCACCCTGTAAAAAAACTCCAAGTGGATCAAAGACCTCAACAAAAACCAGATACACTGAACCTGATAGAAGAGAAAGTAAGGAGTAGCTTTGAATTTACTGGCACAATAAGAGACTTTCTGAACAGAACTCCATTAACACTAGGGTCAACAATTAATAAATAGCACCTCATGAAGCCGAAACATTTCTGCATGGCAAAGGACACCATTTCAAAACAACAACAACAACAACAACAACAACAAACCAAAAACAACAACAAAAAAATAAGATATCAAGAAAACAAATACAATTAAGGAATTGGGGCCAGAACTACAGAATTCTCAAAACAGGAAACTTAAATGTCTGGGAAACCCTTACAAATGTTCAAAGTCTTTGACCATTAGGAAAATGCAAATCAAAACTACTTTGAGATTTTATCTTATACTTGTCAGGATGACTAAGACCCATAAAACAAGTGCTAGCTCATGTGGGGGAGTATATGGAGCAAGAGAGAGACTCCTCCATTGCTGGATGGGAAAGCAATCTTGTAGAGCTACTAAAGAAATTACTTTAGGAAAATAGGACTTGATCTACCTTACGAGCCAAAGAGGCTTCTTTTTTACTATAGAGACATTTGCTGAACTATATTCATTGCTGCTTTATTCATAATAGTAAGAACTGGAAAAAGCCAAATGTTTCTCAAAGAAGAATGGGAAAAGAAAACATGGTATATTTACATGACAGAGTATTACTCAGCCATTAAAAGAGTGGCATCAAAAATTTTGCAGGTAAATGAATGGAAAGGGAAAAATCATCCTGAGTTAGATATCCCAAAGGCAAACATAGCATGTATTCACTTATGCATGTACATTAAATATTAAATCAATGATAACCAAGCCCCAACTATTAGAACCATAGAGTTTAGGTATAGAATAAGGAACAGAGAGAACAGATCGATCATGTTGGGGAAGGGAAATGAAATAGATAATTATGGATGTATAGGAGGGTTGCAATGAGAAGATCATTTGGGCATGGGAAGGAGAGAGACAGATGAGTGAGGGAATATGGGGAGACACAGCTAAAATTAATGACCATTTGAGGGGTAGTATAGAAACCTAATACAATGGAAGCTTCCTAAATTTTATACATATATGAAAGCAATCTAAATGAGGTTGCAAAAAGGGGGGATATTGACCATATCTTGTCACAAATTGGAATTTTCAATATTGAATTACATCTAGTTTTTTTTTTTTTTTTTTACCCAAATGGGGTCTATGGGAATTCTCAAACATTGACAATTATTGCCAACACTATAGATTGTTCTCAACAAATGATGGCAATGCCCTATTCCTAGAGACAACACTCCTACAACTCAATGGACAAGAAGATGGTGTCTAAATAGAACCTTCACCGCTGTGTTCTAGCGTCTTTGGTACAGAAAGGTACCTTGCATGCTACCAAACAAGAAATATAAATACCAAGTCGGCTAAAACCCCTTTTTGTCCTTTCTACAGAATATGCAGTCAATGGTGAGATAAAACTTATTAGAGTAATATCTGATTTGACTTAAGGCTTATTCCATGAGAAGTAACCCATATCTGATACTGCTTGGGTGATCAAGAGCCAGAGACAATATAACCAGGATAAAACCAAATATTACTATTTAGAAAAACCACACAGATATTAATGACAAAATTCATAGCAATAAATTGACTTTCAATGACATTTTCTATACTCATTGATCAGTACCTTGCTCACCCATCATCAGATCAGAGAAACTTCAGATCAGAGAAGCTTCCTCCTCCAGCAGATGGAAACAGATACAGACGCCCACAGTAAGCTATTATATAATAGTGAGGGACCCTGAGCACTCATCCCTAAATGAGATCTCTCTATCAAACTTCCCCCCTTAGAGCTCAGAATCCTGTATACTACAGGAGCATGCTCTGGCTTAGATCTCCAGCTTGTCACAGAGATTGCCTCCCCCTAAAGTCTCTCTTTTAAGGCCTTTTGTCCTCCAACTTCTGCATTCCTAGGTCTGATCTGCTCCCTCTTATCCCTCTGTGCTCCATCTCCTACCTTGTTTCATCTCTTCAACCACTATCTCTGTCTATTCTACTTCCTTTTCTGAGTGAGATTTAAGTATCATCCTTGTTATTTATCTTCTTTGAGTCTGTGCATTGTAATATGTTTTAATTTTTATTTTGTTCACTTTACATCCCAATTGTGGCTCTGTCTTTCATCACCTCTCAGCCCCATCCTCCCTCTCTTATACCCCCCTTCCTGCTCCTAGTCCTCTGAAAGGGGAGCACTCCTCCCATCACACATGACCTCAGCTTATCAAGTCTTATCTCGACTGCTTGTATTCTCTTCCTTTGTTGCCTGGCAAGGCCACCCTGCTAGGGAGAAGTGATCAACATGTGGGGTCCAGAGTCCATCTCAGAAGTAGTCCCTACTCCCCATATTATGAGACCTACAAGGATACTGTAGGGTCTAGGTCATCATCATGCATGGTTCTTGGTTAGTGCATCAGTCTCTGCAGCATCCCCTCCTCTGTCTAGAACTTCAGGTACTATATTGAAGAGATATGGAGAGAGTGAGCAGCCTTGTCTTGTCCCTGATTTTAGTGGAATTGCCTTGGTTTTTTTTTTTTTTTTTTTGTATTTAATTTGATGTTCATTAGTGGCTTGCTGTATATAGCCTTTGTTAAGTTTAGGTATGAGCCTTGTAAGTGTGATCTCTCCAAAACTTTCATCATGAATGGATATTGGATTTTGTCAAAGGTTTTATGTGCATCTAATGAGATGATAATGTGATTTTTTCCTTCATTTTATTTATGTGGTAGATTATTTCATGGATTTTGCATGTTGAACCATCCCTACGTAACTGGCATGAAGCCTTCTTGATCATGGTGTATGATGCATTTGGATCATCATGCTGAATCCTGGACTCACTTAGAGTTTTTTGTTGAGTATTTTTGCGTCAATATTCATGAATGAAATTTGTCTGAAATTCTTTCTTTTTTTGAGTCTTTGTATGGTTTTGGTATCAGGGTAACTGTGGCTTCATAGAATGAGTTTGGCAATGTTCCTTCTGTTTCTATTTTGTGGAATAGTTAGAGGAATATTCATATTAGCTCTTCTTTGAATGTCTGGTATAATTCTGCACTAAAACTAACTGGCTCTCCACTTTTTTTTGGGAAGGGGGAGCTGGGAGAATTGATGAGTGCTTTTATTTCCTTAGGGGTTATAGAACAGTTTAAACTGTTTATCTGATCTTGATTGAACTTTGTTAAGTGGAATCTACCAAGAAAATTGTCCATTTCCTTTAGATTTTCCAATTTCGTGGAATATAGACTTTTGACATAAGAACTAATGATTCTTTGGATTTCCGCAGTGTCTGTTGTTATGTCCCCATTTTCATTTTTGATTTTGTTGATTTGGATACTCTCCCTCTGCCTTTTAATGAATTTGTCTATCTTGTTTATTTTCTCAATGAACTAGCTCCTGGTTTTGTTAATTGTCTGAATTCTTTTCTTTGTTTCTAATATATTGATTTTGGCCTTGAGTTTGATTGTTTCCGGTGGTCTACTTCTCTTGGGTGTGTCTGCTTCCTATGTTTCTATGGCTTCCAGGTGTGAAGTTAAGTTGTTTGTATGAGATGTTTCCAATCTCTTTATGAAGGCATTCAGTTATATGATCTTTCCTCTTAGCATTGCTTTCATTGTGTTCTAGAAGTATGGATATGTTGTACCTTCATTTCACTGAATTTTAGGATGTCCCTAATTTCTTTTTGTTTTTATTCCTTTCCTGACCAAGTTGTCACTGAATAGAGAGTTTTTCAGTTTCCATGTGTGTGTAGGCTATTTGCTATTTCTCTTGTTATTGAGTCCCGCTTTAGTCAATGGTGGTCTGATAATATACAAGGTATTATTTCAGTCTTCTTGTATCTATTGAGGCTTGTTTTGTAACCTGCTATGTGGTCAGTTTTGGAGAAGGTTCTGTGAGGTGCTGAGAAGGTATAACATTTTATGTTTTGGTAAAAGTTCTGTTGATGTCTGTTAGGTGCACTTGATTTGTGACAACCCTTAGTGTCATTATTTCTCTTTCCTTCACCTATCCTTTGGTGAAAGTTGGGTATCCTAGAGCTTGAGGTGTGCTGTTAAGCTGCTAGTATAGCTTTTCTCCAATTTCTTTATGAAGGTGCCTAGTGCTATGAATTTTTCTCTTAGCACTGCTTTCATTGTGTCCCATATGTTTGGGTATTTTGTGTCTTCATTTTCACTGAATTCTAGAAAGTCTTTAATTTAGTATTTCATCCATGACACAGTTGTCATTTAGTAGGGAGTTGTCCAGTTTCCATTAGTTTTTAGTTTTTTGTTGTTGTTTCTGTTCTTGTTGAGTTTCTTTAATCTATGGTGGTCTGATAGGATACAAGGGGTAATTTAAGTGTTTTTGTATCTGTTGAGGCTTGCTTTGTGACCAACAGTATGGTCAATTTTGGAGAAGTTTCCATGAGCTGCTGAGAAGAAAGTATATTCTTTGGTGTTTGGGTGAAAAGTTCTGTAGAAGTCTGTTAGGTCCATATGATTCATGATGCCTGTCAGTTTCATTATTTCTCTGTTTAGTTTCTGTCTCAGTGATTTATGCACTGGTGATTGTTGAGTGTTGAAGTTTCCCTCTATTAATGATGGGGTTTGATATGTGATGTAAGCTCTACTAATGTTTCTTTTATGAATGTGGGTCCCCTTGTGTTTGGGGCATAGATGTTCAGAGTTGAGAAGTAATCCCAGTTATTTTTTCTCTGTGAGTACCAAGTCTACTTTCCCATCATTTTTGAATGATTTTGTTTGAAAGCGTATTTTGTTAGACATTTGAATGCCTACTCCAGATTTCTTTTTGGGTCTGTTTGCTTGGAAACCTTTTTCCAGCCCTTTACTCTGAGGTAATGTCTATCTTTATTGCTGAAGTATGTTTCTTGTATGCAGCAGAATGATGGGTCCTGTTTTTGTATCCATTCTGTTAGCCTTTGTCTTTTTTACTGGTGAGTTGAGGCCATTGATGTTGAGAGGCATTAATGACCAGTGGTTTTAAATTCCTGTTATTTTGATGTTGGTGGTGTTAGCAAATGTATGTGTGCTTCTCTACTTTTGGTTTTGCTGATGTGGCGTTATTTATTTCCTGTCTTTTCTTGGATGTAGTTAGCCTCCTTGGGTTGAGTTTTCCTTCTTGTATCTTCTGTAGGGCTGGATTTGTTGATGGGTACTGTTTAAACTTCTTTTTGTAGTAGAATTTCTTGTTTTCTTCATCTAGAGGGATTGAAATGTTTTCTAGGTATAGTAGTCTAGGTTGACATCTGGAGCATCTCTTGGTGCATGTATGATATCTGCCCAAGCCCTTCTGGCTTTCAAAGTTCCCTGTCAGAAGTCAGATATAATTCTGATAGGTTGGCCTTGTATGTGAGTTGGCCTTTTTCCTTGCAGTTTTCTATATTTTATTTTACAGTTTTTCTATTTTATTTTTATATTTATTTTTAAATATACATTTATATTATTACACACAAATAAAATAAACTACATAAAGCAAGAAGAACCATAAAACAATTAGGAATTTTATTAATGTTACATAATAGTTTTGGCTATTTGTATTTGGAAATCTTGAAGAAAACACTTTTCCTATCTTGGTGAGTCTAAAATTCTGAATGTAAATCAATATCTATCATATCTCATCTCTATCAACTTAAAACATCTATCTAGACCTAAACACATCTTAACTCCTAAAGAACTAAGCTAAATTGTAAAACTAAATTATCTGGTCTTCAACCCTGTCAGAGACTTGAGAAGGAATAAAACTAAATTATCTGAGTAAACTGGAAGTGCAGGTTAGCAGCTCCCAAAATGAAAAAAAAAATGACAGAGATGGTTTGTTCCTGAACAGTCACCCAAAACTCATTATAACAACTTCAGCCTCCCGGCCCAATATATCTGACAGACATATTTTTCAGTCAGAAACTATTGAGGACTTGCTTACCCTGTCTTGGCAGAGTTTGGCCGTTGACTCTGCCTGTATCCAAGCTTGTCCATTTTTACACAGAATTCCATATGTGGCAGAAATGAAGACATTTTGTCCAGTCTCTTATTTGCTGCATTTGAAGTCATCTCCATAAGGAGGTTCTTTGATACCTATCATTTTATTTGAGGTGGGCTGGGTGTTTCCAGGAGTTAACTTGTTTTGTGGTCAAAGAATCTCTAAAATAACAAAAACATCTTTAAATGCCACATTCTGTAGGTCTTTGAGACTTTTGAAGACCTTATCTAACTATTTTACCTTATGTATCTATAGACTCATATCTATCTGTTAGATCTAGGATGTATATTCTTGTGATAAAAATAGACTAGTAATTAACACTATCATGGTTTGACCAACTAACAATTTGCTTGTATTATTTAATTATCCTAAATAGCATGCAATAGCACTTTCAAGGCTTTGGAAGTAAACCTTGTATTATAATTGAGTTATATGGACATAATACCTCATATTATAGTATAAATAAATATATAATGTATGAAGAATAATCTTAAACTTGAATTCTATACCAATGTATTGAAATTCAACTTATTTTGCATCAATCTACAAAATTCTATACCAATGAGTTAAAAATTACCTCATTTGTGAGTAACAATTAAGGTCTTAATTTGAGGAGTAGATTCAATAATCTACTTTTTGTCCTATAATCCCTGTATATTTCTATATCCCCCTTCTTTATTTTCAAGCCCTTTCTCCATACCTATGAAAGAAAGATAAAGGAAAAAGAGACATCCCTGTGTCCAACCTTTTTTCTCTCTGAATAAGGCCAATAAGAACTTATAACCAACTCCCGATGAAAACAAACATCCCTAGCACAAGAGAGCAAACAAAAACCTAACCAACCCTCCTTAGGGAAAATGGAGTTCTTAAGGATTTTCCTGGCTGATTTGGGGCAAACAATACCTTTGTAAGAGCCCAAATAAATTTGTGAAAAATGGTTAAACAAGCCAGTAACAGCATTTGTGATCCAGTTTCTAAATATTGAGAAATTCTAGGCTTAAATAGTAGTCCTGTTCCTTGCAGCTTTTAAAATTCTTTCTTTATTCTGCACATTCAGTGTTTTGATCATTAGGTGTCATGGGGATTTTCTTTTCTGGTATAACTCTGGTGCTCTGTAAGCTTCTTGTACATTTATAGGCATCTCTTTCTTTCAGTTGGAAAGTTTTCTTCTAAGATTTTTTGAAAATATTTTCTGGGCCTTGGAGTTGGGAGTCTTCTTCTTCCATTCCTATTATTCTTAGGTTTTGTCTTTTCATAGTGTCCTGATTTCTTGAATGTTTTACAGGAACTTTTTAGATGTATCATTTTCTTCGACTGATGTATCAGTTTCTACAATATTCTCTTCTATACCTGAGATTCTTTCTTCCATCTCTTGTATCTCTTAGTGGTGCTTGTGTTTGTAGATACTGTTCTCTTCCCTAGGGATTTTTAATCTACAGGATTGCCCCAGGTTGTGTGTGTGTGTTTTATTGTTTCTATTTGCCTTTTTGAGTCTTGAACAGTTTTATTCATTTCTTTCTTCTGTTTGAATTTTCTTGTATTTCTTTAAGGGGTTTATTCAATTCCTTTACCTGTTTGATTGCATTGTCCTGTATTTCTTTGAGGGATTTCTTTTCCTCCTTGAAGGTCTCTAAAATTTTCATAGCTACAGATTTAATATAGTTTTTATGTACTTCAGGTGTGTTAGTATCTCCGGGGCTTGCTGTGGTACAATAGCTGGTTTCTCATTGTGTCACATGGCCTTGGATTTTGTTGCTTTTGTTCTTATGCTGACCTCTAGCCATTTGGTTGTCTCTGGTGTTAGCAGACCTGGTGGTCCTTGATGGTCAGACAGTTCTGGAAGAGGCAGTGAGGGCTCTAAGCTGAGTGCTGTTTGTGGCCCCTCAAAGGCCTCCTCAGGATGGTGGTTGGATCTGTGTCAGAGTTCGAGTTCAGCTCACTTCTTCTGACCTTATCCTTGGTGGGTCAGGAAGATCAGGATTCAGCAGGGAGAGGGCTCTTTACTGAGTGTTGCTTGGGCCTTCCACAGAGGGACCATGACCACATTCTGGAGGGTAGATTATAAGTACCTGTTAGTGGGTCAGGTGGGCCATGCTTTAGAATAGATGAGACAGTGGGAAAGCAAAAATCACAACAGAGAATCAACCAAAGACACCATGTCCAGAAATGTGGTTATTATCTTAAATATCATAATTCCACCAGCAGAATACAGCCAGAGGTTTATCAAATAGCTAAGTGACTTGTGATTTCTTAGCAACTGGGCCAAACATGAAAGTCACCACCAGCTCTCTACTGGAATTAGTGTAGGCTGTAACACATAAGAATCCCATCAATCAGAGCCAGCCTTTACATATTGTTATTAAAAGTAATCAGTTTGCATTTTCCTAATTCTGTGTTGTTTTTATGGGAAAACATAGAGCCAAAAGCCAAACTAAAATAATTAGAAAGTTTCTTTCTTTCTTTTTTTTTTAACTTTCCATCTTTAAGACATGATTTTGTTGTTTGGTTTGCCCTTGAAGTAGTTCAAAACTTTGCCACAACAGAGCAGGGGGAAATTTTGCTGTTCCAATTTCAGCGTGATTCTGAGACGGTCATTCTACCAGTAGTGTTTCTATTTGTTTAAAAAGAAAAAGCCTATGAATTTATTCATGTGCAACATTGTTTTATGCAGTATATGTTTTCACTCTCTTGCTCTAAAGAAATTCATGAACTACACTATTTTCACTAGTGCTCCAGCTATGCTGATTTAGATACACAGTAATTCGTTAGGGAGAAGTACTCTTTGTCATGCTCCTTGTCAGTGTTACCAATGGCTACAGAAACGCAAACTCTTGAAGAGTTTCCATGAACAACTAAAGGGGAATTATTCTTGCAGTCACTTTAATTTTTATCTTTACTTTTCTAATTTTGAGACTTGGTCTCATATTTCCTAGGCCCACTTCCAGCGCATAATACTCTTGTGTGGGTCATGCCTCTGCTGGGACTAAAGTTGTGTCACCATGCCCAGCTCTTTGAACCTTTTAAATATTATGTGTGATTTGTATTCTTATCTTTTTGTGGTTCACAATACACAAGTGCCAAGAATTCTCAGCTGGAAGATATAACTTCCCTTAAAGTTCAAAGACCCCACAGAATGTATTTCAATGTATGTTACATTGTCTTCTGAGCCCATTGTGGCCTTTGTCTAGAAAAATGATACTTTGTTTTTTAGCTAGCCAAGAGAACAGTAAACATCCATGGCATGCCAACAGGCACAAGAGTACTTTGCTTCTGCAGCAAGGCTACAGGGTTCAGTGGCAAGCGTGTTTAATGTTAATTCTGGTAGGGGATTGTCCTGATGTCTCCATTGAGGCAAAGCTCTTCTCTTCCATACAGCCCAAGTACTTTATGCCTTTACTGCATATTCAGGTGCACAGAGAGAAGAATCTCAGGGGTATCTTTCATCATTTACTTCTCTCTAATGTGAAATGAAATAATGTGATATTTACCAGAACTTTTGTCGTATTCCTTGGACTTTAATGAATTTTCTGTTTACAAATGTTCACTCACAAGAAAAAGTAAAGTTCTTAGCATTCCCCATATTCTCTTTCGTAAGTAGAGCCAATTGTTATTTGTTCTGGCCTGAGACACTACCAGGGCCTGTGACACATACTGATTACCAAAACGAGGATGGTCACTCTATATACTCCAGTTCAACATAGACCTTGACATTATAGCTAGAGCCATGAAACAAAGGAAATTATTGCCTGTGGGGATCCAGATAAAAAACAAAGAAGACAAATATATTCATTCATAGATTATATGGTTCTAATACATAAATAACCAAAGACTTTATCAGAGAACCCCTAAAGCTGATAAATATGTTCATCAAAGTAGCAAGATACAAAACATACAAAAATTAGAAGCATTCTTAAATGCAATAAACAATCACACTGAAAAATAAATCCAGAAAACGATACCATTCACAATAGTAGAAATGTGTCATATATAAATGTCTTGGGTTTTATTACATATTTTAGGACAATTACAGCACATCATACAAACTTGACTAATAAAGTTCCTAATAGTCTTATCATTTATATTAACTAGAAAACTGATTTTAAAGTTTAGTTTGAGCCCAAGACTGAAAATATGGCAATCAAAGCTCCTATTATATATACAAATTCTATTTCAAATGGTTCTATAAGTTACTTGTGGTATTCACACACATGTACTGTCATATGATAAGCAAGGGCAGATGTTCACATATGTCCCCTGTTACGGGGAGGTTCAGAATCAGCTGTAGAAAAAAATTATGGCAGGCACTGGCTCTCATTCCATTTTTTTCTATTTAAGAGCTCAGAACCAACCTAAAATCTAACTATATTTGTATAGCTAGGGTTAGGCTCTTCCACATTCTCCCACAGTGCAAGGGAACTTTTATCTAAAGGGATGTATGGAAGAGTGGTTAGGACCCATCACAGATGTCATTATCAAAAGAAAGAATGACCAGTTTTCACCCACTCTGGAGGGGATCATTTAATGTTGCTCTTGGTTCCCAATATAATGCTCACATAATGTACAGAACCTTGATGGGCTACAAATGAAGGGGGAGAATTCTGTAAATTCTCTACTACAGAAACCCATTTAGGTGTCAACAATCTTGACTTCTAGATGGAACAGCACATCTAAAAGGAATAGTGATGGCATCTATGTCATAATTATAAGAAGGAGCTGGGAGAAGCTGCTGGTGCCAGCTCAAGCTATTGTTGCCACTGGGAACACTGCTGACATAAACATTATTTCCTCCAGGAACCCTGGCCAATGAGCCATGCTAATATCATCAGAGCCATTCCAATTGATACCTGCTTCACTCCTAGGACCTTCATTAATTATATCCAAGAAACTTTCAGGGAGCCATATGTTCAGGTGGTGACCACTCCTAGGGCTGACCACCAGCCCTTCAGAAGGGTCTTCTGCAATCTGCCTGCCCTCATTCTGCTCTGTACAACACAGATTCCTTTCTGCAGTATCTAACATTATCATCCCATTCAACAGTAACAGAATTCACTCAGTGGGTCTGATATGGTGGATGCTGGCCATGGAATTTCTGTGCAGGTATGACATGAGTATCCATGGGAAATGACACTTGAATTCTACTTCTGCAGAGATTTTGAAGAGATGGAGAAAGAAGAGTAAACTGCTCCTGAAAAGGCTGTAACCAAAGAATTATTTTAGGGTGGATGGATTGCTGTACCACTTTCTAGTTCACCCCTGATAAATTAGAAGAGGAAGGCTGATCATGTGCAAGTGCCCTCTGTGCCTATCTACTAATTCTCTAGTAAAGACTAATGGCCATCCATCCACTAAGGACTGATCTGCAGCTCTCAGAGTTCAGGACACGGGATGGATCAGAAGCACCACTGAGTGTTTCTGAGTACTCTGAAGACATGTTCAAAGGGAATGGTAAATTAAAATCAAATACTTTCTGAAAAAATGAGAGATTTTCTACCTCTAAAAAACTTTTGTTTTTTATTTCACTGGATAGTCATTTCCTGTATCAGCAAAGAGGTGCCAACATGGACAAGATAGAGCAATTGGATCAGGGGCCAGCCTGCTTCAGCTGAAGCTGAGTCATGTGGACCTACGTAGGTCCTGGTTTCTGCAGGCTCCACTTCACAAACAGCGGTCTCTGTCCTCTGTTCAGCTATGCCAGAGTTCTTTCTCCTTTATAGTGAACTCTGCTCATGTTTATTGGTTAAGCAAGAATAGTTTGTAGAAATACTACATATTTAATTCTACCAATATTATCAATAATGAAAATAGTTTCTCAGTTATTTGTGACCTTCTAAAACTTGACAGTACAATCCTTTTTCTAAAATCACCATGGATTTGAGGCAAGACAGCTAGCTTTTGTAGTTCTTGGAGATGTTAAGCAATCAATCAGAGGAGGATGTAATCCATAGGCCTAACTTGGTTCAGAACTCTGAGAGTTACAGTGATGATCAGTCTGGAAAGACATGCTGATTTTTTGATTGTGGAAGTTCCATAGGATGAAACTCATACCCTACACCATAACCAGGACCAAAGACCTGTGGTTAGATTCCTGTGAGGGAGAATCTGTTACTGTTGTTTTTGCTAAATGGCCGCAGTATTCATCTGACTCCTAGTAAGTTTTTTTTAATATACTCAAAAGTTAGTGTATCTCTCAACCATCACCAGACATATCTTTCTTCACTAGATGGCAATTTACAGAGATCCATAGCTGACCCAGCTGAAGAGAACAAAAGACTGCAGAATATTTCACCCTAAATGTACCATCTATATCATACCCATCCTACCAAAGCTAAAACTTCATTGCAGAAAGATTTGTAACAGAGGTAGTGGTTGACTATAAGGAAACAGTATTTTCTGCACACAACAAGGTAGTTGCACATATGAACTCCCAGGAGTTATGGTGGTATGAACAAGATCCTTGTGAGCTTAAGACAGAACAAATCTCAGCAAGGAGAGACGAGGTGGGCATGACATCATAACTCTTGCTAAGGAGCTGTTGGCAATTGGCAGCTGCTAGGAGAGGGAGAAGGAGTTTTGTTTAATAATGTGGACACTAGTGGCTTGACCATGCTTCTGTAGAAGGCCACACATCCAAGAGTATATGGACCATGTTGTTTGGACTGGATGGGCTTTAAAAATATGACAGAAGGATAAGAAGTAGAGGGTATATCTGGGTGAAGTTGGAGTAAGGGGAGTATGATCAAAACACTTTGTATGAATATAACTAATAAAAATTGAAAAGAACAAAAGAAAGAAAAGAAGAAAGAAAGAAAAGAAGGAGGAAAAGAAGCCCAATTCTCACCAACTCCAATAGACCCGGTTTCCATTGTTAACTGGAATCTACTAGTTGTGTGAACCAGAACAGTTAGGGCTTTCCAACTTGCAAAGCCATGGAGACAACTTTCAGTCTATAAGAACAAACTGTTCTTAGATTCTGAACCTTTCTTTCCTGAAATAAAACTTTTAAGTTTTACTTTTAGTTGTTGATGTTAACAAAGTTATTTTCTGTGGTAAATTATAATCAGAAATCCCTTCACTCCCATGATGATATTCTACTGGGATTCTTTGCAGTAAGAGTCTTTAGAATAAATCACTTGTCAGATGCTTGATAGACTAGATAGCAGCACTGGCCACACATTGGTAGAGGCACTGTATGGTTTAGGTGTCCTCACTAGTCAGTATCCCAAGGATCACATTTACCTTCTGAATCTGGGTCTCCTGTCACCTCTTTCCAATGTAGAACAGTAACACTTGGTAAGGCTCTATGATTTGCTAGAGCTGCGGAATTAAAATATCAACAGTTCACCTCTTCATATTACACCAGTTGTAGAAAACAGTGTATTTTCTACTGAAGTTTTCAACAATAAAAAAGCATGATTGACTTATTGGGATTCTGAGAATGGAAAGGAAAAGTATTCTGCCAGCATCCAGGCAGTTCTTCCCAACCTTCCCTTTGCCAGGAGCTCCATTCCAGGGGGCCATGCAGAAGCAAAGAAAGTCTCATGGGTGTGCTGCTGATGCTGTGGATTCAGGGAAGAAGGGGAAGGTGGGCATGACACAGGCTTGGTCAAAGGAGGGGCTTAATGGTTCAATCAGAGTAGATTAGTTGGAGTCCTAAAAACTGAATGTCCCAAATATCATGCTTTCTGGACCATTTGTGATGAAAAAAGAGCAGAGCAATTTCAGACATCAGATAGCACATCCATGATAGACACAAAGCTGGGTGGAATAGGAAGCATTTGATAGAAGCTTCTGTGCTTTCTCTCACACACTTCTGCCACAGTTGTGTAGTAGAAGACTAAAGAATAGGTGATGAATAATAACCTAATAAAAAGGATTAAGGAACATACTTCTTTCTCATCCTTCACTGCCTCCCTGATTGGCGCACACACCTGCCAACATGACACACTGTGAACAGCACTCTGGAGCTTGAATGACTCCTGGGAGGAGAACCAGTTAGAACTGGAGATGGGGAATGACCGGTTCTTAGGTTCTTACCTTGGCAGAGATGGTTTGGTCTTGATTCCTGTCTTACTCTTTTAGTATTCACGTATTTGCTAAACATTCCCATCATTTGTTTTGTGTGTTAGTGTATGGGTACATAACAACCACAAAACATGTGGATGCCACAGACAACTTGCAGGACTGTTTTCTGTTTCTACCATGAGAGGCAACAAACTCAGGGCGGCAGTCTTGATACTTGCTGTGCCATCTTGCTGGCCTTCAATATTTATTTTATGCTGCTATTTCACGATCTTGTCTTCACTCTTAGTTTGTGCCCCTCCCTCCCTCCTTTCATGCCTCTCTTGCTGACTTGCTGCTGGCTTTCTGGTGTTTGGTATGTTGTCCAAAAGAAATTAAGAATCACTGGGTGTTGGTGTCTCACACCTTTAATGCCAGCACTGGCGAGGCAGAAGCAGATGGAGCCCTGAGTTTGAGGCCAGCCTGGTCTACAGAATGAGTTCCAGGATATCCAGGGGCTGCACAGAGAAACCCTGTCTTGAAAACCAAAAAAAAAAAAAAAAAAAAAAAAAAAAAAAAAAAAAAAAAAAGGCAAAACAAAAAATCATTGATCTGATTTCTTATTTCCTGGGGAGTGTTTCTGACAAGTTGATCATGCCTCTTATCATGTCAGAGGAGAGACTCAGGGCCAAGTCCTTGCTGGCTGGGGTTTCATTTTTGGTAGTCTGTAGTTTCTGTTCTATGCTTTCTGTGCCTATTGGAGCTCATGCGCTTGTCTTAGTGGTGGGAACAGAACAAACCCTGCCTCACTGATTGTAAAACTTTTGTAGTATGAGGTCACATGTAGTATGAACTCACATATCATATGAGGTCACATGTAGTATGAGCTCACATGTAGTAACACTGCCTTCTTCTTTGTTCCCCAGGGCAGATGAAACAAAATACTATTGTGAACTTGTTAATTAAAAAGAATTTCTCCTTGGATTTCCACAAATATTTAATTTTAACAACCTATTCCTGAAGATTAAACTGTTGAAACAATCTTCAGTCAGTTCAATTAAATGCCAGGGTTTATGTATCAACCTGCTAAATGGAAGATGTGTTTCACATGTGCTCTGCTCACTGCATGTATGACATGTTGAAGCCCCCCATTTTTTCCCTGACTTTGTCCTGACTATTTTTTTTTTTTTATCATCTTTCATTTTCTTACATTGGAACCAACATGAGTCACTTTACTGAGATTTTGTTCTGGCTTTGTGGTGTTTCTCAGATTGAGTTTCCTGCATTTTTGTATGTCTTTCCTGAGCAACTTCTCCTTTTGTTACATCCTCCTTAGAATATGTTAGAGTTATAAATTGGCTGGCTTAAATTCTTTTAACCTGCAGAATAGCATTTTAAATATTTAGCTACCCTCATCATTTTTCTTGTTGAAAAGTCTATTGACTATTTATCATCTTCAAATAATTTACTTTGGGTTTATTCCTGTGATAAGTTTTTGTGATAAACGCAGAGAATGATGAGTTGGGAAATGGTTTTCATTACTATTTAGTCATGTTTTGCATATGCTGTTCTGTGTGCACCTAGCACACACTAAATGGTCAATGAATAAATGTGTTAAGATTGTTCTTCAGTGCAAATCAATAAATTATGGAACACATTTAGTATCACAACATGATTGTCAACAGCTTCTTTCCAATATTTCTATATAAACAGTGCCAATGCTTATTTTTGTACCCTATTGACTAGGGAGACACACTGAGTGTTTAAATGACCTACTGCTATGTCACACCCCTAATGAAGTGGCATAGAACAACATGGAGAGAAATAGCCTTGTTTTGGTTCTATGTTTCTAATGATGACTCTTCACACACATGGCAAAGCCTCTGTCTTCAGAAAGATTGCGATTTTTCATGCTGTGGTATTTGTTATTACACAGCATGGCTATTTATTGTATCTCATTCGTTGCCTTATAAAAACCTATAGTTCTTGCTATGAAGCTAAAAAGTTGCCTTTGTTTAATTTTAATTCTGATATACAAACTCACTCATTTCCTACTTGTTATCAGCACTTGTTAATTCATTATAATGTATGGACTTTTGCTTAAGTTCCAAGGGGCGAACTTAAGGATGCAATTTCGAGGTGTGCTCGGCCTACCGTTGCCATGTTAGCAGCAGATGTTCCGAGTCCATCCCTTTCTCTGGAGTATCTTTCCCTTGTAGTGAGAATAGTTAGGTGTTAATTATCCCTGACAACAAGGGTAAAGCTCTTAAATGTTCCATTCAGCAGAATGAGTCACTGTGTTGACATTTTGCTGAAAGGGTTTAAGCAAATACTATAAGGATCTTCTTACGACATTTTACTAATATTCTCTGTAGTTTAAGAAGTGGTGATTAAATTCTGGTTTTTCATGACCTCTTCCCTCTAATTGTCTGTGTGGGAATGCATTTCTTTGCTTTTGGCTTTGTACCACATATATACTGTAGTACACAGCAGTATCACCCAACGGATGGTCATGTCTTTTGATACTCTTATCTGTGGGAAAACATTATTTGTTTTATATGTTAAAGAAATGGAATGGTGCTTGTCTCATGTGTATTTTTTCTATCTGTAGCATTTTTTTCTGGAAGAAAAGATATCCCTGGAAGGCAGGACATGATTGACATCCTTTTTGTTTTTATTTTCTCCGTGTCTAAGTCATACCTCACACATGCCACTGACACAGAAGATTTGAGATTTATTATTAATATTGGTGGCATTTAACACATCATATGCTACTTTCTAGAATGTCAGCGTTATATTGTACCCAATCATCACAGAACAGAGATTTTAACCCCACCTTATAACACTTTTTCCTTTTGTAATTATTTTGGAATTTGATAATACCAATAAAACACACACACACATACACTCACACATACACACACACACACAGGAGAGAGAGAGAGAGAGAGAGAGAGAGAGAGAGAGAGAGAGAGAGAGAGAGAGAGAGAGAGAGAGACAGAGACAGAGACAGAGACAGAGACAGAGACAGAGAGACACAGAGAGAATAAACAACCCCCAGAACTTCTGGCATAGTAAATAAAAGTACATGAAATTTTAGCCACAATATTTCAGGAAAAAATAGACTAGTAGATGAGTAATAAAAAATGCAAAGTAAACTTTATGTTACTTTTGCCTTGTGAGAAATGAGAGAGTGAAGCATGCAGACTCTCCCAGCTGAAGCCTTCTTCATAGGACAACACATGGTTTCTTTGGACTCGGATACATCTTGGGGGCAAGCAACATCGACTCAAGATCTGAGGGGACGATGACTGTATCCTCATTGGAGAAAGCCTCCCACCCCAGGAGAGCACCTCTATTCTGATAATTTATGAGAATTTCATTCTTAGTTGAGATTTACTATAGGTAATGTGCAGTGTTCAGGCAGATGAGCAAATCCAGGCTGCATGGGAAACTGGGGGGCGGGGGAGGGGATTGGCTGCCAAGCGAATGTGTCTGGACAATTCTGCAGGGATGGGATGGGGGAGAACATTTCCAAGACTCCAAATGTCAGTTTGAACCACGTTCTTCAAGTGAGTTGAAGCAGAAGAGGAGATGAGGTATGCGGCAGTTTGTCCATCTAAGTAACTAATGGAGTAGCATCTTGGATGGATGCTGCTTACCTGAATTAAAGTCTTTTGTTTTGATTATTTTTCTCTGTAATGAGATGGTGAACTATTTTTTTTTAACAAGCTCAGTTCGCTTTTCAATTTCCTTATTTTAATTAGTTTTAAGACTACAGAAAAATTTGAGAAACATTAATACAAAGAAACTCTGAGTTTCTTTAACCACAGGGCTCATCAACTACATTATGGGGACTTGAAGACCCTAGAGTGATTCTCAAGAACAAGGTTGCTTTAAATCACTTGGTTTTCAAAATTCTCTCTGCCGTATGTGGTACGAGGGGCACGTTCAGAGAAAAGAAAACAGTGCGTTATCAAGTCAGAGACCTTACAGTAGTGCTGATTCAAGCTTTCAGAAGTTGGAAGGTAGTTTTCCTTTGCATCTCTTCAGCCACACTCCACAAATCGCCACTGAGCTATGTGCTAAGAAATGTTAATTACCGATGGGAGGAGCTATTTGTGTTTTTTTGCATGACTGAGGACTGACTTCAGAGTTTACTATTTATTTTAACCAAACTGCTATTACATTTACTGATCCTTGAGACCACCTGCAAAAACCATGGGAAGATTAGAGGCTGGAAATGGGTGGTATAATGCTGTTCCTAGTCTAGACAATGCCAGGTTATTAAAGGGTTCAGTGGTTTTAACAACCCTAATAATAACATCTCCATGTCTCCCTTTTTTGAAAAAGTTCCCAATGACTGATTGGTGGGGAACAGAGTCTGCATAGCCATTAGGCAATTGTGAGTGCCAAGGAAGAGGGTCAAGCATGCTTTCCATCAGTGGGCTCTGTTCTAAGCCCTTGCATTGGCATCCTTTCAGAAGGATGCCTTGTTTCGATTTCATTAAAAATGAGACCTTGTTGATCCTGTGTGATCTGAGCACTGACTCTCTCTCTCTCTCAGGACACATAAAGCTGGTTGCTTCTGTCCTTAAGCATCCAAAATAACCATTGTTAAATTGTCCATGTTATTATAAACATAAACGTTCACTTCCTTAAATTCCAAACTTGCACAGCTCCTCCATGTCTCTTGAGAACATTCTGCTGCCCTAGATTCTGCAGCTAGTAAGCTCAGAGAAGAGCTTATTTATAAATGCTAAAGACTCCTTTCTTCCACCTTGAACAGTTGGCAGCTGTAGTTAGGGAGTGATGCCAGGTACAAGCAAAGTTGATTTAAAGGTACAGCAGATCTGGCAAAACCAATAGTGCTCAGAATGCATGGAGAATCCAGCTCCCAGCTTGCTGTAGAAGGAACAAGACTGGCTATGCTTCAGAGGAAAGGAAATGCTCTGCTTCATTTTGACGAGTCTTGGCTTTCATAAAATATGTACCAGCATATCATAAAGAATTCACATAATTCAAGCAAGGTCTTAAAATGTATAAAAGTACATTAGAAACAGGAGTATTCTTTCAAATTATCTAGCATACATCAAATCACTTGAACTTAGCACTTTGGAATGTAAAAATCAGTGACTCAGAGGTCACTAAGGAATATTTATAGAAAGTAGAACTGCAAAGAACCATAATAATTCTGACCCCATTTGATAACCTATATAGCACTATGTATTGCAGTTGCTCTAGCATCTACACTGGCTCCCGGTTTCTGTCTGAAGTAAGACAAGAACCCTGATATCTATCCTGTCATCCATAGCATCATTTAGAAGAACCTGATTTCCTGTGAGCCTGTTTGGTTGACTACAGTTTGGATTCACAGATTTTATCTTCCAGGTCCTATCTTTATGCTTACACTGGTGTGTATGCTTCTCTTCACAGTGAATGAGCGTGTGCACCAAAGTTCCAAACTGTTCCTCTTTTCTAACCTACAAGCACAACCCCATTGCCAAGCAAAAACTAACTATGGGCTGAGAATATTAATTACTAAAACACATATTTTTATTTCTCGATGGTTGGAGGTCAGTAAAATACCAGAGCCTCCAAATTCTCCGTGAGGAGATGGGTATGCTTCTTGGCCTTATGTCATGCTTTGGGCTGATATACTTTTCACCTCTTGGAACCTCTTAAGAATTCTGAAAGATTAATAAAATACAACTAACTCTTATTTATTAATCTAAGGAATATGTATACCCAGTTTAAATATATTTAACAAAGAGTACAATTGTCCTCATATTTTTTTTGAGCTCAAATTCTATAACTGTGTCAACAATGATGGCCTGGAGAGTTAAAAGGCACAGCCCTTTTGTGTCTGATCAGCTCACCCACATGTGTGAACTTATGGTTATCCTTAAGTTGTAGAAGGAACACTTTGAACCAAATCTTTAATTATGTCCAGCTAAGGAGTTCAATGATTTTACTTAGAATAATATTTCATAAAATTGCAAATAAAATATTATAGTGTGTTTCTCAGGGTTGCTTACAATATATTTTGTAGACAACAGCAAAATGTGTCTTCATATGTATTATGGGAATGATTGTAGGCATATGACTTTGAGAAATCCAGGTTAAAGAATGTAAGATCTGTCTCTCCCTAAGATACAACTTTTATAGACAAACTTAGTTTCTTTCCAAACTGATTTTGAACTAAGTGCTATGTATTTAATAACATGCTTGATTAAATGGAACTATTACAATATCTTCAGCTCTTTCAGTGCCCCCTCAACTGTCCAGAATTTTAGGCAATATTCAAAAGAGTTTTTTTCATTTATCTCTACTTTCAATAGTGTCCCTCTGTGCACATCACTTTCAGCGAGTTCAAAAAGGTGGTCATTGTCATAGTTTGAGTACAGCTTTGGCCTGCCTTCTGTCGTTACAAAGGCATATACAGCATGCAAATGCTCCATTTGTTGGCACGTAATTTGAATACTTTTTGTCTTTTTGAAAGAATCATTCAGTGGAAATTTCACTACCAGTCCTGTATTTCTGCATTTCATTATTTAAATCTGTTTATTAGATTTATAGAATTGAGATTGACTTATTTTTCAATTAACAAATCCGTTCCTTCCCCATGAGTTATTTATTACTTGTATTTTTATTTCAGAAAATAGAGAAAAGGAAGACTAGAAAGAAAACCAACTAGCCTTCTTGACAACTGTTATTGATTTTCAAGATGAACACTCTAATTTGCTGCAGAACAATTATTCAAATAGATGTACCTTGCAATCAGAGACAACTTTAATTAGATTTTCTATCATATTTAAAATCAAGTATAAGTTTCCTTGAAGGCACAGTGTTGAAATATTTATATAAAAATAGAAAGGAATAGGGAGAGAACTGGTTCTCTGTTTTGCTTTTGAAGGGCAATTTTACATAAACCTATTCTGGCTGAGCCGCTTTTATAAAGATAGGCAGTTGGGGTGGCAAGGTTTGCTGTCTGTGCTTCTGCATTTATTTGTATTCCCTAAATAAGCATAAAGCATACTTTATGACAGTTCAGGAGGATGAATAAGTCTGTTTTTGTTTCCATGAAGCATATATCCTAGTGTATAGGATTTAGATTTAGATTAACCAGAAATAAACAGAATTAGAATGCAGGTGGTTTCATAAAAATGATGCAGAATATTTATAAATATCAGGCAAAAAAAGAAATAACATAAATTTGCCCAGGAGATCCTTATTTGAGGAGGTAGGTTGAAAACTGGTGTAATTCACAAAACAAAGCATCCATGTGAGGATCAGGGGAAGAAGTAAGGAAGCATAGAAGAAGTGGGAAGGAGGAAGCGAGTCCACAGGTCAAAGGGACAGAAGTGGCAACCTGGGCCCTGATCATGTGGAAAACTGCAAGCCAAGAAAAGGATCTTGACTTCAAGTGTATGTATAAAAAGCCATCCATCATTGGGTGTTAAGATTAGGTGGTATTCTGTCATCTACTTTTATATTTTCTCAATTGGTTTCTAAAATTTAAATTTTGAGGTTGTCATACAAAGTGATGACCTTTATAATGGCATGTCACAACCTGTGTGTACATGTACATATTGCATTTGTTTTTCTCCTGTCCTCCCCATCACCTTCCTTGGGGTTACTTTCCTCATGCTAATTAATTTTCCCTTTTCCACTTCCTGTCACATGTGTTCCATTACCCTCATATCCCTCACTTTCCTTTGTCTTTTCTTAACTATTATGCTCTCCTTTCTACTTTCATGCCCTAAAATTAACATAAACATGTACACATAACTTTAAACATGGCTGTCACATATGACAAAGAACATGTAATATTTTGTGTTTCTGAATCAGGCTTATTTTGCTTGGCATAATGGTCTCTAGTTCATCTGGTTTCTAACAAGTGCCATGATATAATTCTCCTTTATGGCTGAAAACAATTCCAAGCGTGCACCCCAAGTGTGCACCCCATTCTCACTACTACGTGCAGAAGGATCTCATGGTGACAAGAAGGCTGTTGACAGTGGTGGGAGCATATTGCTGCGACCGGGGAAAGACCTGGCAGCTTGCGGTTCTCACTGGCAAAGAACAGTGGGCATATCTGGCATTTGATTCCTTAATTAAATGGTGAACTATGGAGAGGTACAGGCCAGGTCATACAACCTACCCACTTAAAGGAGACTTGAGACCAGACTGAGATGGATTGGAGAATAGACCTGGACCGAATTGGTGGGCCTGTGTTCTAGAAAGTTTAGGTAAATATGAGCTTTAGTTCATCTTCAGTAGATCACGTTAGAATGAAAAAGACATAAAATTGGGCACACAATTACAAAACACTTGTGAGGACTTGTAATACATCTCTAGAAATGGCACTTTCCTTTAGATATAGAAACCACGTTCAAATATAGCCTTGAAGGAAATGCAAGTGAGAGGGAGCTTGTGGCAAAACTAATCTCCCTATGGGTAGAGTGAGAAGGACAAGAAGAAAGAAGACACTGCAAGCAAGAGGATCTGGAAACTTGTTTCTCCTTTTGGTTCATGGAAATTTTTACACCCAAAGAGGCTCCATAGCACATGATGTCACCTAGCCAGGCCCCTAAGACCCAGGCCAGTTGGTTAATGGTAAGATTTCACATTTCCAGACTGTGTAACATTAATGAAAAGGGTTTTTTGTTTGTTTGCTTATCAAAAACAGGCATTAGAAAGGAAATCGTCGCAAGAAGACACTGGAGTTAAGAGGCTGGTTATGCTAATGTGGGCACTGATGACTACAACAGTCTTTCGAGGGGGGGGTGTCAGCTGTCACTTTTCTTTCACCAAAGGAAGAAAATAAAGAGATAGCTTTTTTTTCTTTTTCTTTTTTTATTAATTTATTCTTGTTACATCTCAATGTTTATCCCATCCCTTGTATCCTCCCATTCCTCCCCCCCCCCATTTTCCCATTATTCCCCTCCCCTATGACTGTTCCTGAGGGGGATTATGTCCCCCTATGTATTCTCATAGGGTATCAAGTCTCTTCTTGGCTACCTGCTGTCCTTCCTCTGAGTGCCAGCCAAAGAACAGAGAATCCAAAGAGAAGTGCTGAACTTAAAGCTATCTCTTTATGTCCTGGTGGCACTCAGAGGAAGGACATAAAGAGATAGCTTTAAGTTCAGCACTTCTCTTTGGATTCTCTGTTCTTTGGCTGGCACACGGCTCTTGGACTGGCATTCTCTCCAGTGCCGGGTCTCCACATGTGACCTGCAGTTCTGCATCTTCACATGTCACCTGTGTGAGCCTATTGGGTGTCTACTGTCTGCAGACGTTAAGATCAGAACTTCACCTTGGTCTTTCTGCTTCTTCCTCCCCTGCTTCACTACACCATACCTGCCGCCTTGCATTCCCTCATTCTTCTGTTTCTGGGGGACCCAGCATGTAGCTTTTCTTGATACTTGATAAATGTTATGTAATGGGTTATTCAATGGCCTGTTTTCAATTTTATTCTATCTGTACATGGGGTGGGGGAGTCTATATTTGTTAGCTATATGGAGACTATGCATTTAGTCAGAGAAGTATAAAGTGTCCACACTCAGATTGAAAGAGCATGCAAGGAGTGTGGGACTCAGTATTTAGAGCATGGTGTTTGTGCATGAGCTCCTGTATTTATGAATTTGTGAGTATCCCCCCACCTCTCACCTCTCTCTCTGCATGTGTGTATATACGTTTATATGTTTACATATATTTTTGTGTTTGTTGGTATAGACAGCTATGACTGGAAAAATGCATATAGTTATTTTTATATATCTTCACATTACTTCCATGGGTAAATTCTCCACTGGTAATGGAGCCAGCTGGAAAATAATCACTGTACTCATCTAGAAGGCATAGAAGTCACAGGGTATTGTTGGATAATTATATGTCTTAGTGTCAGGTTAAAAGGAGGCCAGAAGCCACTTTGACATGCAGATGGCAACAGAGCCAATAAAGGGAAAAACACAGAACAGGAACTTTTTGTATTGTTCTTAAGTTGTTTAAAGAAATATATTTCTTCTTTTTTTTCTTATTCATTCTTTGAGAATTTCATATGTTGTGTTTTGATCATAGTCATGCACTCCTCAAATTCTTCCTGACCTACTCCCTCCATATCCATTCAACAATGTGTCCTCATTTTGTAAATCCATCAAAATCAATTTGTGCTGCGGTCTGCCACCACATGTGTGGTCTGCCACCACATGTGTGGTCGGCCACTGCATGTGTGGTCTGCCACTGCATGTGTGGTCTGCCACCGCATGTGTGGTCTGCCACTGCATGTGTGGTCTGCCACTGGAATGTGTTCTATTCCAGGGTCCACACTCTGACTACTGACTCTTTATCTCCCATCTCCTAACACTTGCCGATAGTTCTTTGAGATATCATGTCAATCTCCCGTCTTCAGACTGAGGTTTGTTCTAGCTTGAACTTATACTGGTCTTGTACATGCTGTCACACCTGCTGTGAGTGCTAAATTGACCTACAAAATTCGCATCTTCCTAATGTAAGTTGTCCTGTTATGTTTAGGGGATGCCGCTTTCTTGTAGTAATTTACCACCCCTGGTTTTTATAACCTTTCCTGCTTCTCTTCCACAATTATTTGTGAGCTTTAGGAGGAGGAGATGAGCTATTGATAGCCCACTTAGGAGTGAGCCTTCCACAGTCTCCTCTTCTCTGGATCTGGCCAGTTGTGAGCCTCTGTGTTAATTTGCTTCAAACGAAACCTCTCTGATGAGAATTGAGAGATGTATCAATCTATGGGTACAGTGATAAACCACATGATGTTCATGTGACAATTGCACCAGGGGATGTCTTACCACACCAGTCATTATTTTACCTTAAAGGGTTCATGACAGAGGAATATGGAATATACAAATAACTCAAAAATAATACCGAGGGAATTAAACCACTCAATTAAAAATACAGTATGGGTCAGGCAGTGAAGGTCTATGCCTTTAGTCCCAGCACTTGGGAGGCAGATCTCTGTGTGTTTGAGGCCAGCCTGGTCTACAAAGCAAATTCAGGAAACGAGGACTACACAAAGAAACTCTGCCTCAAGAAACCAAAACCCACCAACTGAACAAAAAATATAGTATGGGAATATAAACAGAGTCCTCAGAAGATGAAATACAAATGGCCAAGAAACATTTTTTAAAATGTTCGGCATCTTTAGCCATCAGTAAAATGCAAATGAAACTGCTATAATATTTCATCTATCCTAGTAAGAATGGTTAAAACAAACCAAACCAAAAAAGACCAATAAACCCCACAATAAATGAAGACAAATGTTGTCATGGATACTGGGAAAGAGGAACACTTATTCTGGTGGGAGTGCAAACTGGTGCAGCTACTACGGAAATTACCGCGAAGACTCCTCAAAAAACTGAGAATGAATCCAGCACATGACTCAGCTATAATAGTCCTGGGCCTGCATCCAAGGAATTTTTGTATCTTCCTGTAGAGATACCTGCTCATCCTGTTTAATTGGTATTTATAACCAGGAAATAGAAACAGCTTTGATGCCCACCAACTGATGAATGAAAAATGAAAGCATAGTATATTTCACCATGGGATATTATTCAGCTATTAGGAGAAACAAAATGTGAAATTTACTGGCTAGAAGATGGATCTGGAAATAATCACTATGAATGGGGTAACCTAAACAAGAGTATTTTGCAATTAAATTTCTAATCTCCTTAAATTTGTAACATCTTTGCTGGTGTTGGATCTAGACCATTATGTTAGGACTGAAATCTCGTTCCTCAGTTTAGTTTTATTTTTAAAACAAATTTTGTTAAAAGTACAAGTGAAAAACACACACAGAGTAAAATTTACTAACTTCACCATTTTAGGTGTCCAGTGAAGTGGTATTATTATATTCAGATTACCATAACACAAGTTTCCATAGTGGGTGATCTCACAAAACTGAAGTGGTACATGATGAAGCATCAGTTCCTCTTCTACCTCTCCCCTAGGAGCTCCTAGAAATCACAGTTCTGCTCCCTGTCTCTATGTGTTTATTCCTGTGAGAGTGCTTTGTGTTTTCATTATAATGTGCGTGACTTCTTTTAGCCAAGCAACCCTTCTCCGATAAGCAGCTGTGCTCCAGGCACCACTATAAAACTCCTGGTAGCTTAAGCTTCAGCAGCCTAAGTTCTTTTTTAAAAAATTAATATTTTATTAATTTATTCATATTACATTCAATTGTTAGCCCATCCCTTATATCCTCCCATTCCTCCCTCCCTCCCGTTTCCCTCCTACTTCCCTCCCCTATGTCTGTGACTGAGGGGGACCTCCTCCCCCAGTATGTGCTCATAGGGTATCAAGTCTCTTCTTGGTGACCTGTTAAAGCCCTCCTTTCCCCCTATCTTTTGCTCAGGGTTCCTGCTTTGTTTGTCCTTTTGTCCCAGATAATACATTGTGATGCAAGCTCTTGGTCCACACCTATGCTGCCTCTTCTCCTGGGCAGCTGGACTCATGAAGTGCAGCAAGTACAGTGGGTCATTCTCAGTGAAAACTAAAACTGACATCAATATATTTATATCTGGGCATTATTATTATTCATACCCGTATGCTGTTGAAGTGGCATTAATTTCAGGTATTTTTTAATATAACATGGTTGTGTGCCTCACACCAAAAAGTGAAGAGTCAATAAAAGACTCTTTATCAGAATGTGTTCCTATACCTTTTAGATTAAAAAAAAAAAACACCTAAATTCTGGTGTCATATACCTATCCAATATCTAAATAAAGCATTGAATTGACTTTCCTGTGTCCCAATACCAAGGCAGATGCCAGCACTTGAAGCACAGTGAGCAAAATTTCTAAAAATTAAGAGACTATCAGCTAGCTGGAAGGATCAACCAGCAGAGAGACCCTTGTGCATACTGGAGGTGACACATGGCACAAAGGAAAGCACAGAGCCTTGTCTCTAAGCTCCAATCTCTGTCCCACAGGTTTTGAGCTCCACGATTTCACCCATTTCTTTGCTATACCCTAGAAGTGTTTGTTCTGTTTATGTTGGAGGCAGCTAGAGTAGGCTCATAGAGAGTGAGCATGCTATGACATGCAGATTTGCAGTGCTAAAGGGTTGTTTTTATGTACATTAATGATTACAGCAAGACAAAGAACTGGGCCAATATAATTTAATTTGGTTATGTCTGCCATTCATCACTTGTTTATGTAGATTGCCATCAACTGTGGTAAACATCACCTCAAGAAAAATAATATGACTATTATTGTTGTATCTTAAAATAAATGAAATTGTTTTATAATTTGGGGTGCATATTATTAGTTGAAATAATACTATGTGCATTTATATGTATGTATCTTCTTTCCTTAAGTAAAAAATCAAACACACTTTCCTGGCTAGTTTTATGACAACTTGACAACCTCAATTAAGAAAATTCCTTTCTATGAGTGACTTGTAGGCCTGTAAGACATTTTCTTAATTGATAACTAATGGGGGAGGGCCAACACCATTGTGGGTGGGACCACCCCTGGGCTGGTGGTTCTATAACAAAGTAGGCTGAGCAAGCCACGTGGAGCAAGCCAGTGGGCAGTACCACTTCATGGCTTCTGCATAAGCTCTGGCCTCTACATTCCTGCCCCGTTTGATGTCTTGTCCTGACTTCCTTCCACAACAAACAGCAATATGACAGTGTAAGCCAAATAAACACTTTCCTTCCCAGTTTCCTTTTGGCCATGGTGTTTCATTGCAACAATAGAAACCCTAACAAAGATGTACAATATAAACCAGATGTAATACCCTTACCTCAGGACTCTTAGGAGACATACAATTGCTAAATATTTTTGTAGTGAAATAATAGTACCAAAAAGTGATATTCTGCCTTTAGAGTATCTGTATGGCTGCTATAATAGTGTGTTTATTGTTGGGATGTAGACAATGTTTGCATTCTTACTACAGATTATTGTAAAGAAGGTAACAAATAGACATTATGATCATCAGAGAAAATAATAGCTTTAGAAATAGTCTTTGGAAAAATGTATGATTTTAAAACACCTTGGCTCAATTAAAATATATTTCTTGTAAAAAGCATACTAGGTGCCCAGTTATGTATGAAATAATTTATAGCAGTAAAAACATGTCTATGATCTGGAGAGGTGTTTGACAAACATTTAATGTTTTTAGTTGTAACAAGTGTGAGAAAATGAAAATACCCAGTCCTTCATGGTGTTCATCTGCTCAGCAGTTGGCATTTAAATATTTCATGTTGAGGGTTCAAAATATTGCAGATTAAAGTTATCTTATTTTTTTAGCAGATTTTTACACATTTTCAAATTATTGAACCCATCCTAAGTTTTATAAATGGGAAAATACAAATTGAGCCATGATTGTTACATAATATTGATGTATATATTCAAATATTTCCTATTGAAAAATATTATGAACACATATTTACAAAATATTGTTTGTGATTATAAATATAGAATTATATGCATGTTACCATAACCTCTAATTGCCTTGAGAAATTTGATAGCAGATTTTATAAAAGCAATCAAATGGATATTCATCTGGGAACACTGTGCCTTCAAGTGTCTCATAGTTATTCAGATTCTGTTAGAATACTTCAGTCATTGTTAAATAGCAAGAGAAGGAAAATACAGTGTCATTGGTATGGTTTAATTTAACTGAGTTAGATTTTTTTAATTAAGAAGAAAAAAATTAAACAATATGCACGATTTGATGATATCATAAAGGCTGAAAAGCCTGTCTAAAAGCACTTCATAGATACAGATCTCTCTCCTTAGCTAGAGAATGGTGCCAGAAAAGGAGGATTTATGTCATACTGTTTCATGGGCCATAAAGCTTTCAGTAGCTGCACAGCTCTGCCATCACTCTGAGGCTTGGCCACTGTCTGTGATGGATAATTTTCCTTTATGGGAGCTTAACTCTAACTGACAAGGGAAACATTTAAAGGAGAAACTTCTGATTAATCTTTATAAAGAGAGAGTTGTCTACACATCAAGTAAATTTCAGATGGCCTCAATAAAATAAAATATTTTTATTTTTAAAGTGAAATAACCACTCTACAAAATTACATTTATTGTGTGACCCCCATATAGATGATACAATGCATTTTCTGGGTAGTTTAAAGGACTGGACTCAATCTTCAACAGAGTGAGTATGACTGTTACATATTTAAAGATTCCTTTAATGTTTTGTTTCAGTGTTCTAAAATTTTAAAATAGCCTTATTTTACCCTTTTTGCTGGATATTTATGAGCAAGATAAACATAAGTAACCCAATGAGATAACATATATTAGAGCACCAAGTGTAGTGCCTGAATGTCCAGGAACTTGACGTCTTCTTGCTGTTTCTAATGGAGGACAGCATTAACTTTTATCTAAAGAAGAAAGGCTGCAGTGCAGGCACGGCTGCCCAGAGTGGCCACTATGGTTTCCCTCCACCTGGCTAGTTTGAGGCTTTTCTAGGTTTGCAGAAAAGCAACACAGAGAAGAGCTGGAGTTATACACACCCCTTTCTTTGTCCTCCTCCAAAGAAATCAGCACACACTGGTCTAGTGAGCATCAGATCTATGTGTCTAAACTTATGTATGCAATTGTTCATCACAGTTAGATGGGTGGGACTGTGGTGTCGTGGCCCTGTAGGGTATGGCTTTGGAGTGTGTGCAGTGTACAGCTTGGGCAGTTCTATCTCAGTTTCTTCAACATTGATGGTGTCTAATTCTTGATGTTGCCAGTTTCCTTTGGGGTATGTTTTATCTTCTAGATAGTAGATTGAAAAGCTGACTTGAACTAATGTATAAACATGGTAAAACTCGTTCTATGATAAACCCTTGCTCTTTCATTTCTACGCAGCATATTTCTCTTGGAGGGGAGTGAGATCCATTTTGAATCATTGCCAACAATATCAGTGATGCCTCAGCTCTCAATGCACAATCTGTCTTACTCAGTTACTATAGTGGTTAGTTCCTTTGTTTCATTCTTTTTTTTTTCAGGGGAGGAAAAGGTTTATTTCATTAAAAATATTTTATTAATTTATTCATACTACATCTCAATTGTTATCCCATCCCTTGTATCCTCCCATTCCTCCCTCCCTCCCACTTCCCTCCTACTCCCTTCCCCTATGACTGTGACTGAGGGGGACCTCCTCCCCCTGTATATGCTCACAGGGTATCAAGTCTCTTCTTTTAACAGCCATCAGGGTATTCCATGAAAGAAAAACCGAAGTACTGATACTTTGTAACAGGGACAGGGTCTCATTCTAGATTGAGTACAACTTGAAGAAATTCCTGCCTAACTGATTTCACTAATGAAATGGCACACGGCCCACAAGATACCATTAAAAATATTTGGCTGGAGGTGTGCCACCAAAGCTTAGTTGCCTCTGTTGAGTTAATCTCGTTAGCATGTCGTTGGAGTACCATTCCCCACTCTTGCCTTTGGTACTTCCAAAATGGAAATTGTCTCAAACGCATTTTTGATTGAATTGTAACTAATCAACTTTTCCCTCTGGTGCTCAGGATTAGATTCCAAAGGAAATAGAACCCCAGAACAATGAACTCAGGATGGAAGGTGCAGAGGCACAGATTGATAGCTGGCACACACCCAGCCCAATATGAAAGTGGAAGCAATCAGTGCTTGGTTCTTCCAATACAAAATATCAAAGGTACAATTCCTATTATTAATCACAAATGTTATCTATTTTAACTGAAGAAAATTTTATCCTTACACTTAAGGGTTGAGTAGTTAATGTCTCAAGATATTTTATATAAGTTATAGAACAGACTAAAGTAACGAAAAAACACATTCAGGAATAATAGCAGCTTTTGACAAAGTAAGTCAAGTATTTCCAATCGCCACACAAAAGGAACACTGGCCTCCAGTTCTCAGTGGCTTGTCTCTCACCCCAGGGGCCATGTCTTTATGAGATTGCCTTCTAAACAAGCTACATGCAGCTCCTTGTTTGATAGCTTCCCCTCTGAATACAATATTGGTGTCCCTTAATCTGAGACAGTATTTTATAAACATATATATTTTTGTGATAAAAATCTTATGAAATTCACTAAAGTTATTCATTTTAATAGCAAAGACTCCATCAGAAATGTTATATGGTTAATTGATCTAGAATAATTTGCAGTTATTGACATGAACCTTATTTGGGGTCTAGATATAGCCCGCTACTTTACGTTCTAAAACACACAAAGAAATTTCTAAACAGTTGGTGTAGTGGTAGATGTCTAGAAGTAATTTTCTGGATTTAGTGTTATGCAGAGCTGTGAGTCATTTTTACTAGTGACTTTGTTTCAGCCTAGAAATCTTACTGTAATTACTATGTGTGTGTGTATGTGTGAAATACATACATACATATTAAGCATTTGCTGTAAACCAATAAGAATTTAATTTAAATAAGTCACTATGTAAAGATACAAATTTGTTGTTCAGTTAAAATGAAAGAAAATGTACATACAAATAAGATACATATATTTTTAATTATTATACAAAAACTTATGCTTTGGCACAATATCTGGTGCTTTAGGGTCCAAGGCATCTGCAACATTTTTCAGAATTGAATGAGTTTTTTAATGCTAACGGTGCCACTCACATGAATATGTTGCAGAAGATGGCAGAAGCATATTCAGAACCATTTCAGAAGCTGTTTGAGCTGGGCATGGTGGTGCATGTCCTTAATATCAACACCTGAGAGGAGGGCACAGAGGCAGGCAGGGGAATTTCTAAGAGCCTGATGCCAGTCTGATCTACTTGGTGAGTATACATTCTAAACTGTATATATTTCAAAAGCTCACAACGTACCTCGCATACTCATATTTTTATGATTTCATATATCAGTTAAAAATAAATCTAAATTTTGTGAATCTGAATAAGATCCCAACTGTTAACCAGATCATCTATGCTTAAGCTAACCATGTCACATGCATTCTGCATGGACAAAAATAGATCCATTTGCCAGGGGTGGTTTAGATCCATAATCCAAGCACTTATGGTTTACCTTGTAAAATTATGAGTTTAAGGCAAAACTGCATTATAAACTTAAAACATATCTCAAAACAAAACAAAGTCTCCACTGAAGACTTTTCATCAGGAAAAGGGAAGCAGGTGTAGCTCCTACTCAAATGGCCTATAAAAGATAGCCAAGAAAGGATAAAAATATTTTTTTATTGCAACTAAGATTAAAAAATCCAGAAGTGAAAAATAAATTAATTAATTCTATTTGCCCTTAGCTTATGCTAGAAAGGAGAAATGGGCTGTGTGTAGGGAGACATGAGCAATTGTGCTAAGGGAACGTTGAACTTGAATCACATGCCTGCACTCATGAGGGAATACAGTCACACTGAAATGAGCTGTCTGGCCTAGAAGAAGCGGAGTCATGTCTATATGGAGTGACTATGTAGATAGAAAATAGTATAATACTGTATATAATGAAAAAGCATGAGGTGTTTGAAAGTTGGTATACATAAAGTCACGAGACTAAGAATGTCATGACAATGACTTCCAAATGGCACGATTAAATAGTCATATAGGGGAACTAATGAAATAAACATACAAAAATAAATAAATTTTAAAAAATTTCTGGAAATTAACCTAGGTGCCATGAAGCCAATGAGGAAACACGTCAGACGTTTGCCAGATCGTTTGTTTTTTTTTTTTTTTTTTTGCCTGCATAGTTGGATTTACTGAGAGTAAATAGAGAAGGTCTTATTTTGTACCCTGTTACATAGTCACACAGCAGAATATTGGGAAAAAAAACCCTAGAGACTCTCCACATGAAAGTTTAATATTTTCTTCCCTCTAAACTCCATTTCTTTTATTCTAGTTTAAACTGGTAAGGTTCCTACTTGGATCCTGCAGTACCAGTTTTTTTTTTTTTTTTTTTTTTTTTACTGTTTTTCTTTCTTAAACAAAGACTTTAAAGGACCTGTCAAGTTCCTTGTCTGTGGTCTTTACTCATCTGTGTTTTCTGAATGGTTGCGCTGCACAGAGACCTTCTTCCATAGAATGCCTTGACAGTGAAGCTGACAGACAGGGACAGGGCATACATGTACTGAAGGGTCTGCAAGAGTCATCTTACTGAGTTATCATCCCAGGCACGCAAAAGGCAGACTCAGTTGGTATTATAACTTGCAGTAATGTCACATAAACAATCATGGAGCATCTTTAGTTTGTGGGGATATAAACATTGTTTCCTTTGTTGTGAACATGTTTTCTTTCTTTTTCTCCAATAGTCTCTCACTGTGTCTTCTCATATCAACGAATTCTTCTCTAGTCCCCATGTGCCATAGTGGCTGTTGTTATTTGGAAAGCATCCTGAGTATTGTGATTTCCTTAAAGAAACTCAGAAGTGTTTTCCCACTGATGTTAGGGTATAGAGATTCATACTAATGCTGCAAGAACTGCGTTTGCCAGATCTTGATAACAAGATTGGAAGTCTACATTTGGGTAGTGACCAACTACTCTATCACCCTACTACACAATAACAAATGCTTTACCTACCCTGGCGCAGCCAGGAATACAGCTCTCTTTCCACCTAGCTCCAATCGTTCTCCTTTGGAGGCACAGACAAACCACATTTCTCATCTCCTGCAGCTGTTTTCTGTAACAGCTCCATTCTAGTCAAGAAAAACTTCAGGTCTGTGTCTCATTTTCTCTATCCACCCCTACAGATTTGGTCTAGAAATTCCATGTAAAATATTGCTGGTCCCAAATACTGGGACCCTGATTTTTTTCAGTCCCAGGCTTGTCCTCATCATAAGATCAGCACCTCTTTCAGAAACCAAGAAGGGACTGCAGAACAGTTATGTATCAGAAGGGGACTGCTGTTCCCGTCTAACTGCTGGTGCAGTGGCACACTGGATTTCCAAGGAAGACATGAAACCTTGAGGCATCATCCCCTAAGACATTTTAAAAGGGCATTATTCCACTTTGTACAGAACAGGGACAGGAGAAACCTATGTTCCAAAATATTATTGAAAGGCATAAAGATGTTAGTTGCAAGCAATTAAGCAGACATCGGGAGCTCTATAAAAACAAAAATCTAGAGCTGGTGTTGCTTAAAACAAAGAGACCTAAAGGCTTAGAAGGACCTGCCTGATTCAAAATAATGTGAAAATATTGCCTAAAATCACTGATGTTGATTTGTTCAAAGTAAGCATATGTGGAAATGTCACAATAAAATTAATTTGTAAAATTAATATGCACTAATAAAAATCTGTGCCTCCCTAATTTTAATTGGAATAAATTATGTAGTAATTGGTACCCAGGGGCTTTTTTTGTATAATGGAGAGATAAATTTAAGAAGAAGTGCTTTCACTTATAAGATGCCTTGGTCATGGTTCTTTGTCACAGCAATACAAAAGTAAATAGTAAATAAGGCAGAAGTCGGGACGAGAATTAGGTTTTATTTGGAGTTCACAGTTTCAGAAGTTTAGAGCCCATGAAGGCAGAGCCAAGTCACGGCAGCAGGAACAGATAAAAGCTTATAATCTGGTGTTCAAGTTGGAGGCAAAGAGTAGAACGGTACACGTCTTTTGAAACATTAAGGCCAACCCCCAGTAATATATCTATCCCAACAAGGCCATACCTTCTAATCATTCTTAAGGAATCTTCTGCCAATTGGGAACCAAGTTTTCAAATACTCAAACATATGAGCTAATGGAGCCTATCTCACTCCAACCACCAGATGTGCTCTATGTTTTGCAAATGGGGAGGGATGTTATGGGAGGCATTTTATACTGAAAATCCTACTATTTTTAAATCTTTGCCACATTCTGTAGCAGGGTCACTTTTCAGCACTTCTTATTAAGGGGAAAGTACCAAGGGGGTAAAAAAAAAAAAAAAAAAAAGAATATTCACATGTGTAAAGCTGTAGCCCACTCCAAATCACTGAATGAAGCCCACTGTAAACTCAGGTGGTTAGAGAAGTGACCCCCCCCCCCACCAAGTGGAGGTAGCTTTTAGTATAAACAGGTGTGGAAGGCTATTAGACTGTTTAGGAGGTTTCCCAAATAAAGGACATTAAATTTGGTACTTGGGCAAGGGAAAACACCAATGAGAAGGGCTAAGATAAAAGTAAGGGGTGTTTGTCACATTTCTATTCTTTGGGTGAAAACCATGGGCCACGCAGAATGTGGAGAGAGTTAGCTATATGATTGCACTTTGAAGGAGAGGTTGAAGAAGCATAGAAGTAAGGGGGAAAGAGTTCAGCTTCTTCAGTTCTCCAGTTCTTAGACCAAGTTACTGTAAGGAAAAGTGTGTGGGGGGGGGGTTTGGAAATGTAGGTCCCATAGGCTTTGCCCCAGACTCAACTTCCCTACGTGGATATAATTAAAAGACACATTAGAAACATAGCCACTGTGTCATTCCTTGCTCTTGTTAATTTTATGTCAACTTAACACGGGCTGGAGTCATTTGTGAAGAGGGAACATTAATTGATAAAATGCCCTTACCACATTGGCTTGTGGGCAAGCCTGTGGTACATTTTGTCTTTCCTTCTCTTTCCTACCTCTGTATGTTCCAATAGACCTTTCCCCACTCTCCTTCAAATCCACTGCCTCATTTTCACTAATTAGTTATTGTATGCATATATGTATATATTCCTAAATACAACCTGATGAGTTCATATAATTTTACTTGCCTGACCATTTGGCACTAGACAAGGAGTAGGTGTGCTTTTTCCTGGAGAAAGTCACCCCCTCCCCACGAGTCATAGCTTTTCTTGTTGTCTATAGTACTCTGAGTAGAACTGCAGCCTCATGGCCTTTCCCATGTCCAATTTGACATATTCACTGTTGTGATCCTTGGTACACTGAAGACTTTGTCAGGGTGACCATCCCACAAAGAAGCGATGCCATCTCTGGGTCCTAGATTGTATAAGAAAGCAGGCTGAGAAAAACACTGGGAGCCAACAGCATTCCTCCATGGTTGGTCTCTGCTTCAATTCTTGCCTCCATATTCCTGCTTTGAGTTCTTACCCTGACATTCCTTAGTGATGTATGTCACCTGAGAGTTATAAGTTGAAATAAACCCTTTCCTCCCCAAGATGCTTATGATCATGGTGTTTCACTATAGCAATAAAAACCCTAACTAAAACATACATTAACACAGAGCCTCATGCTGTTTTCCCTCTGCCATTTGTTTTGGATTCTGTGGGTTAGATCACTTGAACATGAAAAATCAGCCTTCTCCCAAGTTTCTCACCCTAAATATGGTTAGCTGTACAGAAGTGAGTTTACTTCCCAGACTCAAGATAAATTTGGCCATGAGTTGGGTGACAGGGTTTTCATTGTCACTTTCCTCAGTATCCATGTCCAAGCTATCAGGCAAGTCAGGCCAAGTATGACACATAAATCCAATCTGCATCTCTGTCTCTACAGGTAGCAGGGGCAGTATCAGAGCAGCAGCTGTTTCCTCCTTCTTCATCACCATAGTAATTGTCTCTTGGAGATAAGGACTCAATTGTTTATACTCAAGGGGCAAGAAGTGTGAAGCCAGTGTTCACCTGGATCCAATTTGACAAATTCATTTTTATGAGAAAATGGTCTCAAATCTATAGAAAAATGTATAAGATGCCATAAAACAGAAATAAAAATCAGAAAATATCTGGGGTCTTCAGCCATGTATCATTCCCTTAATTTTCCTTTAGTTTCCCCGCAAGCATCCAAAGTTCTTGTCCTTCTTTTGGAAGCTAAGCGATGTCTTCTGAGCATAGTCTAAGAACTGAAGAAGCTGAACTCTTTCCCCCTTACTTCTATGCTTCTTCAACCTCTCCTTCAAAGTGCTAATCATATAGCTAACTCTCTCCACACTCTGCGTGGCCCATGGTTTTCACCTGAAGAATAGAAATGTGACAAACACCCCTTACTTTTATCTTAGCCCTTCTTGTTGGTGTTTTCCCTTGCCCAAGTACCAAATTTAATGTCCTTTATTTGGGAAACCTCCTGAACAGTCTAAGAACTGAGGAAGCTATAATGTTTCATTTTTCCGCCATAGTTCCACAAAATGTTCTCCAAATAATAAACATAACCCAATGCATAAAAGTATTCTCCCTTACTTTCATTTGATGCTTCTCACAGGGCTTTCTGCACAGTCATGGTCCTTGTTCTGGCCCCATTTCCTGCTAACTGCACAAAAGTTGACCTAACTGGGGTGATGGAGAATAAATACATGACAAAACCAAGTAGCATAAAGCTGGGGTGGGGTGGACCATGTGCTCAGATTGAGATGCACCAACAGTAATCTGAAAACTCGGGCATTTCCATTCTTATGGGTCTAACACATTGGTATCCTTGAGGTGGCCACACTCATATCAACAATAGGTATTTAGCCAGGACTTCATCACACAGACATTGAAAAAATGAGAGCTTGGCAACATTCAGGTAAGTGTGAAAGTCAGCTCCCAGTGGGTACTGATCTGAGCTTCTTTCTGAATTGTTGGAATGCATTTAGATGGCCTCTCTAAAACAAACAAATTGCAGCATTTTAATTGGTGGTCATTAGGGTATATGTGTATTTTCATTTCCTGATTTTATTTTATTTTATTTTTTTGTTTTATGGAGATAGGGTCTTACTACATACTCCAGGCTGGCCTCAAGTGCTCAGTATTCTTGCTTCAGCTTCCTGAGTCCTGATATTATTCACATTGTGGCTGGAACATTATGTGAATTCTATTTGATTACATCTGCAAAGAATAAAGGAATCTGAAAGGAGAATTCCTGTATTCTTTCTTTTTCTTCCTTCCCGTACTGTTGTACTATATTCCTCTGCCCTAGGTACAGCAGTATTTCTGTACAGGAACAGACTTTGAACATCCCACAGTTCCCACTCTAAGAATCTAGAAAAACAAAGGACATTTAGAAATGGTGCTTTATTAGGAAACAGAGAGTCCAAATTGAGGAAGCGTAAGAGTGACCCAGCACTAGGCTACAATGACCTAGCCTATCACAATAATCTTTAGTGATTTTGTTTAATTTACTTTTTAGAATTTGATGTATTTAAACCTTTTTATTTTGTATCTCTGCACCATATGGGTGCACATGGTACCCAATGGAGGCCAGATGAGGGTATGAGATCTCCTAGAACTGGAGTTATAGATGGCTGTGAGCCACTGTATGGCCTCTGGAATTGAGCCTAGGTCCTGTGGAAGATTATCCAATCCTCTTATCTGCTATGCCATCTCTTCAGCCCCTTGATGTATTTTTTGATTAAGAAAATTCTGTTGGTTCAAATACAGATTGAAAACAACTATTTAATTCTATAAGGTTGTATACATGGATTTGAAGAACGCTTAACGTGAAGCCTGTTAACTTTTAGATTACTGGCCTCTTGCTACAAAAGGGATAGTCAAGCAGGAGAATCACAAATTCAAAACCTACTTAGGCTGCAGACAGAGCAGGTTCAAGACCAGCCTGGGAAATTTTGCAAGACTCTGTCTCAAAATAAAAAGTAAGGTCTGGGTATACACCCCAGTGTAGAGCACTTGCCTGGCAAGAGTGAAGTCTTTGCTCTGAAGAACCCGATGAACCTTGTGATTATTTGAGGCAGGCCCTTAGCACTTAGGTAAATCTTAGTGAAGAAAACATAGGCACATACAATCTCAGAAAGCTTGCCAATGGGAATCTAATTCCACATGTCCGCATAGACAAATGGCAGTGTCAGAAAAAGCTTGAATTGGTTTCATGGAAGTGCTCACCATCATCATAAAACTTGAATTCTAAGTAGAAATTTCCCCTGATCTCAATAGTTTTTCATCCCTGGTAGGGTAAAAGAGGGTTTCATCTAGCCATAAGCCCCTTAAGAGCAGTTACATTTTGTTTACTTCCTTAGCCATTAATTTATACACATAATGCAAGGTATAATTTTAAAAATATATTCTTAGTGAGTATAAGCCCCATAGAAATAGTTCAGCCTGACTTATATAAATGCAGTTGGTGATGTTTACATTATTGTTTTGCATTTACTCACTTCCCTGGCCAGTGCTCAACTACACACTGGGGAGTTGAAAATAAAGTGATATTTTTTTTCTGAAAAATGCCCATGTGTAATATTTTCATGTTGGAAATCACTGGATTCCTGAAAAAAAAATCCCACTAGTTATTGCATGCATATGTGTGTGTGACTTTGTGCGTGTATGTGCACATGCATGTATGTGTGCATATGCTTCCATTCACATAAACTGTGGCTTTTACATCTGTGGCTGTCACATCTGTGGCTTTTAACAAAACCAAGGCACCTAGGTGAGGAGTCTTTGCCACCGTGAAGGTAAGGATGCTGACTTCTCTGGGCTTTTGTTGAGGAGAATGAAGACAACTCAGGGTAAGGAGTGCATGTGATCTTATTGAGAACCGAGAAAATGTGAGGAAATTCACTTATATCTGGTTCTCTTTTCTTCTATTAACATGGTAGATCCATGTGTCCTAGCATAGTCACTGATCACTCCTGATCTTGCTACCTATCTTTAGTGTTTGTTTTATATGTGTACTTCTGTCCATATATAAATTATATAATATAAATACACATTATAAACTTTCTCTTAGCATAATTAAGACACACAGAAAGGTACTTTTTAACTGTCTGGCTGCTGAACATAAAATATCGACAAGATTCTTTTTCTTTTCTTTTCTGCTCTGTATTTATTTGTTTGTTATTTTTTTACATCCTGACTACAGTTTACCCTCCCCTTCCCTACCCCTAGCTCTTCTCTTCCCCCTTCCCCCCCACCTCTTCTCTTCTCCCAGACCCATCCATTCCTCCTTTCTCTTCAGAAAGAGAGGCTTTCCATAGATATCACCCAACCCTGGCATATCACGTTGCAATAGGACTAGGTGCATCCTTCCTGTTAAGGCTGGATGAGGCAACCCAGTAGGGGAAAAGGGTTCCCAAAGCAGGCATCTGGGTCAGAGACAGCCTCTGCTCCCACTGTTAGGAGGTCCCATATGAAGACCAAACTGCACAACAAGTATAACATATGTGCAAAGGGCCTAGGTTAGTCCCATGCAGGCTCCCTGATTGGTGGTTTAGACTCTAATGCCCTATGAACCCAGGTTAGTTGATTCTGAGGGTTTTCTTTTGGTGCCCTTGACCCCTCTGGCTCCCATAATCCTTTCTACTCCTCTTCAGCAGAATTCCTCCAGCTGCACTTACTGTTTGGCTGTGGATCTCTGCATCTGTTTTCATCAGTTGCTAGGCAAAGCCTCTCTGATGACAATTGGGCTAGACACCAATCTATCAATATAGCAGAATATCATTAGAAATCATTCATTGTCTTGTTTGCCGTTTGTGTTTAGTTCTATCCTAGGCCTCTGGGATATCTAGCCTCTGGTTCCTGTCCCTCCAGGCAGTGTCAAGGGTAGGCTTCCTTGCATAGCATGGTTCTCAAGCTGGACCAGTCAACGGTTGGCCACTCCCGCACTTTTCTGTGCCAATTTTACCTCAGCACATCTTCTAGACAGGATAAATTATAGGCTGAAGGTTGTGTAGTTGGATTGGTAGTCCAATCTCTTCATTGGGACAAAGGAGATGATCTGTTCAGGTTCCATATTCCCTGTTGCTAGGATTCCTCACAGAGTCCTGGGAGTTTTCATTGTCTTAGGTTGCCAGGTAGTCCGAGAGATGGCTCACAATTCCAGTTGTTTCTCCCAGTACTCTCTCCCTCTTTCCTCCCCCAACGTGATCCCTCCATGTTCCCATCCTCATTTCACCCAATCCAGTTCCCTCCCTCCATCCATCCTCAATGTCTATTTTTTCCCCCATTTCAGTGAGATTCAAGCATCTACCCCCTCCCCCTGGGCTCTCATTGTTACATAGCTTCTTTAGGTCTATGCATTGTAGCATAGTGATCCTTTACTTTATAACTAATATCCTATTATAAGTGAGTGCATACCATGTTTGTCTTTCTTGGTCTGAGTTACCTCACTCAGGATGATACTTTCTAGTTCCATCTATTTGTCTGCCAATTTCACAATGTCATTGTTTTTAATAGCTGAGTAATACTCCATTGTATAATCATACTACATTTTCTTTATCCATTCTTCAATTGACAGGTATCTAAGTTGTTTCCAGTTTTTGACTACTGTGAGTAAAGCTTTTATGATCATATTGGAGCAAGTGTCCTTGTGGTACAGGGGAGCACAATTTGGTTATATGCCCAGGAGTGGTATAGCTGGGTTTTAAGGTAGATTGATTCCAAATTTTCTGAAAAACTGCTATGCTGATTTCTAAAGTGTCTGTTCAATTTTGCACTCCCACCAGAATTGGAGGAGAGTTTTTCTTGTTCCACATCCTCACCAACATGAGCTATCACTTTTGTTTTTGGTTTCAGCCATTCTTACAGGTGTAAGATAGAATTTCAGAGTCATTTTTATTTGCCTTTCCCTGATTACTAAAGATGTTGAAAATTAAGTAATTCCTGACCCTTAGAGATTCTTCTGTTGAGAATTCTTTATTTAAATGCTCAGAGTAAAGTTTGTAGCCCTTAGTACCTTCAGAAAGAAGTTAGTGACCTTTCACACTAGTGACTTAACAGCACACCTGAATGATTTAAAACAAAAAGAAGCAAACACACCCTAGAGTAGTACACAAATAGACAAGAAATAATCAAACATGGGAATAAAATCAATAACATAGAAGCAAAGAGAACAATACACAAAGAATCAATGAAGCAAAGAATTGGTTCTTTGAGAAAACCAACAAGATAGACAAACCCTTGTTCAAACTAAATAAAAGGCAGAGAAAGAAGACCAAAATTAACAAAATCAGAAATGAAATGGGAACATTACAACAGACACTGAAGAAACCCAAAGAATCACTAGGTTTTACTTAAAAAACCTATACTCCACAAAATTGAAAAATCTAAAAAAATTGATGATTTTCTAGATAGATACCACTTACTAAGGCTAAATCAAGATCAATTTAAATAAGTCTATAACACCTAAGGAAATAGAAGCAGTCATTAAAAATCCTTCCCTCCTCCTCCCTCCCACCCACAAAGCCCAAGGTCAGATGGCTTTAACACATAATTCTACCAGACTTTCAAGAAAAAGCTAATACAAATTCTCCTCAAACTATTTCAGAAAACAGGAACAGAAGGATCATTTTCAAATTCATTTTGTGAGACCATAGTCACCTTCATACCTAAACCACACAAAGACTCAACAAAGAAAGAAAATTTCAGAGCAATTCCTTTCAAGAACATTGATGCAAAAATACTCTGTAAAATATTTGCTAACCAAATCTAAGAACACATCAAATACATCATCTACCATGATCAGCTAGGCTTCATCCCAGGGATGCAGGCATGGTTCAGCATACAGAAATCTATCAATGTAATCCACCATATAAGCAAACTGAAAGAAAAAAATCCATATGACCATATTATTAGATACTGAAGAAGCCTTTGACAAATTTTAACACCCCTTTATGTTCAAAGTCTTGGAGAGATCAGGGATACAAGGCACACATGTAAATATAACAAAGGCAATAAACAACAAGCCAATAGCCAGCATCAAATTAGATGATGAGAAACTTAAAGCAATTGTACTAAAATCAGGGATAAGACAAGGCTGTCCATGCCTTGTTGATTATTTAAACTATATTTACATAGGCTATACTTATTGGTAGAACAATAAGAGAACTAATGGAGATCAAGGGGATACAAATCGGAAAAAAAGACGCCAAAGTATCACTATTGGAAAATACTATGATAGTATACATAAGCAACACCTAAAATTCTACCAGGGAACTCCTAGATCAGATAAATATTTCAGCGAGGTGTCTGGATACAAAATTACTCAAAATATCAGTAGCCATCCTATATACAAACAACCAACAGTCTGAGAAAGAAATCAGGGAACTAACATCCTTCACAGTAGCTACAAATAATATAAAATATCTTGAATTAACTCTAACCAAGCAAATAAAAGGCCTGTATGACAAGAACTTCAAGTCTCTATAGAAAGAACCTGAAGAAGATGGAAAGATCTCCTATGGTCATAGATCAGTAGGATTAACACAGTAGAATGGCCATTTTACCAAAAGCAATCTACAAATTCAATGCATTTCCCATTAAATTCCAACACAATTATTTTACAGACCTTGAAAGACCAACATTCAACTTCATATAGAAAAACAATAAGCCCAGGATAGCTAAGACAATCATGAACAATAAAAAACTTCTGGAGGTATGATTATCCCTGAATTCAAGTCACATAGTTGATCAATGGAATTAAGATGAATACCCAGAAGTAGGGTTGGTGAAGATCTTTTCCCAGTCTCTAGGCTGTCGCTTCATTCTGTTGACAGTGTCTCCCGCCTAAAAGAAGCTTCTTAGCTTCATGAGGTCCCAGTTATTAATTGTTGACCTTAAGGCCTGGGCTGTTGGTGTTCTGTTCATGAAATTGTCTCCTGTGCCAATGTGTTCCAGGCTCCTCTCCACTTTTTCTTCTAACTGACTTAGTGTCTCTGGTTTTATGTTGGGGTCTTTGATCCACTTGGATTTGAGTTTTGTGACATCCTATTGGGACTCTAGGTGAGAGAAGCATGGGAGAATGGGGAAATAAAAGGATCCAGAGGGCCCTAGAAACCTTCAAGAAGAACATTATGATGGGTGAATCTGGGCCTAGGGGTCCTGCTCAAACTATGGCACCAGCCAAAAGACAATACATGCAGTAAACTTCGAACCCCTACCCAGATCTAGCCAATGCACAGGACATTCTTCACAGTTGAGTGGAGAGTAGAGTCTGACTTTCACACGAACTCTGGTGCCCCATATTTGACCATGTCCCCTGGATGGGGAGGCCTGGTGGCACTCAGAGAAAGGATAGCAGGCTACCAAGAAGAGACTTTATACCTTATTAACATATACAGGGGAAAGAGGTCCCCCTCAGTCACAATCATAGGGGAAGCGAGTAAGGGGAAAATGGGAGGGAGGGAGGAATGGAGGATACAAGGGATGGGATAACAATTTAGATGTAATATGAATACATAAATAAACTACATTTTAAAAGTTTACATCCTTAAACAGAAAAAACCCCTAAAATTCTTGATTCTACAAAGTCCATGCCCAAGACTACTGAGTAGACAGACAAGGGAGACAGGCCAAGTAGAAATCTTAAGAACAGCAGTGGGGACCACAGGGACCAAAAACTGTTAGAAAACAGGAGATGCATGCTAACTCATTTACTGTAATTTAGCATTTCAGTCTCTCTCTCTCTCTCTCTCTCTCTCTCTCTCTCTCTCTCTCTCTCTGTAACAGGGGTGCCATTAAGAAAACCAAGTCTGAATGTACCACAGTTTCTTTATCCATTCTTCTACTAAGGGACACTTAGGCTCTGTCCATGTTTTGGCTATTATGAATAAGGCTGCTATGAACATGGTTGAGCATATGTCCCTGTTGTGTGCTGGAGCATCTTCTGGGTATATTCCAAGGAGTGAAATAGCTGGGTCTTGAGGAAGCCCTATTCCCAGCTTTCTGAGATAGCACCATATAGATTTCCAAAGTGGCTATACCAGTTTGCATTCCCACCAGCAATGAAGGAGTGTTCCTATCTCCCCACATCCTCGCCAGCATGTGGTGTCACTTGAATTTTTGGTCTTAGCCATTCTGATGGGTATAAGATGGAATCTCGGAGTTTTGATTGCATTTCCCTGACGACTAAGGATGTTGAGCATTTCTTTAAGTGCTTCTCAGCCATTCGATATTCCTCTGTTGAGAATTCTCTGTTTAGTTCTAAGCCCCATTTCTCAATTGGGGTATTTGGTTTGGTGGTGTTTAATTTTTTGAGTTCTTTATATATTTTGGATATTAGACCTTTGTCAGATGTAGGGTTGGTGAAGATCTTTTCCCAGTCTGTAGGCTGTTGCTTTGTTCTGTTGATAGTGTTTCCTGCCTTACAGAAGCTTCTCAGCCTTATGAGGTCCCATTTACTGATTGTTGACCTTAAGGCCTGGGCTGTTGGTGTTCTGTTCAGGAAGTTGTCTTCTGTGCCAATGTGTTCCAGGATCTTCTCCATTTTTTCTTCTAACCGATTTAGTGTCTCTGGTTTTATGTTGAGGTCTTTAATCCACTTGGACTTGAGTTTTGTGAATGGTGACAAATATGGGTCTAATTGCATTTTTTACATGTAGACATCCAATTAGACCAACACCATTTGTTGAAGATGTTATCCTTTTTTCCATTGAACAGATTTGGCTTCTTTGTCAAAAATCAAGTGACCATAAGTGTGTGGATTCATTTCTGGGTCTTCAATTCAATTATTTACACAATGGAATACTACTCAGCTATTAAAAACAAGGAATTCCTGAAATTTGTGGACAAATGGATTGAACTAGAAATGATCATAATGAATGAGTTAACCCAGAAGCAGAAAGACTCAAATGGTATATACTCACTTATATCTGCATACTAGCCCAAGGGGCATGTCCCATGAAAGTCTTCACTTACCGGGAAAGTAGGACAGAGGGGAAGACATCCTATTGGGACTCTAGATGAGAGAAGCATGGGAGAATGGGGAAATAGAAGGATACAGAGGGTCCTAAAAATCTACAAGAAGAACATTATGATAGGTGGATCTGAGACCGGAGGTCCTGCTCAAACTATGGCACCAGCCAAGGACAATATGTGCAGTAAACTTTGAACCCCTACCCAGATCTACCCAATGGACAGGACATTCTCCACAGTTGAGTGGAGAGTAGGGATTGACTTTCACATGAACTCTGGTGCCCCATATTTGATCATGTCCCCTCAATTGGGAGGCCTGGTGGCACTCAAAGGAAGGACAGCAGGTACAAGAGGAGACTTGATACCCTATGAGCATATACAAGGGGAGGAGGTCCCCTTAGTCACAGTCATAGGGGAGGGGAGTAGGGGGAAAGTGGAAGGGAGGGAGGAATGGGAGGATACAAGGGATGGGATAACAACTGAGATGTGATATGAATAAATTAAAAAAAAAGAAAACAAGTCTGTGACTTTTTAATTATGGGGGGAGTTTTAGCAAAAACATCTTCTTTTTTAATTAAAAACTTTTTAAATTTTTTATATATACATTTATATTAGTACACATATATACAATAAACTATCTATAGCAAAAAGAACCATGACACAATCAGGAGTTATATAAATGTTACATTCTTAGGTTTTTGGCTATGTGACTTATTTTTAGTTTTTCATGCTTTGAATTCTTTTTTCCAATTTTGCTAATGAAGATGGATAAAGTAGAAGGACATAGTTCATATTTTACCACAATCACTTTAATCTCTCTAGCATTTCAGGTAATTCTGAAGACAGCTGTCAAGGCCTCTGCTGCACTGAGCATCCATGCTGTGAGTGCAATGCAGTTCTTACTTCACAAACCTACAACTAAATGAAAAGTTGAAGAGGCAGCAACACGTCGCTCTTTTCCCTCTGTAATACTTGTTGAAGCACACTTGTAAAGAGTGAACACTTTGGCCTGTGTGCGTTTACCCTTCTACATTTCCTTTTTATGATTTTTAAAAAAATTTTTATTATTAATTTATTCTTGTTACATCTCAATGGTTATCCCATCCCTTGTATCCTCCCATTCTTCCCTCCCTCCCCTTTTCCCCTTATTCCCCTCCCCTATGACTGTTCCTGAGGGGGATTACCTCCCCTGTATATGCTCATAGGGTATCAAGTCTCTTCTAGATAACCTGCTGTCCTTCCTCTGAGTGCCACCAGGTCTCCCCCTCCAGGGGACATGGTCAAATGTGAGGCACCAGAGTATGTGTTATCACTAAGAAACTCATATTGCATTCTATAGAGGATTTCCTGTCACTCCAAAGCTTGAAAATAAAAACAAACTTGAAAATAAAGAATCACCTCTCTGGAATTAAGTGTTAAAATACACTAGTCAAAAAGCATTTTGTTTGAAAAACGGTTGTGGCCTGCCGAAATCCCTTAGCAGATAAGGGCATTTGCCTGTGTTTGGCTCTCAGAGCCCAGCCAAAAATGAAGAGATAGAATAAACTCCACAATATTGTCCTCTGACATCCATGCAAGTGATAGCATGCTCACACACATTTTTGAAAAAAAAAAATCTATTTGCCCCACCTTGCTCTGCAGCCAAAGAAAAGAGAAAAAAGAAACAGTCCAGACAGAATCTTTAAAAATTAAAACATCTGGGTGTGGTGGTATATGCCTTTAATCCCAGTACTCAGAGGAGGCAGAGGCAGGTGGATCTCTGTGAGTTCGAGGCCAGCCTGGTCTCCAAAGCGAGTCCAGGACAGCCAAGGCTGTCCTGAAACAAAACAAAACAATTTAAAATAGTGATGTTGAACTGAAGCTCTTCCAAGTTTATAGCTTCTGATGGAGGTATGGGGGTGGGGAATGGGGCAAGATTCCGTTTTCTTTAAGGGACTGGACACTCAGTTGACTGTTTTTTGGTGGTGGGGAGTTGTGGGAAAAGCAAAAGGATAGGAGTGTTGACTTGGAGCAATGGGAAGCAAGTATGGTTGAGGTGGCTAGCATGAAATTCTCAAATAATTATTAAAAATATTATGTTGGGGGAAAATAGCATCAGGAAAATGTAAAAAAAAATTAAAAGAAAAAGATGGACAATAAAAAAAGCCAGCAGAGTTTCTTTTGTTTTCCTATAATCTCTCCAGTCACTCTCCAGTTATCATGGTAGTTCATTTAGTGTGGAGCACGTTGATCCTGAAGTCTTGTGACGTCCCAGGACTTAGTATTTCAAGGGAAGACATTCCTTCCACTTTTGTGGCCATGGAATTTTGTTGTCACCTCAAATGAGGTGCAGCTGTCCTGTGAGATAACTCAAAACCTCAAGACTGGATTTCTAAATATTTCCCTTTGAAAGTTTTTACTTGCATTTTTTTTTCATTTTTTTTTTTTTTGTCTACTGAAATCTTTCTTTTCTATGTTTCCTTCGTCTCCTTGTGTTTCTTTGAGAGATCAGTTCATCCTTAGTCCTAGCAGAATGCACATGTAGCTCACTGCTCATATCCCCACATCCTAATCAGCCTGAGCCTGGTCATTACTGCATCCTCCTGGCTAGAGGCTTGGTGTCTTTCCTGTCTAGGCCCTTAGCCACCCTTTCCTACCATTTGGTACCTTTGCATCTCCCAGAGAAGACAGATTCTGGCATGGCCTCTAATGAGTTTGGCTGCCTATCCCTTTGCTCAGAACCCTATGTCCTTCCTACATAGCATTACAGTCTCTATGTGGCACTTTGAACTTACTATCACCTCACATTTGACACTTTGCTCTGACACATTTACATGGCTCTTGCCTTCCCTCTTCTTAGGTCGACTTTAATGCCACCTATACAGACAGCAGTAAGCAGCGTCATTGCTGAAATTGAGTTTCACTGCCCTGTCACACCATGACATACCATTTCCATACTGCGGCGTATTTTCTTCTTTGCACTTATTACTACTTTGTACAATAGCAATGCTAAACACTGCTTAATTTTATCTGTAACTCCCCAAGGAGAACTCAAGTTCCCAAAGATCTGGAATGACCTTGGCTGTCTAGTCACTGTGCAGAATACACAGAGCTGCAGCAGAGCTGTGGAATGGGGCACACAGATATTGATACACTGACGGCCCGTCTCTTTCTTACACAAAGTGTTGTGTTTGCACACAGCTATGATACCTTCTTAAATACTTGACATCAACTTAAGATGCCCTTACACCTCACCAGATGCCAATACTTCTGACCACGGGCAAAAGAAAGATGGGGAAGAAGAGTTTATTTGGCTTTCTATCATAGAAGGAAGTTAGGACAGGAATCCAAACGGGATAGGAACCTGGAGCCAGTAGCTGATAATGAGGAGTCCATGGAGATGTCCTGCTTATGAGCTTGCTCCTCTTGGCTTGCACAGCCTGCTTTCTTATAGAACTTATAGGATTACTAGTCCAATTGAGGCTTCCTCCTTTCCAGATGACTGGAGCTTGTGTCAAATGGATGTAAAACTAGCCAGCGCAGCTGGTAAATAATTGTACTTTACTGTTTATAAAGCAATGCCAAAATGTCCACATGTATTCAAAGTGAGTTCAGTTTTTCTTTGTTTATATATTATTGGTGGCCAAATCTATAAATAGACTGTTAATGAAGGCCCACTGTGCTTTGTTCTCAGCTGTGTCCCAGGAGTCACTCTACTGCTTCGATAACCATAGCTGGTGTGAGTTTTCAATCATCCCCTGGGCTGAAGCAGGAAGGCCTTCCCCTGGGCTGCACAAAGCATGTGTGCATTCTCCTCACACCTTTGTAGTTGAGTGCTGGCTGCTGTCTGTCTGTGCATCAAGCTCCCCGCATTGCTTCTGTTCTTGATTCCTGCCATTTGTCCTGAAATGATCAGTTGCCTGGCTCCCAGAGTTAGTGTTTGGAGGAAAGCATCCAAGTTCTTTCCTCGGCTGTATTCCTAGTACAGGTTTTGAGCTCAAATGTTATCGTATCTGAAATGGTTTCAGTGTCAGTTTCCCCAGGCTCTTAAATCCATGAAATGATGAAGTGCCAGGAGCCCCCATATGCGCCGATAACCCTTACCCTTTCCTGTTAATCCACAGTGGTTTTCCTTATTGTCACTTTAGGATTCCCCTCTGCAGGCCTTATTCTCAGATATGCCTGTTTTAGCTGTTGTGAAAGCTTGAGGGAAAAACTCTTGCCTTTTAGCAAAAATAAATAAACTCGAATATTGAGCCTTATCTGAAAGAAGCCAGCTCATAATGCAGATATCACAACATACTGCTTCTCAAGAACAATCTCAAATATTGTCCTTGGTGCCAATAAACGGAGCTTTGCTTTTTCTGCTCCTAAATATCATACAAGACAGCAGAGAACACCCTTGGCAAGCCCTTGATACCTGCCCCTGCTGCTTATGAAATGCCTTCCGTTCTGTTTTATTAGAGCTTTGTAGATATGGACCCAAAACTATCCCTCATACCAATGGCAGGCAGATTTATTTCAGGTGACTGAGTGATATTTGTCTAGCCACTTTGAAAGCATCGGAGCTCCCTGGCTGAGCCACAGTGCTCAACTTGTCTCAGCAGTAAGAACAGGACTTGGGATGAAGGGGGATCCCAGATGTTAATGTGTAGCATGTCTCTGCACTACTGAACTCATCAATCTCAGACTGGGCAGGGATGATGCAGGATTAGGAATGCCACCAGAAGGAGTTCAGGAGAGTCAAGTGTGTGCATCAGCTTCCAATTGCAATTAAAAAAAATTGCAGAGACAAATCAACTTAGGGAGAGGAAAGGTCTGCTGTGATTCAGTTGCACAAGGTTCAGTCCACTGTCATTTTGCCTGTTGAACTGAGCATCACACATTGACTCACACCAAGAACACTTGTCACCCCAGAGAATTATCTGGCCTTATAAGGGCCAAAAAACAAAACAAAACAAAACAACAAACAAACAAACAAAACAGAGAAGAGGGTTGGGCATCCCATAAAGCTCTTCCACAGCATACCTCCCATGACTTACTTTCTACCACTAAGCTCCACCTCTCAAAAGGTCCATCACCTCCTACCAGTACCAAAGACTGAGGACCAAGTCTTAAATTCCAAGCAGATTTAAGCAACACAACAAGGGACATGAAACCTTACCCAAACACGGCAGTAGGAAGGACTTGGTCATGGCTTGAGTCTGGAGCATGTCCATTGGCCTCACGCTTTGATTTAAGCTGGTGCCTCTTCATGAAGACTGTGGAGACTTTCGGATAGGGCCTGGCTGGTGGCGGTAGTTCCTTCTAGGAGCAGGCCTTTGAAGGGTGTCTGAGCTTATATGTCAGGCCTGCTTTGTCTGCTTCTGAATCTGTCACAAGAGGAGACTGGGCCACGTGCTCTTGCCACAGGGAAATTCTTCACACCCAGCAGGGCTTTGCTGGTCATTGGTCAGGGGGCAATTGGTGTTACATCCCATCAACTATTTTTGATACTTCCTGCTTCCCACTTCCACTAAGTAGCTAGCCAGCCTGGATCTTCTGCAATTTCTAGCAAGCCCTTCGAAGAAAAAGACAGGTCTCCTAAAAGCCAGCAGGTTCCAAGACTTCTGTGTTAAGTCCTCGCAGTGTACAGGACTTCTGCAAATCCTTTACTTCTTATGAACATACAGTCTTGGCCTCCCTCTCCACTGAACACCACACCTCTTCTCCAAGTTGAACAATGATTTTTTTCAGTCAAGCTTATGATTTGTAAAGTAATTTTGCAAGTATCAGTGTAGGCTATTTAAGCAAGCTTTCTGGGACAAAAGCAGGGGCCAGGGCTATGTTTTACAGGAAGGGCACTCACCGAGTTCAAGGCAAGTGCATGGCAAAGGTAACAAGGCCCTTAATGTAGGGACATCTGTGGGGATAAAATCTAGGTTTTATGGCCTATAGCTGTTTCCAACTTGGCATCATCTTACATCAGGCTCAGCCTGTGCTTGGCTTCTTCATCCTTAGATGCGGTTAGTCACCGTTAAAGCTTCTGTCAGTGAATGCTGTCTGGAAGCTATGAGAAAGCTTCTGGCACATTGCATAAGGTTACACAGTTGTCACAAAGTGATATGTGACAAAGGGTGTATTTAAAAGGTCCAATTTCAGATCTTTTCTTCCTCCTTTAAACCCAGAACTACAACGTCAGCTCTGTTAAGCCTACACAGCCTTTCTCTCGCCCTCCTCTATGTCTCTGTTACTTTTCTAGTTTGAGATCTGAATATATGTTATATTTCTTTGTATGTTATTGCTATGGATTTATTTATATCTTACTTAAAATATTAGGAGAAACTTCTCTTCAGGGCTATCTAACTATCAATATTGTGGAATGTAAATTATTTAGGTTAAGAATTACAATATTGCCCACAAATTAGGTAGAACTGTGCATAGCTTGTATAATAAACACACAATACAGTTCAGATATTTCACTCCTGATTATATATCCAAAAATTTAAAAATGCAACCACATAAAACTTGTACAAAACCTTATGCAAATTATTGTAACAGCATTAATCATAGCAGCCATTGCAACAAACCAATGTTCATTAATATATGTTGTATAAGCAGATATAGTACATCAACCATATAATATATATGTATGTATGTATGTATGTATGTATTACAAAGCCATGAAAATGCAGAGTTGATACATGCTACAGTAGTTATAAACCTTAGCAGCAGTATGCTGAGTGAAAGAAGTGAGTCACCAAGGACCACATGCTGTAAAGCCCATTTGTATTCTATACTAAGAACAGATAAATCCAGGGAGAGTAGGTATAAATTTATGTCTTTCCTGTGTTGGAAGGATGGGAGAATGGGACGTGGTTGTTTGTGGAAGATTATTGATTTCCTGGCATGATGAAAAATTTCTGGGATTAAGTTTAGTAGTAGATACACAATATTGTCAATTTAATAGCATTGTAATTACAACTCTTGCATTTAAAAAGATAGTTACATTATATATCTGTTTAAAGGACAAGAAATTTACCATTTATTGTTATTTAAAACATAAATGAAAGATACACATTAGTGTTTTATTCCCAGCAGACGTCTGAATCTTTTGGGAAATTGAGAAAGTTTAGAAGAACCTTGCAGAGCCTACCCAATGTTGATTTGTAGTTAATTGTTCAAACCAAATGTGTACAGTTTTGTTAAAGTACACATTTTGAATTCAAGGATTGATTAATATATCTCAAACATTGATGTAATTAAAATATTTCATTTCACTTTAATCAAGTTTTGTTGATTACTTTTAATTAAAAGACTAGATAATAGCATGAAATTGACATTTTCCCTAAAGAACCTCTGAGGAGAAAAACTCTATTTTATAGCTGTAATTGATGGATTTTTTTCCAAAAGGAGCTGTCTGTGTATGTATTTAAACATTGTGCTAATGTATTTAGAGGGAGTAAAGATGATTTGGTCATTTTCTTTCTGAAAAACACCTAAAGGAAAGCTACTTGCTTACTTGGCACTAGCAGTTAGAATTGAGTCAGCTTCCAGGTGTCTGCTTATTGCTGAAGTCTAGCCAGGACCCAGACCCCAGGGAGTATATTGGGGGTGGTGAATTTTACTGTGTTTACCCTCAAGTTATTGTTTTAGCTCAGACATTTTGCCAAAAACCAAAATAAAATTTTGTTCTTATGTTGATCTTGGAGATTGGCCAGATGATGCAGAGGATGTTGGGTGAGCCTTGGGTACACTGGGGTCGGGAGGATGCTCTGCTGTGTCATCATGGCAGGCTGCTGCTCAGTTGCTGGATAGAAAATGAAGCTACTGGCAAATATTTTTAAGGTTTAAAAGCAAAAATGGACCAGAATCCTTAGCACTTTTAATATTGGGGCGTGGGGCAAAGACTTCGATTCTATGCATTCTGTCTGCAGGGGATTCTTTGTGTGTGTTTAATTAATTAATTAATTAATTAATTAATTTTAAGTCCCTATTGCTGCCTCATCCCACCCACCTCTTTCTCCTTTCTCTCTTCCCCTTCTCCTTAGAAAAGGTTAGCCCTTCCTCTACCAACCTGCAACGGCACATCCAGTCACATCAGGACTAAGTGCAATCTCTTCCACTGAGGCCACACAAGGCAGCCCAGCTAGGGCAAAATGATCCAAAAGCAGGCAAGAGTCCATGTCAGAGACAGCTCCTGCTCCAATTGCTAGGGGACCCACAAGAAAAACAAGCTGTCCATTGGCTGCATACCTGTAGGTCCAGACCATGCATGCTCTTTGGTTGTTGGTTCAGCCTCTGTAAGTCCCCATGGTCCTTGGTTAGTTGGGTTTGTTGGCCTTCTTGTGAATCTCTTGTCCCCTGTGGGTTCTTATGTCCCTCCTTCAACTCTTCCATAAGATTCCACGAGCTCTGCCTAATGTTTGGCTGTGGGTCTTTGCATCTGTTTCAATCCACTGCTGGGTGGAGCCTCTCAGAGGACAGTTATGCTATACTCTTGTCAGCAAGCATAGCGGTGTATCCTTACTAGTGTCTGGGGTGTCAAACTGGGCCAGTCATAGTTTGGCTTTTCCTTCAATCTCTGCTCCATCTTTATCTCTGCATACCTTGTAAGCAGGGCAAAGCTTTGGCTGGAGGTTTTGTGGGTGGATTAGTGCCCCCTCCCTCAACTTGGAAGTCCTGCCTGGCTACTTCAGTCTCCATATCCATCTGCTCCTAGGAGTCTCAGCTGCAGTCACCCCCATGTCCTCACAGGAGCCTACCCAATTGAAAGTCTCCAGCTTGTCCCAGAGAAAAGCAATGGGGAATTGGCCGGAGCCATAACGCCCAAGTTAAGAACCACTGCTCTAAAGGAACAGAAGTAATAGACTGAATATATGAATACATGTATAGAGGGGATTTATTAGAGTGGCTTACAGGCTGTGGTCTGTGTAGCTCAACAATGACTGTCTCCTGACTGAAAAGCCAAACATCTGGCGTTCTTCATTTTACAAGCCCGGGAGACTCAAGTACCAATCTGGTGATGAAGTCTCAGGGAAGTTCTAGAGAGCTTCCTGAAGAAGTAGGTTCTAACACGAGAGAAGGAGTGTCTCAGCAAAGGATAGATAAACTTCAAAGAGAGGGAAGGCAAGGAGGCTAAAAGCCAATGATGTTTTGTTCCATGTCTTTTATGTGGACTACCACCAAAAGGTGTGGCCCAGATTTAGGGTAGATCTTGCCCCCTCAAATGATCCAATCAAGAAAAGCCCTCACAAATGGAACTAGTTGTCACAGTTGTTAAATAAACATCACTGAAATGTATTTTCATTAAAAATGAATGTATGAAACATGAGATAAATACATCATGTCTCCTTGCATCATCATCTTGGGAGTTAATGAGTGTGGTGTGGACGTTCACAGGTCCTCCGTCAATACCACATGCTAACTACTTGACATTCAGTACAGAACAACCTGAGCGGTAGGCATCGATTTGCTCCCTGGGTGGTTGCTGTTAGTACCCTTGGGTTTCTGATTCTGTATACACAGGGTTAAGTCACTGCTTGGCTGAAGGGACCAAACTCCCCCACCCCCAGCTCCCTCCAATGATGCCCTGCTATCTCACCCTGACACTGAGCCAATCCATGTACAAGGTATGTACATTTCCACTTTTCATTCTTAATTTCAACATTGTGCATTTTATAACTTATCTTCTCAGTTGAAATGTTCTGTTGTAATAAGACTTGAAATAACTTGAAATATGTTTTGTGAAAGTTCTTTAAGCATTCTGTCTGATTGACATGTGTAAGTCTAACAATTGCTGTTAGATAACCATCATTTCTTCTTCCATATTGTAGCTTTCCTAGTTGTCAGTGAACCGCAAATTTTATTGGCTCTGTTCTTTGTACTTATTATGCTACAGCACTCTGGGTCACAATTAACATGCATATACACGTGCACACACGCATGTGGGCTGCGGGGACAACACGGCTTCTAAGGTATAGTACTTTTGTAGGTGTCCCTGAGCAATGGTGCCTTAGGGGAGGGATCCTAAAAAAAAAAAGACGTTCACTCCCAAAGGCTCTTTTTTTGTTTTTGTTTTTGTGGGTTTCTCTGACCAGAGGCTTTTAATGTAATGACTTACTGTTTAGTACCATTTACTGTTTGTTCATAACTTGCCTGGTGCAGGGTGGCTCCATCTCTATCCAGTAGTGATGTGAGCCTGGCTCATCTGCTCTCTGTTTTTAGGTTGGGGGTGGTGAGATGCTAGGCCTGGGAATCTGTCTTTTGTTGAGTAGTGGGATAAGGAGCCTCTCCTATGCTCTACTCATTAAGTTCTGCACCTACTGCCCCTTTCCCTTTCTGCTTCTGCAGGGTCTATAGTACAGCTTATAGATAGGATCAGGGAGTGCAAGTCATTACCACATTGCCTGGAATTGAGTTTCTTACTTTTTTTTTCCAGCATTGCTATTCCACTTATACTTTAGCAACACTGCATAGAGGGAAAATAAAATAAGTGATAAGATTTGGGGACCTAAGCTTCTGAAACCATGTTAGACTGAAATTCAAAGGAAAGCAGAGCAAACATTGTGCAATGCACATTTACGACTCTGGGGGTAGTTCCAGGTTCTAGTGCACTGAGTGGCAGCTATGACAGTCCCCAGTGACCATAGGAATAAGATGTGCAATACTGTGGGAAAAAGAAATAGAACAGTGGGTTAAAAGAGCAGGGCAATTTTATTGAAGAAATCCATTTCCATTGGAAGACGTTCCAAGGAACAAAAAAGCATCTCATAGGATGTGTGAAAGAGCAGCAACATTATTTTTTAATGTAGAAAACAGTAATTTGTTGTTAAGTTCAAGAGAAGAAGCGTGAAGATTCCCGGATTACAACAATGCACATCCTTCTCCCAGTGTATGGTGACCTGAAGAATTTTACTAATCCCTCTACACATCAGCTTCTTTGCATGAAAATGAGCTCATATGCACATCTGCCTCAAGGGCTGCTTGGGTAATTAAATGAGCCAATGTGTTCACATTTATTTTATTACATTTTAACATTTTTATTTACATATTTTTTGTGATAGCAATGTGTTAAAGAAAGTCGTTTATATACAAGTTTATGCTGTATGTTAACAACATACCCATTGACCTCCCAGTGGTCACTTTTTGTATGAGTACCATCCGTGGATGGTCCTTCATGAGTCAGGCTATGTATGCTGTTCACATCTCTAGCTAGTCCTTCCAGGGCCTGATGCAAATAGTGTCCTGACCTTTGCCCATTGGTTTCCAAGTCTACATGCTTGGCTTGGAAGCTGTGTTCATATTATGCAGACTCTTTCTTTGACCAGGTTTCCACCTTGCTGAGTACCGCAACATTATGTTGCAAAGTTTCTTTCCTTGCGGTCTAAAGATATTCCCCTGGCCAGAGTTTTGCAGATCAGCCCCTGATACCTGCTCTAAGCATCCAAAGAGTGATATTTATATAATGTCTGGGCCACCAACAGAGATCATTTGGACATAACACCTCACCATTGCTTCTGCTTAGTGCTGAAAAATGTTTTCTGGCCTCTCTTCAAGCCCATCATTATCTCCCCTACTCATCTTTTCCTCTTTAAAATGTGTTAGTGAGAGTCCTGTGCCAGTTCACCAAGGCTATCCCTTATGCATGGTTTCGGAGGTGGAGTGCTTCCAACTTGCCACTCCTAGTAGGTAGACTGAATTTTTTTCATGTTTTAATTTATACTAGATATTCTTGTCCATCATCTGCCTCTTCTAATAGTTGTTATCCAGTTTACTCCAGAGAGTCTAGCCAACTTTTAGAATATCTATGCTCATAGTCCTTAATTCAAGATTCTGAGTAAAATCTGATGATTGATATATTTCTATTAGGTATATCGTGCAGGAGAAAGCACTTTATTTTTGTATCTAAAGCTCATGGATCTAAAAGTTTTTGTATCTAAGGCTTCTGGGGTGGGTGATTAGGAAGACGGATGAATGATTGGATGGATGGATTGACACTGAAACATTCTATTAGCTTCACAGTAGTTAATTCAAGAAAATGCTTTGCTTCTTAAGTTACACCTAAGCTTATTTCAGTAAATAAAATCACATTTCAACCACCTGTTCTGCCCTATAGCTGATTAATCAGAATGATACATTGGATTTTTAAAATAGGATTTGAAGATAAGTGTGCTAAGGTTTACCCATATGCATTGCTTAAATGCATATTGTATGTAGTTCCAGTTGCTAATTAAAAACATATCCACAGGCAGAAAATTAAATAGGCATTGTGGCATTTTCTCACATGTACATTCTTATTTTGGATATTTTTCAAGTATCTTTAATTTTTGTTTTTCTCCTCCACAACTTACCTCTTATGGAGAATCAGTTTTCAATTTGTGTTTCAACTAATTGTTAATTATCATAATTTAAGTCAAATGATAATTTGTTATGTTAGGTTACCCAGTTCTCCCTCTTTGACTCCTGTGCACCACCAGTTTGTATGGCTTGCATGCAAATAGCAAAGGCTGATTGTGAGATGGCACACAGCTCCCATTTACAGCTACCACTTGGTTTATTTGCCATTTTCTTATTTAACAGTGAGCTCCATGGAGTTTTGTACTTTCCACAGAATAAGTGAGATTGTGCCATGGTCAAGAACCCTGGCTGATCTGCAAGAGGACCTGGGTTTAATTTTTAGTACCCATATGGCAAATCACAACCATCTAGTCCTCAATTTGGTTATCTGGCATCTGATTTTCTGGCGGTTGTAGGCACCTCATTCATTTGTGGCATAGACATACATGCAGGCAAAATTCTTACACATGTAATATAAAAAGGAAGAAAAATGAATCCTGTATTAGAACGATGCTCATTATTCCTTTGTGTCAAAAGTACATGGGCACATGTCTGCTATCTTCCCCATGAAAACACTCTTACAGGAAGTTCTACAGCCTGAGTGATGTCAGCATTTTGCTGATAGTTTTGAGGCACGATATTGTTTCACTGTATACTGTGGTCTGAGAACCACTTCTTGTCATAACTAATTGTATATATTTGATTATTTTAAACAATTGATCATTTTTTTTCTAAGAAATATTATGGGGCATGTGTATATGCATGTTTTCATATGTGTGACAGGCGCACATTTGTGCATGTGTATATGGAGATTTGAAGCTGATGTCACTATCTTTCTTGATCACTTTCTACTTTAGGCACTGACTGAGGCAGTGTCTTACACTTGAACCTAGAGCTTGCTGATACAGTTGCTTTGGATAGCCAGCTTGCTCCAGGGATCCTCTCTAACTACTTTCTGATTACAGGTGGTCACCATGCTTACCGAGACTTCAAGTGATGCTGCTGAGCCATCAGCTTGGCCTCTGCTATTGCATATATTTATCTAGAAAATCCACGTGAACACTTTTTTGTTTTATATAATATTCAAAAATCTACAAAAAGGTTATTTTAGTATACCAGAAAAATATATTACAGTGTGCTAGTCACTACTTTAGAAATGAGTATGTGGAGCACCTGAAAGCTATTACGTATTTTTGATCTTCCTCTTTTTTCTTTTTTTTATCAAGTCTTTTCAGTTAAGCTTACAATTTTATGGTGTTTTATGTAATTTTTATTATCTTATTATTTGAGAATTTTATATAATGTAATTTGATCATTATTCACTGCTCACCTTCCAAGATATCCACAGTTTGAACCCTCAGTTTTCTACCCAACTTTGCCTTCTTATCTCCCAACTATGCCTATGGAATACAGTTGTTGCCCTAGCATTCTCTGGAGTGGCGCTTGATCTAGGGTGTGGTCTACCTATCAGGGCTCATGCCATTAAGGATACCCAACATTTCCTCTCTCGTCAACAGACACTCAGCTGGTTGGATCCCACTCCATGCTGGGGTTTTGTCTAGTTTTAGTTGTGCAGAAATGGTAGATACTGTCATAATCACTGTGAGTTCACATTTGTAGCTGTCCAGTTATATATATATATATATATATATATATATATATATATATATATATATATATATAAAACTATTTCCTTTATAGAGATTTTTCCATTCTGTATGTTAGAATATTTCCACTTCTCTTCCACTAAGTCCAATGAGAACTGTGGAGAAGGGTGCCATTTAGGGACAAGATTCTGAAGTCTCATATTCTTTACATATTAAGCAGTTGAGAGTCTGTTAATTGCAATCTACTGGAAGAAGCTTCTTTAATGTGGGTTGTGGGACATACTGATTTGTGGATATAGAAATGTGTCACTAGAAATAATTTTACTATCATGTACATTTAACAAAATAATACTATAAGGCTATCTACTAGACTTATGACCTGCTTAGACATAATTCTTGTCTCTATTAACACTGTCTGGAATAGGCTCATATCATGGAGCAGGTCTCCTAACCAGTGGGATAGTGGTTGGTTATTCCCTTAATGTTAGCGTCACTATTGTACCAGTGATCATATATTTTCAGGAAGACAATTGTTATATCTTGTAGGATTCATTGCTTGGTTAATACTGATGTTTACTTTCCCTTTCTGTCACATCAATTGTAAATTTTGCACTATATTATCCAGTCGGTAGGGATGAAACTTCAGATGAGTATCAGCTTGATTTCTCCATCTTTAATAAATCTATTATGTGATATTATCAGCAATAAAGACTTATCTTCAAGTTCTATAGGATAACCAACAGCATTGACAACAGCTAGCACTGCTTGGGACTCTATGGAATCCCGTTAGCCAGTAACTAACAAAGAGGTAATCCATTCTTGCCACTGGAATTTTTATTTTCTAGCATACAGTGTCTACAGTGTCTAATTGGAGTATTGTTCCCACAATGTAGGGTAACTTCATTAAACTCTGTTTATATATGTATATGCATTGATATATACATATATATATACATATGCATATATATATATATATATATATATATACACACATATTTTGAGAAAGCTTATACAGTAGTGGGATTCCATATGAGTTTGCCAAAAGGCCTTTAGTATGAGTTATATGTTCCCATATTCCCTTTACCTTGCCCTCCCATGTCCCACCCCAATTTAATCCTTTGTGTTTCATTATTCCTCTTTTTCCCTTTTATATCACTGTATTCTGTCTGCCTTTCCTTGAAAGCCCCCTACATGGATCCTTACCAATTTCCTTACCCTTATAAGTATTTCAAATGTACAAGACAACTGTAGATTCCAAGGTGCTATTCACAAAATGATAGTATACATGAGCTATATGGCTTTCCCAGCTACCTCACTCTGAAATTTTTTTCCAGCTCCATCCACTTATCCACAAATTTCATAACTAAGTTTTCTAGTATCTTAATAATAATAATAACAAATTGTATAAAACACATTTTAATTATCCATCTATCAGTTGATAGACATATAGGCTGTTTTTATTTCCTGGCTGTTATGAAAAGTGCAGCAATGAACGTGGATGAGCAGATATTTCCATAGTAGGATAGAAAATCTTGTGCTTATAGTCCCAAGTGATACCTTAGTTTGTTTTCTACTGCTTTTGTAGGACATTGTGACCACAAACTTGAGCAGGGAAGGATTTACTCCAGTTTACTGCTTATCAGAAAAGGAAGTCAGGTCAAGAATATGGAGGCAGGAACTGAAGCAGAGGTAATGGAAGAACTCTACACACTTATTTTGTCCACATGGCTTGCTCAGCCTGCTTTCTTATACAACCTAGGACAAAATGTTCAGGAATGATAACTCACAGGAGGATGGGCCCTCCCATATCAATCATCAATCAAAAAAGAAAATGCCAGACAGAGTTTTCCAAAGGGAAATCTGATAAAGGCATTTAATCAATTGAGAGTCCCTCTTCTTAAATATATCAAGTTGACAAAACAAAACAAAACATCAAACAAACAAACAAACAAAAATCCAACTAACCCAAACAATCAAGTCATCATCATCTTGTCACATAAACATAGCACCATCAAGCGATAAACTTTCCTCTCTTGTTTGTTCCCAATATGTGACATTAACATTAATATAAAAATATAAAACAGCATAATTTTAACAATTTTACCATCTTTAAAAGATTCTAAAATAATCTATAGAAATATTATGTATGAAAAAATCCAAAGCCCTATAGAATTTTATATCCATATTTTCTTCAAATATGTTAGAAAATTAGAGACTTGTTCAAAAGAGTGTTTTTAGTTTACCTGATGCAAATGCAAATCTGTGAATTTATAGCAAATGACAATTTAAGTTTGCAGTAAGTTATTATACAGTGCATAAAGCAATGGATAATAAACTTGAAAAGCACATAAAAATACAAGATTCAGACACTTTAAAAGTTATGGCTCTTTAAAATATTCATATTCTGTAAAAGCTCAGTCTCCCTAAAAGTCTAAAGTCTCTTAACTAACAACTTCTGTAAAAAAAAAAAAAAGTTGTGTATTTCTTATTGCAAAAGGGAAGAAACCAGCTATGGTGCCTCACATTTGACCATGTCCTCTGGAGGGGGAGACCTGGTGGCACTCAGAGGAAGGACAGCAGGTAGCCAAGAAGAGACTTGATACCCTATGAGAATATATAGGGGGAGGTAATCCCCCTCAGGAACAGTCATAGGGGAGGGGTGCTGGTCACAGCTGATTTTTCTGCCCCCATGTAGTCAGCACTGACTGTCCCAGTAAGGTGAAGATTTCATCTCAGTGGTGCTGGTCTTGTATTAGTTGATTCTGTAGACCCAGGTAATCAGAAGTCAACCTTTTCTTTCAAAGTATCAAATTAAATACAAATGGTCTTTGTAGGACTCTCAAATTTTTGATATATCATAAGGCAGGCCTCCATCATGTACATTGCTCTCAGAATCCTTGCTTTTTTTTTGAGACAGGGTTTCTCTGTGTAGCCTTGTCTGTCGGGACTCACTTTGTAGACCAGGCTGGCCTCGAACTCACAGAGATCGGCCTGCCTCTGCCTCCCAAGTGCTGGGAATAAAGGCATGTGCCACCACCTCCAGGCTGCTCTCAGCATTCTTATCTTCAAAGTTCCCATGGCTCATTAAGCTCTGGGTACTCAATGACTTCAAGCATAAATTTTCAAATTCCTTTTCCAATCTTCTCCAAAACAATAGGATCAAGTCAGTCACAGGAATCAATACTGTGATCCTCGTGCCAATTATTAACTTAGTTACTTTTCTGTTGCTGTGATAAAGCACCATGACCAAGGCAATTTATAGAGCAAAGAGTTTACTTGGGCTCAGGATTACGTAGGGATTAGTATGCCATGACAGGAAAGCGTGATAGCAAATGACAGGCATGTTAGTTGAATCAGAATGCTCACAGCTCATACTCATTGCCAAAGCACGAAGCAGAGAGAGTGAACTGGAAATTACACAAGTCCCTAAATGCTCAAATCCTGTCTCCAGTGACATGGTTCCTCTAATGAGGCCACAGCTCTTCAATCTCTCCATACAGCTCCATCAAGTGGAGACCAATTATTCAAACACATGAGCCTAAGTGTGGAGGGGGCTGAGGGGTGGGATTATTCAAGCCACCGCAAATGGGATAGCTGGATCATGCGATCAACCTATTTCCAACTGTGGAGGATTATCAGCCCCAGCTTCTTCAGTGTTTTGTTTTGTTTTTTTGTTGTTGTTGTTCTTTTTGGTTTTCTAGTTTGCCTCCAAGAGAGCAATGAATGACTGCTGCTTCCCATTTCAGTGCCAAAATCTACTGTCATTGTTATATATGTTTATATATCTTGGCCATTCTAACTAGGCTTATATGAAGCTACAACTTTGAAATCTTGTTTTCTTTAAAACCACAAAATATGTTTTCATTTAATCCCAGGTATGGGGATATGGGCTACTTCTCAGTAGCTGACTATGGTTTGCTTCATGCTTTAGCAGAGGCATGATTTTTGACAGCTGTAGATAGTTTCTGAGATTGTTTGATATTTGGAATTCTGGGAACTTTTCAGGGATATAGAAAGGCTATAGCCCTGATATGTGGGTTGTTGGTTGATTGGTTGCTGTTGGTCATGGTTTGTTAAGTAGTTGTGAGCAAAGAGGAAACAATAACAAGAAGAAATTATATATCCTGACAAATAATCTAATCAAACTTGCCACAAGGAACACAATGTTCCTAATTAGCATAAAGTAGTTTAATGATAAGGCTTCCTGTTCTTGACCCTGACTTTATTCAGGGATCTCTTCCCTTTCATCTCTATTCTGTTTCCTCTTTTATGTAGTGTTAAGGGTTTGCAGGGTGGAAGAAAAGGGGTGGAGAAGGATGGAAGAAATAAGAACCTACAAAATATCTAACACCAGCTCCAAAACTTTACCTCTGGATTTTCCTGATGTGGAAAGGTGATTAACATATTTACACTTGTTTCAGGGAACTTGGTATAATCTATGCCCCACATTTAACTCTGTTGTTTTTTTCCTTGATGTTTTATTTTTTGATTGTTTAGTTTATTCTAGATACTAACCCTCTGTTAGATGTGAAGCTTATAGATAATTTTTTCTATTTTAAAGGCTGCTTCTGATGGTATATCTTTTGCTAAATTGAAGATTTTTAAGCGTATGAGGCCTCATTTATTAATTGATGGTTTTAAATTCTGCAGAATTATGGTCCAGTTCACAAAGTATTTTCTTATGGAAATCAATTTCAATGTATTTCTCTTTTTCAGAATATTTTAAATGTTCCTCTTCTTATATTTCACGCTACTTTCCATTTTTCAGGTTCAGAATATCAGGGCATATTTAAAGGTCATTGATTCATTTTGAGTTAATTTATTGCAGACTTAGAGATAAACTTCTATGTGTATCTATTTAGTTTAATCAGAACCATTTGTTGGATATATTATTTCTTCAATGTGTAATATTAGCCTCTTTGTCAAAAACTAGGTCTATGTATATGTATATACTTCCATTTTGTTCTTCTAATATATTCTACTGATCAATGTGTCTGTTTTTATGTCAGTAACATGGTACTTTTACTACTATATCTCTGTAGTATAATTTAATATTGGAGATGGTAATAGTTCTGGAATTATTTTTTGTTATTCATGGCTACTTTGGCTATCCCGGATCTCTTGTGTTTTCAAATAAAATTTGAGATTATTTGTTTCAATTTCTGTGAATGAGCGAGAATTTTGATAAATATTGCATTGATTCTTCAAATTGCTTTGATAGGACAGCCATTTCATATATTAATCATAACAATCAATAAGTGTGGGAGATCTTTACATCTTCAATACTCTTTACTTTCTTTCTGCCATGTCTTAAAGCCTTTCAATTTTTTCTCTTAGATTTATTTCAGGACTTTTATTTATTTCATTTTAGGCAATTGTTAATGGGATTAGTTCCCTGACTTTTTACTCCATGTGATTTTTTTTTTTTTGTAAATGGGAGGGCTATTTATTTCTGTAGGTTTGTATCATGATACTTTGTTGAATGTGTTTATTAGTTCTCGGATTTTTCTGCGGGAGACTTTGCATGTTTTTTGTTGTTGTTGTTTTTGTTTGTTTGTTTTTTTCGATACAGAGTTTCTCTGTGTAGCCTTGACTATCTGGCCTCACACTTGCAACGATCCGCCTGCCTCTGCCTCCCAAGTGCTGGGATTAAAGGTGTGCGCCACCACCGCCCACCTACTTTGTGTGTTTAAGTATGGAATCATATTATCTTTGAATGAGGATAACTTGGCTTCTATTTTTGTGTTTTATTTCCTTATTTTTCTCTTCTTAGACACCAAATATTATATTGAATAGGAATGGTGATAATAGGCATTCTTGGCTTATTCTTAACTTTAGTATAAATGCTTTGAATTCTTCTCTGATAATCAAGGTGGCTATAAGCTTGTTGTATATAGCATCTTCATTATGATATGTTTGTTCTATCCTGAGATATTGGATTTTGTTAATTGCATTTTCTGTACTGAATTAGATAGGCATGTGGTTTCTGTCATTTATTGATGTGGTGGGTTGTATTTATTGATTTAAGTTGTTTGAACAATCTTTGCATCTCTGTGAAGAAGTCAACTTGATCACAATGGATAATCTTTTTGATGTGTTTTTGAATTCAGTTTGCAAGTATTTTATTAAGAAATTTCACATCTACGTAATCCACCATAAATATCTATTTTATTTCCCATTCTAAGTGAGATTCAAGCAGATTCATTTTTAAAATTCAATCTGTTAGTGTCTTTTTGTTGGAGAATTAAGACAGTTAATAATGAGAATTATTCTTGGGTGCTTATTAATTCCCATTAATTTATTGTTATATTGTTGCTTTCTTAAATATAATTTGATTATCCATTCTGGGATTATTTATTCTTTGTGCCCTCCTGACCATGTTTAATTTTCTCTTCAGTCTGATAGTTTTTATTATAGTATCTTCTACAGAGCTTAATGAACATAAAATTCCTTAAACCAGTTTAATCATGGAAATATTTTCTTTCTTCTTTCATTATTACTGGTAGTTTTTCTGGAAATAGTAGTATAGTTCGTCATCTGTGTGTGTGTTTTTTAAAAACAGAATCCATAGAACTTCTGTCCATTTGCTACTGGCTTTCAAGGTTTCTATTGTGAATAGAGGTGTTATTCTGGGGTCTGTTTTATATGTCACTTGATCTTTCTCTCTTGCCACTTTCAGTATTCTTTCTTTGTTCTATTCATTTGTTGTTTTGATTATTATGTGACATGGAAAGTTCCTTTTCTGCTCCTGTCTATTTGGTGTTCTGTATGCTCTGTATGCTCTGTATACCATAATAGGCATTTTTAAATATGTACATTTCTCTATAATTTTGTTGAAAATATTTTATGTGTTTTTGACAGGATTTCTTTATTTTTGATGCAGCAATATATATATATATATATATGTGTGTGTGTATATTTGAATTTAAGGTTTTAATTTTTTACATATACATTTATATTATTACACATATATACAATAAACTACCTATAGCAAGAAGAACCATGAAACAATCAAGAAGTATATAAATGTTACATTATAGTGTTTGGGCTATTTGTATTTGACAGCCTTGAAGAAAACATCTTTTCTATCTTGGTGGGTCTAAAATACTGTGTGTAAATCAATCTCCACCACATCTAGTCATTATCAACTTAAAACACCTATCTAGACCTAAAAACATCTTAACCCCTAAAAAACTAAGCTTCATTGTAAAACTAAGCTACCTGGTCTTCAATTCCATCAGAGACTTGAGAAGGAATAAACTTGATTATCTGAGTATGCTGGGAGCTCAGGTTAGTAGCTTCCCAAATGAGAAGATGACTGAGACAGTTTGCTACCTGAATAGTCACCCAAAACTCTCTATAACATTGGAGCATCTTCAGCCTTCTGGCCCAATATGTCTGACAGAAATATTTTGACAGGATTTCTTTCTTTCATATTGTCTACACCTATTACTTGTAGGTTTGTTTTTTTTTTTAAATGTCACAGATTTCCTGCATATTTCATTCTTGGGAAATTTTTTTAGTATTTAACATTTCTTTGATCAAGTTATTAATTTTTCCACATTTTCTTTTCAAATTTCATTTCATTTTGGCTCTACATCAGAGACTATCTTTATTAATTTTATTTTTATAACTTGATTTTTTAATTGTTTCATTCAACTGTTTATTTTCATTTTAGGTTCATCGTCTAGGAATTTGTTCATATCCTCATTGAGTTCCTCGGGTATGTTTTTAATTTCTGTTTTGAAATCATTGCCCTGTACATCACCTGAATTACTTTCCTCAGGGAGCAATACAATGCTTTGTTAATTCGTTTTGTGTTTTTGCTATGGGATCTTTGCATCTGGAGTTAGGTTATTGGGAGTGGCTTGCCTTTCATGAGTAGTCATTTGGATGCTTGTTTGTTATTACCTCCAGGTTGTCAGGACTCTAAACAGTGCTGGCATCAGTTGGGGTGGTGGATGGATGCCCAAGAATCACAAATTTGGGGAATTTGTGGCCTACCCTAAGTTAAAAGGCAGCCTCTGTGTGTTGGTAGTGTCAGATGGGGTGGTTGATGGAATGAGAGTCAGATGAGTGATGGGACTGATCCAGATGCGCTTCCTGGAGTTCTGGAGCAAACTTTATGCAGTACCAGTACTGGGAAGTGTGGTGAATGGTGTCACAGGTGTCTGGTATTGAAGCCTAGATAAGTAGGGTAGGTGGGCAACATTCAGACTGTGAATCCAGGAAGGAGGAGACCGGCTGTGGAGCAGTTGCTTTGCAAAGGAGAAATGGTGTCACATGAATGAGTTAGTTATTTATCACAGGTAAACAAAAAGGGAGCTGGGCATACCTTTTAGCATTGGAGCTAAGTCTCTGTTGTTATAGTATTCAATAGACAGATGTGGACAATGTGAGCCCAAGAATTTTGCTCAATAAGTGACTATGGAATGCATGAATGGATTTGATTCATTAGTCACTATATTGCAACATTATAAATGTTTAATCCTGGAGGAGAGGAACAGCATTATTCTTGAACAGAGCATTAAGTGTACAAATTGCAACTCTTAAAAAAGGTTTTTCTTCCCACAATGAAAACATCAAATAACAAATTTCAATTTGGTTTCTCAGAACAATTTCTCTAAGAATATATTTGGCTGACTTCTATGAACTTTTCTGACTTCTTTTTAAGTTTATATTTTTTCTTTTAGTAAATGTAAAACCTTCATAGTATATTAAATATATGCATTATTATAAATTTTGTTAAAATAGGTCCCAAGACAAATCAGGTAAATATAGTTTTAATTGTGTTTGTATTGAGTTCTATAAAACTTTCTGTGTATTTGTTGTATTTTTCTGGGGCAATTGTAAAGAGAAAAAATGGCCATAATCATGATGTGAGTAATTTTATGGATAGGCATATTAATGAAGACAGAGTTGGCCTCTAAAACTGCTGCCTGGAAGGGTGAGGGAGGATGGGTGTACCTCTGTTGCCAGCCAGAACAGGCATATCAGTGGGGTAATGGATGTTACAGTCAGATCATCTTCATATCTGAAAACGCATTTTGGAAATTCATCAGTTACTAAACAAACTTGTACACATCCAACCCCAAAAGAGTATGAGCAGAATTACTTTGCACGGGTGAAGAATGTCGCTTCTAGAAGATTTGGATTATTAATTAAAAGTTGCAGTACAAGGCAAGAAATACCTTGTCTTGTCACCAAAATCACCCAAACTGTTGCTATTACCACTGTTATCCACTGTAACTACAAGGTATAGACATCGTGGAAGATAGCATACATTTTGGCTTTATGCCATTGAAAAATACAACTCAAACCCACTGGGAAACTTCTTTCTTCGTACCTAGCTTTCACAGTGCTGAAGGTACTGTAAGGGAAAAAAAAAGTATCAAAGCAACAAACAAAACAAATTGTTTTTACTGAAGTGTAATATTTCATACATTTTCTTGACAGTATTTCTGTGCAGCCAACAGTCCAAATGATGCAAAAAGACAAATGGAAATATTTGTATGAGCATTTTAAAATATAAAAGTACATTCATTCTTACCCTTCCCTGACACAAAATAGAAACCAATTTCACATTAAAGAGGGTATATTCATTAATTTATTTATAATTAAGTTTATCATTTATCTTAGTCCTCATTCATGTAAACTTCTAATTCCTATGTATATTTTTCAGTACTTTTTTACTGTGCACATCTGTGTCTGTCAAGCTACTAATTAACTCAGAAGCTAAGTATATCCTGTTAAAATTGATGGAAAGAAAAATATTTGGTTCTGTGAAATATTTAGTTCTTTTCAGGAAGTGTGTTTTCCCTTACTAATGACACCCATACACATACAATATAGTAAAGCAAAGAACTATGAAATGAGGGTCTGAGGGAAAAGTATGGGCAAAATAATGCCCCCAGCAGGACAAATCTATCCTGGTAGTTTTGAACCCTTCAACAGCATTTGAAGTTTTCTAATAGTTTAGAAAATACTCTATCTTCGTAAATCACACCGTATTAAAAATTTTATGGCAATTTCAGGTTGGTAAAAACAGTAAGCTCTTCTCTCAGTGATACATGGCCCTCACTCCTATTCATAGATTCCATGCTGTGCTGGGCAAAGGACTTGTCACTGGCTACATTGAAGCCACTAACTGCATCTCATACATTGATAAAAATGATGGCATAGTGCTTATGTAAGCACGACTGCAGGCAGCCTGGATTCCTCCCCAGAACTCTGTATTTAGGTTTGTGGCCCAGATTTTCTTAAAGCTGAGGCTGCTATATATTCAGAGTAGAATACAAATGAGTTTCACAATATAAATTGCCTAAAGTTGAACTGTACCAAAGGTCACTTATTTATTCTCACGTTTTATTTGACCCTGTCGTGACATTGTCTGCCAGCTTGAATTTTATTATGGCCTAATATAAAAGCTCCATTACATTTTTCCAAGTCTGATTTCTTTTATATTTTGATACATGCATGTTTTATCAAGATGGTTTTGCCTTATGTGTAGAATTTTAAAAACAGTATGTGCAGAGGAGTCTAGTACTGACTTTCTGAGTCTTCTCTCTGGGATATGTTTTCTATTTTAAATATGCAGTGTCCTAGAGCATGTGTTATGTGCACAAAAGAACCTGACGCACTTTCCTTCTCTAACTGTCGTGTGCACTTCCTTCCTGTAAACAGAACAACATGTGTGGAGCTTTACCAGAGACAATACTGGACTTCTAAAACTGGAGATGGTTGAATGCTGTAATGTGGATGCCAGGGATTGAACTCAAGTCCTCTGGAACTGAGTCAGTGCTTGCTGCTCTTTCCTTCCAGCTCCCTCCCTGTCCCCTCAACAATGGAAGCTCACCTCCTTTTTGCATTTCTCTCTTCATATCACTCATATACTTTTATTCCTCTCTCTAGTGATCCTTCCCTGACTCAAGAACACAGATTTTTTTAAAGTATGACCTTATGAGTCTCTCAATTTCCTCACTTTCTACTTTTGTGTTAATGAGTTTGAGGCCTCTATTTTCTCTGGTTAATTTGGCTAAAAGTTTGTGAATCATGTTGACCTTTAAAAAAAACAAACTCTCAATTTTATTGATTTTTTTTTTGTCTTCTTGTTGTTGTTTGAGTTTAATTATTTCATTCTATCTACTCTTTGGGTGTTTCTTGGTTTTATTTCCTAAGGTTTTCAAACACATCATTAAGTTATTAATATGAGATCTCTGATGTTGATACTTAGAGCTATGACCACTATTCCTAGGACTGCCTTTATTATATCCTGGAGATTTGTGCATGCTGTATTTTCATTTTGATTCAATTTTAGTTTTATTCCTTTCTTAATATCTGACTCCACTCAATTTTAATTCAGTGATATTTTATAACCATGGATTTGTGTATTTGCTGTGATTTCTATTGATATATGGCCTTATCCCCTTGTGATAATGTAGGCTGTAGACCCAAAAGAAGTCTCAACAAACATTGGAAAGTTGATCTTATTGTTTATATATTTAAATAACACAAAATTTGGGTGTGTTTTTGTAGTGGGAGGAACCAATAAAAGGTCATTTTCATACTAACGTGTGAGCTCATCTTATGGAACCATATGCTGTCTACGCCTTATTCTGGGATAGAAGTCTTGTTTACATCTTTCTCTCATCACTATTTCCCCATTTCCTTTTCAGTTGGAAACTAAGTGTGAGCACTAGTCATATTCAGATACTTCCTATAGTTTTTATGTAATTATACTGGCTCCAATAGTGTCCTTCAAAAGTCCCTGTCATCTTAGGATCTTCAAATATGTCCCACTCAGAAATAGAGTTCAGAGACAGATGTAGTCACACTGAGACAACAATTATTAGGGTGTGCTGTACAAGCTAAGCAAAGACACGCAGGAGAATTGTGATAACAACAACAGGGGATGATGTGAAATAACTATAAGCCAAGAAATGGCAGGGCTTTTTGGCTAACCAGATTTTGGCAAAGGTAAAGAATGGCTTATCCAGATGAAAAGAGGTGGGTGGGTCTTTGCTATGCCTTGCTGATTCCAGACCATTTGTCTCTATCGTGTTGAAGGGCTACAATGTGATATGGCTCTCTTGATTTCTCTACGGTTCCTATTCTGAAGCTGAAGTCAATCATCAACTATTGAAATAGGTGGCACTCAGAGGAAGGGGAATCAGTATACCAGGATGAGACCTGATAGACTGTGATCATATGGTGGGGCAGGAGGTCCCCTTCTGTCACAGGCCTTGGGGACAGGAATAAGGTGAAAGAGGGCGGGAGGGGGAATGGGAAGATATGAGTAAGGGGATAATAATTGAGATGTAATCTGAATAAATTATTTAAATAAAAAAAGAAATAATGGGAACTTTAAAGTGCTGTTCAGAGACGAGATGATTAAGAAGTGAATGGTATTATTTGAGATCTTCATGGTAGGATCTCCATCACGGAATCTTGTAAGACTTTTAAGAAAAAGACTGCTATGTAGATAAATAACATACTCAAATTTCCTGTCTTCTGTCCTATGATTCTATGCGGCCTGAGGCTCTTGAGTTCTAAAAGGGCATCATGAAATATAGCCCTTTGAAACTGGAAGTTCATAGTAGGTATTCAGTAATTAGCAATGAAAGAACAGACCTAAGGGAATATGATTTTTTTGTTCATTTTTGAGACAGGGTTTCTCTGTGTAGCCTTGGCCATCCTGGACTCTCTTTGTAAACCTGACTGGCATCGAACTCACAAAGATACGCCTGCCTCTGCTTCTCGAGTGCTGGAATTAAAGACATGTACCACCACATCTGGCGATTTATTTTTTGTCACAATAGACATGCATAGTTCTGTATACCACTTCTCAGTAGATAACTTAACTAGTTATTCTCCTATTCCCTACTCTCCTAATTCATCCAATAACTTCACTAATTAATGTTAGACTTTCTACTTTGATAAAATATGAAGTAAGAAAAAGTCACAAAAATAGTATGTGTGGCTCCCATAGTTTTCCTCCATTTGCCTTGATGGTTATGTCTTAGAAAGTAAGGTGTGAGTGAGCTGTATCAAATTGCCACTAACTCTTTATTCTTTTCTTCGTTTTGATTACCCTCACTATATATGTCACTGTATTGATATCTCTGAAGAATCAACTTTAATTTTGTTTTCTATTATTTTTGTAAAGTTTTATCATTTGTCATTTTTGCCAGATTAGTGCCTGCTGTGCTCTTATTTTAATTTCTTGTACCAGAAGCTTAGATCATGCGTTTGTGATGTTTTCTCCTTTTGAAATGTAAATATTTAGTGCTATAAATTTCCCTTTCAGCACTTCTTTAGCTGTGCCTCATATGTTTTATGCTATTGTTAGTTTTTCTCCAGTTTAACTACTGAAATACTCAAAGTATATGTTTTAGGAATCTTCCTTCTATCTTTCTGTTCTGGATTTTTGCTTTTTGAATCCACCCTTATCATACAGCATGCCATCTAATATTAAAATACTTCCAAATTTATGACTTTTTAAATCTCTTTTTTTCATATCCAAATTCTTTTTAATATATTTTATTAATTTATTCATATTACATCTCAATTGTTATCCCATCCCTTGTATCCTCCCATTCCTCCCTCCCTCCCATTTTCCCCTTACTTCCCTCCCCTATGACTGTGACTGAGGGGGACCTCCTCCCCCTGTATATGCTCATAGGGTATCAAGTCCCTTCTTGGTAGCCTGCTATCCTTCCTCTGATTACCACCAGGCCTCCCCATTGAGGGGATGTGGTCAAGTATGGGGTACCAGAGTTCATGTGAAAGTCAGACCCCACTCTGCACTCAACTATGGAGAATGTTCTTTCCATTGGCTAGATCTGGGTAGGGGTTTGAAGTTGGTGGAAGACATAAGAGAGGCCTATAGAGAGTCACTGGAAGAGCAGACTTTTAAAATCTTTAAATGTGGTCTATCTTGGCATCTTTCACAAGCTCTTATGTGAGTCTGTTATGAAGTGGTTTGGCATATTCTGTTGGACACATTGATCACGTTCTGTGACTTGATGAGTTGAGGAAAAGCTGTGTAATTGTCTCCAAACATAGATGTAATGACAGCCTGCCAATCAGGCTTATTCTTCATAGACTTTGAATCTTTAGTTTGATATGCACACAGAAAGAATGGCACCTGTTTCCTCTTTATGACAGTGTCATCGGCAATTATCTCTATCTGTTAGCATCCCATCTACCTTCGTTCTATTTTGATTCCTGATTTCATGACATTCCTTTTCCAGAAAGTTCTTAGTTTGGTAACTTTGTTGTTATTTTTAAACATACAGCCTCTCTTTGCCATTTGTTTTTGAAGACATGTGCTCATGTAACTCCATCTGGCCTCAAATTTAGTTTGTAGCTGAGGATAAATTTGAACTAAACCTCTAGGTTTCCTCCGAGTTATCAAAAACCAGAAAGTTTGTTTTGTTTATTTTTGTTGTTGTTTCTTTAATTGGTCTCTTAAAAAGTAACACATGGAAAATATAAACAAAAAGAAGGGACATTATATTTTCAGGAACAATAGTGTAAAGCTTATTGTATTACTTCATTATGGAAGTCAGAAACCAACAAAGGGTAGATTGGGGCTATAAACTTTTCTTCAGCCCATTTACCAGACAGCATAGAAATCTATAATAGTCAGGCATATCTACTGGACTTGGACTCTGAAAAATATTATCATGATTTTCCTTCCCAGTCCACATAAATTCAGATATCAGATCACACACATCTTGCAGGAACATTTATAAAACATGCTTGCTCTCATTCACTTGTTCAACTCCATCATCAATGTGCTTTTCTTCATGATGACACTGCTGTCTGCAGTAAGCAGTTCTTAGGACACTTACAATCATGACCCTCACAGCCTTTTTGTGTCTGTCTACTCTCTAGGTGAGAAGTCACAGTGTGAGGGGAAAGAACCTCACTTGCTGGTCATCATCAGCTCACCATTCTCGAGGAATGCAATGCGTCTCAAAATGTGTGGCATCTCTGCAGACACAGTGTGCATGCTTATGTGTCTTTATATATAACCTGGCTACCCCCAAGCTTATTTTCTTTAGTCAAACCAAACTTTTGCCCCAAAAAGACTGCGGTTTCTTTCTCTCTTGATGAAATGTCATCTTTTATTTTGGCTAAAAATGTGTTATAACAATAGGTTTTGTTAACTAAGGGGCAGACTATTATGAGACTACACACTTATAAAATATACAAAAACTATGTATGAAAAGTAAAGATTGTATAACCTGCAACATTGGTTCACACATATCTGTGCAAAGTGAATGATGTAAGTTCATATGTTTCTGGACACCTGGAGCTTCCTCATCTTGCCCTATTCATAATGCTCATAATTTTTGTCTTGGATCATAAATTTTGTCTTGGTCCAGATTTTTTTTTAAAGTAAGTACATATGACAGTGAGCTAAGAGAGCTATCATGTTTGTTTTCTAAGCTTAGAAAACAACCAGCATTCTGTATATTTTTGCAATTGGCTCCTTGGCAGCTTTTTAAAATTACCTTTTCATTTGTATGATTTTACTGCAGGATATTTTTGAAGTACTTTCTGAGTCTATAATCAAGGATCTTCTTGCTAATCCTCTGACTCACCCATGTCCTCCTCCATCCTTCTCCTCCTCCTATTTTCCCCTTCTTCCTTTTCCTCTCCTTTCTTTTACTATGGGAGTGTTTTGCTATGTAGGCCAGGCTTTCCTCAAATTCACCATCTCCCTGCCTTGCATCACAACCCCATGTGCTAAGATTGAAGGTGTGTATCCAAAGGCCTTGCTAACCCCTCCTAATCTCCACATTGTTACAATCAAATAGAAGCCTTGCACAAATGAGGCAACTATTTTGTGACTGAACTACAACCTCAGCCCCTAAAACTACTTTTAGTTAGTCAAAGAAGGGAAATGGGCCCTAAATTTAAGACTATCTTAGTAAAATTAGTTAAAAAGCTGGAAGAGATGCACCAAGGGACTGCATAACCTTGCTCTTTGAAATCATGTGTAAAGCACTATCTGCCCTGCATTCTCTTGCAAACAGTTGTGAGGAGAGCCTAAAATATGTATTGACTTCATATCCTGGGCCATACTGTGAGTGTGGTCAGAGACTGAATGCTTCCTCTGTGCAATTAGGGCAATAGTTTTGCATCAAGAGATGAGAGAAATCGACTGAAACCTTGCTGTTGACTGTCACAAACTCATAGGTAAGTAAAGTCCTAGGCAGACACAGAGAGTGGGAGGATGAAGCTTACTGGGAGAAAGTAGTTGCTGTAAGAGAGTGGCTCTACGTCTTGACAATGAATGCTGAATTCACAGCTCCTTGAATCCCATCTTAACATAACAAGTGTTACAGTAGTGCTTTATGCTTAACTGAAGTATATTGGACAAGACTGTTCCCTGAACACTTGATTGGGGTTACTCAAAGTGCTGGTCTCCTGCCTATCCTGATTATAATTTTTTAGGTTTCATGAAATCATGTGGGATCTGGCATAAGCATCCAAGACGAGAATACATGTGCACTTAGTAGCCTGAGTCCCATGTTTTCTGGGATTGGACTGTAGTCTTAAACTTAATGAAAATCTGTGCCATGAGCTTAAAATGGGTACAGCTGTTCTGTGTATTTATCTTAATCTCCAGCTGAATATGATCGTTTTTTTTCATAAACTATTCTCAGAATGAACATTCAGCACAATTAGCAGCCAGTCCTTGTCTAAAGTGAGATCTCGCACACATGGGACCTGGTAACTGGAGCATATTAACTGGTGCTTAATCAGATGACCACATTGCCATAGTTCTCTGTTGTTAGAGCATCAAAGACTGCGCTGTTTATTAGGAAAAAATTATAGTCTCCACTTCTGGAAACAGGGAAGTAGGTGGTTCAGAGGCCACATCAAGCAACAGCCTGGTGAGTATTTGCAGTCTTCAGTCACTGTGCATTGGCATAGGCAGGTAGGCACTTACAAGATGGTTTTCCCTCAAGGTCAGATCAATTATGAATGCATGACGTAACCATTTCAAGGCAACACAGCGTCATCACCCAATCAGATGACCAATCTTTGAATAACATCAACATATGTATTTGAGGATTAAGTTTACAACAAACATTATTCCAAAAACATGTGGCATCTTCCTTGGTTATTTTTCAAGTGATTTTTAATTCTTATTAATTAGTAAAGTAATCAATATATTCCCTATTAACTATGACAATTCTGTCATTGGAGTCTCATACACTTCAACAGACAAAATTTTCTAGTTTCTTTGCTTGTGTTTTAGCTTAATTGGCTATGCTCCATGACTTTTCTTTTCTTTCTTCTTTATTTTTAATTATGCGTATACCTGTATGTTTGTATGAGCTTATATATCCATGTGTGCAGATAGCAACAGAGGGAGGAAAGCCAAGGGTGATAGATCTCCCAGAGATCAAGACTCAAGTGGTTATTGGCTACCCAACATGAGTCCCAGGAACCCAAAGAAAGCTAAACTCAGGTACTGTGCAAGAGTAGTACTTGCTCTCAACTGATGAGCTATCTCTACAGCCATGATGATATATCTTTTCTATCCACATGAACAGATAAGGGTAATCAGCCTGGCAGAAATTAAGATCTTCTAAAGAACCACTTCTGTTTCTCAATCTGACTATCAGACCACTGAAACAGTGGACACTGGGTAAATTACAGGTGCAGAATCCAGCAGTTGAAAAGGCCTTAATTTTACCTTTCTTTACAAATGAGAGGTGAGCATAGAGTGTATGTGGTCTTTGCCTTTGCTGACAGATTTCAGGGTGAGGTCATGGCATGTCTGTGAGGATGAAGCCAATTGACAAGCAAAGTGACTGCCTCACAAACACAGGGGTACCTGCAAAAAAATCTCTGAAAGAGCACTAATGTCTTCTGTGCTGCTCACAGGATCACTAGATTGCAGCATTGACTTCTCACCCTTGCCTCAGATAAGCACTGCATCTCATCTTTTCTTGAGTTATGAACAGGCTATGGTCTTTCACCCCAAACATTGAATCCCAGTGTATATTACTCCATATCTCTGTTTTTTTTTTTTACAAAATCATTTGCTTTTATTTTATTTTTAATATATTTTATTAATTTATTCATATTATATCTCAGTTGTTATCCCATCTCTTGTATCCTCCCATTCCTCCCTCCCTCCCATTTCCCCCTTACTCCCCTCTGCTATGGCTGTGACTGAGGGGGACCTCCTCCCCCTGTATATGCTCATAGGGTATCAAGTCTCTTCTTGGTAGCCTGCTATCCTTCCTCTGAGTGCCACCAGGCCTCCCCTTCCAGGGGATGTGGTCAAATATGGGGCACCAGAGTTCATGTGAAAGTCAGACCCCGCTCTCCATTCAACTGTGGAGAATGTCCTGTCCATTGACTTTAAAAAAAGGAAAATAAACCCTTCCTTTTTGCTATGAAATTTGACAAAGTATATATATATATATATATATATATTATATATACATACATATACATATAACTAAATATAAATATTCAACAATATATAATTACATAAAGTGTATATATATAACCAATAACTAATATATGTTATTAATCATTAGCTTTCTTAATTAGTATAAAATTAATATTACAGTTCCAGTTGTAATTTGGCAATCATCAATTAAAATGTTTTAAACTTACAAAATTAAAATTGTAACATTAGATGAGTGGTGTGGAGCTTAGATAGAGGTCACAGAGAAATTGCCAAGTTTTCCATCTGGGAAATATGCATTGTGAGTTATGCTAAAGGACAAAGAGCATGATTTTTTTCAAATGATACATAGCACAAGATAAAAGAGGAAGATTGGCCTGTGCGAGAGCTCATTTGTCCGTAAACCTGAGGAGCTGAGTCAGATCTTCAGAACCCAGTAGTCCTGGAAGTAAGAACTGTCTCCTACAGTTGTCCTCTGACTTCAGCATATCCACACTGCACCCTCTGTCTCTATAGTCTCTCTTCTTCCCTTCCCTCTCTCATACATACCATACAAATAAGTAAGTACATGTTAAAAACTATTTATAAAAAGAGGGAAGGTGATGATTATCACATGGTTCTTAAGTGACAATGTAAACAAACATAATGCATCGACATTGTTTAGATCTCAATTTAAGCAACCATTTTAAAAAGAGATCTGGGAGATTAGGAAAAGTTTACAGGTGAGCTAGGTATTTGATGGTATTAAACAACTGTTACTGATTTTATCATGAATTTCATCACATTGTAGTTGTTTCATTTAGACACAAACCAGGAATTTCCTATTTTAAATATAGTGGCACTACTGCATTACTTTAGCATTTAATGGACATTGTTGGAGGAGGAAGGCAGATGATAGACACATGAAATAATGGGAACAAGCGGGGGCACCAGCTCATTCTAATCTATAATTTTTGAAAAAAATTATATATAATAGATTAACGGGGATATTATTAATAGCTTTAAGTATTGAATTTTATAAAACCAGTGACAATTACTCCTTCTTAATGTGCACACATCTTTCAAAGCTTATGAATTCTTTTATCTGAGCATCTCAGGGAAATGTCATCATTTCTGGTCCCTTAAGAAGCTGTGGTGCTAACTGTGCACTTTAGTTGAAGGGAAACTGCCCCCACATTCATTTCTGTTTGTCTACTGAGAGTAGTTTCTGCATTTAGAATTTGATGGCTTTCTGAAGGTGGGTAAAGTACACTGGCTCTATAATGCATTTGTCTACATGCAAAATGAGATGATCTCCCTCTCCTGGGGACCATGTCTTTCAAGTTCTTAGCTGTACCTGAACACTGTCCTGTTATCATTTCCAGGTTTGATCTATATTTATGACTTCTATTTTTTTTGTTGTCGTCAGTGTCTATATATGGTGTAGCTCATTGACATTCAACTCTCTTAGTCTCCAATATACAACAATTAAATACGATATTGTTTTTATTCTCCCTACTCTAAAAAAATTGAAATCACTAAGTTTATATACTTTATCAAATTTTAGTATGCAAAATAACAACTTGTAAACATCCCATTGAAATAGAAATTTTGTGTTATCATTAAAGTCTATCTTAGTTAGCTGGGAATGAAGCCAGGGATCCGATATTGTTTTGAGTATAGGAAGTTCATGTTCTTATCCAGAGGCCACTATCTCAAAGCCTATTACAATCATTTACTACATATTAGGAAATTTTATTTATTTTTTTGAAAAAAATCTTTAAATACATAATTTTTTACCACAGAATATCACCACAGCAAAGATAAAAACATTAAAAAGAGAATAACTTAAACTCTTTATATTGTTTTGGATACTTATTCATGTGATGTTAATAAAAGTAATTATATTAAGTGATTTTCTTCTTTTATAGAATACACATTTTTTTACTAATTTATTCAGATTACAACTCAATTGTGCTCCCATCACTTGGATCCTCCCGTTCCTCCTACCTTCCACCCCAACCCTATTACCCTCCCTTAGGTCCATGTCTGAAGGGGATCTTCTCCCTCACTTTATGGTCACGGGCTAACAAGTCTCATCTTGGTAGTCTGCCTATTCTTTCTTTGAGTGCCACCATGGCTCCCCACCAAGGAGGGGTTCATCAAATATGGGGCACCAGAGCTCATGTCAGAATTAGTCCCTGATCTCCACATAACTATGTAGGATGTCCTGTCCATTGGCTAGATCAGAGTGGAGGCTCAGTGGTTACTGCTTGTATTGTCCTTGGCTAGTGCAACAGTTGGAGCAGATACCCCTGCCCCTGATCCATCATTATGGATCATTATGATGTTCTTCTTGTAGCTTTCTAAGATCCTCTGGATCCCTCTATTTCCCCATCTCCTATATTTCTCTTACCAAGAGTCCCAGTTGGATGTCCTCACATCTGTCCCAATCTCCTGGTAAGTGAAGACTTTTGAGCTAGTGTCCAATTATAAGTGAGTATATACCATGTGAGTCTTTCTGTTTCTGGGTTAACTCACTCAGTATGATCATCTCGAATTTCCTCAATTTGTCCACAAATTTCTGAATTTCCTTGTTTTTTTTTATAGCTGAGTAATATTCTATAGTGTATATGTACCACAGTTTTTTTATCCATTCTTCTACTGAGGGACACTTAGGCTGTTTCCATGTTCTGGCTATTATGAATAAGGCTGCTATGAACATGGTTGAGAAAAGTTTCTTGTTGTGTGCTAGAGCATCTTCTGGGTATATTCCAAGGAGTGGAATAGCTGGGTCTTGAGAAAGCCTAATTCCCAGTTTTCTGAGATAGTGCCAGATAGATTTCCAAAGTGGCTGTACTAGTTTGCATTCCCACCAGCAATGAAGGAGTGTTCCTCTTTCTCTTCACCAGCATGTGGTGTCACTTGAATTTTTGATCTTAGCCATTCTGATGGGTGTAAGATGGAATCTCAGAGTTGTTTTAATTTGCATTTCTCTGATGACTAAAGATGTTGAGGATTTCTTAAGTGTTTCTCAGCCATTCAATATTCTTCTGTTGAGAATTCTCTGTTTAGTTCTGAGCCCCATTTCTCAATTGGGTTATTTGGTTTGGTGGTGTTTAATTTCTTGAGTTCTTTATGTATTTTGGATATTAGACCTTTGTCAGATGTAGGGTTGGTGAAGATGTTGTTGCTTTGTTCTGTTGACAGTGTCTCCTGCCTTACAGAAGCTTCTCAGCCTTATGAAGTCCCATTTGTTAATTGTTGAGCTTAAGGCCTGGGCTGTTGGAGTTCTGTTCAGGAAGTTGTCTCCTGTGCCAATGTGCTTCAGGCTCTTCCCCACATTTTCCTCTAACCAATTTAATGTCTCTGGTTTTATGTTGAGGTCTTTAATCCACTTGGACTTGAGTTTTGTGCATGGTGAGAAATATGGGTCCAATTGCATTTTTCTACACGTAGACATCCAGTTAGACCAGCACCATTTGTTGAATATTCTATCCTTTTTCCATTGAATAGATTTAGCTTCTTTGTCAAAAATCAAGTGACTATATGTGTGAGGATTCATTTCTGGGTCTTCAATTCAATTCCATTGATCAATCACCCTATTGCTGTGCCAGTACCATGCTGTTTTAATTACTATTGCTCTATAGTACAGCTTGAGATCAGGTATGGAGAGTTCTCCAGAGGATCTTTTATTGTATAGGATTGTTTGGTTGCATCCTCCTGCAGTTATTTACAGACTTTATTAGTTTCTTCTATTATCATCTTCCTTGAAGTCATTTTCTTGTATTTCGGTTGTGTTTGGGTTCTCAGGGCTGTTTTCTTTGGGATACCTGGGATCTGGAGATGCTGAACTGTTTTGGTTTTTGTTTGCATTCTTACACTGTCCTTTTGTCATTTTGGTGTCTCTGATGTTGGGAAGTAGCTTCTGGTGTCCTTCACTGGTTATTGAGTGTGTATAATTGGTGAATGATTACAGGTCTCGGGCTCTTGCCTGTGGGGATCAAGGAGTTCTTCCCTGGAACAGGCAGGTGACCTGGTTTCCACTCCTGGAGACTTTGCTCTACACCTTAGGCTCCAGACTGAGTCAGCAGAAGTAGGTTTCTGTCTGGACCCTTTCACTGTACTGCTGTGATTCACATCAGCTGTTTTGGAAACAAGGCCATGGTTGGCACACACTCTTGTTGGGCAGGTTGGTCCCAGCTGCCTGTCCATTCTGCCTCCTTGTAGCCAAGATGCCACCTGGGTCAGACCCTCTGAGCTGTGGTTGCCTTTTAGATCAGTGTCTAGACACTGCAGGGGTATCCAGTCCCTTCTGAAAGCATGGGAATCCTGCCAGGCCTGTGGGACCTGATGCAGTTATGTTCTGTCTATTGGAGTGTGCAGAATCAGTATACCGGCCGAGAGACAGGACAGGACCATGGGCTGCATGCTATGGTTTTGTAGGTCATTTCAAGCTGCCTGCACTTCCTGAGGCCCTATAGCCAAGACCCCATCTGGGTCAGACCCTCTGAGCTGTGGTCGCCATTTAGCTCAGCGTCTAGACACCACAGGGGTGTCCAGTCTCTCCCAAGAGTGTGGGAGATCCTGCCAGGCCTGTGGGAACAGTCCAAGCTGGGTTCTAACTGCCCGTGTCTGTGGGCTCAGTCCATTGTGTATGACTCTAATTTGGACCCATTCCACCCTGCGAGCTGCATGTGTGCTCTTGCTATTTTAGGTGGGCCCAGCTGCCTGTGTTTCCTCTAGGCCCCGGGCCCTTCACAATTTGGCATGGGGAGGGTAGAGGGATCCAAGGGCAGTTTCAACCATTTCCCTGAGACTCGTCAGGCCAGGGCTCTGGTGTACCACCGCCCCACACAATGAATTTGTGCTTTATAGGCCAGCTGCAGCCACAGGTGGGTTCCATTCGAGGGTCTGGAGAGTGGGTTCAGGACCTCTGTGGTATGTTGTTTGACCTGAGGCCAGGCGCGCTGGTGGTCTGCAGTGTGTGGGACCCTACTCACCTACAGTTCTCTAGATCCAGCAGTCTGTGGCTCCATTCAAGTTCCTGGTCTCTGTGCAGTAGATCAGATACAGTGCATACTGGGTGCCGCCATCTTGGAACTCCCCTATTAAGTGATTTTCAAAGGTTGTGTTATATGGCAGAATAGTTGAAGTGAAGTGTGATGATGATGATGATGATGATGATGATGATGATGATGATGATTATGATGATGATGATGATTTGTCTTAGTTATTTCAAGTGACCTGGGCAAAATCTCCAAGGTCTATTATGTGTCCCTGCAATTAAGAAACCAGACAATTCCCAAACTGGCATATGGCTATCTCGTCAACAGCTGACTTGAGGCTGCTATGGACCACACTGTAAAGTGCCTGTAGAGAAAGAACACAATACTCAGCACTAAACATCTGTGTGTTCACAGCATCCATATGTGCACACCCCTAGAGACCAGACTGAGAAGACAGGATATTGTCTTCTGGAAAGCCAATTTGCTACAGTAACATAAGTTCAGAAAGACCTTCTCAGTGAGAATTTATGAAGAATACTCCCAGGCATAGGGAAGAGAAACCATATAGTACAATTCCAACCAATATAATTATTTTTCTTCCTCTGGATGCTTCCCTGAGCACTAGCACCACTACTGAACACCAAACAGATTTTTTTAAAAAGTCAGTTTGAAAACTTGAGACAAGACACAGGAGAAAAGGCTGCAAATCTCCCATATTAGGGAAAGAAGTGGCTGTAAGATTAAATCATGTTCAGTATTAATTCATTCAATCTATTAAGTTGGAAATGAGTCTAAGGTGAAATACTCATAGAATTTCAAAGCAAACAATCTGAGAATTCTTTACATTGTTAACATGTTTATCTAATAGCAATACAAGAATTTATCTGGTTACATTTAAGGGAAAATTATAGTCACTGACTGCTACTATTTCTAGATAAAAATATCTCCAATCATAGTTGTGTATTGTGTACTTTTAATCACAGCACTCAAGTGGTAGAGACAGGAAGATCTCTAAGAGTTCCAGGGCTCCACGCCACCCAGGGTTATCAAGTAAGACTCAGTCTCTCTCTCTCTCCCTCCCTCCACCTTCCCTCTCTCCTCCTCCTCTCTCCTCCTCTCTCCTCCTCTCTCTTCTCTCTTCTCTCCTCTCTCCTCTCTCTCTCTCTCTCTCTCTCTCTCTCTCTCTCTCTCTCTCTCTCTCTCTCTCTCTCTCTCTCTCTCTCTCTCTCTCACCCACACACACACACACACACACACACAAATAAATAGCCTTTACCTGTTTGGAAAGCATATAACAAAATTATATTAATGTTCTCTAATGAGGAAATGAGACAAACAAATAGCAAAATAGAATTTAGACTGATAATTTGCTACTAGAGCCTGTGAGTTTTGTTGCTGCTTTAAGTATAGTCTTCCATGACCTTATCCAGAATCACCCATGATTTAGGGACTGTGGCAAGTAGCCCAGAACCTGTACTTCTTAATAGCTCTTAAGTAAACCAAAATGCACTCTTAGTTGAGAAATGTGATTTATATAAAGTTTTAGAATTAGATTTTTCTTCTATTGTTATAATAACCATATATATATATATAAAATTAAAAAAATACAGTTAACAAATTGTTTCATCAAATTAGTCATTAAAAACACGTAACCTTCTAAGGACAGAAAGAATTGTTGAATTATCATGACCATCTGAATATTAAAATTTAATAACTGTCTTTATATCCATAAAGGACATTTGTAATTGATCAGCGGGTTAAACAAGAATATGCTTATCAAACAGAATACTGTCAAAAATATCGACAGTGTTTTACTAGCTATATAGATAGGTGAGAAAAAGCACAAAGATAGTAGATAGTTAGACAGATAATAGAAAAAGGTAGATATTCACAGTCTGATGATAAAATCTAGATGTAGTATGCACCTCTCTCTGGGCCCTATAGATAGAGACCGAATGTGCAGAGGTATAGGACATGAGACTGCATTGACAGCTTTCATGCCAAACCCCCTGCCTAGGTTGAGACTTCTTTCCATTTTGAAGCTGTTTTTGTATTATTACCAACACATGTAATGATCAAATTAAGTAAGAGACATACTTCAGACAATGGACCATACAGTAGCGTAAATGCTGAGCAGAATTCAAGATTACCTTCTGTCACTAAGTTCCATTGCTATGTAATTTCATCAGGACTAAAGAGATGAAGGGTCATCACAGGATTCTAGAAAGTTCCCAGAGACAGACAGATCGGAAAGACTCTGACTACAATCCTGGTAGCAGCTGTTTGCAGGATATTGGACAGTTCAGCATATCTCTGAAATGTAAGCAATTTAGTGAAAACTTCAGTCAAAGACCAAAGTATTCATGTTTTGGGTGACACACAAAATTTGTTTCAGTAACTTTAATTTATCACTCCAAGAGGAAGCAAACCAGCATTCTGGGGTTCAAAGAACTGGATAAACAGATGCTGAACTATGTACAAAACTATTGTTGTTAAATGGTGTGTTGCTTGCATTTGATCACAAATATAGAAATGCAAAGGAAACACACAAAAACAAAAATAACTTTTTTCTTCCCTTGCAGGCCATTAACAAAATAGATAAATTCCATCTAGTGTTGAAGCTGAAGTTGTCTTAACTGAAGTAGATTATTTCCAAAAGTCATTGTCCTCTTGAGTTTTCAATCCTGTTGTGACTCCACACTGTTCTTTGACCAGGTTCCTTTATTCTCCTCACTAATTCAATGTTTGTATATTTGTCTGATATTATTCTAAAAAACCTTGATAGTTGCAAGATAAAAGTTTCCCTAGGGCAGTAACCACCCCAAAGACCCATTCTTTTTACATTTAACTCCTACATATTCATTAGATAATTACTGTTCATTTTTGAACAACAAATATAAAGGCTACTTAGCTAAATACTATCAATAATTATTTTGTCAGTGTACTAGAATCATCAATTGAAAGTCAGAGACAGACTGGTGCAGATACCTCAATCCATGGTATGCATGCAGTGCAAGCATAAAGATGTGATTTTGATCCTAAAATCCACATAAGCACTTGGGAAAGGTGCTACACATTTGTGATCTTGCATTAAGGAGAAAGAAACCTAAAGCTTCCCAGTGATCTCAACAAGCCCTAGGGAAATTAAAGACCCTGTCTCAAAAACAAGATGAGGTCTGGGGCTTGGTGGTGTATACCTTTAATACCAACCAGCACTCAAAAGGCAGAGACAATTGGATCTCTGAATTCAAGGCCAGCCTCGTCTACAGAGTGAGTTTCAGGACAACCAGGGATAACCAGAGAAACAAAACAAAACAAAACAAACAAAAACAAAACAGAACAAAGCAAGATGAGTGGTTGAAGAGGTAACTACTCTGACCAAGACAAAAGTTCAGTTCAGAGCACGCCACTGAGAGGCCCATAACCACCTATAACACCAGCTTCAGGAGATCCAGTGCCTTTTTATGGCCTATGTGGTCACTTTCACTTACATGCATATACCTCTTCCATATACACCACACAATTAAAGATAAAAACAAACCTAAAGCATTTCAAGAGGGGTAGGTCCTGAGGAAGGACACTTCTAGTCTCCACAGGCATGTGTACCATGTGCACACTCATCTACTTACTCCCAAACAACCACGTACGCATCCAAACCAGCACCCCTCTCCCACTGAGGCTCACAGAAATGAAAAACAAGGCAGACAAACAGAAGAGGTAAAAAAAAAAATTCTCAATGTAGTGTTACTGACCAACACTGCTATATGGATTCAGGAAGCTATACTATGCTAACACTAATCAAAGGGTTGTGAACGTAATAAATTATTGTATGATAAAGCAGTTGATTACCCAGAAGATGTAATGATTTTTAACGTACATGCACTTAAAAGTAGATCAGAAAAATCCATGAGAGAAATCTGGAGAGAACAATAAGGAGAAATTGATAAGCTCACTATTGTCTTTGGCAGCTCACTCTTTTTTCATTTTTTATTAAAAATTTTTTATTTTTACATATACTTTTATATCATCACACATATATACAATAAAATACCTACAGCAAGAAGAATCATGAAACAATCAGAAATTATATAAATGTTACTTTCTGACTGTTTTTGCTATTTGTATTTTGCAGCCTTGAAGAAAACATCTTTCTTATCTTGATACATCTAAAATTCTGAACGTAAATCAATATCTATCATATCTCATCATCATCAATTTAAAACATTTATCTAGACCTAGACATATCTTAATCCCTAAACAACTAATCTTCATTGTAAAACTAAAGTATCTGGTTTTCAACCCCATCATAGACTTGAGAAGGATTGATTACCTGAGTATACAGGGAGTATACAGGCTTAGCAGCTTTCCAAATGAGAAGATGACAGAGACAGTTTGATACCTGAACAGTCACCTAAAACTCTCAATTACATTGGAGAATCATCTTGAGTCTTCTGGCCCAATATATCTGACAGACATATTTGTGAGGCAGGAACTATTGAGGACTTGCTAACCTTGTCTTGGCAGAGTTTGACTGTTGCCTCTGCCTGCATCCAAGCTTGCCTTTTTAAAGGTAGAATTCTGTCTATGTTAGAAATGAAGACATTTTCCCCCCAGTGGCTGTTTTGCCATATTTGAAGCCATCTCCGTAAGGAGGTTTTTTGATGCTCATCTTCCTCTGTGAAATAGGCTGAGTGTTGCCAGGAGTTAACCTGTCTCATTGTCAGTGAATTGTTAAAATAATAAAAACATTTTAAAATGCCATATTCTGTATGTCTCTCATGTTTTTTGAATATCTTATCTAATTATTTTACCTTATCTTACTGTAGAATCATATATATCTGTTGCACCTAAGATGTATATTCTTGTGATAAAAATAGACTAGCAATTGATATGACCATGATTTGATCAACTAACAATTAACCTGGGTAACTTACTTATCCTAAACAGCCTGCAATAGCACTTTCAAAGTATTGAAAGTAAACCTTGTATTATAATTGAGTTATATAGGAGAAATTAATAAGCTCACTATTGTCTTTGGCAGCTCACTCTTGCCACATCAGGATGTACAATGCAGAGAATGAGGGGAGATTGGAACTAAGCCACTGCATCAGTCACATGGGGCTGACAGACTTCTATAAAGGACTTCAGCCAAGAAAGCTTTAGCTCACATAGAAGGCTCTATAAACTGATTGCATTCTGGGTCACAAAGCACATTATAGGAAATATGAAGTAGTCAAGTCATGCAAAGAGTACTTCAGACCACAAGAAAATTAAATAAAAATCAGTAACAGAAAGACAACTAGAACACCAAAAAATTTGGAGGCTAGTCAACTTTTTATAAAAATGGGACAAAATAAGATGTCTTGGAGAAATTTTAAGCCATTTTGAATTAAATGAAAATGAAAAAACTACTTGTTAAAATCCTTGGGATTAAGCTAATAATGCTAGAAAGAAACTTAAATCAAACTTAAATGTACTAGAGAAAAAGAAATATGTAAATTCAATATCTAAATTTCCATCTTAAGAAATGACAACAAGAAGAATCAACTAAATAAAAAATGAAGGTAGATAAAGAAGTAATAAAATTCTATCAGAAATTAATTAAATTGAAAACCAGAAATCAACAGAGAAAAAATCCAATAAATTAGCAAATGGCTATTTGAAAAGATGTATAATTAATGAAGTACAGTTATTATAGGAAGAAAATGGAAAAATATAAAAATTAAAGAAAATATCTGCCAGTTAGAGTTATCAAGGGTGTAATGGGAGTTATTCAAATCAACAACCATAAGATAACCCAACTTTGGAAACTAAGGGGTTTGAATGGATAATTCTCCAAAACTGATATAACAATGAATCATAAATAGGCGAACATTGCTTAAAATCACTAGTCATCTCTGAAACGAAAATAGAAACTACATTAATATACTGACTGCTATTCATTAGAATAATTACCATAAAATAATTAGACATATATGGAGGTCAGCATGCAGTGGATGGATTGGAGACTTCCTATTTTTCTGGGGAAAATACGCAAAATGATGTAGCTACTTTGAAAAATTGTTGGCCATTCCTCAATTATCAGCTCCAAGTTCTTTAGGACTTAGGAATCTTACCATTGTAGTAAATGAAAATATATCCAATGGGGAGCCAGCACAAATGGCATGTGCAAAAACTACTACTACAGTATAGCACTACTACAGATAGTGCTTTAAAGGAGCACTATCTATAGAGTCACAATGTGTCTTGAGGAAGCCCTATTCCCATTTTTCTGAGATAGCACCAGATAGATTTCCAAAGTGGCTGTACTAGTTTGCATTCCCACCAGCAATGAAGGAGTGTTCCTCTCTCCCCACATCCTCGCCAGCATGTGGTGTCGCTTGAGTTTTTGATCTTAGCCATTCTGATGGGTGTAAGATGGAATCTCAGAGTTGTTTTGATTTGCATTTCCCTGATGACTAAGGAGGTTGAGCATTTCTTTAAGTGTTTCTCAGCCATTTGATATTCCTCCGTTGAGAATTCTCTGTTTAGTTCCAAGCCCCATTTCTCAATTGAGTTATTTGGTTTGGTGGTGTTTAATTTCTTGAGTTCTTTATATATTTTGGATATTAGACCTTTGTCAGATGTAGGGTTGGTGAAGATTTTTTCCCAGTCTGTAGGCTGTCGCTTTGTTCTCTTGACAGTGTCTCCCTCCTTACAGAAGCTTCTCAGCCTCATGAGGTCCCATTTATTAATTGTTGACATTAAGGCTTGGGCTGTTGGTGTTCTGTTCAGGAAGTGTTCTACTCCTTGGAATATACCCAGAAGATGCTCCAGCACACAACAAGAAAATTTGCTCAACCGTGTTCATAGCAGCCTTATTCATAATAGCCAGAACATGGAAACAGCCTAAGTGTCCCTCAGTAGAAGAATGGATAAAGAAACTGTGGTACATATACACTATGGAATACTACTCAGCTATTAAAAACAAGGAATTCCCGAAATTTGTGGATAAATGGATTGATCTAGAAATTATCATACTGAGTGAGTTAACCCAGAAGCAGAAAGACTAAAATGGTATATACTCACTTATATCTGCATACTAGCCCAAGGGGCATGTCCCATGAAAGCCCTCACTTACCAGGAAACTGGGACAGAGGGGAGGACATCCTATTGGGACTCTAGATGAGAGAAGCATGGGAGAATGGCAAAGTAGAAGGATCCAGAGGGTCCTAGAAACCTACAAGTAGAACATTATGATAGGCAGATTTGGACCCAGGGGTCCTGCTCATACTAAGGCACCAGCCAAGGACAATACAGGCGGTAAACTTTAAACCCCTACCCAGATCTAGCCAATGGTCAGAACATTCTTCACAGTTGAGTGGAGAGTGGGGTATGACTTTCTCACGTACTCTGGTGCCTCACATTTGACCATGTCCCCTGGAGGGGGAGACCTGGTGGCACTCAGAGGAAGGACAGCAGGCTACCGAGAAGAGACTTGATACCCTATGAGCATATACAGGGGGAGATAATTACCCTCAGGAACAGTCATAGGGGAGGGGAATAAAGGGAAAATGGGAGGGAGGGAAGAATGGGAGGACACAAGGGATGGGATAACCATTGAGATGTAACAAGAATAAATTAATAATAAAAAATTTAAAAAAAGAGTCACAATGTATAAATGATTTAAATGTGTATTCAGTTGTGAATGGAATAAAATTACAGTATGTTCATATATTGGAACGAAGACAATTCTAATAAGATGAACTTTGACAACATTAGGATAAATAAAGGAATTAAGGTTCTTGTGCATGAAATGCACAGAGCCTATGGTTTATATATTTGAAATGTTCAAAAACTGCTCCATCAAGACATAAATAGATTAAGGTCTTCAAAGAGAAAAGGTAGGAATGACAAGAGAGTGGCTGCTAATTGGCTAATGGCTCATTAGATCTGATTTCATCACCCTTGGGAATGTACTAACAATTACCAAAATTCAAGCTTCAAAGAATAAACTTAATTCATTTTATGTGATCTATCTCAACAAGGCACTTTTTAAAATTATGCTCTATGTGTGTGTGTGTGTGTGTGTATGTGTGTAGTATATTCCCATGTCTTTGTATTTGAAAATTTGTGGGCTTGTTTAAGTTTTCTCAACTCATAACACTGAAGATGGTCATTTGTTATCTTTAAAAATAAACTCAAGTAATTATGTTCTTGTGACATACTCAACCAGAGTAGAAGATGTAAACAGTTTTTTCATGAGAACCCAGATATTAACAGTCCATGTTGCCTCTTCAAACTAATTTGTAAGACACTAAAACTGTTGAGTTGTGTTGGATGAATAAGCAATTTCAGGAACCTCTATGAGGCATAGTGTTTGTGTCTGGCATCTCAACCAATCTAAGAAAATCTAGATGCATTGTATGGGTACTGTTGAAAAGAAAGTTTCTATTCTTGCTTTTGATCTGTTTCACTTCCTAGAATCTGGACTCTTCATAAAGAAAACAAAAATTTTTGTCAACATTATGCTAGGTATTTTCAAATGTCAATGTACTCCTCTGGCCTCTTTCTTGAGTTATGGTCATAACTCCACTTGTACACAAAGTGACTTCTTCCTGGAATCTGGATTACCTCTTACCAGGTGGCTCCCAATTTGCAAACACTGGAAAAACTTGACTACTCCCTCTTTTTATTTAAGGCCTATACCCTGTCACCATGTCCTGAGACCTTTATCTTCTGAAGAGGTTTTGGATTTTTCCATCTTTCTCTTTACCCACAACTTCCATGGTAACTCAACACTAATAACGCGTTTTTCATCCTATTACACAAACATCCATACACATCAATGTATTTGTTCATTAGCTTCCAATACTCAGAGAGATCCAGATTCTGCAGCATGTTCTTGAATAAACTGTCCCATGTCTAGGATTTGGGCTCAGCCAAAACCCTTCTTTCACTGCACATGGCTGAAGCACTCCACTGTCTTCTGAAAGAGGGCCGCAATCCTCCCAACAATCCAACCCACCCACAATCCATTCCCTTTTTCTCACATTGACATCAATCGCTTTTATGCCCAACGGGCTAATTCAACTGAATATGTGTGAATGTCTTCTAAACTTAAGCGGCTCATCAGGATCATTCCTGACATTCCTAGCTTGGTGGCACATTTTTTTTTTTGCTGTGAATTTTTCATGTTTTTTTTTTTTTTTTTTTTTTTTTTTTTTTTTTTGTCATTGTGTGTTCTATTTTTTAGTTTTTCTAGTTAGTAATGTTTGTGGAGCAGGAATGACTCCTATTTCACAATACCTTGTTTTGAACATAAGATACTACACAGTAACATTTCAGATTGATCTGACATAAGTTATTCTGAAAGATTTTCTCTAAATTCAGGAAACTGAGAAATATGTTATTGCTCTTGTCCCTTACCATCTTATAGTGAAGAAGTCCATCATACATGACTGCACAGCAGAAGAGAGAATGAGAGCAGGGAGAATAGGTCGTGTCCTTGTTAGCAAGTTAAGAAGTATGTCTGAATCACTACTTCCTTTTCTGTAGAAGGCATGGTAATGCAAAAGGATAAAAGAAATGTTGTATAAAACATACTAATTTAGTGGACATCTCTTTTCTCCTGCCTCTGTTCAATGGCTCTCCTCTCCTAGCTAGTCTTAACAAATGGTATTTCTGGTATGTATGGGGAAATGAGTCATTTGTATTATTTGTAAGAAAAGTTATAAAAATAATAATTATATATTCTGTCATTTAAAAAAGTTTCATTTTATATATTGGATTGAACTTTTTTCCGTAGAAAATATGCATGAGCATCTTTTTTATCAAGAACAATGAATAATGCACAATGACGTGCAATTTTCTTTGACCTCATCTTGTCCTTTCTGTTCTCAAGAGCTTGGAATCCCTTCCAAGGGCAGGGAAATGAATCATCAGCTTTCCATACACGCATCTCAGATTGTCAAAGTGGTTTTGAAAATAGCCCTACATTGTTTTATTCCACAATAGCTAAACCATGGGTTTCTACCAGCCTCGTGATCTTCTTGGTTCACTCAGTACACCTGCTTGAGTGTAAGGATTATTTGTTCTTGGCTCAAATATTGGTAGGGCTAGAGAAAGGTTATAAAAGACTAAATGTCCTACAATGTTCTGCGATATCAGTTCTGGTGTGAAGGTTAGACCTGCACAGGAATGGTGATATTGGACCTAGAACTAGCCTTAGGCACTTTAATTGTTTTTAAAAAAAGTGTACCTTACTTGACTTGAGGCTACATAGGCTACCTCCTCCTGTTACTATGGAGCTTTTCTCATTTATTTTTCAAGTACATCAGCCAGCCAAATGACACAGCAGGAAAGCAGAGGTGAATGGTGGTGTCAGCAGATGGGAAATACACCGTGTTTCAAATATACACCAGCCTATGTACCAAGCACACAAGGTTTGTGTACTCATTACATCCTACAGGGAGGAGGAGAACTGAGAACTGTGCAAGGATCTTCTTGGAGTGTGCTATGGGGCAGAACGTTGTATATAAGACATTGATTAGAACAATCTATTTTAGTTGTTGTTATCAACTTCTCCCCACCCCCACCAAAAAGGTCAAGCAAGACAAATGAGTGTGTTTGCCACATGGAGGGGTATAAGACTGATATACAACAGTGCCCTGGACAGTCTGCATGGTGACCAATTTTATGACAGAGTAATGAGTAAGCAAGCATATTCCCAACTGAGCCTCCAGGCTTAAGTGTGCAGAGAGAAAGCTTGTCATCTCCACTGCACTTTATATTTATCTTCTAATTTACTATATCTTACCTAAATAGCTTGTCATAAATGGTAATGCAGTAGGTCATATTTCACCATGTGTTCCTGAGTCCTGTGGTGATTCAGCCATATATAATTTTGAGGAAATGGGTATTATTATTAGCAATCTACTAAGAAGTAGATTACTGAGATGACTGGAAGAGTTCTCTTTGTTTCTGTCTCCTCCCCTCACCTCTGTCTCCATCTCTGTCTCTCTGTCTCTGTTTCTTTCTCTCTGTCTCTGTCTCTGTCTGTCTGTCTGTGTGCCTGTCTCTCTCTGTCTGTCTCTCTCTCTGTCTCTGTCTCTCTCTCTGTCTCTGTCTCTCTCTCATGGGTGTTGAGAGGAACTGGTTTGCTTAGTATATGCTGTTTTCTACCCTAGGACATTGATTAATGCACAGATTATATTTCTATGGTATGTGTCAGGTCATTCTCAGTGGAGCTGCGGCTGTCCCAGACTCATCCAGCCAGGACACCCGAAAACACCCAAGATAATGATGACTATATCGATGTGAAGGGATGCCTGAATAGTGTTTGTTGATTTTCTATTTTTGACATCTTGAAGTTATTTTTATTTTATATTATTTTAATTAAAATGTCTTACATCATATGTGCCCCCTTTTCCTCCCATCAACCCTTCCTAGGTCCCCTATTCATTCTAAAATTCATGGGCTCTTTTCTTTAATTAGTTACATACACTTATACACACGTATACATAAATGTATAGCTACAACCTAGTGAGGCCATTTAGTGTTGCATATGTGTTTAGGGCTGATCACTTGGCATTAGAAAACCAATTAGGGGCTTATCCATTAGAAAGACCAATTTCTCTTCTTTCAACAGTCATTAATTGCCTGTAGCTCTTAATCTAGGAACTGTAGCCTCGTGTGATTTTTCCCCAATAAACATTATTATGCCAAGTAGTTGTGTCAGTAAAGATCTCATTTAGGCAGCCATAGGCTCAGATTTCATGGGTCTGTTTTCCTCCATGTTGAGAAAACACAATCTTCCAGCAGACTTCCTCTTCCTCTGGTTCTCACAGTTGTTCTATGCCCTCTTCTGTAGTGCTCACTGAGATTTTCGTATAGGCATAGTGTTGTAGACATATCCATTAGTGTCTAACAGCTCATAGTAAATTGTTCTCTGTGATGGTCTCTTTTTATAGCAAAGTGAAGCTTTATGAAGGGCTACACTTAGTTGTGGGTATAAGGATACATATTTAGAATACAGTTAAGAATCATGAGGTTTTGGGAAAGTAACAATAGTAGGTTTTCCTCTAAGATTCACAACCTACTTAGCTATTAATAGTTGGCTAGATTTCCAGCACCAAGGATTATTTCTGTTCTGTTGAGCAGTCCTTCAGTCCATTTAGACAGCTGTTGGTTAGCACTAAGTTTTAGTTACCACTATTTTACCCTTAGAGATACCTTGTCCTGCTCGTCAGAGCTGTGTCTTATAGGCATTATAGCTGGGTAAGACTATTTATTGTTTTTTTTTCCCCTTTGGCTACTTGCATACCAGCTCCTCAACTATTCTTCAGTCAGGAGGCTTTCAGGTATGTTCCATCTCAAATTGTTGTAGTTCTGTGTCATAAGTGTGTACTGTCTTTAGCAATAGAAACTTAACCTTCAACCTCTGGTAGCCAACAATAGCATATATTGTTTTGGGAATTGCTTTGACTGTTGTGACCAATAAATCAAACTGAGGTTTCTGATGATTGGTACTGAGGATTTTTGGGGGTAGCATCGTGAGCCCTAGTAGCTTGACTTTGTTTAAAGATATATTCATTTTATTATGTAATTAATATGTAACTTTAAGTGAATAAAAATGATTCCTTATGGGTTTTTCAAACATTCTTGTGTTATTTATCCTTCATCTGTCCTTTCCTTTCCTTATATATTATCCTTCCCTCCAGTTAAAGCTCCCCAATCTTTCCCATTCCTCCTTCATATTGCTTGTACCATGCTATTCTCTTCTCTGTTGCCTCTCCTCTCATGATCCCTTTCTTCTTTCCTGGATTTTGTGGCCACTATGTATTACATTCTCATAACTTACTATTCAGAGCTAGGAACCACAGATAAGAGAGAACATGTGACATTTGTCTTACTGGGTCTTGGCTTGCTCACTAATATAATATTTTCTCACTTCTATTCTGAAATTTCAGTTTTGCAATAAACATGTGGTGATCACATTGAGAGAGAAAGCAAGTCAAATCCCATATACAGTACGTACCTGTGAAAATTACATGATTTCTCCAGTATTAGAGCTAGTATTTATGAAGCTAGGATACTCTTGAATGGTGAGGAATGCTTTAAGATTATGTGATGAAGTAAATTCTATGTTTGTTCACAGCAGGACGGGCATCTCATGTGTCATAAACATGAACTTCCTACTCTCATGTTTTAGAATCAAGTTATTTTGAGGCGAAACAGTGGCCATTCCTGCTGTCTTGTTCAGCAGCAGTGGTTGTGCCTTTCCACCATGTATAGATTGAGGAGCCTATGATCCTATTCTGGTATGCATGATCATTTCAGTTTAGGGAATAATATGTTCAAAACACTCCTGACTGATGGTGTGGGCCTTGAGATAATAGCAACATCTGTTAATGCTTTCTAACCTGTAGGTATAATCAGCTTACAATTTGTTAGTCACTTGCAGATGTTGTCAAATGCGAGCCATATACAAACTACATTCATAGACCATCAGAATTTTAATGCAGTTTTATAGTTGATAATCCACAGTCCCCCTCCATAGAATTCTAGCTTTGAAAACAACCTATAAGTTATTTTAGCCTATCTTATTGAATTTGTAAACAGTGCACTGTGAGCCTTAAGGGGTTGAAGAATTACAGCAAGGGAGCTCTTGGCCAAGCAGGCTGCAAGAACACAGACATTCATAGAAGAGTTCATTTTAAATGTGAAAGTCATCATTAATAGATCCTAAGCAAATAAATATGCTTGGGTGCTTTGCTAGTGGTGGAAGCAGCTATAAAATTTTTTGCAACATAATTATTTACCATACAGTAGACATTCATCACACCTTCTATCTAATTCAGTTCATTTTTTGGAGATGATGATGAAGCCCAGAAAGGTAAAGCTGTTTTTGAGACAGTATAGATAAACACATGCAGAATAGAATTTATAAGCCATGTCTTCACACACAGCCCACTCTTGCTTCCATAGGTATCTTGTGTTTATGCTCTTTATTCAAGACATTACATGTTCATCCTTGCTTCTACAGTATAAAAACAATGACATGGAGGCGGCCACATGGACCTCTTACTGAGTTACAGCTTTACTTAAAGAGGTCTATGAGCACCTGAACGTGACTGCATTTCTGTGACTGTGTATAAGTGCAGGAGTTTGTGTGAGTGTGTGAATGTGAGTGTGGATGTGAGTGCATGTGTTTGAGTGTATCTGTACGTGAGTGTGAGTGTGTTTAAGTGTGCATATGAGAACGGAGATGGTAGACATAGACAGTATAGATAGATGACAGATAGATGACTGAAAGGGAGAAAGAGTGTGTGATACTGTACAGTTTTATCACAGGCTTAATGGTCTTCTTGTCTCTTACTGTGTCATCAGCTCTCTATCATTATACCAAATAACCTGGTATAATCAACCTAATAAAATAAAAAATGGACTCTGGCACATGGTTTTGAGTTTCTCATTAGTTGGGTCAATGGGTGTGGTTGTGTGTTGAAGCTGCTAGAGGTGTGCCAGAGCCAAATGCTCACTCACCTCAGGGCTAATTGAAAGAAAAAAGAAGACTTAATCCAAGAAATCCCCCTAAGGGCAGTCTCCATATGACCCCCGAAGATCCCACTAGACCCCACACCTCTGAAAAACATCTCCCAATAACAACAGACTAAGGACTAAGACTAAGACTATTAGAGAAATGCTCTCAGCTCTTTCTAATTTTGTGAGCTGCTTTTGGCTTTCTAGAGTATGAACTCTGAAATGTTTTGAGGTAAAACAACTTCCATTTTTCTTAGTACCTAGTTAATTCAGTCTGGTCTTTCTGTCTTTTGTACTCTGCCTGAGGAATTGTTGTCATCATCGTCATGTACAGTAACATTCTTCATTTTCAGTTTTACTCTTAGATCCTTGATCCACTTTGTATTCATTTTTTTTAGGCAGGAAAGATAAGAGATGTTTTGCTTATGCTTTCTTATTGTTATCAGAGAAGAGGGAACATAAAAGACATTCCTTTAAATGAACTTTGTAAGTGCAATAACACTTGCCTGCTTCTGATTTATACCTGGTAGGGCTGTATCTTTTGCCATCAAGTGAATTGTTAGCTGCCAGGTTTTTTTTTTTTTGATTATTTATGTATTTTATATTTTATTTACATATTTTCCTTTCTTGTTTTAGTTGACTACGAGTTTTCCCACCAAGTATGTATTTAAAGGTTTTCTTAAAATGACATCTTCAAGCAGTTGAAATAACCATTACTTTTCTTTCTTAGCCTGTGCACATAGTAGCTGTTTTACATGCAAAAGCCATCTGATATAACTGTAACAAGTACCAGTAGGTTTCAGTTGGTGGTTCTATTTAAATGTTGTTAGATTAGATTCAACTATACTTAGCTTAAACTTTATCTGAGAAAACTCATGACAAGCATTGCCCGGTGTGGGATATCACCCTTCCAGTTGCTGGGCAGATATGTCTCAGAGACTCCCACAACAATACAGTCTATTGCCACTACCCCTTGTTATCCACCAGAATTTGAAGTAAAAAGTGTTGCTGACCTCACCATGTACTTTGGCTGTAGAACATGGACACAGCAAGTCAATATTGACCAGGAAGATTTCTTCCTGTAAGGTAGCCCTCATAGAACTAGAAGTTGCTGTGTAGGCTCTGAAGGGAAAGCTATCAACATTCTTAAAAAGCTAGGAACCCTGTGTCCTGCAATAGCACCTGTGTGGCAGGATATTCCTATGAGTGCAATAGTAAATAGATATTGTGTGGTAACTAACTACCTTCTAATGAGTTTTAAGAGCTGTCCCACATACCTGTCACCATACATATGGCTAAGAACCCATGCTTGAGGAGCTCGTAGGATCCAGCTTTGACACTTTTGCCATTGTTTTGCTAAGTCAATATAATAATAAACAAGTGTTTAAATTTATATTTTTGTACATGTACATAGTTCAACACTCAGACTTCAACAGAAAATTTTCTTTGTGCAGTGGATAGTAGTTAACACAAAAATTCACAACTGGCCAAATGGCCCAGAATAATTGACTAAGACATGCTAAGACACAAATAAGACATCTCTATCACATCCCCTTGACAAGGCTCCTGTACCATTGTGAAAGAGGAAGTGGAAAGGTTGTCAATGCCAGAGTACAGGAAGGACTAGAATGAAACAATGTCTTCTAAAATAAATAAGATCTTGGCATCCATGAACTCACAGAGGCCTTGGATGTCTGTATAAGATTTGCAAAGGATTAAGTCAGTCAATATTCTAGCATTGAGGAGCTATACCCAGTTGATAGCTTGAGAAGGAAGAATCAGTTTTCTTTATTATTATTACTATTATTATTATTATTATTATTATTATTATTATTATTATTATTATTATTATTGTTAATTTATTCAGATTACAACTAAATTGTTATCCTATCACTTGTATCAGTTTTCTTTAATAGTGGCTCCTGGCATGTTGACCAAACTCCAGAGGATAGTGTCACACTCAAAATTCTATGGATAGTATAAATTGTAGCCAATGAGTTTTAAAAGAATGGACATAAAGTTGGGAGGTTAGGGAGGCTGGAACAGATTAAAGGGAAGAGTTAAGGAGAGAAATCAGAGGATAAATATGATAAAAATATAATGTATTAAATTCTCAAAGGATTATAAAAATATTTTTGAATAAGTCAACAAATTTTTTATTTTTGAGGACTGATTTGCAAAACTATTGTAACTATTTTCTAGTGTTTCATTGAATTCAAAAGTGAGAAAAGTTGGCTTTAGAGAGTTTGCCAGGAGTAAATATGATTTTAGTACAATTTATTAATGGTATTAAAACTATTAATGGCACTAAAACTTTGGTTTGGTTTATACTTTTCAAAGATATGATCATCTATTTTTATTTGCACAGTTAATGAGCATGAATTTGTGTATTTGTTCCATTATTACCCTATTTATAAGCTCAGTATTTATTGTAATCAGCTATGCTTCATTTTTGCTTTTAGTCATTTGTGACATTTCTTTGTTCTTTCGGCTTTGTTGGTAATAAATCTTTTCATTCTGTTATTTATACTTTTTATTCTTTTTGTTGTTTTCATGCTCTTAATTGCATTTACTTTCCATCTTATCTTCATTATTTCATATCTTATATTTGATTTGTCAGTTTTTATTTCTAACCTTTAAATTTTGAACTTAAACTATAAATCTGAGCTCTTTCTATATTTTTATTTAACCATTTACTGATACAATTTTCATTTTTATCAAAATATTTTCAATCAGTTTTACAGAATTCTTTTTGCTTTTAAATATTTTTATTACATATATCATTTTACTATTTTTTTTTAATATATAAATTTTCAGAAACTTTTCTATCAGAGACTTTTGGGTTATATTTTACAACCTTGCCCATGGATTGCATTGGTGAAACTATCATGCTCTTTTATTAAGTTGGTATAAAGTAACTGCATTCTTTGTCTTGTTGAAATGACATTCTTACATAAATCTCATTATGCATGTTGTAATGCACATTTCTTTCTGTTTTTTGCTAGTGATTTATTATGTGCTCTTAATTTTTGTTCTATATATGGAAATGATCTTAGAAAGCAAATATAAGTTATTTTCTTATTCTAGTTCAAATGGCTACATCAGCAACATATGTGAGTCAGAAATTGCTATGGTAGTGGTTAAAGGTGTTTTGCAAAGGAGGTAAGAACCTGGCTGGGCATTTGAAATTGACAATGATTACTTTAGAACAGTTATTAAGCCTGAGTCTCTTTGAGGTTGTCATAAAACACAACATGGATGTGGACCATACAATAGTCACTTAGTGTTTAATGCAAACTGGGAGGGTGGAAATGCTCAGTAAGTTCACTTCATGAGTTGAGTGAAAATTAAACAACCCCCTTTTATTTTTTAAGTATTGTCTTATATTATTTTACTTAGTAACAACAGACAATTTTATAAGTTTGTAATGGTCAGTGAAAAATTCATTGTATGGTTATAATGAGTGGTTGGAACCAGGAAGCTTCTAAATACTTCCTATAGCTAATCTTGTACAAAAAGCATGGCCATGATCACTGTTTGGTAGTCTGCTCTAAGTCAAAGCTATTAGAGCTTGCTTAATCTTAGCTTAATCATCTCACCCCCTTTTTTTTTTTCAAGACAAGGTTTCTCTGTGTATCCTTGGCTAGCCTGGACTCTCTTTGTAGACCAGGCTGGCCTTGAACTCATAGAGATCTGCCTGCCTCTGCCTCCCGAGTGCTGGGATAGAAGGCTTGTACCACCAGGCTTGGCTAAACTGTCACATCTCTGAAGTTGCTCAGAAAAATTGTTGAGATACTCTTAGAACTCAAGATTTATATCTGTAAAGTGGTCAGTGAAATGGTCCTAATTTTTTTGTCATACAGCCCATACTTAAAAAACTGAACAAATTGTGACTTGAAGCTTTGTTTCCTTCACCATATTCACTGGGCCTTTCACCCACCAACTATTCTTCTTGAAGCATCTTGAAAACATTTCAGAGGCAAGATGATTTCACAACCAGTAGGATGCAGATGCTTTTCAAGCATTCTTCTAACCCTAAAATTAATATTTTACACTTTAGGAACACACTTATGTATTGTTGACCAAAAAATGTATTGATTGTATGATTTTTATTTTGATTAAAGATGATAGGTTTGACTTCAGTTATAATGATTTAATATTCATGGCCTGACTTCAACTGTTCTGGCTGTCAGCTCTATTTCTCCTGCCTGCAAGGTGTGAACACATAAAAATAGAGCAGAGATTGATGGAATGTCCAACCAATGCCTAGCCCAACCTGAGATCCATGCCATAGAAGAGAGTCATCTCACCCTCCGACACTATCAATGAGGCTTGCAGATGGAAACCTAGCATAGCTGTCCTCTGAGCAGCTTCACTCAGCAGCAGATCAAAACAGGTGCTGCGACTCACAGCCAAACATTGGTCAAAGTGTATGGAGCCTTGTGGAAGAGTGAAGGGGGCAAGGCTAGAAGGACCTGGAGGGGACAGGAGACCCACAAGAAGACCAACAGAGCCAACTAATCAAGTCCCAGAAAGGCTTGCAGAGACTGAAGCACCAATGTAGGACCATGTATGGACTGGACCTAGGCCCCCTTCACAGATGTAGCAATGGGCAGCTTGGTCTTCACAAGGGTCCATTAATAATGGGAATAGTGATTGGCTGTGACATGCACCCTGTTGCCTGCTTTTTGATCAGTTACCCCTGGCAGGACTGCCTTGCCATGCCACAGGGAAGAGGACAAACTTAGTCCTGATGTGCCTTGATGAGCTGGGGTGGGTTGAAGGAGGCTCTCCTTTTCAGAGGAGTAAGGAAAGGGTATAGGTGGAATAAGGAGGGAGTGTGGGGGTGGAGGGAGAGAAGGGTAGGAGCTACGATCAGGAAGTAAAGTGAATAAAACACTCATAACCTGAAACCACAATTTCTTTTGCATCAACAGAATCAAAATCAAAGAAAAAATTTAGATCATGTTACACACATTGAGAACAGTTTGTGATTGTGTTGTCTTCCTCTACTTATTGTCTGTTCTGTCAGTATCACGGAGATATAACACAATGGTTGTGAATACACCAAAGCCTGGATTCAGAGCCTCAAAACCTAAGTTCTAGATACTCAAATTTATCAATTTATCATTACAATTAGAATATGTCCATGTTAGATGATGGAAAGAGTAGACAACCTTGGGTGTGGACACATAAAAGCAGTGACTGTTCGATACTGACTGTCTTCAGAGCATCCAGGATACTGATTATTGTAAGGATACACACTTGTGGATTTATGACAAATCACATTGTGTGTCTATATCAGTACACAAAGAGGAATATTCAGAAGGAAAAGAGGAGAGTGAATGATAGGCTTCAAGTGATCTTATCAGGCTGAGAAGTAGCCTGCAGGATTGGCCTTAAGTCTCACACTAAGCTGAGGCTCTACTGGTATTTGACAGCTACCAGGAAAGGCAGTTTCCGTTTTCATTAACAGCATGACATTGATCACATGCCAGGCTGACTCACACCCAAGAGCAACTAGACAACAGAAACTGGACTTGATGGTTTTTTTTTTTTAAGAAATAGGATGATGATTAAAATGGAGTCCAACTCTTTAGAGCACCTGGTGCTCTTTCAGAGGACCTGGATTAATATGGGAGCTCAATTCTAACCCCAGGGGATCACTTTTTCCATCATCTTCAGGTATCAGGCAGCATGTGCATACTACCCTGAAATACACGTAGGAAAAACATTCATGATACATAAAGTCTTTTAAAATAGAGACAGTGGGTGTGTAGAAACAAGATTTTAGGACAGCCTGGGCTAATCCAAGAAAGCTTGTCTCAAAAACAAAACAAAACAACAACAATGCATGAAGCTGGATAGGCAGGGAGGAGGTAAGGGTGGATCTGGGAGGAGAGGAGGGAGAAAAAGTGATATTATCAACATTTCCCTGAGAAACAATATAAGCGTTTTGAAAGCTCACAAAAATAATGTTTGCAATAAAAATACAATGACATTTGTAACAATAATTGATTTAAGTTTCTTTACATTTTTCTCTCTTCCATTTGTGCTTATCAACATGATTATAGCAATTGAAAAATTCTTAAATTCACAAATGATTGAAGATCATCAAGCAATTAGCTGTTTATTTATAATTCTGGCTCACTCCATGGTAAGCATGTTGTGAGGGTTAAAGAGAAGCTGTATTACTTTTCGTGTTTAAAATATTTAAAATTTTAGTAGGAGTTTTCTAATTGAACGATTTCATATATCTGAATGGGTGACTTTCTGTGGTAAACTCTGTCCAAATACCTATGTCCTCCTAAATTCTAGCTCTTACTAATCTATTAGAACTCCCCTGAATAGAAGTAAAAGTTAGAAAGAAAATTATGAATTAATTTATCCAACCTAACTGGGACAACAGAAAAATGAAATCCATACATACTTGTACATGCATGAGATGAATGAAGCTGAGCAGCAGTCTTCTTTTTTTTTGCATGTTTTCTTTGTAAAGGCAGAGTCACTATTGTCAGGTGTGTCCACCCTGCCCATTTCCATTGTTTTCTGCTATGTGTCAGTGTTAGTCATTTCAAAGATCTTTTACAGAGCTGAAAGCATTCTTATTGTCCATATACATGATTTTCACCAGTTTATTGCAAAATCCAAACTAATGCCATTGCTTTAACAATGAAACTATTATTTTACACACCATTTAACTTCCAATTGCGTTCTGAACCTAATTTAACTTTAAATTTACCTTTAAGCCATTAGGAGAATAAGATTAGAGGAAAGAGAATTGAATCCCATATGGTTGTTCCAGGTCTCTCTATTTTGATGCAGAATCTGATTTCAAATGGGCTTGTTTACTTAGCTTAGTGTGGATGCAGTCATTTTCTGAAACTACCCTTCCAGCCCTTACATTTTATTAAACCTTTTTAATCTTCTCTTTAACCATTTGTAATTCGTTTTCATTTGAATCTTAAAAAAAAAAGCAATTTCCTTAATCTCCATTCATGTCCTATCTTTCCTTGGTGGCAATCTGCATTGACCCACTGTCTCTTTCTGTCAGAGCTCAAGAATTTGCAGTTTGAGGTTTATTGCACGTAAATGCACAAAGTCTTACACAGGTTCACTAGCAGTCTAACCACTGATGAGACTTTAGTCTGTACAATATTTAGGGACCTCGTGAACCTCTGACACTTGGTCATACCTGATCATGGGGGTGCTCAAGGCAGCATCTGTATCACCAGTTATTGCTTGAAGGTTAGCGAAGATCCCTCTAGAAATGGTCATCTTCTTCCTACATATTATGGCTAAGCACACCTAAATATTCCTGACACACAAAAGCCAAATTACATAGAAAATGTGTATGACTAAATCTTGGGGTTTCATGTGTGAAAAAATGCAAAGCTTTGATGATAAAAATAGAGGAGGCAAAGAAATGTAGAATGCTCTGCTATGTGCCCATGTACATTGTCACAGTTTTCAAAGAATTTTCACTGTGAGCTGCATGGGGCCTGAAAGTAGCAGAGACAGAAGTTCCATCCAATTCTTTTGTCATGGCTTAGCAGCAGCATGTGTGTCCATCACCTCCCATCACAGCGTCTCTTGACACTTGACTTTCAGCTTCTTTTCTTTAACAGGGATGTGAAGCTACAGTAGTCCAGTCCTGAGCAGAAGATTCCTTACAAGTGTATCCAAGGACAAAGAAATCCTGAGGTACTTGCTATGGCCACCATTAAAATGTTCAGATGCTTAGAACTTCTGTCAACTAGGACAGTTTCTGGTCTATTACTTCGGAATTATGATTTTTTCCAGAAGCACAGGGGCTTCTTAATATATTCTGTGCTAATTCATCATTTTTGATACCTCCTATCTCTCCCAGAAATGTCAGATCATTTTCAGTAGATTCTTTGCAATGTCTATAGTACCTGAAACTGCCTGATAAATAATGGTGAGAAACTGAAAGAATGACTCTTGCTAATGCTCACTGTCCCTTTCTCTTAATCCTGCCTGCCTTTCCTAAATGTAGTCATAACATCCTATTAGTTAATAAGTGATATTTAGATTTATTCATTTTACAAAATTATCGCAGTCTATAGTTAATGACAGAACAGAAAATAGAACAATAGAACACACTTTTTTTTTTGGTCTACAATGTACAATTTTCCTGTTTCTTCCAATTGCCACCACTTCTTATGAGGTTTTATCCATGCTATCCTTCAAGTGTCATTTTTGAGGGAATTTTTTTTTTTGTATAGAGCAAGCAGGGAACGTTTGGAAATCAGATTTCAATAGCATACGCAAAGGCAGGCCTGCCCTTAGAGCTGAAAATAACCTCGGTACTGTGGAGGATGACTTAGATTGGCTCAGAAGAGCTGTCCATGGTACAGCATCCTCCCTGAGTTCTGTTTCATGACCTAGGCTGATGGAACCTCGTCATTGAACTTGAGGATCACAACCCATGCCTCAAGCCATACCTGGCAACTGGTTCTCAGGAAGTCAATAAAAAAAGCCAAAGTAATATTGAAAAGCAGAAAAAGGAGATTTGCATAATGTGTCTACAGTGGGCCAAAGAGCAAAGAGATCAAACAAATAAGTTCAAGTTCGTCTTGGAGTTCTAAAGTGAGATGGAAACTTGATTACAGGCACAAGGATTTATGCATCTGAGCTGGCCCAGCCAAAGTCCAGTCACACCCACCATTGCCCCATTGCTATCTGGGTTAACTGTCCTCTTATAAGGTATTACGATGAGTTATATGAATTGTTTGGAGTATCTTTCTGGAAGACAGTTCATCCTCTGGATGGTGTTCCTTTTCTATTCCTTGCTTGAGATTCCTTGGAAAATTACCCTTTATTTGGGAGCCATTGTTTAAAATAGTCTGATAGTCAGATTGGGAGACACAAGCGTTTTTTTGGAATATCTTTATTTTTGCAAGAGCAGTTATGTGGAACTGTATCAGTCACACACACCACAAATGCTGCAGATCAGATTTTCTCCCTCAAAGAAATAAATCTCATCTTTCTTTTGTCCACTACTAATTTGGTTCTTTTTATTGATTTACTGAGGACTAGTGGCCCAATATGACTGGGGCATGGGTTGTGATCCAAGGCTGCGTTTGATTGGTGATATGGTAAATTGTGAAATATTTGCCACAGGGTTTTCCAGGATGCTAATGAAATTAATTCAGTCTCTCGAATTGCTTTGCACACAATATCAGACTGGTGTGAGACAATGTTTACTATAAAAAATACTGCACAAAATTAAACTGCCAAATTTGCTTATCAGAACAAGTGTTTTAATATGGTACTGGTATTGCTCCACCATCTGTCCTCATCAGGCTAATTAAATAAAGCTAATAGTGAAAGTTGAACACAGAGATTTAGTTGAGATTTTTGCCATGTTGGGTAAAGTAATGTACAGGTCAAGTGTCTCCTTCCGACTATCTATCCTTGTGGTGGAGCATAAGGTTTTACAGTTAAGCAGAAGACAAGAGGTGTGCATAACTAAGTAGTCTGCATCAGTGCTGTGCAGCTCATCATTGATCTATTGCTGTTGATGCTCTACCATCTTCTGAAAGGTGATTTGATAACTTTGCAAAAAGTTTCCACCTGACCATTGCTAAACTTTAGTTTTCTCCCCTTCCCAGCATGAACTTCCTGAGAGAAATTCTAACTTCTTGTGTCCCATTGTCCTAGCAGTTGGACATCCAACCAAGAGGGGTACCAGCATCTCTTAGGATATCTTCATGCCTACCAAGGCAGGTACACTTGTGAGTCTCCCTGAGCTGTGCAGTTAGGTAAAATATTTAGTTTGTTTGTGCTGTTTCTTCTTATACAGAAATGCACAGTCTCCTTTAATTTAAAAAAGCCCTTCTTTCATCTGTTAAGTGCATGGTGTGCGCTTTCTTTTTCTCTCTATCTTTCCATGGTACTCCCATGAACACCTGGTATGGTCTCGCCTGTACTTTATCCCTGCCCTGTTATTTACTCCATGTCCAGATTAGTGTCTAATACCCAAGACTTATTGTTGCTGTGCTCAGGATTCTCTATGCAAAGCTGGGGGCAACAACACTTACCTCCTCCTGTAAATCTTCATTATGGCAAACACACACACACACACACACACACACAGAGAGAGAGAGAGAGAGACAGACAGACAGAGAGACAGAGAGAGAGAGAGAGAGAGAGAGAGAGAGAGAGAGAGAGAGAGAGAGAGAGAGAGAGAGAGAGAGAGAGAGAGAGAGAGAGAATTGTTTCAGGATCTGCTCTCCTGACAGTACATGTACCTGGAGAGCAGGTGTCTATTTTTCAACTTGTCATTTTTCCCCTGTGATTGACAAGCTTGATGCTGAATCCTAGAAAATGATCCAAAATGCAAAGAGTACCTTATAATGCTTGGCAAAAACATGAGCAATTAATATATATGTCTGTAAAAGTATACTCATTATATTAGTTAATGCTTTATAAGGTCTATCTTTTAATAAATATTATTAAAATTAAAATTAAAAAGAAATGAAAGTGGATATTGATGACCTTAATCCACATCTGTACTGATGTTTCTGCACCCTGACAGACTACAAGTTTCATGATTATGTAGATGAAATACTACCATATGAGAGCCAAGGTGATCTCACACAAGTACTTTGTGGATGGCCCATGGTGTGAGTGCCAGGTTCTATGTATTGGAGCAACAGTTTGGACAGAGACATGTGGATATGTGGATAGTTACAGACAAGGAGGAAGTTTATTAAGGAAGACAAATACTTCCTAACTTGGAAATGGGTCTGTTCCGCAGATAGATCAACCCCAAAAGTTCTATGAGCCTTTCTCTGGTAAGGGCCATTGCCATATTATGGAGAGTTTTTGTATTTGTTTTTTTGGTGTGTGTGCATGTGTGCGTGTGCGTGTGTGTGTGTGTGTGTGTGTGTGTGTGTGTGTGTGTGTGTGTGTGTTGTATGTGCATGTTTTGTTTTGTTACATGTAGTCTACCATGAGGGCCATCAGAGGGTTTCAGACTTCCTCTGCCATTGGTGTTTTGATGTCTTGATGTCTTTGGAGTTTCCTTTTCTCCTCGTCTACCTCACAAGCTTTAAAAATACTTAATACTATTAGGTAAAACCCCTGTGATGTGATTACACAAAAGACTAATAGCTTTTACAAACCAAAAAAAAAAAAAAAAAAAAAAAAAGCTAAGAATATCATTCTATAGCATCTGAAAACTGCTTTGATGTAACCTAACCTTCTAACATCCCCTACAGTTTATTTGATAAAATATATTGCTTTGTGACATTATTTTGTCACCATAAAAGTTCTTGTGATTTTTTTTCTCTGGGTTCCTTGACTCTATGTTCCTTTGGGTATGGTTACTCATGTTTAGCTCATAATAAATTATTCTTTACCTACTTTAAGCAAAGGGATATCTAGTAACAGTGAGATAGTTAAAAGCCACTTTTAGAAATTTCTGGGTTGATTTTCCCCCCCTTCACTTCAGGAATTGGGAAGAGAAAACAAAATTATTCTTTTGCTGTTGTTCTTATCATCTGTAAATAACAACAGCAGCAGCAGCAACAACAACAATAGAAATATAATTTTTGGTGGCCTTATTTTTATATGGTTTGAAAACTTCACTGAAAATTTATGTAACTAGACCTTAAAGCATTTATAATCTTCTTATAAACAGGTACAACCATAAGCTCAATCTGTTTTTTTCTGTTACTAATGGCCTATGAAATCAGACAACTGTACATCTATGCAGGCATAAATGACTGGTCACGTCAAATGAGATGTCTCTTTAGCTGGAGCTCAGGAAAGCAGACAGGATAGGGCTTTCCAGAGAAGAAAAGAAGAAACCTGAAAACTGACAGTACAATGTCTTCAATGACATTGTGCAAATTACCTTAAATATTCAAGAAGATTCTGCACTGCTCTATAACAAGTTATATTTCCATGTTGCAAGTTAAAATCTTTATTTTACTTCATCGAGTGAGGTTGTGGGCCATGGATTCAGGCAGGGCATTGGTTGTCTATTTCTCCTGTCTTTCGTTTTGTCAATTACGGTCAAAATCTGACAAGTTAGTCACAGACTATGTTAACTGCGAGATTAGCCAGAAAAATGAACTCATTAATTTTGGGCCAAATTTAAAGCAAGCTTTATTAAACATTAAATACTGACCAGGTGATGGACTTTGATCAGGGCCATTCTTGGGAATTTCCCACCAGAGAATGGCCTTAAGCCACGTGTTGCAGGGGCTTATAAGGACATCATCAGGCATTGTTATTTCCCAAGAGCTACAACTCCAAGCATTTAGGAGGTTATCTGTTTCCTAGGAATGTGGGGCTTATAGGTTAATTTGGGCATTACAGCTAGAGAGAGAACTACAGCTTTGCTTTCATGTATGTGGGTCTATTAGAGAAGCTGGAGTCTCTGTCTCTCCATCTTACTTGTGTCTCTTTGTGTCTCGTGTCTCTGTCTATGTGTCTCTCTCTAGTCTCTTTGTAAACCTGGGCTTCCCATACTGGTCTTCTTAATGAAACATCATAACTATAAACGGGTATCACTTGAGAGAGATTGCAAGTGGAAACCACCTGTGTGGTCATTTTTATCACTCCTGATTGACTGGTTACATTAATTTTAGAGTTGGGACACATCATGTATACCTGGAAGAACATCATGCAGGAGATAGCTGCTTACTTTATGGAATCCAGGAGGCAAGAAGAAGAAGAAGGTTCTGGAAAACCAATATCTTAACAAGAGTTCACCAACTCAAAGTGTCTTCTTTCAAATAGGTCTCATATACTAAAGATTGCAGTAGCATTCACAGACTGGGGACTAACTCGGAGGCACATGACTTTTGAAGAACGTATCACATGCAAACCATAACAACCCATGAATGCAACTCTGAAGATATCATGACTATTAAATTATTCTTTGGGATGCCTCAAATGACACTAAGAACCTTATAATACTGGATACTAGGGCAAATATAAAAATATTCTGCTATCTTGTGGAAAGCAGAGCTTCTACAGAATATATGTCTATCTTGAGATCTGTAAATGCCCATTCAAATAGGCTTTATTTCTTGCTCCTTATGGGAAAAAAGAAATGTGATAAATTGAGGTTCAAACCTATATAAAGTAATCAGCAAAGATGAGCTGAGGGGTTTCCAGCATAGCCAGTTAGTCTCCATGTATCTAGGAATTGTTTTATACTTGTGGTTGGCCTGTGCTCTTATAAGGAGTTTAGACATGTCAGTCTAGGGTCTAATCAGTAGTTTTATGCTAAGTCAGGAATGGAGGAAGACATGATTATTTGTAGAAAACTGATTCTTTGCTTTATTGAACACCAGTGAATTACAGGGAGGATAAAGGGTTCTGAAACTTTTAATCAAGTAAAAATGTTTTGGGCCTAGCTGAGAGATATACAAAAGTGGGGTTAAATAAAGGGAAGTAACTTTTGGCTCAAGCCCCAGATGTGGACATCTGGATGAATGAGATGTCCAGAGTCTAAGACAGGACCAGCATCCTAATGAATCAAGAACTGCTGAGTGCAATGAAACATTGTTTTCAGGCCTTGAGATCTGGAAGAATTTAAGCTAGTAGATATTAGACTTTAAGGAACACATGGCCTGTTTTTAATTTTGTCAATTCCCAATTGGATATCAACTCTGTGCCAGATCTACTACTCTATTTCAGAAGCAAAGTCCTTGTCCAGCCCCTCAAGGTCACGTATAGAGAAGACTTTGTCTGTAATAAAGCACATCCTGAGCGTCACTCAAAACTGATTAAAATGTGCTTGGCCAAAATCGATTTTATATTTTATGAGTTGAGTGGATTTATGTGCGTTTTTGTATTTAGATTTGATGTTGGGTTGTAGGGGCATTCAGACTGGCTGAAGATAGTTTTCGTCTAGGGGAGCATGAGTCTTGAGAAGCCAGCAGTGAACATCCCCTAAAGAGAATACTAAAGCCCCAACCCAGCTAGAGACAAAAGCTTGTTGAATTGAGAAAAATAAAACAGGTACTTCATTCCACTCCACTCTCCACACCAGCCACTCCATGGTGCCTCTCTGTTTCTCTACCTCCATGTGGACTTCTCTCCCTTACAGAGAAGCTAGTCATATTAGATTAAGCCAGCAGATGATGGCCTCAGATTATCTTGGTTCCATATTCAGTATCCTATTTCCTAATAAGGGAAAGGTTTAAAAACTATGAGTTGGATTTCAACATATCTTTTTTCGGACTTCCTTATAAATATCATATCTATATGTGGGGGTGAAGTTCCATGATGATTGAGGCTTTTTAGGGGAGAACAAGTGTCCAGTGAGAATCCCTCACCAGGCATTTCTCCGTCTTTCATTAACTTCATCTTCAAGGACAATATCCTCTGTCACAGTGGTTGATATGTATCGCCACATTATGTTACCTCAGCCCTTAAGCATGTGGTACAAACTAAAGAATGCCCCAAGCCCTCCATCTTCCATCAATCTCAAACCCACTGGAGACAGGTTAAGGTTTTAACATTCTGTCTTTACCCCATTATCAATTGTATAAACAGTTTAGATTCTGTTCTTGGGTTTGCTATTCACTTGAAAAGGATTTTAGAAAAACAGATCTGTCTGGCTGACCACTGTCAGCTGACTTAAAGACAGTGTACAAAATCATATTATTTTAATTATCATTAAAGCAGTATGACCAGTTACAAGAAAAACAATAAAGCAAGAGTGAAAATGAACCTAAGATCAGACCCACATATTGCAGGATAAAATTACTAAAAAAAATTCTATGTGTCTGACCAACCATTCTGAGACCACCACATCTTGAGATCATCAATCCCACTATCATTCAATTCTTTTCCTGATGCTAACATTAATAGAACATGGAGTTCTTCAGGGATTTCTAGTGCCATCCACAGAGATGGTGATAGGAGCTGTTCTTTACCTGGTGTAATAACGTGTGTTCCCTCCCATCTCACACTTAGTGGAAACCAATTCTAATCAGCGCAGTCTTCTAGAACATGATAACTTTGTTATGGTTGCTAGCTTTCACTTCATGGGACATTTTGAGATATACATATTCAGAGTTCATTCTGGTAGCCATCGTAACAGCTTTAGGCTATAATTTATTTAAAATACCATTCACCCATTGTAGTGATCAATTCATAAAATTCAACAATTTTTGGATTGCTTTACAAAGGAATTCTTGAAATGACATTTGAGATTAATTATGCTTATTCAGAAAGAGTCTTGTACTCACAATACCAAATCTTTGGTATATATATCTAAGACTCTCTTCCTGAATAAATACCACAGTGATTTTCCTGTGTGTGTGTGTGTGTGTGTGTGTGTGTGTGTGTGTGTGTGTGTTACATACACATATTTTCTTCTTGGAGTTTTATAAATTTAGCTCTGGCCTGTATATCTTTATTTTCATTATCTTTTGTTAAATAGCTTATAAATGTATTGATTCTGAATATTTATACATTTGTAATATATATATATATATATATATATATATATATATATATATATATATATATATATATATAATCACTGAAAGGATTTCTTTTTATTCATGGCACATTTGGCAAAACTCATTTGAAAAATAACATAATGTGTTGCTGAACTCAATTCTATTCACTGATTTTCAGCTTTAGAGGAGGCCACAGTCTCTGTTGCTGCAAGAAAAGCAAGCCTAAAGACTGGGGATTCGCCTTCCACATTTATTCTCATCAAATTTTCTTTTAATTGCTCCTCCTTTGCATTCAGAAGTAAGCTGTCAGTCCACCATGCATGAGCATCTGTTGGGCTTGGAGTAGAAACTGAATTAATTCTGTGGGTGCAAACGCAGAGGAATACACTTAGCGATACTTTATGACCGGAAGAGCATTTTGTGTTTATTTCAGTTTTCCTTGATATGTCTCAGCAGTAGTTTGTGTTCTTTAGTGTGCAGCTGTAGGTTTCTTTCCTGGTATTTTGTATCTTGATTGCTGTATGAAAGATTGTTCTTCCAGCCTCCTTTTCTAATACCCATCCCTATTATTTGGAAAAACGACATGCGCTTATGGGGTTCTGTGAATCTGAGCCTTTATTAGTAATGTTTATTGAGGGTTAATTGTGAATTCCTCAGCTTTTCCTGTATTCTTCTGTCACATTAACAAGTTAATAATTACAAAAAATGTCCTGTTTATTTTTTTCTTAAATAGCTTAGATAATTGTTTGATATGGATGAAGCTGTTTCTGGTCTCAGATAGCTGTACCACTTTCTGGCCTTTTATCTTTAATCCTCAATTTATTTATGTCCTTTGATACAAGCTGTATCTCTTGTTGGTGACATCTAATCACATCTTGGTTTTCTGCTAATGACAGGATCACTGATTCACTTGAACTTAACGTTGCTTTTAATATGTTTAAGTCTGCCATTTCCTCACTTTACAAAATCAAACCTCATTTCCCTCAGTACCTCTTTCTCTCCATTTCTGTCCTGCTTTGTACTAAATCAGCACTTTTCTTGTGACATTTCAATTTCTCTGTTTATAACTCACCTAAGTTATGTTGACTTGGGTTCTTTAATATCTATAGAGAATTGACAGGTGTTTTTATAAAGGGAATGATGATACAGAGTCTGTGGCATCTTTAGGGCATCTGCTCATGTTTCCATTGACCAACTCTGTGGCTGTGGTATGAAAAAGTCTTCAGACAAGGAAGGAGCAAACTCTCCTACCACTTTCCAGGAAAAAAATTCAAACAGGTTGCAGACCAGCTTAGTCTAAGAACCATAGCTTCCTCTAACTTGTTACAATCTACTGCTGAATCATAATGACTTAATTTGGGTTGGATATGAAAATTATGTTATGCATCAATATGGCGGTTTTCTCCCACATTATTTGGGCTAATATTGTTATATGTGTTATAGTTATAAAATGTAAACTCAAAAATATGGTGTTATAAATATTGACTTATGTCACTTTATATATTTTAAGGAAGTTAATGAGGACATGACAAAATATGATACTACCCTTAGTTTCCATTAAAAAGCAAGTTTCATCTGATGATTAATTTTTACCCTAGAAGATTGTAATTCTTGTACTTTCACTACTAACAAATTAGTTTTGTGTTTCTTTGGACTTTATGTTGGTTCTCTTGGTTAAAAAATTCTTCATGGGTGAGTCTTTTCAGCTGCCAGTTTGGGAGCACATTATTTTCTGTCTTATTTCAGAGATGTCAGGCATCAATCATGTTTATGATTGCTGATCTATTTCTGCTAAGAACTCTTTTTGTCTCAGCTTTCAGAAACTGTACTATTGTGTGTGGTGTGTAGTTTCTTCATTTTAATTTTATTTGCACCTATTGGATTTTCTATTTACAGGTGAAACATTGTGGTGAGATTTTGCAGATTTTTGTCTTTTCACCTTTTTCTCTCCTCTGTGCTATCCTTCTCTTCTTGGCTGTTTTGTGATGTTGTTTTACATTTTCTCATACATTGTGCAAGTTGGATTTTACTTTAATTTATTCCTGTTCCAAAATTGGATAATTACTTAGTGTTATCTTTGAAGTTTAGTGAATCAAATTCATGCTAAACTCCTCTAAAATTTCATTTATTTTTCCATTATTTTCATCTGATCCTTTTTAACAAAGTATATACCCTTTGAAATTGCTAGATGAATCACTGATTTGATTCACTGCTCTTTAACTCTTTAGATATGTTTTACCCTCTTTTCTTTTCTTTTTTTTTTTTTACCCTCTTTGAAACAGACCTAACTCTCCTTACTTTTTGAATCCCCATCCATTGAAAAAGAAAGTATCTGTGGGCCTTATTTTTATAAACACCAGTGTTCCTTTCTAATCTGCTTCTATAAGCATTTCAATGAACAAATTCTGGATTCTGACTTCCATTCTGTGGATTGTCTTGTTTATTGACTTGTCTAAATTATTATAAACATTTTGTCTTTTTAATTTTTTTTACATATACATTTAGGTTATTTTTCTTTTTTATTAATTTATTCATATTACAACTCAGTTGTTTTCCCATCTCTTGTATCCTCCCATTCCTTCCTCCCTCCTGCTTTTACCCTATTCCCCTCCCCTAGGTCAATGACTGAGGGCGACCTCCACCCTCACTATATGGTCATAGGCTTATTACACATATACAAAATAAACTACATAAAGCACAAAGCAAGAAACAATCAGGAATTTTATTAGTGTTACCTTCATAGTGTTTTGGCTATTTGTATTTGGTAATGTTGAATAAAGCATTTTCCTATCTTGAGGAGTCTAAAATTATGAATGTAAATCAATATCTACCATACCTCATCTCTATTAACTTAAAACATCTATCTAGACCTAAAAACATCTCAACTCCTAAACAACTAAGCTTAATTGTGAAACTAACCTATTTGGTCTTCAACCTCAGAGACTTGAGAAGGAATCATATTAATTACCTGAGTAAACAGGAAGTGCAGGTTAGCAGCTTCAAAAGTGAAAAAACAGACAGAGACAGTTTGCTGTCTGGACAGTCACCCAAAATTCTCTGTTATGTTAGAGCATCATCTTCAGCCTTCTCTCTCAATATATCTGACAGACATATTTGTGAGGCAGGAACTACTGAGGAATCACAAACCCTGTCTTGAAAGGTTAAGGTCGTCACCTCTACCTGCATCCAAGCTTGCTTATTTTTAGGCAGAATTCTGTCAGTGGTCAAAATGAGGACATTTTGCTCATTGGCTGGTTTGCCACATTTGAGGCCATCTCTATAAGGAGTTTCTTTGATGTTCATCATCTTCTTTGAGGTAGGCTTGGTATTGCCAGAAGTTTACTTGCTTATTGTCAAAGAATCCTTAAAACAGTAAAAAAATCTTTAAATGTCATATTCTGTAGGACTCTGATGTTTTTGAAGACCTTATCTACCTATTTTATCTTAGCTATCCTTAGAATAATACCTATCTGTTACACATAGGATGTATATTTTTGTGATATAGACTAGTAATTGACATCACCATGATTTGATCAATTGACAATTAACTTATCTAACTTACTTATACTAAACAGCCTGCAAAAGCACTTTCAAGGTATTGGAGATAAACCTTGTATTGTACTTGAGTGATATGGCTACAATACCTCATAGTAGAGGAGAAATATATAGAATGTGTGTGAAGGATAATTTTAAATTTGAATTCTATACAAATGTATCAAAATTAAACTTATTTTGAATCAATATACACATTTTTGTACCAATGAATTTAAAATAACCTTGTGAGCACAATTAAGGCCTTAGGTTCAGGAGTCAACTCAATAATCTACTTTTTATCCTATCATCCCTATATATTTCAATATTCCCCCTTCTTTTTTTCAGCCTCTATCTCCAAAACTAAGAAAGAGAAATAAAGGAAAAGAGAGACATCCCTGAGTCCAACCTTGTTTTCTGTCTGGATAAGACCAATAGTAACTTATACTCAACTCCCAATGAAATAAACATCTATAGCCCAAGAAAGCAACCAAAAACCTACCCAAGCCCACTTAAGCAAAATGGAGTGTCATCCTCTTAGGGTTTCTTCTGGCTGATTTGGGATGAGTAATACCTTTATAAGGGCCCAAACAAAATTGGGAAAAATGGTTAAACCAGCTAGGAATAGCATTTGTGATCCAGTTCTAAATGTCCTGTGTGGACAGTCTGAAATTCAGGGCCAATTGGGAACTGAAGCTTTCTCCTAAGCTGTCCTGGGAGCTGTCCTATTCTGATTGAGAACAGCAACTGAAGCACTTGGAGCTGGATCAGGAAGGATGTAGGATGTCAGCCTCCAGCTTGCTGAGAGGAATGAATTCTGTCATGTCTGATCCAGCTTCAAAGTTCAGTTCTTTTGTTTTGAAAACATATAATGTCTCACATGCATTATTTAGTCTTAAAATTATAAGTATATGAGGTGTGCAAGGTGCACATAACAATTAAGGCTAGTTCTCTGCTCTTTGCATGAACAGAGGAAATACATATGTAAATCTTCATTCATGCCATAGGAAGAGTGGCCACACAGTGGAGGGGATGCAGACTATCCTGATGAGACATAATAGGCTGTTTCCAGAGATCTAAGGGGAGTGGAATAAACAGAAGAGGGAGGGAGTGTGGCCATGGGAAGATAAGAGGGAGGGGAAAGCAATTGGGAGGTAATGTGAATAAATTATAATAAATAAAATATACATTTAAATAATCTGGGTGGATAAGGTGGTTGCTGAAGAGAATGATGCACCAACCAAGGACCATGCATGGCAAGGACCTAGACACTCTGCTCAGTGACAGTGCGTAGGCAGCACAGTGTCCTTGTGGGTCCCACAATATGGGACTGCTTCTGACATGGCCTCTGGTCCCCCAATATGTATTGCTTTCTGATGGCTGGGTGGCTTGGCCAGGCCACAGAGAAAGAGGATACAGGGAGTACATATGAGATTAGAAGAGTTGAGGTCAGGTATTAAGGGAGGAGGCCCCCCTTTCTGGGGGCTAGGGGAGGGGAGGAGAGAGGATGAGGGAGGGAAAGTCAGCTCAGGAGATGATGAGGGAGGGGACTACAATCAAGATAAGAAGAGTTAAAACTGTAGAACAAGCAGGTAATTTATATTTCTAATCACACTACATGGGAATAGCCCTAAGACTGGCTGAGACATGAATGTCTATGCACAGACAATGCTTCTTATTGGTTATAGAATCCCTGTGATTTAGGATTAGATGCCATTCTTCCTATATCTTTTGTCTTTTTTGATTATTTTGTGTGAATATGTGTTTTGTTTCATGTATATCTGAGTAGCACATGTGTGAAATACTCTCAGAGGTCATAAGAGGGCATCAGACACCTGATATTGAAGTTACAGATGATTATGAGTCAACATATGGGTGCTAGAAATTGAACTCAGGCCTCCTGAAAAGCATCCAGTACTCTAACCACTAAGGCATTGCTTTAGCCTCACAAAGCCTTTTAAAAATAGTGTTCAGTGAGAAGCTTCTGTAAGGCAGGTCACACTGTCAAGAGAACAAGGCGACAGCCTACAGACTGGGAAAAGATCTTCACCAACCCTACATCTGACAAAGGTCTAATATCCAAAATATATAAAGGATTCAAGAAATTAAACACCACCAAACCAAATAACCCAATTGAGAAATGGGGCTTGAAACTAAACAGAGGATTCTCAACAGAGGAATATCAAATGGCTGAGAAACACTTAAAGAAATGCTCAACCTCCTTAGTCATCAGGGAAATGCAAATCAAAACAACTCTGAGATTCCATCTTACACCCATCAGAATGGCTAAGATCAAAAACTCAAGCGACACCACATGCTGGCGAGGATGTGGGGAGAGAGGAACACTCCTTCATTGCTGGTGGGAATGCAGATTAGTACAGCCACTTTGGAAATCTATCTGGTGCTATCTCAGAAAAATGGGAATAGGGCTTCCTCAAGACCCAGCTATTCCACTCCTTGGAATATACCCAGAAGATGCTCCAGCACACAACAAAAAAACTTTGCTCAACCATGTTCATAGCAGCCTTATTCATAATAGCCAGAACATGGAAACAGCCTAAGTGTCCCTCAGTAGAAGAATGGATAAAGAAACTGTGGTACAGTTATACTATGGAATACTACTCAGCTATTAAAAACAAGGGATTCCTGAAATTTGTGGACAAATGGATTGAGCTAGAAATGATCATACTGAGTGAGTTAACCTAGAAGCAGAAAGACTCAAATGGTATATACTCACTTATATCTGCATACTAGCCCAAGGGGCATGTCCCACGAAAGCCTTCACTTACCAGGAAACTGGGACTGAGGGGAGGACATCCTATTGGGACTCTAGATGAGAGAAGCATGGGAGAATAGCAAAGTACAAAGATCCAGAGATTACTAAAAACCTACAAGAAGAACATTATGAAAGGCAGATTTGGGCCCAGCGGTACCGCTTAAACTATGGCACCAGCCAAGGACAATACAGGCCGTAAACTTCAAACCCTTACCCAGATCTAGCCAATGGACAGGACATTCTCCACAGTTGAGTGGAGAGTGGGGTATGACTTTCACACGTACTCTTGTGCCTCATATTTGACCATGTCCCCTGGAGGGGGAGACCTGGTGACACTCAGAGGAAAGATAGCAGGCTACCAAGAAGAGACTTGATACCCTATGAGCATATACAGGGGGAGGTAATCCCCCTCAGGAACAGTCATAGGGGAGGGAACTAAGGGGAAAAGGGGAGGGAGGGAAGAATGGGAGGACACAAGGGATGGGATAAACATTGAGATGTAACAAGAATAAATTAAAAAAAAAAAGGATTAAAAAATGCAATAGGGTATCAAGTCTCTTCTTGGTAACCTGCTGTCTTTCCTCTGAGTGCCACCAGGCCTCCCCCTCCAGGGGACATGGTCAATTGTGAGGCACCAGAGTACGTGAGAAAGTCATATCTCACTCTCCACTCAACTGTGGAGTATGTTCTGACCATTGGCTAGATCTGGGTAGGGGTTTAAAGTTTACCACCTGTATTGTACTTGTCATAGGGGAGGGGAATAATGGGAAAAATGGGAGGGAGGGAAGAATGGGAGGATACAAGGGATGGGAGAACCATCGAGATGTAACAAAAATAAATTAATAAAAAATTTTTTAAAAATGCAATAGTTAAAGTAAAAAAAATAGTGTTCAAGTACAGCCTGTGCATATTTATGTCAGGATATATTAATATTTCTGGTCCATGAGATACATCAGTCACCAAGAAGATGGAAATTTTTTGGTTATTCTTCGTGCACTTTGCTGCACTCTTTTATTACTCAAGTCAACAGTCATGCAATATCAGATTATTCCAAGATGTGGGTCTTCACCTATAAAAGTCATCACACAGTTTTCTTATTTTGTAATTACCATAGAAATAAATATAACAGAGATTTGAGAAATGGGTTAGGGGTTAAAATCACTAGCTCCTCTTCCAAGAGACCCAGATTTGAATCATAGCACCCACATGGAAGCTTACATGCTTTTGTATTTCTGGTCCCAGGGGATTCTATGCTTCTTCTGTAGTATTCAAGAACCATAAACAGGTGGTATGCAGACATACATGCAGGAAAAATATCAATACACATAAAGATAAAAATAGGAATTTTCTGAGGTGAGAAACTGATGTATATGCCAACTTATCATGACCAAACAGTTCTTTCAAATCATGATCATGGTTCAGACAAGCATCACAAGGCAACAGATATGGAGTAACACCCTAGATGGAGGAACATTGGCAGCTACACTTGGTTTGAGGTAGGTCTGAAAGAATTTTTGGAAAATTGTCAGGCAATTTGGCAAAACCGGAACTTCAATGTCTGTCCCCCACTCTAGTGTCAATGCAGAAATAGTCATCAGTGTGGGGGACCATAGGGACGCTGCAGGTGCAGACATCATTAAGAAGTACAATGCATTTAATTCATACATTTGGAAGAAATAAGAGGCAGGACCATAGACAGGAGAGATGCATAGGAAAATGAACAATAAGAGTAGTTACTGGGTAGTGTTACTGAACATGATATAGAAAATAAAGTTCACAAAAAGCAAGCTAGTTTCCTATTTAAGTAGATAAATGAATCCATCATTTGTGGAGACAGAAAGTACCACCGTAAAGAAGAGCCTGGAGGACAATAACAAGGGTAATGATTGAAGTTCCCAAGTCATGCTATAGGTCCATGTCCAGAGGAGAAGTAAAGTAATGGGAAAGAACTGGGCATAGTTGCAAGGTGCGGATATCTGTGTTGAGTGCAGGAATAGGTGAAAATATAGGCATAATACCCAACTGCAGAAGAAAAACAACTCATGTACCTTGTTTAAAAGCTTTCAGGACTTTTATCCATCTTAAGAATTATGAGTAGGTGGGGGAAAGGTTGGAAAACCAGTAATGGCAGGTTTTAATGTGGTTGTGGCTGGGGCTTGGTGGAGTTCTGAGAGTGGTAGTTGGAAGTTTGTTGAGAACACTGTGAGACACAGTGGGATCTTTGATGTGTGCTTTTTTTCTTTTTCTTTTTTCTATTATATTTTATTATATAAACAATTTTAAAAAATTAATATGTTTTGATCATATTCTTCCACTCCCACTAATCTTTACAGATCCTCTCCCTCTCCCTCCCCACCTAATTTAAAATTATTTCTTGAAAATCTAATAAACAAAGCCCTCCAAATCCAAGAAAACAAAATAAAATGACAACCAAGATGAAAAAAACAAAACACCAAACTCTAAATAAGTAAACACACACACACACACACACACACACACACACACACACACACGCACACACCATGGAGTTGCTAATATGTTGTTAAACTACTCTTTACCATGAGGTCTGCCCTGGAGTAGTTGATATACCCAGTGTCATTCCATTGGAGAAAACTATTGTTTTCTCCATGTCAGCAGGTATAAATGGCAGTTTAGTCATTAAACTTTACCCTAGTGGCTAGGTTTTTATTCATTCACTCACTATTTATTTTCCTAAATATAACAAAAGAAAAAATAATAAGATAAAACAAAAACCATCACATTGCAGTTGAATAAAACAAACCAACAGAAGAGAGGGCACAAGAAGCAGAGACCCTCTCATTTGTATGTTCAAGAATCCCATAAAACCACTAAACTGGCGCTGTAATATGTACACAGAGGATGTGATGCAGAGCTGTGCTGGTCTTGTGCATGGTGCTTCAGTCTCTGTGAGTTCACATGAGTTTTGGTCATGTTGATTTGGAGGCTTTTGTTTTCTTTGTGTCTTCTATCCCCTCTGGCTCTTGTACTCTTTCATCCTTCCCCTCTGCAGAGTTCCCTGAGCTCTGAGGAGAGGGATTTGATGGAGCTATCCTATGTAGGGTTATGTCAAGGTCCCTTACTTTGTGCATAATGTTTGACCGTTGGTTTCTATATTTCTTTCCATCTGCTGGAGGAGGAAGCTTCTCTGATGATGGCTGAATGAAGCACTGATCTAGCAGACTTTCATTAGGAGTCATTTTACCACTACAGTTTTTTTCTACTTTTAGACCAGTAGGATTTGATTTTACCCTAGGTCCCTGGTTCATGGTCACCCCAGCAGTGTAGGGGATTGGTTCCATCTCACTGAGTGGACATTAAGTCCAATTAATTATTGATTGGCTACTCCCACAAGCTTTGTGCCACAACTCGTCTAGCATATCCTGAGGCAGCACACCATAGTAGATACAGGTTCTGTGGCTGACTTGGTGTTTATCTTTTTCTTTAGAGAGCAGTGCAGAGTATATTCCTGTACCAAAAATGCTTGAACACAGGGGAAAAGGTTCTATGTAGGCACCGGCTTAATAGTTTCATGTCCAACAAGTTGTGTAGATATTTTATTCAGCATTGTGACCTAGCTGTCAGTTATGAGAAGGAAACCTGGTCTCGGCAACAGCCTGGGATATTTAGAGATTACCTTGGGGCCACATCAGTCAAAACCTTGATTAGAAATAATCCAATCTAATTGGCATTGAAAGCGTCTTTGATGACAACACATGGCCACTTGGGGCTCGGTCTCCTCCATTATTAGGAGATTTTACATAGATTGTCTTCTCATGTGCATATATTTTAGGAAGTTTATACTATATTAGGGTTCCAAATTACCCTTCAAATGGCACTTAATTTCAGCTGTTTATCGCTACATTCTCTCCTAAACCCTCCTCTTTGCTCCCGCTTCCCACTTAATTTTCCCGTTCTAGTTCTTCTCTTTCCATCCACATCTGTCTATTCTATTTCATTCTAGTCCCTTACTTTATACTTTATACACATCCTCTGTGGTCCTGTCCATTGTATTTGGTTATCATTGACTTAAGAACTAACACCACAATATAAGTAAATACATACCACATTTGTCTTCTTGGGTCTGGGATATCTCACGCAGGATTTTTTTTTCTATTTTTATCCATTTACCTGTAACTTTTATGATCTGTCTTTTTGTTAACATGATAAGTAATACCCCATCGTGTAAATGTACCACCTTTCCTTTGTCCATTCTTCTGTTGAGTGACATTAGGTTATTTCCAATTTCTGACCATTATGTATGAATATAGAAGCTATAAACATGGTTGGGCATAGGTCTCTGTGGTAGAATGAAGCATCATATGCCCAAGGTGCCCAAGAATGATATTAGCTGGATCTTGAGGAAGATCAATTCTCATCTTCCCAAAGGAACTGCCACACTGAGCACAGTTCTATCATAGCTGTACAAGTTTGCTGCTGTATTTTTTAAAATCCCACACAGTAAACCCTTCCAGATCTTGCTCATATTAAGAATACTTTGGTAAGTGAAGACTTTCATGGGACATGCCCCTTGGGCTAGTGTCCAGATATAAGTGAGTATACACCATTTGACTCTTTCTGTTTCTGGGTTAACTCATTCATTATGATCATTTCTAGTTCAATCTATTTGTCCAAAAATTTTGGGATTTCCTTGGTTTTAATAACTGAGTAGTATTCCATAGTGTAAACATACCAGGAAAGTGGGACAGAGGGGAAAACTTCCTATTGGGACTTTAGGTGAGAGAAGCAAGGGAGAACGGGGAAATAGAAGGATCCAGAGGGTCCTAGAATCCTACAGGAAGAACATTATGATGGGTAGATCTGGGCCTAGGGGCCCTGCTCAAACTATGGTACCATCCAAGGATGATATGTACAGTAAACTTCGAACCCCTACCTAGATCTAGCCAATGGACAGGACACTCTCCACAGTTGAGTGGAGAGTAGGGACTGGCTTTCACATGAACCCTGGTGCCCCATATTTGACCACGTAGCCTGGATGGGGAGGCCGGACAGCACTCAGAGGAAGGATAGCAGGCTACCAAGAAGAGACTTGATACCCTATGAGCATGTACAAGGGGAGAAGGTCCCCCTCAGTCACAGACATAGGGAAGAGGAATAAGGGGAGAATGGGAGGAAAGGAGGAATGGGAGGATACAAGGGATAGGATAACAACTGAGATGTAATATGAATAAATTAATAAAATACATTTTTAAAAAAAGAAAAGAAAAAGACTTGGGATAGATGAAGGAAAAACTTCCTGATAATTGGTTCCGTGCCACACTGAAATGGAAGACAAGTAGATGCCATGAGTTCTCCATTCTGGATGTCCTCAAAGCAAATTCAGGTGGAGAACATTGAAAAAGATACCTACACTGAAGGCAATTACACTGAAATTATTTTGGGTTATTTTAGGTATTTAAAAAAATAAAACATTTTTTTCTCAAAAAAAAAAAAAAAAAAAGAATACTTTGTAGCAACACAACATTATTTATTGGGTAGCTTTTGCAAAATAAGTGAGGTTGTCGTGTCTCTTTTCTTTTCTTTTCTTTTCTTTTTTTTTTTTTTTTTTTTAACTTCCCCCTGTGGTTGACCTATTGTGAAAAGATGTTTTAGAAAGATTTAAAAATTCTTATCTCAAATGCTTCCCTCTACTGTGATTTTCTGGGGGAATAGAGCTTCTCCTGAAATGGACAAATTTGCTTCTATAGCAAAGCTGCTGCTGGAATAGCCTTCCACCCCCACCCTTACTCTGATATCCCAGGTAGATTACTTCCCAGTCCTCAGAGGTCTGGAAGTCTTAGCTTCACTTAAGTTTCTACTATAGTATACTGATGATTTTGTCAGACATATCTTTCACATCACTACGTGTCATCAAATAGAGTCAGGCTCTACTATATCCTGGTTGAAGGAGATAATTTTTTTTTTTTTTTTACAAATTCTCTTCTTCTGTTTATTTGTGTTTTTATGTGTTTATAAGAAAGAATTTTCAGTGGATATAGTCCTTTTAGGTTTATGAAAATATATGAAGAACATACAAACTTTAGATTCTTTGCAATTGTGGAGTATATAAGTATATGGATATTATTAATTGTTAGTCTATGAATCCAAATCAGGAACACATCTATGGAAAGTTATGATATAATTTCAAATAAAGCAGAATGTCTCCTCAGAGGGGAGAGTATGTGTAATTTCAAGACCCATGATACTTCTTTATTCAGATGATAAATATTATCTAAACACAGTATTTTAGAAAAAATCCAGTTACATAAATAATTGTCCAATTATTTGCATTCTTCTGCTTCCTCTGAATAACTGATGAATAATCATTTATAGTAACTTTAATATTAGCAAATCCATCATGAAATCATGGAATTCACCCCAGTACATTGGCTTATTTGGATCTAAGGCATGAAAAAAAAATGCTTGGTGTTTAGTAGTGCTTCCTATAGCTTGTTCAGTAAAATTCTGGCTTGAATCTTCAAAGAGACGTAGGATGCCTAGGATGCCAGTCCCTCTGAAAATTGCTGTAATTTATCCAGAATACTTTGACTAAGTGTCATGAGCTGTAATGCTCAGACATTTCTTTCTTTCTTTTTCTTTTCTTTTTTTTTGTTTTTTTTTTAATTTTATATTAGTTTTTACATATACACTTATATTATTACACATATATACAGTAGATTACCTATAGCAAGAAGAACCATGACACAATCAGGAATTATATAAATGTTACATTTTTAGTGTTTTGGCTATTTGTATTTGACAGCCTTGAAGAAGACATCTTTCCTATTTTGGTGCGTCTAAATTTCTGAATGTAAATCACTCTCCATCGCATATTGTCATTATCAACTTAGAACACCTATCTATACCTAAAAACACCTTAACCCCTAAACAATTAAGCTTCATTGTAAAACTAAGCTAACTGGTCTCCAACTCCCTGAGAGACTTGAGAAGGAATAAACTAATAATGCGTCTCTTAGTTCCTCTACCTCTCGCTGAACTTTGTAAGGGTTTTGAGCCTCTATCTCATGGTCATTTATTGTCCATTTATTCATGCAATCTCTTTTAAGTGACAAAGCCACTTCTAAGTAGGCTTGAACACACACACAGACACACACACACACACACACACACACAGACACACACACACTCCATATAGGGTGGATAGAGACAGAAGGTACAGTGGAAAACAGTAACAACCATTAATGTCCAACTAGCTATGGGGGATGGCGACTACATTTGTTGCTTTTCTTGTTTCTGTGATCAAATGTGATAAAAGCAACTTAAATGGTTTGTTTTGGTTTATAATTCTAGGGAAACAGTCCATCATGGTAGAGAGGGCATGAGTGCAGGAAGAAGACACAGCAGGTCATGTTGCATTTAAAATTAGGAAGTGGGAGCAAAGGAAGTTGGTGCTCACCTTTCTGACCTCTTTTTTATTGTATCTGGAGTACCAACAGATGGGATAGTGTTATCCACGTTAAGTAGGGAGATCTGTCACACCAGTTTACTTAATCTAGATAATCCCTCACAAACATTCACAGAGATTTGTTTCCACAGTGATTCTAAATCCCACCAAGATGACAATCAAGATTAACAGTCACTACAATTAATTGGATATTCTAAATAGCTTGTTTGAGAATATTCCAAATAATTCAACACAAACTATATAGACTACCCTGATCTGATCAGTGTATATTGTGTAAACATATTGATCTGCCACAGTGCATCCTATATTGCGTACAATGACTACAAGTTAAGTATAAGAAAAAATAGTATAGAAGCTATAGAGGCAACAATGAATGAAATTTACTAATAAACAAATAGATTTGAGCATGTTGTCATGTGCCTGTAATCCTGTCACTTGAAAGGTGAGAGTAGGATGACCAGGAATTTGAGATGATCCTCCGGGGCATAAGAAGCTCAAGGGTCACATGAGACACTATCTCAAAAATAAATAATTAGGAACAGAAGTAACTAACTAATAAAATGAATTGTCTTCAGCTAAAGTGATTGCCTTGTGATACTTGAGAGTTTAGTCACCAAGCTCCATCTATTCATTTTACACGAGGCTGAATGAAGAACACGTGACTCCACTGGGTCTAACCTCCTCTGCCTAGCTCTTCTCCTAGATGGCTTAGATGTATTCTCACAAATCCAAGCACAGCAGGGCAGAGAGGCCCAGTTCTTAGAGCACGGGACAGCAGTTCTTGAATAGAATTCAGAGTCTTTTGAATGCCAGGCAAGTGGTCTACTGCTCAGTTGTAACTCTTATCCACTTTAGTTCTTTGTCTCTACTTGTTCATTTTAACCTCTTTGAAATGTAAAGCTTTAAGCAAGTGAGTACTTTCAAAATAAATGAAGTCTTTTTATTCACTATGAAAATTTCAGACTGGATCCAGGCAGATTTTTAAATTATGAGCAGGGTCAGTTGATGACAACACACGAATTGCATCCTGTACAATAATTTGGGTGCTCCCTTTCTTCTAATTATTCTGATTGATAGCCGAGAAGGAGATGAGCTCCCAGACCTACTCAGAAGAACCTATGTTTCTCATGGTACATCATGTGCTGCACAGTGATGCAGAGAGTATGAGTGAAGTGTACTGAATTCAGGGAAGGGAATGAAAGAAAAGTGATGCATTGTTTTAAAACCATATTTTCTGTGCGATACTTTAAGCTATTGACCCATTTTTCCAAGACTGGTGGTAACAGTTTTCTGGAGAGCATGAGAATATACTCCTTTATGCCTTTGGTTAATGTTTCTTCATTTTTCTCTGCTGCAACAGCTGTTTAGGACACTCTGCTCTGTCACTTTCTTCCTTTACCTTAGAATAGATTGGATATCCTCAGCCTTCCTAATGTTGCAACTCTTTAATACATTTTTGCCATGTTTTAGTGACCCCCCCAAAATAAAATTATTTTCACTACTACTTCATAACTGTGATTTTGTTGTGGCTATGAATCTTAACATAGTATCTGATATTCAGGATGGTCTTGTGAAAGCCCTGTGGAAAGGGTCATTTGATTCAGAGGAGTCATGGCCCACAGGTTGAGAACGGCTGTTCTAGACTTGCTGGGATTTCTTTACATTTTCTCATGTCAGTTGTTTCATGATTAAACTTCTGTAGCATTTGCTTCTTAGAAGATCTGGAAAAAAAAGCCCAGCCAAAATCAGATCAATGACAACCTCTGCGAAATTATAATGATTACAGAAGTGTAGATATGAGAAAGAAAAGACACCAAATGAAATCTTACTCTACTGGGAGAAAGTGCTACTCAATCTAATGAAAAAGTGATACCTCATACTGCACAGATTATCAAAAGGGAAATGTGCATTGTGTACTGCTTATTCATATAGCAATATATACCTGTGGAGCAATGTGCGTGACTTTAGGACTATATTTGAAAGAAAATCTAAAATCTATCATTCTTTATAGTAATTGTAAAACTTTAATATGAAAATAAACAATGTGAGTTCTTACAAAAAAACTCAGCTGAGCTTCCATAAGAAAAAGTGGGGAAGAGCCTGGAACATATTGGAAAAGGAGACAACTTCCTGAACAGAACACCAACAGCCCAGGCCTTAATGTCAACCATTAATAAATGGGACCTCATGAGGCTGAGAAGCTTCTGTAAGGCAGGAGACACTGTCAAGAGAACAAAGCGACAGCCTACAGACTGGGAAAAGATCTTTACCAACCCTACATCTGACAAAGGTCTAATATCCAAAATATATAAAGATCTCAAGAAATTAAACACCACCAAACCAAATGACCCAATTGAGAAATGGGGCTTGGAACTAAACAGAGAATTTTCAACAGAGGAATATCAAATGGCTGAGAAACACTTAAAGAAATGCTCAACCTCCTTAGTCATCAGGGAAATGCAAATCAAAACAACTCTGAGATTCCATCTTACACCGACTAGAATGGCTAAGAGCAAAAATTCAAGTGACACTACATGCTGGCGAGGATGTGGGGAGAGAGGAACACTCCTTCATTGCTGGTGGGAATGCAAACTAGTACAGCCACTTTGGAAATCTATCTGGTGCTATCTCAGAAAACTGGGAGTAGGGCTTCCTCAAGACACAGCTATTCCACTTCTTGGAATATACCCAAAAGATGCTCCAGCACACAACAAGAAACTTTGCTCAACCATGTTCATAGCAGCCTTATTCATAATAGCCAGAACATGGAAACAGCCTAAGTGTCCCTCAGTAGAAGAATAGATAAAGAAACTGTGGTACATTTACACTATGGAATACTAGTCAGCTATTACAAAGAAGGAATTCCCGAAATTTGTGGACAAATGGATTGAGCTAGAAATTATCATACTGAGTGAGTTAACCCAGAAGCAGAAAGACTCAAATGGTATATACTCACTTATATCTGCATACTAGCCCAAGGGGCCTGTCCCATGAAAGCCTTCACTTACCAGGAAACTGGGACAGAGGGGAGGACATCCTATTGGGACTCTAAATGAGAGAAGCATGGGAGAATAGCAAAGTAGAAGGATCCAGAGGGTCCTAGAAACCTACAAGTAGAACATTATGATAGGCAGATTTGGGCCCAGGGGTCCCACTCAGACTAAGGCACCAGCCAAGGACAATACAGGCAGTAAACTTCAAACCCCTACCCAGATCTAGCCAGTGGACAGAACATTCTCCACAGTTGAGTGGAGAGTGGGGTATGACTTTCACACAAACTCCGATGCCTCATATTTGACCATGTCTCCTGGAGGGGGAGACCTGATGGCACTCAGAGGAAGGATAGCAGGTTATCAAGAAGAGACTTGATACCCTATGAGCATATACAGGGGGAGGAAATCCCCCTCAGGAACAGTCATAGGGGAGGAGAATAAGGGGAAAATGGAAGGTAGGGAAGAATGGGAGGATATAAGGGATGGGATAACCATTGAGATGTAACAAGAATGAATAAATTAATAAAAAATTTAAAAAAAGACCTAAGAAAACCATTTTGCTAAGATATAATTGACATCTCTCGAGTTAACTGGTCAAATACATAGTTCTTTGGTGTTAGTATATTCAAAGTCCCACATCATTATTCTTGTGTGACATTAAAGGGTATCCATCAGCAAGTTACATCTTTAGTACCAAAGGTGAAAGTGTGTGGCTCAGCAGTCACTGCCAAGTCAAAGAACTCCATACTAAAGAGGTTTCCCTGAGACCAAGCATGGAAAAGCCCAGAGTTCCACATGGAGCTGGCCTCAATAGTGCTAGAACTTTCCATCCTGGACTGCCTTTTATTCCAATCCTTTAGTGAGAGTATGGTGAACCCAGAAAAGGAGGGTTTGTTCAGGATGAAATGAATTCAGTTGGGAGAAAGGAAATTCCTTTTGGATTTAGTATAAAGCTCTGGAGATATTTTGGCATGGAAGAATATGTGCTTAAAAACCTGCAAAATGTTCACTGCTGGGAAAACATGTCAGTGCTTCAGAATTCTGACAAGGAATTAACTTTAATGAAAACTTAGGCTGCTTGTATTTTGAAGGCATTTTGGTCTTTATCTGAATATGAAGAAAGATATATATGCTTAGCTATTACAAGATTAAAACCCATTGTAGAGAGGTCAGAAGGCTAGAAGATTGTTATTTTAAAATTGGGATTATTGCAGCAAGATCAATCAGATATGTTTTCCAGCAATCAGAATGTAATTGTAAGTCCCCTGATAGTCCAACTGCATTTCACTTTTTAAAAAAGTGTTGTGAGTGTTTGAACCTGGCTAAGACTCAAAAATATGTGTTATTTATAATTTAGTTATATATTTTAGGGGGCTATTGTAAATAGTACTATATAGCTTGAATATTTTTTGGTCTGAGTCATGCCGATAATGTGTCACATCTGAATTGGTCTGAGACACAAAACTGTGCTCTTTTCAGTGGGCCTTGTCCTCAGAAGCCATTTTTTAAAAACAGAACAAAGTCACCCTCATATCAAGGAAAGAGATATGGCCTTTTTTCTATAGCAACAGGGTAATTTTTTAATCCACAGTAAATGTGATATGTAAAACACAAGAGTCATGTACAACATTCAGGAGCCTGTTGTTGTTTGCAATTGTACTGAATCCTCAAGCAGAGAAATATGTAACTCAGCTGTATACCAGGATCTGTTCTTCCCATTTGTTTTGTCTGTGCTGGTTGATTGCCATTAAATGAAAGGGAGAAAATAGTCTCTTAGTTAAGACTTAGCTTTTCAGGATCATTCCTTGGTGTGTTATTGTTTTTAACTGGTCTACTTTTCAAAATTTCCCAAAAGAATAAGAGCATATCACAAACATTTGCATTTGATACAAAAATATATGTATATGTTATCTTGAAATGTGAAACAATACAAGCCTGTAAGTTGATATCTTAATTATCATTATTCAAAATATAAGGAATAATTCCATACATTACAGGCAACAAAGTCTTTTTAGTCAAGTAAGTTGTTAAATGTAATGATTTCAGTGTAATGCATTTTATCATTTTAATCTTTGCACTGAAGTTCAGTTCCATTATCTTCCCTTCTCAAGGTCAGATGGCTAGAAATTTCCAAGACCAAAGTTAGGCATTTAAATTTCAATGCATGTCACTATCCATCTCCATCAGCAATGCTTCTTGACAGTATATTACATGTGAGAGAATAAATAATTATAGAGGATGTCAGCAAAAATTTTAAATTATTATACTTAACTTTGCCACATTGAAAATCTGGCATCACTCTGTAGAGAACAAAGTAGAACCTTGTGGTATCAACCATTTCATAAAATGAAACCTAAATGATTCTACCTTGAAAGAAAAATAAGACAGACTTTGGGCATGTTCATAACATCTTTGCTTTAATCTTACTAAAAATTAATATTATTTCAAGTAAATAGAAAGCTATATTTGCTCATTCATAATATTAAGCACTGAAAAAGGTCATGAAATTTGCATAACAAAATACAGAGATATAGTACAATATTTGTGAACCAGATTAGACCATGTATATTTTAAAGTTAGTACTTTTCGCTTTGTGTACATTTGGGTTTGTTTTCAGGTCAGCACATGAGGAAGTCTTGTGAGATGATATACAGTGACTTCCATGGCAAGGCCTGTGATCACATTCAGAGCAGCCATTCAGGATATAAATGGACAAACTTCTCAGACATTTATATGTGAAGATGGAAGTAATAACAGTAGCAGTGTTGTTCCTTAAAATAGTCAAATGAAAGGCACATTGCAATATAGAGTTCTTACTAGATTAAATTACTTATATAAAGGTTAGGACAAGGTTAATAAAGGTCAATACATTTAAGTTTAGTTAAATTTGATATAGCTTATGTTCAAGAATTACTCTCTGGTAATTCCTAGTAGTTTTAGAAAGATCTGTCATTTTGGAAACTAAAAAAATGTAACAGTCTGCTTTTGACAATGTCTTGAGAAACATATTCCTAATCACACTCTTCCTTCTTCTTGAAATTATTTAGTTGTAAAGTCTCAAAAAGTTGAATTTTTAAGACAGAGAGAGGTTTTCCTACAATGTGAATTATATATACTTTCTATAATATACAGAACACTAGGTAAATTCAAAATGAATATGGGAAAATTAAAGAGAGTTCCCACCTGTCATAAACTTTAGCAATTAGCAGAGTCAAACCAAACTTATCTATGGCAGATGCATCATGCTTTAGTGTTCAAACTTGCTCACAATACAGCTTCAAATGATTGCACCCATCCTGCCAAAACATTTGGGAAACTCAGCCTGAATACTTTGAAAGCTATTAATACTTTATCTGGAAAGACTGGATTCTTTCTCTCATTATTCTCTCCAAACCTCTAATTGCCACCACTATTCCTCATATTGCAGTAGGAGAGTTTCTATGAACTTAAACACAGTTTTATTTCAAGGCAAACCTGGGACGAAGGCAGATCTTTATCTTTATCATTAGGAACACTAGGACTCATAGTGATCACATGATATCACTGCCTTGGTCTTACTAATCAAAAAGAGGCTGTGTGCCGTACTGACCTAATACAAACCAAAGAGAGCAAAAGTCCTTCTATAGGTATTGCATTTTGAAAGGAATAAATAGGATGCTTTGTCAATGACGAGGTGTGGACTTCGTACTGAGGCAATGAGATTTGTGTAACATTGGTGTGAAGATGCTATTTTTTTAAGCATCAGTTCTTATTCAGAAATTATACATATTGGGGAAGGTTTAACAAGAATATGTGCATTCACTCACTCCTCAGTACAGTGGGCTTTGGAATACTATAGAACAAAAGTTCAAGTTCAAGTTCAGTATACAGATGGCTGCTGGGGTCCTGCCCAGGGATGAGGAAGGGCTTGAAGAAGGGTGGATGCAAGAGCGAGGAGGGAAGAAAGGGAGGAAGAAGCCAGGCATGGGGGTCTGGGGAGTTTTACAGCATGATTGTCTGGCAGTTAGAGTGCTTCCGTATTTATACAGAACTCAGTAGGCAGGGATGGATGCATGCTGTTCCAAAACATGGAGCATATCATTTTTTTGTGCCCAAATACATGTTTTAACTTCTATTTAGTCATAAGTTTAGTCATCATTGATAAACTGTAACAGAACAAACTTATTTTTTACAGCAATTTTTCCTCATTAACCTTATAACCCAAAATTTAACAATATTGAATTTTCAAGGGCATATTTTGTCAAAACATGACAGCCTGTTCTCAGGCTTGTAACTCTTGTGGTCTCAAAGGCGGTAGACTGAAAGAAAATCTCCAAGCCAGCCGGGGCAGATTGTTATGTCCCAAGCAGTGTATTATCAATTTTTCATAGTCAGAGTACAAATTGTCACTAGACCCTAGAAACTACAGGCCAAGTTGCTGCCGTTATTATTCAATTTCTGCCATAATGCAATGTTTATGTTTTATATATTTGTAGACTTTATTTACATGCCTAATCTTGGTATGCTTTGTTGCTTGGCCATACAGCACCACAGTGGCCCTGTGTGAGTTAACTTTTTCTAAGAAAATAAGGCCTCAATATTTTATTCTTTTATCATTTATCCACTCCATTCTTTGTCCATCATTATAAGGAAGAGGCTTTTAATTTGATCTGCTGCCAACTTCTCTAGCCTACCACTGGATATTGTTTACCTTTATAAGTTTGCTTTGTTTTGATTATCTTATTCCTGAGTAAGAAACATGCAGGGGCAGATGTGCCAATGGGCATCTTTGAGTCACCACCTCATAGGAAGTCTCTGCATAATTATTTGAGTCACAACCTCTAGTGCATAAGGAAGATCTCCAAGTGGGACCAGATAAGGATATTTCCTTAAAAATGGGAGGGGTTTTATGGTCAGGGCATTCCCAGGGATGTTTAGAAGCAATGTTTCTCAGAGAGGGCATAAATGATTCATAAGAAATACTTTGCCAGTCCAATATACCCAAGTTGGACAAATAATACAAGCCCCCAAAGCATTCAATGAATAGAGATCAAGGCCAAAAAGTGGGGGACTACACCATAGTGATTGCATCATTCAGCTCAGCTTTGCTGGACCTTTGTCATACCGCTACGGTGACCTTATGACTTTCATGTTCCCATTAGATATAGCTGTGGCAATTGGCGTTTACACACAATACTGTATAAACCACACTACCACACTACGATAGAATGGATGCCACCATCTAGAGAGTACAGATGAGTTTCTAGGATTGTCGACATGCTATATTCATCTTCTTTCAATTTTAATAGTTACATTCTCAGAAACACATAGACACATAGCCAGACATACACACAAACTCATTTACACACACACATATAAACATATATATACACAAGTGCATGCATACACACACACACACATTATGACCTTTTGTTCTCACAAGATAAGTAACTGGTTGAAGAGAAAATTTTCTAAAGTGAAATGGTACCAAAATAAGTAGTTGATTATCATCACAAAATTATAATTATATAGTTAGTCTTTTTTAGTAATTCCTTTTGTAGTAAGCCTATGTCATTTAAAAACAGAAATTTGTTTATTAGAACTTTATCTCTCTCCTATATTTTTCATTTTCTTGCATATATGGTATATTTTTTAAGGAATTGGGTTATTTTGGGGGTGAATTTATGTACAAGTCATAGATTCTTCTAAAGAAATTTAAATATTGTTTATTTGTTTTATAAATTTTACTTAGAGTTTGATATCATCTGTGTTTGACACTTGTGTCTTTTACTTCTATGCAAATATATTTATTACATAGTTCTCTCTCTACCATAGTTGCTAATCTTGTGTTTTGAGTATTGTGTATATGTGACTATACCAAGTCAGTAAAGCATAAAAATATTTAGCAAAAAAATCACACCATACTAATTGCTGCTACTCTAATGAAAATTTTATGATTGACATTAATGGAGTGGAAGTGCATTATTGGCAGGAATCTTACAGTACTCCAACACATCCTTCAACAAAATTAAGACCACTTTAGAGTTTTAAAATTTTTTAATTAACATAATTTTAATTAAAATTTAAATTTTAAATATGTTTAAAAAATTACTCTTAGTGCCTTTATCTTCTATCTATCTTTTCCTTCTAAGAACCACTTCAGAGTGTTGTAAGGTTCCAAAACAAATTATAATTTGACTGAAATATAAGGAAATAAGTACCTCTCCCACATCTCTATTAATACAATATGCAGAATATTAGCAGCATGCAGAATTAGATATAAAGACAGATGACAACTGTTATATTTCCACACATTGATATTAATTAAAGGTTGAGTTCTTATAAGATAAAATTTTATAAACTCCATTAGTATTCTTTATCACTTTTATCACTAATTCTTAAGTTACCTTGAGGGTTATTTTAAAGTTTAAAATAACATAAATTAAGGTCCATATTTTTAAAAGAAAAATTTCACTAGCAGTTACCTAAGTTGAATGAGTGTATGTGTGTCAGTATCACACAAGTAAATTCCCTTATACACAATGGTTTCTTTGCATTTTCCATAAGCATGTCTCAAAGTCAGACTACAAACAGTGCATCAATGTCCATGAAACCAATCACATCATAACTAAGATATTGACATTTAGTCTTTGCCACAGGTGAGCTTCCAGATTTGACCAGGACAGCCTAGTCCATGGCTCACACAGATCCCAGCTTGCATGGTTTTCTGTCTTTCTAAGTAGTACCACTCTCTTAGTTAGATTATCTGTCTCTGTGATCAAACACCAAAACCAAAAGTAGCTTGTTGGAAAGGATTGATGTTACCTTGTAATCATCTGGGCCAATTAGGGCAGGAATTCAAGGCTGCAGCCTGAAGGTATTTACTAGCTTGTTCTTTATGGCTTTTCCACCCTCTCTTTTAATAATATCCAATGCCAAAGTGATCGGAAACTTCCCACATCAATTAGCAAGAAAATGTAACATAGTTTAGCTCACAAAGCAGTATGGTAGAGGCACTTAATCAATTGAAGTTTTTATTTTTCAAAGTGACTCTGGTTTGCCAAGTGGAAATAAAACTAACGAGCACAACCATTTCTTTACTAAGTGCAACTCTTTTCAAATTGCATTGAAGCAAAACAGAGCATTAAAAAATTGAAAACAGCAAGATTAAACAAACATATAGGTCATTGTCATTTATTGAATTTACCATGCTGAAAAAACATCAGGTTTCCTTCAGCAGAAGAAAAAAATTTCATAAAATGGATCTCAGGTATTCTGGCATTTCAGAGGGCAGGCCAAAGGGCGGTTCAAATAATATGCATTTGACAATGCTAGAAATAAGTTCACATGGAATTTAGGATTGGATATCATGTTGTAGAAAGCAAAACAGTAAGAGAAAAGAATGTAGAAGAATTATCAGTGATACCAAATGGCAATCTACAAAAAAAAAGACTTTTTTTTGACAAAATATGATAAAATTCAAGGTAAGATTTGCTCCCAAATAAAACTATTACAACAATGACTAGGTAGTTCATTTCTTCTCTCAAAATAGCATGCATTATAAGCTATTGTTTCATGTGTAGAGTAAGTTGGAAACCTGTGTGCCACCACTGCAGTCATTTATTCATGAGGTGAAGTCTGGTGACAGAGTGGGAGAAATAATGTTTCTTCAGTGTTGCTGTAGACAATGCATTGCTCAGGAAACTCTTACTTGAAGTCTGAGAGAGACTTTGTCAGATCAGCGCCTGAGTATTTACCAAGTTTTAGATGATACTTTAGGATTACTTCTGCAAACATGCATTGCCCAGAGGTGGGTGAAGTCGTGAGACTTGGATACACCTGTCATAGGTCGAAAGGACTCTAGCTAAGCACTTCTGTCAACCAACAGCTTAAGCATCCCCCACTGCTGCCTACCACTGTGAATGCCTTCCTCTTTGCCTGGTCTTAGGACGCTTCCCTTCTTCTAACTACCAGGACCATAGGCCTAAAAGTTTCAAGTGTATACCCAAAATAAAATTTCTCCTTAGTTCCTTTGCTATACCTTTTGTCTTTGGTCTTAACCTGTCCCAGCAGATTCCAAGCAACTGAAGGCCAGCCCTAGGTGCGTCTGATTGAATTTCTGGGCAGCCAGAGTCTCTCCATCCCAGACTGCTCCAAAGCAGCTAGCCCCAGGTCCTATACAACATAGACAGAGGGAAAAACAAGTGTCTCAACCCCACACTCCTCTCTCAGGTTACTACAACTTTTCTGGTCCCTCCTGGATGTCCTATTTGGGGCTAAACAACTAATAGCTCCATATTTTCTATATTTTCTGTAGTTGTTGATCCAATAGACTTAGCTTGATGTAAAAGGAAGACACATGTCCAAGAGTATATGGATGAGGATTTAGAAGGTATTTGGAATCTATTTAACTTATTATCGTTGTACTAGTTTCTACGCTAGGGTCTATGAAATCTCCAACCATGGGTTTGAGGATATATTTACAGTATCAGGCATGGGTTCCCACCTACTGAGAATTAGACAGCTGTTAATTGTTTCCTAGACATGAATGATGCTATTACACTGTTGGAGAAATATCTCACTCTTTTCATCATTGTTGCACTTCTCAGGGTCTACAGCTGGGTCCAGAAATTGATAACTTTTCTCACCTGTCAGCTTGCATAGAAACTTCTGATATTCTATTACTAATACCCAAGGAGAATGATTTATACACTTCATGAAATTTTTTGATGAAGAAGAGATGAATACAAGGATAAAATCCTACTTATAAAAACAACAGGTTAGGAGATAGCTCATCAGCCAAAAAAATGCTTGCTATGCAAATATGACTATCAAAATTGGATCCCCAGAACTGGTGGTAGAAAGAAAAAACCAATTCTATAAAGCTCTCTGACCTTTACACGTACACACACACACACACACACACACACACACACACACACACACACACACACCATGAGCACACCCTGATAATTAATAAAATAAAAATTTAAAGGGTGTATTATTTTAAAATAAAAAACAATGAAGGATATATTGTACTATTTCAAGCAAAAAACTTCAGGTAGTAGAAAACACAAGTGAAAAAAGACCAGAGAGAGAAGAAATGCTATGGTTAGAAATAGGAGTAAAAATGGAAAACTAGGGAAAAAAATTAAATACCCATCGATGGTAGAGTTTTTTAAAAGGAAATCAATTACAAGGGATACTATAGCAATAAATTTAAAAAGAAACATGTATTAGTTCAAGAAAATTATACTTTATCAAAATATATAAATAAAAGAAGAAAGCTTTTATAAAAAATAATACTTAAAAATGATCAGATAGAAAAGATGAACTTTGTCTTTCAAGTAATACACAATTTCCGATGATTTTGATGTCATCGTACTAAGACATGACTATGAGCCCACGACACGCAAGGCTATGCAAAGGAACCCTATTTTGAAACCACAACAATAACAAAAAGACATGACTAAACTTGCACGTTATTTAATAATTTATATGCAGTAGTCCTATTTGTAATGCCAATAAATTAAAAGGATATGATAGCAATCCCAGAAGGCTTATATGGATGATTCAGTAGTAAATATTGAAAGAGAAGTGCAAAGCAAATATACATTTACCAAGTCCAAAAGCTAATATGATGCCAAAAACTGAATAGAGATCAGTTGTGCCTGAGATTGAAGTATAAAATTTTAATTAAAGCGCTAATTCATAAAATAAAATATTATCAAAATACTTTTACAGAATTACCAAATATTTAATTCTCAGTATTCATAGTCATCTCAATTTCATAGAATTCATCATAGGAAAGTCACAACATACAGTAAAGAAAGCCCCAGCTGGTGAAAACACAGAAAACAAGGGTTCATGTGGTGCTTGCCTTTGCTACGAGGCTGAGTATCCCAGGAGTGGCATAAATGAACCCATGATGCCTCATCAACATGACTGCCCAGATAAGACCTGAACAACAACACAATCAATAGATATGCTAACCAGTTACTTCTTTACCTCTCCTCCTTTTCTTTTTACATTGAATTTTTTGTTAAAATTTTTATACTATATTTTGATTGTGTTCTTTCCTTTTGCCCAATGCCTCACAGTCAACTTCATGGATCTCCCCCAACAATGAAACCATAAAATAAAATCTAAAAAATTTGGATTGTAGTTGATATACTCGTTGACACTCCATTGGAGAAAAGATTTCCCAGCAGATATCAGTTAAAAATTGTTTCTTGATTAGGAGTGGAGTTTTGTGTTTATTTTTCCTTCTCAGTGCTGGTGTTTTTTTCCTAGTTTGTGCCTTGTGCTGCCACAGTTTCTGTGAGCTCACATGTGTATCAGTGTGTCTAAAAGATGCTGTTTCCTTGGAGTCATCTATCATATCTGGTTCTTACAGTCTTCTCATGTCTTCCTCTGCACAGAGCCTAAGCCTTGAAGGAACAGCTTTATGAACACATTCTATTCAGATCCTACTGCCCCAAATCATCTTACTCTTTGCAAATTGTGCTGTTGTGGGTGTCTGTGTTAATTCCCATCCACTTCAGGAAGCTTCTTTTTTTTTTTTTTTCTTTTTCTAACTTTTTTTTTTTATTAATTTATTTTTGTTACATCTCAATGTTTATCCCATCCCTTGTATCCTCCCATTCCTCCCCCCCATTTTTCCATTATTCCCCTCCCCTATGACTGTTCCTAAGGGGGATTACGTCCCCCTGTATATTCTCATAGGGTATCAAGTCTCTTCTTGGCTACTTGCTGTCCTTCGTCTGAGTGCCACCAGGTCTCCCCCTCCAGGGGACATGGTCAAATGTGAGGCACCAGAGTACGTGAGAAAGTCGTATCACACTCTCCACTCAACTGTGGAGAATATTCTGACCATTGGCTAGATCTGGGAAGGGGTTTAAAGTTTACCTCCTGTATTGTCCTTGGCTGGTGCCTTAGTTTGAGCGGGACCCCTGGGCCCAAATCTGCCTATCATATTGTTCTACTTGTAGATTTCTAGGACCATCTGTATCCTTTTATTTTGCTATTCTCCCATGCGTCTCTCATTTAGAGTCCCAATAGGATGCCTTCCCCTCTGTCCCAGTTTCCTGGTAAGTGAAGGCTTTCATGGGACATGCCCCTTGGGCTAGTATGCAGATATAAGTGAGTATATACCATTTGATTCTTTCTGCTTCTGGGTTAACTCACTCATTATGATCATTTCTAGCTCAATCCATTTATCCACAAATTTCGGGAATTCCTTGTTTTTAATAGCTGAGTAGTATTCCATAGTGTATATGTACCACAGTTTCTTTATCCACTCTTCTACTGAGGGACACTTAGGCTGTTTCCATGTTCTGGCTATTATGAATAAGGCTGCTATGAACATGGTTGAGCAAATTTTCTTGTTGTGTGCTGGAGCATCTTCTGGGTATATTCCAAGGAGTGGAATAGCTGGGTCTTGAGGAAGCCCTATTCCCATTTTTCTGAGATAGCACCAGATAGATTTCCAAAGTGGCTGTACTAGTTTGCATTCCCACCAGCAATGAAGGAGTGTTCCTCTCTCCCCACATCCTCGCCAGCATGTGGTGTCGCTTGAATTTTTGATCTTAGCCATTCTGATGGGTGTAAGATGGAATCTCAGAGTTGTTTTGATTTGCATTTCCCTGATGACTAAGGAGGTTGAGCATTTCTTTAAGTGTTTCTCAGCCATTTGATACTCCTCTGTTGAGAATTCTCTGTTTAGTTCCAAGCCCCATTTCTCAATTGGGTTATTCGGTTTGGTGGTGTTTAATTTCTTGAGTTCTTTATATATTTTGGATATTAGACCTTTGTCAGATGTAGGGTTGGTGAAGATTTTTTCCCAGTCTGTAGGCTGTCGCTTTGTTCTCTTGACAGTGTCTCCTGCCTTACAGAAGCTTCTCAGCCTCATGAGGTCCCATTTATTGATGGTTGACATTAAGGCCTGGGCCGTTGGTGTTCTGTTCAGGAAGTTGTCTCCTGTGCCAATATGTTCCAGGCTCTTTCCCACTTTTTCTTCTAAGTGAGTTAGTGTCTCTGGTTTTATGTTGAGGTCTTTAATCCACTTGGATTTGAGTTTTGTGCAAGGTGACAAATATGGGTCCAGTTTCATTTTTTTACACATAGACCTCCAGTTAGACCAGCACCATTTGTTGAAGATGCTATCCTTTTTCCATTGAATGGATTTGGCTCCTTTGTCAAAAATCAAGTGACCATATGTGTGTGGATTCATATCTGGGTCTTCGATTCGATTCCACTGATCAACCAGCCTGTTGCTGTGCCAGTACCATGCTGTTTTAAGTACTATTGCTTTATAGTACAGTTTGAGATCAGGTATGGAGATTCCTCCGGAGCATCTTTTATTGTACAAGATTGTTTTAGCTATTCTGGGTTTTTTGTTTTTCCATATGAAGTTCAGAATTGAACTTTCAATGTCTTTAAAAAATTGTGTAGTTATTTTGATAGGGATTGCATTGAATCTGTAGATTGCTTTTGGTAGGATGGCCATTTTTACTACGTTAATTCTCCCGATCCATGAGCAAGGAAGATCACGCCATCTTCTCAGGTCATCTTCAATCTCTTTCTTCAGAGTTTTGAAATTTTTTTCATACAAGTCCTTCACTTGCTTAGTTAGGGTAACTCCTAGATATTTTATATTGCTTGTGGCTAATGTGAAGGGTGTGGTTTTCCTAATTTCTTCCTCTGCAAGCTTGTCATTTGTGTATAGGAAGGCTACAGACTTTTTTGAGTTAATTTTGTATCCAGCCAATTTGCTGAAGGTGTTTATCAGCTTTAGGAGTTCTCTGGTGGAGTTTTGAGGGTCACTTATGTACACTATCATATCATCTGCAAAGAGGGATAATTTGACTTCCTCCTTTCCCATTTGGATACCCTTTATCTCCTTTTGTTGTCTTATTGCTCTAGCTAGAACTTCGAGTACTATATTGAAGAGATATGGAGAGAGTGGGCAGCCTTGCCTTGTTCCCGATTTGAGAGGAATTTCCTTGAGTATCTCACCATTTACTTTGATTTTGGCTATTGGCTTGCTGTATATAGCCTTTATTATGTTGAGGAAAGTGCCTTGTATCCCCGATCTCTCTAAAACTTTAAACATGAATGGGTGTTGAATTTTATCAAATGCTTTCTCTGCATCCAAGGAGATGATCATGTGGTTTTTTATTTTCAGTTTGTTTATATGGTGGATTACATTGATGGATTTCCGTATATTAAACCATCCCTGCATGCCTGGAATGAAGCCTACTTGGTCATGATGAATGATATCTTTGATGTGTTCCTGTATTCGTTTTGCAAGTATTTTATTTAGTATTTTTGCATCTATGTTCATAAGAGAAATTGGTCTGAAATTCTCTTTCTTTGTTGAGTCTTTGTGAGGTTTAGGTATCAATGAGACTATGGCCTCATAGAATGAATTTGGTAATTTTCCATCCATTTCTATCTTTTGGAGTAGCTTGAAGAGTATCGGTATTAGCTCGCCTTTAAAGGTCTGGTAGAATTCTGCACTGAAACCATCTGGCCCTGGGCTTTTTTTGGTTGGGAGACCATCGATGATTGCTTCTATGAAGATTCTTTTTTTTCATGAGTGCCGAGTGGTGCACTGACCTATGAGTACAGAGATGTATCACTAAGAGCCATTTTATTGCTATGTTCCCTCAGAAAAATAAGGGCAGTAAGTTTCCCCCTCGCCTATGGCCTATCTAGTCTCAGGTACTTTACATATTATTGAGTGGGCCTTGAATCCAGTTAAAAAGTAGCTGGTTACTACTGTAACATTTGTGCCACTATTACACCAGTATATTTTTCAGACAGAGTTCTATTGCAGGACAAAGAATTTATAACTGGGTAATATTGATAATTACCTTTCTCTTCTGGTAATGTGCAGAAAACCTTCCAGAACCATGAACACTATTAAATAGAGGTGGAACTTCTAGTTAGGCACCAGTTCCCTCTCTCCATGTTTGACAATTTAAGTAAGTGTTGTCCTCAGCAATAGAGTAATGGAGAGCATCAGATGGTAGACAGTAACCAATAAGCTTTGTGATAGCCTGTGCTGTTAGGAGGGATAAAAGTGCTGTTTGGAGGGATAAATTCCTTCTGTGACTAATTTTGGTCAATGATATGTAACTCTCTCCTGACAGTGGAGGTCTCAAGTAGTTGCCAAAGATATTTCCATGTATTTACAATTATAAAGCGATTCCATTTAAGTTCCTTTCATATATGTATTAGGAAGCCTCTACAGCAGTAGGTTTCCATATGGGGTTTGAATAGTCTTTTACTGTTAGTTGCACTTCTTTATATTCTCTCATTTTCCTGACCTTCCACTTCCTTCCCCATATAATCCTCCTATTCTTGTTCCTTCTTTATCCACCTCTTTATAATACTGTGCTATATTTACCCTACCTTGGAAGATCCCTCCTCCTCTCTGGTTCCTTGCCCAAGGCGATGACTCATCAGGTAAAAGTGCTTTCCCTTGCAATCCTGACTACTTGAACTGGATCCTTGGAATCCAGGGTAAAAGGAGAAAATTAACTCTACAAAGTTTATGCTTGCATGCATAAACACATAACAATAACATAACATAATAATAACATAACAATAATTAATGGAATTAAATTTAAAAGACTGTGTTAGTCTTTCATAGGGAACAATGGAAAATACATGGCATATATATTTTTATTCTTCAAAATGACAATCGTAGAGAAGCTAGTTAAAAAGCAAGAAAATCCTAGTATTTAAGGCAACACATAGCCCAAAGGACATTGTACTAAATGAAAATTTTCTTTAAAATTTTTTCTTTTTAATTTATAAAAATTTATAAAAATAATTCTTTTAAAAATTTTATTAATTTATTGCAGATTACAAGTCAATTGTTATCCCACCATTTGTATTCTCTCATTCCTCCCTCCCTCCCTCCCACTTTCACCTTACTCCCCTCCCCTAGGTCTAAGACTTAGGGGGACCTCCTCCCCCACTATATGGTCATAGGCTATCAAGTCTCATCTTGGCAGCCTGCTTATTCTTTCTGTGAGTGCCACCATGTCTCCCCACCAAGAGGAGGTGGTCAAATATGGGGCACCAGAGTTCATGTCAGAGTCAGTGCCTGCTCTCCACACAGCTGTGGAGAATGTCCTGTCAATTGGGTAGATCAGAGTAGGGGTTCAGTGTTTACTGTTGTATTGTCCTTGGTTAGTGCAATAGTTTAAGCAGACCCCCATGGGCCCCGACCCACTCCTCATAATGTTCTTCTTGTAGGTTTCTAGGACCCTTTGGTCCCTTTTATTTCCCCGTCTCCTATATTTCTCTTACCTAGAGTCTCAGTAGGATGTCCTCACATCTATCCCAATCTCCTGGTAAGTGAAGACTCTTGTGAAACATGCCTTTTGGGCTAGTGCCCAACTATAAGTGAGTATATCCCATGTGAGTCTTTCTGTTTCTGGGTTAACTCACTCATTATGATCATTTCTAGTCCCACCCATTTGTCCACAAGTTTTGGGAGTTCCTTGTTTTTAATAGCTGATTAGTATTCCATAGTGTAAATGCACTACAGTTTCTTTATCCATTCTTCATCTGAGGGACAGATTTTAGCTACTATGAATAAGGCTGCTACGAACATGGTTGAGCATATGTCCTTATTGTGTGGTGGAGCATCTCTGGGTATAGTCCAAGGAGTGGAATAGCTGGGTCTTGATGAAGCCCTATTCCCAATTTTCTGAGAAAGTGCCAGATAGATCCCAAAGTGCTTGTACCAGTTTGCATTCCCACCAGCAATGAAGGAGTATTCCTCTTTCTCCACATTCTCACCAGCATGTAGTGTCACTTGAATTTTTGATCTTAGCCATTCTGATGGGTGTAAGATGGAATCTCAGAGTCATTTTGATTTGCATTTCTCTGATGACTAAAGATCTTGAGCATTTATTTAAGTGTTTCTGAGCCATTCAATATTCCTCTGTTGAGAATTCTCTGTTTAGTTCTGAGCCCCATTTCTCAATTGGGTAATTTGGTTTGATGGTGTTTAATTTCTTGAGTTCTTTATATATTTTGGATATTAGACCTTTGTCAGATGTAGGCTTGGTGAAGATCTTTTCCCGGTCTGTAGGTGGTCATTTTGTTCTGTTGACAGTGTCTCCTGCCTTACAGAAGCTTCTCAGCCTCATGAAGTCCCATTTATTAATTATTGACCTTAAGGTCTGGGCTGTTGGTGTTCTGTTCAGGAAGTTGTCTCCTGTGCCAATGTGTTCCAGGGTCTTCCCCACTTTTTCTTCTAACTGATAGTGTCTCTGGTTTTATGTTGAGGTCCTTAATCCACTTGGACTTGAGTTTTGTGCAAGGTGACAAATATGGGTCCAATTGCATTTTTCCACATGTAGACCTCCAGTTAGACCAGCACCATTTGTTGAATATGCTGTCCTTTTTCCATTGAATAGATTTGGCTTTTTTTTTTTTTTTTTTTTTTTGTCAAAAATCAAGTGTCCTTAAGTGTGTGGATTCATTTCTGGGTCTTTGATTCAATTCCATTGATCACTCAGCCAATTGCTGTGCCAGTACCATGCTGTTTTAATTACTGCTGCACTATGGCACAGCTTGAGATTGGGTATGGAAATTCCCCCATAGAAGAAAAATACTTTATAAGCTCATTTATGCTTGGAATCTTAAGAACTTTTGTAAAAGCAGTAGCTATCAAGATTTGGGTGTAGGAGAGTCAGACCTTGGAGTTAATTTCTGACAAGAGACAGATGAGTTGCTTTTGTGAATATATTAATAAGATGCATAATTCAAAATTTGAGCATATAAAATCCTTACAGATTTAATATTTAAAAATAAAACAGGTCTGCAAAGATAAACAAATAATGAAGAATAATTATACTGGAAATATCACTGCTTATATTAGAAGACTTATGTTTGAGACCTTGTACTTGAAGTGAAATCAGTCATATTATAGCCTGATTTCTTTTCCTGAAAATTGAGGTAGTCAGCTAAATTGAGATAATACTGGAAGATATGATGAGTTGAATTGAGTATGTGGCTTTGTTACTGAGGTTTCTAGAATTCTTCTATGATGCATTTTCCTATTCTTTGAGTCCTGGGCAAATGACTGAAGAAAATTCAAAGACCAGCAAAGCATGTGTAGCTTTATTAAAAGTGATAAAACAGAGAGACTCACACAATGGAAGGACTAGGAATCATGTACATCTACAACCCTGACTATTTTCTAGGTTATTTTTTATGAATTTACACAGAAGGTTGAGGCAATTGCAAGAGCACAATGGACGGAGCCTTACTTCTTACCTAGAATGACAGACAGTCAGCTATTGCACAACTTTGAGTGATATATACAGGTGTGGGGCATATATCCAATAATCTTAAGCATATATATATACATCATCATGCATATGCATGAGATAGTAAACAGAGACTTCATGACAAGCTCTGCTTGAATGCAAGCCTTGAATTCAGTGTGAACTGAAGGTCTTTCTTACTCTCTACAAGGATGCATCTGAACACTTATTACTAACAGGAGAGGCAATGCTGGGTGTTGCTCCAGAGTAAGAAGTATGTGTGTGTGTGTGTGTGTGTGTGTGTGTGTGTGTGTGTGTGTGCGCGCGCGCGCTCGCGCGTGCGTGTGTTTGAGGAGAAAACTCTAGAGGAGACCTCATTTTGTTGTTCCTATATCATGACTACCAACAATTACTAAGAATTAAGGACAAACAAGAGCTGAGAGATAAGAAAAAGAAGCATGGGAGGTCTCTATCGGGTCATGGGGCAACCCTGTGGAAGAGGGAGAGAAAAGATTGTAGGTGTCAATGAGGATGGAAGAAACAAGAATATGGGCCACTAAATCAATTAAGCAGGGCTCACATGGGTTCACTGAAACAAAGCAGCAGGAATGGAGCCCACGTGGGTCTGCACCAGGTCCTCTGCATATGTGTTATAACCGTTAGCTTGGTGCTTTTGTGGGATTCCTAATAGTGGGAGTGGCTGTTCCTCTGACCCATTTGCTGGCTCTTGGGACTATTTCCTCTTATTGGGGTTGCCTTCTGCAGCCTTAATAGTAGGACTTTTGCCTTGTCTTATTGTATCTTGTTTTGTCTTGTTTGGTGGTCCTCTAAGAAACAGAAGGAATGGAGCTGGCATAGAAGGGAGGTAGGGAGGAAGCTGGGAAGAGTGAAGGGAGGAGAAACCATGCTCAGGATGCATTGTATGAGAGAAGAATCTGTTTCAACTAAAAGAAAGTCATAGTGGAGCATAATAATAAAAATAAGCAAGCTTAACTTTTATTCTGTCCATAGCATTTTAAACTATACTTATACATCTTTTTTTATTTTGGTAAATTATGAATCAAGTTGATAGGTGCCATTTTAATCCATGTTTTATGTCAAAGGAAGCAGCATGTGAGCAGACATTATTAATTTCCAATTAAATCTTGTTAAATTTTATGTGTCTATGTGATTATATAACACATGTGTACCAGTGCTCACAGAAGCCAAAGTGGGGATCAGTTTCTTTGGAGCTGGAGTTATAGACATTTGTGAGCAACCTTACTTGGATGCTGGGAACTGAACTTGGAACCTTTGAAAAAGTGTCAGATGCTCTTAACCACTGAGCCACTTCTCCAGACCAGCATAAATTACTCAAAGTGATTGCACCAGTTTCCAGACCCCATGCTTAAGACCACCAGTCTAATCTTTCTAGCATTTTACACTTTGCATGTGACAAGTATAACAAAATCCTTCGCATGATGTAATGAAATAGGATTTTATTCAGAAATATTTTTAGCACAAGATCAGTCTTTCTACTTGATCCTCGCTGATCAAAGGTTTTTCCATCTTCCATCTCAGTTCTGGGGTCTCTGACATTTTTCCTGCCCTTCACTCTACTTTGTTTGTGGTTTTAATGCTTCATTAACTCCCACAGGATGAGATTCTTACCCATCACTTCATCCTCAGTCTGTAGGATGAAACTTCTTTTAAGTTTCAAAGCATATAATAATTTTGAATTTACAATTCTTGTAGGAATAGAGGTTGCCTCTGGAGTGCATGCCTATTCAAAATCTTCTATTTTTAAATTTTAGTCTGCGTTTTACTTTTATCATGACGTTAGGTCGGTAGCATGCCAGGCTTTATTTTAACCTCATTCCCCTGCACATTCAGCCAGAGGCTAATGTGACTTCTGATCCTATTCCCACACAGATGCAGGAGTCATGTCTTAATATATCCTGAGTGCACTTTGGAATGCTGCATTAGAGTCTACCTTAGCATGCACTGGTGGTGTCACTTGCAAAATTATGAAAAACCATTCACATAACATAGGCACATGGAGTCCTATCCCCTTGAGAGGCACACTCTTGTAATCCCTATGTTGTGTATAAAAATGTCCAACTGTTTATACAGGGCCATGCAGGAAATATATATTACGTGAGCTGACTTAAGGGTTCTATTCTTTCCCTATTCCACACAGCTGCATAGATGCCTGGGATCCATGAACAACAACAGCTATGATTTGAAAGCAAACACAAAGTTAATAAAAAGCTAGTTTTCAAATGATAAAATAAGTCATTTTTTTATAGTAGAGAATAATATGTGGCATAGTACTGCAACTATATTCATTTAGGAAAAACAAAAAAGACTCCAGAGGCAAAGCCATGACTCTAGAACCCCTCTGTGTTCAATTCACAGAGGCTCCTGTGTTCTGCCTGAGAGCATAATTATACCTCCAGCTGGCTCAGAAAGAGTCCAGATGAAATGGCCCCCAAAAATAATGAATGAGAATTCCTTGGATGGCTGGAAGTGTGTGGAAGTACACAGTGAGGCCTCAGAAACAATGGCAAAGGAAAGTAAAACATACTAGAGGCCATTTTACAGTCATCATTCCTGGATTTTTTTCTCTCTCTAAGATTGGCCTTTTTCTATCTCACACTACCTTCTCTATGTGACAGAAACACAAAGCCAGTGAAAGTATACCATCTCACTGCCACCATAGAAACAGGAAGGAATCTCTTTTTCTAAGCAGCAATTTGGAAAAGTTTTCAAAGGCTCTCAGACTAACAGGTGAAGACAGACTCCCAGATTAACCAAATGCTCTTCAAGGTTACACTAGACAAAGAAGCTTTGGAGATGAGGTTGGCTCCTAGGAGCCCTGTCCAGGAGTTGGGGGAAGTGCACAGAGAAGAGCCAGGGCACTGTGTTCTGTAATCTAGCAGAGCTAACACAATCCAGCCAACAGCCTGGATTAAAGAGATATTGAAACAATAATTGAAATTTCCATCCAGCTAAACACTCTGTGGCATTGTCAAATTCCTCACTGTGCCCTACTCCAGAGCAACTGATTCATCCATAAACTGTTGCCAGAAACAAGGCAACCGAGAAACAAGCAGTGACTAAAGCTGGGAGGTGACTTAGCTTGACCAGGCTTATGATGAACACGCAGCCTGTGGAATGGAGGAGTTAAACGACCCTCTCATAGATTTATATTTGAGAATCCGTCAGTTAACATGGCACATGTTCAAATAGATTTGCCCTTGGATAACATGAACTTGAGTAACAATGCTCAGAGGGATTACATAGTGCATGCTCCTGTGAGAAGGACTTAGACATACCAGGACTGTAAAAGGCCCTCACTAGCCGTCTATCCTGTGCTTGGTCACAGAACATCTACCTTGAGAAAGGGAGAACCTAAAAGTAGGCATTCAAAGCTATTCTTCTGAGTTACTATAAAACAACAATGAATGAATACTTGTAACAGTTAAAGTGATAGCTGGTCCTTATTAAATCCTCAAGAATTAGGGTCTGATCACCAGTGGCCCCCAACACTGTCCCCTCCATTTTCACTGACATCAATGTGGAAAGCAGTAGCATAGTTTTGTATTGTCACCTTCAACAACCTTAGTTATTCCCTTAGTCTTCTAAAGACCTCAACTCTGGCCAAACTAGGATGCATGGCATTCACATATTAACTCATTTTATTTTTGCTAACTAAGGGTTTTATTGAAAAGAGAGAAAGATATTCAAGAGAAAAAGAACACAATAGTGCTTGCTTGTGGGCTATTCAAAAAGTTATAGTTTATTAGAAGCCATTTAAAACATAGATTTAAAGAACAAAGGTTTAGAGAAAAAGAGATGCTTGAGGGAAGACTAAGGCACATCTACATGTGAGTATGAGATTTCCAAAGAAGAGTTACATTCATTGACTTAAGACATTTTCTATACATACTACTTTGGTGCCTCTCAAGTTACATGTCAAAAAATTGCCAAGAAACCTCTCTATCTTTGTCTCTATGTCTCTGTCACTATTTCTTCTTTTCATAAATGAGAATATAGGGTGGCTCTCGAGGTACCTTGGGTGTGACTTTAATCTGATAAGGCAACAACAGGAGCTACCAGGGTTGCAGCAGGGATTTCTGATGATATTCCCAGAAAATGGCAGATTGAACACTGGAAAGTGGGGAAGGCCTGAAGCACAGATTAGCTGTGTGTAAGAATTCTTATATCTCAACTTGTGAGAGGTTTCAGTATGACTTCTGAGGTACAAGTCCATCCTCTTTCTATAATTTTTGTCATTTTCCCCCTCTCTCTATCCTGCTTCACCCATTACAAGTACTTCTCATAACAGTAACAATACTGTCCAACACTATTTCCTCTGCTGCCAGTGATTTTCTCATCACTAACACTAACATTAGTACCATCACAGCTACCGCTACTACTGTCACTTGTATGTGCAACACCACTGGTACCAGACCACCACCATAGTGTTAGGACACCCTTTTCTGTGATCATCGCCACTGCACTGCTATGGCTGCCTTTCCTACCAACATCACTATGACACTACTGCATCAGCGTCTCCTGCCAGCATCACCACTGCCATGAAAGCCCATCCTTCCAAACTTAGCACTGCAGTGTTATGACTTCCTTTTCTTCAAGAATCACTAGTGGACTACTGTGACAACCTTTCCTGGCAGCATCACTAGCACACTGCTACGACAGCCTTTACTATTGCTAAATACTTGCTCACTATCTGCCACTACAACTGCTTCTCCTACTCTATTTCCTGAATATCTATAACATTGCTGCTACCACACCCTCTGTTGATATAGTCATGAGCTACTTTTAAACCTACAATGTTCTCATCATGCTTTCACTTCCACATACTGATTTAATCTTTATACCTGGAATTTTATGGATGTCTACGACTACATGTCAGCTTTGAACCTATACCACAATGATAAAGAAGAAGTGTTAGATATGTTAAAGACACAGAGTGTTTCTGGGCAGCTTGTGGTTTCATTTGAATGTGTTACGAGGGAATTTGACCTTTGAGAATCACCGAGTTGCACCCTCAACCCTCACTGCCTTCCTATATGCTATCGTTTCATGAGCACATCAATCTCTAAATATTAAAATGATACTAACTTTTTACCTTTTCATAGTCTGGTGATATTAGGCCACCCTACTGCCTTATTGCATCTACAATATATACAGTTTCCAAAACTATTATTTCATTTGAAAAGTAGGTCTACTTTCAGAGTTAGGTTTCTATTACTGTGAGGAAACACCATGATTAAATGCAAGTTGGGGAAGAAAGGGTTTATTTGGCTCATAAGTTATACCGAATAAATTATCAGGGAAAGTTGAGCAAGAGCATGGAGATAATAAGTGAAACACAGACTATGGAGGAACACTGTTTAGTGGCATGCTCAGTTACTTTTTGCATACAGCTTAAGTCCACCTGCTTGGACTTGGCAGTACGCAAAACCCCATAGACAAATCTGTTGGGAAAAGCCAGCTTAAAAGGGTCTCCTTCTTCACAAATGACTATTTTAAAGAGACTCTATATTTACAGAAAACTGTTCAGCATACCCCGTGTCTTATGTTAGAGTGAAAATTCTACATGCTGGATACTCAAACTCTCCATTGAGATTCCATCTTTCTGAGTTTAAGCAGGTTATAAGTTCCAAGGCCTAGTTTTATGAGACAAAAGACTTCAATTTGATGTTCTTTAAGTCTCACTGGAGTCTCTCCTAATCATATACACAATGCATAGAAAACAATTAAGTAAATAATTCTTCTCTTGAGTTTAGCAGATATTTTCATAGTGAACTAAACAAGAGGAAATTCTAATTCTGCATATTTACTAGACATGTTCATGAATATTATAAACTGATTTCTATTTAAAGAAATTAGCTTTATCTAAACAACTTAGGAGCAGAACAGTTTGCTTCACTTCACAGATTCAGAGAGATGTCAGTCTTCATGGAGAGGAAGGTATGGTATGATCCAGGAGCTAGCCTGTGGTGAAAGCTTCTATCATCATGACCAGGAAGCAGAGTTCAGAGAAGAGCAAAAGGGCTGAGTATAACCTTGGAAAGCTGTACTCTAATGGGCTACTTCCAGGAGTGAGGTTTTACCCATTAAAGGCTCCACAACTCCATTCCTCTAACATACACATGTTAGCACTGTTGTGGGGAATAAGGACTCAGAAAAAGTACCTTTGTGGTGTATTTCAGATTCAAACTATAACAGAGGCCTACCAATTTTTTTTTGTATTATGACTAGATTTTAATAAACACTCATAGCTAAATAATTAGAAATCATAACTTCAAACATTTATCTAGAACTATTTGGAAATAAAGGGATATCATATCTGTTGTGCTTTGTTGTATTTTTCTTTTTTCTTTTTGATTTACATTCCAAATTTTATTTTATTTTTCATTATGACATTTTCTTTTTTTTCATTTTTTATTATTTATTAATTTATTCATATTACATCTAAATTTTTATCACATCCTTTTTATCCTCCCATTCCTCCCTCCCTTCCACTTTCATCCTATGCCCCTTGCCTATGACTGTGACTGGAGGGGGTCCTCCTCCTCCTATTTATGATCATAGGGTATCAAGTCTCTTCTTGGTAGCCTGCTATCCTTCCCCTGAGTGTCACTGGGCCTCCCCATCCAGGGGGCGTGTCAAATATGGGGCACTAGAGTTCATGTGAAAGTCAGTCCTCACTCTTCACACAACTGTGGAGAATGTCCTGTCCATTGGCTAGATCTGGGTAGGAGTTCAATATTTACTGCATGTATTGTCCTTGGTTGGTGCAGTAGTGTGAGCAAAACTTCTGGGCCCAGATCTGCCTGTCATAATGTTCTTCCTGTAGGTTTTTAGGACCCTCTAGATCCTTCTATTTCCCTATTCTCCTATACTTCTCTCACCTAGAGTCCCAATAGGATGTCCTCACATCTATCCCCCTTTCCTGGTAGGTGAAAACTTTCATGGGACATGCCCCTTGGGCTAGTGTCCAGATACAAGTAAGTATATACCATTTGAGTCTTTCTGCTTCTGGGTTAACTCACTCAGTATGATCATTTCTAGTTCAATCCATTTGGTCACAAATTTTGGGAATTCCTTGTTTTTAATAGCTGAGTAGTATTCCATAGTGTAAATGTACCAAAGTTTCTTTATCCATACTTCGACTGAGGGACACTTAGTCTGTTTCCGTGTTCTGGCTATTATAAAAAAGGCTGCTATGAACATGGTTGAGCATATGTCCTTGTTGTGTGCTGGTGCATCTTCTGGGTATATTCCAAGGAATGGAATAGCTAGGTCTTGAGGAAGCCCTATTTCCAGTTTTCTGAGACAGCACCAGATATATTTCCAAAGTGGTTGTACTAGTTTGCATTCCCACCAACAATGAAGGAGTGTTCCTCTTTCTCCACATCCTCGCCAGCATGTGGTGTTACTTGAATTTTTGATCTTAGCCATTCTGATGGGTGTAAGATGGAATCTCAGATACTGCATTTATAAAAAACCCAACAACTTGATGTTTGTAGAAACTCTGTTCAAGTGATTCTATAGGGACAACTTTTCTGAAATAGCCCTCACTTCCTGCCTGATGTCACATGTTGATAAATCAGAATACTGCAGGCTGTCATTATTATATCTCTTACAGTGGTCTCCTATCAGAAATCTTTGATGCTACTGTGGTTCCTTTGAAGTATTGTAAATATGCTCATATAAAATGGTTGCAAACTTAATAAATACTTGTGTTTTCTATAAATCAGCTATTCCATCTAGAGATGAGGCCAATTAATAATCTCATGTTAAGCCTTTATGTAAGAAAGTCATACATCTCTTACTTTAAAAGACAAGCTAGAAATGAGGAATCTTAGTGAAGAGGAGCAGTGCTCAAAGTCTAAATGCCAGGTCCCTTGCACTAAATCAGTGTGACTCCAAAGGGCACATTCTTGAAGGGACTTACCAGTGCTCTACTACATGATAGCACATTAACAGTAAGCAAACCGTGGCCCTATCTCAGTTTGGAGACTTTTGATGGCCTGGATAGAAGCTTGAAGAAGCCACTCCATTCCAGTAAGCTAAAAGTTAATCCAAAGCAGAATTTTCACTTAGATTCTGTGAATCTGAGGGTCAGGAAACTTGGGACCATAAGAGTAAAGCCAAGCTGAGGCTGTGTCTGTGAGATTTAGCGAGGAAGGCATTTCCATAACACAAAGGTGCAAGTGAGTTAGAATGGGCTGATGTAGAAGCTATAGGTGAGCTATCCAGAAGATCTAGGTGAGAGAGTTGATGTGTGTGGCTATAGTACATAAGATCTTTTCTTTATTATGGATAGCCTAATGTTGGAAGGACTTTCATATTTGGGGGCGAGATGCCAACAACTGGCTTCAATGCATCAAAAGACAGGCTGACCATACAATGGTGGGTTTGAGTCGACTCCCAGGACCGTTTAACACTGAGAAAATACTACAGCCTTTAATAACTGGGAAATCTACTCAAGATGGTGTTTTATAAATATAACAATAAAGCCCAAATGGCATCATTGATATATGTATTGCTCAGAGAATGGTTTAAAAATATTACTGTTTCTTTATCCACTCTTCTACTGATGGACACTTAGGCTGTTTCCATGTTCTGGCTATTATGAATAAGGCTGCTATGAACATGGTTGAGCAAATTTTCTTGTTGTGTGCTGGAGCATCTTCTGGGTATATTCCAAGGAGTGGAATAGCTGGGTCTTGAGGAAGCCCTATTCCCATTTTTCTGAGATAGCACCAGATAGATTTCCAAAGTGGCTGTACTAGTTTGCATTCCCACCAGCAATGAAGAAGTGTTCCTCTCTCCCCACATCCTCGCCAGCATGTGGTGTCGCTTGAATTTTTGATCTTAGCCATTCTGATGGGTGTAAGGTACATATACACTATGGAATACTACTCAGCTATTAAAAACAAGGAATTCCCGAAATTTGTGGATAAATGGATTGAGCTAGAAATGATCATAATGAGTGAGTTAACCCAGAAGCAGAAAGAATCAAATGGTATATACTCACTTATATCTGCATACTAGCCCAAGGGGCATGTCCCACGAAAGCCTTCACTTACCAGGAAACTGGGACAGAGGGGAAGGCATCCTATTGGGACTCTAAATGAGAGACGCATGGGAGAACAGCAAAATAAAAGGATCCAGAGGGTCCTAGAAATCTACAAGTAGAACAATATGATAGGCAGATTTGGGCCCAGGGGTCCCGCTCAAACTAAGGCACCAGCCAAGGACAATACAGGAGGTAAACTTTAAACCCCTTCCCAGATCTAGCCAATGGTCAGAATATTCTCCACAGTTGAGTGGAGAGTGTGATACGACTTTCTCATATACTCTGGTGCCTCACATTTGACCATGTCCCCTGGAGGGGGAGACCTGGTGGCACTCAGAGGAAGGACAGCAAGTAGCCAAGAAGAGACTTGATACCCTATGAGAATATATAGGGGGACGTAATCCCCCTCAGGAACAGTCATAGGGGAGGGGAATAATGGGAAAATGGGGGGGGGGGGGAGGAATGGGAGGATACAAGGGATGGGATAAACATTGAGATGTAACAAGAATAAATTAATAAAAAAAAAATATTACTGTTTATTGGCAGTGCATCTGGCCACCAAGGATTCCATATGGAGATGTATAAGAAAATGAATTCTGCCTGTAAGCCTGTGAAGACAACGCCTATTTATTAGCCCATGGGTCTCTGGATTCTTTTTATACTCAAGTTTTATTTAAGAAACATTTTGTGAAGTATTGTTGCTGAAATAGGCTAAGAATGGGCTCATCATTGTAGATACCATTGAGAACATTTATGACTCATGGATGAAGTTAAAATAGCCAGTAAGTTTAGGAATTGACTTCAACACACATAGATGACTTCGAGTCTAGAATTTCAATGAAGAAAATAACTACACATGTGGTTGAAATATCAAAAGAATCATAATTAAGAGTGAACCATGGTGATCACTGAAATCTTATGATAAAACTTAAAACTGTGCTCACCATCTCATGGTTGATCACAGGAAGTGATCTCTGAGGTGGTGTCTCATGGCTGAATATGCTGTGAACATTGGTGAACTTAAAGTAAGAGATCTAGAATATTACATAGGTTCAAATTTAAAAAGTGGCTGGTTTTGATTAGTTAATTCTAATTTGGAAATGTTTAGGATCAGCAGAAAGAATCATGACAAGGGTACACTCTGACTGGCCACATAACTTTTGATGTCACGACCTAAGGACTATTGTGTGAATCCACCATAATGTGCTCATGTCAGTTGGCTTTGGTTAATATACCAGCAGACAATTGGATCTGCACTGTAGAAGGAAAGAACAGAGGCTGGAATGACTAATGTAGTTTATGTATCTACATTACTTAGTACAGAAAATCATCTTAAGGTTTAGAAGGGCCACATGGGTAAATATAGAGGACTACAAAGTAAGGTTTTTAGATTCACATTGATTATCTTCAACAAACTGTAATTTTATGAGGTCATTTACAATAGGAATCAGAATATAAAATAGAAGAAAAATGGGAGTTTTGTTTTCACAATAGTTCATTAAAATGTACATAAACTTGTTTTTAAAAGTAGCAAATAATAAAATAATAGTAATTTTATTAGTATATTATTTTAAAAGCTTGGAATTGATATAAAAGAAAGGAATGAGAGTTAATTCTGGAGGATAGATAGTCATGGCATCTGTTATGGTATCTGTCTGTTACTTATATACACTCTACCCATCCTCTTCCTCTCCAGCTTCCTCTCCCTCCCTTTCTGTCTCTTTTCCATTCTCTACCCTTTTCTATCTATGTTACTCATATCTCTCTAATAGATATCAATATTGATGGTAGTCAATGGGCTATATTGGAAAAGGGTATATTATTGCCATTATAGTTTCAAAATAAATAACAGAAATATCATCTTAGATATAAATGTGAGTGAAAACTAAAATATTCATGAGATAGCTAGACCAGATGCATAATAAATGTCAAAGCCAGGCTCTACAATGTAAAGCAGAGAGTTCTGGGGATAATGTGGTTTTGAATTAATAACTTCATTTTGCATCATGAATGTGTATTAGAACCTCTGCATCAAGGAGAGACAGTTTAGACATACTAATTGAATGAATATTTAACATAAACACATCAGAGAGATGTGATATGTCTTTCTTTTTTCTTTTGTTTTTTTTTCAGACAGGGTTTCTCTGTGTAGCCTTGGATGTCCTGGAGTCACTTTGTAGATCAGGCTGGCCTTGAACTCACATTGATCCACCAGCCTCTGCCTCCGCAGTGCTGGGATTAAAGGCCTGCGCCACCATGCCTGGCTGAGATGCTCTATGTCTTCATTCATCATATGACAATTGCTTGTAAAAGAATGAGAAGGACCCTGAAAAATAAGGGAGCAGGAGCAACTTTTAGATAAAAAAATGTGAACTGAGGCCCAGTCTCACTTCTCAGATTGTGAAGCTCATGATCTAATCAATGGAGCTCTTTGTAATTCTCTTATGTTTTGTTTCCTCTCACAGAACAGGATAGAGGCAGTCCATGGACTCCTCACAGCAGTGTGTTCCCTTTCCTCACACTTCCATAGAACTTTGGCCTTAAGTCCCACCCTCCCTCCTCCATTCCCCTCTCCTATTTCCCAGAAAAGGGGAGCCCCCCCATTTTTTGTGAGCAGAAGGCTTATCAAAAGGCATTTAATACATTGGTTTTCAACAAGCCCTTGGTGGTCCACATCAAGGGGAGCCCTTTTATGAACCCACCCCAGCTGATCAAGTTGCACCAGGGCTGATTTTTTTCCTCTTCCCCTGTGGCCTGGCAAAGCAGTCGTATCAGGGGGAAGTAATCGAAAAGCAAGCACCAGAGCCCATCTCAGAAATAGGCCCTCTTCCCCTTATTAGTGGACCCATATTAAGCTTGAGCTGCCTATTGGCTACATCTATGTGGAGGACTTAGGTCCAGTCCATGTCTGGTCCTTGGCTAGACCTTCAGACTCCACAAGCACTGTTGGTCTTCTTGTGGAGCTCTTGAAATCTCTAGATCCATTTCTCTTTCCACCCACTTTTCCATTAGCCTCCCTATGCTTAGCCCAATGTTTGGCTGTGAGTCTCAGCATCTGTTTCAAAACACTGCTGGGTGGAGCCTCTCAGAGGACAACTCCGATAGTCTCCTGTCTGCAAGCATAACAGAGTATCCTTCATAGTGTCATGGGTGGCCTCTTCCATGAGGTGAGTTTTGGGTTGGACCAGGCATTGGTTGTACATCCCCTCAATCTTTGCTCTATCTGTTCTATCTTTATCTCTGCATGTCTTATAGGTGGGGTGAATTTTGGATGAAAGTTCTTGTAGCTAGGTTGGTGTTCTCCTCCCTCCACTAGGAGTCTCATCTAGTTAGAGGATGTCCTCTTCAGTCTCCATGGCCCCTGCTACTAGGATTTTCAGCTATAGTTCCCCTCATATCCTCCCTGAGGCCTGTTCTGACTTAGGTCAACTTGTCACAGAGAAGGTCTCACCCACAGTTTCTTTTTTCTCTGCAAGCCTTTTGTCCTCTTGAAGCACATTCCTCCCTTTCTCTCCAATCTGATTTCCACTTTTATTTCTCTTTGTGTTCCCTCTCCTACCTTGTTATCTACCTCTGTCTATTCTATTTCCCTTTCTGAGTGAGATTTAAGCATCCTTCTCTGAGTCCTCTTTTTACTAATTCTGTGCATTGTATTATGTTTATCCTGTACTATATGGCTAAAATCCACTTATTAGTGAGTACATATACCATTGTGTGTCTTTCTGGGTTTGGTTTACCTATGTCATGGTGATCTTTTATAGTTCCATCCATTTGCCTGAAAATTTCATGATTTCCTTGCTTTTAATAGCTAAGTAGTATTCACTATGTAAGTGTACCACAGGGCAGGAATCTGAACAAGACAGGACGCTGGAAGCAGGGCTGATGCAGAAGCCAAAGGAAGGCACTGTTTCTGGATTGCTCCTTATGGCCTGCCAAGCCTGCCTTCTTATATATCTGAGAACCCTCTGTCTTCAACTCAGAAATCATACATTTTCCACTGTTTCTATATTTATCTGTTCTAACTATCTAAACTTGCCTGTCATGGTATTTTGGGCATTACCTCCCTCTGAACACCCAACTTTCTTATAGCTGTTTGCAGACTACCACTGATGAGCCTCTCTTTCTTTCCTTGACCTCTAAATTAGAAAGCATCATTCTCTTATCTTACGCATATTCTAACTTGTAACAGTTGTCATCATCTCTAGCTTTCCTGTCCTGTAGGATTTTCATTCTGTCAAATTCTGGAAACATTTCCTTGACTTTACTTTGGTTTGTTTTTGTACTCTTATCTATAGCCTAAGAAGCTGTAAAAGGAAGTCTGTGTTTCCTGGTAATGGTTTTGTTATGTTCCAAGAGCAGCCACACTGGGGACCAGGCCTACCACACTGGGACCATTTCAGATTCAAACTGTAGCCCGCTCTAAAGAAGTTATTGTTCTCCAGTGTGCTGCTATATCCAAGCTCTTTTCATGCGCTTCTTTTGGCAGGCCTGAATTTCACTTGTTCTAAGTCTATGCTTCCTTAGTAAAGTTGAATGGTGTCTGTTTTAAGTATCTCTCACCTAACCATGCTCAAAATGGCAAGTCCTCTGTGCCCCTTGTCTTTGCTATGAGATATATAGCCTGCTCAACATGAAATCCTTGAACTTGAGAGTAAGTCATTCTTTTCTGTAGGCTTATTATATCTCAGGCTTACAAATAACAGTACTTCATGATAATAATGGAAATGTGAATATAAATATTAAAGTTAAGGGGAACAGAAGGCAGAGAAATGAGAACAATGGGTAGAAGATAAAGGAAACAAGAGGAAAGGGAGAGTGGTTATTGAAATGCTGTAGCCTTATGACATCATTCTTGTAGAAGATGGAGATTATAAACAAGGGATGTCAAATTACTCCAAATATGGGTCCTATCCATGGCAGAGTGGGAAAAGCAGGAAGTATTTCTATACATGGTGCAAAAGATGAGCCAGGAAGCTTGGAAAGGAAAGGGTTCCCAAGGAGGTAGTATTCCAATGGTCAGACATTATTTTTAAAGAATTCAATAAGATAATCTTTCCAAATAATCAAACGATCTTGAAATTAGTTATATTTTATTGTTTAGAGATAATTGTTGAGTTTGAGAGTTATAATTTTCACAGAATATAAAGACTTTCTTTTCTGTGAGTGTTATCATTTTGTTCTATTTAAGTAAAATCATTACCAACAAAGACTTTTTAAATTATTTTTTTAATAATTATTCACTTTACATTATGGTCATAGCTCCCTCACTCCTCTTCCTCGAGTCCCACCCTCTATCCCTGTTTCCCCCATCCCCCTTCCCCTACTCCCCAGACAAGGAGAAACCTCCATGCACCCACCCAGGATATCAAATCACATCAGGTCTCAGGGCATTACCTTTACCTGTGGTCCAGAGAGGTAACCCTGCCAGGTGAAAGCAACAAAACTAAACAGAACAAACAATAAACAAACAAAACAAAACAAACAAAAAACAGACAGCAGAGTCCATGTCAGAGCTAGTCCCCACTTCCCTCACTAGGGTATACACATAATGAAGCTGTGCATCAGATACATCTGTTCAGGGGGCCCAGGTCCAGTCCATGCATGATCCCCAGATGAGGCCACAGATTCTGCAGCCCGCCTTGGGCCCTGGTTAGTTGGATCTGTTGGTGTTCTGTAAAGCTCCTGCTCCCTCTGAGTCATCCATCCTTTCTCTGTGATCCCTCTCTTCCCATGTTCCCTAGCTTCAACCACTTCTTTTGCCTATTCTATTGCCACTTCAGGAGTGAGATTTAAGCATCCTCTTTTGGGTCCTCCTTGGTCCTAATCTTTGGGTCTGTGAATTGTAGTATGGTTATCCTGTATTATATGGTTAAAATCCACTTATAAGTAAATACATACCAAGTATGTCTTTCTGGTCTAGGTTACCTCAGTCAAGATAATCTTTACTAGTTCCATCCAATTGCCTGCAAATTTCATGATTTCCTTGTTTTTAATAGCTGAGTAGTATTCCATTGTATAAATGTACCAGCTCCTTATCCACTCTTTGGTTGAGGGACATCTGGGTTGTTTCCTGTTTCTGGCTATGATGAATAAACTGGCTATGAACATATCTGAGCAAATGTCCTAGTTGTATGATGGAGCATCATTTGGGGATATGCCCAGGAGTGGTATAGCTGGGTATTGAGGTGGAGCTATCCCAATATCCCGAGAAAGCACCAGATTGATTTCCACAGTGCTTGTACAAGTTTGCACTCCCACTAGAATGGAGGAATGTTCCCCTTTCACCATGTCCTCACCAGCATGTGCTGTCACTTGTGTTTTGATCTTAGCCATTCTAATGGGCATAACATGAAATTTCAGTCATTTTGGTTTGCATTTACCAGATGACTAAGGACATTGAGCATATTTTTAAGTGCTTCTCAGCCATATGATATTCCTCTGTTGAGAATTGCCTGTTTATCTCTGTACACCATTTTTTTTTTTACCATTTCAAATGCTTTTATTAGATAATGAACTATCCACATGAAATCAATAATTTCAGTGATACTATTGATATATTATTTTAAAATTAATTTTTAAAATTTAACATACAAGTAATATTTTTCATTGTGACACTTTCATGTATCTGTGTCATTATACCTTTTTCTTTTTTCTTTTTTTTTTGATGTGTTATTTTTTTTATTAATTTATTCTTGTTACATCTCAATGTTTATCCCATCCCTTGTATCCTCCCATTCCTCCCCCCCCCCGCATTTTCCCATTATTCCCCTCCCCTATGACTGTTCCTACTCAGCTATAAAAAACAAGGAATTCCCGAAATTTGTGGATAAATGGATTGAGCTAGAAATGATCATAATGAGTGAGTTAACCCAGAAGCAGAAAGAATCAAATGGTATATACTCACTTATATCTGCATACTAGCCCAAGGGGCATGTCCCACGAAAGCCTTCACTTACCAGGAAACTGGGACAGAGGGGGAAGGCATCCTATTGGGACTCTAAATGAGAGACGCATGGGAGAATAGCAAAATAAAAGGATACAGAGGGTCCTAGAAATCTACAAGTAGAACAATATGATAGGCAGATTTGGGCCTAGGAGTCCCGCTCAAACTAAGGCACCAGCCAAGGACAATACAGGAGGTAAACTTTAAACCCCTTCCCAGATCTAGCCAATGGTCAGAATATTCTCCACAGTTGAGTGGAGAGTGTGATATGACTTTCTCACGTACTCTGGTGCCTCACATTTGACCATGTTCCCTGGAGGGGGAGACCTGGTGGCACTCAGAGGAAGGACAGCAGGTAGCCAAGAAGAGACTTGATACCCTGTACACCATTTTTAATTGGATTTTTTGGTTTGGTGGTATTTAATTTCTTGAGTTCTTCATATATTTTGGATATTAGCCACTTGTTAGATGTGAGGTTGGTGAAGATCTTTCCCCAATCTTTAGACTGACATTTTGTTCTGTTGATATTGTCTTTTGCCTTATAGAAGCTTTCCAGTTTCAATGGGTCTCATTTATAAATTGTTGATCTTGGAGCCTGAGCTACTGCTGTTTTGTTCAAGAAGTTGTCTCCTATGCCAATGAGTTCAAGGCTCTTCTCTACTTTCTCTTTAATAGATTTAGTGTTTTTGATTTTTATGTTGTGATCTTTAAGCCACTTGGATTTGAATTTTGTGCAGGGTTATAATATGAATCTATTTGCATTTTTCTACATGAAGACATCCAATGAAACCAGCACCGTTTATTGAATATACTATCTTTTTTCCATTGTATGGTTTTGGCCACTTTGTCAAAAATCAAGTATGTGTAAGTGTGTGGGTTTATTTCTGGGTATTCAATCTGATTCTATTGATCAACCATTCTATTTCTTCGCAGTATGATGCAGTTTTTTTATTACCATTGCTCTGTAGTATAATTTGAAGTCGGGGATGGAGATTTCTCTAGAATTCTTTTATTATATAGGATTGTTTCAGCTATTCTGGGTTTTTTTGTCTTTCCATATGAAGTTTAGAGTTGATCTTCCAAGGTCTATAAAGAAGGATGTTGATATTTTGATGGGAATTGCATGGAATCTGTAGGTTGCTTTTGGTAAGATGACCATTTTTACTATGTTAATCCTACTGATCCATGAACATGGGAGATCTTTCCATCTTCTGATATCTTTGTAAATTTCTTTCTTCAGAAACATGAAGTTATTTTCATACAGTCCTTTGACTTCCTTGGTTAGAATTACACCAAGCTACACTATATTATTTTTATGGCTATTGTAAAGGGTGTATGTTTTCCTAATTTTTTCTCAGCCCATTTGCCATTTGTATACTGGAGGTTTACTGAATTTTTAAAATTATTCTTGTATCCAGCCAGTTTGCTAAAGGTATTTATTATCTGTAGGAGTTCTTTCATGGAATTTTTAGGTGACTTATGTATACTATCATATCATCTGGGAATAACATTGTTTTGGGTATTTTAACTTATTCCTTTCTAATCTGTATGCCCTAAATCTCCTTTAGTTGTCTTATTGCTCTAGCTAGAACTTGAAGCCAGAACTATATTGAAGAGATATGGAGAGAGTAGGAAGCCTTGTCTTGTCCCTGTTATCAGTGGAATTGCTTTGAGTTCCTCTTCATTAATGGTGATATTGGCTATTAGCTTGTTGCATATAGCCTTTATTATGTTTAGGAATGAGCCTTGTATACCTGATCTCTCCAAGTCTTTCATCATGAAGGGGTGTTGGATTTTGTTAAAGTTTTTTTTCTGCCTCTAATGAGATGATCATGTGATTTTTCTTTCAGCTTGTTTATATGGTATGTTATATTGATGGATTTTTGTATGTATATCTTCCCTGTATCACTGGGATGAAGCCTACTTGATCATGATGGATGTTGTATTTGATGTGTTTTGGATTTAGTTTGCAAGTGTTTTATTGAGTATTTCTGCATTAATGTTCATGAGTGAAATTGGTCTGATATTCTTAGTTGAGGCTTTGTGTATTTAGGAATCATGGTGACTATTGCCTAGAATGAATTTGGCAATGTTCCTTCTTTTTCTATTTTGTGGAATAATTTGAGCAGTATTGGTATTAGCTCTTCTTTGAATGTCTAGTAATATTCTGTACTAAAACCGTCTTGCCTTGGGCTTTTTTTTTTTTGTTGTTAGGAGAACTTTGATGGATTATTCTATTGCCTTAGGGGTTATTAGACTGTTTAAATTGTTGGCTGATCTTGATTTAACTTTGGTAAGTGAATTCTATCAAGAAAATAATCCATTTACTTTAGATTTTCCAATTTCACAGAATATAGGCTGTTGAATTAAAATTTATTGATTCTTTGGATTTACTCTGTGTCTGTTGTTATGTCCACCTTTCCATTTCTGATTTTGTTAATTTGGTACTCCCTCTGCCTTTTAGTTAGTTTGCCTACAGGTTTGTCTATCTTGTTGATTTTCTCAAAGAACCAGCTGATTCTTCATATTGTTCTCTTTGTTTCTAATTTATTGATTTCAGCCTTGAGTTTGATTACTTCCTGTCATCTACTCTTCTTTGATGTGTTTGCTTCTTTTTGTTCTAGAGTTTTCAGGTGTGCTGTAAAGTTGCTAGTATAAGATCTCTTCAATTTCTTTATGAAGGCAAGTGCTATGAAATTCCCCCTTAGCATTATTTTCATTGTGTCCCATTAATTGGGTATGTTGTGCCTTCATTTTCATTGAATTCTAGAAGGTCTTTAATTTCTTTATTTCATCCCTGACCCACTGGTCATTGAGTAGAAAGTTGTTAAGTTTCCATGAGTTTGTAGGCTCTTTGATGTTTCTCTTGTTGAGCTCTATCTTTAATCCATAATGGTCTGTTAAAATAGAAGGGATTATTTCAATCTTTTTGAAAGGAGGAAAGCTGTGACCAGGTGAGCTGGCCAGCCCTACAGCCAGTGAAAGAGAAAACAGGACTCTCACAAAATGTTAATTTTTAGTATGACAATGTGAAGAAAGAATTGAAATTGTGGAGCTGATTCTCAATAAGATCATGGAAAACATCCAGTTCCAGATCAGACACACTCTCTTTTCTTTTCATTGTAAATATCATGAAAGAGATCTTAAAATATTTCTCACAACCATTGAAAAAGTATTATCAAAGCCAGATAATTTTTCACAGTAGCTTTGAATGCTGATAGCCCACTGTGCAAGGAACCTTCTGTATCTGTACTCTGTATGTGTCACAGTTTTTGCAAGGATCATATTGCATTCTTAATTCATTCATGCCCTTCATTTGTTTATTCCAACTCCTCAACCGTGTCTTAACCTTATCTCAGTGCCTCTCTTTTTGAAAATATAGAAAAACGAAAAAAGGAATGACTCAATCAATCAGGTTCTCTAAGTAATTTCTCTCTTTTCTACAGAACAAAGATTGTTGACATTGATATTTGCGTGCTGGTAATTCCATGAAACAATTCTCCATGAGTCAGGAAAGCCCATCTGTTATGCCAAATACTAGTCTTTCTGTTAAGCTACTATCTCTGTCACCTGGAATCATGATGGGCTAATAGTGGCAGTTGTTTTTAATCTGTATAGATAAACATGGTTATCATATTTTATATTCAATGTTATTTCTTTAAATATATTGCCTGTATTTTGCATGCAATCATTCAAACATCTGATAAGAAATTATTTATATATTTCAGAATTTGTATTTTGCTTTTATTCTTACCTTCAGTAAAGCCAAGTTTCAGGTTTGCCTCTTGCTATGTTGTGTGTAATTTTTGCTTATGATTTGCAGAATTACATTTGGTTGTAAGATTAAGATTCATAAACATGTAAGTTGGACATCATTTAATAACACAGTGTGTGGGATTTTAAAGAATGAACTATTTCTCTACCAGTAATGTGTAGAATTTCAAAATTGTAAATATTATGATTTATGAACACTATCTTTATGGTTTTGTGGTCTATATTTGGCATTTTTGAGACTGCTGTCCTTAAAGTTATAGTTCAAAATTATATAGGTGTTGATTTTTTTTAACCTTCAAATTGTCAATTCAAAGCTAGGTTTTCTTCTGCTTTGTTATAAACCATTGGAAGAGGAATTCATTCTGACATCTGTGTTTAACAGAATACTTTACATTCTATTGGATCAATCATCCTCTACATTAAAGTAACCATATGAAATCTTAGCAATAGTAAAAAGCAATTTTTACTTTATTCATTTATCTGTTCCTAGTACCTATATAATATTTCATACTTCATAATCATTGAGGAATATTAATTACATAAATAAACCCTTCATGTCCTAAGTTATGGGTGATTTCATGGATTAAAGGGGATTTTTTTGTCTAATATTCTATTCAGTTGTTTATAATTTAATGACTGTAAATAATATCTTTTGGTTATAACTAATCCCCACTTCCTGTCAAACCCTTCTCTAACCATGTTTTCCATGTCTCAATCCCAAATGAGTCCATTCAGAATAAACTGAATGTAAATGAGTGTAGCACCATTAGCTGAGGTATGGACACTTTACCAGGGGTCACTTCCCTATGCAACACTGACTCTCCCTACCCTAGCAGTCTTTATCTTTCAAATCTCTTTAATTAGACATGGGATCTGTGATTCCCTTCCCCATCAGTGTTGGAATTATGACTGATTTCATCTTGTAAAATCTTGTGTATGCAAACATAACTTCTATGAGTCCATGAGTACAATGAACCTATCATGTCCATTAGACACTGTGTCACAGCAATCTTCATTAGCTTCTAGCGCTATTGTCTTCCTGTTGTTTCTTTTGTAATGTCCATTGAGCTATATAGGGAAAGAGTATGATACAAATGTCCCATTTAGGGGCAAGCATGTCACATTACTCGTTTTCTGTACTCTGACCAGTTGTGAATTACTGAGTCATTTTATAATTTTTGTCCATTGATAAAGAAGCTTCCTCAATGCCTTGTATACTGGTGAGTATTAAGAAGGTAGTTATATATTTATGCCTAGAAAAATATTAGTCCTAAGTTCTCTGTTAGGGTCTCTGACTTCTGTTGTCACAGGTTCTTAGCCACATCTATAATACCAAGTATGAGGCCCAATCTGGGATTAAGGTTGAGCTGTAACAGTCCTTAAATCTGAAAAGACAACAGCTCTAAAACTTTCAAGCTACCATTGCACTAATGGGAATATTTTGCCAGGTTTGCATTATTGTAGCTTTCATGAATCAGTAGCAGGCAAGGCTATAGATGTCTCTTCTCTACTAGAAACCTACATAATAGTTTCTAGCACTATAAAAGCTTGTCTTTAGAAATAGCATCTTATCATCTATCATAGCATCTTGGACTACCAAGAACGATGTCTATGCCTATATGGTTTAAGGGAGTCTATGGAACTCCTTTGACCAACAACTTAAAAGAAGGTATCCCACACTTTTTTACTTGGCTTCGTGTCTGAAAATCTTTTCACATCACGGGGAACTATTAGCTCCTCCTTATAATAAATCTATTATACATTGAACACATGTGTGCATAAATAAATAAAAGCTCCTGTAATATTTCCATATAGATTTTCGACATCCCTGGTATTTGTTAAGTACTGAGAAATTTGAGCTGGCATAGCAGTAAGAATTTGTAACTACATGTACTAAGTGAACAACTTTTAGGTGTGTAAGAAAAAATATGTCTCATTAAGTGGATAAACATTTCTTCCATTAAAAAACTATTTGTATAGAAAGTAGCTGACTTGCTGATGGCATACTCATGAGTATGGTTGGTTCTATATCCTATCTTATCCAATCTTCCTACTTTCCCTACTTTTAGCTTTCCCCTAACACATATACCTCCTTACAGTGTAATAGCTGATATATTCCCTTGTCTTCTTTACTTCTTCCCTTAGCATATCTTACTCTGAGTCACATTGGCCCCTTTCTAGCATTTTTTTTGCATTTACTCATATTGTACTCTCCTAATTAAACATATTTAATAATTACCTATGGTTCACATATAAAAATGTAGGAATTTGTCTTTCTGTGCCTATTACCTTGCTTGGTCTACTTTTTCCAACTCCATTTATTTAATTGCAATTTAAAGACTATTTTTTTATAATTTATACACATTAAATCCCAATTTTTTGACCCTTGCTCATATTCTCCCGATCATACCCTTCCTCCCTCTTCTTCCCCCAACCATCAGCAGGGATATCCCTCCTCTCTCACCATCAGACCACAGCCTATTAGGTCTCATCAGGATAGCCTGCATCCCTTTCTGTTATGGTCCACAAAGTTGCCCCACCAAGGGAGAGTGATCAAGTCATGTGCACCAGAATTCATATCAGAGGAAGTCCTGGCTCACCATATACCATGCTTGTCTTTCTGGGTCTGGGTTTCCTCACTAAGAATGACCTTTTCTAGTTATGTCCATTTTCCTGCAAACTTCATGAGTTCCTTGTTTTCGATAGCTGAGTAATATTCCATTGTGTAAATGTTCCAATTTCTTTATCAATTCTTTGGTTGAGGAACATCTGCGTTGTTTCCAGTTTCTGGCAATTATGAATAAGTGGCTATGAAGACAGTTGAGCAAATGTCATTGTTGTAATATGGAACATCATTTGGGAATATGCCCAGGAGTGGTATAGCGTGGTCTACAGGAAAAGCTATTCCCAATTTCCTGAGAAAGCACCAGGTTGATTTCCAAAGTGATTGTACAAGTTTGTCCACCCACCAGCAATGGAGGAGTACTCCCCTTTCTCCACAGCCTTGCCAGCATGTGTTGTCACTTGAGTTTTTGATCTTATCCTTTGTTATAGGTATAATATGAAATCTCAGAGTCATTTTGATTTGCATTCCCCTGATGACTAAGGACACTGGACATTTCTTTAAGTGTTTCTCAGCCATTTAATATTCTTCTGTTGATAATTCTCTGCTTAGCTCTATACATCATTTTTTAACAGTATTATTTGGTTTGTTGGTGGTTAGTTTCTTGAATTCTTTATATATTTTGGATATTAGTCATCTATCTGACTAGGGTTGGTGAAGATCTTTTCCCAGTCTGTAGGATGGATCTTTGTTCTGTTGACAGTGTCCTTTGCCTTACAGAAGTTTTCAGTTTCATGAGGTCACAATTATTAATTGTTGACCTCAGAGCCTGAGCTGTTGTTCTGTTCAGGAAGTTGTCTCTTGTGCCAAGGAGCTCAAGGCTCTTCTCCATTCTTTCTTCTAACAGATTTAGTGTGTCTGGTTTTATGTTGAGGTCTTTAATCTACTTGGACTTGAGTTTTGTACAAGGTGATAAATATGGCTCTATTTGCATTTTTCTTTTTCTTTGTGGTTGTGGTTCTTGTTGTTGTTGTTCTTCTATTTCCTCTTCTTCTTCTTCTTCTTCTTCTTCTTCTTCTTCTTCTTCTTCTTCTTCTTCTTCTTCTTCTTCCTCTTCTTCTTCCTCTTCCTCTTCTTCTTCTTCTTCTTCTTCTTCTTCTTCTTCTTCTTCTTCTTCTTCTTCTTATTCTTATTCTTCTTATTCTTATTATTATTATTATTATTATTATTATTATTATTATTATTATTATTATTATTATTATTAATCAGAGACAGAGTTTCTCTGTGCAACCTTGGCTGTCCTGGATGCACTTTGTAGACCAGACTAGCCTTGAACTCACAGAGATCCTTCTGCCTCTGCCTCCCACGTGCTGTGGTTAAAGGTGTGCACCACCACACCCGGCAGTTCTATTTGCATTTTCCCACATGTAGGCATCCATTTGTTGAAGATGCCATCTTTTTTCCATTGTATGGTTTGGCTTCTTTATAAAGATCAAGTGTCCATAGGTGTATAGATTTATTTCTGGGTCTTCAGTTTGATTCCATTGATCAACCAGCCTATTTCTATGCCAGCACCATGCCATTTTTATTACTGTTGCATTATAGTACAGCTCGAGATCAGGTATGGAGATACCTCCAGAAGATTTTTTTTTATTGTACAGTATTATTTTAGCTACTCTGGGATTTTTTGTTTTTCCATATGAAGTTGAGAATTGATTTTTCAAGGTATGTAAAGAATTCTGTAGGTATTTGGATAGGGATTGCATTGAATCTTAGATTGCTTTTAGTAAGATGGAAATTTCTACTATGTTGATCCTTTTGGTCCATGAGCATGGGAGATCTTTTATCTTCTGATATCTTCTTCAATTTCTTTCTTCAGAGTCTTGAAATTCTGGTCATAAAAACCTATCACTTTCTTTGTTATAGTTACATCAATATACTTTATTTGTGGCTTTTCTGAAGGGTATGGCTTCTATCATTTGTTTCTTAGCCCATTTGTCATTTATATACAGAAAGACTACTGTTTTTTTTTTTTTTTTAATAATCTTGTATCCTGCCATTTTGATGAAGGTGTTTATCAGTTCTAGGAGTTCTCTCATGGAATTTTGGGGGTCACTTATGTATACTCTCATATCATCTGAAAATAGTGATACTTTGACTCTTCCTTTCAAATGTGGATCCCCTTAATCTCCTTTTGTTGTCTTATTGCTCTAGCTAGAACTTCAAGTGCCTTTTGATATTTGTTGTGGTAGTGTGTTTGTGGGATTGTCTAATTTTTGTTTTTGCTTAAGTGAAGTTATCTAAATTCTGTGTTTTTCTGGGTGTAGTTAGCCTCCTTGGGTTAGAATCATTCTAATATTTTCTGTAGGGTTGGATTTGTGGATAGGTATTGTTTAAATTGGTTTTGTCATGTAATATCATGCTTTCAACATCTATGACTATTTGTTGTTTTGGTGGGTACAGTATTCTGTACTGGAATCTGTGGTCTGTTAGGGTTTGCAAGACATCTGCCTAGGCCCTTCTGGCTTTTACGGTCTCTGCTGAAAAGTCAAGTGTGATTTTGATATGTTTGCCATTGCATATTATTTGGCCTTTATCCCTTGGCACTTTTAATATGTTTTCTTTGTTCTGTACATTTAGTGTTTTGATTATTATGTGATGGGAGGATTTTCTTTTCTAGTTTACTCTATTTGATATTCTGTAGGCCCCTTGTATGTTTATAGCTTTCTCTTTCTTTAAACTGTGGGAAAATTTCTTTTATTCCCTTTTGCTTTCCTTGAGTTCTTGGATGTGTTGTATCAGTAATTTTTTTTTAGATTTAACATTTTCTTTGATGGTTGTATCAAATTCTTATATTCTATCTTCTACATCTAAGATTCTTTCCTCTGTCTCTTGTATTCTGATGATGATGCTCACTTCTGCAGTTCCTGTTTTCTTTTCTAAGGTCTCTGTTTCGAGAATTTTCTCAGTGTGTGCATTTTTATTATTTCCATTTCTATCTTCAGATATTGAACAATTTTATTGATTTCCTTCACCTGATTGTTTGGATTTTTCTGAATTTCTTCCAGTGATGTATTCATTTCCTCTCTATAGACCTCTCTCATGGCCTCTCTAGGGGCCTCAATCTGTTTGATTGTATCTTCTTGTATGTTTTATGAATGTTATTTATTTCCTTCATTATTATCTTCATAAGGATAGATTTGAGGTCATTTTCTTGGGTTTCAGTTATGTCAGAGTGTCTAGGGCTGATTGCTTTGGGATAACTGCCATAATAACTTGGCTTTTTTTTGTTTGTGATTTTTTTTTTTTGCTGGCCTTTAGCCATTTGGCTATCTCTGGCATTGTATGGTAGTTTCTGGTAACTTTTGCTGGCCATTGAGAGCAGGTCGTAGGTGAGTGGCTCTAGTCTGAGGCCCAGCACCTGTCGAGACCAGAGAACCCCTCAGTGGATCAGGTGAGTGACCTGAGGTCAGAACTGTCTGTGTTCCTCTCTTCTTGGGAGATTCAGACACTGGTGTTTTGTGGTCCATAGTTCAGTCTGAGACAGAGAGCACACGTGCTACTAGTAGGCAAGTTGTTTAGTTCGAGGGTGTCTTCTTCAGACACCATAGCCCCTGTTACTGGGAGTCTCTGCCAGAGTCTTTCTCATATTCTCTGATGAGCCAATCCTGACTTAAGTCTCCAGCTTGTCACAGAGATGCCCCCACCGACAGTTTCTTTAACATGCCTTTTTCCCTCCTACCCTAGCTTTCCCCAGGTTTGATCTCCACCCTCATCTCTCTCTGTGTTTTCTCTACTAGGCTATTTCCTCTTCTGAGTGAGATTTAAATACCTTCCTCTGGATCTTTCTTGTTACATATCTTCTTTGGGTCTGTGCATTTTAATATTTTTAGCCTGTACTGTATAGCTAAAATCCACATATAAATGATTACACACCATGTGTGTCTTTCTGCATCTGGATTACTTCACTCAGGATGATCTTTTCTAGTTCCACCCATTTGCCTGCACATTTCAAGGTTTCCTTGTTTTTAATAGCTGAGTAGTATTCCATTGTGTAAATGTACCATAGTTTCATTACCCATTTTTCAGTTAAGGGACATCTAGGTTGTTTCTAGATTCTGGCTATTATGAATAAAGCTGCTATGAACATAGTTGAGCAAATGTCCTTGTTGTATTGTGGAGCATCTTTCAGGTATATTCCCAGGAGTGGTATGGCTGGGTCTTGAGGTAGAATTATTCCCAATTTCCTGAGAAACTGCCAGATTGATATCCAAAGTGGTTGTACAAGTTTGCACTCCTACCAACATTGGAGGAATTTTCTCCTTTCTCCACATCCTTGCCAGCATGTGTTGTCACTTGAGTTTTTGATCTTATCCATTCTTATAGGTATAAGATAGAATCTCAGAGTCATTTTTATTTGCATTTCCTTGATAACTAAGAATATTGAGCATTTCTTCAAATGCTTCTCTGCCATTTGATATTCCTCTGTTGAGAATTCTGTTTAGCTCTGTGCCTAGTTTTTTAATTGGGTTATTTTGTTTGTTGGTGTCTAATGTTTTGAGATCTTTATATATTTTGGATATTATTGCTTTGTTGGATGTAGGATTGGTGAAGATCTTTTCCTAATACGTAGACTATTTTATTCTATTGACAGTGTCCTTGGCCTTACGGAAGCTTTTCAGTTTCAAGAAGTCCTATTTATTAATTGTTGATCTTAGAGCCTAAACTGTTTTATGTTTATTTTTAGAATCCTCTAAACTGATTTTCATAGTGACTATACTACTAACATTCCCACAAACAGTGGATAAATTCTCTTTCTCCTCCATATATTTGCCAGAATTTTATTTTTTGTACCATTTTTTTTTTCATGTAGCAATTCTAACTAGGGTGAGATAGGCTCTCAAGATAGTTTTCATTTGCATGTCTTTGATGACTAAAATGTCAAATACTTTTGAAAATGTGTATTTTCTTTTCATGTTTCCTCTTTTATGAATTGTCTGTTCATTGGCCTACTAATTGGTTGGCATCTCTTTCTTTTTGGTATGTACTTCCTGCAGTTTCATATATATATTTTTATATTTATAATATGTTTGAAATATAGGTAATAAAATTATACTTTCTATTGTGTTGGCTCTGTTTACTTTTTTGATAGTTTCTGTTGCTATGTAGACAACTTTAAATTTCATGCAAAATTTACTCATTCTGGAGCTACTGGGGTTTTATTCAGAAATGTATTTCCTATATATAACACAAGAGTAATTTCTTTATGTTTGCTTTTAGCTTTTTTAGTTGACCTTTTTCAATGGTGAAAGATATGAATCATCCTTCTGAATGTTTTGCAAACAATATTCATAAAAAAGGGTATTTGAAGAGTGTGATTTTAAGTCATTAAAAAAATTAGGTGCCTACATTTTTAGAGTTAATTACTGGGTCTTCCTCTAAGTTTCACTCATCTATGTGTCTGTTTTTATGAGAGTAGTATGTTGTCGTTAACATTAGGACACACACATACACACACACATACACACACACACACACTGCTCATCATGATGGGGTGCTTTTTTAGAAGCCATAGGCAGACAGCCATCAATCATGGAGTGTAACATGTGAAGCAACATGTTAAACACTGATATTCTTCCTTTAAATTTATAATATCAGATATTATGCTATAATAGCCAGAACCTGATTATTAAAGATGTCAGTTTCAGCAAAGTTCTTGTCACATGGTTCCCATATGGTGCTTGGAGAGCTGGGAATATTGTCTCAAGTTCAAGGGACTTGAAATTTTTCCCTAAGCAACGTGAAGGATAGACTTGGTTAGGATTAATGAGACTGTAACATTGTATTGTATTACATAAATAAGTACAGTTAACTTAATATAAAGAATAAAATCTATGAAGAAATGAAATGAGGAACCTAACATAAAATCTTCAATCTATTTATTCATCTTTAGTCTCTTGCACCTGACTAGATCTGAGTTCCTCTGTCTCACTGTATTTGTATACTTTATTTACAACTGGTCCTCCTGTCCACATTCTACCTCCTCCAAAAGCAGATCCATTAAACATCCTACCCCCTGCAACAATGTCCTTCTTTTTAAAATTAAAAAACCTATCAACTCCTGTTTATGCTGTCCATATAATTGTGGGTGTGGGACCAACTGTAGGAGTGAGGTTGATTTACCAGGAAATATATTATTCAAAAAACTCTCTTCTACAGAAGCCATCAACTGGCTATATGTCCTCAGTTAGGGGTGGGGTGCTCATGAACCCTTTCCCTTTCTGTGCTAGAATGTTGCCTGACTCAATCCAGTGCAAACAATCACAGATGCTCTTATTGCTGTGTGATTGCTGTGGTTGTGTCATGTCAGAAGAAGTTTATTGAGCTCTTCTCTAACCACTCTCTTCACTATTCTTCCTTTCCCTTCTTTTGTAATGCACCCTAAACCTTGCAGGGGGAGGAGTAACAGATGATATCAATGCTCCATTTGTGCCTTAGATAGCTGTTGTCACTTATTCTCTGTACTTTGACCTGTTATGAAATTTTGTGTTAACCAGCATGCACTAGATAAAAATGGTGCTCTGATGCGGCATGGTAGCTGCACTAATCTATGTGTAGAGAAATAGGAATTTAGATGTCAGTTTCATACTATGATCATTTAGCAAATAATAGTATTTGGCTTACCCCTGGGTTGCCTGAGCTCCCTAATTATGAGTTCTTAGACAGATTCTCAGGGTAAAGCATGTGTTTCCTTCTTGTGTAGCTGAAAAAATTTCCAATTCTCTAGGCTGCTTTTTCTATTAGTTAACAATTTTCCTCACAGTGCAGAAGCTCTTTAATCTTACCAAGTCTTGCTTATTGATCGTTGATTTTATTTCCCAGGTAATTGGATTTCTACTCAGAAATTCTTTTCTGAGCCTATATCCTGAAATGTATCCCCCTCCCTTTCTTCTAGATAATTCAGGTGTAATATTCAAAAGCGTATGTGGAACTATGTATGGACATATACTGTATGTGTGTATGAACATGCATGAATGCATCATTGTTCTGTGTGCTTCATATGCACTTTGTGGTTATGTATATATGAGGTATAAAATATATGTGCAAGCTCTGGTTTGCGTGTATGTGTGCCTATATGCAGAGTGTGGACTTAAGTGTGTAAAGTAGTATGGTATGTATCAATTTCTATGATTTTATGTAGACAAATATAATAAAAATATCACACTAACCTGAAAAGCCCCAATGCTATGTCTACCTATCTCTGAATTTAAATACTGAAGCATTAAGTTCACATAATAGCACATTGCTTTATATGTGTGCTTTTACCAAAGCATGGCCATTTCGGGGGAATTAAGAAGACTTTTTTTGTGGTGCCCTGTTGAGTCCTGCTTCTAAGGCCAGAGTGGCCATGGTGCTAACACCAAGTAAATGCTCAGCTAAACTCAGGTAAAAGCAATAGTAATGAAACATAGTTTCCATCTTCCTCAGCAACGTGGCTCTTGACTGCCAGTGAGGTCAGAGGGATGCTGGAGGGTTTGGGAGTTGTCCATTTTTATAGTAGTAACATTCAAGTTAAGATCACTGTGATGTCTTTGCTCAGCTTGGTTTAGCACTAAGATGCCCATTTCCGCTTGGTGGTTAAGAGAACTGTACAGTCAAAAAAAAAAAAAAAAAAAAAAAAAAAAAAAAAAAAAAAGACTTTTTAAAAATTAAATCATAGATACCACTGTAAAAATGTTATATGTAAATGTGCTATTAAAGAGTGTGGATCAGGGGATTAGGGATATTTTAAATCAGTGGTGCTGATTGGTTACCAAGGCAGCCATTTTAATATAGCCTGAGGCCTTGTTAGAAATTCTAGTGATTATGTGTATCCACTGCACCCATGCTCACATAAACAGTGAACTTATCTGCATATCTGTACAGAAATGAGTTTGGTAGATTGGGAATTAGCCTTCAGGAAATATTCTATGTGGAACTTCTTGTAGGTTTATGTCTCTCTCTCTCATTTAAATATCTATGAATGGGAAGTTGAACTTTGTGATAAGCATATGAATTAGTATGGATTTTCTAAAGGAACAGGATTTATGGAATGGATATATTTATATCTATTTAATATCTTTAGTAGCACCTGAGTAGCTGTTGCTCATTGTCACTAACTCATACTCTACAATTTTTGTCTACAATCATATATACATATGTGTGTGTGTGTGTGTGTGTGTGAGAGAGAGAGAGAGAGAGAGAGAGAGAGAGAGAGAGAGAGAGAGAGAGAGAGAGAGAGAGAGAGACCGATCAAAGTGGCTTACAGACTGCAGTCAAGGGAGTCTAACAATAGTTTCCTGACAACCAAAAGGCTTAAATTCTGGCACTTGAGTCCATAAGGTTGGGTGTCCTAGCAGTCTCATTCTGACCGTGGAATCCTGGATTTCTGGACAGTTGCTGATCTTCAGTCTATATTGGAATCCAGAAGGAGTTGGAATTAATACATGTGGCAACAGGATAGACTATTTTGTCTGCAGGAGTTATGGCAAGCAAGCAGAAGATGTTTCCTTCTTCCACATCCTTTTATTTGGATTGTCACTAGAAGGTATGGACCAGATTTAGGGTGGAACTTGTTACTTCAAGTAGTCTAACAATGAAAATTCCTAGCAAAAGTGCTATGCAGCTTGGGTTTTAGTTGATGCAATTAATCATGGAGCAGGAAAGAATATGGGCAAATATATTGCATAAAATTAAATTGAAAAGGAAACCCTGCCAGCAGAGATGAACAATACAGTATGTTATATAATATAGTAATATAAATTTCATAGCAATTGTGCACAAGGAAAGCTGTGAGAAGAGTACGGGGCTTTTAAAAAATTCATAGTGAATATTCATAGGAAACAAATGTTTAGTTTTAAGAAAATTCAATAACAATATCAGTAAGTATTATTATTCATGTTTCCTTGAGGAAAGCCGTGCATTGCAAATGAAGACGTTGGTAAAGGAATACAATTTCCTAATGACATATTTTATTATGGAAACTGGGACAGAGGGGAAGGCATCCTATTGGGACTCTAAATGAGAGACGCATGGGAGAATAGCAAAATAAAAGGATACAGAGGGTCCTAGAAATCTACAAGTAGAACATTATGATAGGCAGATTTGGGCCCAGGGGTCCCACTCAAACTAAGGCACCAGCCAAGGACAATACAGGAGGGTAAACTTTAAACCCCTTCCCAGATCTAGCCAATGGTCAGAATATTCTCCACAGTTGAGTGGAGAGTGTGATATGACTTTCTCACGTACTCTGGTGCCTCACATTTGACCATGTTCCCTGGAGGGGGAGACCTGGTGGCACTCAGAGGAAGGACAGCAGGTAGCCAAGAAGAGACTTGATACCCTATGAGAATATATAGGGGGAGGTAATCCCCCTCAGGAACAGTCATAGGGGAGAGGAATAATGGGAAAATGGGGGGGGGGGGAGGAATGGGAGGATACAAGGGATGGGATAAACATTGAGATGTAACAAGAATAAATTAATAGAAAGTAGAAGCATTTAGTTTGATAGAGTTAATTCATCTTTTAATGTTTTCAGTGAAAAATTGTAATCTTGCAGCATGTTAAAAATGAAACAGTGCTTCACTGAGGGCACAGTGGCACCCGGTTCCTGAGCGAGGGCATTTCATGGGGAGGAAGCTCACAGTTCTTATCTGTAATTCCGACTACTACTAGTACAACTCCAGTCTGGGGCAATCAAACCTTTCCTGTTGAGATTTTAAGGTTTACCTTAAACTCCTATGTTACTTAATTATTTTTAAATGAAAGTGTTGTCATTGTTCAACTTCCTACTTTGAAATTGCAATGACGGATAGAAAAATACGATACAACTTAGTGCAATTGTATTTTAGCAATGTAACATTTGATTGTGTGAGGTACTTCCTTTGTATTAGGGCCAGTGGATTGCTGAGTGACAGGAAGTGATCCTATCCAGTGCATATGTATTACATCGAAGACAGCCCTTTAAAAGAACCCCTTTCAAATGCTTTTGAATCAATGCAATTATAGATGCAAATCACTTATAAGAGAGCATGTGAAAGCGATTTTTGCAAACAGACATGCCATCGTTTGGGTGCACAATGCTCTGGTCCAGTGGATTTTCAGGGTCCATTTTAGTGTAGTTGAAATAAAGGAAGCACATTCTTGAGAAAAAAAATCCATTAAGAATACCTTTTGCTTTTCTAGTTATAAGGCATAAAATCTCAAGAGTTGATCTCTTAAAATGGGGGGAATAAACATTTGTTCTTTGGTGCTGTTCAGAAGTAATACCGCAACCAACACTAAAGTTTGGGGCCTCTTTAACAAGGACTGAGGTGTCAAGAGAAATGTACTTGTATAAACTTAAATTAATCATGTGAGAAAACTTGACCCACAGTTGGACAGGACAGAAATGCTGACAAGTGAACACAGACCTCACATATTGGTCTATGCACACATGAGCCTAGAACATCTAAAATTTTTTTATTTAATTAATTTACTAAGATTACATCTCAATAGTTATCCCATTCCTTGTATCCTCCCTTTCCTCCCTCCCTCCTGCTTTCACCCTATTCCCCTCCACTATGTCTGTGACTGAGTAGGACCTCCTCCCTCATTATATGGTCACAGCCTATCAAGTCTCATCTTGGTAGTCTGCCTATCCTTTCTCTGAGTGCCACCAGGCCTCCTCACCAAGGGAAAGTAGTCAAATGTGGGGCACCAGAGTTTATGTCAGAGTGTCAGAGTCAGTCCCCACTCTCCACTCAACTGTGGAGAATGTCCTGTCCATTGGCTAGATATGAGTAAGGGTTCAACGTTTACTGCATGTATTGTCCTTGGTTGGTGCAGTAGTGTGAGCAGAACCCCTGGGCCCAGATCTGCCTGTCATGATGTTCTTCTTGTAGGTTTCTGGGACCCTCTGGATCCTTCTATTTCTCCATTCTCCCATGCTTCTCTCACCTAGAGTCCCAATAGGATGTCCTCACATCTATTCCCATCTCCTGTTAAGTGAAGATTTTCATGGGACATGCCTCTTGGGCTAGTATCCAATTATAAGTGAGTATATACCATGTGAGTCTTTCTGCTTTTGGGTTAACTCACTCAGTATAATCATTTCTAGTTCCATCCATTTGTCCATAATTCTGAAAGGGGCATCATCTGTTTAAAATACAAAGGAAACTCTAGGTGAAATATCAATTTAGTAAAAACCATACATATAAGGACACTTACTTCAGATAGTGGTAATTTCTAAGAGGAATAAAAGTAGAGCTCAACTTTAGAGATAAGAAAGAAGTCAGCTGGGCATAGTCTAGGCCACTCAATGGGCCACTCCTCTGAGGTATTGAAATTGAAGTGAGGAGTGAGTGATGGGGCTGAGCCTGCTATGCATGCATTTTCAGGCAAGAATATTTTGTGCAATAGAAGGCACTAAGTGCAAATGTTGAAATGGGAATAAATAAAACTATTTTTTTAAAGGTAATAACACAGTGAACAACATAGAAGTGTTTTCTGCAGAACTCAGGGGTTTGAGGTGTTTAGGTAAAGTAGCAAACTTTTACCACGTAGTCAAGATGGCACTGGAGCCATTTAAGGCAGGGAGCATGCTAACATGACTTCCATTTTTATGTTGGTAATTGTGATCAGGTGTCACATGATGGTGGGGATCACTGTGATGGAGAGAACATGTGCCTCCAGTTCTGCTGCATGTATGAACAAATCAGAAAGAAAGCACTGTAGTTAAGACTGGGCTGAGAACATGGTGTGTCTTAGTTAGGGTTGCTATTGCTGTGAAGAGGCACCGTGATCACGGCAGCTCTTGTAAAGAAAAACCTTTAATTACGCTGGCCTACAATTTCAGCGGTTTAGTCCATTATCATCATGGTGGGAAGCATGGTAGCGTGCAGACAGACATGGTGCTGGAGAAGGAGCTGAGAGTTCTACATCTTGATCTGCAGGCAGCAGAAGGAGTCTGCCATACTAGGCATAGCTTGAGCATATAAGACCTCCAATCCCATCTCTACACTTGACATACTTCTCCCAACAAGGCCACACCTGCTCCAACAAGGCCACAACTCCTAACAGTGCCACTCCCTGTGGCTAGACATTCAAACACAGGAGTCTATGTGGACCATACCTATTGAAATTACCACATGGTGTGCTTTGGGAGTTAATCAGTGGGTCAGTGGGTGGGTTGCAGTTCTATTTAAACACACACACACACATACACACACACATACAGTCACACATGCACACGCATGCATGCACACACACATTCTCTCATTTTATATGTATACCCTATTTATCTCGGTAGTCACCCTAGGAGGAGCAGAATAAAGTTTATACTATTACAAAAGGAAATGTTCCCATATATTAAAGTGGTGGTATAAAGTTAGCAGACCTAATAATCTTGAAGAGATCTCAGAAATGACAAGAGGACTTAGAAACCCCTGGCATATAGGACATATTAAGTTACAGACCTGTGGTAATTCTTAAAGAGCTAGACAGCACTATTTGGCCCCATCCCAATGTTTACCAGAATTTAGACTCAGGGTTAATGTTAAAAGTTACAGAGACATCAAACAAGGCAGGAATAGCACAGTCACGTGACCCCCTCAGTCCCTCAAAAGGCTTCAGGAGCCTTGAAGCAGAAACTGAAGTGGAGGCCTTGACGGAGAGCTGGTTATTGTCTTGCTCCTCATGACCTGCTCAGCCGGTTTTTTTTTCAGAACCCAGAAACCACCACTCCCAATGGGCTGGGCTCCCCCACATCAATCACTAATCAGGAAAATGGCTGACAGTCTTGCCTATGGGCCAATATTTTAGGTTTCATTTCCCAGATAATTCTAGCTTGTGTCGAGTTGCCATAAAATTAATCAGCACATGATGATAAGAACTATAGCTAAATCTCAGTAATGTTTAACACAGATAAATATGAAACTCAGTCACACAGCTCACTAAAGGAAATTATTGACTTTTGTTTGATTTGTTTGCTCTTTTATCTTGGAGAAGAGACCTGATAGAAATTTTAATATGTTAAAAGTTTACTTGTACAACAATTCATTCGTGACTGTTTATCATGCAAATAAATTAACACCAAGGCTAGAACATATTTTCAAAGCTTGTTAAAGTCAGAGTTCAGCAAGAATTTGGTACAAATGTTGGAGCCCATTTGTGCATTTACTGACATTAAACATATATGTGTGTGGTCTAAATGCCCAGACCACATTAATCATTAGATAAATGAAGGCATAGTACAAGATTTTATTGAGAAACTAGTGCTATGGAATCTAGATAAGTGTATGGAAAGAATAATTAAAACATTCTTTTATTTTTATTTGTTCTTTGATTATTGAAAATAAATTTTTCTCATATAAAATATCTTGATTTATGGTTTCCCCTCCTTCTAGTCCTCCCAGTCCCTCCTCACTTACCCTCCTTTCTAAATTCACTCTATTTCTTTCTCTTATTAGAAAAGAGCAGGTTTCTGTGAGATAACAAACAAAGATGACTACACAAAATATAATAATATAAAACAAAAAAATAACATTGTACCGAGGCTAGAGGAGGCAAACCAACAAAAGGAATGAGGCCCCAAGAGAAGGCACTAGAATCAGAGGCCCACTTATTCACACACACACAGGAGGCCCATGAAAAAACTAAACTGAAGGCCATAATATATAACCAGAGGGACCTGGTGTAGACGCATGTAGTCCCTGTGGTTTTTGCTTTAGTCTCTGTGAGTTCACATTAGATTTTCTCAGTTGATTTAGAGGACCTTGTCCTCCTGGTATCCTTCAACTCTTTTGGATCTTACACTCTTTTTTTTTTAGCAGTTGGAAATTTTTATTTTTTTAATTTTTCTCTCTTTTTTTAATTAATTTATTCTTGTTACATCTCAATGTTTATCCCATCCCTTGTATCCTCCCATTCTTCCCTCCCTCCCATTTTCTCATTATTCCCCTCCCCTATGACTGTTCCTGAGGGGGATTACCTCCCCCTGTATATGCTCATAGGGTATCAAGTCTCTTCTTGGTAACCTGCTGTCCTTCCTCTGAGTGCCACCAGGTCTCCCCCTCCAGGGGACATGGTCAAATGTGAGGCACCAGAGTATGTGAGAAAGTCATATCCCATTATCCGCTCAACTGTGGAGAATGTTCTGACCATTGGCTAGATCTGGGCAGGGGTTTAAAGTTTACCGCCTGTATTGTCCTTGGCTGGTGCCTTAGTTTGAGTGGGACCCCTGGGCCCAAATCTGCCTATCATAATGTTCTACTTGTAGGTTTCTAGGACCCTCTGGATCCTTCTACTTTGCTATTCTCCTATGCTTCTCTCATTTAGAGTCCCAGTAGGATGTCCTCCCCTCTTTCTACCTACTCTTCCACAGGAGTTCCCTGAGCTCTGATAGAAGGATCCTTGTGGAGAAAACTGTGTGTTACATGGTTGCTCTTTTTGTGTGTAATGGTTGGCTGTGGGTCTCTCTCTCTATATATATATTCCCATCTGTTGCAGGAGGAAGGCATTTTGATGATGGCTGAATGAGGCACAAATCTATGAGTATAGCAGAATATCATTAGAGGTCATTTTATTGTTTCTTCTTCTTCTTCTTCTTCTTCTTCTTCTTCTTCTTCTTCTTCTTCTTCTTCTTCTCCTTCTTCTTCTTCTTTGTCTTCTTTTTTGACTGGTAGTATTTGATTTTACCCAAGGTCTCAGGATATCTGGTCTCTGGTTCTTGATCACCCAGTTTTAGGTATCAGTTCCTTCTTGTTGAAGGGAAGTAAAATAGATTTTATGTGTGGACTAGGGGTGAGTAATGACACAAATGGGAGTATCAGGTGGGGAGGGGGAGGAGAAATAAGGTTGAGGGAGAGAATGTGGAAAGACACAGCTAGAACTGAATGGTATTTGAGGGATGGTACAGAAACCTAGTGCAGTGCATACTCCCTAAAATATATGAAGATGATCCTAGTGAGGTATCCTATTAATGGGGTGATAGAGTCCCAACTGGACATCTCTTGTGACAAAATAAGTCTTTCAGTACTAGGGCTGGGTTGCATTCAATTGAGTTGTTGGCCAAGGGGGTCCATGGAAGTACTCAAGCAACCCCAGCTGTTGCTAAATAAAGGGTTGTTTTCTGCAGAACGACTACAGGGCTTCATTGCAAAGGACAACACCTGGATAAATCATTGAACATGGAGAAGTCAAACCGGTGCCTAGATGGGGCCTTTGGTAAAGGAGGTACACTAAAGACTTCTAAAAGAGAAATGCAAACACCAACCCAGCCAGAAAACCTTTGACCTACAGTCTGCTCTGCCTTCAAGATGCACTCAGGCAATGGTGGCCCAGAAGTTGAAGGAGTAACCAATACATGATTTATTTAAAGTATTATTTCCACTAATTTACTTCAATTCAGAGAATGGAAAAATGATTTCTTGTTCTAGAATGATAAAAAGCATGGGCTTTTATTTGGACTTCTTTGTATCTCAAAACTTGCAAAGAAGTTTTGTTACTTAAATAATTTGAAAGTATGAGTTTAATTTCCAGTCAATAGGTAGAAAAATCGACAGGCAAGAAATTTAAATGTCTTCAAAGGGCAAACAAAATATGCTTATTTAAGTACAAATATATACTTATCTTTATATGGAATGTTAAGGGGAAATTAAGTGAAAATAGATAAACATATACAATGATTTAGCTGATTTTATTAAGGCACTTAAAAAAGAAGCAGAACAAACACTACATTTAAAACTTTTTTATACAAAAGAAGCTTTTAATGGAGTTTTCCTATGTTGATATATGCACACCAGTATTCAGTTCACGCATGTGAATGGCTAAGCAGATGCCTGAAATCTGGCTCTGAAGGCTGGTGTTATTGACACAGGGTGCTGCAGTCATATTCTGTGGTTAGATCTTTAGAGCTTTAGATTCCTAGGCTATTTTCCTGTTGAACTTCAACATGTGTTTAGTTATTCTGAATAGAACATTAAGAAACATATGAGATATGTGATTTCCAATTATTTCTCTTAGTATATGACTTTTCTTAGCTTTTTAGCACTGTTTTGCTGAGCAAAAATTTCATACTTTCTTTTGATTGTCTGGGTTTTTGCTTTGTTGTATTTTGCTTTTCTTATTACATTTGTACTGACATTGGCTATAAAGCTAAAAATAGAAGTGGCTGGACACAAGCACAGGGCTTTGAACATGATAAGCTATTATGCTGTAGGTGGTGTTTTACTGATAGATAACTTCATGCCAATGCAAATAGTGAACTTACAAACCAAGTAAACTGTCAGGTACTGTTGCATTTAAGCAAGAGAATACAAAGCAGAGAAATGGATGATTACTCAAATACTGTACACACACACACACACACACAGAATAACATATCTGCACAGCAATATATAAACACATGTAATATATAAACACACACAGTATATGTATATGTATATGTATGTGCCCCCATGCATAGCATGAGAGGGACTGAAGGAGAAAACCTTCAAAAAATCCCTCCAGAAAAAAGCAACCAGTAGAAAAAGGTCATGCCGACTTTTATAGGTTTTAAGGGAGTGATGGTAGTTTCCATACTACATGATTTTGTCTGGCCTGGTCCATACAGCAAGGGACATAGACCATAAATATCTGACAGTGGTAAAAGGTAGATGCTGGGGCTGGTTCCTCTCGCAGTCAGATGAGTTCTGGGTACCTGTAGCAGGGCCTGTCAAGGAACAGACTATAGGAGTTATGCCTTGCTCTGAGTGCCACCAGGTCTCCCCCTCCAGGGGACATGGTCAAATGTGAGGCACCAGAGTACGTGAGAAAGTCATATCACACTCTCCACTCAACTGTGGAGAATATTCTGACCATTGGCTAGATCTGGGAAGGGGTATAAAGTTTACCTCCTGTATTGTCCTTGGCTGGTGCCTTAGTTTGAGCGGGACCCCTGGGCCCAAATCTGCCTATCATATTGTTCTACTTGTAGATTTCTAGGACCCTCTGGATCCTTTTATTTTGCTGTTCTCCCATGCATCTCTCATTTAGAGTCCCAATAGGATGCCTTCCCCTCTGTCCCAGTTTCCTGGCACTCAGAGGAAGGACAGCAAGTAGCCAAGAAGAGACTTGATACCCTATGAGAATATATAGGGGGACGTAATCCCCCTCAAGAACAGTCATAGGGGAGGGGAATAATGGGAAAATGGGGGGGGGGGAGGAATGGGAGGATACAAGGGATGGGATAAACATTGAGATGTAACAAGAATAAATTAATAAAAAAAAAAAAAAAAAAAAAAAGAAAGATACTCGGGAATCCAAGATGGCAGCGAGCAGTATGGACCGCGTTTGGAGGCTCCAGTGAACAACTCAGGGAATTGCACAGATTTCTGAGCCAGGAACACCGAGGTCCGAACATCACGGCAGCGGGAGTGCTCCACGGTTCGGAGGAACCAGGGTGCGGAGGACCTGCGTGCCCCTGCACACGGGAGGAGCGTGGTTTTTCTCTGATCGGAGCGGCAGCGGCAGAGGCAGAGGCAGCAGCACCAGCGGCACATAGCAGCGGCGGCTGAGGTTTGCAGCTCATAGACTTCCGGTGGAGGCGATTGGTGTGGTGGCTGGTGGGAGTTGCTGCGGGAGAGGGGACTCGGGGCAGGATTTGGGTCGCGTGGAGCCTTTGGACCCAGACTGGACTCGGCAGACAGTTCGGCCCCAGAGTCCCGGGTACTGGCCCGGCCCAGCAAGCAATTCTGCCTGAGGCACTAACTCAGCTCCAGCCACAGCTCCCCTGCTGTGGCGCAGGGTTAGTTGAGCACGCTGCTCCACACTAGGCAGCACCTCAGCTCAGCGGCAGCTCCCCTGTGGTGACACAGTCTGGGCGGAGCACTTGGTTTCACCACAGGCGCTAACTCAGAGCAGCTGCAGTTCTCCTGCTGCAGTTCTCCTGCTGTGGCGCAGGCCTGGCCTAGCACTCAGTTCCATGCTAGGCGCCACCTCAGCTCAGTGGCAGCTCCCCAGCAGTGACACAGTCTGGGCAGAGCACTTGGTTCCACCATTGGCGCTAACTCAGAGCAGCCGCAGTTCTCCTGCTGTGGCGCAGGCTTGATGACGTGCTCAGTTCCATCCTAGGCACCGCCTCAGCTCAGCAGCAGCTCCCCTACGGTGACACAGTCTGGGTGGAGCACTTGTTCCACCACTGGCGCTAACTCAAAGCAGCCGCAGTTCTCCTGCTGTGGCGCAGGCTGGACAGAGCTCTCGGTTCCACCAGCTCTAAGACTCTGGTTGGACACAGTGTGCAGTTTGAATCCAGAATTCCTGGCTGAGATTGGTGGTCAGTTCGGCCCTGAGTCAATAACTGACCACAGCACGCACTTTGGGCCAAAAGGCCCTAGCGGAGCTTGGTGCGTAGTCCCAGCCCAAAAATTCTGGCTGGACCCTGTGTGTATTTTGGGCCCAGAATCCCTAGCTGAGCTTGGCAGGTGGTTCAGGCCCTGAGAATCTAGCTGAGTTCAGCCCGTGGTTCGGTCCCAGTGCTCCTGGCTGGACTTGGCAGGGAACACAGAAGGCTGTGGATACCTTGGCCTGACCCAACGCTCATTCAGAGACCCAGATCAATTGCAGGATCCACAGAAGAGGGGGGCTGAGGATCACTGGCTGTGAGAGACCAGAACGACAGGGATAACCTCCTAACATCCACACCAGTGAAGCTTTGAGCTCCCAGCCTAGGGAAATCGTGAGAAAACAAGTGAATCTATCGTCAGACACCCTCCATTCAACTCTGGAAGCTACCCAACAAAAACAAGACGGCAAGATGTCTAAGGACAACGAAAAAGCATACACAAAAAAACCCCAAAACAACATGGCGTCTCCAGTTTCCAGCTATCCCAAAGAAAACCACCCAGAGAACTCAAATACAACGGAAATACAAGAAAATGACCTCAAATCCTTAGTAATGAGGATGATAATGGAGGAAACAAATAAAATTCGTAATCAAATGCAGGAAGACGCAGACAAACAGGTGAGATATAAAAGAAGCACATAGAGTGGAACTGGAAAATTGCAGGAAAATGCAAACAACAGATGAAAGAATAGATAAAAACGGTTCAAGCTCTGAAGACCCTAAAGAGGCAATGGAAGAAACTCAGGAATATACAAAAAATCAGATGAAAGAAATCAAAAAATCAGTTCAAGATCTGAAAATGAAAATGGATTCAATGAAAACACAGACAAGAAGAAAACGAGAACGTGAGACCTCAGAGAAGAAGGCAAGCAACACAGAGGTGAGCTTTTCTAACAGAATCCAAGAGATGGAAGTACGAATCTCAGGGCTAGAAGATACAATCACAGATATGAATCAACCATTAAAGAAAATGCCAAATCTGGAAAACTCCTGACACAAACATCCAAGAAATTAAGGACACCATGAAAAGAAGAAATCTGAGGATAATAGGCATTGAAGAAAGAGAAGACATCAGACTCCAGGGCCCAGAAACTTTCTCAACAAAATCGTAGAAGAAAATTTCCCCAATCTAAAGAAAAAATGCCCTAAAACATACAAGAGGCCTACAGAACACCAAATAGAATTGACCAGAAAAGAAAAAACTGCCTGCCACATAATAATCAAAACACAAAACATGCAGAACAAAGAAAAATATTAAAAGCTGCAAGGGAAAGGGCCAAATAACATTTAATGGTAAACCTATCAGAATTACACCCGACTTCTCAGCAGGACCATAAAAGCCAGAAGGGCCTGACAGAGATCCTGCAAACCCTAAGAGACCACAGATGCCAGGCCAGACTACTTTACCCAGCAAAATTATCAATAACCATTGATGGAGAAAACAAAATATTCCATGACAAAAACAATTCAACAGTACCTATCCACAAACCCAGCTTTACAGAAGGTACTAGAAGGAAAACTCCAACCCAAAGGGTCAAGCTACAACCAAAACTACCCAGGAAATAGATAACTATCCCATGGCAAAAACACAACTACACAAACACTCGACTGGAAACAACATCAAAATTAAGACTCTTAACAGTCATGGTCATAATATCTCTCAACATCAATGGCCTCAATTCTCCAATAAAAAGACACAGACTAACTGAATGGGTACATAAACAAGACCCAACATTCTTCTGCATCCAAGAAACACATCTCCCATAATGAAAGGCATTACCTCAGGGTAAAAGGTTGGAAAAAATATTCCAAGCAATGGTCACAAGAGCAAGCAGGTGTAGCCATTTTAGTATCGAACAATAGACTTTCAACCAAAATTAATCAAAGGGATGAGGAAGGACACTTCATACTCATCAAAGGTAAAGTCAACCAAGATGACATCACAATTCTGAACATCTATGCTCCCAATACAAGGGCACCCACATTTGTAAAGATCTCCTAAAAAAGCTTAAACCACACATCGATCCCCACACAATAATGTGGGAGACTTCAACACCCCACTCTCACTGAAGGATAAGTCATTGAAACAGAAACTAAGGAGAAATAACATCATTAACCAATGCCATGGGTCAAATGGATCTAACAGATATCTATAGAACCTTTCACCCAAACAAGAAAGAATACACTTTCTTCTCTGCACCCCAGGAACCTTCTCCAAAATTGATCACATCGTAGGTCACAAAGCAAGTCTCAATAGATACAAGAGGATTGAATAATACCTTGTATCCTATCAGATCACCATGCTCTTAGGCTACAATTCAACAACAACAGAAATAACAAAAAGCCTACACGTACGTGGAAACTAAACAACTCTCTGCTAAATGACACCTGGGTCAGGGAAGAAATAAAGAAAGAAATCAAGGAGTTTCTGAAATTCAATGAAAATGAAAAGAAGAAACAACATACCCAAATTTGTGGGATACATTGAAAGCAGTGCTAAGAGGAAAGTTCATAGCACTAAGTGCCTTTAAAAAGAAATTGGAAACATCGCACATAAGCATCTTAACAACACAACTGGAAGCCCTAGTAAAAAAAAGAAGCAAAACACCCAAGAGGAGTAGACGCCTGGAAATAATCAAACTCAGGGCTGAAATTAACAAGTTAGAAACTAAGAAAACAGTCCAAAGAATCAACAAAACCAAAAGCTGGTTCTTTGAGAAAATCAACAAGATAGACAGACCATTAGCCAAACTAACTAAAAGGCAGAGAGACAGTATTGAAATCAACAAAATCAGAAATGAAAAGGGAGACATAACAACAGACACTGAGAAATTCAAAGAATCATAAGATCCTACTTTGAAGGCATATGCCACAAAATTTGAAAATCTAAGGGAAATGGACAATTTTCTTGAACAATTTCACTTGCCAAAGTTGAATGAAGAACAGATAAACAAGCTAAATAGTCCCATTTCCCCTACAGAAATAGAAGCAATCATCGATGGTCTCCCAACCAAAAAAAGCCCAGGGCCAGATGGTTTCAGTGCGAATTCTACCAGACCTTTAAAGGCGAGCTAATACCGATACTCTTCAAGCTACTCCAAAAGATAGAAATGGATGGAAAATTACCAAATTCATTCTATGAGGCCATAGTCTCATTGATACCTAAACCTCACAAAGACTCAACAAAGAAAGAGAATTTCAGACCAATTTCTCTTATGAACATAGATGCAAAAAATACTAAATAAATACTTGCAAAACGAATACAGGAACACATCAAAGATATCATTCATCATGACCAAGTAGGCTTCATTCCAGGCATGCAGGGATGGTTTAATATACGGAAATCCATCAATGTAATCACCATATAAACAAACTGAAAATAAAAAACCACATGATCATCTCCTTGGATGCAGAGAAAGCATTTGATAAAATTCAACACCCATTCATGTTTAAAGTTTTAGAGAGATCGGGGATACAAGGCACTTTCCTCAACATAATAAAGGCTATATACAGCAAGCCAATAGCCAAAATCAAAGTAAATGGTGAGATACTCAAGGAAATTCCTCTCAAATCGGGAACAAGGCAAGGCTGCCCACTCTCTCCATATCTCTTCATATAGTACTCGAAGTTCTAGCTAGAGCAATAAGACAACAAAAGGAGATAAAGGGTATCCAAATGGGAAAGGAGGAAGTCAAATTATCCCTCTTTGCAGATGATATGATAGTGTACATAAGTGACCCTCAAAACTCCACCAGAGAACTCCTAAAGCTGATAAACACCTTCAGCAAATTGGCTGGATACAAAATTAACTCAAAAAAGTCTGTAGCCTTCCTATACACAAATGACAAGCTTGCAGAGGAAGAAATTAGGAAAACCACACCCTTCACATTAGCCACAAGCAATATAAAATATCTAGGAGTTACCCTAACTAAGCAAGTGAAGGACTTGTATGAAAAAAATTTCAAAACTCTGAAGAAAGAGATTGAAGATGACCTGAGAAGATGGCGTGATCTTCCTTGCTCATGGATCGGGAGAATTAACATAGTAAAAATGGCCATCCTACCAAAAGCAATCTACAGATTCAATGCAATCCCTATCAAAATACCTACACAATTTTTAAAGACATTGAAAGTTCAATTCTGAACTTCATATGGAAAAACAAAAACCCAGAATAGCTAAAACAATCTTGTACAATAAAAGGTGCTCCGGAGGAATCTCCATACCTGATCTGAAACTGTACTATAAAGCAATAGTACTTAAAACAGCATGGTACTGGCACAGCAACAGGCTGGTTGATCAGTGGAATCGAATCGAAGACCCAGATATGAATCCACCACATATGGTCACTTGATTTTTGACAAAGAAGCCAAATCCATTCAATGGAAAAAGGATAGCATCTTCAACAAATGGTGCTGGTCTAACTGGAGGTCTATGTGTAAAAAAATGAAACTGGACCCATATTTGTCACCTTGCACAAAACTCAAATCCAAGTGGATTAAAGACCTCAACATAAAACCAGAGACACTAAGCCACTTAGAAGAAAAAGTGGGAAAGAGCCTGGAACATATTGGCACAGGAGACAACTTCCTGAACAGAACGCCAATGGCCCAGGCCTTAATGTCAACCATTAATAAATGGGACCTCATGAGGCTGAGAAGCTTCTGTAAGGCAGGAGACACTGTCAAGAGAACAAAGCGACAGCCTACAGACTGGGAAAAGATCTTCACCAACCCTACATCTGACAAAGGTCTAATATCCAAAATATATAAAGAACTCAAGAAATTAAACACCACCAAACCGAATAACCCAATTGAGAAATGGGGCTTGGAAGTAAACAGAGAATTCTCAACAGAGGAGTATCAAATGGCTGAGAAACACTTAAAGAAATGCTCAACCTCCTTAGTCATCAGGGAAATGCAAATCAAAACAACTCTGAGATTCCATCTTACACCCATCAGAATGGCTAAGATCAAAAACTCAAGCGACACCACATGCTGGCGAGGATGTGGGGAGAGAGGAACACTCCTTCATTGCTGGTGGGAATGCAAACTAGTACAGCCACTTTGGAAATCTATCTGGTGCTATCTCAGAAAAATGGGAATAGGGCTTCCTCAAGACCCAGCTATCCCACTCCTTGGAATATACCCAGAAGATGCTCCAGCACACAACAAGAAACTTTGCTCAACCATGTTCATAGCAGCCTTATTCATAATAGCCAGAACATGGAAACAGCCTAAGTGTCCCTCAGTAGAAGAGTGGATAAAGAAACTGTGGTACATATACACTATGGAATACTACTCAGCTATTAAAAGCAAGGAATTCCCGAAATTTGTGGATAAATGGATTGAGCTAGAAATGATCATAATGAGTGAGTTAACCCAGAAGCAGAAAGAATCAAATGGTATATACTCACTTATATCTGCATACTAGCCCAAGGGGCATGTCCCACGAAAGCCTTCACTTACCAGGAAACTGGGCCAGACGGGACGGCATCCTATTGGGACTCTAAATGAGAGACGCATGGGAGAATAGCAAAATAAAAGGATACAGAGGGTCCTAGAAATCTACAAGTAGAACAATATGATAGGCAGATTTGGGCCCAGGGGTCCCGCTCAAACTAAGGCACCAGCCAAGGACAATACAGGAGGTAAACTTTATACCCCTACCCAGATCTAGCCAATGGTCAGAATATTCTCCACAGTTGAGTGGAGAATGTGATACGACTTTCTCACGTACTCTGGTGCCTCACATTTGACCATGTCCCCTGGAGGGGGAGACCTGGTGGCACTCAGAGGAAGGACAGCAAGTAGCCAAGAAGAGACTTGATACCCTATGAGAATATACAGGGGGAGGTAATCCCCCTCAGGAACAGTCATAGGGGAGGGGAATAATGGGAAAATGGGGGTGGGGGGGAGGAATGGGAGGATACAAGGGATGGGATAAACATTGAGATGTAACAAGAATAAATTAATAAAAAAAAAAGATAAGTATAAAAAAAAAAGGAGTTATGCCTTGATTTGGGTAAGTGGGACAGCTAGAGGGAAAAATAAAAGAACATTCTTTGAGGAAAGAGGAAAATGTAGATCATGCATGATTTACTCCATTGTTATGCTGATATTACACAGTATCTTGCATTGTCATGTGTTGTGTGAACCTTAAGGAGAGCTGGGTCTAAATTACAGGGGAATGTTCTTCATTATCTTGGAAACTTTTCATGTGATCATCTCTTCTTCTTCTTCTAAAATGAAATATAATTTAAAACAATTTAAAAATATTTTGTGAAGGAGCTTGAAGTACCTTTCAGGCAAGATATATTAACTGAAACTAAATTTACCATCCCAGAAGAAGCAGTGTAATTAGACATCCCATTTCAAAGCATGATAGAAAGCAAAGGAAACGAAGACCATGCCATACTGATGGGTAGACACATAAAAAGATGACTCTGGTTTGAATGCAGTGCTTCCTCCTAGATCCATGTTTGAATGTGTGACCCTTAGTAGATCGCATAATAGTCACAATTAATGACCTTGGGGTTAACACACTGCCTGTGGACATTGTATATTCCTTTTTTCCCTCCACATTGGCATAATGTGATGCCTAAATCATTGGAACAGATTAGAATGACTGAGTTAGAACCACATTCTAATGACAAAGCCACACAGCCAATTCACTGAGGCAAGGGTCATTTTCACCCAGTGCTAATGGAGTGCTCAGCTCTCCACAGGCCAGTAGGATGAAGCTCAATTCACAAAGTACTCCCTTTTAAATAGTAATTCAACTCTACTAGAGACCAATGCATGCCCTTATAGGATAAGAATAGAGAGAATGCTTGTGACTTTTGGATCTATATCTATATCTATCTATCTATCTATCTATCTATCTATCTATCTATCTATCTTAGGATTTCAGAATTAAGTAAGAAATAAATATCTAGAAAATTCTGTAAATTATAACTCACAAAAAACACTTGACTAAAAAAAAGCAACTAAAAGTCAATTTTAAAATCATAAGTCCTTTGGGATGCATCTGAAGTAATAATTAGAGGGAATGATTTATTCTCAGTTTTTAAATATAAGGAAAAATCTCAGCTTTCTTTTCTTACATGTAAAAAGTCTAATAAAACATGAGGAAAACAAGTAGTAGTGATAACAGCAAATAACCAGCTATTCAGAAGATTTTATCATGGAATATTTTTTCGTCAAAGCACACCTCACAACCCATAAAAGGCTAATACCTCATGGTTGTTTTATCACCTCTTCCTGTTTCTGTGATAAAATCCTCTGACAAAAACAATGCAAGCAAGCACAAAATTCCAGATTATAGTTTATCATTGTGGGGGACATAGTGTGGCAAGAACTTAAAAGCAGTTGGACATACCACATCTCCAGACAAGAATTGAGAACAATGAATTAATGGATGCATGCTTACTAGTGCTCAGCTTGCTTGCTAGACTCTTAAACAGACCAAGATCCTCTGCTTAGATGAAGGTCTGGCTTGCAGAAGGTAAAGTGTCCTATCTCAGTTGACAGTGATCAAGATAACACTCCACAGGCATCCTCTCAGGCCTTCGCAATCTAGACAATAGTTCACTGAGACTCCCTTCCTAGAGTCTAGAGTATCACAGTTGTCAACGTGACACACAAACACATTACATTTAAGACATACTCTTTCACCACATTTCCCTACAATTTCATGCTTTTCTCACAATCTAAAATATAACATAACTCTTAAAGTCTCTGTAGTCTTTGAAGATCCCCACACTTTCAAAGTCACTTAACTGTGAGCTCCTATAAAATAAAATAAAAATGGTATATACATACAGTGCATAGTATTATAGAATAAACATTACTGTTTCAAAATAGAGCTGTCTGGGTACAAGGAAGGATCAATCTAAGCACCAGACTCAAACAGCAAAAACAAATCTGGAGGCTTTGTCTCCCTGTCTGGAGCTTATGATGAAGAATTCTGCTGGGCTCCAAAGGGTGAAGTATCCCTACCTCTCCAGCCCTGCGATCTACAGGGCACACAGCTTCTCTTGTACACTCATGCTGCTTCCTCCTCGCACTTGCAGCTCATGTTGTCAGATATCTCCTGGTTTTGGCATTTTCAACTTCCTGAGGTTGCCACTGCAGTTTAGCTTTCACCTTCATAACTTCCCACAATGACTTCTCAGGGCTTTCTCTGCAGGGACTCCATTTCTGCCATGAAGTGCCTGGCCTCGGCTGCTGTCCATGACTCCTTCAGTCTTGCACCTTCTATGCCTCGACAAGTTTGGCCAGTGGCTGAGAGCCATCCAGCCATACAGCCTTGTCAGCATTTGTGGGGGATGCTCAGGAATCATTTTCTCCATGGAAAAGCATTGGATTTCTCTTTAAGGACACTAATTACTACAAGACTAATCACTTCTTTCTTGTCTGCACTTTGTCCAAAACTTAAGCTTGCTCACATGCTCTTACCCTTCAAATCAATTAATCCATTATCTCTAAATGCAATTTCACATAGGTTCTTAATATATATGCAGAAGAAAGCAAGATTCTCTGCTAAAATATTACACACAGAGTCAGTCCTTTGCTCAGTTACGGATAGTTCGATGGTTCTCAACTTTCTTAATGCTGCACCCCTTTAATACAGTTCCTCATGTTGTAGTGGCCCCACCATACAAATATATTTGTTGCTACTGCTTAACTATAATTTTGCTACTGTTATGAATCATAACATAAATGTTTTTGGAGATGAAGGTTGGCTAAAGAGATCATGACTCACACATTGAGATCATCTGGGATAGAGCATCTTCATTCCTCCTCGAAGCCTCATGTGCTGGGCCCCCCAACATGTTTTATCAATATATTTGGAGTGAGTTTGCAGGATAAGAAAAGTCACTAATAAAAAGCAAACAACTGAATTAAAACCAGACAAGGTCAAGGATTTAGACATACCATAAAGAAGATGTACACCAGATGAATAAACACATGAAAAGATGCTGAAGATTTCATCATTAAGATGAATGCGAATTCGGCCATCCTGAGGTTTCCCTTCTCATACGTGAGAATGAGTAAAATGGAGAAAGATATTATCAAATATGGCCAAGGATATGGATCTACTGAGCTTTCAATCATTGTCTGGAGCATGTTCTTGAGCCTTTTCCAGAAATAATAAGATCAAACGTTCATGACTTATACGAGATCCACTCCAGGCTTTTATACTATAAATTAAATAAAATTACATTAAAAGCCTCACATGTACAAATGAATGGATAAATACATTATGTCATATGAGATACTTTCAGAAGCAAAATGAGTTAGTGAAATGTGAAATGTCTCTCAATCTCAAAGCAAGTTTGTGAGGCACAAATGTCATATTGAACCATAAAGGTAGATTAATGATGGTTGAGGCAAGATTGTTTCTTTTTTTTTTCTTTCAGTGTAAGCTAAGGGGTGGTGGTGATGATGACGATGATGATGATGATGATGATGATGATGATGATGATACTATATTGGTGTCAACCCTGGTAACATTGGGAGTATAAACTATGGCTCTTTAGAAAGCTTTAAATGATGGAATTTCTCCACATTTGTAGCTACAGCATTTAAAAGAAATGATATTTAGGAGTTTTCATTATCATCCATAAAACCAGAAGACAGAGTGTAAAAATTCAGGAAGGAAGAAAGGAAATTTTACACATTTTGGGTGGGGGCATGGCATTGGTGCATTGCTTTTGCCCTGAATTTTCATGCTTGAGATAAGCAAATCAACAGAGATGAGCATGATGGAAAGGTAGAAAATCAACATTCTTCAAAAACCCAGGAGTAATATTTATTGTATAAAACCAAAACAGCAAAACATGTGATTGTGAGTGTTGTGTAAGTTAAGCGTATGTTCCTTTCCCCTGGATGTCCCTGGTTTTTAACTGTTTTCTTGACAGAGAAGCTATGCCTCTCATCATCAGTGGCCTTATTTGGGTTTGGGAACCATGCCTGGCTTGGAAAGGCTGGCCTATTGTAGGTATCAATGTGGACCCTGTTGATGGATGTGTATCTTCATTAGCAATGCATCTTCTCACTCCAAGGTGAGGTTATTGCGAAATCATTATAACCAAAGTTGATCTCATATTTTAGTGTCATATAAATTAAAATTTAGAACATATAGAAATCATAAGCTTTATATGAAATTTATTCATTCAGGAAGACAAAAGCATGCCTTTAATCCCATCATTTGGGAGGTAGAGGCAGGCAGATCTCTGAGTTTGAGACTAGCCTGGTATATAGAATGATTCTAGGACATTCAGGGCTACACAGAGAAACCCTGTCTCAAAACAACAACAACAACAACAACAACAGTGGTGAGGAGGAGGAGGAGGAGGAGGAGGAGAGAGAGAGAGAGAGAGAGAGAGAGAGAGAGAGAGAGAGGAGGAGAGAGAGAGAGAGAGAGAGAGAGAGAGAGAGAGAGAGAGAGAGAGAGAGAGAGAGAGAGAGAGAGAGAGAGAGAGAAACAAAAACAAAACACTCTATACATTCACTCCTGTCCATGGTAGCTTTTTTGGCCAAGTTCTAGGTAATATCAAATGAGTACATTGGCTTTGCTAACTGAGCTGAGAGCATCTGCAGAGCACGAGGATTAATTACAGTGTTAACAGCCCTCACTGATGTGATACGAGAGTGATCATATTAGTTGTATTTCTTTTTTGTATAGAGGAATTAAAAAATAATTTATTCATATTACATCGCAATTATTATCCCCTCACTTGTATCTTCCTGTTGCCCCCTCCCTCCCTCTTTTGCCCTATTCCCCTCCCCTAGACCTGTGATAGAAGGGGACCTCCTCCCTACTATATGATCACAGTCTATCACATCTCATGCAGATAGCCTGCTTCTCCTTCCTCTGAGTGCCACCAGGCCTCCCCACCAAGAGGAAGTGATCAAATTGGTGGCACCCAAGTTCATGTCAGAGGGAGTCCCTGCTATCCCCAAAATGGTGGAGAATGAGCTGTCTGTTGGCTTGATCTAAGCAGGGGGTCTAGGTGTTATTCAGAAGTTTGTTAATTTTTTAAACACTGAAATTGAACAGTTGTGGGCATTCTCACATCCCTGCACGGATCATGGTCCCTTCATTCTCACATGGCGATCAAAATTGCAATGCCATAACATTCTATGATATGATTTTTCTATTATTTAAGCCATAGATTTTTTTCTAGTGTTTCACTATGATAAAAATCATTTGAATCTGACAATTTATAATCCTATTAGAGGAGTGGTTCTCAACCTTCCCAATGCTGTGACATTTTAATATAGTTCTTCAAGTTGTGGTGACTTTTGACCTTAAAATTACTTTTTTCTTAGTTCATGTGTGTAATTTTGCTACCATTGTATCATAAAAAAATATGTTTGGAATAGTGGTTTGTCAAAAGGTTCATGACATACAGGTTAATAACACTGTATTAGAGGTTAAAAGTCAGTGCTGGAAGCCTAGTGATCAATGAACACACAGTTTTGACATGATTACTGGGTTCTCCCTTTTATTTTCTTCTCAGGTTAGATTATTTAACTATTTATTATTTTCAGAGGACTGTCTATTTAAATACCTCTCTCAATAAGTTGCGCTTTATTGCAATCATTTTCCATGACTTTATTGCTATCTTGCACTTAGTTTTGCTTGTTCAGTGTTTTCAGAGACATCAGTTTCTGCATTTACTAGTCTTCTAGGAGTTGTGTGCTGTAATCATTTTATTTCCACTCTTAGGCAGCTGTTGGCCTGGGGCAGATCTCAGCATTCTTCAGCGTTCTAGAAGAGTTTTTCATGATTCATCTGATTCCCTAAATGTTGTTCTACTATTTCCCGTTCTTTGAAATTTCTTAGTGCTTCTCAATGGCATTTTGGATGATGGTAAAAAGAAGTTTTGTAACATTAATTTATCATACCATACTTAGTTACAAAGTGCTTGCACTCCTTAACCAACATGTCACAAAGAGACCTTAATTGTCATTGTTTTGAAGGTTTGAGGAAGCTGTAGGCCACCTGTCCACACATGAAGATTTGACCCCGTCCATATTGTACTTCTGTGACTTCTCCTCAGACATTTGCTCAATCCGCCCTATTATAAGCCTCCTCAATGTTCTTACCCATGAGTTCTAAGGCATATAAGGACAAAGCATAACTGAAAATTCCAATTGTCCTGACCTGATACATTGTTGGTCATGAGGGCCAAGCAATGAAAAAACCTTTCAGCTTCTTTTGAAAAAATGCGCCCAAAGACCTAAAATCAGAAATTCTCCAATAGTGAGAAATCAGCTGTGAGCAATTGTAATGCACAACAACAACAACAAAAACAAACCAGAAAAAATGTGTGTTTGGTATTCATGTACCACATTGTACTGGACTACATGTTTGCTGATGTTTCTCTCTATATATAAAGTCATGCTCCTTGCCAAGGCACTTAAGTTTTGTTGCAGTTTGCTCCAAGTAATTTCAGGGCATCCATTAATCTTTAGGTTCATGAGGACTGTTTTTTAGATCATACTTATCTGGAGCCTTATGAGATTGAATTTATTGTTTGACACACAAACTTAGTTTCAGCAATTGACTTTCAATGATATGGGAAAAAATTTTGTGTGCAAGAAGTGATATAAACAATATCTGTTCTAATGGGAATCACTGACCTTTTGTTGACTTCTGAAATGATTTTCAAAGAGAAAAGTCTAATGCTATAAAAATCTACCTCCTTCCCAAATGAAAATCTCTCTGCTTTCCTTAAGAGCCATAAAGATTATTCATGATTATCCCTACTTGAACAATTAGAGATTCTAATCTGTTTATTTTTTTTTCTTTCTTGTAAACCTTGAAGACAAGAGTGCTATTTAGATTTTACATTGCCTGATATATGACATGTAAATAAACTGTCATATCATATCACTGTTTTCAGAAAGAGGAAAGGTGTGATTAGTGATTTCGTTAATAACAAGATGACTGTGATACCTTCATGAGAAATTTTGAATGAAACTCAGCACTGTTTCTAAGGTGTCCTGTGTATTGAAGAAAGGATCACAAATATACATGAGTTTACTGTCTTGATACTTGCGGGGCCCTTGTAAAAGTACAGACTAGATGAAGTATTTCAGAAATGTAAACTGCGAATGGAACATATTCATTTTTTGGTGGAATTTTAAGGAACAAGTAGGTAGAAGCCTAAATGAAGGAAAGAGATCTGGCGATGCAGGGACAGAGGTGAAGCAGATACACCAAAACTACTAAAAAGACTCTTGATGTGACCAGAGCCCATCACTTGGGAGGGTGAAGGGACTCCTGAAAATGCTGGCAACAACGTGGGAGCCCAGTGCTGAGTTCAGAAACACCATGGTGTTCAGAACTTTTAAATCATGCTGTAGTTCAACAAGTTTAGGAAACCTTGCTTAGCATTTTTTGCCTGGGTATCTGGGAGTGATCTATTATTCACTCTGGAAGACCTTGACAGGCACTCAGAATGGAGCATAAAGGGGACATTCTGTATATGTAACACACCTGGCACTTTTATTACAGTATTATGCAGACGAACATTAAAGTACATATCGCAGAGAAAAGCATACAAACTTTTCTGCCAGAGACAGTTAAAGAGATAGAAGTGTACAGCACCTCACTGTTTAATCAACTTGTGCAAGCAAAAAATAAGAGGATAAACTGTTTTTTTTTTAATGTGTACAACTAGACACCTCAAACAACGTTTTCTGATTTATTCAGATTATAAGATTTTATCATGGAGTTCATTTCTTATAGATCATGTTCAATTTTGAATAGCTTGAAGATAACAACAAAAGGTAAAATAGAAAATCCAAGATTTTGGGGGATAGAAAGTGTCTGTGATATGAAGGGTGTGTGGCAAATGTCAAGTGGGCATTGTTGGTCTCTGTGCCCACTGCTGCTGCTGGGCAGAAATGCAAGTGGGTGATTCTCTGGTGGAAAAAGATGAAGTTCTGAGTGGAGCTTAAGCCAGGCAGCAATGAGAACCTGACCTGACTTGGGCGGATCAGTGGCTGCTTCATGGGCAGCCAGTAACAGAGGCTTGCTCAGAGCTCCGAAACCAGGAGAGGCAGAGAAAGGAGCCTGGATTTGTCTGGGTGGACAAAATGGCCGCTTCAGGAACAGCTGCTTGCTTAGGGAGGAGGGAGCCCTTCCTTCCTGATCTCAGATGGCTGTGGTGAAATAGATGATGCTGGTCACCTTTTATTGAGTGTGAAACAGGGAATTATAAACCTTGGAAAGTGGAAGGGGTTTTGAGGGTGAATGTGTTTGATTCTGGGGCTAGAGGTGCTAGGGATACTTGATTTACATACAGTAACACCGTCCTATTATAAGAGGGGGAACACAGTATTTAATTATCCTATGAGTGGGGGAAGAGCTCCAGGTACAGTTAAAGGTCATTGGTTGAGAACCGAGACACTAAGACATCTTATTATCATAGAGTGGATATCTCCAGAAATCCCCAGGTGCTTGCTGAACACATTTCCTATGAGGAAAATGTTAGTCTTGTGATTTCCCTGAAGGCTATGTGATGCACTTTAGAGGTTTTGGGGTTCCCATATTAGGCAGAGAGAGAACTTTGCTGAGAAAAGGAGTCCATCATCTTATACTGAGCACAGGGGCTATCCAGAAATGTTAGACTTCGACCTTACAGCATATTAAAGCATTGGTTACCATAAAAGAGTCTGTTGTCATCATTTGCTGCTAAGAAATAAAACACCTGTTGCTGATGTCCTTTGGAAGGGTTTGCCACTCTACGTCATAGATGTTTGTGACTGTACTGGTGATATTATCTACTTCAACGTACCTTGGGGAATTGATTAAGTTTAATCTCTGTATTTGTAACCATTCTGTGTTGGTGCATGGCTTTAATCCCATAACATGGGATTCAGAGACCAGCTGATCTCAGAGTTCCAGACCAGGCTGGTCTATGGAGTGAATTCTAGGAATACACAGAGAAAACCTGTCTCAGAGAAAAAAAGAAAAAGGAAGGAAGGAAGGAAAATGCTTTTGGTAGACCAATGGGGAGAAAAAAATCAATACAATATTTTACAAGGTACACATCTTTTTCAAAGGTATTAGTAGTGAACTATCAGTAGATTTTGGAGATTAGATTTTTAAGAATGGTAGAAGAAATCAATACACAGGGAATGTCACATAGTCATTCCCTCCAAATTGATATGCCATTCCTGGAGGAAGGAGAAACACTCCTAGAGTCAGGAGCTAAGGAAACTTATGAAGACAAAGAAACTGAAAATGGTACAGGATGCCCAAATTTCCACAAACATTAATAATTGCTAAGGATAGGAGACTCTTAGTGGACCTGTTTGTACATTGGCCATGGAGCTCCAAGGATGCAAATTTTATGAGTTGTTAATCTTGCTGGGGTGAAATTTTCAGCTATGGAGCTACCTCTGAGTCATTCGTGTTTATACATGTAAATCACCAGCCAAGTTCCTGTATGTAACTCCAATAAAATAATTGGTTTACCATACAGACATGGGTAGAGACATTCATTTGCTCTGTGGATCATATCTTATTAGTGGCTGCCACAGTGGGATACAGTTCGGCCCTACTTCCCCTTAGCCTTGAGCTGGGTTTATCAATGCAAGCTGCTTCTGCCAAGATCAACAGCAGTAAAGATTTTCAGCTGCACCACATGAAGATTAGGGAGGCTGGATGGCACCTGGAAATGAATAGTGAGACTCTGAGGGGATAAATGGGGAATTCTCCCATCAGTGATGCTCTAATCATCATCAGAGGCATGATGGGACTTAAAAAATCCCAGCAGACCAAGAACATTCTATGGTTTTTCTTGTGGGAGAAAGCATAAATGTAGTAATGGCTACTGATCAAATTATTACTTCAACATCACATTAAATACACAATCTTTAACCTAGAGTCCAAGCTTGCTCCAACATGAATGTGACATCATGATGCATTAGTTTGTTTGTTTGTTTTAAAACTCATCACCAATGACTACATTTTAAAATATTAAGAAACTACCATCTTATTATTACTCTTATTCTTTCTTATTATTCATCTTATTATTCTTCCTTCTCCGTCTCCAATGTCTCCTTTTGAACTACATAGTAGCCACTTTACTCTGCAGAGTCACATGCTTGGTTATAACATGACAAATTAAAATATCATAAGATATATGCTATATTTTTGTACATGTCCAAAATAATATATAATGCATGCATTATCCATTCCTAAAGGGTAATATGTTTCAGTGTAGGGCCTTATGATGAGTTTAAAAATAAAAGAAACAAACAAATACACAAACATGCAAACTAAAGGATCATGCTGTCATACTCATGTGAAAGCAAGCTTGGACTCCAAGTTAAAGAACAGTCATAGGGTAGGGGAATAAGGGGAAAATTGGAGGGAGGGAAGAATGGGAGGACACAAGGGATGGGATAACCATTGAGATGTAACAAGAATAAATTGATAAAAATTTTTTTTAAAAAGATTGCATATTTAATTTGTTGTTGAGGAAATCCTTACTCCTCATTATTGGTGGACATTACTACATGATGCCACCTAGCTTGATCATCAACATTTGTGGAAGATACTGTCTCTATTTCTAGTGTGTATTTATTGACTATCAAAAACCAGGCATGCACAGTAGGCAGATTTATGTCTGGGTCTTCATTGAGATTTCATTGATCAGTATGTTTGTTTTGTGCCATGTTGTTTTAATTAATATAGCTTTGTAGTACAATGTGAAATGTAGGATGTGCTACTTTCAGTTGCTCTTTTATTTATTGAGGATTGTTTAAGCAATCGGTTTTGTTTTTGTTTTGTGTGTGTGTGTGTGTGTGTGTGTGTGTGTTTATGTGTATGTGAGTATGTATGTGTATCAATATTAAGCTGAAGATTTTCCTTTCACAATATGTGAAGAGCCTTTCCCACTCCCAGCAATAGGCAAAGAGATATCTTGCTGATAACAGTCAGGGACAGTCCTTTGTTCATCCTAGGGTAATGCCTGGCTTAGTGGCCAAAGCTGATTTATGCCTTGGACACATACAAATCAAATCATCAAATCAAATTCAGGCAGCACATGTTGTAGCATGTTATGCAATGTAGTCAAGGGAAGACTCCTACTGACCTGTCCTCTGCCCCACAGCACAGGAGGGCCATAGACACACAGAGCCTTGCCTACCACCACACAGTAAGAACTTGGGAGGAGGAAGACAGAAAAAGACATGATGACCATCATGCCACTCCCGGACCTCTTCTCCAGTGCAAGGTGGATAGAGGAGATCACCTAGAGGCCCACCAACTGGGTGGCCAGCCTGTAGCAGGAGCCACTGCAATGTGCGAGTATGGGGTGATCAGATGGAAGAGAAGGAGATGTGGAGGAGCTTGAGCACTATGAAGAGAAATGGTATTGGAGACTCAAGGGTTGAGAGAACTAGCCTACTGTGAGTGGCCAGCTCTGCCACCTGGAGCCATGTTGAAGTCCCCACCCTAGCTGCCACTGAAGGACATGTCTGGGCCTGTGGCTATGCAGCAGCTGGAGTTTGTGTCAATGTCCTTGGCTCATATTACCACTACAGAACATGTGGATGTCTTTGGTCTGGGCACCTAATATGGGACCATATGTATTTGTGGGGGAGGAAGGTGGCTGTACAGACCTGGCCCCATCCCTCACTGGCTGCAGCCCTCTGGAGACCAGGCTCCATCTCTCACTGGTGGCAGCACTCTGTAGAGCAGGTCCTATGCCTTGCTCAGGTAGCACAGTGGAGCTGGCCTTGGGACAGGTGAGCCAGCTGCGAGAGCATGAGCACATGTCATGAAGTTGTACAGGCACAGAGATGATACGCTCCCCCCACTCCAGGAGCTGGCCAAGCCCACAGGATCATGAGTGTGGGAGAACTAACCTTTCCCACAAATTGCAGCACTAGTGATATCACCTGAGCAATACAGGACAGCTATTCTTGGTGGAGGGAGTGCAGTTGAGCCAGGGAAAACCTAGAATGTGGGAGAACTGGCTATACCACTCCTAGTGCAGAGGGCAGTACCCTTCATCCCCACCTGCAGTAGTTGGGAGAACAGGTCCAGAGGGCATGAGAGCAGGAGGGCTATTCGTAACTTCTCACTGGCTGTAGCACCTGGGAGAGTGGGCCCTGAACCTTCCCTGGGCAACACAGTGAGTGATCTGTCATGGGTGAGCCTGCCATGAAAGTGCAAGTGCAGGGGACCTGTCCCAGCCCTTCCTCTAGTGCAGGCTGTAGCATATGGGAGAGTAGGTCCTAGGCCTTGATTGGGTATCACACTGGAGCTGGCTCTGGAGACATGGGTGCAGCTGAACAGGCCTGAGAGCTAACCCTGCTTCCTGCCAATGGAATTGCTAATGGTCCTGGGCAGCCCAGCCAGAAAAATGCTGCAGAGCTTGCTCTGGTGGTTGTGGATAAAGGAGAGTTGGCACTCTAACCAGATCCAGGGCTCTGACTCTGAATTGGCCACCCCCAAATCTATATCATCTGTTAACAGTGGGGACTTGTGATAGAGCCAGTCCTGCTGATCCAAAGCTGCAGGATATCTATGACATAGGGCAACAACAGGATAATCGAGACGAGTTCTGGTGAGGATCCAATATGGATTATGTCACAGAAGCCAAAAGTCTCAACCAGAGCAATGATTCATTGCAATTAACATTTGCATGTGAACATGTATGAATAAAGCAGTATACTGTAGGGCCTACTGTGACATACTACCACTTCCACAATGACATTTTTTCTATGCTTTTTTTTTTTGTTTGTGTTTGTTTGTTTTTTGTTTTTTTAATTTGAGAGGAGGTTGCAAGGTCAAAGGGCAGATATAAGGGGACTGGAAGATGAGTAGGACTGGGGTGCATGACATGAAACTCACAAAGAATAAATAAAAGTTTAAGAAATCACGAAGATATTATAAAGTTCAGACTTAGAATGATCTGGTGTTAGGGATAATGTGATAGTTATTGTGTGTCCAAATCACATTTTTGGATGAAGATGGATATATCTTCATCAAATAAAAAAATCACATGGTCACATATTTGAGAGTGTAAAAGTTTGTTAGTCAAAAAGACAACTTCATCAGCAGAAGATAGACAGATTCAAGATTTCTGTACTAAACACTGTATGATCAGTATTTTTATAATGATGGAAATATAAGCAATGCATAAGAAAATAGATTAAATCGTCATCAAAGGTAATAGGAAGATTTAAGAAATATGTAAATTTTTGAAGGTATGTATGGAAAGGATGTTTTTGTTTTTGTTTTGTTTTAGTTTAAATCATATTTGGCAAATATTTTATACTCCTAGCCTAAGGAAGAGATTTTAATGGAACTTGATGACTCAGTGTGGCAGCTGATGGAAAGAAAAAGACAGCTTTGAAACATTTTCGTAGTATGGAGGATGGGCATATGACACCATTATTGATAAGAGACTGTGGATGTGGAATGGTGTAAGTTTGGATTGGGGAAGGTAAACATCCCATTTTCTCATCTTGATTCTGAAATATTTCTCTAAGGATCTTCCTGGACACAGATAACATGAATCTCTAGAATTGAGAAAATACTTTTACTGAGAGGTGTTAGCCACTGACGTATTGTTGAGTAACGAGGCAATGCACACTATTGATCTGAAGCCTGGTATAGTGAGAGGCAAGAGATGAATTCCCAGAAAATAGGTCTGAAAAATCAGGGGAAAATGACTCAAAATCCTCAGTAGCAACAATATTTAGTGGACAGAACAAAGATTCAAGTAAAAGCAATGGGGGCTCACCTTTTCCAAAAACCCAATTCAGCATTGTGCATATATAGGATGCATTATCCAACCTAGATATCTTAAAGTTTCATCTGCCGTAAATTTTCATCAGGCTTGGCCAACATAAATGAGAGGGAAGTGAAAGTAAAAACAGAAGGAAGGGACGAGGATGAATAGGGAGGATAACAAAGGTTGTGTGGTTGATCTGAGTTGTGGAAGCAACTGACAGGGAAGGTGAAGAACTACTAAAATATTTAGGATATTTTAGGTCAGGAAATTAGTAACTGTAGTTCTTATCAGGACACCTCAGTAAGAAATGAGGCCCCCTTAGGATGACTCCTGTCCCTGCTAGTTATTGAAAGCCATCAGTTCACTAATAGACATTTCCCCCTGTCACTAATCTTCCCCACAGCCTGCTCAGTTTCTCTCCAAGTCTTTACTGTGTCTGGAAAGCCAGGATGCGAAGGAGCATTGATACCTCCTATGTGAAATCAAAGCCTTCTAATACGAACAGATAAATTCTGCCCTTCCATAACACTACAGTAGCTTCTGCCACCTGCCTCACTTTCCCATGAGAAGAGATAACTTCTATCCCATTTTTCTCAATGATGGCATCTCAGACATAGTATTTTCTCACATACTCCACTTCCAGAAACAAATAAGTTCTTCAAAGATTTAGGATGGCTGAATCAAAGGGATGAGCAAAGGGGGTAAAGAGGGTGTGATCAGACTACTTTAGGTTTTGTCAACTCAGTTTCCATGTGAAATTTTGAGCAAGGGGATTCCAGATTCAACTGCAAGATTCTTGTGACCCAGTCTTCCACCTTAGTGTTCCACAAAGTCTTTCCACCTCTCTCAATTCTTGCTAAGTCAGATCATGCTAATTGAGAATAAAATGTTTCCTCTCAATGCAACCGAGTATGGCCCCTCTGCTTTGTATCACAGATTCATTTTGGACAGTAGACCCATATTTTCAAGTTTGGCCTTTTAATGGGTATATACTTAGTTATCAACTACAGACTCTGGTTGCAGAGTATTTTCTGTGTTTCTTCTGTTACTTAGCCAGCTTCCTAAGTAGAATTTTTTTTGAAACATGACTCTTGGTTTCTCAGAGATTGCAAAGTGTTACAAGTTGGTTTCTAGGTCTCCTTGTGTTTTTTGTTGCTCTTTCTTCTCTTTCTATATTTACATTTTTGTTGACTTCAGAGGCTTTAGTGGAATTATACGGATTGCCTTCTGTGCTGCACATCATCACTGGCTTGCTGACTGTGTTTAAATAGCACCATAAGAAAAAACTAACAGAAGTTTATTTGTAAAGCAACTTTTATTTGCCTGATGTAATTGTCATCTCCAAGGCTTACTTCCTCTCTCTTCTAACCTAAGCTTAATTCTGGAAGCTTCTACTTTACGTACAATCTAATCTAGGCTTAGAATGTTTTCAGCCTCTGAGACTTACTGCTGAATAAGCTCATCCTTTCTAGCTTTTACTGAACTCTAGATGGCTGGTTCAAGTCAGCTGTTCTGAGTTAAACTCCTCTACAAGTTGACTGATTCAAATTGGCTTCTGTCAGTTTCTCACTGAATTGCTCTGCTTGGCTTCAGACTGACTCTAGCAATCTGTTCTAACATTTGGCTGCTTCTCACTCTCTGGCTTGTTCTCGCCTCAAGCTCTTTCTGTAGAACTCTCCTGGTAAACTCTGCCATGAACTCAACTCCATCGCACTGCCTCTCAACTCACTCTCAACCAAACTGCCTACACAGTATTCAGAGATCTGCCTGCTTCTGTCTCCTTAGTGATGGGATTAAAGGTATGTACCACCATACCTATACTATGCTTCTCTTTACCTGAAACTTGTTCTATACCAGACTGGCCCTGAAATCAGACATCTGTTTGCCTCTGTCTTCTGGGAATAAAGGTGTGTCTGTATTCCAGTCAGATCCTACAGACCTAGAAGGTCCTTGCCTGTGATCTCTTGCCAGAACAGCCATGTTCTGAATTAAAACTCTTCTACAGTTTTTTTTGTTAATACCAGGTTAAAGTGTTTACCATTCAGATATTTCATATGGCTAAGTTAAGGAGATGTTCCTTTGAAAGGAGTGTCATTTCTCAGTTACAGCTCAATTCATCCAAGCCCTTATTCTAAAGTGCATGCTATATTCAGCCTTTGTTCAGGTTCTTGGAGGCAACCAAAGGCAACAACAATGCCCTTCACTGTTTTGGGAGTTTCTTAGAGTCACCGTGATCAATAAATCAAATGTAGATTTTTCATGTCTGACAAAAAAGCGTTTGTTGGTCTGCAGATTTTTGTGAAACACTGGGACCTAGCTCTCTTAGTATCTAAATATGATATGCAAGCTGTCATTGGAGGAAATTAATCAAAAGTCCTACCCATCTGAAAAAATACTATTCATCTTAATAAGCACTGAGCTGGTTAGAATTCCCAGTAATGCAATAGGCAGTTTTATCTTGAGGTAACCAAGAGCTATATAATTGGACTTAAGGAAGGCTCATCCATTCAATAAGAGGGCATTTCTTCCTGGTATTACAAACCTACCTAATTTCTCATGGCTAAGGAGGTGATAGACTCTAGAGAAGAGCAAGTACTGGCAGTTTCTTAAACAAATATTATTTCTAAATTTATTCTATGTACCTATTTTTATACCTACAGATAACTGTAGTTCTCATCACTCATCAAAAAAGCATCTCTTTACAAGAGATGTACGTGGCTATAGAGGTCCACACCTGGTCAAAATGCACAGAATATGTAACTATGTGGTTCAGAGCCCCAATTAAAAGATCTACAATAAAACCTCTACATCTTAGGATGAGAGAAAATTGTGGAAGAAAGAGCTGAGGGATTGTAAGAGCCACAGGACCAGGATGTCTACTGCTAGGTTGTGTTTCCTCGAATCTCAACAATTTTGTTGCCTAAGCAAAATCTGCATAATGACATGACAACATGGATTGTGGAAATTGAACAAGGCTCTGTCCCTAAATGAATAGTAACAGGGCAGCAGTGGGTGCTAAGGGACGAAGGAAGGATTAGATTTCCCAGGGAAAAACTCCCTGATAGTTTATCTGATCACAAGTGATAAGTGATAAGTCAAGTACACGCACAAAATTGTTCATTTCTTCAGTAAATTGTGTGTGTAATTAAAGAAGAAATGGGCATGAGAAGGACACAGGAGGACTTGGAGGTGGGAGAGGAAACATTGAAAATGATACAATGCAGAATTTATGTATATTACATTCTCAAGAAAACTTAAAATTTTAAGTAAAAGAGAATGTTACACATGAAGATATTCTGCTTCAGTGTCAAGACATGAAGGCGATGCCTGTCTAGAGAAATCTCCTGGTTCTCAGCTCACAAGCATGCAGCATGAGTAGAAATCCACACTGGCAGGGTTAAGTGGAAGGATATTTCAGACACGAAGACTCTTAAAACTATATTGCATTTCAACTGAATCACACGATCATACCTTAGTCATTAGATGGTACTTGGTTGCAATTTTCTTCATGCTATGTCACATAGGACATGCCGTGGCACAAGCCTTATAGGTATTTTTTCTTTGTCTATTTTCTTTCCTCATCCCAGCATAGACTCCTAGTTTCCCAGTAGCAACTCAGGTTCGCCAATATGCAAGTAGAAAAAACTGTTCAAAGTATACAAACTGTTTCATCATTTATTCTTTAGCTGTATTAAAAGAGTGGCCATGTGACCTCAGGGGATATAGCTCAAACTTCTGAGCGTTTATTCTAGTATTCTGACCAAGCAATGAGTCATCTCCCCTTTACAGGTTTTTAATTTGCCTTGACCTCATTCATGTGTACCATGAATTAAGAAAATAATGATTATTGCAACATGGAGAAACCACACTTCAATTGTGAGAAAACTATAATTCCTCATTCTTAAATATCTCTTGAACTCTGTGTTCAATTTATAATATTTAGCAAAAAAGAAAAAATTCTTTACGTTTTGCTTTAAGTGAGCTTTATAGGCAAGGCCGTGTTTACGGAAATGGAAACAATTGACTTAATATTTCTGATTCAATTAATAGACATCAACCTCACTTAAAGGGGGCTCTCTGTGTCCAGCCAGGTCCTCCCATTCATGAGGTGCTAACAAACTGTACAAATGTCACAATGACAAAAATGAGGCCAGAGTGACTGATGCATCGCTGGCAAGACAGTGCTGCTGGGGGTGATAACTCAAACAAGGGCCAGGTCAGAAAGCTCTTTTAAGCACAGAGGGGTACTCTTGCCTTCACAAAGCAACCCTTAGCTCACCAGTGGATTTCTCTGCATAGCTTGGAAATTGTTGCCGTTATGCCTGTGGCACTTTTTTTCTCCATTCTTGGTCACTTAACATACATGGGCTTTAGAATGTAAAAGCAGCTCAGAATTGGAAAATACCAGAATATATGAGAGTATCCTGTAGTTGTTGTTTTATAACTAGTATGGCTTTGCAAGTTCAAATTAAAATGAAATTTAATTCAGCAGCACTCAGTTATGCAGCGTGAACTGTTTTTCAAATCCAGCAAAACCCAAGATGTTCTAATTTTTGTGTATTTATTAATCCGAACTGTATAAATACAACCTTTTTTGGCTTGCTCATTAAGGTTTCTAAATATAAGTCATAATTTAGTATTATGTGGCTAATACTTATATTTCATTTTTTCTTATTAAAAAAAAAAGGTCTTTTTAAAAACCTCATCATAAATTTAGGTAAATCATTTACACGTGTATTTTCTAAAATATGCCCAACTTTCTCCCAGTTCAATGCATCTCCAGGATCTATTGTTTCACCTTATTTAAAGGCCTTGTTTTCCTGGTGTCCTCTATCCCCTCTTGCTTTTACATTTTTTTCTGACTCCTCTTCCACATGGTTTTCTGAGATCTGAGAAGTAGGATTTGATGGAAACATTGCTGGAGCTGTATGTTCCAAGGTCCTCTCTCTCTCTCTCTCTCTCTCTCTCTCTCTCTCTCTCTCTCTCTCTCTATCCCTCTCTCTCTCCCTCTCCTCTCTCTCTCTCTCTCTCTCTCCCTCTCTCTCTCTCTCTCTCTCTCTCTCTCTCTCTCTCTCTCTCTCTCTCTGTCTCTCTGTCTGTCTGTCTCTCTTTCTCTCTTTCTCCATAATGTCTGGATGTGAGTCTCTGTATTTGTTACCATATGTTTCAGGAGGAAGTCTCTCTGATGATGGCTGAATAAGTCACCAATCTATGACTATAGTAAAATACCATTAAGCATTATTTTATTATTACTTTTTTTCTTTAGACTAGTAGTATTTGGTTTTACCATAGGTGTCTGGGCTATCTGATCTGTGGTTCTTACTCACCCAAGCAGTGTTTCATGTGGGACCCATCTCTTAGACTGACTGACCCTTAAATGAAATTATTTGTTGGTTGTTTACTCCCACATGCTTTGTACCACCATTGCCCTAGCATATTTTGCATATAGGACAGATTTTAGATCAAAGATTTTGTGGTTGGGTTGGTGTGTATATTTCTATTTTAGTAGCCTGCAAAGTACGTTCCCTTACAGACACTAGAATGTAGGGCTTAAGGTACTATGTAGGCACCAACTCTACCTCTCCATGTTCAATGAGTTGTATGGTTATTATCTTCAACAGCAGCACTTAGCTGTCCATTTATTCTCTATGCAACTGGATTGTTTGGTGATTTCCATGGGACCCCTGTGGTCAACAACTCAATTGATTTTTAAATCTGACTAGCCTTGCCTACTAGGGTGCTTATGATCAGCACGTCACATAATTGTCTTTATCCCTTTATACATTGTTAGACTCCTTTGAAATTTACTTATGAAGACTTTTGTACATGTAACAGGTACTGCTTCTAGTGTGTGTGCATGTATGTGTGTGTGTGTACATGTGCATGCATGTACATTTTACTGTGTATAATGACTTTATGTTAGATTTTTTTTACTCTTGAAAAATCATGAATTCAAATTATGTATTTCAGTTATCTTAAATTTGTTATTGTTGGTTTTATGTACTATGGTGTGACTTCTCTTGATCATTGTTGTGTGGACATAAAAAACAAGTCTATCTGACTTCACTAGGGTGCCTTTGCAAATCCATGGGGTCCTATTTTTTTGATGGAACTATTCTCTTTGCAGGGTTTTATTTTGTGTAAGAAGTGAAGAACACAAGTCCTATGCTGTAACTGTGGATTTATCTACTTCAATCATTAACTCTACTGGGACATTAACATGGGATAATATATTTATTGTCCCTCAATTGCTTGATGATTAGCTGATTTTCACTTTTGTTCCTGGCAAAAGCTTGTTCTGAATTCCAGTTAATCTAATGACAGAACCCCTCCAACATTTTGTCATTTTCACTTTACATTGTTGGCTACATTAACTTCAATCAAGCTAATCTTTCTACTTGGGTTGCATTTAAATTTTTTGACAGGATTTAGTGTATATATATATATATATATATATATATATATATATATATATATATATATATATATTTATTTATTAAAGGAAATATCTCTAGAGGTAAAAGAGGCAATACATAATATTTCTGTCTGAGGGAATCGTTTCAGGCATAAAATATTTGCTCTTTCAAAATCTAGATTTTAGTTGAAAATAATAGTAATAATAATAATAATAATAATAATAATAATGATAATAATGATAATAATAATAATAAATTCTCCATGTAGAAGGGTCAGAATAGAAGAAAGACATTTTTTGAAGAGTACAATTTCTTCCCCAGTGAATTTCTCTTTCACCTATTAGTCTCTTGCTCATGTTTATGCATCAGTCACTCCAGGTTAAGAGTGCTTTACCAACAATTATGCCTCAGTGTGTCAAAACTCCAAGCTCAAGTTTTTGTTTCCACTACTAATGCACTGAAAAATTGCACTGAGGACAGGAGGATGAAGTAGTTGTTGCCTATAATATTCCTTGTCGTAGTGCCAGCAGTAAGAGCCACCACAGTACCAAAGAAACAGATCCTTAAAGCTCCAGTCTGGATAAGGTATTATTGGTCAACACAAATCACTTTGTAAAGATGAAATGCAATTGTGAAGGCAAGTATAAACTTTAACCAATGAGGAAAAATTTTAGTAACCAATATCATGACCCAGTGCAGAAGGACATTCACAGAATGTGTATATGTACCACAGTTTCTTTATCCATTCTTCTTTTTTTTTAATTTTATTTTTTTTAATTTATACTTGTTACATCTCAATAGTTATCCCATCCCTTGTATCCTCCCATTTTTCCCTCCCTCCCATTTTCCCATTATTCCTCTCCCCTATGACTGTTCCTGAGGGGGATTACCTCCCCCTGTATATGCTTATAGGGTATCAGGTCTCTTCTTGGTAACCTGCTGTCCTTCCTCTGAGTGCCACCAGGTCTTCTACTGAGGGACACTTAGGCTGTTTCATGTTCTGGCTATTATGAATAAAGCCGCTATGAACATGGTTGAGCAAATGTTCTTGTTGTGTGCTGGAGCATCTTCTGGGTATATTCCAAGGAGTGGAATAGCTGGGTCTTGAGGAAGCCTTATTCCTAGTTTTCTGAGATAGATTTCCAAAGTGGCTGTACAAGTTTGCATTCCTACCAGCAATGAAGGAGTGTTCCTCTCTCTCCACATCCTCGCCAGCATGTGGTGTCACTTGAATTTTTGATCTTAGCCATTCTGATGGGTGTAAGATGGAATCTCAGAGTTGTTTTTATTTGCATTTCCCTGACGACTAAGGAGGTTGAGCATTTCTTTAAGTGTTTCTCAGCCATTTGGTATTCCTCTGTTGAGAGTTCTGTTTAGTTCTGAGCCCCATTTCTCAATTTGGTTATTTGGTTTAGTGGTGTTTAATTTCTTGAGTTCTTTATATATTTTTCACTTTAAATTTCTTTAGAGGGGAATATTATGCCTCTCTAAAGAAAATGATATCATAAAATTTCCTGGTGAATTAATGGAGTCTAGGATATGTAATGTTAAGTCAAGTGACCCAATGCCACAGGAAGAGAAGAAAACCAGGCACTCTTCGTCATGTACTCATCCTAGCCTATGTATACACACAATGTAAACAAATGTACATGTGGATAGTCTATAAAAATTAAAAAGGTGGAAAGAGTAATATTAGGTGCCAAGGAAGGAGAGAATGTGACTAAAAAACATATGAGTCATGAAAGAGGATATGAAGCTTGTTTTTGTTTTTGTTTCAGTTTTAATTCTGTAGTTTTTTCTTTTTCCCACTCTGGAGGGGAAGTTCATAAAGATGTAACTGATAGCAAAAGTGCCCCAAGTGAAGCCCAGTGACTTCAGAATGGCCACACTAACTATGCAGAGCTTCATTAAGTGACTAGAGTTCTAGGCTGGCCAATTGTTAGTTTGCAATCTAGCCATGTGAGGTTTTATCCTTTATTTGTGAGTTCATTATAATAAAGTGGGTCTCATATTAAATTTGTTCTTTCAAGAGAATCAGTAATCATTTAACCTTTTCAAATCCATTTGAGTATTTTTTATCATTTGATCAATCTTTGTGAATGTCAGATCATTTGTGATGGCCCTAGGCATGGTGAGCTCATTTTTATTATATAACGAGCATTTTATATAATATGTAGGGTAGGACTGATTCTGTTTAAATCTTCTTTTCCTTCAGACAACCACTTTATTCGGTATGTAGGTTGTATCCATTTTTATGAGTCACATGTGGAGTCTGTGGTTTTTAATTTCCAGAGTGAACCCTGTTCGGATTGTCTTATTTCTCTGGTGTACATGCTTAGAATCTTGAGTATAGTATCTGAGAGCTACTTTCCTTGGTTGGGACTTTGGGACTGGTCACTAAAACTTGGTGAATAGGGCTCACAGGCATTTTAGGTGCACTGGCCTGGTTCACCTGGAGTTGTAGCAGTAAAGCCTGATGTTGCCTTTGTGAACTGGAGCCCCTCCCATGCTGTCTTCTCAGCAGACTAAATCTATTGCTGTCATCATTGCCGAGAGGCTATCTCAGTAAAGATCAGCAACAGCAAAGCAGATTGCTGCTGCTTCATACAAATAGTTGAAAAGGCCTCTAATACTGGCTCAATTGTGGTGACGATGTCGTAGGTCAGTTTAAAATTGTTCATGTTTGAGGCAGAGCAATCTGATATGTGAAGGGGACTGGCCTTCTGTGCAAGAGTAAGTAGGATCAGCCCTGACTTCATCACAGTTCCTATCACACTGTCACTGTCAGGGATCAGAAAATTGACTTGTGAGGCCGCAGACACCCCCTGCATTAGACTTCCTGTAGGCAGCCTGCAGTGCTGCCACACAGTAGGTTCATGGGTCTACCTGTGACACTTCTGTTGCACTGATGATTTTCAGCTCTCTGGATAAAGGGAGCAGGTGTTTTCTTCAGACTGTTTGCTTTATTTGTATTGTATATGCCAGCTGAATTGGTGGTTAGGCGTTAGAGATTTGTCTTGCACCCCATCTAGAATATATAAAACACTGTAGTGTTCCAAAGGCTCTAGATCCCTAGAAACTCACTCTTTCCTATTTTCTACTTTACTATTATGATTTTAGACTGAATTACTTTGGTGAAATTTAGTTGCATATAAAGGGATCATCAGGGAAAAATGAGTCTACTCTATTGTGTTCAGAGTAGCAAGCCTTCCTTTCAGAAAGTAGCTCTTTCAAAGCTTGTTAGTTTTCAATTTCCTTTTGTTTTAAACATACAAAAAGGTTATTAGAAAAAACCAATTTCTAAGGATATGATATTTCTTTAACTTTATTTTGAAAACCTAAACAGTGTCTCTTTGGGCTGCTTATCTTTTTGTGTATAGATGTTCTGCATATTATTTTTATATTTGTCTCAGTGTTTTCCAAACACTAACTCAAGAACATAGAAATGAATCTATCTGATTAATGAAGAAAATTGACGTCTGACTTTTGTTATAATTATATGCAAATTTATTTTGTTGTGGTACTGATAAAAATATAAGACCTAAGCATATACAGTTTTAATATCTTGATATGTCATAGATTGACACACACACACACACACACACACACACACCCATATATATAATGTACTTTTAGATACTGCTCTTTTCTAAAGGGAAATGCACTGCTCTTTTCAGAAGGGAAACAGGATCAATGGATTTAGGGGAGGGGAGGTGGTGGTGGGGAAATTGGGAGGAGTAAACAGAGAGGAGCACGCAGTCCAGATGCATTGTATGAGAGAAGAATAAATATATAATATTACATACACATACATATAATCATTGCTCACCAACAATTCCTCTCAGCCGTGAGTTCTGTGATCTACAATAACCCTGACAAGATAGACCCATGGATAAAATAGTGTCATGGTTGTTATGAAGGTAGCTAACTGCTTTTTGATTGATTTTGAAACTTGCTCCATAGGAAGAAACCCATGGCCAATATTTGTTGAATCCCAGTTGCTAGATGAGCACACCTTCCATACTACTGCACATACCTGACCCAGCCTTGTTCAGATGTACTTGACATGCAGCTGGGCAATGCTCTGTGAAGTGCCATGTGGGAAGCTGAAGCTATCGCCCTCACTAAGATGGCACCTGGCAACCGGCCAGGCAAAAGGACTTGCAATTCTGCTCCTGGTAAACAAGTCCTTATTTGGGTTGTGGGCTGTGCTTTGCTCTGACGTATGCATCCCGCCTTGTCGGGAACCAATTGGAGCTACCGACGTAAGGGCTGCTGATTGGTTGAGGCAGAGGATATAAAGGGGCACGGAGGTGTTGGGGGAGGAGAAGCGAGAGCGGAGAGAAGCGCGAGCGGGAAGAAGAAGCTTGCTAAAAAGGTTCCTGAATAAACTGCCTAGAGAAGAACGCTCGGGTCGTGTCCTTATTTTCCGCTGGTAAGCAAGGGACAGGACAAGTGGTGGCCCGTATGGGGACACTTGTCATTTACGAGCGCTCAGAACTCCTGGTGGTCAGGACAGTCGACTGAAAGGTTCCCTGGTAAGCAAGGGACGAATAAAGTTCTCGGATACAGAGACTATAAGGTTCCGGTTAGGACTATAAAGACTCGGTACGAGCAATAAGGTTCCCTGGTAAGCGAGGGACGAATAAAGTTCTCGGATGCAGAGACTATAAGGTTCCGGTTAGGACTATAAAGACTCGGTAAGAGCAATAAGGTTCCTGGTAGAGGACGGAGTGAAACAGAAAGTAAAATGGGAAATTTACCATTCAGCCCTGTGTTTATCTCACTTAAGGACTTGTTAGGTGCAAAATCTGTAACATCATCAGATTCAGAGGGGGAGGACTCAGAAGAGGAAGTAGAAAAGCTAATCCGGAAAATGGAGAAGCTGGAATCCGGAGTGGAGCCTTCGGCTCCTGGGCCGCCTCTATCTGAGTTGCCTCCTCGGCCTCCTCCCTACGTTTGAGAGAACGGCTCGGGGACAGGACAGTAGATAAGGCCTCCAGGCCGGTGGCGCGGCAGGCTGCCCGCGGGAGCGCAGCGGCTGGCGGCGCGAGGTGTCTCTGCTGAGAAGATGCTCCCCTTGTTGTTGCTGAAGACAACACAGAATCACCCCATGCTGGTGGAGCTGAAAAATGGGGAGACATACAACGGGCGCCTGGTAAACTGCGACAACTGGATGAACATCAACCTGCGGGAGGTCATCTACACGTCCTGGGATGGTGACAAGTTCTGGAGGATGCCTGAGTGCTACATCCGCAACAGCACCATCAAGTACCCACGCCCCTGAAGAGGCTGGAGATCAGACCTCTACTCCCGCCTGTTGCATTTTAAAATAAAGAAGGGAAGCTGAAGCTATCGCCCTCGCTAAGATGGCGCCTGGCAACCTGCCAGGCAGGATGACTTGCAATTCTGCTCCTGGTAAACAAGTCCTTATTTGGGTTGTGGGCCATGCTTTGCTCTGACGTATGCATCCCGCCTTGTCGGGAACCAATTGGAGCTACCGACCTAAGGGCTGCTGATTGGTTGAGGCAGAGGATATAAAGGGGCGTGGAGGTGTTGGGGGAGGAGAAGTGAACGAGCGGGAAGAGAAGCGAGTGAGTGGGAGAAGAAGAAGCTTGCTAAAAAGGTTCCTGAATAAACTGCCTAGAGAAGAACGCTCGGGTCGTGTCCTTATTTTCCGCTGGTCGGAAGGGTCGCGACAGTGCCACAGAGTCTTATTCCATTGAGGTCTACAGACAGGTAAAAAAGTAAGAATGTGACTATTATTATTGGGCAGATTAGGTTTTTTTTTTTCTTCCAACATGACACAGTTGGAGTCACTGGAGAAGAAAGATCCTCCATTGAGGAAATGCTTTCAGCAGATTGGATTGTAGGCAAGTCTATGAGGGCATCTTCTTGATCAACTGCTGATGTGGAAAGTTGTAGCACACTACAGTCAGTGCTACCCATGGGAAGGTGGTTCTAGGTTGTATAAAATGTAGGTTGAGCAAGCCTTGAGAAGACAGGCAGTAATAGCATTCCATTGCTTCAGGTCCTTTCTCCAGTTCCTCACTTCCCTCCACGACGGACTACTGTAAGCTAAAAGCAATGTTTTCTCCCCAAATTGTTTTCTGTTGTGGTGTTTATAACAGAAATAGAAAGAAAGCTATGGCACTTATAATTTCCTCTGTGACTCTGGAAACATGATATTCCTTATTTATATGAGTAAATGACAGATCAACTTATTCACATGGCATAATAATCCTCCAACAAAGCAGTCTGACATTACAAATCAATAAAATATAATCAACAACCCTTTTAAATTAAATATTACAGAATAATATTTGCTATTCTAAGAGAAAATTCTTTAAAACCATTAATAACATTACTATAATCTTCTAATGTGCAATATCTTTTAGCATGTAGCTTCCTCTGGTCCCCTGGTATCCTTATCTTTTGGTGACATAGGCCAGCAGGCCATTCTCAGTGAAAGGGTCTTGAGAGAAAGGACCAGGAGATCAGAAGAGAAAGAGGATATAAGTTACAGAATATAAGATTGTTTGATATTGCAATGTCTTGCACAAGCTATGCCTTATGCCAAGCAAGCTTATTTAAGAAGTGAGCATCTTACATGCTCTATCCAGGGAGAAATGAGACTGAGTTATGACAATACAAGGGGACTAAGTCAGTAGGACGTTAACCAAGCAACACTACACAAAGAGAGCACAGCATATCTCAAGAGCATTACAGACTAAGCACACAGTGACCTCAGAACTGATAACCAGTGCCACCTATGGTGGGAAGAGTTGAGCTTTCTGGATCTGAAGCCATAGTTTCCCCCAAGTTGCTAGACACGAGGCAATACTGCCTCTGCTGAATCATTTTTCTGATTTTCAAGAGAAGTTATGTTCCTTTCCATATATCAGAGACTCAAGGAAAGCCTTAGTTGATCAGTTCAGCCTCAACACCCTGGTCTTAGCCCTAAGTTTTTAGCCCAGTGCAGTATGCATACTTACATGAGGTCCAAGACATTATGTCCTATTTTTAATAAGGTGACGAAGCTTGGAAGACATATATATATATAGATATATCTCCATCCATCTATCTGTCTATCTATTATCAATCTGTCTATCTATCATTTTATCTTTTATGACTGAATAAATAGAAACTCTCTGTCTCTTCATCTCACTTATGATCTTTGACATCATCTTGAGAAGAACACACAAAGGCTTGGGAAGATTGGGATTCAAGAGACACAGCACTTGGAAGGATAGTGGCTTCTTTCATTTATGATATTTATATATTTAAAAACCCATAGCCTGATTGGAGAGAAACTGTGACTTCCCCTACTTATTGTTTATTAACAAATTGATTAATATATTTACTTTCTTCTCAAAAAATAGATTTTTATGTGTATGGATGTTTGCCTGCATGTATGTCTGTGCACCATGTGCATGCAATGCATGCAAAGACCAGAAGAAGACATTGGATCTTTTTGTTTGGAGTTATAATAGTTGTAAGTTGTCTTGTGGGTGCTGGGAATGGAACCTACATCCCCCAAAAGAACACTATATGCTTTAAAAATGATTTATTTTAGTTTTTTGAGATTATAATATAATTACATCATTCCCCCTTTGGCTTTTCTCCCTCCAAATCTCCTGCTGTCCTTGTTCTCTCTCAAATTCATGGACTCTATTTTTTTTATTAATTCTTGTTATACACACACACACACACACACACACACACACACACTGAAAATCTAAATTCCTAACTACATAGGTACAGCCAGCTCATCTGATCAGTCTGTATAAAACATACAAATAAATTCTTCATCACTGAGCCAACTTTTCAGTCGTGGATTTTTATTTGCTTTCTTACTAGAAGTGAGGTTTATTTCCTTTGTCGGTATTTTTTTTTTTTAAAGCATGGATACTTTGCTTGATCATTTGTTTTCCCACAGACTGTGCCGTGTTACATGTAAGGCTTTGATGAACTCCCAACAACTTCTTAAAGCAGAACATAAGTGGGAATTATGAGATTGAGTCTTAATGTGCAAGATACGGGGAAATGTTGAATTGAGGCTGATAAATATGTGGATAAGAGACAGGAGCTAAAACATTCATTCACTGAGTTTGCTTGTCCTGTTTTGGACTTCAGGTCTGACAGCGAATGCACCAGAGGCTGTAAGAACAAGCAGTCAACCTGGGTTCCTGCAGCCAAGGTAAGGCCAGTTGTCCTCTGTGCCTGTGGGAACCAGGCGTGGGCAGAGAATGGGGTTTTGGGTGAAGACTTCTCAATCCACACCTCAGCTCTGAAGATGGAAAGGGGATGTTTCTTTTTTAAACTGAAGAGGTTTAATGTGCCCCTGAAATAAACCCTGTTGGATTACTGTAAACCAAATAAGGAAATAACATTGAATTAGACCTAAATTGCTATTTCTTATAACTTTGTCTAAAAAAGCAGCCCTGACAAACCCTTCATCTAAAGATAAAACAATGGCAGTGGAGATACAACTAATATTATTTTGGTAAAATAAGTAATTCTGATCACTTCATTTATAGTTTTTAGATAGTTTAAAAAGTCCTGGAGCCATTTTGAGTGACTATGATGCAGGAACACAGATTTAGGTTATTGCAAATCCCATGTTCCAATGTGGAAGCAATTTCATCAAGTTTTTATCATTTTTCCAGAACAAAGGAAGCCATAAAACAAGGCAAATTTAAAATACACTGGTATAGACATCAGAGAGGCAGAGAGGTCCTTGATGCCATCTGACATCATTCTTAGCTTTTATGTTGGTGGACACTAGTAGTCGGCTAAGTCGAGAGATTCTAAAAGATTTTGTTTATTATTCACAAGATATTAGTTCTAACATGGGTGTGCAAAAAATGACTGTTTCAGAGGGCAAGAGCTAACCTTTGAACCTGCGACATTATAATTTCACCATAGTACTGAAACTCTAACGAGCAATTAGTCCCTGAAGAGAGCTTCTTTTCAGAACTTTTCATTCCTAGCTACACACAGCTTCTTTTCAGTTTTTCCTCATATGTTTATTTAGCTAACCACCATATTTTGTGCATGCAGGGACATTATACTATTTAATATTTAACAAATAATATGTGGCTCATGTATGCACAAAATGTGATTGAGGTCACTCATAGCTAGGAATGGCACTTCTTAGCATGTGATGTAGATGAGGCTGAGTTGTGCTCAGAGAAAACATCTTCAGAAGAAAGATGTCTATGAAGGCAATTAAGAGAAAAATTTGTCAGTCATATCAAAACTATTAGCCTTCATGGTTTTGCTCTGAATTTTTCTATACACTCCTTGTATCTGACATAACATTTATATGGGAGAGGGATTACTATATTTAAATTTAAATAATCAAGAACATATTTTTGTCCTAGTGAAGTGAAGATTGCAGGTGAAGTAAACATCTACAATTACCAAAAATTTACATAGTTTTAACAAGATTGACCATATAGTTTCTCTTGTGTGTATAGTTATTTGTGTTATATGAACTATCTTATATTTAAATGATTTAAATGACTAGAAATAGAACTTTAGAAGAGGCACTGCAGTATTCTGTCCCATTTTATTACTAAAATACAAATATTGTTTAAATAATTTTTTCCTATAGCTAACTATATTATGGAACATTTAGATACTAATTAAATCAAGAAACATCAGTGCTTATGTTATAAGTCATTATGAGTGTTGTTATTAGACATTGGTTTCTTTTTGTATAGCTCAACTCAGACACAAAGAATTAACCAAAATCTTTGGGTATCTCTAGGTGGAGTAAATGAAGTTAAAGTTTAATTAAAAAAAACTAACTATTTTTGTTTGTTTTATCCAAATTATATTGAAAATTTCAAACACTGCTTTTGAATATGTCAGGGGTTTAGAGTAAGCAACCATCTATAACAAAAATGTGTGGTCAAATGAAAAAATATGATATCTTCATTTGAACTTCATTAAATGTAAGACTAACATCATTTCATCATTTAGATATAAAAGAGGCTAACTATTATAGATCATAAACATGTTTTAAGACCTAATTAAAAAGTATTTTAGAAACAAAGAGGGAGAATGTTTAGTTACTCTGTGTCAGTAGTGTGGAAATTGAGCATCAAGAACTTTGGAAGTCCACACGAATGTTCTCTCGGATGATTTGTGAACGTCCACTGCCTCCCTGGAGGGTGATAGATGCACCTGCGTGTAGTCTTGGTTTTTAAATCGTGATATGGTCTTCAATGTCAAATTTTTTCTTTTAGACATTGGAAATCATCTAGCGTTTTATCCTTTGAAGAAAACTCTGTAACTAATTTTGAACTTTAGTTCATAGTTTTACAATATTGTGCATTGTTTATCGAAGAGACCAAATTTTATAAAGAGATTTAAATATTTGTACAATAAGCAAGTTTTCAATCACTACATAGACTAGTAAGAATATTCTAAGTAGGCCTCACTCCCTAAACAGACGTTTAAATTACGATTAAAGTAATGACTGACTATGTAAAAGGTAAAAGTTTGTATGGTACGAAAACATTTAATTATGGGCTTTAAATATTCATTTAGAAAAAGAAAACAAAAACAAATCAATACTTAAGAAAATATTGTTGTAGAAATTCAAGCATTATATCTCAGGGTATTGAATTAATCTATAAAACTTTTATATTAGTTACAATAATATTTACTTTTAAAAATAACCATTTCCTAAATACTTTAATCTTAACATTATTTTTTTGTTATAAATTTTAGAAAACAGTTTTAATGAGATAATTTTATGGACTTAGAATGCACCTGCTATGCCATGTGACTACTTCTAATGATATAATTTTATTTGTATTATTATTTTATTAAATTTTACAACCTAAAATATAAGATTTGATTATGTAGGAAAGAATATAGATTTTTACAAGATGTATGATATTATATAGCGGGTAGTACTTTTTTGTTATAACATATACTTGTGGCAAACTAATTTTATGAAGAGAACATATAATTCCTCTTGCACTCTGCAGCTTGGATATTACCCTGATTTAGTGAGGACCGTGTCATGGTGCCTCATGATGCCAATAACAAGCTTAAGATTGAGCAATCATACCTTCAGTTGAAAGCTAAAGAGTGACTGCATTGGTGACAGATCTGGCTCTCCTCAATCTGTTGTCATGACAGTCCTCTTCTTCCATGTGTGAGGAGACTTTTCACTTCTGTTAATACAGATTCCTGAAATCTGAACGCTTTGTGAATAATGTTTATAAGACTAGAGCTGTTACCATGTCTTCCTTTTCAGATCTGCCCTTGGTGTCTTTTGTCATTCACACATACATTTTATGGTGCTGGACTGGAGCTATTGTCCATTTGGTTTAATTATCAGTAGAAACAGCATGTTAGATATTCACCAGTTTTCTGTTGCCATGCCACAAATAAAAGCAAAACTATTAAAAATATGCAGATTTATTACATTGAAGCTCCTGGGAGTCATACGTGGAAGAGCTAATTCATTAGTTTAGATTTAAGGTCTCAAGAATTTGTAGCCATAGTTATCTAGATATTAGCAGGACATCTTCCACATTTGCATGAGCAGTTGTTAGCAAGATTAGTTTTTCAATAGATCTCATCTATAGACCTCATTTATTTGTCAAATAGGCTGTTACAGAACTCCAATAAATCTTTTCTATTTGAGTTGTCATGTGACAAAGTAATGGAAGAGAAAGGAAAATTACCCTGTTAGAAGAATTGATAAAAGAAGACTTCATTGCTTAATCTATGAAGCCACGCCATTGTGCTTTATTCCTCTTGATATTCTACTTTAGCTCATTGATGGTACCACAACAAAGTGACACAGACAATGCGATTCATAGGGAGTAAACATTTACTTAAAATTCCATGCAGGACCAGGTGGTTCGCAACAAGTGCTTTCCTGTACTGTATCATCGACAGGGTGAGAAGGTGAGAGATAGATAGTCAATCTAAATTTGTCCTTTTGTGCTGCACATTTTCATAAAATAGTAGTTGCAATCCATTCATGCTAATGCTGCTGTGGTGTCAGTTAGGTACCCTAATTATATTGGTCTGTACTGACATCCAAGTAGTCATTTTCCAGGAACTCAGGATCAGTGAGGAAAATGAAAGTATGAAGATGCAGTGATCTTTGAGGGCAGTCTTGGGGTGCTTACTGCATTGAGCTAAGCAGTGTTCCTCTCTAAGCTTCTGCAACAGACCAAATTGCTAGTTAGATAAGTGATTCCAGAAAAGATAGAAGCCTTCTGATATTTCAGTTTCACATGTCAAGAAATTTGTGACACAAGTTCTGATGACTGCTAGCAAGGATTCATTTTTGTGAGTCATTGAACTTAACATAGATATTTTTCTTAAAATAAAGAGACTTACTTTTCAGAATAGAATGTAGTGAACAGAAACTATAAGGCCTAACCTATTTTAGTGTTAGACTTTCTATATTGGTTTTAATAAGAGTCAATGTTACTGTGAACTTACATACAATATAAATATTAAACACAGGCTGACTTTCCTTCTGGCCATGTGCATTTATAATATCCCAGTTGGATTGCTTTAAACCTCATGAGTCATTATTTTTAATTATTTTTATATTTATGAAATTGATTTTACTTTCCAGCATAGTAAATAAACACTTTAAAGGACGCCTACATGAATATGGGATTGACTGGACCTGTGAGTCTTGTAAAAACAGAAGTGTGTGTGTGTGTGTGTGTGTGTGTGTGTGTGTGTGAGAGATATCTTATACACCATATATAATTTTAAATAAAATGGTATGCTTCATAATTTAGAAGATAATTATAAAAATCAGCTATCATAACCTGCGCAAGATCTGCCTAACACAAAGCCAAAGTTCCAGAATCAATGGGAGAGAAAGTTATCAGGCCCCACCTCTAACTGAAGAGCTATTGGCCACCGATAGTCACTCTGTAATGGATCATCATTCTCCTTTTAGTGTTTGGTTACTGGAAAGAGGCTTGTACTCTTGTGCATGGCCCAGTGCCCATGTAAAATTGATAGTGGGCTGGTTTTCTGTTATTTTGTTTTGGTTTGTTTTTAAGGTTTTTTTTTGTTTGTTTGTTTTTTTGTTTTTGATCTTTGATTCAAATTCACTTAAAAAGCTACACTCAGGGCATCAAATTTGGTATATGAGGGATGTAGTGGATCTGAGAGGATATATTAAAAATACATTGTATGAAATTCTCAAAATGCTTAATGTTTTTTAGATTTTGTAGTTTGTATGAGCTTTGCCCAGTTGATTTAGAAGACCTTGTCCTGATGTCATACAACTCCTCTGGCTCTAACACTGTTTCCACCTCCTTTCCCACAGGGGCTCCCTGAACTCTGAGTGGTGGGATTTGATGAAGACATTTCATTTAGAGCTGTGTGTTCTAAGGTGTCTCTGTGTAATGTCTGGTTCTGGGTCCTTGTATTTTTGTCCATGTGCAGGAGGAAGAAGCTTCTCTGATGACGGCTGTAGAGGGCACTGATCTATGAGCATAGTATCATTAGGAACATGTTATTGCTACATTGCTTTCCTAAACCAACAGTGTTTGTTTTTTCAAGGTTTCTAGGCTAAAAACCAGAGACTGGACTGCTTGGCTCCAAGGCCTAGAAAATATTTTCAACAAAATCATACTAGAAAATGTCCCCAGTTCGAGGAAGGAGATGCATATAAGCATACAAGAGGCCTGCGGAGCCACCACATAATAATCAAAACACAAAATGTACAGAACCAAGAAAAAATATTAAAAGCAGCAAGGGAAAGGGCCAAGTAATATATATTAGCAAACCTATCAGAATTACATCCCACTTCTTAGTGGAGACCATAAAAGCCAGAAAGGCCTAGACAGAGGTCCTGCAAACCCTAAGAACCAGAGATACCAGGCCATATTACTATACCCAGCAAAACTTTCAATAACTATTGATGGAGAAAACAAGATATTCCATGACAAAAACAAATTCAAGCAGTACCTACCCACAAATTCAGCCTTACAGAAGTTACTAGAAGGAACACTCCAACCCAAAGTGACAAACTACAACCAAAATTACACAGGAAATAGATAACTACACTGATGCTAAAACATAACCACACAAACACTCTACTGCAACCAACATCAAAATCAAGGGACTTAACAGTCACTGGTCATTAATAGCTCTCAACATCAATGGTATCAATTCTCTAATAAAAAGACACAGACTAATTGAATGGATGCATAAACAAGGCCCAATATTCTGCATTCAAGAAACACATCTCAGCCACAAGGATAGACATTACCTCAGGATAAAAGGCTGGAAAAAGGTATTCCAAGCAAATAGACACAGGAAGCAGGCTAGTGTAGTCATGTTAATATCTAATAAAATAGACTTTTAACCCAAATTAATCAAAAGAGGTAAGGAAGGACACTTCATACTCCTCAAAGGTAAAGTCAACCAAGATGACATCACAATTCTGAACATCTATGCTCCTAATACAAGGGCACCTATATTTATAAAAGAAATTTAAAAAAAGGTTAAACCACACATTGACCCCCACACAATCTTAGTGGGATCCTCAACACCCTACTTTGATCAAAGAATAGGTCAAGGAAACAGAAACTAAATCGAGAAATAATGACACCAATGTAATGAATCAAATGGATCTAACAGATATCTACAAAACTGTTCACCTAAATACAAAAGATTATACCTTCTCAGCACCTCGTGGAACTTTCTCCAAAATTGATCATAGAGTAGGTCACACAACAAGCCTCAACAGATACCAGAAGTTTGAAATAATACCTTGTATCCTATCAGATCACCATGGACTAAAGCTTGACTTCAACAACAGAAATAACAAAAAACCTACACACACATGGAAACTAAACAACTCTTTACTTAGTGACAACTAGGTTAGGGAAGAAAGAAAGAAGGAAATTAAGGACTTCCTAAAATACAATGAAAATGAAGGAAAAACATACTCAAATTTATGGGACATATACAAAACAGTGCTAAGATGAAAATTCATAGCACTAAGTGCCTTTATAAAGATTTTGGAAACATCTCATATAGGCAACTTAACAACACATCTGGAAGCCCTAGGAAAAAAGAAGCAGAAACACCCAAGAGGTGAAATCAATACATTAGACACAAAGAGAACAATTCTTGGGAAAAGGTAGTATGTTCAATGCAAGAAACCATTGCTTCCATTTTGAATACTTACAAGGACTACTATTTCTTACTCTTCTTCTTCTCCTCCTCTTCCTCCTCCTCTTCCTTTGTCTTCCTCCTCCACCTTCTTCTTTTTAATTTTTATTTAGGCTTCTAATCTGTTCTCTAGGATGTTGAAATTGCCCAAGAAGTAAACCTGAAAAATAAAAATACCACTATAAGTTCAAGTAAGATATCACCTGCAATAAAATACCATGAATGAACTTGAATTAATAAAAAATCACTATTTTCCACATCTCTCTAAGACAGTCATTATCTTGGATATTATACTTTTTAAAACATCACTGGCTGCTTTGAATAAAAATCTGGGTGGTTTCACACTTGTTCTGGTGTGATAAAGACAGTGGTACTCTGAACATACTTAGATTTTAGACACAGTATGCATTTGGATGTGTTTTTCTATGGTACGCACTGAGAGAACAACATTGGTTGTCTTCCTTCCTTCCTACCTACCTTTGTTCCTTTAATCATTTTACATCCTGATCCCAACCCCTGCACTTCTCTCTTTCCAGTCTTACTCTTATACTCCTTTTCCCATTCTCCTCTCTCCTTCTCAGAGGAGAGAGTCCCAAGGGTGCTAACTTACTCTGGCACATCAAGTCTCAGCAGGACTAAGCACATCCTCTCACATTGAGGCCTGGCAAGGCAGCCCAGCTAAGGAAAAGGGATCCAGAGGCAGGCAACAGAGTCAGAGACAGCCCCTACTCCCTTGTTAGGTGACCCACATGTTGACCAAGCTGCACATCTGCGACATATGTGTAGGTGGTGTAGGTCTAGCCCATGAAAGCTCTTTGGTTGGTGGTTCAGTCTCTGTGAGCCTCATGGGTCCAGGATAGTTGAATCTGTAGGTCTTATGTTGTCCTTGACCCCTCCGGCTCATGTTTGCAATCATAGCAGGGTATCATTAATAGTGACAAGGATTGGCTCTCTCCCATGGGGTGGTTCTCAAGTTGGGCAGATCATTGGTTTGCCATTCCCTCGATCTCTGTTCCATCTTTACTCCTACACTTCTTGTAGGCAAGACACATTTTGGGTCAATGGTTTTATGGTGAGGTTGGTGTTCCCCTCCCTCCACAGGAAGCCCCTCTTGGCTATAGGAGGTAGCAATTTCAGATTCTTTAAACCCTGTTGCTAGAAGCCTCAACTAGGGTCACACCATAGACTCCCTCTTGTTGTATATCCTGAATGCACATTTTAAAATCCTGCACACATATACTCATATACAAAAGAACATGGTTCATTCTTTGATGGAGTATGGCTCCTGAACAGTAGCTGCTTGCTGTGAATAGCTGTCCACATCACCTGACCTCCCTGTGTTCATTGTTCTTTCTGCTTGATGAGATGGTCACTCTGACATCCTCAGCATCTTCCCATTGTCAGAACAAGATTATTCCAGGGATCAAATATTTTAATTATCAGATTTTATGTTGCTGCTCCCTTTGTGCTGCTGGGGTGTTTGCAGCATATATGTTTTCTTTGCTTTGTTGTATCACAATCTTTTTTTTTTTTCTTTCTGTGTACAAAAGAGGTGCTCACAGGATGGTTCTTCTCTTGACTCATTTGTCACTAGAATTGTTCAAGTTTGTGATCATTTCCCATATGTTAATGATTCTGGAAGTCACTGGTTTTCCTGTGAAAACATATTTGTTTATAGTCTGGCTGACTGGCTGTTGTTCATCTTGGAGAAAGTGGCATATATTTAGTATAAACAATCTTAGCTTGTGGTACTGCATTCATGTCCTGTGCAACTTCCTTTTCCCCTCTTAGGGAGGGTTTCTATGGATAGCCCTGTCTGCCCTGGAACTCACTCTGTAGACCATGCTACCCTTCAACTCAGAGATCCACTTGTCTCCTCCTTCCAAGTGCTGGGATTAAAGGCATGTGCCACCACAGTCCTGCTTTGTGCAGCTTTCCTAATCTCTTGTAAATGGCACACTGTGTAGGTGCCTTGTTGACAGTACTTCACCAAGCTTCTTAAAAGGAATGCAGGCACAGCTCCTGGGCAGGAGCTGAGGCCTGTCAGGGACTAGAATTAAAGACGCCAACTCGGGCTTCAGTTGTTTGCTTTATTTTTATCTCCATGAAAGTTTAAAGGAAGACCTTTAGTTTCCTTTTGTGATCTCGGGACTTCCCATTATTCCAAAACACGTAGCGACCCTAGCAACATGGTAGGAAAGTTAATGAACTGACTGTAGAATATTTAGTTATAATCTATGCATTTCAAAGATTTTTCTTTAAAAGTTGCAGACACTGACTATATTTAATTTTAAGAATGATCTTGCTCTTGTAGAGTCTGCTTTAGTTGACTTTCTGAAAATTAATGAAATTTCCTCCCTCACTAAGTAAATTCATCTATGCTACTTTGGGACTTATTAAATTCCCTTTTCTTAGAAAAAATGGCCAAAAGGAGGTCTCCATAAGAGACTTCAACTGGCAGCCTTTTAGAACAACAATGGTCTATTTGAGTATTTGCCCATGGGGATTTATGATTGCACACTTTTGACAATATAGGAAAAGCAACGAAGATTTCTAAAGAAGTTTGGTTTTTTTTTTTTTTTATAAATATTACATTGAATATGAGTTCAGTACTCAAAATTGAAGAGCAGAATTAGTAAAACTCTGGAACAAGCAACCAAATGATGTGCACATAGATTGTTCCTGTGCATGGGGACCAATCCATCATTTCTCCACTTGCCACCTCTGATATCTGCCAATTTTTCAGCCTTGTTGTAGTGTGGTGCTAATGCACAGGATAGTGCTGTAATCATACAGACTCACTGCAGGGAAGCCTTCATGTTAACATCTTTACTATCCTTTCTTGTGGACAGCAAGGCCAGCCAGTAGCAAGAGTACTAGATCTAAGCTGGCTGAGATCACAGAAGTCCTGCTTTGTTCAGGGCAGTTGGTTATTTAAACAGAAGTTTAGGGCTTTGGAGTTCATGGATCAAATGCTAACAGTAAAGCAAGAGAAAGGCTGCCTGCATGGGAATATCACTGTATTTTGAAATCCTGAACCTTAATGAACAGCTGTTTTGCTCTTTTTAGGGCATTAGGTTCTTCAGAGAGCATCATCATTTATTTCCTATCTGTGTAATGGAGGCAGGGGAAACTTCAGACTCAACAAAAATCTCACATACACCCTGATATTGCTTTATTACTACTACTCTTCTTCTTCTTCTTCTTCTTCTTCTTCTTCTTCTTCTTCTTCTTCTTCTTCTTCTTCTTCTTCTTCTTCTTCTTTTTCTTCTTCTTCTTCTTCTTCTTCTTCTTCTTCTTCTTCTTCTTCTTCTTCTTCTTCTTCTTCTTCTTCTTCTTCTTCTCCTTCTATTCTTCTCTCATACATTAAATCCTGACTGCAGTCTACTCCCTCAACTACTCCCAGTTCCCTTCCCTCACACATGCCCCACCTCTCTCCCTCAGATCCACGCCTCCTTTTTTTCCCTTTATAAAAAGCAGGGATATCAACTGAACATGGTACAAGTTACAGTAAAATGAGGTGCACATGTGTGCATGTGCGCGCGCGCACGAGCGCGCACGCGCACGCACACACACACACACACACACACACACACACACACAAACAAGACTAGGCACAAAACCATCATATAAGGCTGGACAAGGCAATATACTAGGAGAAAAATTCTGTGTAGTTATCCTGCCTAATATTATGCAAAAATGTAAGCATAACAAAAGGACACACATCTCTTAATGGTTTTCTGTCCATTTCATAGACCTTTGTTTTGTTTGTGACTTTCAGACATGTTTGTAATGACTTTTGATCAAAGACACCCTATTTCCTCCCTCCAACTCCTGCCAGCTCCACAATTTTTTTTAAATTTTATTTTATTATGAGCAGTTCCACAATTTTAACTCAAAACTTTTCATGATATTTTCGTAAACCCACTTAGAGGTGCTGTAAGTGCATGCATGTATGATTACACTAGGGCATCGGTAAGGATACATCTTTCAAGGGCTATGTCATTGAAAACTGACATACATACCCTCAGCATCCATCAGTCAGTCAGCAATAACTGCATAGCCAGGGGTGAAAATTAGTAAATGCCTCCAAGCATGCTGGGATTTTGTTTGGCCTGATCCAGGACAGGTATTGTGAGTATAGTCAGAGCCAATGTGAGCTCATGTGTGTAATGGTCCTGTTATGTCAGGAAAATACTGTTTAGCTTTAGACCCTTTACCTCTTGCTCTTACCATCTTTCTTTTTCCTCTTCCTCAGTGATCCTTTGAGGAAAAGTGTATGTTATAAATTTTGTATTTTTAACTGAGTCTCTAAATCTGTGCATGTTGACCAGTTTCCAGCCTCTGCATTAACTACTATCTTCTGCAAAAAAACAAAAAACAAAAAACAAAAACAAAAAAACCCAAAACAAAACCAAAACAACAACAACAACAACAAAGCCCAACCATCTGTGATATCAGTTGAGAGATGTAGTAATCCATGGATGTAGCAGTTAGAACTTAGGGTGCAGTTTATTTCTATTTCAAATTAGTGGAATAAGAGTAATAAGTTCTCTCCTAGGATCTATGACCTAGACAGCGAGGAGGTTTGGTCCAGTTAAGTTTCCAAGTCAGTAAACATTTATTGTTTGCATGTTCTATGACTCAACTATGCGTTCTTTTTTTTTACATATACATTTACATTATTACACTTATATAAAATAAACTATATACAGCAAGAAGAACCACAGAACATCCAAGAATTAGATTTGTGTTACATTTATAGTGTTTTGGCTGTTTGTATTTGGCCACCTTGAAGAAAACATTTTCCTATCTTCATGAGTCTAAAATTCTGATTGTAACTCAATATCTATCATATTTCATCTCTTTCAACTTAAAACATCTATCGAGACCTAAAAACATCTTAACTCCTAACAACTACGCTTAATTGTGAAACTCAACTCTTTGGTCTTAACCTCATCAGAGATTTGAGAAGGAGTAAAATTAATTACCCAAGTAAACAAGAAGTGTGGATTAGCAGCTTCCAAATTTAATTTAAAAAATGACAGAGAAAGTTTGCTGCCTGAACAGTCACCTGTAGTTCTCTAAAATGTTGAAATATCATCCTCAGCCTTCTGGCCCAGTATATCTGATAGACACATTTGTGAGGCAAGAACTCTTGAGGACTTGTTTACCCTGTCTTGTCAGAGTTAGGCCATTGACTCTGCCTGCACTCAAGCATGTCAAGCTTTAGGCAGAATTCCGTCAGTGCTCAAAAGGAGGACATTTTGCCCAGTGGCTTGTTTGCCATATCTGAAACCACCTCCATGAGGAGGTTCATTGATGCTCATCATCATCTTTGAGGTAGGCTGGGCGTTGCCAAGAGTTAAGCTGTCTTGTTGTCAAAGAATCATTAAAACAATATAAACATCATTAAATGCCATATCCTGTAGGACTCCGAAGTTTTTAAAGACTAACTATTTTACCTTATCTGTCTGTAGAATCATACCTATTTGTTACATCTAGGATGTATATTCTTGTGGTATAAATAGACTAGTAATTGAGTATATGTTGTCTTAAGTCAAGTTCTTACTGTCAAGTTCTGGAGTGTAATCAAGAACAATGACAGCAGCCTGTGGTATTTGGTGGTCTATGGAACCCCAGTGACCAATAACTCAACAAGAGGTACCTAGTATGCAGCACTGGGCATTTTCGATTGATAGGCCATGGTGTGTCTTGGAAAGGCATTGTCCACCCATCATAGGGTAATTCAACTTAGGCTGTATATATTATATATCATATGTTATATTATAACATATGTGATACACATATATGTGTGTGTACCTATTTATATGCATACATACATGTTTATGTATTTTACAGACTTTCCACAATTGTAGTTTCCATATGGCTTTTGTACTAGTTACACCTCTCCAAACTCTGTTCTCTACCTTGTTCTCCCATTTCACACCCCATGTAGCCCTCCCAGTTCAGTATTTCCCATTCCATTTTCATTTTACTTGTGTTCTATTCCTATATCTTAAAATTTTCTTCATGGATCTTTATTAATTTCCTGACTCACATGGGCACTCCAATTTAGCATACACATTTGAATACTCAAATCTGTCATCAACATAGAAGGGATAACATTTGTTATCTTTTTCTAGGTCTAGATTACCTAATTTGGAGTTATTTCCAGCTCTGTTCATTCACCTAAAAATTTATTTACAGCTGAATAGTATTCCATTCCAAATATGTAGTGTATTTTTGTGATTCATTCGTCTATATTTCCTGGATATTGTTAACAGAGTACCAATGAACATGAATGAATGTATACATTACATATACATTACATACATACATACATACATACATACATGTAAAATATATTGAATTCTTTGAGAATATGCCCTGGAGTAGAATAGCTGATGACATGGTGAATATATTTTCTGTTATTTATTGACAAGTTTCTGTATCTATATAGTAGTTCCACCAGTTTGCATTCACATCCAGAATGAATAAATGTTCTGCTTCCCACACATCTATGCTAGCATTTACCGATTTGCTGTGAGGCTTTTTTTTTTTTTTTTAATCTTAGTCATTCTCACTGGGATGAGATCAAAAAAATAGATATTGGAGAAATGGTAGCATCTTACACAACTGTTACGGTTCCAATGGGATAGTTATTTTTAAAAGAATGAATTTCTCACCCTATATAAAACTCAACTCCAAGTACCTCCAAAATAAGACCTTAAACACAGAAAAATCAGAGCTGCCTTTGAAGTTATAGGCAAAATAAAGGTCTTGAGGAATAGGTTCTCAGTGACACAAGTACTGAGAAAGACAACTGATAAATGGGAGCTCATTACATGACATAGTTTTTGTACAACAAATTATACCTTATTTGACTGAAAAGAAAGTCTAGAAAATTGGGAAAATAATCTTTACTAGCTATACCTCTGATGGGGGTTAATGCGTACAATATACAATAAACTGAAAAAAAAATGTAATCACGCAGAAAACAAATAACTCAATAAAAATCAGGGGCTAGTACTGGACAGAAGCTTCTTAAGAGAAGGAATACAAATGACTGGGAGATGGTTTTTTAATGTTCAGCATCCTTAGCCATCATGGAAATGCAAATCTACTTTCACTTCCCTTTGGATACTGTATTGGGCAATTCACCTTTTAGTAGTTAGTTTTTGCATTTTTTCTCTCAGGATTGTGAGAATTTGTTTCTTTTAATGTAGATCTATAGGATTAGTACCCTCATTGACATTTAGGATTATGGCATTTGGAACTATGTTTTGGGAATCATAATTGACACTATAGTTCCTGCACTTGATTGTATATTCAGACATTATTGAGGTTTCTTACTTAATATACATTATTATTGACTTGGTACTATAAGGCTCTACAGGATTTTGCAAATATATAATGTCAAATAAGAGTGACTGCAATCCACTCCTCTCCTTATTATGTATGCATGGATCTCTTTGGTTAGTTGGAAACATTTTGTTTCTCCAAATGTTGAATAAAGAAATATATTGTCTTCCAGGCTGGTTCCCTTCATTCGTTGACACATATGCTACATTTATCTACAATCCTTCCTGGTTTGATAGGTAATGTGTTTAATATTGAATTCTTTGGCAAACCACAGTATATTCATTACTCCTCTCAAAGTTTTGAATAAAGCTCCTGTGCACACTCATATTGGGGCTTTATATAGTCTTCACATTTGTTTTTTGAACTAGTGGTGCATCATAGGTAAGGTCTGTAAGAAATGGCTAAACTTTTGCAAAAGTGAAGCTAGTGTTAAGAATTCTTTCCTATAACCAGGCAGTGGTGGTGCACATCTTTAATCCCAGCACTCAGGAGGCAGAAGCAGGCAAATCTGAGTTCAAGGCCAGCCTGGTCTACAGAGTGAGTTCCAGGACAATCAGGGCTACACAGATGTAGTGACAATTCAGACATTTTAGTTTCTTAAAAAACCCCACAGAAATATTATAAGAATGATTTTATTTTAATCCCGGGTATGAAGATTATGGTGCTGCTTCAGCCCGTCAGAAGCAGCTGACTGTGATTTGCATTGTGCTCTAGCAGATTTGCCAGCTGCAGATAGTTTCTGAGATTGTGTAATGTTTGGAATTATGGAAACTTTTCCAGAGCATATATAAATGCTAGGGCCCCGAGAGGCAGAGTAGGTGGCTGTTGGTCATTTAGGGAACTTGGTTGCTGTTCATTAACACTCATGCTCAAAAAAGAAAGAAATTAGATTCAGGGACCTGTCTCTATCTCTTCCCTCTATCCTTTTTTCTCTCTTATCTGGTGATAGGGGGTGAAACTGGGGGAGGGAAACTGGGTGGGAAAATAAAGAACCAACAAAGTAGCAAAGACCACGGACACCCAGAGAAATCCTGTTTAGAGAAACAACAAACAAACAAAAAATTCTTTCCTTGTTTTTATTTTTTCCCTTCATTTCTTTTATCAACTGCCTTTCCTACTTTCTACACACACACACACACACACACACACACACACACACACACACCACCACCACCACCACCACCACCACCACCAACTGAGAGAAGTGAAATTTGAGAAATTCTATGTAGTTTTATCTAACAAGTAGTTAACCTGACATGCAGATTAGTTTTAGAATTACATTTTAAAAATTCTATTACAAGTAAGAATGCAGACAGCAAAAGGCCAATGTACCTACTGTTAGTTAAATAAGAACCACACAGTCCAGAACCAGGTGCTTCACCATCCCCCACGATGCCTTTAATCATCACCATCACTAAAGGCTAATGTGACAGGTTTCCACCTTCACCATTGTGTCGCATATTTTCCCCCTATAAAGCCTCTGCCATTAAATTATTGCCTGTTCTCTCTCTCTCTCTCTCCCTCTCTCTCTCTCTCTGTCTCTCTCTGTCTCTCTCTCTTTCTCTCTCTCTCCCTCTGTTTTATGCCCCCCAAAGATGGCCTTTGTGCCCCCCTCATTCTTCCCAATAAATCTCTTGAATGAGGTCTGTTGTATGGTATGATTGTGTGTATGTATGTGTGTGTGTCTTTCTGATTGCTAGGATACTCTTTCATGGCAAAACGTTTCATTGGTTATATGACTTAGATAGGCTTTCCTGGTGCCTACACTCTCAGTCACAATGGGACTCATCTCCAGTCCTCCTGCAAAGGACCTCCTTGTGGCTCACTAATGCCTGGGCCCTCCATCCATCACTGATAATTGGTAAGTTTCCCCTTTGGTCAGTAAAAATGCTTCCCTGAGACTGAGGAAGTGTCAATTGAGTGTCTGGTACCCCTTTGATACTCTGAGATGGAGATAACCCCGGCTACGGTCTTGAAGGCCATAGGTGACCCTCTTCACTGACACCCCACTTCCTACCCTTTCCCTTTGTTGACAGCAAAAGTTCCAAATGTCATAAACAATATTTCACTGTTTTTATTCACTAGAACTAAAGGCTAAGATCCCATTGCAAAAGATCCCAGTGCACCATTCACTTTGTATATAGGACATAATGAAATCATGCTAAAATATTTTCCCTGCTGGCTAGCTTTCACTGTGTTGGAAGTTGATAAACAGGAAATCAGAAAAGAAAAAAAATTACTGTTCTTTCTCATCTGTAGACCTTGGATGACATACTGCCAACCTGCCAATCAAGACATGCTCATTGGTGTAATAGTGGCATGAGTGTCATGGGGGAACTGTGTTCTGTATGCAATTGAGGCCTACTTCTCAGGATCACGTTCATGGATAGTATTGAAAAAAAGAAAGCCCATCATTGCATTCTTCTGTTGCTTAATGACATTTTGTTAAAGTACCTGCTAAATATGTATGTTTATGTCCATAGAGTAACTAGGCCTACAGAATTATTCAAAGAAGCTTTTTATTGTAGTAAATGGTGGTTAGTCAAAGTTACTGAAATTAAATGACTATTGAGTGCTAAACTCTCAACTGAACATCCATAGCAGGAAACATCTTGGAAAATGGGGTGGCTTGAAAAACATAAGAGCCAGATGATGGCAAATATGGCTGTGAAACCCTGTATTCTCAGTGTGGTATGACAGCTGTCCCCATAATTCTTAGAGACTGCATAATACTGGACTCTTTAACATTCAATTTTAGATAAAGAATGGGTTCACTGGTCTGGCCTCTCTCTGGAGAGATATTGAGAGTTGGTGGATGCTGGAGAAGGGTAGTCATTGTGTTTAGTGATGAATTACCAGTGCTCCAGAGGACACCTCAATAAAATTCAGCATGTCATAAAACAAAACCACACACACACACACACACACACACACACACACACAGAGAGAGAGAGAGAGAGAGAGCAAAATGACATGATAGTTGTCTTGGTTACTTGTCTTTTTGTTGTCAACTTAACACAAATCAGAATCACCTGAGAAGAGGGAACTTCATTTGAAGAATTGCTTCCGTCAGACTGACTGTGTGTATAGGAGATGGTCTTTGTTGATGGGTGGTGTGGGAGAGCTCAGCAAACCAAAGGCAGTACCATCACTAGGCAGCTGGGCTTGAGCTTTATGAGTGAACATGGGAGAATGAATTCATTTTATGGCTTCCGCTTCAGTTTCTATTTGAGTTCCCATCCTTGACTCTCCTCAGTGATGGACTGTAGCCAGGGAGAATAGGCTGAACAACATCATTTCCTCCTTTAAGATACACTTGGTCACGGTGCTTATCCCAGCATGTAAAAAGGAGAGCAAAGCAACAGCGAGAGGAAGACTTTTCAGGAGGAAGAAGGATTAGTGATTGTGAGACAACAGAGGATGGTATTATGAAATGTGATGAAAATGTTTATAAGAAATCATAAAAAGAAAATAAATTAATAAAATATAAGCAAAATAGTTTTATTTCAAAACCACTAATCAAGAAAACTCAAATTATAGCCTCACTGACTATTTTTAACTCTTTAGGATCCCGATGGTTTGTGAAGTTTGTTTGTTCAGCAGTACCCTGAGAAACTTCATCCTCTGACTTTTACCGTGCATCCCAGCTTTGTTTGAGGGAGGTTTCGGATCAGTGATTTAACAATCTCCCAAAACCACAATAATAGGGGTACTCTTAGAAAACACTCCTAAAGATGAACCATTTCAATTGAAAAGGAAATCATGCAGTTATGAGGATCAGCATAGAAGTTGGGGTTTTAAAAACAAGGAACTGCTGGACTTAGGGAGAGAAGTATATAATGTGACCTGTTGGAGGAAACTGTGGAGAGGCTTTCCTTCTCCCCATTAAGTGCTGGGTATTCGTCCTTCAAGAGAAGGCTGTATCACCTTAGGATACCAGGGCCCTGAAAATCAGAAGAACTATACAAAAAGATGCACAGATCCCATAACAGAGTCACATGAATCATGAAAAAACAAGGTAATGTGACTCCTCCAAAAGACCATAATGCTGCACCTTCTAAACTCAAAGCTACTAGAGTAAAAAGTGAGGTGAATATTTCAAAAAATTCAGGAGTGTATTTTAGCTGGTAAAATGCTTACCTATCATGCTCAAAGCCCTGTGTCTAAAACAACAGCATGGTTGCATATGACTGTAATTTTGGATTTTAAAACATAGAGTCAGGAATATCAGAAGTTCAAATCATAACTGGCTACAGTGCTTGTTCAAATTCATTCTGGTCTATATAAGGCCCTGGATCCAAAACATTAAATTATTTCTTTAAAAAAAAAATGACACAAAAGAATTTTTTTGTGTAAAAGAGAGAGTATTGTCAGACCAGGGTCTAGAGAAGAGAATCAACAACATAAAGAAAAGATTTTAAAAAGAAAAAAAAAAACAGAACAAAAGAAAGAAGAAAATTTAAAAAGTTTTTAAAAACATGGAAAATAAAGTTAGAAAAAGATCAGTATTTTTGAATAAAATTCTTTAAGTAAAAATGCTGATAATAATAATACCTAAACCAAACCAAAGAGTCACCAATATGTTAGACCAAAGAGCGCAAGAGCACCAGGAATAGAGAAGAATGATTAAATATTGCATTAAAATATTAATAAGGGAGAGAATAATGAGCATGATCACTCACCTTATTCTTCAGAGCTTGCTTATTTTCCTTCTCTATCTCATGCCTTGTGCTGTGTGTCCTGGCATCATGGAGTCCTTCAAACATTTACCTGCAGAGACTGACATCATCTACTGAACACCTAGTACGTCCTGTTAATTTGCTAGAGATTTTATGCCCCAACTCACCATGTGAGTTATGGATGTACATTGCTGAAGTGCTCATGCATCAACAGGCATGTAGCAGCACCCTAGTTCACAGCTATTGTCACTTTCTCCTTGTCTGTCTGTCCGCTCATCTACAGTTGTGTTCTAATTCCAGCCTGCGACTGTGGTCTATGGATTCTTGGTATTTCAGCTGCGTGTGTGATCACCCTCATAACTCTTCTGCTATGTTCCCACTGCTCTGGAGTCTAAGGATTTGTAGTCCATCATCCCTTTTCCTTGTCAGCATCCTCAAGCCTTTTTGCCTCCAGGCCATTCTTACAGAGCTTATATCCCATGACATATCACCATAGTCACCACCAGCAATACATCATCCTCTTGCATTCCCCCCAATTAATGCAGTCTTCAATGGAAAGCTTTAACTTGTGAAAGGTGAGATTTCCACCTACTTATGTCGTTAACTGATGATACTATAAGGAAACATAGAATAACATGGAGCTCATGACTCTATGCTCCCAATTATTAATTGTCTACTCACCAAAATGTATTTTAAATGCCTGTCCATGTTTTTTGTAGATAATACTTACAATATTACTTGTCTACTAAAATTAAAACAAGAACACGGACACCCTCAACTGTCAGACAAGGAGTCTGCTCCACTGCCTGCATGGATACTGTAGTGTCTTGTAACTGAGCAGGATACAGGTGTTCTACATCAACCAACACTTTTCCATTTATCTACTGGTTTTACAATTCTGTATCGCCCTGAGGACGTAACTTCTGAATCTGCACCCTAAGATCTTCTGTATCACCAAGTGTCCTCTGTGTTTCCTCTAGTCCCATCACAACATAAGCCTAATTATTTTTTAATATTACACTTTAAGTTACTTTACCTCTACTTATCTTTAGCTTTAAGCCTAAACCTTCTGCCTTCCATAGTACCAAACTCTCCATAGTGTTCATAATTGTTCCATGTTTCTAAGTTTTCATGGTTTATTTACTCTTAATTCTGTTTAATTCTGCTCAAGCCTTCATCCATACACTCTACAGCAGCCATTCTCATCAGGGTGGCTTATGGAATACTACACATGTCCAGCTCTTTACCCTCCTTGTGTAGGCTCACCTAATGCTACTCATGTTGCCTAGGCAGTGTAAAATAATATAACAAATTTAAAAATAAAGTTATTGAATGTAAAAGTGATCTGGCTGCAATGTCTGTCACTCCACTGATGGCCAAGTTTGATACAGTTGATTTGAATGATTAGGCATGTTGCCTCCTCCTCACTCACCACTCCACAGGCTTCTTCTTTGTGGTGCTTTGAATGAGAATGGCCACCATAGGCCCATATGTTTACTTGGTCCACAGTTAGTGGAAATGTGTTGAAAGGAGTAGGAGGTATAGCCTCACTGGGGTGTCAGTGGAGTTGGGCTTTGAGGTTTCAAAATTCCACACCAGGCCCAGGATTTCTCTTCCTGTGGATCAGATGTGAGTGCTCAGCTAGTGCTCCAGTGCCATGACTGCTTGCCTGATGCTATGCTTCTTGTCATGATAACCATGGGTTAACCCTCTGAAATGGTAAATGAGCCCCCAATTAACTGTTTTCTTTTTAAAATTGCCTTGGTCATGGTGGCTACTCATAACAATAGACAGTAACTAAGACACCTCCTTAAGCTGCATGTGAGCAAATGGATGCCTTCCACAAATGGAGGACACGTCTTTAGTCAAGGGCATATGAGTAGCTGTGCTTCCCTGCTAGAACCTCTAAAAGTACAATTACTCTTTCTCATGGCACCTCATAGGTGGACAGTTGTGCTTAGATGGAGCTGAATATCTCTTTTTCAACCACCAGCTTGTTAGAACTCATTGAGTGAATGATGAATGCTAGCTTCACACTCTGTGTGAGAAGTGCATATCCTCAGAAATAAGTGCTAATGCACGTAGAGGAAGGATAGCAGGCTATCAAGAAGAGACTTGATACCCTATGAGCATATAAAGGGGAAGGAGGTCCCCCTCAGTCACAGTCATATGGGAGGGGAGTAGGGGGAAAATGGGAAGGAGGGAGGAATGGGAGGATACAAGGGATGGGATAAAAATTGAGATGTAATATGAATAAATTAATAAACATTATTTAAAAAATAAAAGGGGGAGGAGAAGAAAAATGCTCTAGATAAAGAGTAGAAGGGCTATTTGGTCTGAATCAGTGGGAGTGACAAAGTTTTCCATAAACCAAGGTTTCTTCCCCCAGGGCAGAATGCACCTTCTGTTGAGGAAGGGAACTTCTTATTAAAGACCAAAGAGAACGGAAGAGAAGAAGCTCAAGTATGTTCCAGGATGTTACTTTTTTCCTTTACATTTTTAAAATTAATTATTCATTTTACATCCTGATCATAGGTCCCTGGCATCTCTTCCCCATTTCACACCTTCCCTCACTATTTTCTCCATCCCCATTCTACTCTGCAGAGAAAGCAAACCCCTATTCACCCCAGTATATCTAGTTGCATCAGAACTGAGGGCCTGTGGCCCCTGTGGCCCAGCAAGGTAGCCCTGCCAGGGGAAAGAGAAACAAGGGTAGAAAGCAGAGACCATGTCAGATCCAGCCCTTACCTCCTTTACTAGGGTACCCACATGATGACCAAGCTGCCTATCAGCTACATCTGTGCAGGGGATCCAGGCCCAGTCCATGAATGGTCCCTGGATGGAGCCCCATTTTCTACAGACCACCCTGTTGGCTCTTCTGTCCTCCTGTGGATCTCTTGTCCCTTCTGAGTCCTCTACCCTTATCACCACTCTTCCCCAAGGCTCCATGCACTCCACCCCATGTTTGTCGGTAGGTTTCTATGTGTTTTCTTCCATCAGCTGCTGGGTAGAGCCACCCAGAGGGCAGCCATTCTAGGCTCCCTTCCACAAGCACAGCAGAGTATCATCAATAGTGCCAGGGGTTGGCTATCTCCCATGGGTGGGTCTCAGGATGGGCCTTGTACCTGCTGGACATTTCCTCAATCGCTATTCCATCCCTGTCCCTGCACATATGTAGGAAGAGGAAGTCCTGGGTCTATGTTTCCCTGGTTGGTTGGTGTCCCCCTTCTTCCGCTGGGCATCATGTCTAGTTAGAGGATGTTCTCTTGAGTCTCCATGACCCCAGCTCCTAGGAATCTCAGCTAGAGTAACCCTCACATCCTCCTGGAGCCTACCCTGTCATAGGTCTCTAGCTTATCACAGAAAAGCTCTTGTTCAAGGGGTCTCTTATCTCTGTGAGCCCTTTATCTGCCTGCCACCACTCACTCAAGGTCTAATATCAGCCCTCCTTTCTCTCCCTGATCCCTCTCTTTAAACACCTAGGCTATTGATTCTATTTCCACTTCTGAGTGAGATTTAATCATCTTCCTTTGAGTTCTCCTTGTTACTTATTTTTTTTTTTCAGTCTGTGAATTGTAGTGTGGTTATCCTGTATTATATGGTTAAAGCCATTTATAAGTGAGTACATACCATGTGTACATTTCTGGGTCTAAGTTACCTCACTCAGGATGATCTTTTCTAGTTCCATCCATTTGCCTGAAAATTTCAGGATGCCCTTGCTTTTGATAGCTGAGTAGTATTCCACGGTATAGGTGTACTTCAGTTTTTTAATCCATTCTTTGGTTGAGGGACATTTGGGTTATTTCTAGGTTCTGGATATATAATATGCTATATAATAAAGCTGGTATGAACATAGTTGAGCAGATGTCCTTGTTGTATGATGGGGTATATGCGCAGGAGTGGTGTAGCTGGATCTTGAAGGACAACTGTTCCCAGTTTCCTGAGAAAGCCCCAGCTTGATTTCCAGAATGGTTGTACAAGTTTGTTGACCCACTGGCAATGGAAGAGTGTTGCCCTTTCTCAGCAACCTTGCCAGCATTGCTCTCATTTGAGTTTTTGATCGTAGTTATTCTGATGGGTATAAGATGAAATCTCAGAGTTCTTTTGATTTGTTATTTCCTTGATGAATAAGGAAGTTGACTATTTCTTTGTGCTTCTCAGCCATTCAATATTCCTTATTGAGAATTCTGTTCAGCTCCATACCCCATTTTTTAATTGGGTTATTTGGTTTGATGGTGTTTAATTTCCTGAGTTCTTTATATATTTTAGATATTAGCCTTTTGCCAGATGTTGAATTGGTGAAGTTTTCCCAGTCTGTAGGCTGCTGCTTTGTTCTGTTGGTAGTGTTCTTTGCTTTAAAGAAGCTTTTCAGTTTCATGAGGTTCTATGTATTAACTGTTGATCTTAAGGCCTGAGCTGTTGGTGTTCTGTTCAGGAAATTATCTCCTCTGCCAATGAGTTCAAGCTCTTCCCCACTTTATCATCTAAAAGATTTAGCATTTCTGGTTTTATTTTGAGGTCTTTGGTCCACTTGGATTTGAGTTTTGTGCAGGGTGATTGATATGGATCTATTTGCATTTTTCTACATGTAGACATCCGGTAAGACCTGCACCACTTGTTGAAGATGCTTTCTTTTTTCCCCATTGTATTATTTTGTCTCCTTTGTCGAAAATCAACTATCTGTAGGTGTGTGGGTTTATTTCTGCATCTTCAGTTCAATTCCATTGATAAACCAGTCTATTTCTATAACAGTATCATGCAGTTTTTATTACTCTTGCTATGTAGCACAGCTTGAAGTCAGGGATGGAGATACCTCCAGAAATTCTTTTATTTTATAGTTATTTTTACCTATTCTGGATTTCCTGTTTTTCCATATGAAGTTTCAAATTGTTCTTTAAAGTCTGTAAATAATTGTACTAATATGTTGATGGGGATTACATTGAATCTGTATATTGTTTTGGTAAGATGGCTATTTTTACTATGTTAATCATATCAATCCATGAGCATGGGAGATCTTTCCATCTTCTGATACCTCATTCAATTTCTTTCTTCAGGGACTTGAAGTTTTTGTCATACAGGTCTTTGATTTTCTTGACCAGAGTTACAGGAAGATATTTTATATTATTTGTGGCTATTTTATTAAGTAGTCTGGTAGTCAATAATAATATGACTCCTGGAAATCAGTTTTAAATGCATAGCAATTATTGATTTAAAAGTTTCTTCTGGCAAAAATAAGAATTAACTATCAGTAATTGACCTGTTATGCTGTTAATGCTCCAAGAGAGGAAAGTGACAGAAAGTTTTCTTTAAAAATATTGCTAGTGGCTTACAGAGGTAAATTGTTTCAATAAAGCAACTTTCACAATCTTATAGAAGCCTTAGAAACCACTTCATCATATCCTATTGACAAACAGCAAGGTGCTTTCCCCAGCATAGGGGTGACATGCTTGGTAATTTTAGGACAAGCAGTCCAACTGACTCAAGCAACAGGGCAGCCACCTGTCCCTTCTTTATACACAGGGAGAAAAGCAGCTTGAGGACATGAAGGGAACAGGTGGCCTGACAAGATCATAAAGGTAAATTGGGCTGTGAGAAAATGGTGCAGTTGTAAAAATGGTGTCTGCTATTTCAGTGAAGCATCTGTCTGGCAGTGGTTTTTTGACAAGCATTTCATTGTTGTTTTCTTTCATGTTTTTTTCTTTCCTTTGCATGTAACTGTTTTAATATTTCCTGTCAATATCTTTCTTGCTTAACTTCAAAATGTTCTTTTTGTCAAAGATAGTATGTCAAGGGTTCATTTGTTTATTTTGTGCATGCTGTGTAGGGCTATAATTTTTTTTCCAAGGACAAAAGCAAAGCCCTCTACCCTAAGCATGTATGGACAGCCTGTGCCATTTTGATCATGGTTAGACAACTAAGATTTTCTTCTAAAGAATTTTTATTCTCATTCTCGATCGCTACAAGAAACATTATGAATAAGAGCAGAACAGTATTTGGTAAATGATATTAATTCTGAAACATTAAGGACTTGATACATCTTGGTCCAAACTGCAAAATGAATCTGCATCCTTCCATGTTGAGGAGAAAATTATTTCTGTTAGCTCAGCAAACCTTGCTGTCCTAAAAGTTCAGCCTTATACGCAGTTGTGAAGGACAGCCTCCACCCACGAGGCTCCAGAAACCAGTTACTGTTCACTGTCTAGCCTTTATCAGTGCATTAGGCTATTGTGACAGAAGGGAGTTTCCAATTGTCCCCCATACTGTTTTAATTCCTTAAGCTCTACAGAGATAGGGGCACAGAGTCAGAGAACTTGAAAGAGGCTAGGTGGCATTGGGCCATCAAGTCAGGGGCCTAGACTAGAAGAGGCCCAACCACTAATCTCCTCATGAACATGAGAAATTTACATGTTCACTTGCTTCTTTATAGTTTCACTGGTGAAATCCATGGTTTTCTCCTTCCACTACTAGATCCTCCAATGCCAACCTCCTCTTAGGGACTTGAACAAAAAGTTCCTTCCTGCTGAAAGGAAGTATTCTCCTTATCTCTGGCAAATGTGAACTCTGGCTCTTTCATTAACATATGCCTGTAGTGCCTACTAGCATAATAAAGTCTATGCTAACTTCTAGGCTTGTACAAGCCCTGCTCACAAATACCTCCACTTCAGTTTACAGGTTTCCCTCCTATCAGGTATCCTTTCCTTTAAAAATAAAATCTGAAAATCTCACCTCCTCTTTTTCCAAAAGATGGCCTTGGCTGTTGAGAATAAACTTTTCTCTTTTTACCCACGGAGCAGCTATTTTGGTTTCTTTAATGCACCAATCTCATTCATCATGGTCTATGGATTCACCTACAAAATCATTTTATGGAAACATTAAAGGGACTATTTTGATATTAATAATTTACATGTAAATCTTAATCCATTTGATATATGAATGTTTATGTTGTTGGAGTTCAAATGGGTATAAAGTTGCTATCTTCACTACTGACATTTTAGCTCTTAACACTTCTGAATTTGCTGGAATTGTTCCAGGAAATCATAGTGGACACCTACTTGAGAGGCCCAGTATTCATGAAAGTTTTGAACAAAGTGTCATGAGCTGACACAGTAGTCAGACTTTGATAACTTTTGATGGCAAATCAAATTTACAGCCCCCTAATTAATGTGGACATGGATTCTTATCAAAGTTGAAGGATATGATTTTGACAACTGAAGTGCTCTGTTGACCAATTATCTATTACACCTTTTAAGACTTAGAACATGTCTGAAAATGACCTTCAAACTAGTTTTACCTCTTTTGTGATGCAGACAAGGCAGGTTGAAAAATCTATCCCATATTAGTGATAAATTTTTATAAGGAAATACATGTAATCATCTTAATACGCTTAGACTGAAGAAAAGCTCCTGGGGACCAGAGGTTGCAAGAAAGATGAAAAAATATTTAAAGTACAAGAAAACGTGGAAGTGGAAGTGCAAGTGCAGGGATGGGCAAGCAAGGAAAATAGGGAAGGAAAGAGGAAGAGAGAAAGAAAGAGAAAGAATTATCTAATCAAGGTAATTCAAAGTTATTTTCTTGAAGATTAAGCATTGTGTGATTGCACTATAGCAAAAGGATTGCTATTTATTTGTATATTTATTTTTTTAATATGGTTGTCAGTTGCAAAACTTAGATTCATTTTGGTCTATGCACAAAATCACTTCTCAAATCTTACTTGAGTATGTATATCTGTTTAGTGTGACTATGTAATACATATGCAAAATATTAATATATACATTTGAATATAGCTATGGTTTGAATTATTAATTGTCCTTTAAAATCTCCTGTGGTATAAATACATGATACCTGGGTATTGGGAAATGGTGAAGCCTTTAGGAGCTGGGGACTAGTAGAGAGTTCAAGTAACGGGGATTAGGTACTTGAAGGGAAAAGTCGGCTAATAGTCTCCTTGTGTCAATTCCTGGCCATGGTGAGTAACTCTGTCACACCACACACACACAAGTTATACTTAATACTGTTTTACTTTATTTTTTTGTTTTTAGTAGCTGTATACTTGAGATTGAGTCACTTATAAATGGGGAAGTGAACCCCTCTTATGGTTGGGGAGTTGGAACAAATGGGTGGCCTGTAGTGAAGACCCTCTTGTTGCCCTGTAGTAAAAGTTTGTGTTTAGCTCTTTACTTTGCCATATATCTGCATTTTTGTTGCATGCAGGGCAGAAGATGAAGCAAGCCTGCTTTCCCTGTATCCTTTCCAAACCATCGTATTGTGACGCTTTCCTATTGCCCAATGTAATCCTATTTTTTTCTCAATCTATATAGCATCATCATTTTAATTTGGGGGCATCTTCTAACACATGACATTTGGGGGTTTACAATCAAATCTTGTCAGTATTCAAAATTTCTTCACATAATATTCCCAGGATTGAACTCTGGAGCCTGTGGACTAATGTGTCTCTTGACCTCATCAGAGAAGTTTCCATTTGTAGATGATCATTAGCACAGCAACCGTCAATTGGCAAAATTACACTAGAATAAGAGACTGTGGAACACTCTTCTCTAAATAGGATATTTGTGTCTTACCCTTCCTCTCAAGGTATAGGAATCACTGCATAAAGGGGACGGAAAGAATGTTAGATCCAGAGCTGGTGAATGATGATTGGGACACAGTAGGGCATCTGGACGTGAGAGCTCACAGAAGTTATGACAGCAGGCAGAAGACCTGCACAAGCTCAAGGATGACCAAATCCAAGCGAAAAGAAAGGAAGTGGACACAGTGCCCATCTTTAGTCGAGGAGATATTGCTAAATGATTGTTATTAGGAGGAGAGTTAGTTTTACTTAAGAAAGTGCCCCCTGACAACTTGTTCTCCTGGTGAGTAGGCAATATATCTAGACTGTATAGAACAATCATCCTGTGCATGATGACTCCTTTGGGGTCAAATGACTCTTTCACAGGGGTTGCTTAAGACCATTGGAAAACACATATGCTTACATTATGATTTATAACAGTAGCAAAATTAGAGTTATAAACAAGCAACAAAATAACTTTATGGTTGGGGATCACAACAACATGAGGAAGTGGATTAAAGGGTCACATCATTGGGAAAGTTGAGAGTCACTGGTATAGAGTACAGAATGGAATTCTAGGTTTAAAAAGAAGTTACACAAAGGCGGTCAAAGAAAAAAGTAGAAGTGGGTCTAGGAGTGATTGGAGTGATGGTAAATATGATCAAGTCACATTGTATTAGAGTCTCAAAAAGCTGAAGAGAACAACAAGAACAGAAAGTAAAAACAAAACAAAACAAAAACTCAAGGGAAGCCATTGTGTGGCATATTGAACTAAAATGGTATACAATGATATCCTCTGGTTCAAATAGATACGTTATTAAATAACAGTTACACAGCTAGAATTGTAATATGTATGTTTGTATAGTATTCTCTGTGAAGTGTGCCTCAGTTCCTGGACCCATTTCAATGTACATTGCTTAGTTCTGGTATTTTAGCAACTCATTTTAAGGGTTTGCAACCAATTTTTTATCACCCAGGGGTATTACTAAATTTTACTAAGCTATACAGCTATACTTAAGTTCTCAATTTTTAATAGAATCTTTCGAAGGGCAAAAGTTTCAATTTTAATAGAAAAGTCCAATTTTGTAATAGTTCTTTTCAACTTTGGGAATTATATTTAAAATCTCATCATCAAATTGAAACTCACTGCTTCCTCCTGTATTTTCCTGTGGCAGTGCCATGGCTAAATTTTTTATGCAGGTGTGTCCCCTAGTGTGGTAGTTTTTGTCTATTAGGCATTGTCTCTTTCTAGGTCTAGGGTTTTGTTCTTTGTATCTTTGAAGTGCACATTACATATCATGGACAGTGTTGTTGAAGAGACTGTTCATGAAATATTTACTACTTGTCTACGAATTAGTAAAAGTAGTAGAAATAGACTGTTGAGTCTATCTCTGTGTTTTAGTCTGCTTTATTGACCTGTGTCTGTTCTTTTGCTCTGACCTAGCCTTCCTGATATAGCTTTATATGAACTTTATATAACTTAATATGAATCTTTCTCTTCCTCCACTTCCTCCTACATTATTTTATCTACTCTATCTCTTTAATCTTTTCATATAAACTATAGAGATTTCATAACTACTTATTAAAGAGTTCACAGGGAGTGTTAAATGGAGTGTTTTGATTGAGTCTGCAGACTGCTTTAGGAAAAGTAGCATCTCAGAAAGTTTAGGACTTCAAGCCCAGAAAGACAGAGTGGGAATGCACAACTCTTTTACCATAGTATTTTACTTTACCTTCTACCAATGTGTATATGTTTTGTTAAAATCACAACTAGATATTTCACTTTTTTTTTCTGCTTTATCTAAACATGCAGTTGTTTCTTTCATGAACAACTTAAGAAAGGAAAGATTTATTGTGGCTCATAGTATCAGAAATTTTACCCATAGTTTCATGGCTTTCTTGACCCTAGACCCAAGCAGAGGCAGAACTTCATGGAGAAAGGAATCTATGGCTGACTGGAAGAAGAAAAAAATGAAGGATCAGGTCTCAGTTAAATCTGTTAAAGGTGCTTTTCACATTCAGGAAGGCTCCACTCGTCAGCTTGCACTTAATACATTCCAGCTCGCTAGCTACTGCCTTCAACAAGCCCCAACAGCTGGGATCACAGATCCCATAGCTCCATCTGCACAGAACATTTTATATTTAAACTATAAAACTAAATTTTTTTCTTGTGATTTTGCCTTTTGCAAAGTTTTAGTTCCAGAATATTTTGCAGAGGGGAAAAGGGTCAATTTCTTGTAACTGGCTAATTAATTATATCATTGGAAAGCAGAAACAATTTTTAAAAATTTGAATCTTATTACTAACTCATTGTCTATTTGTCCTAAACCCATAAGGCTGAAAAATTACAATAACAAAAGATTAAATCACTCATTTGTTCCTTATAATAGTGGAAAAAAATCCATTCCTTTCACCCAGAACCTACCATTTCTTGCATGTAATCTTTATTGTCATGAACAAGTGTTAGGCATTTATTGCTTTGTATTTGTATTCTGCCTTGTCATTGGAATTTTCAATGTCAAGTCTAATGAGGCTGTAGACATTATTACTTACCTTCTTATGTAAATAAGCCTTTCATTTGACAATAGTGGTTCATAGTTCTTTAAGTTATTGGGCTTTATTGTTGATATTTGTGTAAAGTTAAAATCTATACTCATAGGAGATACTGACTCCTGGGATTCCTTCTTGGTCCAACTGATTTTGCTACTAAAGTAGTCCTCAAGGAAGCCTTAAGAAATCATGTTTATGCTTTAATTTTCTGGAGATTGTAGAGATTTGATTTTATTTGTCATGTGGTAGACTGCCCCAGAAACAATTTTTTTTAGAAAGTGATGTGTTACTTCAGTTTCCCAGTTATTTGTGTCTATTTAGCATATTTCTCACAAAAAAATAAATATGTATTCTCTATTAGTTTTATTGTATTGTGTATTTCAAGTTTTGATTTTTTACCAAAATCGTCAGGGTTATGAGTATATGTTCAACACATACTCCCTAGTTATTCTTTGAGCCAACGGATTAATAAGCCTGCCTTTATGTCTAACATTAGACACTTCTTTCTTGTCCGTGTCCTTGAGTAATCTGCTCACAGGATTATTATGCTGCCTAATTTTAGAGTCATTTCTAAAGAAGGAACTTCAATTGAGAAAATTTTCTTACTAGATTGGCCTGTGCACAGGCTTGTGGTGCAGTTTCTTATTTCGTGATGAAGAAGGTCCCAGCCCACTGTGGGTGGTGCTCCCCCTAGGCAGGCGATCCTGGGGTACACAGTGAGAAAACAAACCAAGAAAGGCACTTTTGGTCATGGTGCTTTATTAGAGCAGGAGAAGCCACAGACAGTCATAAATTTCTTCATGTTTCAAAGAACAAGATGCCAATTATATTCTATCATTTTCCTGTTTTCTGCTCCACTGTTTTTTGGCTCTAATTTTTATAACTACTTTTCTTAAATTGCTTTAAACTTATATGGGTTGTCCTTCTGTAATTTTCTCAGGTGCACATTTAGGCACCACTTTCTGTCATTCTTTTTTAATCAATGCAATTTCATGCTATAGTTTATAAATGCTATAAATTTCTTTCTTTTATTTGCTCCATATAATACTTTATAGTATCTGGATAGGGAAGACAAAGGATATTGCTTACCAAAAACTGAGAAAAATTTATGCATCTTTGTATTATAAAGATGTTATTATGATTTCAATATGATCTGAAGGCATGCTTTTAGTGTTTTTAAAATGAATCAAATGATATGTCTGTCTTTGTGAGTGTTCCACAATAACTAGGCTAGAGTGGGTACAGTTTATGCCAGCACCATCCATGTCAATGGCATCTTCCCTGGACCAGACTTGTGAATTTCTAGCTGTGGAAAGAGGGTGCAATTGTGAAATTAAGTTTATTTTCTATTTGGTGTTTTTGAAGCTTCATAAATTTTCATATTAGGTATTTAATTTTGAAGAGCAAGTGTGTTCTTCAATAAGTGACCTTAGGAAAAACATGGAATTTTTAATCATAACTTCCTGTTGTTTTTAATTTTCTGTATTATAAGTAATATTTATTATCAGTATTATCAATATTCCCTTGCTAGCAATCCATAAAGACACAGACACCTGTTATATTTTAAAATAGCCTTAGTTAACCTGGGGAAGTGCAGACATTAATCCTCTAAACCACTTCCCATAGTGGGGCAGGTATGGAATACCTATCCCAATCCCATGCCATCTGCTTCTAATAATTTCTATTAAGATACCTCCCATCCATAATTCCAAATACTTGCTAATGTTCTTTATCTGGGCCAAGTCTTCCATTCACGTTGCCTCCACCTAACCCATAATGGTCTTTTTATTCTCTTCCTCAGGCCCCTCTTCTTTTTTTCTTCCTCTTTTTCCTTTTTTCCCCTCTTTTTCTTTGTCCGTCTCCCTCTTAGCCACACCTCTGTCTCATTTGCCCTACCCAGGTATGTGACCTTTTATTAATTAGCATCAAAATACATCAGACCATCCGCTAAGAACTTTACTTTTTGATGAGTGTCTACACATCCATGCCATCTTTCCTCTGATTCACGGCAGTGAGAGAATTTCATTATTACAACTACCAATGATAGCCTATTACATTGATTTATGTAAGATAATATTTTCATAATTTACAGTTGAGTTTTTGTTTGACTGTTTGTGTTTGGTCTTCTTTATGCAGTTTTTTACTTAAAAAAATTAGACCAATCAATCATAAAGCGACTGTTGAATGTCTTTCATTATGTGTACTGTCCTTATGGTAATTTGGCATTCATTGCTTTGGGTCTTTTTTTTTTTTTTTAATTGGGGTTTCTCTGGTTTCAGACACACATTTTAAAAATGATTATATTTTCCTCTCTTTCTAGCGTTCCTAATTTATGTTTGCAATAATTTCACAGGCTGAAATACCATCTGACTTGCCAGTCTTGTCCTGCAGAACAGTGTCTCCCTTCCACACACCTACCTCTAGATCCATACTGTTCACTGTACTTCCATATAGCTTGTTGTCTCCAATGGCATTGTCACAGTATTTTACATCAAATTGTACTGGACTAGATGAAAGGTTTAGTAGGAAGTGTGCCTCACCTCCATGCTTTTTGGCTCATTTTCCCCCTCATCTTGTGCCGTTCCCACACGATCCTCTTATAACATACTGTACAAGATAGATTTGTTGCACTCAGTTCAGTCTCTTCTTTCATTGACTTGATCTTTTTCACCCTCCCTTTTTTGTAATATGTTTGTCTTTTACTCACATTTGAAGGAAAAATTTCCATGTCACAAAGCCAAAATTTTTACATTTTTTCTTTAAAAATCTAAATATACACGATGACAATAGTAATGCACAGTTTTGTGTGAAAAACAAAATATAAATCTTACCTTTGCTTTTAAATTCTTTTTTTACCTTTACATATACATTTTTATTATTACACATATATACAATAAACTACGTACAGCAAGAAGGACCATGAAACGATTAGGAAATATATAAATGTTATATCCATAGTGATTTGCCTATTTGTATTTGGAAACCCTGGAGAAAACATCTTTCCTATCTTGGTGAGTTTACAATTCTGAATGTAAAGCAATATCTATCATATCTTATATCTATCAACCTAAAATCACCTATCTAGCCTTAAAAAACCATAACGCCTGTGGTACTGAGCTTAATTGCAAAACTAAACCAGTCTTCAACCTCATTAGAGACTTGAGAAGGAATAAAATTAATTATCTGAGTAAACACGAAGTGCAAGTTAGCAGCTTCCAAAATGAGAAAATTAGAGACAGTTCGCTGCCCGGACAGTCACCTAAAACTCTCTACAGTGTTGGAGCATCATCTTCAGCCTTCTGGCCCATTATATCTGGCAGACATATTTGTGAAGCAGGAACTATTGAGGACTTGCTTACCCTGTCTTGGCAGAGTTTGGCCGTTGACTCTGCATCTTTCCAAAGTTGCCCGCTTTTAGGCAGAATTCAGTGTCAGCGACAGAAACAAAGACATTTTGCCCAGTGGCTAGTTTGCCTACATTTGAAGCCATCTCCATAAGGAGGTTAATTTATGCTCATCATTTTCTTTGAGGTAGACTGTTGTTGCCAGGAGTTAACCTGTCATATTGTCAAAGATGCCTAAGATCATAAAAACATCTTTAAATGTCACATTCTGTAGGACTCTGAGGTATTTGAAGACCTTATCTAACTATTTCACCTTATCTATCTATATATCTATTTGTTAAACCTAGGGTGTATAGTTTTGTGATAAAAATAGACTGATAATTGACATGACCATGAGTTACCTTTGTTCTTAATGATGAGGGCCATTCTCTATTTCCCAGTTGGTTTTTTTTTTCAAGACTCTCCCTTTTAGCTTTTGTGTAAGATTCTAAACACTGCCTGAGTGTGAATACTTTTGGTTTTGTTTGTTTGTTTTTTGTCTTACTCCATGTTGGCTGTGCCTGTGTCTGTGACTATAGGTCTGCGCATCACTAACTGTGAACATCTCACAGACATTTAGCTTCAGATCAATTTACTTATTTAACACAGCTTATTCTCTCAACCACAAGATTCTGATAAGTGATCATAGGCATATTTATTTTGCAGGTTTTGGATCTGTCATTCCTTTGATTCTTCTTAAAGGACTTCTTCATGTCAAGTGCCCCATTATGCTCCCATTATGCACAGCTTCTTTAAAAGAGTCCCAGACTTGAGTCCACCAGTATCTCTCCAGTTGGATTGACCTTTCTGCATCTGCTCATCTCTCCAGACTTAGAGAGGCATTTCTGAGATGGTGCAATGAGCCACTGATTCCAGTGTACTTTAATTTTTTTTAGAAGGATGGAAATGATTTTTAAATTTTATGCATGTCAGGGCTAAAGAAAAGCAGCCATTAATTTTGAATTGTTTATTTACTTAGAGATATTACACACAAAAGTGTACTTGTCAAAGCATCTAACTACTATTAGTGTGGTGAGTCTAATTAAATAATTTATTTATTGATTGATTCACTTTACATGCTGATTGCAGTCCCTTCCCAGTCTCCCTCTCATATACCCCTCTCCCCATTCTTGCCTCTCTTTCCTCTTAGACAAGTTGGAGGTCTCCCATGGGTACTAATATGCTCTGGCACGTTAAGTCCCTACAGAACCAAGTGCACCCTCTCCCACTGCGGCCAGACAAGGCAGGCTGGTTAGGTGAACAGGGCAAAAAGGAAGGTATCAAAATTGGAGAGGACATTGGCTTCAGTTGGCAGATCTACATAAAGACCAAGCTGTGCATCTGCTACATATGTGCAGGGGGCTTAGGACCAGTCTGTGCATGGTCTCTGGTTTGTGGTTCAGTCTCTTGAGTCTCCGTGGGCCCAGGTTAGCTGACTCTCTGGGTCTTCTTATGCTGTCTTTGATGCATCTAGCTCCCTCAATCCTTCTTCCCCACTCTTGCATAGGACTCCCAAAGCTCTGTCTAATGTTTGGTTGTAGGTCTCTGCATCTGTTTCCATCAGCTGCTGGGTAAAGCCTATTGCAGGAGTTATGCTACACTCTTGTCTACAAGCATAGCAGAGTAACATTAATGATGTCAGGGATTGATTCTCTCCTATCGAAGTCTCAAGTAGGGCCAATCTTTAGTTGGCCATTCCCTCAATCTTTGTTCCATTTTTGTTCCTGCACATTTTATAGGCAGGACAAATTTGGGGTCAAAGGTTTTGTGGCTTATTATCCTTATCCCTTTTTTAAAGTCCTGCTTGGCTACAAAGATGACCCCCCCCCATAGATTTTCTGGGGCCTCCCCTATTCCAGGTCTCTAGCAAATCCCAGAGATGCTTTCTGTCTCTCCCCTCAAAGATTGGTCCTTGAGTGTTTGGGACCAGCCTTCTGGGTGATGAGTTTGTTTCATTTTATATCATTACTTTTTATTTTAAAGTTTTGTTTGTCTTTTTGGTTATTTAATCTACATTTTAATTTTTTATTTTATTTCAAAAGTATAATTATATCATTTTTGTTCCCCTTTCTCCATCCAAACCATCTCATATACCCTTCTTTGCTCTCTATCAAAAATGTTGCTACATGCATATAGGTATATTTATATACATATGTATTCCTAAATATACCTGTTCAGTCTGAACTGTGTTATTTGTTTGTTTGTTTTCAGGGTTGACCATTTTGTATTGGATAACTAATTGGTATGTTCTTCCCTGGAGAAGACTGTTGTCCTTCTCTCAGCATTCTGTAGTTGCCTTTAGTTCTTTGTGTAGGGTGAAGGCTTCCTGGCCTTTCCCTGTTCACATTAGCATGCCTTTGCTGTCATCCTCATTAAGCTCATGTTTAGACAGTCATATTGGTGTCTCTTTATGAATGTACTTTCTGACATTACTGGGAGACACAGTCTCTCACCAAACTCCCTGATTCTTTGGTACTTGCAATCTTTCTTTCCACTCTTCTGCAATGTTTCCTCTGCCTAGGGTTCTGTCGTCTTTTGTAGATGTATCCATTGGGACAGAGCCCCAAAACTCTGCATTTTGATTAATTATGGTTTCCTCTAATGTTCTCCATCTCTTTAAAAAAAAAGAAGTTTCTTTGATGAAGTGTGAGGATTGCACTCATCTGTGGGCAGAGGGACAAACTTTGAGAATGTACTTAGGGATTATGTTGGTTAAGTAAAATGGTGACTGTAGGTTCTCCACAAAGATCTTGGACTTAACTATGTATTTGCCTAGGTTTTTAGGCCAAAATATGATTAATTTCTTGTTGAATGGGCCTTAAGTTTAACTGAAGAGCTTTTGGCTACTACCAAGGTGGTATTCATGCCACTAGTGCATCCAAAGGACTATGGTTCCATGTTGGGCATTGTTGTGGCTCCTAGGCGTCATACCTGGGTAGGACTGTTGGTTGTCTTCCTCATTTGAAAGCTGGCATGTTGCCTTTTGAACTGAGACTCAGGGAGGAGGCATTCAAGTCAGTTCCTGCTCATGTTCTCTGTTACCTGTGCCATGTCCATGGTGTCCACTGCACTGAAGAGTTACCTGTTTCATCTTGGGGGCAATCACAGGCAATAATAATAGAGTATATGTTTTTGAAGTCATTTTGACAATCCTGATCAACAATACAAAATATGGATTCTTTATGTTGAGTTTTTGTTAGGTGATCATTAGCTTTTGGAGGAGGCACTTTCCAACTAGATGAGAAAAGTTCACTCAAACTAATCATGTTAAAGAACTGGACACTGACATTAGATCAGACCTGACAGGATTCATTCTTCTCAGCATGCTGGACAGTGACATTCTGCATCATTCATGTTCTAGCACCAAGTGCTTCAGTTGCTGTTCCTCATCAACAAGACAGCTCCCAAGACACCTTTGAAGAAAGCTTCCAGTCCAGTCCCATTTGACCCAGCATTTAAGACTATCCTACACAGGACTCTAATTAAGCCTGAAATTTCTCAACATTTAGAAACTGGACCACAAATGCTATTACTAGCTTATTTAACTACTTCCCCAAAATTATTTGGGCCCCTGGAAAGGCATTATTCATTCCAAATCAGCTGGAAGAAACCTTAAGAGAATGATGTCCCATCTCCTTTAAGGGGGGCTTGGGTAGGTTTTTGGTTGCTTTCTTGGGCTATAGAGGGGTATTTTCAATGGGAGTTGGTTATAAGTTATTATTGATTTTATTTAGAAAGAAAACAAGATTGGAATCAGCTATTTCTCTCTTCCATTCTTAGGATTAGAGATAGAGGTTGAAAAGAAAGAAGGAGAAATATATAAATATGTAGGAAAGCTTGAACAAAAGTAGAATAGTGAATCTAGTCCTCAACTTAGTGCCTCAATTGTCACTCACAAGGTTATTTTTAATTTATTGGTATAGAATTTTGTATATAGATACAAAATAAGTTTAATTTAAAATACAGTGGTATAGAATTGAAATGTAAGATTATTCTTCATTATATATATATATATAACTACTTTATTATGAGGTATTGTGCCCATATAACTCAATTATAATACAAGGTTTATTTCCAATACTTTGAAAGTGCTATTACAGGCTGTTTAGGATAAATAAGTTAGAGAAATTAATTGTTAGTTGATTAAATCATGGGCATATCAATTACTAGCCTACTTTTATCACAAGAATATATATCTTAGGTGCAACAGATAGATATGATTCTATAGAAAGATAAGGTAAAATAGATAAGGTCTTCAAAAATCTCAAAGACATACAAAATATGGAATTTAAAAATGCTTTTATTATTTTAAAGATTCACTGACAATGAAATAGGTTAACTCCTGGTAACATCCATCCTACCTCAAAGAGGATGATAAGCATCAAAGAACCTCCTTATGGAGATTGCTTTAGATGTGGCAACCAAGCCAATAGGCAAAATGTCCTTATTTCTACCACAGAAAGAATCCTTCCTAAAATAGGGCAAGTTTGGATGCAGGGAGAGTCGATGGCCAGACTCTGCCAAGGCAAGGTAAGCAAGTCCTCAATAGTTCCTGTCTCACACATATGTATGTCAGATGTATTGGGCCAGAAGGCTGAAGAGGATGCTCCAATGTTATAGAGAGTTTTGGGTGACTATTCAGGTAGCAAACTGTCTCTGTCATCTTCTCATTTGTAAAGCTACTAACCTGCATTCCTGGTATATTCAAGTAATCAAGTTTATTCATTCTCATGTCTCTGATGTAGTTGAAAAGTTTTACAGTTAAGCTTAGTTCTTTAGGGGTTAAGATGTTTTTAGGTTTAGATAGATGTTTTAAGTTGATAATGATGAGATATGCTAAATATTGATTTACCCCCAGAATTTTAGATGCACCAAGATAGGAAAGATGTTTTCTTCAAGGCTGCCAAATAAAAATAGCCAAAAAAGCTAAGAATGTAACTTTTATATAATCCAGATTGTACCATGGTTCTTCTTGTTATAGTTTATTGAATATATGTGTAATAATATAAATGTATATGTAAAATAAATAAAATATTTAATAAAAAATAAAAAAACTAATCATGTGTATTTATATGCAGACTTATGTATATTATAAAGCTTTTTTTAGGTAAATAGTCAATAGTATGATTCCTTTGGAATTTTCAGATAGCATTACTCTAATTTCACCATCTTCTTCTGAACTTATCCTCCATTCCACTCCCTAACTAAAGCCACTTTTTTTCATATTTCCCAGACCAGATCACCTATACCCTGTTATTTCCCTCTCTATTGTTCCCCAACTCCTGTACCCGGCAATGATCCCTTTGTACTTTCATGGTTTCTTCAGTTACTCCATGCTGTATGTAAACATATGAAATTTGGAGCTAGAAGTCTCTGATGAGAGACAAAATTCAGCATTCCTCTCTCTAGCTCTGGGTTACCTCACTATGATCTATTCTAGTTCTATCCACTAAGCTTGTGATTCTTTTCTTTACAGCTATTATGCATAGAGTAACAATGAACATGCCTGTTCCAGTATCTGGGGAGTGGGATATTGAGTCCTTTGAGTATATGCCAAGGAGTGGTATGGCTATGATTTTTTAATGGCAGCATTTATAGTTTTCTTTGTGAATGCATTCTATCTGTAAAACCTAAGCAGTATAAATGCAAAATGTATACATATCAACCTATATTCTATTGGTTCTTAGAACTAGAAACCAAGGGTTTACCTGGGATTAATTAAAGGTTTTATTTATTGCATGATTCTTAAACTATTGTCTGGTAGATATTTGTATATCTATTTGCTGCAAGCCTATTCATAATGTATACATGTGTATGATTTAAGTTTATAATTAAATCATAATAATTTTAGTGAAGAATAGAATAACATTTTGAGTTTTAAAATGAATTATAAAAAGAAATAAGATGACTAGAATGGCTACAAGATGTCAATACAATGTTGCAGCAAATTTATAATTTTTCAACCTAATAAATTTGTTGTTATTGATGGTCTCTATAAAGGTCAATCCTGCCTTCGTGACCTTTCAGTTTCAAAAAACTCTGAAAACTATCATGATAGTGTCTGAGGAAAAAGTAGCTTCTGTATTTTGTGTACAGACATAACGTGTAAGCTAAATCCAACAGTATTTTAATACATTAAAGAAAAAAACATGAATATCTGGATTCCCTGATTTAACGTTGCCCAAATGGAATAGCAATGACTCTCCCAAATCCCCTATAAATGTCTACAGTTGAGTCTTTTTTCTTTCAATGAGGATATGCTAATGTTTATATATTATACTCTGTTACATTCTGCACTATGTATGTAACAGATAGCCTTTTGTTATTAGTGAATGTAATTCTGAGATGAACTCAAGCGAGCAATGCATTTTCTGGATTCAAACATTGCTCTAGTGGATTATTCTGATACTATTCATTTTCCTTTGCCACACAGATGTGTCTCTAACCTCACAGATGTGAATGACCTATACCTCTAGCATTTTTTTTTTTTGGAAATTATCAACATAGAAATTACATGAATATAAAAACAAATGTTGGAAATCATTTTATTTAATTGTATAATCAAGTAGACTTTTTAATGATATATGTAATTTTAAAATAGAGCTAGAGCATGTGCAAATGATAGGAAAATTTCTGTACTTGAGTTTGTAAAAAATCCCAAATGTTAAGAAATATCTCAGATGAGTAATGTGGTTTTAGAAACACAGCTTAAGAACAAAATTGAATTTGTGGTGCTTTGATTAATATAAATGACAGGATAAAAAACAGGCCAGATTATCAGCCATATTATACATATGCAATGCTGACTTTGTACATGTTTAAAATTATCCTTTCTAGATGTCGCTGGCATTGTGAAACATTCAGCAAACAGAGGTTTCTCACTGACAGTTTATGGCCTTATTCACAAGTTAATATTGTAGAATCTATTACTTGTAATGTCAAGTGGGAGGATATGGTAATAAAATTTATTTTAAAACTACTTAAAATGAGCTACTAAAAAATTTAAAAGCCTTTACAAAGGATTTGTACAAAGTTTTCATTAGTATATGCTAATCTCAAATTATGTAAGTTTCATTATGAATTTTCTACAGATATATAATGTGTTTTTAATTTTCTTATTAAATATTTTATATTTTACATCTACATTTATATTATTATGCATATATACAGTAAATTACCTATAGCAAGAAGAATCATGACACAATCAGGAATTATATAAATGTTATGTTTTTAGTGTTTTGGCTATTTGTATTTGGCAGCTTTGAAGAAAACATCTTTGCTATCTTGTGTGTCTAAAATTCTGAATGTAAATCCGTATCTATCATATCTTGTCATCATAAACTTAAAACATCTATCTAGACCTTAAAACATCTTAACCCCTAAACAACTAAGCTTAACTGTAAAACTAACCTATCTGGTCTTCAGCCCTACCAGAGACTTGAGGAATTAAATTGGTTACCTGAATATATCAGAAGTTTTAATAATACTCATGTCCTCATTATTTTCATTTGGTCGTTCTCACTTTTTTTTTTCTGACAAGCCCTCTTTCATCTTTTTTTTTTTTTTTGTATGTTACTTAACTGATTTTCATCAGTGCTATTTACTGCCATGTGTGTGGGAGTTTGTTTTCAAAATATTTTCATTATTATGGCAAAGTGAAATTCAGATAAAGTTCTGCATTAGTTATTTTTCCTGGCCTTGTTCAAAATTTATCATAAACAACTTAGAGACTGATTCCATATATCTTCACATAGGGGGATAACAAAGTAAAAGTCCTAGCAGCCAAAAAGAAAGGGCAATGTTGGTTTTCAACAGGCTTGATTCTTTTTCTCTGTCTCTCTGTCTCTGTCTGTCTCTGTCTCTGTCTCTCTGTGTCTGTGTCTGTGTCTGTCTCTGTCTCTGTCTCTGTCTCTGTCTCTCTCTCTCTCTCAGCCATTTATTTATCTCATGACCTCATTCCATAAAACTATCCTCACTCAAGGCAGTTCTTCATTTATTTAGTAAAGCCTGTCTGATGCATACACAACATACCCAGATATCAATGTAATCATAATCAACAATCAAAATCTGGGCATTTCTTTTTTATTACAGTTGTTGACTGTCATTTGTATTGATTTTGATAAGATTGCTATTGCCAGGATAAGCGCTAAGTTCTATTTTCTCTACATAAATATGCTCCTCTGATATTTAAGGCTTGGAAGCAGACATTGTACTGTGCTGACTTCCCCATATTAACTCCAACGGTAATACTATGTAGTCAGGGCTCTGGTTGTCCCACATCACCAGGGAGGCTGACCAAGCTATTGGAATCACAGAGGACACCAAAGCCAGAAAATATGATCCAGAACTGTTATCTGTTGTTGTTTATTAATTAAGATCTGTTCTAAATTAAAATTCAAAATCCATTTTATTATATTTTTGTTTGTTTATTTGTTTCCTGGATGTTTAGTAAATACAGCTGTGGGCAAGATCAACATTAATACTTAAGTCTATGGAAAAGATTTCACAGGCTTTTCTCAGATATCTGTGTTTCTAAAGTTGAAATAGATAAAGAGCTTGGTAAAAATGACAAGCTGCACTCTGGAATAAACTACTTAGTTTCTCCAGAAATTTCAATAATATAATAATATAAATGTATGAGGATTATAACTTGACAATATTAAAAGCAGTCCTGAAATTTTACTTTCATTCAAAAGTATTGGATTTTCCATTATTCTCTCATAGTCAAATTTAATAGGAACTCAACACTTTCTAGCACATTTTTGCTGTCAGCTTTTGTTGTAATAATCAGGAAAGTCATTCAAACCAGGCAGCTCTGTTGCCTTGGTAACATGTTTCCTTCCCCTGTTCATCCCATTACAGATAGGGGTCCATTTAGCCATACAGAGTCATGTGGATTGTGTTCTCTAAAGGATGCTTGGAACCTGTCATACCTGAGGAATGAGCATCACTTGTAGAAGAAATATCTCTGTATAGAACAACATAGGGCAGAGAGTGAAATGTGATTGCATAGACCCTGGGAAATGGTCACTCCCGGAACACTGAGCATTCTTGAAGCAAGCGCTTAGATGATGCATGATATGCACAGGAACAAACACAGCTCAAGCCTCACACAGATTCATGGTCTAGTAGGAGAAAAAAAAAATCAAGCCAAACACAGGCTGATAATAATTTCCCATGATAGAAACAAAAGGTATTCTGTTTTCCTGTTACAGTGAGCCACGGTGATATGAGACAGTTCATTCATATGTCTAGCATACAATGTGCTCACCAAAGCCTTAGTATGAATATGTGCTTGTGTCTGTGTATATGTCTGCATGTGCTCTGTGGCAGAAAATTTCAAATTCTAAAAGTATGTTGGGTGGAACAGATGTTAGTTTGTCAATGAGGCAGTTCACTTGGTCAGGATTCAAAAGCACATTCACTTGTTTTGAACAGCTGTGTTGTAAAATCAGGCTGCCCAGTTTGAATAGAAGTTTTCTCTGGAATATTCTCAAATGTCCCTGTCGAAGGACATGTGGGCAGAAGTAGCCAGGATTTTAGGCTGCTGACAGGCGTCAAAGAATGCATGTTGGAGCCTCAGCGTGCTCCAATCAGAAACAAGTTTGCCTTTCAGTTTTGGGCTGCCAATGCCCTGCATTCTTTTGAGCACTTGAGGCATGCACATACAACTCCTTTACAATTAGAGTGTATGTACCACAGGACTTCAACAGTACCACACCTTCTTGCCTCTGCACAGAAGCCATGCAGTGTATGTGCCCAGGAATAAAGCTATCATGCATATGCACAGGTTCCAACAGCTTAACAACTAAATAGCAATTTATTTCAAATGGATTTGTTTTACTGAGTTATGATCTTGTGATTAATTGTCAAGCAATAAAAGCAAACTCAAAGAGAACATGAGTAGTGTTGATGTACTAATTTAAATATTAGATAAGCTATCTCTTCATATGAAAAAATGGAATGATTAGGACTCTGCCTTGGGCTGAGTGATAACCAGTTTGTGAACAGTGGGACATATGTCTTTTTATTTTCTAGGTGTCTGGAGATGGCTTTGAATATACTCTTCTACTGCTTCCCGTTTTCTGCTTCTGAAAATTCTATCATTTTTATTTAACCAGTAAGACTTTTCTATCCTAATTTAATAGTATGCCATCTCTATGTCTAATTATATTTTGATTTGGGGACCTCTTTAGTATGTTTACTCTAGGATTTTGACACTTACACAGCAAATAGTACTTGACAACATGTCAAATAATAAACATTTTGCTAGAGGGGTAGGCTTACTACTAAAACCCATACAAAGCTGAAGATTTCATATGGCGTAGACTTTAAATGTCCTCTAAGGCTGACATATGAATGCTTGGTCCCAAGCCCTTGGAGATGGTAGAACTGTTAAGAGGTGGAGGCACAGTAGAACACATTAGGTCATTGCAGGAATATCCTTGAAGGGTCACAGGGGCCTCTGCTCTTTCCTTTACTTTTTTCTTCCTGAATGCATCCCATGACATGATTAGATTCCGCTACTGTTTACTTCTGCCCTAGTACACCTTCCCCCACAAGATTGACCACAGCAGTAACAACCAACCATGCACTGAAAACCTTTAATATTGTGACCAGGAGAAGCTCTGAGTCTCTTGTTTTTGGCACTTCCTCTGGATATGTCGATGAAAGAAAAAAGTCTCTTGCTCCAGTCTTACTTGTGAAAAGAAAAATGTAGATGCTTGGATTTTCTCTCAGGCCCATTATATAGGCATGGAAGCCCTTCTATTGCTCCATCACTGCTGGATGTGGTTTTCTGTAGAGCTTTCCCTTTGTTATGAAGAGATGTGGAGGGAGTACTTTCATGATGTGGCAAGAGTACTACACTTATCTGGGGATATAAAGACAAGTTTTCAGAACGTAGTTAGGGATTCTGCTGGCTTAGTAAAGAGGTGGCTGTAAGTTTCCCTCTGAGAGTTTTCCAGCAACAGACAGGAATACTCTCTCATGGAAAAGATCTTAAGTCTAGTTTTAGAGCTGTTGGGGAAAGTCCAGGAGGCCTTAGCCCTACATAAAGAACTAGACACAATTCAGGAATGTTGAGAGGGGAAGAAAGTAATGAAGAAAGAGACCATGAATTTAAGAGTAAAAAGAGGAATTTGAGAGGCTTGGTGGGAGAAAAGGGAAGGGAAAAATGATGTAATCATATTAGTCTCTCAAATAAAAAAAGAGAACTAATTATATAAAAAAGCAACAACTCAATACATTGCAATGTTTTAATGGCGTTCTTATACTATATTCTGTAATGAATGTATATTCTGTGATTGGGCAAACACAGTGTTGGTACTAGTTTGTAATATTTTGAAATGCTTCTAAAAGTGACATGCAAAACAACAGTAAGGCTCCTAACACAGACCAAAAAAAAAAAAAAAAAAAAAAAAAAAAAAATTGAAGCTTATTTGTAAAACACTGTAAAAAGAAAAGCATTATCATTCCAGACTAACTATTGAAAACTCAGTCATTGGTTGAACGTAACGTCACATTATGAGAAAACAGTGACACACAGAGCTGTCTCTTATGGGGCTTAGAAACCAATACTGGCCAAATACTCTAGAGAAATTTTACAGGGATTTTCTTATCTCAAGGAAATGAGACTTATACCATGTAGGGCATAGGAATTGTAAATATTGCTGTGAGACTCCTGTTTGCATTACACGACTGACCAATTTCAAGCAGGCTACAGTTATTTATAGTGAAAACACATTATCACATACACTCACTAATATTAGTAACAGTAATATCAAGAGTGTAATTTTATAGGATATTGAGATTTCCATACTCCTTCAAGAGCATTTGTGTCTATTTTACCTTGAGATAAGTGTCTGGGTTTGGGTTGAGCAATGGCTAGAGCACCTCTCATCTAGTGATTCCTTAGATAGATGCTGAGACGGGCTTGTCTAGAATAATGTTCCCCTTTCCTTTCTTTCTATGTTAGGAATTTACAATAGCTGTAAATGGACAGACACGGTTTCAGATAATCCAAAGTGATATAATTGGCATCATTTTCATTTTTGAAGTCTTCATTAGATATGTATCACGTCTTTCTTCTTGTTGACCTACTGTCTTTCTAAGAAGACCACACATTTTGTCAACAATCTGCGGGATAGTTAAATTTTGTTTGTTTGCTTGACTGATTGATGTTAAGACATCTTAAACAATGTCAGCTAGGTTCAAACTATGGAGCTAGAAGATGATCTTGGATTTCTGATGCCCCTGTCTCTCCCACCAGAATGCTTGCATTATCAGCACACACCCAGCTCTATTAAATGTGCAACAGCTTACCTATCAGGTTTTTGTTTTTAATAGAAAACATTTTTGGAAAAAAATGAAGTTAATAACTCCTTACTTTTAAGAGTTGCAAAAGACTGGGGGGTAAAGGCGCTGATACCTAATTTAACATGTGTGTTCTCTCTAAGTTACTAAGCCAAGACTACTTCATAGATGTCCTTAGTTAGTGGTTATTATAACAAGGAATTAAAACTATATTTTAGTATTAATAATTTCATGTACTTTTTGAAAATTTACAAAATGCGTGAGTGTGTATGAATGAATGAATCATAATATTAGAATGTATAGAGTGCATGTCAGCATAGCATTTGACCAGTTGTCATTGAAGGTGCAAGGGGACAGAGTTGATCAGAACACCAGAGTCCCTGCTTACAACAAGGAGAGAACTTGATTACTGAAACACATTCACCCTGACAACTCTAGCAACCAGAGACCAAGACAGTTGCCTTCTAGTATTTGCAGAAGAGTGAGAGGGAGGTTCTGAAGCTTCTCTGATTTCTATCCCTGAGCTGTGACTATATAACTGAACCAAAAGTAGAAACTGCAGGGGTGAGGATGCAGAAAGAAAATAGAATGCAGGGGAATTCCTCCTGGGCTTTGCAGAAAGAAGGCTCCTAGGCCAGTTTCAGTACTTAGATTCTTTGTGCTAATGTTGCTATTAAATGCTACTCTTTGACTGATATCAACTATAACAAATTCTAAACCAATGCAATCCATGATATGGGAGTTTTTATTCATCCAAACTTGGAAATTTTATTTTATCAGGAAATAATTTTTCATATAGTTTGGACATATGGCTTTTGTCATTTTTCCTATTTTTATTTTAAAATAGTCTCCAAATACAAATGTCATTTTACTGAATAAGAAGAGTGTTTCCCACTGATTATCATGCACAATGTACTCAATAACATCCTTGAAAAATATAAAGAGTATAAAGACAGTTGTAGAGTACTACAGGATTATAGATCTGAAAGGATAGGTAGAGTTGGAATTTTTTCATTGCCTGTGGACACCCTTTACTCATTCCATGTTCAAAGGGCTCATTCCCATTTAACTACATTTACAGCTCAGAACAGAGGAATAACCACATTGTGATGATTATCCACATTTATCTAATACCCATAAGTATGGGTATTATGCCTTCTTAGAGGAATAAGAGCAGGTTCTTAGAAGTGTTAGATCTCAGAGTTCTTGACACTACCACCTTATTTCAGTAGTATGGGGGTTGAAATTAGGTTTTTAAAAATTAAATTAGTGTTATACTATTTGAAATAATTATAATAACAACATGTCTCGGACCTGTAAATTAAAAATAAAAATAAAAGGGATGCAGACAGAATGGTAACATCCACCATTAATAGAGCAATGTCCTTAATAAGGGACATGATAAACAGATACAATGGCTATGATACGGCAAAGGATGCAGACACAATCTCCTATGTCAAGAGGGTCTTTGAATAATGGCTATGATATGGCACATGATACGGAGACACAAACACCTCTGTGCAGAGAGCAGATTTTCCAATAGTGAGTGAAATTCCCCAGAGGGAGAAACAGTTACTCCAAGTGTTAAGAAGCAGCCAAAGTGGGAGATTGCTATGCGATTGTCTGTGGCTTTCTACTTCAAAGGATTTCTTCAGGAAAACAACTAGAAAAAACTTTGCATTCTAACCAGGTGATAAATTATTCCAAGAACCTTACAAAACAATCTCTAAAAGGCATGTTTAAAAGGAAATATCAACTTATAAAAGTGAGTTTCTGATGAGTAAGACAGAAAACATCTGTGGTTATTGGCTTCATGTGGAAGCAAAGGAGACTGGCTTTAACTAAGAGTCTTGTATGGGCATTGGGCTATCTATACCCTTTATGGGGCTCTCCTGTAGCCTTCATGGGGCTTTCCTGTAGCCTTTATGGGGCTCTCCTATAGCTTTTATGGGGCTCTCCTGTACCCTTTATGGGGCTCTCCTGTACCCTTTATGGGGCTCTCCTGTAGCCTTCATGGGGTTCTCCTGTAGCCTTTATGGGGCTCTCCTGTACCTTTTATGGGGCTCTCCGGTAGCCTTTATGGGGCTCTCCTGTAGACTTTATGGGGCTCTCCTGTAGACTTTATGGGGCTCTCCTGTAGACTTTATGGGGCTCTCCTGTAGCCTTATGGGGCTATCCTGTAGCATTTATGGGGCTCTCCTGTAGACTTTATGGGGCTCTCCTGTAGCCTTATGGGGCTATCCTGTAGCCTTTAGAGGAGAGTCCATCCTTTTTGCACTGATCCTAAAAGAGGCTAGTCTAGAATTCACAGATTTTGTCTTTGTTATTCTCAAGAATGTGAGAGAAAGAATCAGAGGAATTCATCAGCGATCAGAGTTCGAAACCTCCCATGGATAGAGAAAGTCTCATCCCTCATGATACAACTGTCATTGCAGGCAAGTACAACACAGAGTATCATGAGCAAGTGTACGAAGAAGCAAAACCAACAAAGAAGGAACAAAGATTCTTGGTGGAAAAGTCTGACAAAGAAAGATAATAGCAGAAAAGTAGTGGAGTCATATTGTTAAAAGACAAATTAACTTTAGCCCCGAAACTCTGTAGAGACCAGACATGGAAGTTAAATTCACCAAGAGGAAATTACTCTTTTTGTGTGTGTGTGCTAAGACTCATATTCAGAGCCTTGCACATGTTAACCAGAGGGCTCATCAGGTGAAGACAACTGCTGCCAAGCCTGAAGACATAAGCTGGAGGCCTGGGACCCACAAAGTGGCCAGAGAGATCTCACCCCTGCAAGGCTCCCTCTAACACTCAGGCACACTCATCACAGACAAGTGGGGTGCACAGGTGGCTTCTGAGTCAGCACTCGCCTCTCTGGTGGAAGACCGAGTTTGGCTCACAACTACCTCTAAGTCCAACTCAAGGGCATCCAACGTCCTCTCTGGCCTCCTACACATACATGCACAAACACATGCAGACACACAATAAAAATAAAGAAGTAAATCTTAAAAAAGAACTACTGCTCCTGCTTTTTCTTAACAGATGATCAGACACTGATAAATTGCACTGATAGATTAAGATTATAATTATGCTATCATTTATCTGGGGTATTTTTTTTTTTTTTTTTTTTGTGAATCTACAAACGTTTTACGTGATTGTAAGTAGATTTCTCTAGTAGCAAATGACATATAGTATGCTGTATATACAATCTGTGTAATAATATTTTTAAAATTCAGGATGTTTTTAACTGATGAAATATGAACAAAGCATGAAATCGGTACTTATAGAACTAGATCTGTTTGCTCCAATTTAGGATGCCACTCACTGCAATGAATGGTGGTAAAGACAGTTTGATCAGGAAGGCCCAGCATTCATGGAGACTTGAGCTCTAGCTCTAGCTTCCTTAGGACAGGCCTAAGGTTATTTATGAGATGACGACTTAAGCACAGAGAAAGGTGACAGAAGGGGAAGTGGTTACTGCTCCGTTCAGGTACAACCAAACCTTGGAGTCCTTATGGGATACGTGTTTGGTTACGGCGTCGCAAGCCAGGAGCTACCACTGAGATGTTGCATGGTACAAGTTTTATTTATGGTTGGACCGAACTTACAGTTCCCATGGTAGAAGAAGAAAATAGCCCAGACCAGAAGTAGAAAGGTCCTTTTATGGAAAACCAGCAAGTGATTACAAAAGTAGAATTTTGCAGTTATGTTTTACTATCATGAGAAAAATACATATTATGGGTTTATGGTCAGACATGCTTTAGGTTTATAGTCAGATAGTTAATGTACTATGAAATATATTTATGGACAGTCAATTCTTAGAATAATGAAAACAATTTGCAATAGGTAATTCATAAGATTATTGAGAACAAACAAACAAACAAACAAACAAACAAAAACCAAGTTGACCTTTAGCTAACTTCATGATCAGAGAGGAGAAAAAGAAATAAATCAAACTCTACACTGCTAAACTAAAAAGAAATTGCAGTCAGCTATTCCTTGACAGTTCAAGACTGCAAAATTTACACAATCTTAGGCTGGTGTGCTTCATGCCTACGACAAAAGGCCAGCCCCTGACTTGTGTATAGCCCAAATGAAGAGTTGCTGGTATACTCAAAGTGTTTTTCAAGTCCTTGAAACATAACATCTCACAAGCACAATCTACAGCTGAGACAGTGAATTACTAATAGTGTTTAGCTCAGCATGTGTCCTCCAGAATCAGTTACCTTTAAAGACAAGTGAAGCTAGAAGGTCAATACAGTGATTTTTCAGTTTCAGTTACCTTTTCATTTGTTTGTTTTTGCTGTTGTTGTTGTTCTTGAGACAGGGTTTCTCTGTGTAGCCTTGGCTGTCCTGGACTCTCCTTGTCGATGAGGTTGACCTCAAACTCACAGTGATCCGCCTGCCTCTGCCTTTCTGAGTTCTGGGATTAAAGGCATGAGCCACCAGGCGCAGCTTTCAATTTCCATTTTGCATGTTGATCTCTCCCAGGGCTGAGGAGGTGCAATAAATTCCTTCTTCAGTGAGCTACAGTCCCAGTCATGCACATGATTATGATAAAGAAGGTGATTTGCTGTGCTGCTGAGCTATGATGGTTGTAAGGTGGGACATTCATTACATGTTTTTCCGTTGATATTTTGATCTTATAATGCAGTCATCAATAGCAAGAACATGGTAAATCAAAGAGCCTTTGAAAAAACAGGTATTTAGTTTAAATTTTCTGAAAACAGAGCAGCTAACTTAATGGAAGGAAAAAAGAAACTAATAAAAACACCTATACATTTAAAAATCAGGAGAAGTAGTTCAAAAAGAGGATATCATAATGGAAATATATGCAAATCTATACAAGTTGTCAGTATTTTAATATAGAAAATATGAGGAGACAAAGAACTGCATAGTCCTTAATGTGGTGGGTAAAAATGTAAAACTGGAAATTGGCATGAATGTTTTAAAAAGTGTAGTATAATAGAAAACAATGAAAACATGGATTAAAACTGTAAGCAATTGTACAATGGGGCTTCTATGAGGACATAGTAATTAAGGAAAAGGTTGAGAAAGCAAACACTGATTAAAGCATGGCTATTACTGAAAAGATTCTCAGTTCTTCTCTACAGTCACACACACACACATACACACACACATACACACACACACACACACACACACACACACACACACACACACACACACACACACACATACCAGAAAGACTGACCAAGCATCAGGAGAGAACTAGTATACTCCAAGGCACTTCTGCTGGAAGGTTCTCAGGCAAGGAGAATCTGTGCCTGAATTTTCCTCTGTATTTTCTAATTTTGAAGGAATACAAAATCTCTGTTAAACTTTAGAGATCATTTGCAGGTAGGGCTGCCAAGCACTGGGATACTGAAAGGTTATATATCAGGTAACAGTAAACTGGGACAAACAGATCCCCAAGGTAATAATCCTCAGCCCCAAAATGGTCTTGAATGTCAAAATTAGTTTAAATGTTCCAGGATGTTTGTGGTCACAGATGTATAGACAAAAGCAAGCATGAATCCTCTCTTGAGGTAAGAAGCATTACATCAGACATTAAGCTAGGTGTGTTGCATTCTTTTCCACCGTAACTGACACTCCCAATAAAATAAGAGCAAGAAAATATCAATTCAAAATGAGTAAAGCAGTAATTTTTCTATACACTAGACAATCAACAAGAGCCACAACAGCAAACCTGAACAATTGTCAGTACTCAGGTAGATCAAGTATTAGTTACTTCTTCCTTTTGTGTGAAAAGAAGAAACTTAAGGGAGCAGAGATGATTTTGGCTTTTACTTTGAGAGGACATCAGCCATCATGCAGGGAAGGAAAGACAGCAGGAAGCTGAGGCCGATGTTCACAATGCAGCCACAGTCAATAGGAAGGATGGGGATGCAGGCTATCCTGATGAGACCGGACAGGCTGTCGCCATTCAATGGGGGAAGATCCCCCCGTCAGAGGTCTAGGAGGATGTAATGTGAATAAATTATAGTTTTAAAAAAGAAGCAAAGTGATACATACTGAGTCTCAACTTGTTTTCTCCTTTTTATAGAGTCTGGGATTCAGATCACTAAATGGTGCCCTCACTTTCAGACTGAGTCTTCTCATCTCACCTGATCTAGTTTTGAAAATATTTCAAAGATATGGCAAGAGATTGACTCCAGTGATTCTAGAACCTGACAAATTGGCAGACTTAACCATCAAGGTTGACTATTTGTCAATTTGACATCCAGACATAACATTTTAAACACATGCATCTCATCTCTTCTCCACATAGGCTTATGAAACTTTTGAAATGCTAAATATATTTGGTCTAACTTTAAAAGCCCCCAGAGTCTATAACAAGTCCACAATTCTCTAAAACTCCAAAATCTAAGTTTATTTTGAAAGTCAAGCCAATCTCTTAAACTATGAGATAGTATAAAAAAATCAAGTTACATAGTTCTATCATACAATGGCACTTCCAAAAAGAAAGAAATTGGGTATCACCAAGTAGTGATTGAACCAAGGCAAAAACAAAGCCCAGCAAGACTAACAGGAGAAGCTGCAGAGTCCCGCAGGTATCTGGGACTTGTGATGGATTCAGCTGTGCTCCGAATTCTTGAATAGACTCTCTCCTCCAACCCTGTTGCCTACAGCACACTTAATCTTCATTAATCTGGTTCCATTCATGCTAGTAGCTTATTATTCTTGAACCTCTTATGGTTTCACAGACATTGTGGAGTCTCCATTTCAACCTACACTTCACCTATCCAGCTTTGTGTAATAGCTCCTTGGGACTTCCTTCCAGAGATTCTAATATTGCTTTCCGTATCCTGGCTTCAGCACATTTCAGAAACCTTAGCATAACCCTCCATTACAATCCACATTCTTCCATTTTTTCATGCCGATAAAACCAGAGCCACATAGCAATCCTGCCATATTCTACTGCCAGGTTGAGATGCAATTTGTTTCCCCTAGGCCAAGTTGCTGTGGTAGTTTCTTTCTGTAGAGGCAATTATTTGGTAGATCCTCTGAGTTTTATTCTCATTTCAGCAAATCTCTTGTGAACTGTGTTTCTATTTCCATAAGCTAGAGCTTTCAATCAGTGGAATCTTGCACTCCACACCAAGTCTTAATGCATGCAAAGATGATGTATTTTTAATGGTTCTAATACTGTTATCAACCACAGGAGCTTTGTTATCTGAGATCTCCCCTACTTTAAACTTGCTCATACTGCCTTTGTCAGCTATTTGGTTACAATCATAAGAAAAGTAATTAATATAAGAATGGCAGTGGGATTGAGGTTGTTGCTGTGAAAAGGCTCATATAAATTTGCTTCTAACCAAATGTCACAGTTTTTAGCGTCATTTTGCTCTCTCCTTATAGCCATAAATAAAGAGACCAAGCATTAGCATTTCATGACCTGAAATCCATCTTCTCTTAAAATTTCTTTGAATTATGAAGTTAGCGCATTGTTTTATTATTTTTCAATGTAAGTTCTCAGTAAATGGACAGAATACAGACTGAATGTACCTCAATCACCTTCTCCTATTTCTCTATAGGATCCCCATTCTGCTCAGAAATCTCATGAACCAAGGCTTTAATATTTATATTTCTTCTGGCCTTCAGGTCTTCCAAACACCAGCCAGGGAATGGCCCATTCACCTGTGCTTACAGAGTTGAAGGGGTCATCTAGTCCAAACTTCTATACCCCATCACACTCCTCTCTTAAATCAATTCCAAAGGTTTAGAAAGCACAGGGTCAGTTCTGTCACAGTAACAACCTCTATCTCACTGTCAATTCTTATACTAACCCCTTTTCTTATTTTTTCATTTTTAAATTTATTCACATTACATCCCTATTATTATTCCCTCACCCATTCCCACCCTCCCTCCCTCTTCTGCCCTATTTCCCTCCTTTATACCTTCCACAGGAGGTATCTGACCACAGCCTATCAGGTCTCATCAGGATAGCCTACATCCCTTTCCTCTGTGTGCCGGAAGGCCCACACTGCCAAGAGGATCAAATCCCAGCACCAGAGTTCATGTCAGAGGCAGTGTTTCTGTCCCCCACACCACCAATCTTGGAGAATGAACTGTCCATTTGCTATACTTGAACAGGGGTCTAGCTTCTCTGCATGCAGTGTACTTGGTTGGTGCATAAATTTATGCAGATCTGCTGGCCTTCATGGTCTCCCTGTAGGGCTCCTGACCCCTCTGGGTACTTTCATACCCTCATTCTTCCATATACTTCTCAGAGCTCCACCCAGAGTCCAGCTAAAAGTCCCAGCATCTGTCCTGCTCCTGTGTTGGGTGAAGTCGCTCATAGGATATCTATGTTGGGCTAATATCCACTTATAAGTGAGTATATACCATGTGTATCTTTCTGGGTCTGGGTTACCTCATTCAAGATGATATTTCTAGTTCCAACCATTTGCTTGCAAAATTTAAGATATCCTTGGTTTTAATGGCTGAGTAGTATTTCATTGTATAAATGTACCAGTTTCTGTAGCCATTCTTTGTTTGAGGATCATCTAGATAGTTTTTCAGATTCTGGCTATTACGAGCAAAAGCTGGTATGAACATAGTTAAACAAATGCTCTTGTTGTGTGGTAGGGCATCTTTTGAGTATATGCCCAGGAGTGGTATAGCTGGGTCTTGAGGTAAAGCTATTCTCAGTTTTCTGAGAAAGCACCAGGTTGATTTCCAAAGTGGTGGCAAAAGTTTGCACTCCACACAGCAGTGGAGGAGTGTTTCTATTTCTCTACATCCTTGCCAGCATGTGTTATCACTTGATTTTTTTTTTTTAATCTTAGCCATTCTGATAGGTGTAAGATGGAATCTCAGAGTTAGTTGATTTGCATTTTCCTGATAATTAAGAACATTGAGGATTTCTTTAAATGTTTCTCAGCCCTTTGACACTCCTCTGTTGAGAATTTTCTGTTTAGTTCTGTATCCCATATTTTAATTGGATTATTTGGTTTGATGGTATTTAATATTTTGAGTTTTTTATATATTTGAATATTAGCCCTTTGTTGGATTAGGGTTGGTGAATATCTTTTCCAGTTTGAAGCCTGTTGTTTTGTTCTGCTGACAGTGTCCTTTGCCTTACAGAAGCTTTTCAGTTTTAAGAGGTGCCATTTATTAATTGTTGATATTAGAGCCCGACTTATTGGTGTTCTCTTTGGGAAATTGCCTCCTATGTCTATGAGTTCAAGGCTCTTCCCCATTTTTCTTCTAACAGATTTAGTGCGTCAGGTTTTGTGTTGAAGTCTTTATTCTATTTGGACTCGAGTTTTGTTCAGGGTGACAAATATGGATATATTTGTATTTTTCTATATGTAGACATCCAGTTAGACCACTACCATTTGTTGAAGATATTATCTTCTTTTCCCATTATATGGCTTTGTCTTGTCAAAAATCAAGTGCCTATAGGTGTATAGGTTTATTTCTGGGTCTTTGATTCTATTCCATTGATAAATCAACCTATTTCTATGCCAGACACTCAGTTTTTATTCCTGTTGCTCTATAGTACAGCTTGAGATCAGGCATAGAAATTCCTCCAGAAAATTTTTTATTGTACAGGAATTTATTTTTAGCAATTCTTGGTTTTTATTTTTCCATATGAAGTTGAGAATTGATCTTTCAAAGTCTGTAAACAATTGTGTAGGTATTTTTCTAGGGATTGCATTGAATGTGTAGATTGCTTTTGGAGACCATTTTTACTATGTTAATCTCCCTGATTCATGAGCATAGGCAATCTTTCCATCTTCTGCTTTCTTGTTCAGTTTCTTCTTCAGAGACTTGAAGTTTTTTTCATACAAGTCTTTCACTGCTTTGTTAGTGTTTCACCAATATACTTTTATATTATTTGTGGCTATTTTGAAGGGTATAATCTCTCTTTTTTTTTTTTTCTCAGCCCATTTGCCATTTGTGTCCTGGAGGGCTACTGATTCTTTTGAATTCATCTTGTATCCAGCAAGTTTGCTGAAGTTATTTATCAGCTGTACAAATTCTGTGATGGAATTTTGTATGTCACTTATGTATACCATCATATCATATGCAAATAGCAATACTTTGATTTCTTCTTTTTGACGTGGATCCCCTTAATCTCCTTTTGTCTTACTGCTTTAGCTAGAACTTCAAGTAATATATTGAAGAGATATGGAAAGAGTGGGCAGCCTTGTCTAGTCCCTGATTTTAGTGGAATTTCTTTCAGTTTCTCTCCATTTAATTTGATGTTGGTTATAGGTTTGCTGTGTATAGCCTTTATTATTTTAGATATTATTTTTAGATATTTTTAGATATCTTTTAGATATTTTAGATTTTAGCCTTTAGATTTTTAGTTTCAGATTTTAGATATTATTTTTAGAGATAAGTCTCTCCAAGACATTTAACATGAACAGGTGTTTCATTTTGTTATCTAGGGAGACGATCCTATGGCTTTTTACCTTTCAGTTTGTTTATATGTTGGATTTCATTGATAGATTCCATATATTGAACTGTTCCTGCATGCTTGGGATTAAGACTACTTGGTCATGGTGAATGGTATTTTGATGTGTTCTTGGATTTTGGTTGTGAATGTTTTATTATTTTTGCATCAATGTTCATAAAAGAATTTGGTCTGAAATTCTCTTTATTTGTTGGATCTTTGTGTGGTTTAGCTATCAAGGTGATTGTGGTCTCATGGAATAAATTTGGTAATCTTTCTTACATTTCTATTTTGTAGAGTAGTTTGAAGAGTATTGGTATTAGCTCTTTTTTGAAGGTATGGTAGAATTTGTGCAGATGACATCTCTCTCTGGCTTTTTCTTTTTCTTTCTTTCTTTTTTTTTTTTTGACTGAGAGATTTTGTGTGTGTGTGGTGACTTCTTCTATTTCCTTAGGAGAAATAGGACTATTTAATTTGTTTACCTGATCTTGATTCAACTTTGATAAGTAAAATCTATCAAGAAAATTGTTCATATCAGTTAGATTTTCAAATTTTGTGGCATATAGGCCTTTGAAGTAAGACCTAATGATTCTTTTGATTTCCTCTGTGTTTGTTGTTATGTCTCTGTTTTCATTTCTGATTTCTTGGTTTGGATAGTGTAACTTTACTTTTAGTTAGTTTAGGTAAGGGTTTGTCTATCTTGTTGATATTCTCAAATAACCAGATTCCAGCTTCTTTGACTTTTTAAATTGTTCTCTTTATTTCTAATTTATTGCTTTCAGCCCTGAGTTTGATGATTTCCAGCCATTTTTGGTGTATCTGCTTCTTTTTTTTTTCCTATAGCTTCCAGATGTGTAATTAAGTTGCTTATATGAGATGTTTCCAATGTATTTATAAAGGCACTTAGTGCTATGAACTTTCCTCTTATCACTGCTTTCATTGTGCCCCTTAAGTTTGCTTATGTAGTAACTTCTTTTTCAATGAATTTTAGGAAGTCCCTAGTTTCTTTCTTTATTTCTTCCTTGACCCAGTAGTCATTGAGTAGAGAATTGTTCAATTTCCATATGTATGTAGGCTTTTTATAATTTCTATTGTTCTTGAAGTCCAGTTTTAGTCAATGGTGGTCTGATAAGATACAGGGTATTATTTTAATCTTCTAGTGTCTTTTGAGGCTTGCTTTGTGACCTACTTTATGGTCAATTTTGGAGAAAGTTCTATGAGGTTCTGAGAAGAAGGTGTAATCTTTTGTGTTTGGGTGAAAAGTTCTGTAGATGTTTGTTAGGCCTATTTGAGTCATTTCATCTGTTTGTTAGTGCCATTATTTCTTGGTTTAGGTTCTGTTTTGTTGACATATCCTTTGGTGGGAGGGGCATGTTGAAGTCTCCCACTATTAATGTGTGAGGATAAATTTGTGGCTTAAGATTTGTTACTGTTTCCTTTACAAATGTGGGTCCCTTGTGTTTCTCTATCTATGGTTATTGTAAGTTTTGCTTGGTATAGTAGTCTAGCCTGCCTCTGTGGTCTCTTATGTTTTGGAAGACATCTGCCCTAGCCATTCTGGCTTTTATGGTTTCTGTTGAAAAGTCAGACATGATTCTGATAAGTTTGCCATTGTGTATTACTTGGCCTTTTTCCATTGCTGTTTTCTTTTTCTTTCTTTCTTTCTTTCTTTCTTTTTTTTTTTTTTGGTACATTTTGGGTTTTGGTTTTTATGTGGCAGGTAGATACTCTATTTGTGGTTCTGTAGGCCTCTTGTTTGTTTATATACATCTCTTTCTTTATATTGGGGGAATTTTTCTTCTATAAATTTGTTGAAAATATTTTTTGGGGCTTGGAGCCAGGTATCTTCTCCTTCCTCAATTCTTATATTCTTAGGTTTCATCTTTTTATGGCATCCTTGATTTCTTGGATATTTTGTGTCAGGACATTTTTAGATTTAACATTTTCTTTGATGGTTGCATCAAATTCTCCTATTGTACCTTCTAAACTTTAGATTCTTTCCTCCATCTCTTGTATTGTGTTGTTGATGTTTACCTCCATACTTCCTGTTTATTTCTATAAGTTCTCTCCAAAATTTCCTCAATTTGTCCTTTTCTTTATGGATTTTTTCCTCCATTATAATATTCATTAGGAAAGATTTGAGGTCATTTTCTTGTGTTTCAGTTGTGTTAGTGTGACCAGGGCTGATTACATTGGCATAAAACATTTCTGGAGATTCCATATTATTTAGCTTTTGTTGTTTGGGTTTTTAAGCTGACCTTTAGCCATCTGTCTGTCTCTGATGTTGTTTGGTATTTTCTGGGGTCCTTCACTGGGCATTGAAAGCCGCTCATATGTGAGTGGCTATAGGCTGAAACCCTTTATCTGTAGGGATCAGGCAACTCTTCCATGGACTAGCAGAGTACCTTGAGGTCAGATCTACCTGTATTCTGCACAGATACTGGTGTTTTATAGACCACAATTCAGTCTGAGACACAGAACACAGGTTTTGCCCCAGGCAGGCTAGACTTTTATACTGTGCACTGGCCTGCAAGGACCCAGGGACTTTTGTGTAGATTAGCCTGGTAGTTCGATGTAGGACCCACCTGAATTCCACACCATGTGGTTTCCTCTCACCTGAGAAACACCAGAACTGCTGTTTTGGAGCTCTCAGTTTGGTCCTTTGGTAGCTTGTGCCGTCAGTGATGTCCTGCTGATCAGATACTGTGTGATCAGTACTGCCATCTTTGATCCTCACTTTTCTTATGATAGTACCAAATAGCCAAGAAAGGCAACTTAGAGGAATGGTTTTTTTCAGCTTATCGTTTGAGTAGACTTAGTCCATCAAGGAGGGAATGGCAGAAAGTACATCATGACAGATGAAATATCTGGTCACATTTCAACAGTCATTCCAAGAGTAATGAGTACTTATGATCGGCAGCATCCTCTTTTCTTCTTAAGTAGTCTTGAGCAGTAGGCTATAAAAGTTTTCACTCAGCATACTGTATACCTCTTCTCAACTGACCTGTCTAGCCAGTTCCTCACAGACATGCCTTGAGGCTTGTATCTTTGTTAATTCTAGATATTGTCAAATAGACAATATTAACCATGAGATATACTTAAAATTCAACACCATTTTATTCTAACATTTCATACAACTAAAAACTTCTCCATTATTAGAGTAATCACTCAAAGCACAATATTTGACAATGACTGATGACAGAAACCAGTGAATAATTTTGGAGTGTGACAACAGTCTCGACTTAGATACTGAGGAAAAATGTATAACCTTTTAAACATATTAACAACACTGATCTTTAGAAATTAAATATGTATGTATATATATATATATACATACACACACACATATATAAACTTTATACCTCTTCTCAGAAAGAGCATTTTTAAGACAGTCCTGTCAGCCAGGTAAACAAAGGATAATTCTATTCTTGTAGTAAAACTTACAAGAAAAACAGAGACAATTCTCTAGTTCAGTATGTTTATTTATATGACTTGAGAGTCCAATCTGAGAATTCTTACACTCTTTAGAGAACTCGGACACATAGTCTTACAATTGCCTTATTTGGAACACAGGGCTAACCTTACTCATGTTAGAGAATTTGTTCTCAAAATGGGGAAATGCTAGCAACAGCTATCTCAGACACTGTCAATTACATAAGAGCAGTAAAAGTTATTAAATATTACTTATTAAAATGGATTAGGATAATTAGTACACATTTTTAACATAAAGCTGACATTAGAGTGATTGTGCCACTGTTAGAATAGAAAGAAATATAGTATCAGGACACTTCATACTCTGTGTTTAGTCATCAGGGCTTGAGTAAGACTATATCCAAAACCCGGTTGCAGAGAAGATCTTTACTCCTTCATGGTTCTACATCTAAGTCTGAGCTCTAACAAGGCTGGTTCTTTATGAGGGCTGTGAGGAAAGACTGTTTGAGGAATCGCTTTGCCCTGATCACTTCTATTTCCCTATCTCATCACATCATCTTCCCTTCTGTATATATGTTTCTGTTTCCCAATTTTTTCTTTCAGTAGTAGACACAAAACAATCAATTAACAGAGCAAACAGAAGAGAATAAAATAAATTAAAAAGAGGACATTAAGGTCCTAATGATTTTGTCATGTTGCTAGTGATGCCTCCGGTATATTGGGAACTTTCTATATACATGCACATATCAATTGAATTACTAAGTCTTTTCTGGTTGTAAAATAAGATATGGTATAATTTGGATAAATAACCTGCCTCATTTTGTCCAGCAATTAAAACTTGATCTGAGATTGAAGCATATAAGCTTTTAAATGTACTTAAACTAATTAAAATGTTAAGTAGCTATGTTGTCAAGTGTCTTTCCAGCACTCATGCTTCTATTCAATGACTAGTTCTGTGTTCAGCCTTTATAAGAGAGGCTTCTTGTTGCATCAAGCTGTGTTTAGCTCAGAAACCCAGCTGACAGAAGGAGGAGACGGTCCAGTGCTCTGCCGTAAGTGAGACTGTTATATCAATTTCTCAAGCTACACTCAGAAAGGAATTGTAAAGAATGTACAAACCAGAGAATAGAGATGTGTAGTAACAAGTTATCTTAAGGACACAGCTTAGCTATAGCACCCATAGACGCACTGCAGCTTTGATTACTGTGTAAGACTTTCACAATTTTGGTCCTGTCAGCATCTCAGCTCAGTCCGGAGAATGCTTGATGAGGCCCTACTGATCCCAAAGGGATTATTGGTACTTAATGTTTTCTGCAGGAGGTGGTATCATTTTTCTCAGTGATGTGACCACTGATAACCTCCAATGTGAACTCATGCAAAACCTCTGATTAATTAAACTCATGTGCCACATACACAAAAAAAGACATGAAGATAGGAAAAGGTCCTGTTTGGAAGAACAACATATCCAGAGAGATGGCAGTGCATGTGACAGGGGTCGTGTTATATATGTGTATAAAAACTGTCAAATAAAAAAAAGCAAATAAAGAATAAATAACAAGACCCACATGGGATCTTTATGCTTGATGCCACAGCTTATTTTTTTAGAATTCACCTTTATTTTTTTCAAAACCCAAAGATTACTAAAATTATCTCTAAAATTTTATCTTCAAGATTTCTGTTGGAAACTAGAAAGTCCTAAATAATTTTTTTCTCTAATTTTGTATTTAGTTTACAATTGCTCTTTTTCTTTTTCCCTATGTTCCCAGTTCCTTTTATTGATAACTTAATATATTAATATAATGTGATTTTTTTCATTGCTTATTGCCATTCTTGTCCCAAAATTCTTCTTCTATCTCCCTCACCACTATTCCCTACTAATTTTTGGAGCCGAGTGCAGTTACCTAGTGATGATTACATGTTCATCTACTGGATAATGTGTAGCTTCTCAGGGCCTGTATGCTTGAAGAAACCTTGACTCTTCCTATTCCAGCAGCAATCAGTTTCCAAAAGACCCTCAGTTAAGACTGGTCCTGCATGATAATTGTCTTCCTCCAAATTGTGGTTTTGGTTTGGCTTGATATTATGTAGGCCTTATGCATACTCTCAGAGACACTGTGAGTTCATAAGTGGAACTATGCTGTCGAGTCAAGAAAACACTATTTCCTTGTAGTTATTTATGTTTCTGGAACTTATTATCTTTTTGTTCCATCTTTTGTGACAATTCTGAGACACACACACACACACACACACACGCACACGCGCACATGCACATGCACACACGCTGATCACTCCACAGTCTTTATTCTTCTTCATGTTACCTAGGTCTGTGTATCTATTTTAATTACCATCTATTGGAAGAAGATACTATTTGCTGATGTTTGAGAGATCTTTGACTGGTGTCATAGTTTGAGGAGGACCCCAGGGCCCAGACCCGCCTGTACTTTTCCAGGACCCTCTGGATCCTTCTATTTCCCCATTCTCCCAGGCTTCTCACACCTAAAGTCTCAATAGGATGTCCTCCCCTCTGACCCACTTCCGTGGTAGGTAAAGTTTTCATGGGGACGTACCCCTTGGGCTAGTGTCTCGATATAAATGAGTATATACCACTTAACTCTTTTTGCTTCTGGGTGAACCCACTCATTATGATAATTTCTAGTTCAATCCATTTGTCCACAAATTTCGGAAATTCCTTGTTTTTAATAGCTGAGTAGTATTCCATAGTGTAAATGTACCACAGTTTCTTTATCCATTCTTCTACTCTGGGACACTTAGGCTGTTTCCATGTTCTGGCGATTATGAATAAGGCAGCTATGAACATGGTTGAGCATGTGTCCCTGGGAATGCAAACTAGTACAACCACTTTGGAAATCTATCTGGTGCTTTCTCAGAAAAATGGGAATAGGGCTTCCTCAAGACCCAGCTATCCCACTTCGTGGAATATACCCAGAAGATGCAGTCCCACAAATCTTTAACATTGGAAATGTATAGGTTTGGGACACCTCCTCACTTTTCAGACATGTTTGGTTATTCGGTTACTTTGAGGGCATTCTAAGCACCTGGCCACTGGCCCCTGTTTTTGTTTTGTTTTGTTTTGGTTTTTTAACCTTTTTCTGTCCTCAGCCCATTATGGGTCCCAAATTTCCATTCCAAAATATAAAACTTCAGCCTAGATGCAAGCTTATTTAAAATAAAAAAACTCCATTTTGGAGACATCATACCAAATTTTAATTCCACAAGACAGAATGCTAGTGTGGTCGTAGGCCCTCCCTGATAAAACTCACTATTGTAAATCAACAGTAGCAGCTCTGAGACCCACACAGCCAACTATTTTGTCTTAGTGAACAGTGCCTTTGCCTTTGTCATCTTGTGATTTTTGGGCTCTAATTTGCAGTCATATTGGGAATATCAAAGTAGACATGATGTTCTGCATAGCTGGTACCTAATCTTCCTAGCTTCCTATTCATTACTCCTTTCAGCCTGCTCAAGCCTCCACCTTCACTGTGCCCACTGAATGACTCTGGGTAAGCAGCTGCTGTTCCTATTGATAGCTCTGCTACATGGTAATTGTGTGCAAAGGTTTGGGGATACAGGTTCAAATTGCAGAGTACCAGGCCTAGACTGGTCATACCCAAGCCGTTCCTTGCCTATCTACTGTTTATGAATTCAAGCCTTTAGCCCTAATGATCAGGAATGATTGCTTTTTTCTGATATAAAGAACAATGGCACTAGGTAGAAATTCAAGTATCAGGATTAGTTAAGAGCTCATTTTTAATAGCTCAGTAAATCACTAGTTAATCCCATCTAATTTCCAAGATAGCATAAAATTTTAAATTCATGAATAGTTCTTAAAAAAAAAACAATTTATTCAGAATACAACCTGATTGTTATCCGCTCATTTGTATATTCCGGTTCCTCCCTCCTTCTTTCACTCTATTCATCCCCCCCTAGACTTGTGGCAGAAGGAGACCTCCTCCCCACCATATAATCACAGCTTATCAGGTCTCATCCTGATAGTCTGCTTACCCTTCTTCTGAGTGCCACCAGGCTTCCTTACCAAGGGGAAGTGATCAAATAGGGGGCACCAGAGTTTGTGTGAGAGGCAGTCCCTATTCTCCACACAACTGTGAAGATGCACTGTCTATTGGCTAGATTTGAATGGGGGTCTAGGTTTACTGCATGCATTGTCCTTAGTTGGTACAGCACTTTGTGCAGCACTCCACACCCACCCCTGTGCCCAGAGCCACTAGCCTTGATGGTCTTCTTGTAGAAAGATATACATAGTATATACTCATTTACAATTGGATTCTAGTCCATCATGGGTAGCCGACGATAGTCTTCACTCAGTGGGGGATTGGGACAGTTGTTGGGACCTGAGATTGGGACCCCAGGTGAGAGTGGGATGGGAAAATGGGGAGTTAGAAGGACCCAGAGTGTCCAGAAACCCTACAAGAAGACATGAATAGTTCTTAAAATACATTAGCATATACTCCTTAGAGGATCCAAATACACCAAAAGCTTTCAGATGAAAGTCTTTTTGATTTTGCTGAATGAGGAGAGTGTAACTGAGTTACATAACCAAGGAATTGTTTTTAAAATTTAAAGTAACAGCTTGTGATGCTTAATTTTGGTTGCCAACCTGCGATTATTAAACACAGATTTGTGCATAATTACTGATAAAAAAATAAAAAGGAAAGAATATGACTGCTCCCCAGGATGGTGGTGGCGAAAGTTTATTATAGATTCAAAGGAAAAGCATAGCTAGAGGCAGACATATTTGGGAGAGTCTGAATAGCCATGACCCTGAGCCATGTGTGAAGATGGGAGACAGGAAGGGAGAGAAGAGAGAGGGAGGCAGCATCTAAGAGGGCAGAGGTACAAAAAGGGCAAATGATAAAAATGGCTGGAAGAGCAGCCCAGCCCCCTGGCCTGGGGAGTTCAGGGTAGAGGCAGGATATGCAAGCTAGGAGGACCCTATAATAGGTAGGGAATGAAGGATGCTGGGAGAACCTGGTTTCCAGGTGTGGTTTACTATGTTAAATAGGCACCTCAGCTCATTTGTCCCAAGTTCTGAGACTTAAAGATCACATTTCTAGAAGGCAGAAAGAAAGAGGGCAGCCACTTCCAGTTATAGTGTGAGGGTTTGCTTCTTTTTTGCTTGTTGTGGTCAAAATGATCATTAGTTTCTGATGCCAAGGGTCTTAAACATTTCCCTTTAGTATATTGATGTTGTGGTGGCCGTTTACTGGAATGGCAGGATATTAACTTTTAATAAGAAAGGGGCACAATTGTGCCACTGTGGTGTTTCTGTTTGATCAGGGGCAGATGTGGTGTCTGTGTTTAAGGGGGAGCAGAATGCCCTTAGGGATAGCAAGAAAGTTGTTCCTGTAAGGACCATGCATACCTGAGGGGCAGGCTGACATCAGTTTTAGCCCATGGTAGGGCCAGAATTCAGCAAATATGTTTGTCTAACTTCAATGCTATTTTTTTTTCATTACCAGATATTTGCCTGGGGATTGAATGTTCTACAGATTTTGCAGTGTTCTGTTTCCCTATTACATATTAAACATATGAATATCTGTACCATTTCTCACATGCCATCCTGCTCTAAATCTCACTGGTATTTACTGGTGATATTAAAACAATGTGTATAAAATACTTTAATGTGTTTATTTGTATCTACTAATTGATTTAATTAGCATATTTTAATCTTACTGCTGATTATGGAAGTCACATAGTCAGGATTTACATTAATCCAATCCACCCAATAAATTCTCTTTCACTGGACATTGTGGCCCATAACAATTCCAAAGCCCAGCAAGTCACTGGGTTATTTCTGGTTTTTAGCTCATTGAAGTTGAAGAGACATTTGTTCTCCTGGTTTTGTGTTTTCTTCTTTCTTTTGGCTTTGACCTTGTAGTGTGTTTTATATTTCACTAAAAATATTACAAGGAGCTGTGCTTAATTGAAATGGAAATCTCTTCCAACCTCCCCAGAGTGGATTTATTGTGAACCATTAACAAGGGCTCTTAGATAAACAAATATCTGCATATTGATTCATGCTTAAATGTTCTGGCTGTTATAAGCTACTTATTTGTCAAATATCGTGTCCCATTTTAGTATTCTATCAATTAAATGAGTGTTCTGGGAAATAAGTAACAGCCCCTAAATCAAAACATCTCATGCATGAAGTAAAAAGGCCTCTGTGTGGAGAATAAAATGAAGAAAAAACTAGATGAGAAAAAGGTAGAATTTTTTAAAACTATAAATTAGATCAAATAAAGTTAGGTTCCTAGGTAGCTATTTTCATTACCCTCCATGTCTTTAATGTTTATCATCTAAAGCTGATTTTTAAAAAATGCTTTACTATTGGAGAAGACAGTTTAAGATTACTTACTGCCATTTTCTCTTGTACTAGATCCAGGAAATGTGTGTTGCATTAGGGAAACATCCTGAGAATCAAGACTGTCACTGAAACAAAGTCAAAGTGGTGACCTCAGGCACTTAAAGCTGGAGTTCAGATGTCTTTCTTTACTGGCTTCATATAGACAGCAGAATGATAGCATCCGTACCCGGATGACTAAAATGGGAGTGCAAGCCTAAGATGTTACTTACGGAATAACGAGTTTTTACGAAGTACTGAAGGAGTTCAGGAGACCTAACCAAAGTACAAACTGAAATCACTGACAATGTGGACAACAGCATTAAAGAAGCCCTATAAAATTTTTATTTGTCTATTATGCTTCTTGCTAATAAATCTAAAATAAAAGCCCTAAAATATAGTTTAAGAAATTTTGTAAAGGGTAGCTTTATGAAGTTTTCCCTAATAAAGCTTTATAGGCTGGTTTCAAAAACAAACATTTATTTATTTATTTATTTATTTTGGAGGTTGACCAAGAGGTTCTTCCCAGTGGTGCCTGTTAGCCTGTAGGTTTCTCTGTCCTATCTTCTCAGTCTTTTCTTACTGTACTGGTCCGTTTCGTGATCTCCTATTCTCTCTTTTTAAAATTTTTTTTATTAATTTATTCTTGTTACATCTCAATGGTTATCCCATCCCTTGTATCCTCCCATTCTTCCCTCCCTCCCATTTTCCCCTTATTCCCCTCCCCTATGACTGTTCCTGAGGGGGATTACCTCACCCTGTATATGCTCATAGGGTATCAAGTCTCTTCTTCTTTTAAAGCTACTAGTCCCTCCCTGTGGGTTACATCACATTCACATATCCTTGTTTTAACTCACCTCCTGAGACTTCAAAGTATGGTCATGCTCCCTTGATATACATGGTACACATTTCAAACATGTGTGTTTTGGAGGAAAAAACTGAGCTTGTAATAGTCAGATAATATATGTCTATATATATATATATATAGAGAGAGAGAGAGACATACACACACACACACACACATACACACACACACACACACACACACACACACACACACACACACACACACATATTCCATGTTTCGCTTTTGGTTGTTGCTGTTGTTTTTTTGCTTGTTTAGTTGTTTAGTTTCTTGATATTAGAATGTACTATGTATATCAGGCTGACTTCAAATTCACAGACATCCACTTGCCAGCCTCCAGAGTGTTGGGACTAAAAGGTGTACACCACCCCACCTAGTTTATTTGTCCTATGTTTATAGAAAGTATAACTAAACTTTAATTGCTGTTAAGTTACCACATAGAAAATACTATGAGATATCTTGACCTCAACAATAATGATACCTTAATGTGACCCTTATTAAGAATATGGAAGATTGGTTCATGCTAAGTATGTACACATACACTTTAATTATCAAACACACGAAACAATGAATGGAAGATAATGGTACAGATTGCTACAATATAAGAGTTAAGAAAAATTTAATATTATAAAGAAGATTAATTCCTCAATGTAAGAATGTCATAAAGACCAACAGGAACATCTTAACCCTATGTTTATTCAGGAACGTATGGTGTTAGTCTAGGCTCTCAATAGATATAATAAGAAAAAGTGCCTAGGATTACACTGGATGCTTCAGAAAAGCAATGTTTGACAGAGGTACAAAACAAACAGGATATAAGTCTATAGAAATAGATAGAGGATTTGGCTCAAATACTCATAAAAGCAGCTAAGCCTTAAATCTACTGTATCTTAAAACCACCAGTCGAGAGTATTGAAAAAGAGTGACTGTGACAGAATTTTGCCTAAAGAAGGGCAAGCTTGTTTTTAATAGCTGAGTAGTATTCCATAGTGTAAATGTACCACAGTTTCTTTACCCATTCTTCTACTGAGGGACACTTAGGCTGTTTCCATGTTCTGGCTATTATGAATAAGGCTGCATTCTCCACAGTTGAGTGGAGAATGGAGTCTTATTTTCACACGTACTCTGGTGCCTCATATTTGACCACGTCTCCTGAGTGGGAGACCTGGCGGCACTCAGAGGAAGGATAGCAGGCTACCAAGAAGAGACTTGATACCCTATGAGCATATACAGGGGAGGAGGTCCCCCTCAATCACAGTCAGAGGGGAGGGGAGTAAGGGGAAAATGGGAGGGAGGCAGGAATGGGAGGATACAAGGGATAACCGTTAAGATGTAATATGAATAAATTAATAAAATTAAATTAAAAAAAAAAAAAAAAGAAGGGCAAGCTTGGATGCAGGCAGAGTTGACACCAAAATCTGGCAAGACATGATAAGCAAGTCCTCAAAAGTTCCTGCCTCACAAATATGTCTGTCAGTTTTATTGTACCAGAAGGCTGAAGAGATGTTCCAACATAATAGAGAGTTTTGGGTGACTATTCAGGTAGAAAACTCTCATTTGGAAAGCTACCAGCCTGCATTCCTGGCATGCTCAGGTAATCAAGTTTATTCCTTCTTAAGTTTCTGATGGAGTTGAAGACCAGGTAGCTTAGTTTTACAATGAAGCTTAGTTGTTTAGGGGTTAAGATGTTTTTAGGTCTAGATAGATGTTTTAATTTGATAATGACAAAAGGTGAAGGAGATTGATTTACACTCTGAATTTTAGACTCACCAAGAAAGAAAAGATGTTTTCTTCAAGGCTGTCAAATCCAAATATCCAAAACACTAAGAATATAACATTTATATAATTCCTGATTATTTCATGATTCTTCTAGCTATAGGTAGTTTATTGTATATATGTGTAATAATATAAATGTATATGTAAAAAAAGAGCTAGTGTGCTTTGTAAGCTCAAAGGCTCTTGACTAGCAAATGTAGGAAGTTTTTTAAAAAGTTTATTTCATTAAATAATTTTACATAAGCATTTATATTATTACACATATATACAATAAACTACCTACGGAAAGAAGTCTTTATCCCTTTTCTTGGTTTCAACTGATTGAATGAGGACCACCCACATTGTGAAAGTAATCTACTTTCTAATTCTACTTGTTTAATGTTAATTTCCATTCAGAACATCCTCCTAGAACATAACTAAAATTAGACATTACTGGAAATCGGAGCATCATGGTCCAACCAATTGTATTGATAAAATGAGAGGCAGCTTAGCAATTTAATTCTCCCTTACCTTCTCTGCATGCACCATGACTGTCCGGTAGCAGATATGGTAGGCAAGGCCATGTGGTCACTACCTTTAGGAGAGAGAGAGATCTCAGAACTACACAGGGACTACTAAGTCCTTTTGCCATAACTACCAGGAGAGAGTTGTAACCAGTCACCAAATCAGAGCACCAACGACACAAAACACACTCTGAAACATGTAGGGATGTCTGACAGAGGAGGACTAAGGCAGTCTCTACCTCCAAAACATTTTTCAAATTAAAAATATGTGCAACTATTTTTGAAGACTACCAATTAAACTTGAATTTGTTGGTTAGTGGTAGAATCCCCGTAAAGTATATAATGTTTTCTAGATTCAGTTCCAAACATGACAATTATAAAAATTTAAATAATAGGTAACAAATGGCCATACAACTCCAGCCTCGATAAACAGTGAAGCAAAGGATGTTATTTCTGCTACCAAAATCTATCTCAATTTTCCAAAGGTCCAGTGGAACATACTTATTACAAAAATATGTCTATCATTGATTCATTTTACTGCCTATGTTAAGGAGTGCTTTTATGCTTCTATGAAATACAAGAATGTTTTCTTTCAAAAGAAAAATTTGATCTAAATTGAACAGTGTGCCTCTGACTGTCCTTGCCTCTGTTTGAATAAGAAGTCATTTCCTGTCTGGCATTACAGACTTGATTGGAGTCACCAGTGTTTCCAAATCACAGTTTACTGCTTTTGGTGGCAGTTTAAAAGGAGAAAACATCTCTGCCAATGAGTACTCATGTAGATGAATAACATTTCGGAAGGTTAATTATTCTCATTGCTGTAGATTTTCTTTAATTACCACAGCTAGCATTTGCTTAACTGCTCAAATGGCAATTTAAGAGAGATTTAAAAACAAGATTCCCCATGTAGAAAAAGAAAATAAAAAGCCAAGGATATGTTTGGGCAAAATGTTCTCCAGTCAGAACCGAATTCCATTCTGAAGATTTTGATTCTTATGACTGGCAAATCTGGAATGGAAACATAGCTATACTGTAGCTGTGGTGGCTTTGGGGGATGAGCTTGTCTCATGTCTGAAACTGGGAGATTCACACCTCAAGACACTGAAAGCTCAACTTATTTTGTAGTAGGCCACAAACTCAGTGTGTATTCTACAACTTGCTTGAGGGAAAAAAGACTAGGGATGCAAAGTAGAAGCTGCCAGTTATAGTGTAAAACAACCAACCAACCAACCAACAACAACAACAACAAACAAACAAACAAACAAGCAGAAGCCCACAAGTTCCTTCTGAGGCTTTTACATTGTATTCTGGAAATAAGACATTATATCTGTACGGTAGTAACCATTCTTCCATGCTCTCCTAGCTCAGCAGACAATTTAAAGTTGACTCTTCTTTAGCTCAATTCAAAATTTCCTGAGAACAGAGTCCTCCTAGCCATCATGAATTTCTTAGTGCTGGGCTGCAGCACCCCCACATGGTCTTTAATGTCTTAGATGAAAATGGTTTGTTAAACTGAGAATGGATGCTTTAAGAAGGGGAAACTTTTGGCCATAAATGCATGAGACCAGCATACTAGTGGCCTGCTGCATATAGGAGATCTGGTTGGTATATATTTTATGTTGACAACAATCAGTTAAATAGCTAGTTGTGTCTGTTATCTGAGACAGTCAACTAGGCAATGTGAAAATAAGCACAAAGTGTCCAATGTGTTGATTTAGAAGAAACAGGAAGAGAAGTTCTGTATAAAAGGTTAAAACAAATTCCAAAGTAGGGGCTGAATGTTATAACCAGAACAACTGACCCCTTATCAATGTGACACGCCATCACATCCCTATACAACTGTAACCTTTCCTTTTTTGTTTGTCTTCAACATCTGATATTAATAATAATATCACAATATCAAACATAAATAACTCTAATAGTTCAACAATCTTTAAAATTTCCAACCCTTTTAAAATTTAAAAGTTTCTCTAAACCTTTTTAAACTGTAGGTTCCTGTGAAGTCAAAAAGTAAGTTAAATATTTTCTTACTCCAAGAGCAAAACACAGTCACAATAAAATAAAATCTAATAAAATCTAATTTAACAATATAAAAAGGTCAGTGCTTGATGTTGGTGATTTATTATTTTCTGGTCTCTAAAGGGCTCAGGCTGCTCCACTATTCTGACTCTGCCATTCACAGCACACACAAGCTCTAGCCAGCTCTACTGTATGGCTGTTGCTGTCCTCTGTGGTCATCCCATGGTGGTGTTATCTCAACTATCCTGTGGTCTGTACTGAAACCAATGGACTTTTTTCCCTCTTCTCAGAGACTACAGCCCTACCATACAGTTCAGGCCTCACCTGTTTTCCACGACCCCTTCAAAACTAACACTTTCCAGTTCACCTTCCAGCATGAGATACAGCCTTGGTCATTTGACCACACACTGACCCTGATTAAACACTCCCTGACAATTTCCCCTCAGTGATTCTAGTTTCTTCTTAATCACTGCCAATTTCCCAGTATCAATCATTCCAGAAAAGCAAGTTTCACTTTAGTGGTGCTGATCTCCTGTTAATCACAGCTAAGTCTAGCTTCTTCTGACTAGTCACCATTGGGTATTAATTAAAAAAAAATCACACAAACAGTATGGTTTTTGCATTCCTTGGAAACTCAGTACAAGCTTCCACTCTGTGCATTAATCTCAACATTCTTATCTTGTAGGTTTTTACAGAAGAGCCTGTTGGGCTATGAGCACTCAATGGATTTTCTAGCTCAAAGTTCTAATGCCACCACAGTTCTTCCTGGTGTATCTTGGTCTGTCACAGAAATCACCCATGAACCTGATCCAACTTCTGTCTTAGTTTGGTTTGTGTTTATGTGACAAAGACCCTGACTAATGAAACATAGGGAGGAAAGAGTTTATTTGGTACATATCCCTGGCCAAACTACAGTGAGGGAAGCTAAGTCAAGAACTCAAGGCAGGAATCAGGAGACAGGAACTAAAGCAGAGACCACGTAGACATTATAATTCCAGGCTTGCTCCCTATGGATTAATTATCTTGTTTTCTTATACAACTCAGGACCATTTTCCAGGATTGATATCACTCACAGTGGTATGGGCCTCCCCACATCAATCATTAATAAAAAAAAAAATGACCTACAGATTTTCTTGCAGGCAAAATGATGAAGACATTTTCTTAATTGATGTTCCTATTTCAAGACAATTTTAGCTGTGTCACATTAACAAAAACAACGAGCAAGGAAACAAAACTTCATTGAGTTGCTCTAAATCAAATATGTATGAGATGAATGAACTTATTATATAGCATTTTTAGAAATAAGCAAGAAAGTGTTTCTCAGGCAAAGTGATCATCATTAAAAGATACACACAAGCGTGAATAGTATGGTTATTTCAGAGCCACATGACTGGGGATAGTACTTAGTGATTCAGTCAGAAGACAGAAGACCCTAGCAAGGAGAGCTCCTTGTTGCAGGTGTTCACAGGGGAGGGTTCTGTTTTTTCCTGTGCTTTTTGTTCACATTCATTAGTTATTTCTGGAGCTGAGCAACAATAAATTCCTAAATGGCCTCAAACTGTAAAAGTTTACAGAACTACAGAGGATAGATAAACAGATTTGTGAAACAGGTGGCAGGAATTGAAAGTGACCTGCTGAGTAAAATGGCCTCAAGGATAGTGTGAGAAATGTCCATTTTTCACTAAATCTGTTTTGATTGCACACATGAAGTCTTGACGCTCTTATCCACAGGAGCCATGTTCCATGAGTCCCTCTCAAAGACTGTACATTTTATATAAATATAAATATATAATTAAATTTAATCCAAAGGTTACTCACATTCAGATAAACAACAATTACTAATAAAATAGGACCCTTAATGTATAATTACTTGGTTTCTGAAAATTCCCACATAATAATTTGAACTGGAATTGATGATGAGTAAGTGAAATCTCAGAAAGAAAAACATATGGATAAAGGAAGATGAATGAACCACAAGCGATAGAGCAGGACGACAGCAGCCCACAGCTTGGCCCTTCCCTTAGGCTGTGAGTGTAGCAGGGAATGTGTGGGACCAGAGGCAAGTTCAGTGTGTAGCCACAGCATAGACATATCACAGACTTTCTAATTAGCAAGCAATGCTGTTCACAGTGTTTCTCTTAAATGGCTCTGAGTTACAGTGGACCCCAGTCCTAACTCTGACAATTGACCCAGCATAGCTGCATATATTTGGATGCTTCTCACTTACAGTTATTTGCAAATTTCTAGGCATCCTTTGTCTTCAAAATATAAACACATAGAGAGGCATTTACTTTAGTGTTGTGATATTTGGAGGCATAGCTTGATGGCTTCTGACTATTTGACTATTTATTACTCATGTGAGAGGAAGATGTATATGGAGAGTGAAGCCAAGACTTCCCTTTTTTTTTTTCTTTAAGATTTCCATTATTTTTATTCCTGTGTGCCTATGTGAGTGTCTGCTGTGTGTTGATGTGTGCAGGAGCCAGAAACAAGGTCTGATTTCTTGGCGCTAGAGTTACAGGCAAGTGTGAGCCCTGCAACATGGGTGCTGGAAACAAACTTAGGAGTTTTGTACTCTTTTTTAAAAAAATTTTTTATTAATTTATTCTTGTTACATCTTAATGTTTATCCCATCCCTTGTATCCTCCCATTCTTCCCTCCCTCCCATTTTCCCATTATTCCCCTCCCCTATGACTGTTCCTGAGGGTGATTTCCTCCCCTGTATATGCTCATAGGGTATCAAGTCTCTTCTAGGCAACCTGCTGTCCTCTTAATCACTAGCCATACCCTCAACGTTTCTCTTTTTATACAGATCAATTATTTGTCAGAAATAAGGGATTTTTCCATAAGCTCTGAATCAAACAGGAATCCCCTCCCCCTTTTTTTCTTCACACAAAAGCTTCACTGTTTCGTTGATAGTTTTAGATCCTTTAAAAAATTAGATGAAAAGACTATTAGTTCTTTGGGAATTTCAAATAATATGACTTGATCATATTCCCATCTCTTCTATCCCTTTCAGTTCATTTTACTCCCTGCCTACCAACATTGTATCCTTTTAAAAGTTTATACTTAAAAGCTTAAATAGGTGCTGTCCATATCCTCTTGGATGTGTTGCCTTCCTCTGGAGCATGATCAACCAGTCAGGAGCTGCACTGCTGGAGAAACTGGCTCCCTCTGCTAGCAGCTATCAACTGGTAATAGCTCCTTGGTTAAGGACAGGATTTAGTATGTTCATTCTGAGATTCATAAGGGAAAAACCAGTTCTACTATTTTGAGCCAATTTAATATTGGCCAATCTAATAGAGCAGCCTTTATTAAATATTGACCAAGATGGACTTTAGTCAGGACTATTCCCTGGAAATTCCTGCTGAATGGCCTTGAGACAAGTGTGGCAAGGTCTTTTATGGACAAAACCCATAGGTCACCATACTTTCAAATGAGGAGTTGTTATTTTCCAAGAACTACAATTTCCAGCATTCTAGGAAGTCACCTTGTCCTTGAGCAGGTGGACCTTACTTGTTAATCTCAGGTATTACATGTGCCCCCGCCTCCCCTCTCCATTTTGTGATTTGGTCTACCTTGAGTTTGCACAAGTCTTCTGCATGCTGTCAGAACTGCTGTGAGTTCTTATACACAGCTGCCCTGTTGTGTCTGAAAGAGGAGTTTCATTGTAGCCATAGCAACAGTGCTAATCCAAAGAGTTGGTAGAATTTTATGTTTTAGAAAGCAAAGATATCCAGCTGGGTTTAAATACATGCTTCAAAGTGAAATATCATATATCTTGAACTTGCACTTGTGTGTGTGTGGGCTTTAATTAATTAATTAATTAATTCACCTTACAACCTGATTATGGCCCCCTCCTTTCTCTCCTCCAAGTCCTACCCTTACCACCCATCCCTCATCCTCTTCTTCTCAGAGGGTAACCATGGGTACTATAAATACTATGGGTATCAACTCACCCTGGCACATCAGGTTGCAGTAAACCAAGTGCCTCCTCTCCCACTAAGGTCATATAAGGCAGCCCAGCTAGAGGAAAGGGACCTAAAGGCAGCAACAGTTCCAGAAATATCCTACTCCATTTTTTAGGTGACCCACATGATGACCAAGCAGCACATCTGCTACATATGTGTAGAGGGCCTAGATCTGGTCCATACATGCTCTTTGGTTGGTGGTTCAGTTTCTGTGAGCCCCGTGGGCTCAGGTTCATTTATTCTGTTGGTCATCTTGTTGAGGCATTCGGAATTCCTGTGGTGAAAAATCAAGTTACATAATTCCAAAAATAATTGCTAATATTAAGTATTATAAAAATTAAGTTGTTTCCTCCTCCAAACTTAGTGCACATTTTGTCAGCTTTGCTCTTTGGTTGGTGGTTCAGTTTCTGTGAGCCCCGTGGGCCCAGGTTAGTTTATTCTGTTGGTTATCTTGTTGAGACACTTGGAATTCTTGTGGTGAAAAATCAAGTTACATAATTCCAAAAATAATTGCTAATATTAAGTATTGTGAAAGTTAAGTTGTTTCCTCCTCCAAACTTAGTGCACATTTTGTCGGCTTTAAGATCCAATGTGTAGATAAAAGGTACTGTAACTCTGAGAAACCCCGATGTCTTTTATATTCTTCTCCAATCCTTCAAAAAATTTCCATGTATATTCATTGTATATGGTACCACATTTCGTAAGGACACCGTTTTTTAATATGTAACAACCCAAACATTATTTGGGTAACAACTGCATTCTTTTCAAGTGAATTTAACAGTTTACATATCTTCTTATTGTGGTTCCAGTAGCATTAGACATTGGTTACTCTGTACTTTCAACATAAGGTTGAATCAAAAAAAAAAAAAAAAAAACAATAACCAAAATGAAGAATTTTGTTTGCTCACCAGCAAAATGTTCATTTATCTGACTGCTTGTTAGGGGTTCTAGTTTGTTCTTTGTGTCTCTCTATCTCCTCTTCTTTGGCTTTCACTGTTTCACTGCTTTCTTTTCCCCATTTTAACTTTTCTTCTTTATTGTGGTTCTTGTTATCCTTATTGCGGAGGAGAAGAAGGAAAATAAAATAATGCTTATATTGAGCATGTGGCACAAACTAGGAATTGGCAGGCATTCAGAGTCTTAGGAAGTTTTCAGATAATTTGATGAAGAGACAAAGTAGCTTCAGATCTTATCCTGGGGCCAGATCAGTGTCAGAGAGAAATATGTGAGCCATCCAAAAGCTCCTGATAGTCACATTTAAAAATTAAAGACACAGGTGAAATTAATTTTAATAATATTTTAATTTTACTTAGTAGAGCCAACATATAATTTTAGTTCATACGCTATAAAAGCACTGTCAAAAGGCTGCAGAATTTTGACCTGGTTATTTTTTTTAAATGATCTATATCTTGTTTTGTGCTCTGTAGTTGATATAACATAACCTTTTATTTAATTATTTGAGGATTGGTTTAAGTTTAGTAACCACAGATGATTTGAAGTCTGCAATAGGAGGTGCCAAACTCATAAATTATCAGGGATATTGTCTAATAGCATATTGCCTTTTCCATCTTGGGAGCATTCTTTTTATTTTCATCCTTGTTTAATTTTTGTTTCTAGAAAATTTGACTTCCTTTTTTGAGATTGAACCAGTACAGTATATACTGGTCATAAATTCTTTGGACCCTATTCTTCCTACTCTTGTAGCCTCCCAGATACATGTGTCCTTTTTCATATAATCTTTATATAATACATTAAAACTTGATTTATACTGTCTCTCCAATTTGCAGGCTTTGTTCTTTTAATCCGGGTCTTGACTTTTTACTGAATCACATAAACTAATTACATACAGTTAGTTTTTCTGTAAGCACAAATCTTTTGCTGTTTTTGTTAATGTTATTCTATTTTTCTTTTCAACCTGGCTGTGTATTGATTTCTGGTGAATAAGTCTTGCTTAATGCACAGACTTTAAATTCTCAGATGGTCTGCTTAATTGGCTACTCAGTGGGTTATTGCCACTGAGTTCATGAGTGAGTTGAGAGCATATTCCATTGAATATTGTGCAAGTTTGGCTTGAATTTAGTCTCTGAAGCAAAGCCAGCCAGCTCTGCCCCACACTTGCAACACTGTGTATTCTAGTCTTATGCTGAGAGAAAGTGATCCCAGCGTGGTGGAGCTGTCGATTGTGTCAGAGAGTGCCGCAGTAGGTTTTATTCACAGGTCTCCCTGTGACTTCCTGACTGCTCTACTGCTTGTGTTTATCACTTCAGATTCACTGTTTTTGTCCTTCCATGGTTGTCCATAGTCAGTTCAAACTTGAGTTCCACATGCTGGGGAGCTCAGTTTTTAGACACACACTAGAACGTGAAGTTGAAAGCCACTAGAGACACAGGAGTGACCACTCTACCTGTCCTCACCCAGTGTCAAGACATTTTCTGGAATAAAATGCCTCTTAATTTTCTTATTTATTTTTGGTGAATCTGTAGTGTCTTGAAATAAATGCATTTGATAATTTCCCAATCACCATGTTCTCCTGGTTGAAAGCTATCCACAGGGACTCTTAGCATCTCCAGAGTAGTGAATACATTTTGATAATGTAAATAATACATGTGCTTGTAAACCACTTTACACAAACCGTGTTTTAAAGTGGAAATTTAAACTTGAATGTCTAATATATTTAGAGGTATTTAAGTGGCCATTTTATAATTTCAACAAATGTTCTCTCATATATTTTATAAGTTCTCTCAATATTGTTTATAAGTTACCAACTTTCCAAATTCTGAATTTTAACTACAAAATTAAGTCACTTTCTGAGGATGGTGCCTTTCCACATTGCAGCTAAAATTTCTCAACTCATTGAGTTTTTCTTTTTCAGAATTATACATCAAATAAGCAAAGACAAAAACAATAATTTGACATGGGCCTGAGAGAAAGTTTAATGGCTAAGAGCACTGGGTGCTCTCCAGAAATCTCAGGTTCTATTCCAAGCAACATGTGGTGGTTCACAACTGTCTATAACTCCAATTGCAGGCAATTTAGTGCTCTTTTCTTCACATGTAGACACTGCACATGTATGGTGCACACACTTTCACATAAGTAAAAAATACACATAAAATAAAAATAAATAACTTAGAAATGTTTTGACACATCCTCAAGGAAAATAACTATAATTTGCAATCCATACTTATAAATGCTCAAAAATAGTATGAAATTTAAGGATAGGGCAAACTTATTCCTTATTGGTATTTATAGAATAATAAATAATAGAATGCAAATTTTGTGGAATATTCTTTCTTATGTTTGCGAAATATATGGTTTTAACTATTTTCAAATTGAAAAGATAAAGATTTTCTTTTGCTCTTCTAAAATATGTTTGTCTTTTGTTAAATATGCAAAGACACTGTAAGTTTCTTCCTCACATTCTTATGTGCTTTGAATATATAGAAACTGGAACAATTTCAGAGTTGAAATTTATATTTTCCAAAGCGACATTCTTATCTGGCTATTTAACTCCTATAGTTTTAAAATGCAGACTTTTAAAAATGTCTAAACAGCCTTTCTCTAATACTGCTACATGACGGGGGATATTGATTTACAATATAATTCTGCTAAATAAATATGTTGTGTTTTTGCTTTGAAAGCTGCCCTTGTCCCTGTCTCTCTAATAACATTACAATTTTTCAATGAATGAGATAACCTTTGGATAATCTATAACTATTTTTTCTGTAGTGAAGTTGACATGCTTTTGAAAAATATTGACAGTCAAAATAAAAATTAAAATATAGAAAAATACTTCAGGCAAATACAAAGAGAAAGAGAGGGATCATACACTCAATACCCAATGGTAGCTGATGAGATTTAATAATGAACTTGTATTTGAAATGAGTTAAACATTTACCCTGTTCTCAGTGGTTTGTCAAAGTGTCCAGCTGTTTTCTATTATAAGCAGCCTTTTTAGCAATATTTGACAGTAATGTGTAGAATTGACACACCATATTCTCTTACCTACTAGTCCCTCTATTCTCATTTTCATATTTCAAGATTTGTTTTCTGGCATTTCCGAGAAGTCATTACAGGAACATGTCACACAGCTCTTATAAGCTTGTTGCAGTTGTTTATGACTTTTGTACTTCAAAGGCAATTGCATAGGTCACATTTTTACAGAGTATCATAAATGCATTACTCCACTTTCTTTTGACACAAAGAACAGAAATTGGAAAGGAATACCCAAGGGCATTTCAGTTTGCTTTCTCATATAATTGACCTCAATTTTTCTTCACTTCATGAATAGTCTTTTAAACTCTCTTTGTCTAAATTCTAGTACTTCTTTACAAGAATATGTCATGATGGTAGTCACTTAGATTTCTTTTGCCAAGCTTGATATTCATTAATTTCCAGTTAATTTTAGGTTTACCTTTTCATTTCGTTTTGTATTGTTTCCCAAGACAGGACTTCTCTGTATAGTCTCTCTTTACACTGTGGGATACAGAGATCAAGTTAAAGACTTGTTAAAGTTGAAGTTATCAGACTTGTATGGTAGATGGCTTTGCCCACTATTTAATCCCTCTGACCAAGAGTATAGAACATAGATAAACCATCTATTGCAATTTGATTATTAATGTCACTGAAAAGTAATCACTTTAAAATTAGGACTCCTAAATATTACACAACAATATTATAGCATGTTTTTATTTATTCAACCATATTTAGACAGCACCATCTTCTTGAAATCACCACATTGTATTTATCCAATGGTTTTCCTTCAAATGTAGTGTCTTCTTGAGTGAAGATGCCACTATTTAACTGCTTATTTTACTTATAATTGAGAATAGGTTCTCCCTGAATGACTAACATGCCTGCCGGTCTCTTGATTACTGTATGAATGTGCTGTTGTGCTCCTGTAAGTAGGTATGGGATTAAGGTATTTTCCAAAGCCTTGTATCAACAAGTATACACATTCAGCTGTTATTTGGCATGTTCACCATATTGTTATTGAATATAGAGCACTGAATATTGTTTATAATTTGTATTTCCTTAATTTGTTTTGTGTTAAAAAATATTTTAATCCTTCTAGCTTCTATTTTGTCTCAAAAAATACCATTAATTTTATTTATATGAGTATTTTCTTAGTCACTACTTTGAAACACAATATATTTTATTTATAATTCCTCTGTTTTATAGCATGTTATGATTAATTCTTTAGTGTACAAAATGTTGCTAAGCTATTTTAGCTCATTTGAAATATTACACCATCATTTTTAGATTTTTAGGGCATGCCCTGTGCTACCACTCTCTTTTTGAGCATAAGTTGTTTTCTTGTCATTTTCTTGTAATAGGTTTTTATTTTCTTGCATATAAATATAATTTGTTTCTGTTATTCATGTCTTGGATGACAGTTAGCTTTTTTTTTTTTTTTTTTTTTTTTTTTTTTTTTGAGACAGGGTTTCTCTGGGTAGCCTTGGCTGTCCTGTACTCACTCTGTAGCTCAAATTCATAGAGATCTACTTGCCTCTGCCTCCTGAGTGTTGGAGATTTAGCCTTTTATGGACTTCCAGGAAGGGGTATTTATGAGTTTATTTTTCCATCTTCATGGTCAAATGGAAACTTTTGTTCACAGATGAGATACTGAATGAGATGTCTTGTCCTTCCCTTTTGTCCTTACTCTCCTAATCCCATCACTGTGGTTCCTCGGAGGTCGAGCACTGACCTGTGAGGAGTGTTCTGGGCTAAGGCAGGTCAAGTAGTACAGTCCTACTATCAACACTTGTACTTCTCTTCCCTTCTTCAGTTTTCCACTATTGACCTTAAATTATTCAGTCTGATTTTCTAAGAACTCCTGATAGCCATTAGCATTTGTCTTTTTAAAATTTTGTACAGTTGCTAGAACTTTATTGTCTCTTCTATAGATATTTTCTTCTTACATTTGTGACTGGCTGTCTCAGGTCCCTTTGTGTTGTCACTGTGGTAGTTGCTCTCCACTCATAAGTATATACAATAAGTATGTATATAAACACATATTAAGTAACATAATACATTATCTATATATTATACATATTTTATATTACACATATACTCTATTTTATACTAATACAATATAAATATAAACATATAATATGTTTGTTGAAGATGCTTATCCATTTATTCATGGGGAGTGGCTTTAAGGTCACAAATCATGCATTGGCACTACTTCCATGTTGGTTTCTCTTCTGTCAACTTGACTGTGTTTGTAATCATCTAGAGGTCACACATCTGAGCATTTCCAGAAATATTTAACAGAGAAAGGAGTGCCAAACTTCCATGTGGGCAGCACCATAGGTAGGACAGCAGCCCCAAACTGAATGATCATGGAATAATAAAGGCAGCTGAGCAGCAGCTCTCTTCCCTTTGCTTCCTGAAGAGTTATGGATCAGGTGTCTCATCCTCTTGCTGAAGTGGATTTCCCATTCTGAGTGATTTTCATGTCTCTAACTGTGAGGCAAAATAACCTTCACTTCTTTTGGTTGCAATCTATTCATAAGCTGAATTTTTGTCCTGCTAAAACTATGGCACTAGCCAAGGACAATACGTGCAGTAAACTTTGAACCCCTCCCAGATCTAGCCAATGGACAGGACATTCTCCACAGTTGAATGCAGAGTGGGGTCTGACTTTCACACATACTCTGTTACCCACCCATATTTGACCACATCTCCTGAATGGGGAGACCTGGTGGCACTCAGAGGAAGGATAGCAGGTTACCAAGAAGAGACTTGATACCCTATGAGCATATACAGGGGGAGGAGGTCCCCCTCAGGAACAGTCATAGGGGAGGGGAGTAAGGGGGAAATTGGAGGGAGGGAGGAATGGGAGGATACAAGGGATGGAAAAAATTTAGATGTAAATGAATAAATTAATAAAACACATTAAAAATAAAGATATTGAATAGATTTCATGACAAAAGGCAAATGTGTATTTATGTACTTTTTACATTTATAGTCATCTGTAAAAAGCTGGTGCTAAAGAACAACAAAAATACCCCTTTTCCCTGAAAATGCTGTATGGTGTTCTTGGCCATTTACTGAGTTTGATTAATCTCAAGTTCAGGAGTTGCAGAAATCCAAGTAATTTTGGTGATTGTCCTGTGCTTGGAAGTTCCATAGACCTAAGCTGCTTGTGCCCTCCTGTGTGCCTCTCTACACTATAACAGACAGTGTGCCATTATGGGTGGGGAGAGCATGTTCATTCTTATCTCCTGTATTTTAAGCTTCTAAATGTGGAATGGGCCATGCCTCATTTTATTTTAATTTTTTTGTGTGTGCGGAAAAAGAAAATGTTCTGTAAAACTATGCTTACTACTGTAACAAGAAAAACTTTGGAGAGTTTCATTTCTTTTGCTCATGTGGGACAAGGCAGAGGAAGTTAGCTGTGTAGCACGGGTTCGGACATCAAGAAGAATTTTGAAGAATTTTGGTTTCAAGGAGAATACATGCGCATTGCATTCATTTGTTCATTTATTTATTTATTTTGGATACTTCTTTGAGACTTTAGGGGGATTATAAGTTTTAAAAGACCTACCCAGATAGCAGAGGACAAATTTAAGCTGGAACAAGGATTCTCCATCACCTCATGTAACTGAGTATCTAGCTCCATGAAGGCTGACATTGGCTCATAAATGATGACCTGGGAATTTAATGCACTTATAAACCTAACCCACCTAACCAAATATCTTCCCTGAAGCTTTAGATGATGAGAGGCAAGGAAATTTAATAGTTCACATCATATATATTAAACCTTTAAAAAAAATTAATACCGTGCACGTATGAATTGATTTCCCACAAACTTTGTTTTTTGTTCAGTGTCTAAGAAGAATGTGACAGGGTTGGAATTCACATGATAAACTAGAATGTATTATTTTTAAAAGGTTTGTCTCAGTGATATTAAAAGTAAAAATTACGCAACATGTGTGCAAGCAGGCAATCCATGCACTTATGGGCATGAGTGGAGCCTCAGTGTATATGTTGAGCATTCACTGTTTGACACCTGTACCAGTGGTGAATTTGCAGTTCACAGTAAAGGCCAGTGAAAGTCAGCGAAGGGTTTTCTTGCTCATGATTTACTATATTGGCTGAACAATTAGGATTATGAGTGAAAAGACATTAATGTAAAAGACATGTCTCACATGTGAAGATGAGTGTGTGTTTGTATGTGTGTGTGATGTACGTACATGTGGTGTGTAATGTCTGTGTATGTAGTATGTTCGGATGTGTGTGTATGCTCACACATATGCACAATTGAATCATGGATCACAATAGCTAAATAAGTCTTACAAGTAACCAATTTCAACTCTCAATTGTTACCTTATATCTTTAGACAAAAGAACAAAAATGTCCAGAAAATTCTTTCCCAAGTACTCAGAGCTAAGATTCTGGTAACTTGTGATTCATCATTCTCTTAAAGAATGTTTTTTTTTTTTTTCCTGAAGGAAGTGTTCATGAACTCACAACCATGGCATCTAAATTTTGTGAATGCTAATGTATTTCTCTGACTTTGTAAGTGGATAGCTACAGTTTATGCACTCATTTTTCCCATTTCCTGATTCCCCTGACACTGGCTAAGGCTGCAGCCTTGCCTGAGTAATTAGATACCAAAAGCCAACCTTCATTATCAGGGTCTGCAGGAGTTCAAGAGCTAAGCCACTTTAGCAAAGGTTATGATCCATTGTGGACAGCAGTACACTGTTGATTAGCTTTCTAACTTCATGTTTTAATGTTGAGCCAAGTACTTTAATGATTACATTGTGATGCAATGTGTGCTTGCATGTGGTTTGTGAATAAAAGAGAATTTAATCTTTTATTACCAGGGGGCCTTCAAGTAGTAACATTGTATAAGACTCTTGCCTAGAATTACAAATAACCTTTCCGACTTAAATGTCATGCTTTAAAAATGTATCTTTTTTATGCAGAACAGAGTGGAAAATACTGATGATTTTGGTCCCGATGCCCTTGGTAGCCTAAATGCACACTTCATAGTCTGAAAGTGCTGTCCATGCAATTGAATCCATTCCCCCTTACAGAACTCTTAATGGAATTTATAGGGAAACATCTTTAAAATAGGAAAGAACTGAAAAAATTTCATCTTAAGATTATTGTGTAAAATATGCTGTAGAAGATGCACTGAAAGACACTTATGTCTTTTGAATTACTCAAGAGTAATGTGTTCAATTAAGAAGTTGCCAGGGTAACCAGGTCTACACCTTGAACTTGATTTCTCTTGCCCAGGTGTTTGACATTGTGCTTCATCTATAATCTTGAGATCACCATGGAGTCTGTGTCATCCCCACTAGTAAAAAGAGTTGGAAATTGTTTCTCTATAAAGACAGTGCTTTTGGAACATATCTTACAAGCCTATAACAACTGTTTGGTAATATACATGCTATTCATGCATGGTCTCAGTCTGTCTCCAGTGTTCATATCTTGAAAATGTGTGCATTTAATTCAATATTAATTACTAAATTATTACGATGTATACAAGCTGCAAACTTAAATAAAGCCCAATTATGTCTCCAAAATAGAGTATGTTTAATCATTTTTTTTCTTTTTTTTTATTAATTTATTCTTGTTACATCTCAATGTTTATCCCATCCCTTGTATCCTCCCATTCCTCCCCCCCCCATTTTCCCATTATTCCCCTCCCTTATGACTGTTCCTGAGGGGGATTACCTCCCCCTATATATTCTCATAGGGTATCAAGTCTCTTCTTGGCTACCTGCTGTCCTTCCTCTGAGTGCCACCAGGTCTCCCCCTCCAGGGGACATGGTCAAATGGGAGGCACCATAGTACTGAGAAAGTCATATCACACTCTCCACTCAACTGTGGAGAATATTCTGACCATTGGCTAGATCTGGGAAGGGGTTTAAAGTTTACCTCCTGTATTGTCCTTGGCTGGTGCCTTAGTTTGAGCGGGACCCCTGGGCCCAAATCTGCCTATCATATTGTTCTACTTGTAGATTTCTAGGACACTCTGGATCCTTTTATTTTGCTATTCTCCCATGCGTCTCTCATTTAGAGTCCCAGTAGGATGCCTTCCCCTCTGTCCCAGTTTCCTGGTAAGTGAAGGCTTTCGTGGGACATGCCCCTTGGGCTAGTATGCAGATATAAGTGAGTATATACCATTTGATTCTTTCTGCTTCTGGGTTAACTCACTCATTATGATCATTTCTAGCTCAATCCATTTATCCACAAATTTCGGGAATTCCTTGTTTTTAATAGCTGAGTAGTATTCCATAGTGTATATGTACCACAGTTTCTTTATTTACTCTTCTACTGAGGGACACTTAGGCTGTTTCCATGTTCTGGCTATTATGAATAAGGCTGCTATGAACATGGTTGAGCAAATTTTCTTGTTGTGTGCTGGAGCATCTTCTGGGTATATTCCAAGGAGTGGAATAGCTGGGTCTTGAGGAAGCCCTATTCCCATTTTTCTGAGATAGCACCAGATAGATTTCCAAAGTGGCTGTACTAGTTTGCATTCCCACCAGCAATGAAGGAGTGTTCCTCTCTCCCCACATCCTCGCCAGCATGTGGTGTCACTTGAGGTTTGATCTTAGCCATTCTGATGGGTGTAAGATGGAATCTCAGAGTTGTTTTGATTTGCATTTTCCTGATGACTAAGGAGGTTGAGCATTTCTTTAAGTGTTTCTCAGCCATTTGATACTCCTCCGTTGAGAATTCTCTGTTTAGTTCCAAGCCCCATTTCTCAATTGGGTTATTCGGTTTGGTGGTGTTTAATTTCTTGAGTTCTTTATATATTTTGGATATTAGACCTTTGTCAGATGTAGGGTTGGTGAAGATTTTTTCCCAGTCTGTAGGCTGTCGCTTTGTTCTCTTGACAGTGTCTCCTGCCTTACAGAAGCTTCTCAGCCTCATGAGGTCCCATTTATTAATGGTTGACATTAAGGCCTGGGCCGTTGGTGTTCTGTTCAGGAAGTTGTCTCCTGTGCCGATATGTTCCAGGCTCTTTCTCACTTTTTCCTCTAAGTGGCTTAGTGTCTCTGGTTTTATGTTGAGGTCTTTAATCCACTTGGATTTGAGTTTTGTGCAAGGTGACAAATATGGGTCCAGTTTCATTTTTTTACACATAGACCTCCAGTTAGACCAGCACCATTTGTTGAAGATGCTATCCTTTTTCCATTGAATGGATTTGGCTTCTTTGTCAAAAATCAAGTGACCATATGTGTGTGGATTCATATCTGGGTCTTCGATTCGATTCCACTGATCAACCAGCCTGTTGCTGTGCCAGTACCATGCTGTTTTAATTACTATTGCTTTATAATACAGTTTGAAATCAGGTATGGAGATTCCTCTGGAGCACCTTTTATTGTACAAGATTGTTTTAGCTATTCTGGGTTTTTTGTTTTTCCGTATGAAGTTCAGAATTGAACTTTCAATGTCTTTAAAAAATTGTGTAGGTACTTTGATAGGGATTGCATTGAATCTGTCGATTGCTTTTGGTAGGATGGCCATTTTTGCTATGTTAATTCTCCCGATCCATGAGCAAGGAAGATCATGCCATCTTCTCAGGTCATCTTCAATTTCTTTCTTCAGAGTTTTGAATTTTTTTTTCATACAAGTCCTTCACTTGCTTAGTTAGGGTAACTCCTAGATATTTTATATTGCTTGTGGCTAATGTGAAGGGTGTGGTTTTCCTAATTTCTTCCTCTGCAAGCTTGGCATTTGTGTATAGGAAGGCTACAGGCTTTTTTGAGTTAATTTTGTATCCAGCCAATTTGCTGAAGGTGTTTATCAGCTTTAGGAGTTCTCTGGTGGAATTTTGAGGGTCACTTATGTACACTATCATATCATCTCCAAATAGGGATAATTTGACTTCCTCCTTTCCCATTTGGATACCCTTGATCTCCTTTTGTTGTCTTATTGCTCTGGCTAGAACTTCGAGTACTATATTGAAGAGATATGGAGAGAGTGGGCAGCCTTGCCTTGTTCCCGATTTGAGAGGAATTTCCTTGAGTATCTCACCATTTACTTTGATTTTGGCTATTGGCTTGCTGTATATAGCCTTTATTATGTTGAGGAAAGTGCCTTGTATCCCCGATCTCTCTAAAACTTTAAACATGAATGGGTGTTGAATTTTATCAAATGCTTTCTTTGCATCCAGGAGATGATCATGTGGTTTTTTATTTTCAGTTTGTTTATATGGTGGGTTACATTGATGGATTTCCGTATATTAAACCATCCCTGCATGCCTGGAATGAAGCCTACTTGGTCATGATGAATGATATCTTTGATGTGCTCCTGTATTCGTTTTGCAAGTATTTTATTTAGTATTTTTGCATCTATGTTCATAAGAGAAATTGGTCTGAAATTCTCTTTCTTTGTTGAGTCTTTGTGAGGTTTAGGTATCAATGAGACTATGGCCTCATAGAATGATTTGGTAATTTTCCATCCATTTCTATCTTTTGGAGTAGCTTTAAGAGTATTGGTATTAGCTCGCCCTTGAAGGTCTGGTGGAATTCTGCACTGAAACCATCTGGCCCTGGGCTTTTTTTGATTGGGAGACCATCGATGATTGCTTCTATTTCTGTAGGGGAAATGAGACCATTTAGCTTGTTTATCTGTTCTTCATTCAACTTTGGCAAGTGAAATTGATCAAGAAAATCGTCCATTTCCCTTAGATTTTCAAATTTTGTGGCCTATATGCCTTCAAGGTAGGATCTTATGATTCTTTGAATTTCTTCAGTGTCTGTTGTTATGTCTCCCTTTTCATTTCTGATTTTGTTGATTTCAATACTGTCTCTCTGCCTTTTAGTTAGTTTGGCTAATGGTCTGTCTATCTTCTTGATTTTCTCAAAGAACCAGCTTTTGGTTTTGTTGATTCTTTGGACTGTTTTCTTAGTTTCTAATTTGTTAATTTCAGCCCTGAGTTTGATTATTTCCAGGCGTCTACTCCTCCTGGGTGTTTCTGCTTCTTTTTTTTTTCTAGGGCTTCCAGTTGTGTTGTTAAGATGCTTATGTGCGATGTTTCCAATTTCTTTTTAAAAGCACTTAGTGCTATGAATGTTCCTCTTAGCACTGCTTTCAATGTATCCCACAAATTTGGGTATGTTGTTTCTTCATTTTCATTGAATTTCAGAAACTCCTTGATTTCTTTCTTTATTTCTTCCCTGACACAGGTGTCATTTAGCAGAGAGTTGTTTAGTTTCCACGTACGTGTAGGCTTTTTGTTATTTCTGTTGTTGTTGAATTGCAGCCTAAGAGCATGGTGATCTGATAGGATACAAGGTATTATTTCAATCCTCTTGTATCTATTGAGGCTTGCTTTGTGACCTATGATGTGATCAATTTTGGAGAAGGTTCCATGGGGTGCAGAGAAGAAGGTGTATTCTTTCTTGTTTTGGTGAAAGGTTGTATAGATATCTGTTAGATCCATTTGATCATGGCATTGGTTAATGATGTTATTTCTCGGCTTAGTTTCTGTTTCAATGACTTATCCTTCAGTGAGAGTGGGGTGTTGAAGTCTCCCACTATTATTGTGTGGGGATCGATGTGTGGTTTAAGCTTTTTTAGGAGATCTTTTACAAATGTGGGTGCCCTTGTATTGGGAGCATAGATGTTCAGAATTGTGATGTCATCTTGGTTGACTTTACCTTTGATGAGTATGAAGTGTCCTTCCTCATCCCTTTTGATTAATTTTGGTTGAAAGTCTATTTTGTTCGATACTAAAATGGCTACGCCTGCTTGCTTCTTGTGACCATTTGCTTGGAATATTTTTTTCCAACCTTTTACCCTGAGGTAATGCCTTTCATTATGGGTGAGATGTGTTTCTTGGATGCAGAAGAATGTTGGATCTTGTTTATGTACCCACTCAGTTAGTCTGTGTCTTTTTATTGGAGAATTGAGGCCATTGATGTTGAGAGATATTAATGACCAGTGACTGTTAAGAGTCTTAATTTTGATGTTGTTTCCAGTCGAGTGTTTGTGTAGTTGTGTTTTGCCATGGGATAGTTATCTATTTCCTGGGTAGTTTTGGTTGTAGCTTGACCCTTTGGGATGGAGTTTTCCTTCTAGTACCTTCTGTAAAGCTGGATTTGTGGATAGGTACTGTTTGAATTTGTTTTTGTCGTGGAATATTTTGTTTTCTCCATCAATGGTTATTGATAATTTTGCTGGGTAAAGTAGTCTGGCCTGGCATCTGTGGTCTCTTAGGGTTTGCAGGGTCTCTGTCCAGGTCCTTCTGGCTTTTATGGTCTCTGCTGAGAAGTCGGGTGTAATTCTGATAGGTTTAACATTAAATGTTATTTGGCCCTTTTCCCTTTCAGCTTTTAATATTTTTTTCTTTGTTCTGCATGTTTTGTGTTTTGATTATTATGTGGCGGGCAGTTTTTCTTTTCTGGTCAATTCTATTTGGTGTTCTGTAGGCCTCTAGTATGTTTATAGGCATTTCTTTCTTTAGATTGGGGAAATTTCTTCTATGATTTTGTTGAGAATAGTTTCTGGGCCCTGGAGTCTGATGTCTTTTCTTTCTTCAATGCCTATTATCCTCAGATTTCTTCTTTTTATGGTGTCCTTAATTTCTTGGATGTTTTGTGTCAGGAGTTTTCCAGATTTGGCATTTTCTTTAATGGTTGATTCAATATCTGTGATTGTATATTCTAGCCCTGAGATTCGTTCTTCCATCTCTTGGATTCTGTTAGAAAAGCTCACCTCTGTGTTGCTCGCTTTCTTCTCTGAGGTCTCACGTTCTCGTTCTTCTTCTGTCTGTGTGTTTATCATTGAATCCATTTTCATTTTCAGATCTTGAACTGATTTTTTTATTTCTTTCATCTGATTTTTTGTATATTCCTGAGTTTCTTCCATTGCCTCTTTATAGGTCTTCAGAGCTTGAACCCTTTTATTTATTTCTTTCATCTGGTTTTTTGCATTTTCCTGCAATTTTTCCAGTTCCACTCTATGTGCTTCTTTTATGTCTCTCACCTGTTTGTCTGCGTCTTCCTGCATTTGATTACGAATTTTATTTGTTTCTTCCATTATCATCCTCATTACTAAGGATTTGAGGTAATTTTCTTGTATTTCCATTGTATTTGAGTTCTCTGGGTTGTTTTCTTTGGGATAGCTGGAAACTGGAGACGCCATGTTGTTTTGGGGTTTTTTTGCGTATGCTTTTTCATTGTCCTTTAGACATCTTGCCACCTTTGTTTTTGTTGGGTAGCTTCCAGAGTTGGATGGAGGGTGTCTGATGATAGATTCACCTGTTTTCTCACGATTTCCCTAGGCTGGGAGCTCAAAGCTTCACTGGTGTGGATGTTAGGAGGTTAGCCCTGCTGTTCTGGTCTGTCACAGCCAGTGATCTTCAGCCCCCCTGTGCTGTGGATCCTGCAATTGTTCTGGGTCTCTGAATGAGCATTGGGTCAGGCCAAGGTATCAACCGCCTTCTGTGTTCCCTCCCAAGTCCAGCCAGGAACACTGGGCCCGAACCACGGGGTGAACTCAGCTAGATTCTCAGGGCCTGAACCATCTGCCGAGCTCAGCTAGGGATTATGGGCCCAAAATGCACACAGGGTCCAGCTAGAATTTTTGGGCTGGGACTACGCACCAAGCTCCGCTAGGGCCTTTTGGCCCAAAGTGCGTGCTGTGGTCAGTTATTGACTCAGGGCCCGAACTGACCACCAATCTCAGCCAGGAATTCTGGATTCAAACTGCACACTGTGTCCAACCAGAGTCTTAGAGCTGGTGGAACCGAGCGCTCTGTCCAGCCTGCGCCATAGTAGGAGAACTGCGGCTGCTCTGAGTTAGCGCCAGTGGTGGAACCAAGTGCTCCGCCCAGACAGTGTCACCGCAACTGAGCTGCCGCTGAGCTGAGGTGGTGCCTAGGATGGAACTGAGCACTCCACCAAGCCTGTGCCACAGCAGGAGAACTGTGGCTGCTCTGAGTTAGCGCCAATGGTGGAACCAATTGCTCCACCCAGACTGTGTCAGTGCAGGGGAGCTGCCGCTGAGCTGAGGTGGCACCTAGGTTGGAACTGAGTGCTCGGCCAAGCCTGCGCCACAGCAGGAGAACTGTGGCTGCTCTGAGTTAGCGCCAATGGTGGAACCAAGTGCTCCGCCCAGACTGTGTCACCGCAGGGGAGCTGCCGCTGAGCTGAGGTGCTCCCTAGTGTGGAGCTGCGAGCTCAACTAAGCCTGCGCCACAGCAGGGGAGCTGTGGCTGAAGCTGAGTTAGTGCCTCGGGCAGAATTGCTTGCTTGGCCGGGCCAGTACCCGGGACTCTGGGACCGAACTGTCCCCCGAGTCCAGTCTGGGTCCGAAGGCTCCACGCGACCCAAATCCGAGTCCCCTCTCCCACAGCAACTCCCACCAGCCACCACACCAATCGCCTCCACCGGAAGGCTATGAGCTGCAAACCTCAGCCGCCACTGCTAGTGCCGCTGGTGCTGCTGCCTCTGCCACTGCCGCTCCGATCAGAGAAAATCCACGCTCCTCCCGTGTGCAGGGGCACACAGGTCCTTCGCACCCTGGTCCCTCTGAACCGTGGAGCATTCCCGCTGCCGTGATGTTCGGACCTTGGTGTTCCTGGCTCAGAAATCTGTGCAATTCCCTGAATTGTTCACTGGAGCCTCCAAACGCGGTCCACACTGTTCGCCGCCATCTTGGATCCTCCTGTTTAATGATTATTTTGAAATAATTTAAGAAACTGGGCTTAACAAATTTTCCTTTAAAAATCTTAACAGAATTTAACATTACTTTTCCAGTGATCTTTGTTAAATTATTTCTATTGCTTTCTAAACACTTAAAAATGTAGATGTCTATACTAAATTTAGAGGTCTAAAATATGGAGTTTTGTCTATATGACTTAGAAATGGTGGATACCAAACATTATTTTTTGTACATAACACACTTCACAAGTACGGTAAATAAGAAAGCCACATAAGAAGAAAAGCAGGAAATAGAAGCTGTCTGCAATTATCATGTAGAAGCAGACAGGACCTTCTACTTCTTTCAAACATCTGAGTTAAGAAGCACTGTAATTTATACCTATCTCAAATATATATGAAAATAGAGAATACAGTTTAATATATGACCGCACCTTGTCACTAAACTAAACAGAAACAGTTTTTGTGTAGAACTTTTTCATTCTTAATAGTATATTTTGATTTATTTTTATAAAAAGGAAATAAAAAAGACAAAAAACCAACAGGAACATACAATTTCTTCTATAAGGTTTTCACTAAATATATAAAAACTAGAAGGACTTTAAACTATAGGCAATAAGATATAAGTGTATTACCCCAAATCAATAATATCTATACCAAGTTTAAATGTGTGGACTTTAAATTTTACCAGTCATGTGAACCAATTCAAAATCCCAGTTGACATATGTTTAATGCAATCTCTACACATAAGGTCAGGGAACACAGAAAAGAGAGCAGAAATATTTTAAAAGTCAAAGAATTTTTACATCTTCTAGGAGATACTATCTTTGATATATGACAGAAAGTTGCACTCATACAATCTTAACAGTTCATTACTTAATCTATATCTACTTGATGACATCCCAACATGGAACTCTCACAGGAGCTGACCTCTGATTGAAGATCTATAGGTAATCACTTGCGGCTAAGAGAGGAAGAATAATTCTAATCCAAAAATGAGGCCCGCACATACACATATGGGTAACATTAAATGAAATCAGTGTGTGTGTGTATGTGTGTGTGTGAGAAAGAGAGAGAGACAGAGAGACAGAGAGACAGAGAGACAGACAGAGACAGACAGAGAGACAGAGAGAGATGAGAGATAGAGAAACAGAGAGAATAATTAAAGAAGAGGTAATCAAGTTAAGAAACAGTAGGAGTATAGGAAAAATTAGGAGGGAGAATGTGGGAATGAAATGAAGTATATACAGTATTCATAATTAACATTCTCCTAAAAATAACATACATGTTAAAAATATGTAGTGTCATAACAGCAAATAAAGGAACACATAACAATGTATAGGCTATCTTTTATGTAGTTCTAAAAGGAAATGGATAAAAACTACAGATCTTTATGTTCAGCAAAATGAGTCAGGCTCAGAAAGACAAATATCATAGGTTTTCTATCATATGTGGAATCTATATTTAAAATTGTATATTTATACTATGGAAATATGAAGGAGACTGTGAGAGGGCAGGGAGAATTCTAAAAAGTAGGGACGATGGAACTAGAAGGCAATGGGCAATTGTTCAGGCAGCAAACTATCTGTCATTTTTTCCACTTTGGAAGCTGTTTATCTGCACTTCCTGTTTTCTCAGGTAACTGATTTTATTCCTTCTCAAGTCTCTGATTGGGTTGAAGACCAGATAGTTTAATTTTACAGTTAGGCTTAGTTGATTATGGGGTAAGATGTTTTTAGGTCTAGATAGATATTTTAAGTTGATAGAGATGAGATACGATAGATAGTGATTTTCATTCAGAATTTCAGGCTCACCAAGGTAGGAAAGATGTTTTCTTTAAAGTTGCCAAATGCAAATAGCCAAAACATTATGAATGTAACATTAATATAATTCCTGATTGTTTTGTGGTTCTTCTTGCTGTATGTGGTTTATTTTATATATGTGTAATAATATAAATGCATATGTTAAAAATATTAAAAAGAGTAGCAAGAAGATTTAAAGAGTCATAATCTTATCTGAAAACAATAATACTATTTGGTTTTACTCGTTAACTTGTCATCTTATTACAAACTAGAGTTACTTGAAGGAAAAACCTCAGTTGAAATGTTGCCTCCATGATATTAGTTTATTGGCATTTGTGAAAGACCTAAAATGTATTATTAAGGATTGATATGAGAGGACCTGGACCACTTGGATGAGGTGACCTCTGGTAAGATGGTTCTTCTGTGTTGCGTAAGAGAGCAAACTACTAAGCACTATAACCACATGGTTTCTTCTTTAGTTCTTGTCTTTGAGTTTCTTTCTTCAGATCTCTCAGTGATAGATTGTTGACTAGGAGTGTAAGATTTAAATACCCTTCCCCTCAGAAAATATAACCCAGGCTCATCAGTCAGAAGATTTGAGATGCTAAAATGCCCACACTCATAGATAACGGTTCACAATCATAAAAATCCTGTTATTTATCTTCAAAGAAACACAAGGAAAAAATGTTTAAAAAATATTGTGAGCAACTGCTTATACCTATGAACAAAAGTGATAATGGACCCCTGGTCTATATATAAGAATCATCTCAAGATTGATTAAAAAATTCAATTTGAGATGTCATACTCACAACTCACTTGAAGAAGACATGTGTGGCATGATGTGGAAGGGACAATGAGCTCTTAGATAAGAGCAGAAAAACCCAAGGAAAAAATAAATACTTGGGATCTCATTAATATGGTAACCGTTCTCTCTCTCTTTCATTCTCTCTCTCTCTCTCTCTCTGTCTCTCTCTCTCTTTTTCATATAAAAAATATATAATATATATATATATATATATATATATAAAATATATATAAAATGAGAGACAGATCAGGCCAAAAACTTAGAGAATTATCTGCAAATCATAGCATGTTAGAGGTGTAATAAATAAAATATAAGGATCCATGTCAAGAAATACTCATTAAAGAATAATAAAACATGGGCAGGAGAGATGGCTCAAGGTTAAAAGCACTGTAGCTCTTGTCTTGGTTTAGACCTCAGCATTCACATCAAATATCTCATGACTACTTATAATAATAATAGCACCAACAGAGCTTTCTTCTGGCTTCTCTGACAACTAGCATATGCACATGTACATACACCACAGGCATACACACATACATGTACACACAAAAATACACACACATGCTTGCACATGCATGTGTACATATGCACACACATGTTTTCCCAGGCATTCATAAGCATGCATGAACATTCATACACACAATATAAAATACATCCTAAAAATGAGAAAATACCTTGATGAAATATTTATCAGGATACATGCAAATGGCTAAAATATATATGGAAAAATTCCCAACATCAGTCATCATTAATGAAATTCAAAATAAAACCATGAGATATTGTCTTATACGTGTTAGAATGTCTAGTTTTACAGTAATTATTTTATATCCCAGAAAACCCTACCCTTTTATATATATTAAAGTGATTAGATTCTTGATGTTGAAGAACTGTTTACATATCCATGTTCATTATGACATAACTTTCAACAGCCAGCCATAGAAGCAATCTCAGGGACTATCGACAAATGAATAGAGAGAGAATGGCATGTTTTATGCAATGACGTAGTATTTAGTCTGAAAAAATTAAGTTTCACTTTTTATAATAATATATTAATACATAGGACATTATGCCAAATATAATAATATAGTTACTGACTAGTGTTATTTATATGTGGAATGAAACCAAGCGAAACTCAGAGAAGTAATGAATACAGGCTTGGAGGAAGCTTCCACAAGAGAGATTTTGAGACAGAGCATAAGGTTAATATGACCCTTATAGTGTGCTGACTCCTGACGTTATTGCTGTATTATATATTTTACAATTACTGATAGTGTAGACTTAAAAGACTCTCACAACTATGGAAAAAAGTGGTATGTTTGCTGATTAACCTGATCTAATCATCCCTCAGTGTATACCTACATTATATCACTTCATTACATTTGTCCCTAAAAACACCTAGAAGTCATCAATTGGAAATAAAAGAATCTCAAATTTTAATAATACTGGTGTCATTGATGAACTTTTGTTATATTTTCCAGGAAATAGTTTCTTACAAAGACATCAAGGTTAACTAAACTTTTCCCACATTAATACATTATTCCAAATGACTCAAGACTCACTTTACTAAAACCATTGTTCTGGATGAAAATTTCTAAAGAGAAAAACCATGTTAAATGGAGTAAGACTCACAGGAAAATACAGTATTCCACTACTAAATTCTCATTCTGAAATTTTAATCTGTTCCTTCAATAATATTGATTTGCATTCATCAATTTGAGTACAAGAAAACATCCAACTGCACACACCCACCTGTCCAGGCAAGTGGTTTCTGATGGATATCTAGTTTATCTGTTTGGTCTTTCGCCTGATTTGAAGCACTGTGTTGACGGGCTTAGCTGTACACATGGTGTACATTACCTTGTGTATTATTGTCTCCAGGGTGTAGTAGTAGCTATACTGTCACACCCCCTTGACACTTCTCTGCTTTATAATAGAAAGAAAGTGGGAAATTGTTATATGAAAGTTTACAATTTTTGTTTAATTATGACATTGGTACTTTTTTTATTAATTATACTAAATTCTTTGTTCGTTCAAATGTTTTTCTCTTCACATTTGAAATTTTATTTATTGTAGCTTTTGCATTTAAATTAAAAAAAATTCTGTACTTTTGCAAATGTGTATATATTTGTGTATGTGTGTGTTCGATTGCTTCCTCTTGGTCTACAGGGCAAAATATTAAGCGAAATTATTGGGGATCTGATGAATTGCCGTCTCATGTAGTTCACTGTAGACTAACAGAAACAGGAATGTTTTTCTGGACTTAGTGCTACTGAATGCTGATGTTCACATTCAGGTCAGTACTTGTCCATGTAGAATTTCATCACATACCAGCACTTCCATGAGCTTTGGTGCAGATCTAGGAACTCACTTTGTATGCTTTGGCCCCAATACAATGATCAAAATGTAGCCCAATGTTTTCAAAATGGCTTTCCAACACCATGCAAGCAGTACAGATTGTTGCTCTTTCACAGCATGAATTCCAGCATGGATGTCTTCCATCATAGCCTATTCTGTCAGAATATTTTGGAACCACTGCCTCAGAAGGCTCTTCACATTTACCAGGATTTATACATGCATCAAATGCCCGAGTTTTAAGCCGTAATCCAGATACAGTTGAAAGGTTCTTAATTGATATATTGCCCACAGTTGATGGCCTCAGTTCAGTTCAGAGAAAATCAATTTCTCCTTCAAATTTTTCCTATGAGAGTAGAATATTTTAGAATAGTTAAGAAGTACAGGAGAGTTAAAGCCTTTGCCTTCAGCTGCAGCTCCCCAGAGCGAACCAACACTCACCACAATTTTTACCTTAGATGCTTGATTAGGAATATCCATGAACACAAAATACTTTACTGGTCAGTAGTTATTTCAACAAACCGGTGAATTATAATATGAGATAATTATAATATGTAAAAATGGAGTAAAATATTTAAATAATGCATTTAAATGTATATTTTTACAATAATATTATTTATGAAACGTGTAGTAAAACCATGTTTTAAAACCATTAATGTATACCTGATTTCATTTTTATTGAAATATAAAAAACTATGAGGGTAATAATTTAATGAATCAACCCAGATTCACATCTTCTTTCATCTCATCCCAATATAATCTATGCTGTTTGTTTTGAGAGTTTCCCACTGTGCACCTGAGGCTATCCTGAAATGTGTGATCCTTTTGTCTTGGACTCTCATTAACTGGCATTACAGAAACCAGAGACCCTTCAGATCCTCATTTCCTAGGATTGCAAGCATGATCTCTTCTTCAATAAGCAATTAACTTAGATTAGAGGCGCTCCCTACTGTGTCCTGATGCAACAGTGTTCTTTTTTTTTCAGAGATATTTAAAAGTAAATCTGAACTTGCCATCATTTTCATTGTAAATATGTCCATATCCAATATTCAGTTACAAGAGTAATTAATTTCTTTCACTGTATAATCTATTTATCAGTAACACAAATAAAAATTGTAGATAAGAAAATTGAAAATATGTAAGAAGCAATAAATTTTTATATATTTTAGAATTCTTATAACCTGTTTTTTCATCCTTGTATTCTCAATTTCAGGACCACAATATGTTTTAAGCTACCATATGTTATGACTAGGACCATTTGTGGATTATTCTAGTCCTCATTTGTAGAAATACAAATGTATTAAATTTGAAATGGGTATTTAAAAAATATTATTAAAAGATTTTGTTTCTTGACAAAGGCTCATGATCCACCCTGGTGCTGGTCTTGAAATCACCCTCCTTCTGCCTCCACCTACCCAGTGCAGGGCTTTGGGCACATACATCCATACCAGTTGCTGTGACTTTACTTAATTTTTGAATGATAATTCCAATTTTATATCTTGACTAAATGAATATTTGTCAGGAGCCATAGGACCTTGCCTGACCTGCCCCAGTGGCTGAGAGGCCCTGCTGGCTGAAAGCCACAGCTGTCTGCATACTTGAGATAATTATTCTGCCTGGCTACCACAAAGATCCAGCCTGACCTTGAGAAAGAGAACATTCGGTGTATCGAGACTTCTGTGTAGTCGCCCCACTCCACACCTGCTGTCCTTGGGCCTGGCCCAGAAGATTTTGTAACTTTCCACTGCATTCCTTCTCACCCCCGCCCTTTCAGAAGCTTATTATAAATTTGGATACCCCCCTTATAATAAACGGCCCTCGATAAGCAAGTTTTTCCTGGGCCCATGTCTCTGTTCTCGTCCATTCTTTATTCACAGGTCGCGACCCTCCTCACCACTCCACGAATAACCGAACCCGCGGATCGGGAACAAATATTCTCACAATATCCTGCATTGTGCTATTTTTAAAAATTTATTACACACACACACACACACACACACACACACACACACACACACACACTCACACACACACTGTTCCAGAATTGACTGCATGAGGTGGAAAGGTCCTAGGGGAATATGCTCTACCACTGGGCTACATCTTCAGTCCCTACAAGTATTTAAAGCTATATAAAAATAGTGGTATCCCGGATGAAGCTAATATTGAAGAGGTATTGATGTAAAAACACTTTTATAGCACTTGCAGATTCACTTGTGATTGCAAAGAGAAGAGAGAATGATTGAGAAAAGAAGTTCATAATTATGAGAGATTATTTCTCAACTGGCATTTTGTTTTCCCCATAACTATAACATGGCACCTACAACACCCAGAACCCAGCTGTATTTTAATTTTTAAATCATGTGTATTTGTGTGTGGGCATCCCAATTGTAGCCCATCCCTCATCCCCTCCTGGACTCACCATCCCTCATTCCTCCTTCCATAGTCCTCAGAAATGGGGAGCCCTCCTCCCCTATCATTTGACCCTATCCATTCAAGTCTCATTTGGCTGCCTGCATCCTCTTCTTCTGTGGCCTGCCAAGGCTGTCCTGCCAGGGGGAAGTGATCAAGGAGTGGGAGTTCATGTTAGAAAGAGTAACCCTTACTCTCCATATTATGGGGTCCACAAGGAGACTGTGCTGCCTGTTGACTACATCTGAGCAGGGCATCTACATCCTCACCATGCATGGTCCTTGGTTGGTACATCAGTCTCTGCAGCAGCCACTCCACCCTTGACCAGCCCGGATTTGTTGGCTCCATTTGTCTCCTTATGGAGCTCCTATCCCCTCTAGCTCCTTCTATCACCCAGTCCTCCATACGACTCCCAAAGTTTAGCTCTGAATCTCAGCATTTGCTTCGATCCCCACTGGGAGCTGTCTTTAAGAGGACCTCAGTGGTAGGCTCTCATCCTGTTCTTCACTTCAACTACTTTTGGTGTCTTCTCTTAGCCCTTCTGAATGAAAATTAAGCATTCTCTAGGGTCCTCCTCATTACTTATCTTCTTTAGATCTGTGTATCATAGTGTGGTTATCTTGCATTATGTGCCTAATATCCACTTTTAATGAGAACATACCATGTGTGTCTTTCTGGGTCTGAGTTTCCTCACTGTGGATGATCATTTCTAGTTCCATCCATTTACCTGCAAATTTCATGATTTCTTTGTAGCTAAGTAGTATTCCATTGTGTAAATGCACCACAGTTTCTTAATCCATTCTTGGATTGAAGGACATCTAGGTTCTTTCCAAATTCTGAATATACAAATAAAGCTTCTGTGCAAATAGTTAAATAAGTGTCCTTTTTGCATGGTGGAGCATCTTTTGGGTACATGTCCAGGAGTGGTATAGCTGAATCTTGAGGTAGAACTATTCTGAATTTTCTGAGAAAGCACCAGATTAATTTCCCAAGTGGTTGTACAAGTTTGCACTCCCACCAACAATTGAGGAGTGTCCCCCTTTCCCCATATCCTCACCAGCATGTGCTGTCAATTGAGATTTTGAGCTTAGCCATTCTGACAGGTGTAAGGTGGAATATCAGAGTTGTTTTGATTTGCACTTCCCTCATAACTAGGGATGTTGAACATTGCTTTATATGTTTCTTGTCCACTTAATATTCCTTTGTTGAGAATTCTCCATTCATTTCTGTACCCCATTTTTTTTTCATTTTATGACATATAAACAGAGAGAAAGCACATCTCAGTATGGCTTGACCTGCTCTGACAACCTGTGTCTCTTGCAAGCTGTATTTATACACAAAATCCTGTATATCAGTTTAAAATAGGATTATTTTGTTTGGTGGTGTTAAATATATATATACCCTCTGTCTGATATAGAGTTGGTGAAGATATTTTCCCAGTGTAAGCTATCATTTTGTTCTGTTGACAGTATCCTTTTTCTTACAGAAGCTTTTCAGTTTCATGAGGAACCATTTGTTAATTGTTAATCTCAGAGCCTGAGTTATTGGTGTTCTGTTCAGAATGTTGTCTCCTGTGCCAATACACTCAAGGCTCTTCCCCACTTTTCTTTCTAACAGATTTCGTGTGTCTGGTTTTATGTTGAGGTCTTTAATCCACTTGTACTTTAGTTTTGTGTAGGGTGTTAAATAAGGGTCTATTTGCATTTTTGTATACAGAGGAATCCAGTTAGACCAGTACCATTTGTTGAAGATGCTTTCCTTTTCCCAATGTATGGGTTTGGCCTCTTTCTTAAATATCATAGGTGTCCATAGGTGTGTGTGTTTATTTCTGCATCTTCAGTTTGATTCCATTGATCCACTTGCCTGTTTCTCTGCCAGTACCATTTAGATTTTATTACTGTTGTTCTATAGAATAGCATGACAATAGAGATATTTTATTGTATAGGATTGTTTTAGATATTGGGTTTTTTTTCCATATGACATTGAGAATTGTTTTTTCAAGGTATGTAAAAAACTGCATTGGTATTTTGATGGGAATTGCACTGAATCTGTAAATTGCTTTTGATAAGATAGCCATTTTTACTATGTTACTCCTGATCCATGAGCATGGAAGATCTTTCCGTCTTCTGATATCTTCTTCAATTTCTTTCTCCAGAGACTTGACTTTTCTTCATACAAATCTTTCACTTGCTTGGTTAGAGTTACACCAAGATACTTTATATTTTTTGTGGCTATTGTGAAGAGTGTTTTCCCCCAAATTTCCTTCTCAGCCTGTTTATCTTTTGTATAAAGAAAAGCTACTGATCTTTTAAATTTTGATTTTGTATCCAGCCACTTTGCTGAAAGTGTTCACCAGCTGTAGGAGTTTGTTGGCAGAATTTTTGAGGTCACTTATGTATATTATCATATCATTCATTAGTAGTGATACTTTGACTTCTTCTTTTTCAATTAGTATCCCTTTAATATCCTTAGTTGTCTTATTTCTCTAGCTAGGACCTCAAGTACTATATTGAAGAGAATGGACAGCCTTGTTGTGTTCCAGATTTCAGTGGAATTGCTTTAACTTTCTCTCCATTTAGTTTAACATTGGCTATAGACTTGCTGTATATTGCCTTTACTATGTTTAGGTACGTGCCTTGTATCACTGACCTCTTCAAGTCTTTTAACATGAATGTGTGTTGGATTTTGTCAAATGCTTTTTCAGCATCTAAGGAAATGATCATTTTTTTCTTTCAGTTTCTTTATATGGTAGAATAAATTGATGGATTTCTGCATATTGAACTATTCCTGCATGACTGGGGTAAAGTTTACTTGATCATGCTCAATGATAATATTCATGTGTTCTTGAATTCTGTTTGCAAATTTTTTATTGAGAATTTTTGCATCAATGTTCATAAGGGAAATTAGTGTGAAATTATCTTTCTTTTTTGAGTCTTTGTGTGGTTTAGGTATACCACACTGAATGTACCCCGTCTTGCCTTTGTACTATATTTGAGTCTCAACTTCGACTTTACTTTTTATTACTTCATTGTAGCTGGTTTTGTGGAAAATTTTCTCATGTTTCTGGTATGTTTGGTATGTTAATTTTCTTGCATTTGTGGGTTTACACATTTCACCAGTGATGTTTCAGAAGTTTTTAATTTCTTTGCTTCTTTTTTACTGTAAGCTCTCTAGTTTTGTTTGTATTTGGCAATTCACAATACTCTATTCATTATTTTATGATATTTTTCTCTGTTGTGTTTCGTGAAGTCATGTCTATGTCTTCTGTGTCTCTGCGGTGGTTTAGAAAAAAATAGCTCCTGTAGGTGTGACCTTTTTGGAGGAAGTATAGCACTGGGGTTAGGCTTTGAGGTTTCAAACGCCCAAGCCAGACCCATTGGCTCTTTCTTTTATTACTGCCTGTGGATCCATATGTAGAACTCTCAGCTTCTTTAGCACCATGTCTACTTGTGAGCCATCATAGTCTCTCCTATGATGACAATGGACTAAATTTTTGAAACTGTGAGAAAGCTCTGATGAAATGCTTTTTTTTATAAATGTTCTGTGGTCATTGTGTCTCTTCCCAGTAATAGCAAACTGAATTAGATCCTCACTAGCTCACTATCTTTTTCTTTGTGACTTTATTTTTACAGTTTTTATTTTAAAATTTTAATATAATGGTATTCATTAAGTTCTTCTATGTCCTTGTCCTATTCAGTCTTAAACTGATAGCCTCTTTTTCTTGGATTCTTTTCTCTCTCTTACACACACACACACACACATACACACACACACACACACACACACACAGAGGGAGAGGGAGAGAAAGAGAGAGAGAGAGAGAGAGAGAGAGAGAGAGAGAGAGAGAGAGAGAGAGAGATGTAAAAGTGTGCAAGACATATGAATACAACTAATGAATTATTTTTGTTTTTGTGCATATATGGTTTGAAAGATGGTCATTTTTATTAGGTAACCATTTAGGGACCTTATCTCTGAAAGAGGCTAATTTTCCCTCTCCTGGAAGTCATTAGTTGCCCATAGTTCTTTGTCTAGGGGTGGGACTCTGTAAAACCGCCTACCCACACATTAATATGGCTATTGGAGATTGTTTCAAAGTAGATTTCCTGATCCTCTGTTTTTACAATCTTTTTGTCCTCTCTTCTGAGGTGTTCCTTGAACCATAGGTGCTGGAGCTGAGATGTAAGTGTTCCATTTGGGATCAGCTCCATTCCTGGATTGTTTTTGTTAACTTGTCACAATCTAAAGTCATCAGAGAGGAGAGAGCCTCAATTTTGAAAACGTTTCCTTAAGCTTGGGCTGTAAACAAGCCTGTGGAGTCTTTTCTTAATTAGTGTTTAATGAGGGAGGGCCTAATACACTCTGTGGGTTACTGCCATAGGTGAGTTATCTTGGGTTTTATAAGAAACCAGCCTGAGCAAGTCATGGAGAGCAAGCCAGGAAGCAGCACTCCATATCAGCTCTTGCCTCTGAATGACTGGCCTCTTTCAGTTCCTCATGGTCTTTCATCACAGCAATGATAGCTCTAATTAAGACAGCTTATCATCATCCATTGATCTCTGAACTGCATCCTGTTGTAGTTTTCTATGATGCTTTCATTTGCTGTAAGGAATGGCTAAAATATATGATGTATAAAATATAAAGTGGAATTTTATTGAATTCTTAAGAAAATGAATATGACAATATTTAAATTGATACAAAAAAGAAGTAAGAATTTTTAATTTAGTTCTAGTTTGTTTAGAATTTTCATCATGAAAAATTGTGATTAGTCTTTGTTAAATATGTTTCTGTATGCCACAAATATCAACATGTGTGCTTTGCTTATTATCTCATTAAAATAAAAGGTGCAAATATTGAAACAAAACATTAGGTGGTAGAATGAATTTCTCATGGATTTAGAGTACTAAAATTTTATACTGTTGAATTTTGTCAGTAGTAATTTATGGAATTTTGTATCTACATATTTAATAGAGATTGGTTTGAGTTTTAACTACTTATTATAGTGGCTTGCTATGATCTTAGTATTAATGAGATTCCTCAAACAATGGGTTGGAAAACATTTTCTTATCTCCATGGCTGTCCTTTGGAGATTCTTGAAGAAAATGTGTAAAAATATTCCTGGAATGTCTGGAATAACTCATCATTGAACTATATAGGCCCACTGTTTCTATTTAGAAAGAAAAGTGGCAGTTATGGCTTAACTAATTTAATTTAATTAACTAATTTAATTTAGTAATTTAATAGTCTTGGTGTTACCTCTTCTATGGAATATTTGGTCATCCATGGAATTCCTTAATTTTACTTAGTTTTCTCTGCCTACTATAGGTTTAGTTTGCTCTTGCTTATTTTATTTCCTTTGTTTTATGCTTTACTTACTGGCTAGAGTTTTTGTTTTTGTTTTTGTTTTTTTTTTTTTTTACCATTCTTATGTATTATTTCTATAAACCCTGCAGCATTTTGCCTTTCTCTATCCCATAGATATTAACAGGTTGCATTGTTTCTATTTATCTATATGATAGATTCCAAAAGCTTTGGTACCTACTCTGCTTGCTGTTTTCTATGATTTTTTGACTTGTTTTGCTGCCAGATATTAATTTGAGAAAAATTTTCGTCACTTTTGCCTCAAATAACATATTCTCATCTATTTGGTTAGTTTATTTTGTCTTATCCTTAAGATCAGATATTATTTCCTCAGCTGAATAAAGCTGCCTAACCAGTCCACCAAAAGCTTTCCAATATTTGTCACTGTATTGTTTTTGTTTGCAGAATTTTTATTCCTGTCCTCACCATCTCTTAGAGTATAATGCCATCTCTGTGTGATAAAAATATACTTTATCCTTAGAGCTCTTACTATATTTATGGTTATTTTAGATTCTTATCTGATAAATCCAAAATTGCAATCATGTCTCACTATTTCTGGTTACTTCGCTTTTATTAGAACTATGCTACTGGCTTTAAAAACAAAGGATATATTTTTTGTCAGAATGAATTCTTAAGTAAGTGACTTTATTTATTTATTTATTTATTTTTATTGTTTTTTTGTAAGTGACCTTATTGCATAGTCTTGTAATAATGTAAAGTATGGCAGAGAGGGTGCCCTATGGTTACATGCCAGTTTTTTTGGTGTATCTCTTTCTATATACTGTGAGCCTCACCAGTGTTCCTCGGTTTCTTGTCTTCTTGAGTGGGTCAAGAGTACCAGATGGCTGCAATGATGTGTCTGCATTCACTTTGATAGACTAGAATTTGGAAAACCTAATAGGTTAGACAGTGTTACAGTAGTTTCTCATGAAATTAGTCTTTGTCGTTGTTTGTTTGTTTTTAAAGCAGACTACTCCATTACTTTTACTTTTGTCTGGCTACTTTCTCTCTTTGCCTGAGCAAAACAGGAGGATATCTTTTTCCAGTTTTCGGTACAAGTACCAGAGGTAAACAAAGTGTTACCACTCTCCGGTAGGAGCCATCAACTGCAGAATTCAATGCATGTAGTGTCTGCACCAAGCCTCTGTGACTGAGTTGTTCAGTTTAAATTCCCTACTTTAAAACTGAGTATTGTGAGCTTCTTTTCAAGAGTGAGTTATTGCTGTCTTACTAAGTTGTGACCCTCTTACCTGCTTATCTGTCTTTGTTTGAAAGATAATTGATTTTCCTTAAAAACCTCAATATCCTGGCAGATCTAAGAAACACTGACCGTTTTATTTTTCAGTAGTTCAGCTACCCTGTTATGATAGAGGTGTGACTTTTAGGCTTTGTATGTGCCAGTCCAGAAACTGAATTTATGTCCATTTCTTTTTATCAGTGCCAGCATATCATAGTTTCTTGTTTTTATTTTTAATGTTTCTATGTTTCTGTTTTAAAAGCAAGGGTAATCTTTTTACAGACACTATAGAATCAGGTCTTATATCAACACAAAAGAAAACTGTCATTGTCTTTCTTTTAAAAGTATATGTTTAGATTGATGTGAATTCTTCAAGTAGTTGGAATAATATCTATGATAGTTGTGGTTATTATTTATCCATTGGTCTTTTAAAATATCTGCTTTTCTGTTTGATTCTGAAAAGCCAAAGCTTGACATGAGCCTTTCATCATGAGTACACCACAGGGCTAAGATATCTTACAGGTACATGTGCGGTGTAGAATTTTCTTTATTTTTAACCCAGACAACTTATGAATTAATTCAGAAAATGAAAGGCTAGAAAATTATGTTTAAAGACATATTTTCTTTTTATAAAGATTACAAATTATGTGAGACATATCAAATTCTTTTATTTAGTAGATTCAGCTTTTGTCCACAAAAATAAAAATTTCATGCACAGATTTGTTAGTACCAAAGTGATTCATATAGTATGTAATACAAGTAAAGCACTTGTACTCATATGTTTTAATATTGCTAATTGGTGGTTTCACTTAGAGCCTTTTTTCAATAAGTATAGGATGACAGAAAATATTGTTCTAAAACAGTGACTGTGTCTTTCTCAGATTAAATTTCTGTGTGGTTTGATAATTTTGTTGTATCTTGATATTGAATATCTTTGTGTCCATTAATATATATTATTGTTTTGACAAATTTAATAGAATATGCTAATAGAAACATTTACATTCCTAGAATAAATTAAATTTTATTTTACTCAGCTTTATGTCTTTATTAATAGATGCAATTTAGTTCCCATTACTTTATGTATTATGTGGAAATCAATCATAGGAATATATTGTTGTGATAAATTTAATTATCAATTCCCTTGTGGTGGATATTTAAGTTACTAAACATGCTATTTTGTAATGCAGAAATTTTTCTAAACCGTATATATCAGTTAGTAAAATATCATATAACATAGACAACAATTCTATGTGTCCTAGAAAACGTACTTCTAAACTGCTATATAGAGCATGTGTGGCAATTTTCACTATGACAAAAGTGCCTCAGAATTTATTTCAAATAATCATTAATCTAAGTAAAAATACTTGAAGATAGCAATGTGTTCATATGTGCATGTATGCTCATGTTACATAATTTCAGGTACATAATATACTTGTATAGTGGAAACCCCCAGTGGAAGAGTCTGAATGATCACTTATGTCAAAACAGCAGAGAATGAAATAGGGCTTTGATGTGCAGTCTCTGTGTGTGCAGAAACTACAAACCACAGACACTGGACTTTCCCTTGCCCACCTCCATCAAAAGAGGATGAATCACAAAAATTCATAACTTTGTATGGTTTGATTTATAAAGATACCTATGGATTTATAAAATACCTATGAATTTTTATTTATAACAATAGAATTATTCTAACATAGTCCTTCTAGGCTAACCACTTACTAATTTCTTTTAAAAATAGAATTATGGCTCTGGAAGGGATCACCAGGTGATTAAATGCTTGACTTGAGAGCATGAGAGCCTAAGTTTAGTCTCCAGCACCATAAAAGTTTGGGCATGATAGTGCATGCTTTGCAGTTCTAATGCTGAAGTGAAGACAGGCAGATCGTTGGGGCTTCTTGACAGCAAGCCAAGACCAGTAAGCAGGTGCCAATCTCATTGAACCTGTTCAAGAAGAAATGAAGTGTCTATGCCAGAGACAGACCCTGTTTCTTTTGCTAGGTGACACACATGAAGACCAAGTTGCCCATAAGTTAAATATGTGTCAGGCACATAGGCCCAGTCCATGCATACTTTTTTTATAGAGATAATTTAGGTACAAAACTTTAGACTCATCTAGATAGGATAGATAGTATTTTTCTCAAGATAGCTAAATAAAAATAAGCTAAACATCTTGAATGTAACTTTTCCTGAAATTTTAATTTATGAAGATTGCATCCTAATTGTTATCTCTCCCTTGTATCTCCCCGTTCCCGCACCCTCCGTTTCCCACACTATTCTCCACTCTGAGACCACTGACAGAAGGGACCTTGTGCCCTACCATGTGACCACAGCCTATTAGGTCTCATCTGGAGAGTCTGTTTCTCCTTCCTCTGTGTACCACCAGGCCTCCTCACCAAGGGGAAGTGATCAAATTGATGGCACCAGAGTTAATGTCAGAGACAGTCCCTACTCACCCCACAACTTTGGAGAATGAGCTGTCCATTGGCTAGATCTGAACAGCCATACAGATTTGTTGCATGCATTGTGCTTGGTGGTACAACTGTTTGTGTAGGCATCCTGGGTTGAGATCTGCCAGCCTTGATGGTCTCCTTGTGGTGCTTCTGAACCTTCTGGGTCATTCCATCCCACCGTTTTCCCATACCACTCTCACCCAGAGTCTAGCAGCAAGCCCCAGCAACTGTGCTACTTCCTCACTGGGAGAAGTCTCTCAGAGGACATCTGTGTTGGGCTGACTTCTACTTTCTCCATACAAATGTGCATAATTTGTGCAGACACATCCATGCTCATCCAAAGAAATACACACACAAACAGTGTTAAAATATTTTTAACCATGTCCATTTTTTTTATTCCGGTGTAGTATGTGCATGCTCTGTAGTATTTAATTTGCTTTATGAATGCTAAAGTGTTTGCATTCTCTATACCATATCCAACATCTGGCCACAGCTGGAGCAAATGGTTTCCTTCTTTTCGGGAGACTAGCTCCAGACCTGGGCCCATTCTTCTGGGATCCCTCTTGCTCCCAGTAATCACTCTACATTTCTTCTAAGGTTCTGTCTTGACAATCTTGATTTCTTGTCTTCTCAGAAAAAATACCAGTGATCTAAACGCTATTCCAGAATTGTTCTGCATTTGTTAAGGAGATGTCCCAATAGAGTTGGGGAAAACAGATAATTGCGGGTACTGAGTGCACCAGAACCCTGCTTCTCTTGGTAATATAATGTTTTTATTATACTGATTTCATTTCTCTCTCTCTCTCTCTCTCTCTCTCTCTCTCTCTCTCTCTCTCTCTCTCTCTCTCTCTCTCTCTCTCTGCCTATGGTGGCCAAATGCTAAATTGGGTGTTTTTTCCCCATTCATAATCAACCTGTTTATTTATTGGAGACAAAGTCTCTCACTGCCTTGGGACTCAATGATTAGGCTAGGATGGATGCTCAGCATGTCCATGGGAACTTTCTGTCTTGGAATTCCAGGAATGTCATCTGTTTTATTATATGGATTCTGAGTACTAGACTCAGGTCCAGGTGCAGAGCAAATACTTTGCCAAATTACCTGTCTCCATATGCCTCATCTTTATTTTCTGCAAATCTAGCTCTCACCCCAAAGCAAAATGTTGGTATTTGTTTTCTGTGCAAAAATACAACCAGTTGACGTGACAAAGCTATAACACTGTCTGCTTTTGGGTCAGATGAGTGTGAAAGCATAGGCAAGGACACAAAGACCCCTTATATTTAGTGGCCTCAAGGGATGCTGAGAATCTGGCCTTCTTTAATGAACTTCTCAGCCTTACTTTCCCAGGGTCAAAATAAAGATTGGAGATTCCTGTTGCAAAAATATTGAATATTTGAAAACGAAAAAATAAGATCAAGTTAGAAACAAAGAAATGAGACAATTTGTAATATTATTTGGGTGCCCATTATTTTTGTCCTATTTTACTTTTGGTTGATTTTTAATAAAATTGTATGTAAAGTAACACACACACACACACACACACACACACACACACACACACACACACACACACCATGATTCATGCCTCAGAGTTTGGTTATCCAGCTGAAAAGATAATAAAATTAAGATTACTAAAATAGTCGAGCAAATGTCCTCATTTGCACTCCCACCAGCAGTGGAAGAGTGTTCCCCTTTCTCCACATCCTCTCCAGCTTGTGCTGTCACTTGAATTTTTGATATTAGCCATTCTGGTAGGTGTAAGATGGAATCTCCAAGTTGTTTTCATTTGCATTTTCTTGATAACTAAAGACACTGAGCATTTCTTTAATTGTTTCTCCACTATTTGATATTCCTCTGTTGAGAATTCTCTGCTTAGCTCTGTACCTCATTTTTTATTTGGGTTACTACGTTTCATTGTGTTTAATTTCTCGAGTTCTTTATATATTTGGATATTAGCCCTTTTCTGATGTAGGGTTGGCAAAGATCTTTTCCTAGTCTGTATAGGCTATTGTTTTGTTCTGTTGACAGAAACTCTTCAGTTTCATGAGGTCTCATTTATTAATTTTTCATCTTAGAGCCTTAGCTATTGGTGTTCTGTTATAGGAAATCATACTGACATGCATGGTGTATACTCATTTATAAGTGGATGTCCTCTGAAAGACTGCACCTAGAAGGAGAGAGAGACAAATTCTGGGACTCACAGCAGGACTCTCTGAGAGTTTTGTGGAAGAATGGGGAGATGGAAGGACCCACAGGGTTTAGGAGCCCCACAAGGAGACCATTAAACCAGAAGATCTTGACCCAAGGGGCCTGTACAAATTGTTGCATTAGTCAAGGACAATGCATTTAGTAACCTAGACTCCCTGTTTCAGTCTAGCCAACAGACCACTATGGTTATGGTTATGGTTATGGTTATGGTTATGGTTATGGTTATGGGAGAGTGGGCACTGCCTCTGACATGAACTCTGGTGCCTGTGATATGATCACTTTCCCTTGTTGGGGAGGCTCTCTGGGCACACAAATGAAGGGGGCATGCAGGCTATCAGGATAAGACCTGAAAGACTGTGATCAGGTGGTGGAGTAGGAGGGCCTGGTCTGTCAGAAGTCTAAGGGCAAGGAGGGACGGTGGTAACTGGAAGATACACGTGAGGGGATCACAATCTGGATGTCGTATGACTAAATTATAATAAATTAAAAATTAAAGAGATTACTAAACTACATTCATTTTGTAACTACAACTAGAAGGCCAAGGCATAAATATTTTGAGTTGAGGGGTAGCCAGTGCTAATAACAAGTTCAAAGCTGATCTAAGCTACAGTAAAAAAAAAAAAATTAAAGTAAAACTAAATAAAAGATAATGCTATAAAGAATTATAAATGGAACCAAACACTATACTAGATTGCTTTCTTAAAATATTTAAATATGTTATCTAATGCTCCCTCAGACTGTTCCATTTATCAGATGTTATCTGCCCCTTATTACAAAAAAAACTAAAGCACTGAGAGTCTAAGTACTTTTGGAAAATATCCATCCATTCATATATAAATTTTTAAGGCATACAGACACATATAAACATTTAGACAAAAAGTCTAGAATTCACAAAAGAAAGAAACAACTTTCGTGTTTGGCTAATTTTCTTGGTATGATTATCACAACTTGTATAAATTTCTTGGAAATGAAAACTTTGTCCTTTTTATGGTTGAAAAATTCTAACCTTTATTCACGCCACAATTTTCTTATCCATTCCTCTGCTTCTGGACAGGTGATCTGTTTCCACAATGTAACAAATTTACAAGGTGCTGAAGTAAACATGGATGTACAATTATACCTATGCTGTGTAAACTTAGAGATTTGGGTCAATACACAGAAGTGGTAGAGCTTAGTCATTTGGGAGACTTGTAAGTTTTTGAGAAACTTCTATGCTGGTATGTATAGTGGTTTCATTGGCTTACAGGCTGACTGGAGTGAGTGCTTAAAGCTTCTCTTTTGCTGGTAGATCATTTTACAGTCAGTGTTCTGAGCCAGGTTCAGTCACCCTGTGGCTTCAGCTATGAGCCTCTTGGAGCAGGTGGAAAGGATTCCTGGCAAACCCAAAGCAGCAAAAGTCAATGAAGGAATGTAAGCTGACTTTGATTAAGAGAGTCAAAAATGGGGATTTCTTATGAACCAATATTAAATTGAGACCACTAGGAGCCTTGGTTTTAAACTGTAGTCATGCTTCTCAGTTAAAAAAATCATATGTCAGATTTGGAAACTGAAGGCTGCCAGAATGGCAGATTAGAAAAACATCTTCAAATAGCCATACTAAGGAGTCACGTACTATGACTTAATCTTAGGCTTCTCTGACTCCTGATGCAGGTTGTTAGTTCATCAGTGCCTTCCCAACATGGAGGGAGGAGGATGGAGGGAGGTAGGGAAGGAAAGGGAGGAAGGGAGACGGAGAAAGAGAGTTTAATGCTACCTGAGAAGTTCTCTTGGTGACCAAGTCGAATGAATGATGTTTATGTGTCATAAATCAGTATGTTGAGTCTAGTCTTTACCACACCCTACAGGTGGTCTATACAATTTCTTTTTTTTTTTAAACAATAGAAAATTGAGTTTCACAGAATTAAAAAGCAGTGCACCCTCTTGTTGTCTAACCTTTCTCTACAAACTTCCCTTTAGCTCTTCCTTGACCTTCACTAGATTAGAATAAGGGCAGTCTTCAGGAAGAAATAACAAAGTATGCCTTGATTTTCAAAATACAAACTGTATACTCCTATCTTAATAGCTAATAATAAAATAAAATCCATCTAAAAAGAAATCAAGCAGATTTACAACATGAAAATATTAAAACGTGTACCATTCTATAATAACTGCTGAGCCATGATGTGACTATCTCACACCTGTGGTAATAATCCCTTGCTTCAGCAGTGTGGTGTTAAAATGATTGTTAGCAGGTCTATACTGGGTAGTCAGGATAAACTGATGGATGAAGGAGTGGACAATTGCCCTTTGCATGTCAGGGCAGAACACAGCAGCCAGGAAATGACACTGACCAAGAGCAACAGAGTGGAACAGATAATTTCTCTTACAGCAGCTTACTCTGTTCTCGGAATGAATGTAGCCATTTAAAACAGGTCCATTTCTCTCTCATGTCAAATTGCAAACTCATGTCTGTGTATAGGCTCATATAAATATGGAAGACTGTTGTATTTAAAATTGTTAGAATCAGTGAAGAGTAGCTTGTTTATGGCTTTATAATAAGGATATTGCCTGTAAGTGAACTAAAATATTGGTAGGAGAATTTAACCTCATACATAAAGACAATGAAAAGAACAAAAAAGGAAATGAAAAAAGACATGTGAACTTTGTGAAAATGAAACATATTCTGTAGTGTTGTGTCTTCTTTCAATGCTTCCCCTAATGCATACTTTGCCAGAATAACTGAAATAATTTCCTTCAGATTTGGGTTATGTAGTATAGGGAGCCTTTTAAGCCTATTTTAAGTGATGGTTAGTGCTGCACACTTGTAGGCATATTATAAATATTGGGTAAGGGGTAGCCCCAGAGTCAGACTTCTGGTCTCTCCTCTCAGACATGAACTCTCAGCTCTAGGACTTGTGTATACCTGCTTAACCTCTGGGTGTCACTGCTTCATAAATTATAGAGTGTGTAGAGCACAGTGCCTGCTTTATAGGGTGTCAATGACTAATATCTCCTACTCCACCTCAAGGTGTGCCCTAGTTTGATTTCTATTGCTGTGATAAAGACCATGACCAAAAGTAAGTTGAGAAGGAAAGCATTTATTTATTATTACAACTCTCAGGTCACAGTCCATTAAGGAAAACTGTATAGGAACTTGAGTCAGGAGCCTAACGGCAGGAATTGAAGCAGACACTAATGAGGAACACTGCTTACTCGCTTGCTCCCCACTCACTCAGTATCTCCATCAGGAGGTACTATCCACAGCAGGCTGGGCTCCCTTACATCAGTTAAGAAAGTGACCTACAGTTTTGCCTGTAGGCCAATCTAACTGAAGAATTTTCCCACTTGAAATTGCTTCTTCCCAAATTACTCTAGCTTTTATCCAGTTAATAAAACACTAACCAACATAAGACACCTTGCAAATAATGGAAACTATATTAGAGTCTTTGTTTGCAAGTGTTTTCCTAACAACTTCTTATATAAATGTGCTTTAAATGGTCCATATATTTTGTGTGTTGCTCACATAATTTATTCTTGATAATGGATAGTGTGAATTCCAAGGTAAATAACTGCTGTCAACTTGACAATATTTTGCCTCATTATTCCTCATAAAATCTATCTCTTTAATGATTTCTTTGTGTGTGTGTGTTTATGTGAGTATTTTTCCAAACTGCTATTGAAAGTCCCTTTGTTTGAGAATAGAAAAAATATAGAAAGAATGAATGTTTTTTACTCTAGTTGCAGAATCTCCTATGTTAAATTCAAAATAAGAATATTATGGGAAAGACACTACAAGACCAAAGAGAAATAGAATTTGTAGTTCCACAGAGCTTTCAAACATTTTTAACTTTTTCTTCATATACCAATATAAATTAACCAAGGAAACAAACAAAACAACACAACAGCACAACAACAACAAGCAAAATCCCAAATTTAAGGATGAATGAAAGGAGAAGGCAGAGGTGATTACAGGACATCTATATATGATGGTTTTTCTTCATCTCCACTAGAGCATTGTTCAAATACGTCTAGCCTTTTTGGAATAGGGTGCACATGTTAAATTCTTTTCAGAAGTAATATGTTTAGTAAATATTATATTAAGTCCATGTTTTATGTATTTTTAGAAGCATAACTTATATTTTAGGGGAATTGAGAGCATGTTACAGTAACTGCATCCTCTCTTCTTGGATCCTCATGTTTCTCCAACACCTCTTTATTTTATGTTCTACATCCCCCCTTGTCATTAAGCTAGAATTTGTGTCTTACTAGGAATTGGAAGTTAAATACAGTGGTGTTCTCTTATGTAGAACATCTTCTGGAGAGTGGACGGAATTTGAGGACAGAATGAGATATGACTTCCATGACATTACCTAATAAAAAAGGGGATATTAAGATGTTTAATTGGATCTCCTGTGTCTATTGCAACAGATTATTCTTTAGCTATTTGGCAGAGGGAAGGCAATGTGAAGTTTGTGGAGGGGGGGTGGCGGAGCCAAAGGAAGTTTTGCTATGGCTACAGCGGAGACAAAGAAGAAATTTCTGTTCTGGAATTAGCTTTTACTGCAGTTACATGAGGGTTCTAGAACAAAGGAGGAGTCAGGAGGGAATGACCATCCATTCAACCTGAGACCCACCCCATGGCAGAGAGCCAACACCATTAATGATACTCTGCTATGTTTACAGATAGAAGCCCAACAACCTTTCTCAGAAAGGTCCCACCCAGCAGCTGATTGAATGAGATGCTAAGACTCATAACCAAGCATGAGGCAGAGCTCAGGAAGTCCTGTGGAAGAGTGGGAGAGATGAATAAAAGTACCTGGCGGGGACAAGAATGCTCTAAGACCAACAGAGTCAACTAACCTAGAGCCATGGGAGCTTACAGAGATGGAAGTACCAACCAAAGAGTTTGTGTGGATTGGACCTAGGCCCCCTATACATATGTAATCAATGGGCTGTTTGATCTTCATATGGGCCCCCTAGTAAGTTGAGCAGGTGGTGTCTAGACATGGACTCTGTTGCCTGCTTTTAATCACATAGCCCTAACCGGCCTCCCATGCCTAGTCTCAGGAGATAAGGAGGAGCTCAGTCCTTATGGGACATGTTCTGGGGTGGGTTGGTAGTAGGAGACTCCATTTTTCTACGAACAAGAAGAGAGAGCTTGAGGAAAGAGGGTAGGAGGGATAGAGGGGGCTACAATTAGGATGGAAGGTAAATATATAAATTAAAACTAAATTTAAAAATCTTTAAATTAATTAATTTCCTTGTTTACTTTGTGTGTGTGTGTGTGTGTGTGTGTGTGTGTGTGTGTGTGTATCTGTGTCTGTGTGTTTGTGTAAATTAGAAGACAACTTGTGGGATTTGATTCTTTTCTTCTACCATGTTGGTTCTGTGACTGAACTAAAGTCCTCAGGCTTGGTGAGCTAGCCACATCACTAGCCCAAAGTTGGCTATTATGATTGTCTCTAGAACACTACACCTGTAATGTTCTAGAAAATCATGCTATTTGTATCTGTGCTTAAACACATCATCCACCAGTTTTAGGAGGCACAGCTGTGTAAAATTAGTTTCTTCTTTTGTTCTATCATTCTCTTACAGTTACAGATATCATTGACCATATAATTTTTGGCTTAAAAATACCTACTTACTACCTACTACCTACTTACTTAAGTCTATAAAACATTTCTAAGGCATATATTTGACTATCTGACTATGCTTTTGAGTTGCCCATAGTTTTACATCTATATGCTGTGTACTGTTTGAAAAGTCTGAGAAGGCTGTGACTCTTTCAGATTCAGTCCTGAGTATACAGGTAAGACTGTTAACAAATAAAATCTCAAAGTGAGTTTGGTTTTGATAAAGCTGAATCATATAACTACCAATGAAACCTCTCTTTACAGTCAATTTTCCTAGCTAAAAATGGATGGCTACAACAGTTGTACACTGGACTGGAAGAGTTTACTAGTACTTTGCCTAAAAGAAGTTTAAAAGTATATATATACATACACACACACACACAATTCTTTTTGTTTATGTCCGTATAGCCTCTCAAATGTTAAAGAAAAATGACAAGTATTTCTCAACAAACATAAGAGCTCATATTCTGGAACGTGTTTACTTAGATAAGAGTAAGAAAGATGATACTTGAAATTTTTGAAAATGTATGTATTTAACACAAATCTTCAAAGGCCGGTCTTCTTTAAATAAATTTAAGGAAGCTATAATTTTTAAAAATTTTTTATTAATTTATTCTTGTTACATCTCAATGGTTATCCCATCCCTTGTATCCTCCCATTCTTCCCTCCTTCCCATTTTTCCCCTTATTCCCCTCCCCTATGACTGTTCCTGCGGGGGATTACCTCCCCCTGTATATGCTCATAGGGTATCACGTCAAGACCTGGTGGCACTCAGAGAAAGGATAGCAGCTATAATTTTTTGAGACAGGGTTTCTCTGGGTAGCCTTGGCTGTCCTGGACTTGCTCTGTAGAGCAGGCTGGCCTCGAACTCACAGTGATCTGCCTGCCTCTGCCTCCCTGAGTTCTGGGATTAAAGGCATGTGCCGCCATGCCCATCTAATGATCTTTTGAGTCTAGATGCTTCCACTGTTCTTGTGGCTTACAGGAATTTCCAGGCCGTGTCACCACCTTAACGAACAGTAAGCAGTGAGCACTGCAGTGGTTAAGCCTTAAGTTGCCTGGAGAGATTGCCTTTATACTTTTACTTTTTAAGCTGAGCTACTCTTGGTACCCACAGGAAACAAAAATTCAAACTACAAAGCAAGTAAAATAAAGGAATGTTTTCTCTTCCCAGTTTATTGTACCAATCCTAGTGACTATTTACCCTAGATTTTATATGAGTAATATTGATTAAATGTTTGTAAAGTTTATTTAAGAAATGTTTATGTAAAGTTATTCCACAAGTTCTTATGAGAGAGTTATACTGCTACTGAACCTCACATATGAGTGATAGTTTGTAAAATATTGTTAAACAGTGGTATATGACGTGAGCAATGAGGAGTGGAGAGGGTATTTCTTCTTTTATACTCATTCATTCACTTGTATTATTTTGAGTACTGAACACTGGGCTTGCATTGCTAACCACACAGGATATCACTGGGTTCACTGGTCCTTATTCCTGACTCCTAGGAATGAATTTAGATTGGAGGGATGGGAAAAATTAAAGAGATAGAAATAAAAGATTTTTATAGGTTCTGTTACCCAACTGGTAACTGGTGCTGATGGAGGGAAGTGCTGGATGCTGGTACTGATGGAGGGAAGAGCTGGATGCTGTACTGAAGGAGGGAAGTGTTGGATGCTGGTACTGATGGAGTGAAGAGCTGGAGGCTGGTACTGGTGGAGTGAAGAGCCGAATCTGGTACTGATGGAGGGAAGTGCTGGATGCTGATACTGATGGAGTGAAGTGCTGGATGCTGGTACTGATGGAAGGAAGTGCTGGATGCTGGTACTGATGGAGGGAAGTGTTGGAGATGGTACTGATGGAGTGAAGTGCTGGATGCTGGTACTGATGGAGGGAAGTGTTGGAGCTGGTACTGATGGAGTGAAGTGCTGGATGCTGGTATTGATGGAGGGAAGTGCTGGATGCTGATACTGATGGAAGGAAGTGCTGGATGTTGATACTGATGGAGTAAAGTGCTGGATGCTCGTACTGATGGAGTGAAGTGCTGGATGTTGGTACTGATGGAGTGAAGAGCTGGATGCTGATACTGATGGAGGGAAGAGCTGGATGCTGTACTGATGGAGTGAAGAGCTGGATGCTGGTACTGATGGAGTGAAGAGCTGGATGCTGATACTGATGAGTATAGTGCTGGATGCTGGTACTGATGGAAGGAAGTGCTGGATGTTAATACTGATGGAGTGAAGTGCTGGATGCTGGTACTGATGGAGTGAAGTGCTGGATGCTGGTACTGATGGAGTGAAGTGCTGGATGCTGGTACTGATGGAGGGAAGTGCTGGATGTTGGTACTGAATTAATGAAGTGCTGGATGCTGGTACTGATGGAGGGAAGTGCTGGAGCTGGTACTGTCACAGTATTCCCTAACATGCATAAAAAACTCACAAACTTGGAAATATCATGTCAACAACGAAGCATAAGTTAGGGTAGCTGGTGTGAGAAGACTAGGGTTAACTGAAGCCTACCATTGTTAATATGATCTCTAACCAAATATGAAAGCCAGTGAAAATCCTACAAAAGCCTGTGTGGAAAACAGTAGCACAAACACTCTAGTGTATGCCTGAGGAAAACTAAATGGTGAGGCTCCGGGACCATGCTTTTCTCTATCATGTCTTTCATATCCTCATAAATGTTATTTCTGAAATAAAAAAATGAATAGAAACTGGCTAAATGATCCACAGTCTTCAACTTTAATTAAAATTACACAAAAACTTTTGATTTCAACACAGTTTCTTATGTGATGTTGTTAACTTGAATGTGAGAGTTACACATAAAAACAAATAATAAACAAATGGTTTTTGAAAACTTGGTAAAAATATGTTCTAAATATATTATGTGTTGAATCTAATGAATTCCTAGAAATGCTCACCTGAGTTCCATTGTCAGACTCACAGCCGGCCTGGTTATGAGCTGACACCTGCACTCTGTACTGTGTAGGTACCAAGCCAAGCACTGCCACCAACAACCACTGAAAGCTCCTCACAGATTGGAGACTACTCTATGCTGTGAATGGTAGTGTTTTATTGTGAATCTGAAGGTCTCAACTTCTGTAGAAACATAATAGTTTCATGATGTACCAGATTAGCATGTCTTTGAACAGTAATGCATTAGAATGCTTAATATAGAACTTTTCATTTGAGTTTTCTTGCGTTTCATAAAGTATTGTTAAGTTAATGCTTTGGGAATGGAACAGGATTTCCACTAATTTCTAAATTGGCCTTAAATATACCTATGCCATATATTTTTCACTGTGTACTTACATGAAGTGATATCCTCAACACCGGTGATTATTAAGTCAAAGTTATGATCAACTTTAAAAACTGTCAGAGATGTCCAATAGTATCAAGCCTTCAAGCAATATTTTAAAGAATTTATACAAAATAAAAAGCATAGTCACATCATTAGATGCATTTGATTTAGTGATTAATAAATAGTAAATTGTATGAATACCAAATATCTGTTCTGAACTAAATCTCTTCATTATTCATTATAAGTAAATCTTTAATTTGCATACTTAGTATTCCTACCTGTTTGGGTTATGTTAAAATATCTGACAGGAAAAGGGATTATAACTGGAAAAATATTTAAGAGGCCTTGGTTTAAAACAACTACAGGAAGTTTATTTTGCTAAGAAATCTTCATTTTTGCCAGACAACTCTTAATAGAGTCAGCTTTTGCCTGGTCCTTGTGAATAAGCTGAGACATGCTATAGAGTCAGTCTGACTGTCATTTCACCTGTGAGCCTGGCTAGGGACTTAGTTGAGCTATAGTTGGAGAGAAAGCAAGCGCTACTACACTATTGGGTAACCCAGGATGACATTCAGCATTATTTTTGCCTTATTCTGTATCTCCCCCCCTCTCATATTTTCAACTCAGGGCATCTCTATAATAGTTCTGTCTGGCCTCAAAGTCACAGAGATCTGCCTGCTTCTCCCTCCCAAGTCCTGAGATTAAATATCTGTGTCACCACTCTTGGCTTGTTGTTTTTTTGTTTGTTTGTTTTGTTTTTTTGTTTTAATGGTAACAAAATTAGCTTCTGTTTTAAAGAGATGATGAGAATTGAGGACTTTTAAAATTTCCACTATTCCATATAATGGTATCTTGCACTGAAGAAATGCAATGAAGCACTAGAAAATTAGCAATAAAATGACTAACGGATTAAGGAGAACTCTCAAAAGTAATTCAAGTTGTGTCTTTCAAAGTAGGGAGGCAGTTGCTTAAATAACTAGTATCATGGAGACACGCCACTGGGATTTCATGGCGAACTGTTGTACCGAATATTGAGAGCCTTCAAGGTAAGTTCCCTGAACCCTGAGGGAAAGATAAGAAAGGACATGCCCAGTCATGGAGGGGAAATACATGCTCATGTCTGGGTGGCAATTAGAGGGCAGCTCACACATTTAAGGACAAAGTAAGGTGGAGTGCTGTGGTAGCGAAGGATGACAAGTGGAAGGTCTAAAACCCATCGTGGTAAACCATACATCACCTCTGAGACTCAGCTTCAGATAGCAAAGCAGACCCCATGGCTTCTAGCAGGGCTTTTCCCAAAGCAGGAATCTCTTGTGGGAAAGCTGTCTCTTCCTTGGCAGATCCAACAGGTAGCTCTTGTTCTTTATTAACTATTTTTAAAGTAAGCCTTGGTTCATGTTAAAATAAATGATTAAAACTTATAGACAGTTTTCTATGCCTGCAGCAAATAAAGATAACATATTTTATCAAGAAATGATATCACCTTTGAGAACTGAGGCATAAGCAGCCCAGTTTTAAATTCAATATATACAAATATTCGCAGTGCTCTTAACATCACATCTAATATGGAATATTCTGTAGGATATTAATAACAGTGTTTCTTTCTTTTCTTTGGGAGCTGAAGATCATATTTGCATGAGTTATGTCAACCCTGAGCCTTCTCTACTGTGGTTAGAAAAGTAATTATAAGTCCATGTTTTCACCTAGCCTTGGAGACCAGTAGTGATTTTCAGGCAAACCATGACACCTGGACCGTCATATGGTACTCTCTGTAGCATTTCCCATTGTTCTATAGCAAATCTGACAGCATATTGGCTTGAGACAGCCACACAGTTTCTCATAGTTTCAACATATGTGTAGTGCAGAAGCAGCTCAGCTGCCTGTGCAGCTTAGGGACATTCAGGACAGTGTTTCCTTCCAAAGTCACATGGTCATGTCAGACTTCCTTTATGGTAGGACTGACCACCCTGTTTTCCTTCTGAGTAAAAGTAAAGCAAAACAAAACAAAAACAAAAAACAAAACAACAACAAAATAACAGAAACAAGATAAAACCCCAACAAAACTACAGAGAAATACTCATTTAGAACTATATATTAGCTGGCTGACTGCAACTGAGCCACAATGTTGGTGCTACTAGGCTTTCTCCGGGCTAAACTACATAGGAAAATAAAGTGAGAGATGAGCAGCAAGTTCCTTTTATCATCCTCATCCTCATCATCATCATCATCATCATCATCATCATCATCATCATAATCAACAACAACAACAACAAATAATGACATTGCAGAGGTATATTTCAATCTAGGACACCTGAGGCCTAGAACTGTAGAAGAGTTTAAGTGTATGTCTGTTTGCTTTCATCTCCTGCATTATTTTCAACAATCATGACTCACAGAGGGCATAATTCAAATGCTGCATTTTATGCATAAAGAGGCAAAATTTTTAAAATTGAAAAATGGGTGTCTTCCCGTGATCACTTATTGATTTTCATATAAATAAGATGGCAACTTCCGCCTCCATGATGCGTCCACATTTCTAATTGTGATGAAGCAGGAGGTGATGTTATGCATGGAAGAAGAAAATTTAGCTCACTTAGATTCTCTACTCAAGGCACCTACCAAAATTCACAGTTATAATATTATTTTTAGGTTAACTTGTAACTTTTAAGTTATGGCCTCATTTTGTACCTGCTTAATTTAATATTGAAACGATCCAGAACATCTCTGGAAGATATGCCTGTCTCCAGACATTCTGGCCGAGAACCAATTTTTTTTCCTAGTACTCTGAAAAGCTCCGTAATACTTTAGACAATGAATCTAATATTCAAACATCTCACATTTGCACAAGAATCAATTGGGAAGAGTGAAGTAAGCCCCTGGGATTCCTCTGCTCTGCAGTGAGATGAAAAATGATAATAGGTTCATCTTAGGCCTTCATTGTCTCTCCATACAGTTTTGTCACAGTTGGTATTTTGGCTGCCAAATGATTTCCAACGCTTGAAGCCTTTCGGGTCTTGTGCAATATTTGGAATATTGTGGCTGTAACCAGTTCCCCACCCACATCCAGCCTTCATCTGAAGGTTTCTCTCTCCCACACTTTGGTGTTAGGTTTATTCCACAGAGTGGTTCTGATCCAGTGCTTGCTAAGTTTGCTTCTTTGTTTATAAGACAGGATATCTTTATATCAAGTGGGCTGGCCTCAAACACACCATCCTCCTGTTTCAGCCTCTCAAGTGCTGGTATTACAGGTGTGCACCTCTGAGCCCTGGTGCTAATTTGCCACCTTGGCAAGGCTACTTCAAGTCATCTGATGCCAGGCTGCTTCATTATGCTTTCAGTGGAAGATATGATACAGAATCTCACAGAAACCCAGGGTGAAGCATCACTCTGAGGGCATCCTGGTGGTGAAGGAGTCTACGTAGCATAGGAATGTTCATGTGGACTGGACCCATGATTTACAACCCACAGGAAATGTCCAATTTCAGAGACAATGGAAAGTGATATTATGCTTGAATGGTGTCTTATTTTATTTCAGAGACTAGGTAACTCTCATGAAGAGCAGGCATTTTTTCTCACAGTTTTGGGCCCTGAGAAGTCTAACACAAGGCCACCTGGGGTTTGGAGAGGGCATATCTGCTGATAGAAGGTGGAAGGTAAAAAGAGGCTGGACTTTTTATGCCCAGCACTGATTTTTAAATGTACATAATCTCATTATTGAGGGAAGTGACAGCTATAAATCTCTTCTAGAATGCCATCACACAGGGCAACAGGTTCTAGGAACAAAATACTCCTGAGTCTGTTGCTTTATCTTACTGTAACTCAATGGAAACCAATGGGCTGGTTCTGGGTCTGCTTCTTAGGTCATTGTAAGCATCAGGGAAGGGGCTGCTTGCTGCACTCTATTTGGTTCAGAACCAACCAAGCACACGACCTTTCTTTTCTCTTAGGCAGCACTGCTTGGCAGTGCTTCACAATTTGGCTTCAGCTCAGAGAGACAGACTCTTGCTGATGTGCCCTGTCCGGTGTTCTCTAAGCCTGAGTGTCACTGTCTTCAGTGTGTGCTCCTCTCAGTAACCTCAGTGAAAATGAGTCCATAGGTCACAGTCTCAGTCCTTGAATATGCAATCCCTCACTGGGTGGGATTGAAATTATTGAGTATCCATTTTTCTGGACCAGGTTTTGAGGATGCTTTCATTATGGCATGGGAGTAGTTCTAATTCTCTGAGCACTAAGCACAGTCATTTTCCAAACTAAGTACAAAATTACATTCTGAAGTCAATACAAGTTCTTCTGGCATTTGGAAATTATCACCTCTTCTTTCATGACCAAGATGGATAGATGGTATAATTCACCATCATCAGTTTCTGGGTGATAAGAAGGATCTGAAATGGAAATTGACTCACCGTGATCCGGAAGCTGGTTGTATGCTGCACCTATTCATTATCTTTGTCCAGACCCAGCTGTCTGTATTCCAGAACAGTTTTGCCTTGTCACATAGATTAGTTTCTAGTGAATAGCAAGTAATTTTAACTTAGGTAGCTTACAAATGAAGAAATGGTCCTAGTAGGAAAGTGAGGAAATGTGTGATGACTTCCAGAACCCAGCACATGGTTTCAGCTCCCTTCCAGAGCTTGGCAGACACCAGAGTGTCTGTACACAGAGTGCATGCAACTGACAGGTGTTTTCATTTCATTCTGAGTGCCTAAGCCCCACCTTATCCACGGACCATTTCCAGCTCCCTTGACATGACATAGAACTCTTTCAAGTATTCCCTGTGTCACAATGTGTGGTAGGCTGCAAACTGAGTGTAAGGGATAATGTGATGAGCAGCTGGAGTAAAACACAAGGGAGTCTATGTGCTATTTTCAGACACACGTTGGACTTTTTAGGAGAGTTGGATGTCAATGTGAAGTGAAAGAGTTTTGCCATACAGGCTTTTTCCAGGTCACTGCACTTTGCTTTGAAGAATGATCACTCTCTTGGCTTGGTTCAGGCTAAGGCTTTTGTTATGGTTTTGTAAATAGCATTAATGAGTGGAAGACAGACGGAACAGCCCCATCATTTAGCTGCATACATCTTCAGGAGTCTCAAGGACTACACTACAAACACTGGCACATTTACGCTGAAGGAGCAAATTAAACAAAGTGGAGTAGTGAAACTTGAATATACAGCTTATATTTCAAGATAACGACTTGCAATTATTTATGCCACAGAAAAATTGATTCAATAAAGTTGTAAGGTCCCTTGTGACAATAATTACTTCTTCTAAAGTTCTGTTAACTAATCACTTTTATATATGTCATAATTGTAAGTTGCTGAATGGCTGATGAAGGGAGAATTGCTTCTGTTAGCATGGGATTGATGTTGTTGTTGGCGAGCCCCGAACTCTTTCAGTAAACTAGCATCACATACTAAGGACAAATACTGGTTTCTGTGCACATTCATGATATTTCAAGGCTTAGACCATTCACTTTGAAACCATCAAGATTGACATGTTCCTGTTTGATGCTATACTTTCCGTTGTGTCATCTTGTTCTCTTTCAAATTTATAGTGCCTACACTGGCTCCCCCATACAGTTGCGTGCTCACTAAATAGAAGAATACACCCTGACAAGTCTCTAGTTACATGTATGTCTTCAGGGCTAACAATTTAATATTGGGTAACTAATTGGTTTGCTTACGTATAAGGAAGACTATCTCTCCCACTCTCAGTATTTTTTAATTGATATTTTTGTGTAGAGTTGAGGGGAGGCCTCCTGGGATTTCCCTTGTCCATATTAGCATGTCTATCATTTTCTTGTTCAGGTCATGTTTAGGGAGCCATATTGGTCAGACTTTATGGAGGGATATTCCGATGTCCCTAAAAGACACAATATCACAGCAACTTCCTTGTTCTTCTGTCTTTCCATTCCTTCTATAGTGACCTCAGAGTCTTTGGTGCAGATGCTGATGCTGTTATTTCTTATTGTGCATGTGTATACATTCACAGTATGTTATTCTTTTATGCTTTAATATATTAACATATTAAGAATATATTAATATATTAAGAACTCATAATACAAGTACTCTGTAGCCTCAAAAAAAAAAAATATCCCTGCCAAGATCTATAAATGCATTGTCACAATACACCTCTGTTCTTCCCTCTCTCTCTCTCTCTTTTTATAGCCAAAGCTTTCTTTGGGACCATGAACACCAAAATTCCCCAATTAGACATGCTTTTGATTCTGTCTGTTTCTGATTCCACTGTCTTCAATCACGAAATCTGTCTATTCAATACACTGCCAGCATGCACACCCTGCAGACTCCCCAATTAAGATTTCAAGTTACACTCAGATGCCCTCACCAGCATGCATTTGATATCTGGGCTGGGTCTGGATCATGCATTAGTCTATGAAATCAATGTGTGTGTGAACATTGTAAAGTGTTGGAATTGAAATGATCATCAGTGAGTTAATGTATGCTTCATAAAAGAGCGCACAACCTTAATGTACCTCTGGATTTTGCAGGATAATTGTTCTTTTCTTTCCAATATGAAATTTGTTTCACAGATCACTAGTATTGTATCATTCATACCAATAATGCTTTTTAGCCTTAAAGTGATTGTATGAGTCTATCTGAAACAAGCTTCCATCTTGCCAGTGAAAACAAAATGAATGCTAAATTAAATGTGTGGAAGAAACTTGGAGAGACCTACCAAGTCCCCTCACATCTTCTTAAACACATTTTAATATGATGGAAGTAACTTTAGAGCTTAATGCATACAGATTACTATTTTACAGTATATTTGCAGTTTCTTCTCTCTTCTCTCCCAGTTTCTTTAAATATTTGTTCTAAATTTAAACTGCCAGTTTCTACTCTTGTTTTTTTTTTTGTTTTTTTTTTTGTTTTGTTTTTTTTTTGTTTTTTTTTTACTTATTTCTTTTTTGACATTAAATTTAAATTCCTTCCTTTTTCCATATGTACTATTACAGAGTTTCTGATTACTCTATACTCAGCTGGTTCATTTAAATCTTGGTATGAAATAAAAAGACCATTTTACTAGAAACTTCTGCCTTTTCATAAACAAGAACAAATAGTTGACACAATTTTGAGTTTCAACACACGTGGTGATTAACTAACCTTAAGTAGTATAACCATTCAGAAATGTATCCATAACCGCACAAGACCTAATGAATCATCATTATTACAGGTTGCTAAGAATAGCTGGCAAGCTGTGTGTCTTCTAGGATATCTATAATGGAGATTCTGGTCCCTTCACTTCAGTGGCATCTCCTTAGTAATCAAGTTTTCTATCAGGGTAGGACAGATAATGTTTTCTTTGGGTTTGGTTTTTGTATTTCTTTGTCTTAGAGGAAGGAGTGCTACTATATTCAAAATATTAATGGCTTGTGATCAATTTTCTTCTCTGATACATACTGTCTCCTTGTTTTCCCATTACACCAAGTATGTTTACTGCCATTTGACTGAGATTTTTTTCCCAAAGCTCTTGGTACGTCAAGAGCTATAGAAGAAAAGGCATTTCTTCTTCCTTGATTAAAGGATAAGCATGATTAATGTTGAGCAAAAGAAAAATGATTTAAATTTATTTGATGTCTCATTCTGAGAATTAGCAGACAGTTCATGTCCCACCTAAATAAATACCCCTCCATGTATGCATGATGGTCTTTCTGGGAGGCAAGGGTGGAGATCAGTGAGTGGCTGGTGTATAGACATCAGACAGCAGGGATATTCATGGTAATTGGGATGCTCCATATAATATTTGCTTTTAAAATAGGATTATCCTTAAGCTTGAGGTTAGAGAAAATCATTGGGGGCATATGTGTATGAAATAATTAACTTTCTAAATATTTCATCACAATGTGATTGTGAAAAAATGAGAAAGTTGCAAGACTCCACAAACCATTTTAGATTTTTAATTTTTCAGATATCAACAAGTAACATCTACTCTTATTATATTTAAGCCAAGATACATTTTCCTACTATAAATTTTATGTTATATTGTAGGAAAAGTGTAAACAGAGGTAAGTATTTTTAAAAATTGTGTAGATCTGAATAAAAGCAACAACAAACTCAATTGTTTTGAAAAACAATTCCTTTAGAAGAAGGATCTCCAGGTGTCCAGATAAAGTCTATCCAAAGGAACTATCACTTTGAAATTCATGTTTCAGCACGGATAATACACACAATATAAAACTATTTAAAATTGAAACAAACAGCCACATATTTAATAATGTCTGTTTTCTTTAACATATCCTGGAAAAAATAAGCCACTTCTTTCTCTTTGTTTTTCTTCATTTTATGTAGTAGATAAGACAATTTTTCTTGCAACAAGCAATTCTTCAATTATTGGCGAACATCAACATGTGTCTTATAATTCAATTTAATGTGGTCCACTTGGGATCAGTCTCATATTCTACAAATTAAGGGCTTGCTCAGGCCCCCAGTACTAAGACTAAATCTCCCTTATCAGACAGGATTTGCAAGCTCAGGTGTTACTTGCATTGTATTTCTGTCCTTAGGGCTTTAAGTCTGAAGTTCCCACAAACCCCTCTTTGCATTTGCTGACTTATTAGAACATCTCATATAGAGTTCAGAAAACAACTCAGAAATAGCTTCCCCAAATTTCCCAAGACTTTCCCTTCACTCCAAAAGGTTAGCAATCAGCCAGAAACAGGAACATATAGCAAAGAATGAGGAACAGCATCTCTGTATATAAAACTTCATAACAATGTATCAAAATAACATTATTTCTGTATCAATATATATATAACTCTATAACAACATATCAAAAACAAGCCTAATTTTGGGGGGTTATTTTTAAACTTTTATTATAATTTATTCATATTACACCTCTATTGTTATCTCCCCTTGTATCTTCCCAATTTCACCCTCTCTTTCTCTTCTACCCTATTCCCCTCCCCTAGACTTCTCATGGGGGGCCTCCACCCCCACCATTTGGTCACAGTCTATCAGGTCTCATCAGGGTAGCCTGCATCCAATTCGTCTGTGTGGCCCTCAAGGCCTCCCCGCCAAGGCGCAGGGGTCAAATTGCAGCCTTAGCATTTATGTCAGAAACAGTCCCCTCTCTCCCCCTCCCCATATACATGGAATATGTGCTGTCTGTCAGCTACATCTGAACAGGGGGTCTGGGTTATGTGCATGCGTGTCCTTGGTTGGTGTATTAGTTTGTGTAGGGCCCCTGGGTCTAGATCTGCTGGCATTGGTGGTCTACTTGTGGAGTTCCTGACCCCACTGGATGCTTCCACCCCTTTCCCCCACCCACACTCTTCCATACAACTCTCAGCTCTCCTACCAACGTCCTGCTGCAAGTCCCAGTATCTGTCCTGAACACCCACTGGGTAGAGTTTCTCAGAGGACTCAATGTTAGGCTATTATCCACTTGTAAGTGAGTATATACCATGCATGTCTTTCTGGGTCTGGGTTATCTCACTCAAGACGATCTTTTCTAGTTCCATCCATTGGACTGAAAGTTTCAAGGTTTCCTTGTTTTTGATAGCTGAATAGTGTTCTGTTAAATAAATATACCACAGATTCTTTATCCATTGTTGGATTGATGGCCATCTAGGTTGTTTCTTGTTTCTGGCTGTTATGAATAAAGCTGCTATGAACATAGTTGAGCATATGTCCTTGTTGTATGGTGGAGCATCTTTCAAGTATATGCCCAGGAGTGGTATAGCTGGGTCCTTAGGTAGCACTATTCCCAATTTTCTGAGAAAATGCCATATTGATTTCCAAAGTTCACACTTCCACCAACAAGGGAGGAGTGTTCTCCTTTCTCCACATCATCCCTAGGATATGATGTCCCTTGTATTTTTTATCTTAGCCATTCTGATAGGTGTAAGGTAGAATCTCAGAGTAGTTTTGATTTGTATTTACTTGATGACTAAGGATGTTGAGCATTTATTTAAGTGTTTCTCAGCCATTGGATATTCCTTTTTTGAGAATTCTGTTTAGTTCTGTATCCCCTTTTTTATTGGTTTGGTGGTTTTGAATTTCTTGAGTTCTTTATATATTTTGGATATTAGCCCTTTGTCAGATGTAGAGTTTGTGAAGACCTTTTCCCAGTCTGTAGGCTGTTGTTCTGTTCTGTTGAGCGTGTCCTTTGCCTTACAGAAGCTTTTCAGTTTCATAAGGTCCAATTTATTAATGGCTGATCTTAGGGCCTGAGCTGTTGGTATTCTGTTCATGAAGTTGTCTCTTTTGCCAATGAACTCAAGGCTCTTCCCTACTTTTTCCTCTAACATATTTACTGTGTTTGATTTTATGTTGAAGTCTTTAATCCCCTTGGACTTCAGTTTTATGCAGGGTGATAGATATAGATCTATTTTTATTTGTCCACATGTAGCCATCTAGTTAGACCAGCACCATTTGTTGAAGATGCTATCTTTTTTCCATTGTATGGATTTGGCTTCTTTGTCAAAAATCAGGTGTCCATAGGTATGTAGGTTTATTTATGGGTCTTTGATTTGATTCCATTGATCAACCAGCCTATTTCTATGCTGGTACCATGCTGTTTTTATTACTGTTGCTCTATAGTACAGCTTGAGATTTGGGATGGGGATTCCTCCAGAAGATCTTTTATTGTACAGGGTTGTTTTAGTTCTTCTGAGTTGTTTCTCAGTATGAAGTTGACAATTGATCTTTCAAGGTCCATAAAGAATTGTGTGGGTATTTTTATGGGAATTGCACTGAATATGTAGATTGATTTTGGTAAGATGGCCATTTTTACTATGTTGATTCTCCCTATCAATGAGCATGGGAGATTTTTGCACCTTCTTTCTTCAGAGATTTGAAGTTTTTTTCAAAAGAGTCTTTCACTTTCTTGGTTAGAGTTATACCAAGATACTTTATACCCTTTGTGTCTATCATGAAAAGTGTATTTTCTCAGCTGGTTTGTCATTTGTATAGAGCAGGGCTACTGTTTTTTTTTTTTTTTTTTTTTTAATTGACTTTGTATCCCGCCACTTTACTGAAGGTGTTTATCAGATGTAGGAGTTCCTTGATTGAATTTTTGGGGTCATGTATATGTACTATCATACCATCTATTAATAATGACAGTTTGACTTCTTTTCTGATTTGTATTTCCTTGATTTTCTTTCATTGTGTTATTGCTTTAGCTAGGACTTCAGGTACTATGGAAGAGTTACTGAGAGAGTGGACAATCTTGTCTTGTCCCTGATTCCAGTGGAATTGATTTAAGTTTGTCTTCCTTTAGGTTGATGTTGACTACAGGCTTGGTGTATATTGCCTTTATTATGTTTAGGTATGTGTCTTATCTCCATGCTCTCTCTAGGACTTTTAACATGAATGGGTGTTGGATTTTGTCTAATGCTTTTTCAGCATCTAAAGAGATGATCATGTGGGGTTTTTTTTCTTTTACTTTGTTTATATGATGAATTACATAGATGGATTTCCATATATTGAACCACTCTTGCATGCCTGAAATGAGGCCTACTTGGTCACGGTGAATGATAGTTTTGATATGTTCTTAAATTCAGTTTGCAAGTATTTTATTGAGTATTTTTGCATCAATGTTCATAAGAGAAATTAGTCTGAAATTCTTGTTCTTTGTTGAGTCTTTCTGTGGTTTAGGTATCAAGGTGACTTTGGCCTCATAGAATGAGTTTGGTAATGGTCCTTTGTTTCTATTTTATGGAACAGATTGTAGAGAATTGGGATTAGCTCTTCTCTAAAGGTCTGGTAGAATTCTGTGCTGAATCCATCTCATCCTGGATTTTGTTGTTGCTGTTGATATTGTTGTTGTTGGGAGATTTTGATGACTGCCTCTATTTCCTTAGGTGTGATATGACTATTCAATTCATTTACCTGATCCTGACTCAATTTTGGTAATTGGTAGTTATCAAGAAAATTGTCCATTTCATTTACATTTTCAAATTTGTACCATATAAGCTTTTGAAATAAGACGTGATGATTTTTTGGATTTCCTTGGTGTCTGTTGTTATGTTCTCCTTTTCATTTCTGATTTTGTTGGTTTGAATACACTCCAACTGCCTTTTAGTTAGTTTGGCTAAAGGTTTCTCTATCTTGTTGATTTTCTCTTGCGAACATTTTATCTATTTTCTTTCTCCTTTTCTTTGGAGAGTTACTATGTGCATTTAGTTATCTTTATCTCTCTTCTACCACCATTTAGGCTAACCTCCTACTCAGTATTTAACTTTATTTAAACTCTTTCCCATCTTTATGTGGCTTATTCTATTTATTTAATTACGTATTTAAGGATTTTATTTTATCAAATTCAAACCAGTTGTATGTGTATATGATTCATTACATATAGGCTCGTCTCCTCTCTAGCATTGAAACACAAATTTAAATATTTTTTACCTTGTTGACTGAGACTGGAAATTGTGTGTGTGTCAAGCCTTCCACCATGATCTAGCAGATAGGAAAGTGATGGAGGGGTCAAGTCATGTTATGAGCTATTCCATGGCTTCTCAGTGGTATCTGCTAGCCACAGCTATGCTGGATGTTCCAGATAACTGAGGTCTTCACCTGCCACAAGTGCCTGAACTTGCACAGGAGACTGCTGAGCAGCTCCAGGCTCTGCCCTCTGTGCCGTCTGTCAAGAGGCTCCCTTTTCACTATCAGCAGGTTTTTTTTAATTTAATTTTATTAATTTATTCATATTACATCTCAATGTTTATCCCATCCCTTGTATCCTCCCATTCCTCTCTCCCTCCCATTTTCCCCTTACTCCCCTCTCCTATGACTGTGACTGAGGGGAGACTTCTTCCCCCTATATATGCTCATAGGTTTTCAAGTCTCTTCTTGGTAGCCTGCTATTCTTCCTCTGAGTGCCACCAGGTCTCCCCATTCAGGGGACGTGGTCAAATATGAGGCACCAGAATACGTGTGAAAGTCAGACCCCACTCTCCACTCAACTGTGGAGAATGTCCTGTCCATTGGCTCCCCATTCTTCCATACCACTCTTATTTGAAGTCCAGCAGTGAGTCTCAGCATCTGCCCTAATCCCTCTCAAGATCCATCTATACCACTCCTGGGCATATACCTGAAAGATGCTCCACCATACAACAAGGATATTTGCTCAATTATGTTCAAAGCAGCCTTATTCATAATACCCAGAATCTGGAAACAACCTAGATGTCCCTCATCCAAGAATAGGTAAAGAAACTGTGGTACATTTACACAATGGAATACTATTCAGCTATCCAAAGCAAGGAAATCTTGAAATTTTCAGTCCAATGGATGGAACTAGAAAAGATCATCCTGAGTGAGGTGACCTAGAGCCAGAAGAAGTGCATGGTATATACTCACTTAGAAGTGGATATTAGCCCAACATAGATGTCCTCTGACAGGCCTCTTTTCTTAGAGATAGAGCTTAGAAGCTGTTTTGTTACTGAGAGGTTTTGTGCCTCAACCCAGGATTTCCTCAGGTTCCTCAGGTCATATGTTGTAAGATCTCTCCCCCAACCCATAGCTCCCACCATAACAACTCATCTCATGAGACTCATTAAGTATAAATAAATACCTAGGCCATATAGTTAGGCTCTGCTCTAACTAGCTTATAACTTAACCCATTATACTGATCTACAATTTTCCATGTGTCTGGTTACAATGAATCTATCCTCCTCACATCTTTCTGGCTGAGTCTTTCCATGTCTGTCTCTTATCCTGGTAGAACACACTGTCTACCAGATATTCCACCTCCTATTTCCTGCCTAAGCTCTAGGCTATAGATATTTTAATTGACAGGTGTTCAACCATATCATACACAAGAGATTCCTTCCACAACTTTCAGATTGTGTGTGTGTGTATGTGTGTGTGTGTGTGTGTGTGTGTGTGTGTGTGTGTGTGTGTGAAACCCAAGGATTTTAGATAGGATTGCTTGTATGAGTGTAGATGAGAGACTCTTTACTAGAATATAAACGACATTTCAATATAGTAGTCTCATTAAAACCATTACAATACAGATTTGAATAAAAGGAATAGAAATGGGGAAATAAAAATATAATGTATTCCGAGTTGCAAATTATATGATTCTCTACATGAAAGACTCTAAAGATTCAACAAGAAACTCCTAGAGCTGATAAAGTGATGGGTTATAAAATCAACAGCAAAATGAGAAAAACCAAATTCTTTAAAAATGTACATATGTCAAAAAAAAAAAAAAAGGTAAAATACTTTGGAACCAACCTAATCAAAGAAATGAAAAATATCTGCAACGAAACTTTAAAATGCTGAAGAAAGCAACTGAAGTTACTAGAAGATGGAAAGACCCATCGTGCTCATGGATTCAGGTAGGATCATGTTGTGAAAATGGCCATATTACCAAAAGCAACGTTACAGGTCCAGTGCAATTACAGTCAAAATCCCAATGCTATTATTTCCTGAAATATAAAAACAAACTCATAAAGAATCACAAATGACTGAACAGCCAGTGTAATCCTCAACAATAAGAGCACAGCGGAGGTATCACCACACCTGATTTCAAGTTAAAGATCAAAGCCATAGTAATAGCAATAACTACCTGATATTGAATGGAAAACAAAAAAAATATATTGAAAGAAAAGAAGCCTCTCCAACATGTGGATGGGAGAATTGGACTTCTACATATAGATGACTGAATGTAGATCTTTTCCCCTTCAACATAAAATTCTGATTTCACACAATGTATACTGAATTCCATTCCTCCCTTGTCCACCCTCTCACTCTTGTGCCCTACCAAAAGAGAAAAATACATCAAGTACATGTGTGTGGTGCTAGTGTAAATAAAAGATCAAAAACATCAACATGGCCTCAGGAGGTGACACAGACCATGTACACCAACATGGCCTCCAGACTACAGGTATCTACTAGTCATTATTGTGGTGTCCATCCCGACCTCACACCCTGACACCTCCCACACACCAGCATAGACTAAGGACATTTTTATAGCCTCCAGTAGCAAAATGGTTCATGAGAATCAACATGGCCTGTGGCTGCAGCATGGACAACAGACACTGGCACAACCTTAGTTGTATCATAGATCACAGACCACATACAGCAACATGAAGTCCTGTGGATGCATGGAACATGGAGATTTTCTGAGGAGACCCAATCCAGAAAATGGACCATTCTCAGTCAGAGACATCTCGCTGGTGTTCCAGCTCCAGGCTGGTCACCATGATGACCCTGCTTGGCAACTGCATGCTGCCCCTGTCCACAGCCATGATCACACTGTCACCATTGCAAGTGTGACATTCTGACCTCCTTTCCCACCTCCCCATATCACCTTTATTCATAGAAGTATTATAAACTACAGTGCGTCACACTACAGTATATACATGTATATAATACATGCAGATACTTCAGATACTCATTGCAATGAGTCATCGGTCTGGTTCAAATCTCTGGTTTTTGAAGTACCATACACACTGGATGTTCCTGAGACCTGCCTTGGGCATTCTGTTGTCTTCCAGTATCAGGGTTCTCTTTTGGCTGGACAGGACATCTGGAGCAGGCTCCATGAGAGTTCCAGGCCACTGCACACCCCAGCCCTTGGTGAAGGCCTTCCTGCTGGCTCACATATATGACCATCCTGCCTATGACCTGCTGACAATGCTGCACTGTACTCTCCTCTCCCAGTAGGGTGAGCCTTTCAAGCTACAGCTGCTGGCTGGGTCCACTCTTCCAAGCATGCCAGGGGATTGAGAACCCACCAGATGAGATTCTCCCTGGTCCAATGGGTGGCAGAGGGCACCACCTTCACGAATCTATTTTTGAAAACTTTTTAGAAGGTTCTGTTAATGAAAATTATGGGTGTGCCTGGGGCAAATTTACTGGAGATACAGCCGTTCCTTCCGAATATCTTAGGCAGGGCAGTGCTTGGGATCAGGCTTGGGTTCTGCAGCAGCTGTGACAGCAGCAAGTACTGCAAGGGCAGGACGGTACACCAGCTTGCCTGAAGCGTCTCTCATTCATGCACACTGCACCACATTGCCATAGTGTGTCCTCAGCTGCAGCATGGTGAGGGATACACGGAGCTGCAAAGTGGAGCCTCTAGCAGCCACAGGAGTCCTGCTTACTGCAGTCATCTTGGCATCATCCTCCATTGTAGATCTCTCATTCAGTATCAAAATAAACTCCAAGTGGATCAAAGTCCTCGATGTTAGACCCGAAATGGTGAAACTTCTAAACGAAAACGTGGAGAATACCCATCAAGTTATAGGCACAATAAGAAGCTTATGAATAGGATTCCAGTCACTTGGGAAATAACAAGAACAACAAATTGAAACACATGAAGTTAAAGTTTCTGTACAGCAAAAGGAGCTGTTTTGTGATGAGGAAACCCCTGGCAATGGAAGACAGTTTCAAACATGTACCTCATCCTCAGTGGGCTCAGGAAGGGCTTTGCTGTCCTCTGTGGTCAGTGTGTGTTCTCGCCTCTTTGACTAGATGCACATTAAACGTTCCCTACTGCCATGCCTGTTCTCCACTCCTTCCATTTCAATTTCTTTCACCAAATTTGCTCCCTATAATTCCCCTTTCAGAAGGAACAGTATTTCTGTCAGCTTTCCAAGTGGCTCTGCCTTCTGAGGAGAGCACTAAGGACAAAATCTCATACTTTATTTTATTCAGGATTGTGTTACTTGAATGTTCCATGAATCCTCACAGCTAACTGTAGGCTGAGGTTATATTCATTTTCTTATTCAAGTATTTTTTTATTTATGCCATTTTTGGGGTTATTCTTTTTTGGGTTATTCATGTATATAACTGTGGAGTACTTTATTTGAATTTATTGTTCTAGTTTGCATGTATCCTCACTACTGTTTAATGCCTGTTATAAAGAGATATCTCATCGTCTCTTTATCTGTATAGTCCAATGGTGTCCTAATCTGTCCTTATAGTAGAAATGATTATCCTAAGAGATTAAATGAGGAAACTAAGTCTTACAAAATTTAAATAATTACTCACAACTTAAAGCCAGCAAGTAAGTGCTCTGAATTCCACCCTCAATATTACTTTCTTCCTAATATTAGGTTTAATCTTTTTTACAACCAGAGACAATGACCAATCTCTGTTTGTACTTTACTTTATATCTTATCCTAAACCTTTAACATAGCAAGCCTTAAATAAACATCTGAGAGACTGTGAAAGCAATAATTTACATAGACTTGAAAAAATAGTTATATTCTAAGTTTAGAAAGATTCCTTGACATATTTAGAAAATGAACAACTGCTCCTCTCATTTTTGTTAGAAAGAAAACATTGAATTGAAATAATTTTGGAAGCTCCACTTACCTTACCATTTTTATTATCTATCAATTTGATTGGATGTTTAAAGGAGTCTTAACATAAGAATTATCTTAAGGGACTTAGTGGATAGAAAGTGTGTTTATAAACATGATTTAATTACTGCTACCATGAAATTATTCTTCTGTGTCTTACCTAGTATATTTGACTTTTTAATTAGTGCTACAGTTTTTCTCAAGGTTTTCTCTATTGAACTTCAGTGCACACGGTGAGGTGTTCAGAGTGATAGAACTACTTCAAAATAGGATGCAAATGTGAGACCTTTGGAAGATGATGAAGTTGGGTGAACTCACCTGCTGTTACTGAACAACAGAGGCTCCACAAAACAAAGGAAGTAGGGGCCACATACTACATATCCATCCTGCCACCTATCTCACACACACACACACACACACACACACACACACACACACACACACAGACACGCACACAATGTCTTTACCACTAAATCATTTTTTATGAGAAATGGAAAAACCTGAGGCCTCAATAAGAAGTGTGATAAAAGGATGAGCAGTGCTTCCTTAATGTCTCAGAAGCATGTTTTCCTACGAAGCGACAGCTAATTAGGAATCTGTCTGCTAACATAACCCCATGGAGATTTATTTTCACAGTAAAGTTTAAGTTATATTTCCGTGAAATATGAATCGATTTCTACCCTAGAGAGTTTTATGAATAAAGCAGTTGTATGCATTTTATTAAATATTTTTGTTAGTTTGTTGAGGTTTTGTTTGTTTTGGTTGTATTTGCCTACCCTCCACTAACTCTTCCTAGATCACTAGCCTTCTCGAGATTTGTGTCCTTAACAAACAATGTTGATTTGTGTTCCCCAAACCTTCTTGAATATGTGTACTTCTACTGGGGGATGATTGACATCAGAGGCTATACTCTTAGAAAAATCAATGCTCCCTCTCTAAGTAGCTATCAATTGATAATAGCTCCAAAGTACTTAGTGTCCACTTATCCTCTTCATGCTAAGAATTTGTCTACCTGGATTGTGCTTGTTATTGCAACCACTATGGGCTTATTTGTAGAGCTGCCGTGTTGTGTTCAGAAGACACTGTTTCTTTCTAATCATCTACTGCTTTGGTCTCTTTTAGTCTTTATGTATCATTTTCCCTAAGGAACCCTGACCTTTGAGAGGAAGGACTGTACTGTCTATGAAATCATCCATTAAAGGCTAAGCATTTTTTTCCTGCATTTTGGCTAGTTGTGTGTCTCAGTGTTAATTAACATATACTTAAAACAAAAGCTGTTGTGACATAGGTTGAGAGATACATTAATCTTTGGGTATAACTATAAAGTCACTAGAAGTCGGTTTAATACTATGTCTATTTAGTAGAATAACAGGAGTAGGTTTCCCATAGGATATGTGACCTGTCAAGCCATAGATTTCTTGTCTTGATATTTGTATCCGGTTTAGATTTTAGCTTCTGGATTAGGACTTAAATCTAACCAGAAGATGGTTGCTTACTCCCATGATTTTCATACCTGTATTAAAGCAGTATACTTGGCTTGACAGGAAGGTCATTAGTGTAGCTGGTGAAGGTCACATCTGCTTAATATTGGTGATAATTTATCCCCCATGCAGTAGTGTGCATAGCACCTTCCAGAATCAATCAATGGTAGAGAATCATGCAGACAGCCACACAGGAGGCAACTCGGGTGGGGAGGAACAGTGCTGAATAACCACAGTCCTGAGCATGGTAAACATTAAGGGTAAGTAATCAAAGAAAATAAAAATACTTGGCTTTAATCATTTAATAAATTGTGAATACTGTTAAGTGCATAAACATGGCATGCAGGTTTAGAGTATTATTCCCATTATGGCATGTCTTCAGAATCTTCTTACAGTGTGATAGGTAATCAGAATTTTATATAAAACTCTAGTAACCAAAGTCACTCACATAGATTCTTGTTATACTATATTTTGAAATAAAAGACTATTTAATAACAAAAAATATAGTGCTGTGTTAATGTGTGGATACATAGTGGAACCTCTAGAGAATGCAGGAAGGTTGTTTTGGGTTCCAGCTTATATGGTACTTGAAGAGGGAAAAAAGATATTGGTGGGGGGTGGTAAGTGAGGAGGGAGGAAGGGAGAAAGAACAGCATACTTTTGACAGAGAAGTGACAGGGTAACAAGACAGAAAGTGCACTTTTCATCTTTATGATCAGAGTCTAGGGAGGAAGTCCCATGAGTGCTGATATTTAACTTGGCTCCTTTATGTAAATCTCAAGAATCATATGCAGAACAGTGAGTGTCTGGAGTTTGCTACACAATTTAATGCAGTTCTCTGAGGAGAAGGTGGAGGCAAGGTGAATTTTGGCTTTAAAAACAATGTTGTATCTGGCAAATGGAAGGAAAGTAGAGAACCCTTTACATATGCTTCTGCTTAGTTTTGTTCTGTCCAGTCATCTTCCACAGTCCATAGAGAGTTCCACTGTTTTCTCACATATGTTCTGCACTCATACTCTTAACCAAACCAGTAGTTCCTAAAAAAGATTTATTCAAATTGAGAGTTAGTGTTCTATCTCCTAGAATGGGTAAAACATGCTTCTAATCTACTCTGATTATTCATAACATTGCTAATAGGCTTTACAACCATATTCATATGAATTTATTCTTCTAAAATACTAATTGTATCTACGTTTTATCTTATCCTTCAGAAAAATGATTTTTTTATTGTATACATTAGAGTATTGAGGGCTAGAAAAATGGCTCAGCAGTCAAGACTGAATACTGCTCTTGCAGAGGATCAGAGTTCATCCTCCTGCACACGTTCTGAGTGGCCTAGAACTTGCTATAACACCAACTCTATGAGATCTAATGCACTTTTCTGGTCCTACACTCATGAACACAAGCATAGTGTATAGACATATTCTCTCTCTCTCTCTCTCTCTCTCTCTCTCTCTCTCTCTCTCTCTCTCACAGACACACACACACACATTTAAATTAAAATAAATATTTTAAAAGAAACAAAAGGAAGACTAATTTAAACACACAGTTCAGCTACTGAGCTAACACAGGGCAATCTTGTCCATTTTCAGCCAGCACTTTTCTATCCTGGATACTTTCTGTCTTCCTCCTTCGATTATAGAATATCTTGTCAATCAATTTCACAGTTATTTAATGAAAAAGGTGTTTCCTCAAGCGTTGGGAAAGAAATTTGCCTTATTTTACTATTCTCTTCATCTTCCTTTTCTCTTTTAATTGCATTGTGGGACCCTCTTGAACCCTTTTCCTATACTTCTTTGGGCTCAAAGCCTAAAACTCTGCTCAGAACTGCTGAACAGATGAAGCAGCAGGTCCAAGTGCACGGAGCAGGCCTGCAGTCAGAGAGAGAGACTGCAAGTCCCTGAATTAACAGTTGACTTTAACAGAATTAGTGTTCTTCCTCAAACATCTCCCTATCACAGATGGCATCTTTTGTGCCAAGAAATACCTAAGTGTGCTACCATGAGACACCTATCATAGACACCAGACAACTGTTTCCTTGAGACAAGAGTAAGTAGCTAGAGAAACAGAACTGAGCTGAAGCTCCTGATCTCTCATGATTTTGAACAGAGGGACAGAGTTTTCTAAACACAAAGAACACATGCAAAGAAGAAACATCTTGAGGGCTTTGGGAGTGTGCATATGGAAAGACAAAAGGAGAGTTGAATTGGGAATGGCATGCACAAAGGCTTGGCTGACATTTTGAAACTGTAAAATCTAGCGTTCTGAGAAGCCCATATCGTCATGAATAAAACTAGCTGGTAGGGGATGAAAGAATGTGTGTCAATATGTGTTCTCTGCACATGAGAGAATTAAAGCTTTGTATTTAACTTCTTCTATTTTATCTATTTCATACATATGAAGAAAATAGTTTCTGCAAAGCAAAGGCTATCATTCAAGGGATTTCAGCACAGAAACCTGCACATCATCTTGCTTATCCTCTGATTTGTAAGTTGCAGTATAAGTCACCAACGTAGCCATGAGTTTGCAGAGTTCAAGCTTTTCGCTTTGAATAGCAGTTGCTGAAAAAGACTTTTTGCTGGGTGTGGCAGTTTATGTTTGTAATCCCAGGTTGAAATTGAAGGACTGCTAACCTGGACTAGAGAATGATCAAAAATCTGAAACAAAATGACATTAAAAAATGCTTTATATTATCAAACTGGTATAAGTATAAACTATATATTAACAATATGAAGAATGCTTGTTAGCCAAAAATCTATTTGTACATAAAACTCCCCAAACAAAAGAATTGTCCTTTTTCTAAAAGAACAAATGTAGACCTCAGAGTGGCCAGGACAGGTTTCTAAAAACATGGACATAAAGTTGCTGTCCACAGCAGCCTCACAGCAAAAGCTCCTGTCTTAGGTATCAAATTCCCATCCCAGTTCATTTCTCACACAAAGAGAAGCAATGGACAGGTCCCTCTCATGCTCCCCAGTGCTGAATTTGCCTGGTACAAGGGCCAGAGAGTGTCTGGGTAAGTAATGGTAGGTGGAAACAAATCAATAAAATCAGGCCGAACCAAAAGCAACAGCAACAACAAAAAAATCCTATCACATATAGAAAGCCATAATATTTTCAGATGTAAATAAGAATAAACACACAAAGAAGAGGATGCTTGAGGAAAACACCCAAAAGTCCGTATTGATTTGTAGGACTATGTCTAAATTTCAAAATTTCAGTGCAAGTATTGAATTGTGATGCTAATGAACCAGCTGCAAGATGAAGTGTTTTTCTATAGTTCTCTATAGGATACATAGGATATATTCAGTAATTCCAGAAACACAGTGGTGCATTTTAAGTAATGCATCACTGAGTCCATCTCTATGCAAATGCTGTAACACACACATACACACACACACCACAATTGCCTAAGAAAACAAGTTACTTACTATTTTTACATTTCTATGTTATCTATGTTCACTGTAGGTAACAAAATTTTACGGGACCATATCAGTATTTATGGACCAACATTCACCAAAATATTGCCATATGGTGTACATCTCGATCATGTACACAATGCACTATGCTACTAAATTGTTGATCATTACATGTTATGTTTAATGGACATTTAATAAGATCTAGACACATGTTATTTTAGGTTTTGTCAAAATAATGTTAAATATTACCAACAAGAAACTTTGAATGACATAAGCCACTATATCAGCTAGGTTTCTCTGCACAGGAAATCAGGGGAATAATTATACAAGTATATACATATTTGAACAAATTGATTTATGCAGTTGTGCACTCTGTCAAGTCTGAAATCTGTAGGAACATATCCAAGATTGAAGAATAGTTTTTCATTTAATTACATGTCAGTATCTCTTTCAGGTTGTGTATAGCCACAGGACGTGTGTAATAATCAGGGGGAGTCAGTTCTCTCCTTCCATGATGTAGATTCTGGGGATCAAACTCCAGTTGGCAGTGGGTTAGGCATCAGCTGCCCCTTACTGAGCCATCTCACTGGTCCAGTGTGGAGACAGTTGAACAAGCACTGGGGCAATAGTACTTAGTAATCTTCAATTTTTTGGTCATTTTTGGTGGCTGTACTTAGCTTCTGGAGCAGTCTTTTCCCAGGTACAAACTATATTACACATTCCAGGGAGCCAACATGGGCATTCTTACAGTTGCTGAGCAGATATATTTCTGTTATGAATTCAAGATCTGGGGAAATAACTAAGGGCTGAACTCATGGATCCACTAGATTCATTGTGAATTGAGCTTCAACTAAAACTTGGATGCTCAGTTCATTTGCATGGCCTCTGATCTGTGTAATAGAACTCCATTTCTTTAGAGACATTGTTGCTAGTGGAAGTTGTGCCAACCAGTATCTGTATTTCTTTAAGGGTTTCATGAGAAGCCTTGCAAGCAAGTTTTGGCCAACATGGCTGTCAGGGCTCATGACTGAAATATTCTCAGGCCAGGAGGCCTGGAACACTTGGCCAGAAGTTGGTATTTCAGTCCTGAAACAGAACTTCTTCCTTTGAAAAACTTGTGTACAACAAGGATTTTAAAATTAGCTTGTACCACAGTTTCTTTATCCACTCTTCTACTGAGGGACACTTAGGCTGTTTCCATGTTCTGGCTATTATGAATAAGGCTGCTATGAACATGGTTGAGCAAATTTTCTTGTTGTGTGCTGGAGCATCTTCTGGGTATATTCCAAGGAGTGGAATAGCTGGGTCTTGAGGAAGCCCTATTCCCATTTTTCTGAGATAGCACCAGATAGATTTCCAAAGTGGCTGTACTAGTTTGCATTCCCACCAGCAATGAAGGAGTGTTCCTGTCTCCCCACATCCTCGCCAGCATGATGTAGAGTGGATAAAGAAACTGTGGTACATATACACTATGGAATACTACTCAGCTATTAAAAACAAGGAATTCCCGAAATTTGTGGATAAATGGATTGAGCTAGAAATGATCATAATGAGTGAGTTAACCCAGAAGCAGAAAGAATCAAATGGTATATACTCACTTATATCTGCATACTAGCCCAAGGGGCATGTCCCACGAAAGCCTTCACTTACCAGGAAACTGGGACAGAGGGGAAGGCATCCTATTGGGACTCTAAATGAGAGACGCATGGGAGAACAGCAAAATAAAAGGATCCAGAGGGTCCTAGAAATCTACAAGTAGAACAATATGATAGGCAGATTTGGGCCCAGGGGTCCCGCTCAAACTAAGGCACCAGCCAAGGACAATACAGGAGGTAAACTTTAAACCCCTTCCCAGATCTAGCCAATGGTCAGAATATTCTCCACAGTTGAGTGGAGAGTGTGATACGACTTTCTCACGTACTCTGGTGCCTCACATTTGACCATGTCCCCTGGAGGGGGAGACCTGGTGGCACTCAGAGGAAGGACAGCAAGTAGCCAAGAAGAGACTTGATACCCTATGAGAATATAGAGGGGGAGGTAATCCCCCTCAGGAACAGTCATAGGGGAGGGGAATAATGGGAAATTGGGGGGGGGGAGGAATGGGAGGATACAAGGGATGGGATAAACATTGAGATGTAACAAGAATAAATTAATAAAAAAAAAAAAAGAAAAAAAAATAAAAGAAAATTAGCTTGAAGCTCAATTAGAGTTTTGAGAATAAAAATCTTTTTATTAAAACAAGCTGATTAAAAATATTTACCATCTTGACTAATGAATATATTATCTTTGTCTTTTAAAATCTTTCATGCTTCACTTTTAACTCCTCTTTTTGTTTAGTTTTCTTTTTTTCCATTTTGGTGGACCATGTGTTCTTGATCAGATCCAACACACAGTGATTCACATACTAGCTAAATGTTCTACTTTCGAAGTATATCATTCTGAGAATGAATGAAATCTATTATACCAAATGCAAAAATATATTATAGTTACCAAAATTGTGTTATATATTGTGACAAGACAACAATATGGATTTGGCTATCTATATATGAGATTATATGACAGACTACATGAATGACAGTTTCTTCTTGTCAGTCAGACCTCAGAAAAGTTAAAAGGAGAGGGAATTAGATGGCATTGAAGGGTAAATGTGACTAAGAATTCCAGTTTACCATACAAAGCTACAAATGACTATGCATAGAAAGATGTATATATGCATAAACACACACATATACTACCTTACACTACCCGATGTATAGGCTTATAGAAAACAGTGGGATTAATAAATAGGAAAGACCAGACACACATACTCTAGAGAATAACTCTAGAGACCATATAGTTCATCCACCTTTCAAGGATGGGAGAACTGCTCCTAGCAATGATCCTGCAAGGAGCAGAAGGCAGAGACTTAGGGAAGAAAGGCTTTACATTAGAGAAATCTATGCACGTTACCTCTGCCACTTGGTGGGTAATTAATGATGCCTCTGATTAGAAGAGATAATAATAATGTGGCACATTGTGCTCTTGTCCCCAGTAATAAATAACTGTAATTTAATTATGAAAACATTCAGTAATGCTTTCAGTGGAATTGCATTGATAAGTGTCTGGAAAATTCTTAGCATTGTCAAGTTCTTTAAGCACAAGGAAAGTGTAAGAAAGGGTTCAAGCAAGAGGAGGCTGAGAAGATAGGAGGAATAAATGCCATATGATGCCCTGGATGAAATTCAAACACAAAGGGAAATCACAAAGGGAAACCAAGGAAGTATTACTAAAACTTTTCTTTAGGCAGCAATGCATCAGCCACTTCAGAAAATATAATAAACATGTTGTGCCTATGGAAGGTGTTAATACTATAAATAAATGAATTTGTCTAATTAGGAAATCTGTTCATTTCAATTTTTTCTATAAATCTATAACTTTTAACCTTACAGCCATTAAAGTTTATGTAATAAAATAAAGAAAATGTTTAAAAGACTCAATTCTTGTCCCTTTGGGGTAGAGTTTTCCTTCTAGTAACTTCTGTAAAGCTGGATTTGTGAAAAGGGACTGTTTGAATTTGTTTTTGTCATGGAATATTTTGTTTTCTCTGTCAATGGTTAATTGATAGTTTCACTGGGTATGGCAGTCTGGCCTGGCATCAGTCAAAGAAAGAATAAGCAGGCTACTAAGATGAGACTTGATAGCCTGTGACCATATAGTAGGGGAGGGGATTCTCTGCATTCTTAGACCTAGGGGCAGGGAATAGGGTGAAAGTGGGAGGGAGGGAGGAATGGGAGGATACAAGTGATGGGATAACAATTGATTTGTTATCTGAATAAATTAATTAAATAAAAAGACTCAATGCATGTTAGATGTTTTAAAACTTATAATCACTAAAAATAGTTTTATTGCAAATATACTATGATTGCATAGTAATTAAAATGTTTGGGATCCCACACTAAACTTCGTTTCTGAGTGAACAACTGAAATTATGATCTAGTGTTTTGATGAAATATGGTGGAAGACTTGAATTTTAAAAAGGAAGCTGTGTACTTCTGCCAGGGAAAGCAGGTAAAGTAACTGCAGATCTTCAGCTCTCCCTCCATTCCTCCAAGTCCAATCACATAGTCTCATCCTTGCTCTTTATCAGAGCACCCGAAGTCACTTCCTCCATCTCAAAGATCCACCTGATCTCTAATTCCTGACTTCAAAGCTCTGTTCCTCCCCTCATGGCAGCAGGCACTCCCTGCTATAATGCTAGCCACTCAGGGAAACAGGTAGGTTAATGGCAGGTCTTCACATCTTCCTCTTTTCCTCTAAGTTAGCCTCCGAGCCTCACTCCAGCGCTGCCGCAGAACACGTGATGCAGCCTTCCTTTCCCTTCTGCCCCCATCTCCAGTGGAACACACAGATCTTCCCCTCCAAACTTTCTTCCCACAACTCACTGCACTGTCCCAGGTCCCACTCCGTGGGAACCCACAGGCCACTCTGACCAGGGAAGCAAGCCGGCTAATTGCAAAGTCTCACCTCTCCCTTTGTTTCTCCAACCTTCCAATCTCATCCCCAGCTCTGTAGTGGACATTCTGCTAAGGCCTTTCCATACTTCCTGCTGCCATTCCCAGTGGACTAAGAAGATCCATATACAATACCCTGCATTATTCCCTCTTGTGAAGCATTTTGATTGCCACAAGCTCATGTGTATTCTTTTTAAAATATATATTTTATTTACTTGAGATCCATCCAGTTCATAGTTTCTCCTTCCTTTTCTCATAGTACCTCCTTCTCCCTTATCTTTGCTTCTATTCCTCCTCCATTTATTCTCTGAGATGGGACGCCTCCCATGATTATCAACGCAGCTTGGCATAGCAATTTGAAGTAGGACTACGAACATCTTCTATTGAGGTTAGACAAGGCAGTCCAGTTAGAAGAAAGGGATCCAAAGGCAGGCAACAGAGTCAGACACAGCCCCTGCTCCTGCTGGTAGTGTTCCCATGTGAAGACAAAGCTGCACTTCTGTCACATATGTGTAGGAGTTCCAAGCATGCTCTTTGGTTTGGGCGATTGAGTCTCTGTGGGCCCAGCTTGCTTGATTTTGTGCATTTTCTTGAGGTGTTCTTGACCTCTCTGGTTCCTTTAACCCATCATTCCTCTTTGGCAAGATTTTCTTAGTTCTTCCTGATGGTTGGCTGTTAGTCTCTCCATCTTTCCATCATCTGATGAGTGAAGCCTCTCAGAAGACAGTAATGCTAGGCTCCTGTCTGCAGGTATAGAAGAATGTCACTAACAGTGTCAGAGGTGGGCTCACTCTCATGGCATGGGTCTCAAGTTGGGCCAGTCATTGCTTGGTCCTTCTCTCATTTCTGCTCCATCTTTATCCCGTTCATTTGGTACTCAGAGAAAATTGTAGGTTTAAGGTTTTTGTGGGTGAGTTGGTGTCCTCATCCCTCCATTGTAGGCTTTTCCTGGTTACAGATGGCAGCTCTTTCTGGCCCCATGTCCCTTATTCCTAGAAGTCTTAGCTAGAGTCAGCTTCATTAACTCCTGAGAGTTTCCCATGCCCTTGTTTTCTAGATGTTCACAGAGAATCCAGTGCTCTCTCCCTCTGTCTTCCCCACACTGAACCCCTCCTGTTCCTCTGCCACCCATCACATCATATGCTCCCCCTCCACCCTTTAATTATACGTTATTTCCCTTCTCAGTGAGATTCAATCATCCTTCTTGGACCTTCATTGTTACCTTGTTTCTTCGGGTCTGTGTACTCTAGGATGGTTATCTTGTACTTCACTGCTAATACCAACTTATAAGTGAGTACACACCATGAGTGTTTTTCTGGGTCTGGCTTACCTCACTCAGGATGATATTTTGTAGTTCTATCTATTTGCCTGCAAATTTTATGAGGTTCTTGTTTTTAATAGCTGAGGAGTAAGTATTCCATTGTGTAAATGTTCCACAGTTTACCCATTCTTCATTTGAGGGACATTTAGGTTGTTTCTAGTTTCTGGCTATTATGAACAAAGGGGCTATGAACATAGTTGAACAAGTGCCCTTGTGGCATGATTGAACATATTGTGAGTATGTGCCCAGGAGTGATTAAACTTGGCCTTTTAAAAATTATCATAATTTATACATAGTACATCCCAGTTGTTATCACCTAACTTATATCTTCCCATTCCCACCCTCACTCACTCTTCTGCCATATTCCCCTCCCCTAGACTTTTGTTAGGGAGTCCCTCCTCCCCCACCTTCTGAACACAGCATATCAGGTCTCATCCTGATAGCTTGCATTCCCTTCCTCTGTGTGCCCACAGGGCATTCCCTACAAGGGGAAGTGATCAAATCACAAGTAACAGAGTTCATGTCAGAGGCAGGACCCACTCTGCCCCTTAACCTTGGAGAATGAGCTGTGCATTGGCTATATCTGAACAAGGGGTCTAGGTTGGTGCATCAATTTGTGCAGCCCCCCTCAGGCTCCAGATCCTCCTGCCTTAATGTTCTTCCTGTGGGGCTCTTGACCCCTCCAGGTCCTTCCATATCTCCTACTCTTCCATAGAATTCTCATCATTCTAATCAGAGACTGGCTGCGAGTCTCAGCAACTGTCTAGATCCCCCACTGGGTAGTCTCTCAGAGGACATCTATGTTGAGGTAATATAAGTGAGTATATATCATGCGTGTTTTTCTGGGTCTGAGTTATTTCACTCATTTGTCTGCAAGTTTCTAGATTTCATTGCTTTTGATAGCTGAGTAGTATTCCATTTTGTGAATGTACCTCAGTTCTTTTATCCATTCTTTGGTTGAGGGATATCTAGGTTGTTTACAGGTTCTGGCTATTATTAATAAAACTGTTATGAACATAGTTGAACAAATGTCCTTGTAGTATGGTGGAGCATCATTTGGGTATATGTCCAGGAGCAGTACAGCTGGGTCTTGAGGCATCACTATTCCCACTCTTCTGAGAAAGCACCAGATTGATTTCCAAAGTAGTTGTACAAGTTTGAACTCCCATCATCAGTCAAGGAGTATTCCCCTTTCACCACATCCTCACCAGCATGTGCCATCACTTCAGTTTTTGATCTTAGCCATTCTGAGAGGGTCAGATGGATTCCCAGAGTCATTTTTATTTGCATCTTTTTGATAACTAAGGACACTGGACATTTCATTAAGTGTTTCCTGGCCAGTTCAATATTATTCTGTTGAGAATTCTCTGTTTAGTTCTGCACTGCATTTTTCTTTTTTGCCTAATACATGGTTCAAATTTATTGACTGTAAGTGATATACACTGTAGAAATGATGTAGAAAGGCAAAGGGACAACATAGGTTCAAATCTCCAGGTCTGATGAGAAAGTAGCCAAGTGGCCTTCATAAACCAAGAATGCTTCTCAAGTCTTATTGTTCTTCTCTTCTGCCTGACAATTGAGCTATGCACCACATTTTTTAATTGAATATTTTGGTTTGGTGATTTTTAGTTTCTCGACTCCACATAACGATGCTATGAAGAAATAGCATTAATAAAGACAAGTCTCCTTCATGAAGATAGATGAAAAAATACTCAAAACATACTTGCAAGCCAAATCTAAGAATACATCAAAAGTATCAACACCATGAGAGGGTAGGCTATTGTTTCTCACAAAATCTCCATCATTCAATTTTACCAATAAAGACTGAAGAGCCAGATGTTGAGGAGAAATCCTGTTAGCTCAGAGAGTAAGCTAAAGCAACCAACTAACCTTCTTTCCCCTCAGTTGCCCTCCCAGAATCTACCCTCCCACATGCCACCATCTCAAACAACCTCCTTCCAACTGAATATCCCTCTCTTCTACTTCTTGTGGATCTTTCCATCCATTTTCCTGACTTCTTCCTCTATTTTTTTTTTCTTAGTAATCCTATTTTCACTTCTTGTCAACTGGTTGCTTGCTCCACTTCTTCACCTATTTATGTTTGATTTTATTTAATACTATTTACAATATATAAGCATAAAGCTCTTGGATTAAAGGTGTTGCCAGGGCTGAGCCACACCACAATTAAAATCATGTTTTTCTCTGAAGAAAGAGATTGAAGATGACATGAGAAGATGGCATGATCTTCCTTGCTCATGGATCGGGAGAATTAACATAGTAAAAATGGCCATCCTACCAAAAGCAATCTACAGATTCAATGCAATCCCTATCAAAATACCTACACAATTTTTTAAAGACATTGAAAGTTCAATTCTGAACTTCATATGGAAAAACAAAAAACCCAGAATAGCTAAAACAATCTTGTACAATAAGAGGTGCTCCGGAGGAATCTCCATACCTGATCTCAAACTGTACTATAAAGCAATAGTAATTAAAACAGCATGGTACTGGCACAGCAACAGGCTGGTTGATCAGTGGAATCGAATCGAAGACCCAGATATGAATCCACACACATATGGTCACTTGATTTTTGACAAGGAAGCCAAATCCATTCAATGGAAAAAGGATAGCATCTTCAACAAATGGTGCTGGTCTAACTGGAGGTCTATGTGTAAAAAAATGAAACTGGACCCATATTTGTCACCTTGCACAAAACTCAAATCCAAGTGGATTAAAGACCTCAACATAAAACCAGAGACACTAAGCCACTTAGAAGAAAAAGTGGGAAAGAGCCTGGAACATATTGGCACAGGAGACAACTTCCTGAACAGAACACCAACGGCCCAGGCCTTAATGTCAACCATTAATAAATGGGACCTCATGAGGCTGAGAAGCTTCTGTAAGGCAGGAGACACTGTCAAGAGAACAAAGTGACAGCCTACAGACTGGGAAAAAATCGTCACCAACCCTACATCTGACAAAGGTCTAATATCCAAAATATATAAAGAACTTAAGAAATTAAACACCACCAAACCGAATAAGCCAATTGAGAAATGGGGCTTGGAACTAAACAGAGAATTCTCAACAGAGGAGTATCAAATGGCTGAGAAACACTTAAAGAAATGCTCAACCTCCTTAGTCATCAGGGAAATGCAAATCAAAACAACTCTGAGATTCCATCTTACACCCATCAGAATGGCTAAGATCAAAAATTCAAGCGACACCACATGCTGGCGAGGATGTGGGGAGAGAGGAACACTCCTTCATTGCTGGTGGGAATGCAAACTAGTACAGCCACTTTGGAAATCTATCTGGTGCTATCTCAGAAAAATGGGAATTAGGCTTCCTCAAGACCCAGCTATTCCACTCCTTGGAATATACCCAGAAGATGCTCCAGCACACAACAAGAAAATTTGCTCAACCATGTTCATAGCAGCCTTATTCATAATAGCCAGAACATGGAAACAGCCTAAGTGTCCCTCAGTAGAAGAGTGGATAAAGAAACTGTGGTACATATACACTATGGAATACTACTCAGCTATTAAAAACAAGGAATTCCTGAAATTTGTGGATAAATGGATTGAGCTAGAAATGATCATAATGAGTGAGTTAACCCAGAAGCAGAAAGAATCAAATGGTATATACTCACTTATATCTGCATACTAGCCCAAGGGGCATGTCCCACGAAAGCCTTCACTTACCAGGAAACTGGGACAGAGGGGAAGGCATCCTATTGGGACTCTAAATGAGAGACGCATGGGAGAATAGCAAAATAAAAGGATCCAGAGTGTCCTAGAAATCTACAAGTAGAACAATATGATAGGCAGATTTGGGCCCAGGGGTCCCGCTCAAACTAAGGCACCAGCCAAGGTCAATACAGGAGGTAAACTTTAAACCCCTTCCCAGATCTAGCCAATGGTCAGAATATTCTCCATAGTTGAATGGAGAGTGTGATACGACTTTCTCACATACTCTGGTGCCTCACATTTGACCATGTCCCCTGGAGGGGGAGACCTGGTGGCACTCAGAGGAAGGACAGCAAGTAGCCAAGGAGAGACTTGATACCCTATGAGAATATACAGGGGGAGGTAATCCCCCTCAGGAACAGTCATAGGGGAGGGGAATAATGGGAAAATGGGGGAGGGGAGGAATGGGAGGATACAAGGGATGGGATAAACATTGAGATGTAACAAGAATAAATTAATACAAAAAAATTAAAAAAAAATAAAATCATGTTTTTCCAGTACGTAACACATCTTAGAATCGAACAGAAAGTTCAATATACATATGTCAATAAATGTAACCTACTATATAAATAATATGAAAGAGAAAAGCATAAACATCTCATTAGATACAGAGAAGGCTTTGGACAAAATCCCGCATCCTCCATGATATCATAAATCTGCCAATGACTTATTGTGTAAGTGAATGGCAACAGTTATCTTATGCATTTTAGCAAAATAAAATTAAGGTGAAAATCTCCAAAACATATTCTGCATTCTTTATATGTTACATGAAATATTCTGTTTTTTACTGGAAATGGCCAGTTTCAATCCTATGGGAGCCAATAATCAGGGACAGTTAAGGCTGTTCCTGTATTGCTTTTCTGAACTTACTTGACCAAGCATTACTTAATCTCATACATAAACTGTGTTAGAGGAGGAAGTGCTTTAGCCTTTCAAAGACAGAGTAATTTTTGAGCAGCATATTTTCCTAGTTTGAAGACTATATATTTTTCTGTGAAATTTTCTTTATGTAATCATTATGCATAGATGGACACTGCTTTGTTTTACCGTATAGAGATGCTATTTTTGACAATGCTTGGATTTTTATGCTTAAAAAACAGTAAAAACAAAATGCTAAAATAAATGTTATAAAACATACATATTTAAATCCATAATTACTACTTAGTTACACAGTGACCTCTAAGTGAAAATGTTTGTTGGTTATTTCTATTTTCAACTATCTTATTTTTGTGCAAACTGATGAATAACTTGCTTTATTACATCACAATGCTTGTGAATAAAAATTTAGTTCCAGAAAGAATTATTCATGCATGGAGCTTTTTAATTAAAAAGAGTAAGGTTATTTAACTTCTCATTCAGAGATAACCAGATAAAAGGCAACACTTAATTAAACTTTGATTTTCTTCCTCTCACAAAGTCAGGTTTCAAAACAAATGGTTCAGTTGGGTAAGAACCTGAGAAAAGAGACTTGCCACATGTCCAATCAGCCTGTACAAAAGCAGGTGGAGAGGCCTGGCATGTCTCCATCACACTCGATGACTGAAAATTGTCCGTACTTTGCCAAAGCTTGAGATGAACTTTTTTGATGTCTTCTTTCCCCTATTGTTGTGTTTTCTTTTAAGAAGCTGCCTATATTGATTTCCCACAGAAGTATCTTGGTTTATTATGCTAAGTCTGTGTTCTGTGTTGATCTCCATGCTGCTTATAACAACTTAATCTTTCTGTCTTTGCAGACCTCATCCTTCACAGTGCCACAGCACATGGATTTCAGAACTACCTGTGAGGAGGTAGGTCAAAGATTTTCTACTAGTTATAGATTGTTACAGCAAACAACTTGCCAGACTCTATGGACAATGAAACACTGCTTCCCCCCCCCCCCGAAAAAAAAATGAGTAAAAGGCTCATTACAACCAAAGTACATTTACTCTTTAGAGGTAGAAACCCAGGCCACTTGGGAAGCCTTGCATCCTAACTCTTTGTAGAGTATGTGAGCATCACTCAACTGCTCTTCTCCAGGAGCAACACACTGCACAATGATGCAGAAGAAAGCTACTGGAAGGTGCTGTCTGCACATATGCTGTTTTAACTTGAAATAGATTGTGATTCATATCATCACTAATACCTTAGGATTTCATGATCCTGTTTAAGTATTTCAGGCAACCAGAATTCTATGCAGCACTGCACTTAAACTTTGGTATGAGTTAGAAACTTGGATATGTGGTGAGATACACTGTGACACACTACAGCTGCCACAATAAGATATGTTTCTTTGTTGGTAGGAGAAGTTTGCAAGGGTGGAGGGTGGGTATAAGAGAAGGGGGATATGAGTGGATTTGGGGTACATGATGTGAAATTCACATAGAACTAATTTAGATTTTTTAAAGCTAAAATAAAGTGAAGTATATTTCTTTCAGGGTATGAGAGTCCCTTTATGGGTGTATTTCCATTATGTATGGACTTGCACATTGTGGAAAATAACATTATAATTTAGGAAAATGACTGTATTTTTCTCATTCTGTAAGATTCACTCGAAATGTTATTTTTTATATTTTTTAGAAAAAGGGTAAATTTTATAGATAAACATGTTTTGCTTATCCTAAGAATTTTAGGTATTTTATTCTACAGACAAGCCTCCACTACAAACACAAGTTATAACTCAGTGGCTGTGTTAGTGTTAAAATCAAACAAAAAGATCAAAATCTTTACTTATAATATGATTTAAAAATTGACCTGTAATATTTTAAATGACATATAGTTTAAACCTTTCCATGATTTATGAAAAATAATTCCTGTGATATTATGAAGAAATTGTAAAAGTATCTGATCTAATAATTCTACATGGTCTTGCCAGCAAGGAGAGGTGATTGTATTGGGAACACAAGAGTTCATGTCAGAAGAAGTCCACAACCGTGGAGAATGAGCTGTCCATTGGCTATATATGAACAGGGGTCTAGATTCTTGGCATACATTGTCCTTGGTTGGTGCAACAGTTTGTGTAGGCCACCATGCATCTGGGTTGGCCAGTCTTGATGGTCTACTTGTGGTGTTTCTGAACCCTCCGGGTCCTTTCATCCCTACTTCTTCCATACAACTCTCAGGGCTCTGCCCAGAGTCCAGCAGGAAGTCACAGCATCTGTGCTGATTCCCAATTGTGTGGAGTCTCTCAAAGAACATCTATATTGGGCCAATATCCACTTGTAAGTGAGTATATAATATGAATGTTTTTCTGGGTTTGGGTTACCTTCCTCACGATGATCATTTCTAGTTCCATGCATTTGCCGGCAAATTTCAGGATTTCCTTGTTTTTAATAGCTGAGTAGTATTCCATTGTGTAAATGTACCACAGTTTCTTTATCCATTCTTTGGTTGAGGGACATCTAGGTAGCTTCCAGATTCTGGCTATTATGGATAAAGCTGCTATGAACATAGTTGAACAAATGTTCCTTATTATATAGTGGAGCATCTTTCAGGTATAATCCTAAGAGTGGTACAGCTGGGACTTGAGATAGCACTATTCCCAATTTTCTGAAAAAGTGGCATATTGACTTCCAAGATGGGTGCATTCTCACCATCAGTGGAGAAGTGTTCCCTTTTCTCCACATCCTTGACAGCATGTACTATCACTTGAGTTTTTGATCTTAGCCATTCTGGTAGGTGTAAAATGGATTCTCAGAGTTGTTTTGATTTGTATTTCCCTATTCACTAAGAATTTTGGGCATTTTGTTAAGTGTTTCATGGACATTTGATTTTCCTCTGTTGAGAATTCTCTGTTTAGTTCTGTACCACATTTTTTAAAATTGATAATCTGGCTTAGTGGTGTTCAATTTCTTGAATTCTTTATATATATTGGATATTCACCCATTGTCAGATAAGATTTGTGAAGATCTATTGTTGAATCAACCTTAGTAAGTGGAATCTATCAAGATAAATGTCCATTTCATTTAGATTTTCAAATTTTGTGACATATATTCTTTTGCAGTAATATCTAATGATTTTTTGGATACCCTCAGTCTCTGTTGTTATGTCTCCCCTTTTATTTCTTTTCTTTTTCTTTTCTTTCTTTCTTTCTTTCTTTCTTTTTTTTTTTTTTTTTTTTCATTTGGATACTGTCTCTCTGCCTTTTAATTAGTTTGGCTAAGGGTTTGTCTATCTTGTTAATTTTATCAAAGAATTATCTCTTGGCTTCATTGATTCTATGAATTGTTCTCTTTCTAATTTATTGATTTCAACCCCATGTTTGATTATTTCCAGCTGTCTACTCCTCTTGGGTATGTTTGTTTCTTTTTCCTAGGGCTTCCAGATGTGCCTTTACATTGCTTGTATGAGATGTTTCCTATCTCTTTATGAAGATACTCAGTACTTTGAAATTTCCTCTTAGCATTGCTTTCATTGTGTCCCATAAATTTAGGTATATTTTATTTTCATTTTATTTGAATTTTAGGAAGTGCCTATTTTCTTTATTTTTTTTCCAACTCAGTTATTGAGTAGAGAGCTGTTCAGTTTTCATGTGTGTGCAGGATTTTTGTTATTTCTGTTGTTGTTGAGGTCCAGCTTTAGTTCATGGTGACATGATAGGATACAAAGTATTATTTCAATCTTCTTATATCTGTTGAGGCTTGTTTTGTCAATTCTCAAGAAGGTTCTGTGAGGCATTGAGAAGAAGGTCTAATCTTTTGTGTCTTGGTAAAATGTTCTGTAGATATTTCTTAAGTCCATTTGATTCATGATATCTGTTAGTGTCATTATTTCTCAGTTTAGGTTCTGTTTTGTTGACCTATCCTTTGACAAAAGTAGAGTGTTGAAGTCACCCACTACTAATGTGTGGGGATCAATGCGTGGTTTAGATGTATTAATGTTTCTTTTACAAATGTATGTGCCCTTGTATTTGGGGCATAGATGTTCAGAATTGTGATATCATCCTGGCTGAGTTTTCTTTTGTGGAATATGAAGTGTTCTTCCTTATCTCTCTTGATTAATTTTTGGTTGAATGTCTATTTTATTAGACATTACTTGTTTCCGTTTGCTTGCAAGACTTTCTTCCAGCCCTTTTCTCTCAGTAAATGTCTCTTTGTGGCTGAGGTGTGTTTCTTGCAAGCAGCAGGCTATTGCATCCTGTTTATATCCATCCATTCTGTTAGTCTGTGTTTCTTCATTGGAGAGTTGAGACCATTGATGCTGAGAGAGATTAATGACCAGTGACTGTTAGATCCTTTTATTTTGATACTGGTTATAGTAGTGTGTTTGTATGCTTGTCTAATTTCTGTTTTGCTAAGGTGAAGTTATCTAATTCCTGTTTTTTCCTGGATAGAGTTAGCCTCTTTAAGTTGGACTTTTCCTTCTAATATCTTCTGTAGGAATAGATTTATGTACAGGTACTAGTTAAATTGGTTTTTGTCATGGAATATCTTGTTTTCTCCATCTATAGTTATTGAAGGCTTTGCTGGGTATAGTAGTCTAGCCTCTCATCTGTGGCCTTTTAGGGTTTGTAAGACATCTTCTGAGGCCCTTCTGTCTTTTAGGGTCTCTGCTAAAAAGTCGGGTGCGATTTTGGTAGTTTTGCCATTTTATGTTACTTGTCCTTTTTGCTTTGCCACTTTTAATATTTTTCTTTGTTCTGTACATTTAGTGTTTTGATTATTCTTTGGTGGGAGGATTTTCTTTTCTTATCTATTCTATTTGGTGTTCTCTTGGCCTCTTTCATCTTGATAGGCATCCCTTCCTTTAAATTGGATAAATTTTAATTTTTGATTTTGTTGAAAATATTTTCTAGGCCTTAGAGCTGGGCATTTTCTCTTTTCTTGGTTCCTTTATCCTAGCCTATCTACTATCTTCTGACTTTGAAACAGGCACTCAAGTAATACACAAGCATACATGTGGTAGAACATTCAAAGTATAGAATATTACCAAATGGAACCATATCTCTTTCTTGTAAAGAAATTGAAGAAACTTGATAAGACTGTTTCCATTTGAAACACTTTAACAAATATTGATTTTGTTTCTCATTTTTTATTTTTCCCTTTTATTTTTGAGATTATGACTTAATTACTAAATTTTTCTCTTCTCTTTCCTCCCTCAAAGTCCTGCTATATGGCTGTCCCTACTCTTCTTTAAATTAATGGCCTCTTTTTAAAAAAACTAATTGTTATTGTATGCATATCTGTATATACACATATATTCCAGTATACCTTGTAAAGTCCCTTTAATATTCTTTGCATGTTGTTTTCCAGGATGACTGACATTGGACAATTGATTGATGTGCTCTTGCTTGGGGAAGGCCACCTCCCTTTTTCAGCTTTAGTCATTTAACCTGTAGCTTTCTGTGTAGAGTTGAGGCCTCCTTGCATTTTCTCGATGCCATTTGTCATGCTTATTAATGTCCTTGTTCAGCTCATGTTGCTCACTTGTGTTGTTGAAACATTATGGGTATAGATTCTGCTATTGCTAGGAGATACAACCACAATCTCACAACAAAGTCCCCTGGTCTTTTGTCTCTTAAGCTTTTTCTGCCTCCTCTTCCACAATATTCCCTGTGCCTTAGGTGTGGCAATGCTTTGCAGATTTGGGATTAGGCTTTAGAATTCTGCATATTGATTGGTTTTGGTATTCTGTAGTAATCTTCATCTGATACAAAGGAAAGTTTCCTTGATGAAGGATGAAGACCACACTTATCTATGAGTATAAGAGTAAATGATTATAGATATTTAAATTTTTATTTAATTATTTTTATTCAGTATTCTGCCCACATGTGTGCCTGCATACCAGAAGAAGGCACCAGATCTCATTATAAATGGTTGTGAGCCACCATGTGGTTGCTGGGAATTGAACTCAGGACCTTTGGAAGAACAAACAGTGTTCTTAAACTCTCAGCCATTTCTCCAGACCTAGATTTTCTTTTTAGAGAATATGCTGGCTAAACAAACTAGTGGTTGGTTTATACTCTCTCAAATAAACCTTACTTCATTAGCACTCAGTAGTTCTGGTCATGGTCAATCTCCTTCTTTTGAGTAAATCTTAACTTCAATTAGTGAACTATTGATTACTGCCAAGATATATTTGTTTCTAATATATCCTTAGAGCTATATTTCCATGATATTCATTGATGTCTTTCATATATAGCTTTTTGGGTAGGACTGTTGATTGCTTCCCTCTTCTGGAAACTAGAATTGTGTTTTTGGTACCATAAATGTAGTTCTCAAGGAGTTCAGATATTTCGCCTTGCTGATTCCATTGGACATCCTCTGTGTACTCTTGATACCAATCACTTATCTCGGTAGTCCTCTGTAGAGTCAGATCACAAACTATCTTATAAGGGAGAAGAAACCCAGCTCAAAGGCACAGGAAAATTTTCAAAGAAATTGTAGAAGAATGTCTTCTCTACCTAAAGAAGATGGTGCTTATCATATAGTACAGAAAACATACAAAATACCAAATATACAGGACATGAAAACAAGTTTTCTACAACATGTAAGAATCAAAACACTCAATGGACAGAACAAAGAAAATATTTTAATAGACACAAGGACACTAAAACTAATAACTAGGATAGCAAGCCCATCAGAAGAACACCTGACTTCTTACTGGAGAATCCAAAATCAGGAGACCCAGGGAAGATGCTACAGAAGCTCCAAGAAACCGAAGGTTTTAATCTAGGCTACAATACCAAGTAAAGTCATCAGTTACAATAGACAGAGAAAGAAAAACATTGCACAATTAAATAAAACTGAGCAATTTCCATCTATCAGTCCAGCTATACAGAAGATCATAGGAGAAAAACTTCAGTCTGAAGATGTTAACTATACATCTAAGAAAACATACAAAAAAATCTTAGGAAAATCAAACAAAGAAGAAAATAGCACACCATAACAAATACTTCTCATTGATATATATCATATTAATAGTATCAATTATTCAATCAAGAGGCACAGAGTAAAAATTAGATTAGAAAACAGGATCTATGAATTAGAATCCATGCTTGACACTGCTCAGTTGTCTCAAAACCTGAGATGGATAAGTCATGGTCGTAGGGGAAAACTATATACTATTGTTCTCCTAAAGAGTATAGCAATAAATTGATTCCTAATGACAAATGACTATGCACATAGATCTATACTGATAGATCAGTGCCTCAGTTAGTCATCATTTGGGAAGCATCTTCTTGAATTATATAGGAACTAATGCAGAGACTTACAACTGGACAATGAATAGAGTGAAGCATATCAGACCACTCAGTGTTAAGTTGTATGTCTTCATTAAACTCCTCCCCTCATGGCTCAGGGTTCTCTGTAGAAAAGAAGGTCAAGGGATAAATGCCTCCAAGGAAAAAATACCCCTCAGACGTAACAGGACTGATGTAATTAATGCACAGATGACCTCACAGAGACTGTAGCAGCTCACATAGTGCCAATACAAAAATAAAAATAAAATCCTCAGTAGATTTTTGTGGTCACATATATCTTTTTTGGGGCATTTATTTTTCTTATTAATTTTTATTGCATAGTTTAGTTTCTGATTTTTTGTTTATGTTTGATTTTTCTTCTTTCTGTTTATTTATGGGTTTTTTGTTCATTGAAGAGAGAGGGAAAAAATGGTGTAGAGCTGTGTGGGTAAGGGAGGTAGGATGGATCAGGAGGAGTTGGGAGATTGGAAATTGTGATCAGAATATATTGTAGAAAATCAAAAATTTTCAATAAGAAATGTCCTTATAGAAAAAATTCTGATGTATAGATTTGTGAAAGACCCCTATGAAAAGTTTTTGTTAAATTTAAAGATTTATAATAATCTTTCTGTACATGTCACATACATTTTTCAAAGTTTGGAGATAAATGCTTGCCAATGACCTTTATGTCAACAAAGAAAAAGGATGAACATATGTCATGAGAGTATACTAAAGTGTTGAGCCATCAATACATCGTGGTTTTTAATTCATACAAAATTTGGATTTGGTATATTTGAAGGCTGCTGGACAAAAGCAATCACGGGGAAGGGGAAAGCAAACCTCTCTATATAATAGTTAATCCTAGTCCTCCAGTTGTATGGCTTTAGGGGAAAATGATTCACTAGTTACAGAGGAGTCTGTTACTGAGTTTCTCCTCCATTGACAATGTGTTTACACTTGATGGGCATCTGAGCTCATAATATTTCCTGAGACTTGTATCAGTTAAAAGGGTGCAAATAACATGATATTATTTGCAAGATATGTGGAGAGTCATCCCTATTTAATTTGTACCTGAAAAAAATGAGGGCAAGCACTAGGGAGCATGGAACTAACTGTCTCCCAGTCCGGCTTCAGTCTGGCTTCTGCTTCTTTCAGGTTAGAGTTGGCTGTATGAGAGTAAAGTGAATTACTATTTCTCAACACACATTAAGCTACATGCAATTGATTATCAAATGATAAAATGCACACCCAATTTTTTCTTGAGGTTATCCATCTCTCTGTGTTATTGGTGCATCATTAGGCTCCCTTACAATTTGTTCCCTCAGTTTTCTTAATCCACAGAGGAACACTGAGTCCAAGGCTTCTATCTACCATTTTCCTGTGTGCTTTCCTCAATATCAATACTTTTTTTTCAGCAATATATACACTTAAAATTCCCACTTCCTCTACATCCTCTAATTTAAGAAAAAAACTTAAATAAGGTATGACTCTTGGGGATATCATTGATCATCCCATGTGGTATTATTTAATATATATATATATATATTACTTAATATATATATATATGATAACATTGATTAAATAGATGCAATGAGCTATTGGCAACAAAGCTATAATATATAAATGCAGGTTTATTGGAGAGGAAGGGAGAACATGTGCAGGGAGTGGGAGGAAGGGAAGGAGAGAGGGCCAGGAGATGGGAAAAGGGCAAGGGCAGCAAGGGCAGCAATGACAGCAAAGGTGACAAAAGAGTCACTGAACCCCAAATGTCTGGTTTATATAGTGAGTCTCTGGGAGAGGGGAAGCCCTGACCCTAGGTAGAGGGTAGGTCATACCAGCCACACCATGCCTCAGGACCTTACAAACACTATGATACATAAGTACATTTGAATATGCATACGTATATTATATAGGCATTTAAGTAAGCTTGTAAAATAATGTTTCCCTACTGTTTTCAAGCATACTTAGTGTTATTTATCTCTCCTCTACTCTGCCTCTGTATAACACTTCCTCCCTCTTCCCTAGTTAAAGTCCTTCTCTCCCCACTTTCCCTGTTATCACCTTCCTAGCACATGTCTCCTACTATCCCCATCCCTAAGGGACCATTTCCCTCCTCCATTGTTCCTTTTTTATTTCCTCGTTTCTTAGGTTATTTCATACTATATACTAAAACATAAAGATTCAGAGTTGTGGTCCACAAATTAAAGAGAACATGATGATTTTCTTTGTGGTTACTTTTTTCTGTATAATACTTCAAGTTCTATCAACTTAACAGTAAATTTCATTATTTAATTTTTATTTACAGTTGCATATGCAATGCTTTTTCATTATTCATTCATTAGTTGAAGGGCATTTAGTTTGTTTCCATTTTCTCTCTATTATTATTAAGGAGGCAATGGCTATACAATTATCTCTGAGGCAGAATATCAAAAAGTTTGAGTATATGTCCAGAAGTGGTATTTCTGGGTCTTATGGTATGTCTATTTTTACTCTTTTAAAGATTATCCACACTGATTTGCATAGTGGCTGCACCAATTTTTAATCTCTTTCAACCTAATACTTTTGGTCAGAGAGAATACAAGAGTCTCCCAAAACTGTACTGGCTTTTTACATTGACCATGCTTGTTTTCCAGAAGGCAAGACCCTATTCCTGAAATCAAAACAAAGCAAAACAAAACACGTTTTAGTAACAAATTGGAGTAATCCAACTGGAATGGATCTCAGAGTCTTCTCCATGAGAATTGGTCCTCAGTATTGAAAAGTGCTATGCTTTGCCAAAGAAGATGATCAGTAGTTCTGCCCAGCTATAAAGCCTATGATCACAAGTATGATTGGCTCATCAAGGTATCTCCTGTAAAAGTTGTTTTTATTTCCTCAGATGATGGGATGAGATGAGTGCTGTACCCAAGCTTACTAACATATGGCTTGAGATGAGCCCAAGTTGTTTATATATAACTATCCTCTGGCCTAAGCATGGAGTTTCTAGACTCCATACAGTCTAATCTTCTGCAAGCCCAGACCTTGAAGCCTTTATCTTCAGGCCTCTGCCTGCTAACTCAGGCCTAGAATGTTTTCAGCCTCTGAGACTGGCTTCTGAATAAGCTCACGCTTTCTAATTCTTTCTGAATTTTGGGTGGCTGGTTCAAATTAGCTGTTCTGGCTCAAAACTTCTCTTCAAGCTGACTGATTCAAACTGGCTTCTCTTGGATTTTCCCTGAATTGCTATGTTTGGAAAAACTGTCTCTGAGCCCCATGAACTGTATTCCTTTGCTGTACCCTTCTCTCTCTGCACTACTCTTAATTAGCTTCTCTTTCCTGTCTGTTCTTATGAGAGTTGCATATATTCTATCTCTGACTCATTCTGTGAAACTTTTCTGATTCTTCACTTTGTCTGTTCCTCAGACATACTTATTTGGGATTAAAGTTGTGATTAAAGGCATGTCTGTATTCCAGCCAGAGAGATTAAAGGTGTTTACTCCAGGCAGATCATACAGTAATTCAGAGTATGTCTGCATACCAGCTGGATCACATGGATCTAGAAGGTCTTTTGATGTGATCCCTTGCCAGAGCAGCCATGCTGTTGCATTAAAATTTCTCTGGGATCTCCAATGGTATAATGGCAGATGGCTTATCTGTCTAACTAGATGTAAAGCTTGCTTGATGGAAAGAAACTCATGCCTTGTAGGTAAACAACTGCTCGAGTAAGATATGTTCATAGGTACTAAATATTTACCAATGCAGTTTTCCTAAACTAATGTGATTTCTTAATTATATTTTAAATACTTCTCCTTATACCCACACTTACATGTAGCTTTCATTCCTCATCAAACAAAAAGTGAAAAACAAAACAAAAGAAACAAAAGACCACAAAAGTTTCTTTATGCAACAGAAGTCCACAACTAGTAACAATGCAGAGAATAAGTGTCTGTGGGATTCCCAACACAACACAGGATTAGCATATTTATTCTATATTTAGCATACCACTCTACTAAAGATCATGAAGTGGTGCTGCTTACTGGCTTGGTCCCGATGGCTTGCTCATCCAGCTTTCTCATAGAGCTCGGGACCAATACCTCAGGAATGGAATCACCCACAGTGGCTGAACCCTTTTCCATCAATCAATAATTAAGAAAATGCCTTACAATCAGGCCTTATGAAGTCATTATCTAAACTGAAGTTCTCTCCTTTCATATAACTTTCATTTGTGGTCAAATTGACATAAGACTAGCCAGCACCACAACATATTGACATAGTTGGGAAAAATTCCATAAGGTTCCGACATTGGATGAGGAGCTAGAGGTGCTCAATGACTGCAGAGAGAGATAGAGATAGAGAGATAAATAAAGAGAGAGAGAGAAAGACAGAGAGACAGAGAGAGAGAGACAGAGACAGAGACAGAGAGACAGAAAGACAGAGAGACAGAGAGAGAGAGACAGAGAATATCAATTTCTTCCAGAGGTGAGCTCACATATATAATCCTTAGTGGTCAGGCATGGACATGTATATTAGGAGTAATGCCAAATAAAATCATTAGTTTGTATACGCAGAAGAGACAATACATTTGAAACAAAAAGAAGTTGGAAGTAATTGAGGCCAGAAAAGAGTGAGAATGATTTAGAGCGGGTGCTCATGTTTACAGTCGTCAAAAACATGAAAAAATTTAAAATAAATAAGTTTAGCTGTGTATAGAAGTGCATGTTTTTAATCTTAGCACTCAGGAGACAGAGGCAGGCAGATGTCTTAGTTTGAGGCCAGCCTGGTGTACATAGTGAGTTCCAGGACAGCCAGGGCTATACAGATAAACTTGGTCTAAACAAACAAACAAACAAACAAACAAACAAACATTAGAAAACATAAGGTTAAACATCCTGCTTAACCTCTCACATCTCTATGACCCTAAAAGCCCTATAACATACAGTACACAAGGGTCTGAAACTTATCCTCTTCCAACATTCTTTGTCCTGTGACCACTTGATGTATCAGACAGGCTCAGTTTTTTTGGATATCTTCTGTCTTACCATTCTTGTCTCACATGAGCTATGCATTTCACCCTTCCATATCTTTAATCACTTCCCCTTCTTCATCAAAATGCATCTCATTTCTCACAATTGTTTCTTCAAATTATGTCACTTCTTGAATATGTATTCTGCTCGAAATGCATAGCACCTGTTTCTATGATACTTTCCACCAATTATCACCTGCATCTTATTTACATATGTATGTTTTAAAATAGTATGAGTATTGTAAAGTATTGTAAAGTGTTATTGTATAATTTAAGCCCAGTTTTATTAATGTTACTCAATATGTGAAAAAATAAGGACAATACGTGCAATAAACATCAAATCTCTACCCAGATCTAGCTAATGGACAGGACATTCTCCACAGTTGAATGGAGAGTGGGGTCTGACTTTCACATGAACTGTGAAGCCCCATATTTGACCACATCCTCTTGATGGGGAGGCCTGGTGGCACTCAGAGGAAGGATAGAAGGCTACCAAGAAGATATTTGATACCCTATGATCATATACAGGGGGAGCAGGTCTCTCTCAGTCACAGTCATAGGGGAGAGGAATAGAGCGAAGGTGGGAGGGAGGGAGGGAAGAATGGGAGGATACAAAGGATGGGATAACAACTGAGATATAATATGAATGAATTAATAAAAAACCACAAACAAAGCAAAACAAAACAAAGAGAAATGAGATTATTTTTAATTATGAACTGTTGTCTTACAAACAGAAGAATGGACAATGAAAATGTGGCATATTTGCACAATAGAAAATTATTCTTATTTTTTAAAAAAGAAACCATGATGTTTGTAAATGGATTGATGGAACTATAAAAAATTATCCTGAGTAAGGTAACTGAGACCAAAGAGATAAATATATACATTATCTTAAATGCATATGTTAGCTTTTAATCCATTTATACATATTAATAATATATATATATACATTCTTTAAGTTTATTAAAATATATGCATATAAAGAATACAAATAAAGTCACAAAATGATGCTGGCAACAATTCCCCAAGTAGGCATATTTCATCATCAAATCCAGTGTCAAGACTGATGTAATTAGATTGATGTCTAATTGAGTTGTTGGCCAAAGAGGCACCATGGAAACCCCTGACAACTAGGTCTATTGAGAAGACTATTAGTTGCTCCTCACTAACTAGATGTTGGGCACTATTGCTGAAGAATATATTTATGTATCTTATTTAACACAAAGAAGTTGAAGTGGTGTTTAACTAGAACTTTCACCACTACTTAACTACTGTTCAAAGAACTGAAAGGTACCTTGCAAACTACCAGAGGAAAAACCTAACAACCAAGTGTACAAAAACAAAACAAACAAACAAACAACAACTAAACCAAGCAAAATCAAACAAAAACAACAACAAAAAACCCTTTTCATTTACAATGGTGACTTGTCTACATTATAAGATGGTATAACAGTATCACAAATGTTATGAGTGTAAGCAACCACGCTCTGATTGGATTTAATGCCCAACCTAGAAGATGAAATCCATGGCAAACACTGCCTGATTTGCCAAAGATTTGAGACTAGATGGTCCATGGTTTTAGAGGAAACCTAATACTGTTCTTTTGTTAAAAAGAACATACCAATAAAATGGTTCCTAAGATATTCTGCTATGCCCGTATATCACTGCCTCACTCAGAAATGGAGAAGTGTCCTCTTGTAAGTAAATGGGAGCTAATCCAAATCCAGAGACCCACACATACCAAACACACAGAGTGAGAGACTTTAAACCAGTCAGTCCTAATTGGATGTCCTCATGAAGCTTCTGGTCTCAGCAATCAGGGAGCTATGTAGAAAGAGATGAGAAAAGATATAAAAGTCAGAGCAGATATATGGAAACAAATCAATGCAATCCACCATATAAACAAACCAAAAGAAAAAAAAAACCCACATGATCATCTCCTTAGATGCTGAAAAAGCATTTGACAAAATCCAACACCCATTCATGTTATTAGTCCTGGAGAGGTCAGGCAAACAAGGCACATACCTAACCATAGTAAAGACAATATACAACAAGCCTATGGCAACATCTGTTCTCAACTTCATATGGAAAAACAACACAACACCTGAATAGCTAAGACAAGTCTGTGCAATAAAAGATCTTAGGCAACACAGCTTCTCCTTGTGGGGTCTATAACATAGGGAGTAGGGACTACCTCTGACATGGACTCTGGTGTCCACTTGCTGATCACTTACCCATGGTGGGGCTGCCTTGCCAGGCCAAAGAGGAAGAGGATACAGTCATTCCAGATGAGACTTGATAGGTTGGGGACAGATCATAGGGGAAGAGGGCTTCTCCTTTCTGAGGACTAGGGGAGGGGGCAGGGGTGTTGAGGGAAGGATGGTGGTGCCTGGAGGAGATGAGGAAAAGTGGCTAAAATCTGGATGTAAACTGATTTAATTAAAAATAAAAAAGGAAGAAATGGTCAGAGCAGATGGACAACTGCAATAAAAAAGTGACTTTCAGATGTAAGGGGACTAATGCACAATAGCCTTTACAGAAACCTTAACAGTATTTGTAGGTCCTGCACAGGTTACCCTAACAGTATCCCAGAGCTGAGAGGGGGCCTACAGACACGAGCTTGCACTCCTAAGAAGGTGTTCCAATGGGCAACTGCTTGCAAAAGTAAATTAAGTTTTCTCCAATAGAGTCTCAATGAGCAAATAAACCATATTTTAGGGCTGGCTCCATGCCCAATAGTAATGGCCAACCCTCTAAAAACTCACTGTCACTTCTGTAGCGTTTTCTTTTCTTTTATCTCATATTGCTTTCCTTGGCCCTTTTAAGAATTGTATTAGTCCTTTGTATATTACATTTTATGACTCTGTTTTTATGTGTTTGTTTGTTTGTATTGTGTATGTGTTAATATATGTCTATGTATGTATATGTGTCTTACTTTCTTAAATTCTTGTTTCTGGTTTGTTGTCTAAAGAGAGAAAGAAGATATGGAGGTGTAGAGTTGGACAGCTGGAGAGTAAGGAAGGATCTGGGAGGAAATGAGATAGGGGAAGCTGTAATCAGAATATACAGTATGATACAATAAAATAGTATGGTTTAATTACCCAGAATATTGATCACCATTCAAAGGGGGAAAAACGGTTTGTGAGTCACTGGCAAACAAAAAATCAATTCCATATCTAAAGCACACATAATCTGAGGTGTTTATGGCAGCTGCTCCTGGAAGCTTTGTGAGACTTCACTGAAGACTTGGTTCTAACATACAACAAAACACTTTGTACTACATGTACTGTCTTATCACAGAAAGCCAACGCACACTGAGTGAAAAAATTAACTCACATTCCCAGCTACCATATGTAACAGAATGCAGAAGTTTTCACTCTACATATAGAACTATCTGTTCCTATAGAAACATAAAGGCTTAAATCTAGGAAAGAAGGCTGTTTAATATTTTATATTACCATACTTTAGTGTATAAGCATAACATTAATACACCTCTAGATCATGTGTGTCAGGATCGGTGATTATTTGAGTTGCTGACTTCAGTTTCACAATACATTGCGTGAACTTCAGCTTGAGATTAGAGAAGAATATACCTAATAGATTTGAAATGTTCATAAATGGTCTGTCAATTTTCCCCATGGTGTTCTCAGAATTGGCTGTTTCAATATATCAGTAAACTCCAAAAGAATCTGAAGATCTTCTGTGTCCTTAATACCAAATAATCAGCTGAGATTTAATCTTTGTGTACAAATAAACACATCCGTCTGATTACCATGCCCTTCTCAAAAAGAATAGTCCTGTAGGCACTAATGTTAAACATTAAATGTATTTGTGTAAACATTATAAAGAAATGAGCTTCAGCTAATTTTCTTGGATACGTATTCCAAGGTCATGCTTGGCATTTCTTATTTAACTACACACGGTCCTTGAATAAGGTGAATACACATTCCTGTGGATTTACCCACTAAGCCATGTACAGCTCAGTCCTTGTTAAAGGAAAGCAGCACCTTTGAAATGGTCATTGTTCCTGGTGTCTTCTTGACTCACACTAAGTGTCAGGAAGAACAAATTCAGAAGTTCTCAGTCTGTTTGCACAATTTCCAAAAAAGTGTATAAGCAAAATCATGAGTTTACAAAACCTCTCTTCTAGCTCATAATAAAATCTGTTTTTAAATATTTCTGTTCATTTATGTAGTTTTTAAAACCCTCATCTTCAACATTTTAAAAGTACAAGTGTGTGTGTGTGTGTGTGTGTGTGTGTGTGTGTGTGTATACAAATGCATGCTTTCATATGTGCTCACAAATAGAGGTGATAACAGTGGAAACGTAAATACTAAGCATGAAGTTTCAGTTTTGAATTTTATGTCAGAAACAGAAAGTAGCTTCATTCTTACTGAGGCAATGATAAGGAATGAAAATCAGATTTTAAGAATTATTCTTTTTTATCTTTCATTTTTATGGATATATATGTGTATCCAAAACTATAACTTACAAACGTTAAAAGGTTGAATTTTATGGAATATGAAATGTATTTTGATGGACCTGTTACCTTTATATTTAAAGCCTTACACGATAATTTCATTGTTTCTCAGTGTGAGGCAGCACCTTTGATGTGGACTTCCCCTCTGTGTCTCAGTGTGGTCTCTCTGGCATGGTCTTCATTATCTCAACTTGCATATTCCTTGAATTGATTATCCATCCTCTAGTGCCTCTGTGAATTCATGTGTGAATGACTGAGTGCGGTGCCCTTAGCTCTTAAGTGTTATCCACCACATTTTTTCTATACATAGTTGTGAGAAATATAACCTGTGGATTGAGTATTCTTCTCTCTCTCTTGCTTTTTTGTATCTGAAGACGAAGACAGGGGTTTGCTTGCTACAAGATGGTAATGAGGAGCCTTTTAAAGTTCGGCTACATCTCGCCAGAGACCTGCTGATGCTCCAGGAGCAGGATGTGCTGTGTGTGTCGGGTGAGCCTTTCTATTCTGGCGTAAGTAGCTCTTCCATTGGCATTATTTTGATTCTGCTTTTTGATGATGAACATACTTGCTCATAGAAAGATTTGAACATATTTTCTCATACTTTTACAAGCCAGTAAATGGTCCGATAGGTAATTTTTGTTCACACTGCTCAGTAAGCTATGCCCCCATTTAAGAACACTGTGCCACAGCACACTATAGAGACCACTCTCTTTGTTTACTGAGTTTTTGCTGCCATATGAGAATGAGTGATTTATGCATTTTCTTTTATGAGAGAGTACACGTTTGATTTAGAGTAATAGATCCCAATGGCCCCTGCTCTGGTCTTATGACAAAAGCACTAATTTTTAGGAGTGGTGTTGTATATAATGGTAGAAATCATCTTCTAGTGTCCTTGAAGAAAAAGACTCAAGGTAGTGCTTACTGATTTAAATGTAAATTATTTCTCTCCCAGACTATATCTGAATGGGTCTGCAGAACCACAGGATAGAATTATACAGGAGTAGTAAGTAATGAGCACTCACTGTTCTAAAAGATGTGTAATGCTCTGCTGACTCCAGCCTCAGGAAAAACTAAACCCAAAACCCAAAACCCAAAACCAAAAAAAAAAAAGTTTTTATAAACTCCATTGGTGTAGCTCTTAGTACTATATCGCACTATGAAAGACAATCCCTAGGTGAGATTTTCTTTTATTAAGTAAAATATTAATATAAAGCAGTAGACATTCTATAGGTCATCATTTGTTATGGACAGCATTACAATAGTATTGAAATATGTCCACACAAGTGGAGGAAATACATAGAAAACATGCAGGTACTCAGCACAGAGATCTAGTCTATGTTTTGCCGATAGACTAACCTTGCAGAGTGCTGAGGGTTGTGAACAGCAATGAGTTGGGGCGGAGCTCATATCTTTTCTTACTAATACCCTTTAGGAGTCACACAAAGTCTGAAATCAAAAGTTCTTTGCTAACTTAAGATAAGAGACATTCTGCAAACTGTTAACTAGTCTTTCTTTCACAGGCCATTTAAATAGTCCTAAGTCATGGGCTTGATGTCAAGGCTGATTAAACTGTTCCCATGAGCTTGCTCTTTTCCACTCTTGTGTCTTAAGAGAGCAGTACTTAATTTCTTTCTTTTTCTTTTCTAGACAGGAGACATGCTTCTTTTAACTCTGCAATAAAAATATTTTAGAGGTCCTAGATAATTATTTAAAGTTAGTTAAATTCAATAATTTAATGATGAAATTATAGGATTGATTTGTAGTTACAACAGCTGAAACACATAGATCCACTCTATTTTGCATGAAAATAGCAATGGGAAGTACAAAATGTAGTAAAGAACTCAGATTAAAGGAGAAGTTTCTCATAGCAATGCCAATAAAGGCAAAACAAAATGTTTGACAAAATTCATCAACCATCTATTAGAAACACTTTCAGTGAAATATGACAATGTTTTTGATGCAGGGTTGTAGTGATCATGACCAAGGAACTACAGAAAACCTCTACTTAAGACTGAAATCAGTTGGCAATCATCATGAGCCCTTGGTGCACCAGCTGGGGCAGCAATTCAGAGTGGATACATTTGCAGATTTATGATTTGGTACAGAGAAATTTCTAGGAAGTCTATAACAAATGGGCAATGCAAAATTTCCAAGCTTTTGAGGGAAACAAACAGTATTTTAAGATAATTATGTTTTTGTAACTAGCAACAAGCAATTAAAAACTGAAAGAAAAATGTAATTCACAACTTACCAAACTACAGTGTATTTAAGGATGAATTTGACCTGTGCATATTATCTATCCTGAAAGCTCCAGAACATAATATCTATCTATCTATCTATCTATCTATCTATCTATCTATCTATCTATCTATCTATCTATCTATCTAGGTAAAATAGTACTTATGGTTATTCTTTGTTTATATTTAAAGGGATCATACTTTTCTCCACAGTAGCTATTGAATAATAAACAATAATCATTTCTACATATTTCATGCCAAGCTTCTTATTTTCTGCTTTTGATAAGAGCTATATAATTATTGTGGTTTTCATTGCAATCTTTTGTAGGTCATGTTGAACATCTTCTGGTGTGGAGTGTTAATTCATATGATTTGCCATTTTTCAAATTTGGTTATATGTACGTGTGCTGAGCTATAAGAATTATTAGCATGGTTGCCTAAAGAACATCTGAACAATTATGATACCAGTGGACATTCTAAGAAGGCAGAGTGAAAGATCAAGGGACCTCAACCTTAGGCAAAAGTGAGGGCAAGTGGGGAATTCTGAGAGTAGGAAAAATGTTTTTTCTCAGAGAAGAGCCTCCTAATTGGTTATCTAATACTAAGTGGTCAACCCTGAGATCATATACATAACAGGTAATATTATACAAATTTAACAGATTGAATTTATATATTTAAGAGTGTGTGTGTGTATGTGTGTGTGTGTGTAACAACAATTAAATAAAAGTAGGTTATGAATTTGAAAAGAGAAAGAAGTATGCGTATTCCAAAAGAGTTCTTTACATGTTTTACAGAGTAATTTCTTGTCAGAGTATGACTTACAAACATTTTACTCAAACATATGGGCCTTGTTTTACTCTGATGAGATATCTTTTGATAAACCAAATGTTTCATGTTAAATTTGTCTAATTTTCTTGTAACAGACTGTCAAATATAATACGATCATTTCTTTCTTCTATCTTTCCTTTAATATTTATAGTTTAACTTCTATCATGCTTTGGCCCATTCTGAGGTAATCTCCACATGAGTGTATGGTATAACAAGTAGTGTAACAATATTCTTCTGTACTTGGACGAACAGCTTTTCTGACAAAGTTGACATCACAACACTTATTAATGGTTTGAATGCAAAAACCATTATAGTTCCTTCATTTAAACCTTTGGGTCATGAAACCTCTAGAATCTGAAGGGTAAACAGAAGATGTTCCCTGGGGTAGGCTTTAGGAAACATTCTCTGACTTTACTTCCTGTGTCACTACTGCTTTTTGGTCTAGTGAGATATCAGCCAGCTATGACATCGATCTCTCATATCTATCCCACTATTATGGTCTATACCCACACCTCATAAACCAAAATCAATTGTTCTCCGTTAAATTGTGTCGGCAGGTGCGATGGCTAATCTTGGTTGTTAACTTGAGACACCAGGAAAAAGAATCTCAGTTGAATCATTGATTCTATTAGATTGGCTATGGACATGTCTGTGGGGCATCTTCTTGATTGTTAAGTAATACTGAAAGGTTCAGTCTAATGGAAGATGTACCATCCCTGGGTAGACGAGCCAGGGATATATAAGAAAAGTTACTTAAGAACTATGTATGAATGTTGCAACAATTAATGGAAATAAAGAAGTCACGAATTTGAAAATGAGCAAGGAGGGGTATATAGAAGGACTTGGAGGAAGGAAATGGAAAGGGAGCAATGAGGAACTTATGGTATCAAAGAATAAAACAAATAGTGAACGAGAAAGGGAGACAAATATTAGCCCGGAAGCTGTATTCTCTGCCTCCAGATTCCTGCTTTGAGTTTATGCCTGGGTTTATCTCTATTAGGTCAAATAAACTGTTTCCCAAATTGCTTTTCGTCAATATTATATCCTAGCGATAGTGATGCAAACTAGGGCACGAGGAGTATGTTCATGGCAAAGGAAATAGTTACTAATGGGGCAGAATGATTAAAGTTAGTTGCACCACAGTCACCCTGGCCTCTTAAGACCCAGTCTGCTGTTTCATGTCACCAACACACTTTTTTTTTTTAATATAATGTGGGTTTGTAGCAGGTTTAGATATCAAGAGATGTGTGGCATCTGGTTTTGAAAAATTACTTTGGGTGATGGGTTCCTTAGTATTTCATACACATTATAGAATGAATCATTTTATTTGTACCAATAAAGCCACTATAGTGTTTATAAGGAACCACTGATGGCAGATCAGTAAGGGTTGTGTATAAGCCTTTGGTCCACTAACATGTGATATGTGCCTATGTCTTTATGTTTTATTTCTTTTTACAGTATCTTTTTGTTTTAGTGCGCAAGTCTTTGACTTCCTTGCTAAACTACTTACTGTTTTTTCTTCTTGGTTACACTGTTGAGATGTTGTGATATTAATTTCCTTTCTGGAGTTTTCTCTTATTAGGATTCTAAGTAATATTTGCTTGTTGATTTTGTATCTTGCTCCCTTGCTAAATTTACTTGTTAGGTTTAATAGCTTTGTGTACTGCTTAGGGTGTCCTACAGAGAAGATAATGTATGGTAAGACAGATAATTTATCGTTTTCTCCTATCTTTGATTTTATTTAATCTCTACCCTGTTTACAAGTATTTCCATGAATATATTTAACAAAAGTCGTAAGAATAGAATCCATGCCTTGTTATTGAAATTACAGAGAAAATTTCAGCCTTTAATCTTTTGAATATGGCATTTTCAATAGATTTTTCATATAGTGTCTTTACATTTGAAAATGGATTTTAAGTTAGCATACAAGATAATTCGATTTATTATTGAATTTTTTCATATGATACTTTACTTTCAAATGTTTTCCTCTTCTCTGTCCTCTTGACGTTGAATTTTTTCTTATGTTGAGGAAGTCTTCTTTTTTTCTTAGTGCCATATTCCAAACATACTTTATTTCCATTCATCTCTCTCTACTCCCTTTCCTCACCAAATAACACTGTGTGGTCCCCTCCTTCCCACTAATACTCCCCTTCTTTGTTCACATCACCAGCTTTCATTATTGATCTTTCTATCTTAAGATATCTTTCTCTGAATATGATTGGGATGAATAATGTATAAGAGAAGAGTCTACTTTGAAAAAACTAATTTCTTTTATTACTGGATTGTTGAGTTCAGAAATTGTTAAATTTTGACATGAACGACTTTAGGGATTTTTCAGGCGCATTTCTTCAGTGGCTCAAGGGACTAAGTGTTGTCATCACTTCTTTGCTATCCAGCAATCCTTATCTGAAGAAGCCTCTTATAAATTTCTTCCAAATAACACTCTACTTCATGAGTTTTTTTTTCCTGTAACAGCAAATTTACATAAGGAAAAGCAAAATCATACTTTTAATTTCTAGTTGTTACCTGGGACAACTCTGTCTTGCTTTCAAGCTTTCCATGATCTGCAGCCCTAATATAACTTAAGAGTACTTGGATTTAATCTTTCATAGTAGTCTTTGTTGTACTGTCACAGTGTACTGCCAGTGTGCTCCCTCTACAGTGAAAAATTCAATAAGAACCACATTGGAACAGTTTGAGAGTAAAGGAAAAAGACAATAGCAGTTTTCCACCTTTTGAGAGCAATAAATATCATACTGGCGTATTACAAGCATAATTTTGGTTCTGTTATTTAGGTGGTGACATGGTTAGAAGAGAGTTTTAAGGACAAAGTAGGTGGAGATGGCAGCCACTCATTACCATTAGTTAGTACATTTTGAACTCACCCTAATGTATTCCATAAATGTGATGAACTATAAGATCATAACATATTCAGAAGGCCATGGTGTTTCTGAACTCAGTGCTGGACTTCCAAGTTACTGCCAGGCTTTTCAGGAGCCCCTTCTCCCTCCTAAAAGGCATTCTTCATCTTTGGAAATATATCTGAAATTCCACAGTAGATGATGTTTAGGCTTCCATGCTAAGTGGTTATTTCTTTTCCTTATTGTAAAATATTTGATTAATTCTAGGCTTTTGCTTAGTTAGAAATCCAGAATTGAAAATTTATATGTATAAAGATATATTCCCATTTAAAAAAAAGAATACTACTTGGGAGGGTAAAGGGGCTCCTGAAAAGCCTGGCAGCAAAATTGGAACCCAACATTGAATACAGAAACACTGTTGCCTTCTGAAAATTTTTTATCATCAAGTTTGAGAAATACCTTAGTGAATTCATAGTGGAAGAGGTGTCACATTAACCTAGACCAAACAGATATTGTTTGCCAGGATATCTGGGAGTAATCTATTATCCACTTAACTCCTGAACAATTAAGCTTAATTATGAAACTAAACTATCTGGTCTCCAACCCCATCAAAGACTTGAGAAGGAATAAAATAATTACCTGAGTAAACCGCAAGTGCAGGTTAGCATCTTCCAAAAGGAAAAATAAAATGGCAGAGATGTTTTACTGCCTGAACAATCAACCCAAAGCTCTCTATAACATTGGAGCATCATCTTCAGCCTTCCCGTGCACTATATCTGGCAGACATATTGTGAAACAGGAACTATTGAAGACTTGCTTACTCTGTCTTGGCAGAGTTTGGCTATCAACTCTGTCTGCACCCAAGCTTGCTCAGTTTTAGGCAGCATTCTGTCTGTAGAAAAAACTAGGACATTTTGCCCAGTGGCTTGTTTCCCACATTGAAGCTATCTCTTTAAGGATGGTATGAGACTGGCTGAGACATGAATGTCTATGCATAAGACAGTGCTTCTTGTTGGTTACAGAATCCCTGTGACTTACTATTAGATGCTATTCTTTGTCTGGTATGAATGAAGATTTACAGATGCCTTTTGTTCTGTTCATATAAAGAGCAGAGAACAAGCCTTAATTATTCTGTGCATCACACCCATCTCATACATTTATTATTTATGTTAAAAAATGTAGTAGCTTATAGGTTTAAACTTTCTTTGTAAGAAAGAAAGAAAGTAAGTAAGAAAATGTGCACTAGAAGTTTATGCTGTATTTTCATTTTTTGTTTATTTTCAGGGATTTTTGATGCTTTAATTTTGTCTTTTACCCACTCATCATTTGATATTGAGTTTTATAAGCTCCTGCATGAGTGTTTGTTTTTTCTAGATACTGTTTTCAGTCAAGTTTTACCTTTTAATTACATTTTTATAAGATAGGATAGACTGAAGTATTTGGATTCTTTCATTTTTTTCCCCTGAATTTGTTTAGATTGGGTTCATTTCCCAGGATATGGTGCATTTTAGAGAAGCTCCCATGAGCTGCTGAGTAGAATGCATACTTTCTGTTGTTTGAGTAGAATGTTTTAAAAATATTCAAGCCCATTTGATCCTTCTCTGTTTTATTTTTGCAAGATGACCTGTCAATCAGAGAATGGAAAGTATTGACATCATATAATGATGGGTTGGTGTTAATCTGTGTCTTTGATTATGTATTTTATTAAACTGGACAAACTGGTGCATGAATGTTCAGGATAATGACGTCTTCTTGATTAATTTTTCCCTTGATTAGAACGAAGTATCCCTCCTTATCTTTTCCAATTAGCTTTTGTTTAAAGGATAACAATGCTAGCTTTCTTCCTGGCCCCATTTGACTGGAATATATTCATGCATCCATTTCCTGGAAAATGGTGTCTGTCTCTAAAAGTAAAATATGTTTATTGTAGACAACAGACAGATAGCTTTTGTTTCTTGATTCATTCAGCTAGCTTCTGTCTTTTTATTAGACTTGAAGCCAATAATATTTGGAGTTACTATTGAAAAGTTTATGTTGATTTCAGTAATTTTATTATTGAGATTTTATTTGTTTCTTTGATGTTATGGTCTTAGTGTACTCTCACATTGCTAATTACGGGTTCATTTGGTTTTGTTCTACAGTCTCTTGGCCGTGCTCTCTACTTTCTTCAGTCTGAAGGATTTCTTTCATTACTCTCTCTGGGGCTGGTGTGTGTGACTGGAATACTTTGAGACATTTTTTTTCATGGAATTGTTTTTCTCCTTCAACTAAGGCAGATATTTCTGTTAGATACTGTAGTTTAGGTTGGCAGTCATAGTGTTTTAGATATTGGAGTACATTGTTTCAGGCTCTTCTGGTTCTTAGTGTTTCCATTAATAATTCAGCTATTATTCTGTCAGTTTTTTATATATGAAATGATTTGTTTTGTTTCTCTTTTTCTTTTCTCTTGCTGATTTTCTTGTTCTGAATACTTAAGGTTTTAAATGTTATATGCCATGAGAATTTTTTTTTCTGATCCTGTCGTTATGTGTTCTATATGTACTTCTTGTGTATATTTGTTATGCCTTTACTTAGTTTTGGAAAGTTTTCCTCCATTATTTTGTTGAAGACATATCTATGTTACTGATTTCAATTCCTTTTTTTTATCACCTATTCCTATAAGTTTCACATTTGATCTTTTCATGGTGTCTCATTCTCTCTCTCTCTCTCTCTCTCTCTCTCTCTCTCTCTCTCTCTCTCCTCTCTCGCTCCTCTCTCTCTCTCTCTCTCTCTCTCTCTCTCTCTCTCTCCCTCTCTCTGTATGTGTGTGTATGTGTCTGTATGTGTGTGTATGTGTGTGCATTTTTAAAAATTTTCAAACTCTCACACGTGTGTTTTGATTTCTCCTCTTTGTCTTTAATTCCTTATATTCTGTCTTCCATTTGATCCATTCTACTTTTAAGGATTTAAGTTTTTATCATCACTTTAGCTTTACTTATATTCAATAAGTTTATCTTTATTGAATTTAGTTTTCAAATTCTTTATTTTCTATTTATTTACTATGCTGTGTGTTTGTGTTTTCTTAGGTACCCCTCATGTGTTTCTTGCTGATCTCTTTATTAAACAACTCATTATTGCTCAGTGAGCTCTTTGTTTGTTCTTTCTGTAAATTGCTTGAATGCTTTGATGAGTTTAGTGTTGTTCATTTAAGTTATATGTCCTGGGTTCTCTAGGTAGTTCTCACTAGACAATATTCGTATAACACTGGTGGGTTTGGGGAAAGATATACTTTCTTGGTCTTTATATTGTTTATGTTTTATGATAATGTCTGTGCATGAGGATTTCTTTCCTTGGTTGTGTGTCTGAAATAAGATTTTATGCTTTCCCAATCTAGTCCAGATCATATGGCAAAGCCTGAGTATATCAAGATGGCATTGATAGGACTGGTTCTAAAATCTCATCAGGATGGATCCTAGCACAGATGGGCTAACCCTAAAATTTTGATATGGAGTAGATAGGCTAGTATTTGGGAGAAGGAGATTACTATACGTGACCTGTGTAAAGAATATGGAACTAAGTCTAGATGTAGATACTGAGGAGGGTCTAGATTGTTTTGGGTCATGGAGTGCAACAGACAAGACTTGGGCACAGTCAGTGATAGGCCAGGTAATTGGTAATTGGTGGTGATAGAAGCGAGGCCTAGTGTCAGACTAGTTGATCAAGCTCAGCTGCTCATTTTTTCAGGATGGGCCAAGCATGAGAGAGGTGGAGACAGTGAAGTTTAGACAGAAACAACTGATCCTGAAAATAGCGTGTGTGACTTGGGTGAGGTCTAAGGTGAGTACAGGCAGAACAGAGGTCAAGAAACTCACTGGAATTTGATTGTTCTATCTCAGCACAGGGTGCTAGGTTTCAGCATGACCTCACATGTGACCCAGGCGGCTGGAGTTGTCTAGGAAGGAGAGAGAGTGCAAATATCCTATCGGCGTCCCTGTCACATGTGTTGGCCATCGACCTTAGTTAGGAAGCATGGCTGAAGTCATCACTGATTCCCAAAGGAATGGAGATGTATGCTAAAGATGCCTGCAGCATGAGGAATATGTTAGGGATAAAAGCATCCTAGGAAAAGAAGAATTGATCAGGGAGTAAAAGAGCTGGTCATCTTCATGAACCTGTGCTATGTGTGGACGCTATGGGAGACTTGGTATAAAGCAGCCTTTGGTGATCAATAAGTTTAAAGGAAATGGGGACTGACTGAGGGGGAGAGCTGAGACTGGAGGTGACAGAACCAGGGATATTCTAGTGAGAGCAGAATGGAGTAAGGGAATGAAGGGATAATAGGTATTAATATGCAAAATTTATATGGGACAAACGAAGAATGATGCTCTATAGTCTGTTTTGTTCTGGAAGTAATACACAGGTCACACTACGAGAGTGAAAATGTGAAAATGAGGTCAATGGGATTTATATGAGTGTTCCTATACAAGGTAACATGATACATCAAATATTGAAACATTCAGTAAGAACATTCATTTCTATTAAGAATGTGCTTGTGGCTACCACTTATAGAAATCTTTACCATTAGATTCTGTATTGGAGACAGGAACACTTTATTTTTCTCCAAGTCTGTTTAGATCTCTCTTTCAGGTTACAAGATGAAATCATCATGTGCCTAGGGTAACAGATTAGAGTAGAAATGTGAATTTCAGGCATCTTAAAGAACATGACTCATGATGCATGGCCCAAGGTACAGGGTTGATTTATATGGTTCACATCTTTTAATACCATTGCTAATGTATGAGGCTTTGGTTTATCTAATTATTTTGAATTTCAAATGTTATCATGTCTTAAATTTGCTTAATACTGTATAATTCACAGGACAGTCTGGAGATATTACTTTAGATTTATTCACATCATTATTTGGAAGTAAGTATTACTGTTTCTTTTGTTGCATAATTGATGATATTGAGGACTAGGTGGTTTGTTTTGTAAGGCCTAAACACCTTTAAATAGAGTAGCTGGCCCTACAATTCCATTTATAAAAAATTCATTAAGTTGAATGAAAATAAATTTACAGTATATCAGAAATTGTGAGATTCCTGTTAATAGGTTACAAATTAACATGAAATGATAGATTTCTAGGAGTTTTCCGAGGAAAGAGCCCAAAATGATGCAGCCTGTCTGTGCAAACACCTGGATTTTTGTTCAATTATCTGAAAAGCTGTGTTAAATGACTTAGTTTTCTTAGATGACATACCATTATTTTCTTAGAACAAGGGCTCAATTCTAAATTACATCATTCATTTAAAAATAATACCAAAATCACTATAATTTAACAAAATTGCAAATTTACACTCTAAAAACTGAAATAAAAAAACCAAGTTAAAGCACTGCATCAGAAGACCTAAAATGTTAAAAAACAAGCTACTTCTATAAATTAAAAATATAAATATTTTTCTTTAGAACTGTTCTTTAGGTTATATACATTTCTTTTTTTTAATTATTATTATTAATTTATTCTTGTTACATCTCAATGGTTATCCCATCCCTTGTATCCTCCCATTCTTCCCTCCCACAGCCCCCCCCCCATTTTCCCATTCTTCCCCTCCTCTATGACTGTTCCTGAGGGGGATTACCTCCCCCTGTATATGCTCATAGGGTATCAAGTCTCTTCTTGGTAACCTGCTGTCCTTCCTCTGAGTGCCACCAGGTCTCCCCCTCCAGGGGACATGGTCAAATGTGAGGCACTAGAGTACGTGAGAAAGTCATATCCCACTCTCCACTCAACTGTGGAGAATGTTCTGACCATTGGCTAGATCTGGGTAGGGGTTTAAAGTTTACCATCTGTATTGTCCTTGGCTGGTGCCTTAGGCTGAGCGGGACCCCTGGGCCCAAATCTGCCTATCATAATATTTTACTTGTAGGTTTCTAGGACCCTCTGGATCCTTCTACTTTGCTATTCTCCCATACTTCTCTCATTTAGAGTCCCAATAGGATGTCCTCCCCTCTGTCCCAGTTTCTTGGTAAGTGAAGGCTTTCATGGGACATGCCCCTTTGGCTAGTATGCAGATATAAGTGAGTATATACCATTTGAGTCTTTCTGCTTCTGGGTTAACTCACTCATTAAACAGCCTAAGTGTCCATCAGTATAAGAATGGATAAAGAAACTGTGGTACATATACACTATGGAATACTACTCAGCTATTAAAAACAAGGAATTCCCGAAATTTGTGGATACATTTCTTTTTTTATTTAAGTAATTTATTTAGATTACATCTCAATTGTTATCCCCTCATTTGTATCTTCCCCTTCCCCCTCACTCTCACTTTCATCCTATTTCCCTACCCTACATTTCAACTCTCATTAAATCCTAACTTTTTTTCAGAGAAACAGACAAGCTAACTGTAAAATTCATAGTGAAATGTGTGACTTAGAATAACCAATATTATCATGAAAATGAATTTTAAAAGTTGGAGGATTTACAATTTCCTACTTAAAAAATTGATATGAATAGATGTTAGTTTGACAGTGCTGGTTTTTTTGACAGGTGTACATATAGATTGGATGGGGAGTCATACAATAAACTTCCACTGGCAATCAGTTGCTTTTCATTTTCTGAAGCCACAGAGGACGCTGCCTTACCCTACTGCAATATGTCCAACTAGAATAATAGACAACGTCAGGGACAGAGAGGCTGTGTGGAAGCTGTAGTCTTCAGACAATGTAAAGGGAAGGCTAGAGCCTCACTGTCTTGGGAAGCAGTTTGATTTCTCAAACATACACCTTGGTACGCAGCGAAGAGAAATGAGTCCCTGTGCCCATCCAAAATTTCATACACAACTCATAGCATAACAGTCATAACTACCAAAGGGGAGAAAAAACTCAAGCACAGGTCCCTAGCAGAGTGGATGCATAAACAATGGTACACCTGCAATAGTCATGGACTTTCTTATGGACAAATATAAGTAGATTTTTAAGATGAATCCTTCAGTGAAAGAATATGCCTGGGTAATTACCTCTGACAATATTCTGTATGGACTGTGCCTGACTCTCATCCTTCTACTCTCCCTACAGTGACTTCCCTTCCCCAGCCAGGTGCAGGGTGACATCATGTCACCACTCATCTATGTCTTACATGAGCAAACCTCCCTAAACCCTAAGAAAGAGGGTCCTTAAGCATACTGGCCTCATGACTAGTGGACAACCATAAGACCTGTAACCCCACAGGAGGACTTCTTTCTCTCTCTGATTAGAGCCTACTAAATCTACTGTGTAGTTACTGCCTCTTCTGCCTTTCCCAAAACTCCTGCCAAGAATTTCTACATCTCATAAAAGCCTCCATTCATTAAAAGATATATAACCCTTTGTTTTTTATGCCTCGTTTCTATCTCTTATTGTTGGGTCAAAGTTTCCCCACACCCTGTATTTCACACATACAGTAGAACGCTGTTTATGGAGGGGTTAACACTTGTACAACCACTGTGGAAATCAATCTGGAGGTTTCTGAGAAAACTGGAGATATATCTACCTCAAGAGCTACCTATACCATTCCCAGGTATAAATATTCTAATGATGCTCCACACTACCACAAGGACACTTGCTCAAGTATGTTCATAACAGCTTTATTCATAATAGTCAAACACTGGAATCAAACTAGATGCCCCTCCATTGAAGCGTAGATAAAGAATGTGTGGTACATTTACACAATGGAATACTACTCAACTATTAAAAAGGGAAAATCATGAAATTGACAGGCAATTGGATGGAACTAGGAAATGTTATACTATATTTATTATATTCCATTATGTTATGTTATAAGTGGTTATTAGCCACCTAGTACAGGATAAATATACTGTAATCTAACATGGGTCCATGGGGGCTCACAGAGACTGAACCTCCAACCAAAGAGCTTGAATAGACAGACCTAGACATCCTATACATATGTAGCAAATGTGCTACTTGGTTATCATGTGGTTCCCCTAACAATAGGAGTAGGGGCTGTCTCTGAATCGACTACCTACCACTGGGTCACTTTCCTCTAGCTGGGCTGCTCTGTCACACCCCCCCCCCCCCGCCGTGGGAAATGATATGCTTATCCCTGCAGTGACTTGAGATACCAGGATAGATTGGTACTAATGATTGCCTCTAATCCTTTGGGAGGAAGGAGAAGGCAGAATGGGAGGAGGGGGTCAGGGTGGGACTGGGAGAGGAAGAGAGAGGGGTCTGGGATCTAGATGTAAAGTGATTAAATAAATAAATAAATAAATAATAAAAAGACTAACAAGGAACAAAGTATTGATGCACTGATACATAAACAAAAGCCAAAAGGACCACCTCCTGTGTTATTTTCATTTCTGTGACTGTCCAGTGTGCAACATTAGAGAGATAGAAACAGGATGGGTGGGTGTTGATTTACAGAACGGGGATGGTACATTTTAGAAAAAATGAACAGATTCCTAATAAATAGTATCCTATGTTAAGAGGCACACAGACATAAGAACATGGACATTTAAAATAATTACATTATTTTTTTCACATTGGCTTTCATGCTTGGACTCTGTCAATAACTTCATACACAGTATTGGAAATAAGCAGGGCATGATCTGTGCTCTAAAGTTGCATGGTTTTGACCAATGCGTGAGTTATGAAGCCACCACTGCAAAGCGATAAACAGCAAGGCCCCTGCCCCAAACATTCCCTGTGCTTCACCTATTTAGACTTTCCCTTTCTAGCATCCCTATAGGTTTGTCTCCTTAGAATATCAAATGAAAGGAACCAAAGTGTGCCACCCTTTCTCCTGGCTTCTTTCAAACTCCAGCATGTGTTGAGGTCCCATTTTGTGTTCTAAGTCTATCTTTAAAGGAGAAGTTTGAGTGTTACTGAAAGAAAAAATAAGGCATTAATTTTATATAGAAGGGTTTGAAAGGAGGAAAGGGAAGGTTGAGATATAGTAATTATAACCTCAGAAATATTAAACTGCAATAATAAAAACAAAATTTGAGGACTACAAAGTTGAGAGTAAGATGGGGCAGGGGGCGCCTTATGTTCTGCTTGCTCCTGAATTTGCTTATCTCTAGCACCAGTGAGAATTTTTCTGTGAGTGACAGACCTGCAATGAGATGCCATCCCATGCTTGTTATCAGCTCCTCAACTCTCTTCTTCACTGCTGAATATCATTTCACTGTACAGCAGTCTTCTTCTATTTGCCAATAGCTTTACCTCTTGCAGACTTGCTAAAATAAATATGCCTGCTACTGTAGCAAGAATATTTATGTAATACAATTTCAAACTGAATGCAAAGTCATTTAAAACTCCATTTCTTGGCTTCCTATGCATAGAAAAGATCTACCTTATTGTTCATTAACCTGATTTCCCTTTATCCCCCCCCCCTCCCCACCACCACCAATTGTCACAGTATCTTCCGGGGAAATATTTAGCTAACTATATTAATTTATTTTTCAATTAACACATGACTATTGAGGTCAGAGCTTTGAACAAGCCATGGTTTCATTTCTTAGGAACCTGGAGTGGAGAATTTATCAAGGTGTGCCTCAGGGAATCATTGTTGGTGCTTTGTGAGCTAGAAGTGAACGTATTGAGTGTACAAGATGGATGGGAATCTGACACTAGCACGGGTCTTTATTATTTTACTATGTTTGTTTATTATTTCTTAATTGTCAAAAGAGCAATGACAGTCTGTTTTTTTGTTTAACCAATATGTTTGGGTTTTTTCTCCACACAAATTCAGCAGGATTTTCTAAAGAATAATCTTTACAGTCCATTATTATCCTTACTTCATAATATCCTTAACATTTTAAATCCACAACTTAAGAATTTTTGTACCTTTAATATGTAGCTTTCAAAATATGTGGGTTTTTTTCTGTTTGTTAGTTTTGGTAAAACTTTTTGCCTTTTATAAGGATTTCATATTCACTCATGTATTTTACTCACATTCATAAACAAATATATAATGTATTCACATATGTGTATGCATGTGTTTGTGTGTATGTGTGTGCATGTGTGTGTTCAGGAACACTAGAATAACTTTTGTGTAGCAAAAATAGAGAAATCAACACTATCTTGGTTCATCAGTGACAAAGCTTTGCCACAGCACCTGGGACACTGGGGATTTAAGTAAGCACACTTTCAACTGTGTTCTGGTTGTTCTCTGGTTTGTGATTTTAGCAAAAGAGGTGATCAGAATGACAGGGACAACAATTTGGAATATTAATATCTACAGTGTACCCAAAAAGAAGATATTTCTCGTGTTGTGCTTCCTACCTACTGTCTAAAGTAATCTAATTAAATTAAAATTTTAGAATACAGGTAATTTACTTGCCCTATCTCTTCTAACCCTTATCTTTGTCAATAGTAACTGAACTGACACCACAGAAAAATAGCAGCTGGCGTGTGTGTGTGTGTGTGTTCATGTTCTTGTCTAAATTCTGTATGGATGTGTGTGCATGCCTGTGCACAATGTGCATGTATATGTGTATGTACATGTGCACATGCTTGCATGTGTTGGTGTGGGTGCACATGCATGGGTGTGTGTGCATGGGTGTGGCAAGTACGTATGTATATGTGTTGATGTTTTAAAAGCATTAGAATAAGTACCACTGTTGGACTCCTGGCTACCTCTTTCTGCTGCCCTCAGAACCACTCTTCTTGTGAGAAGTTTGCATGTGATTTGGAGTTTATTTTAAATATTAACCAACAAAGAAGGGAAGTGAGACTTGAAGATCACAACAAATGTCACTCAAGAAGCATTGATTAGCCTGGCCTGGTGAACTCCATGTAGTGTGAAAGGTGTAAATGTCACTACCTACATGACCTTGTGCTATGAGCCAAGTCTAGAAAAAATCAGGTGATGTGTTCAATAATAATATGTGTGTTTTGGTAATCATCATGTTTCTATCTCTACCAGATCATTTCTAAATATTAATTCTTAAATCAAAATTGTTTCTGTGTATTACCTACTAGCTTTTTGCACACTTGAAACTAGTGGCTTACAAGGCTTAAATAATTTGCCAATCAATTATGGAATCATGGCTCCTGGATACATTCTCCAGCTATGTTTTCAGTGCTTTCCTACCTTCCGATAAAAGTCTTTAATTAGAAATAATCAAAGATTAATTAATTTTGACAGACTGATGTTGAACTATTAGGAAAAGTATTTTAAATAAATATTTATTTCATTTAAATTACAGTTTGTGAATATATAATGATAGTTCAATTCATTTTTTATTGGTACATACTGTTTCGTTAAAGCCCTTATAGGAAAATTAAATGACAGATAACTAAATTGGGCATCTGTAGAAATACAGGCACAATATCACAAACATCTTTCCTACATACAGAAGACAACACAGTCAGGGAACAGCACATGGAAAAGATGCAGGATATAGATATAACTTCTCACTCTTTAACTTTCTTCACAAATATGTGTAATGCAAAAACTATTTCCTTAAAACATAAAAAATTTATTTTTCTGATGAAAAATTGTAAGATGTGTCCAAGTATGTCTGCAGGCTCATGCCATGGTCTCTGAATTGCTAGCTTTGTAGCTGAGTTCTTGCTTACACTGTGGGGAACTAGTGTTGGGTACTAGCAATAACACTGTCATTATTGTTGTGTAAGTTAATTTCCCAGACATATGATGAAAGGACTTGAATACAGCTTCCTCATCATGCCTCTCACAGGCATCACATGGCATTCTCAATGGCTGAGCTATGGAGGCCCTGAAGTTTAGCTCTTACATGAGAAATCTATAACTTGGTGGTACAGCCAAGGCCTCAGCTGAGGGCGGCTTGCCATGGGTGTTGAGATACAGTTAGGCTACGTAAGAATGACAACATGAAAATGAGAGTATAACTTCCAAAATATCATAGAAAAGATAAAAAAATTTTCAGAAATTATGAATTTAGTAGCATTTATTTTTGTCAAATAAGTTATTGACCTTTGACTTAAAACTGTAAAAATTTCCACTAATTACAATCATTGAGGTCTCCTTTGCTGTCAAATGTTCTTCTCCAAAATTTAAACAGCAATTACAAAATCTACAGGAAAAAAATGGCATTGATGTGAAGAAACACTTACCGCTTTTAAATCTCTTATCTTTCAGGAAAGAACGGTGACAATCAGAAGACAGACAGTAGGCGGATTTGGATTAAGCATTAAGGTAGTCACTTTTCCAGTCTGTCTTAGCAGAGGCTGACCTGTAAAGGGTAACTTTTCTGTGTCCTTGGGTGTTGGTGACTCAGGACTCCACAAGCATGGCCCCACAACGTTTAGAGTGGGCTATAACCTGGGATCTTGATCTTACAGAACCCTGACTATCCATTATCTTCTGGTTTAGACATGAAAGGAAAGGACGGGGGTCAATACCCCAGTAAAACTCAGTAGTTTGCTTTATGTGGCTTCCAATAAATATAAACTATTCTGGTGGCAAGAAGCTTTTCTTTCCCCTTCATCAGCATAGAGAATTGGTGGGTGCAGGAGGATCACGTCTCATATGCAGAGAACTAGAACTATGTGAAGAAACGGCTCTATTATTTTTATCTTTGTGCTTGGTTTTTCACTTCGTTAAAGAGAATGCTAAATTTCTTTATCCACTTCAAGTTTTGATCATGATATTTAAGAGCTTTTTAATCTGTACACTGTTGGATGGTAAATATGCACAATGTATGTAGTTTGTCATCATCAAAATGATTGGTAAAATCGAGAAAATTGCCATGTACTTGAATACTTAACTCAACAACTTTAATTCTTTCATTGACTTGACCATGTAAATACCTAAATAGATGTTGTTAATCATAACTCTTCAGTTTGTATTTACTTATTTATGTTACTTTTGGTGTGTATTTAAATACATTTTACCCTGCTTCTGTTATATATGTCAGGAAAGGGGTATTTTGATTTGTAACTATCACCTCTAGACAACTTTGTCAAAATTAGTTAATACAATGACAGATGTACTGATAAGAATATCAACATTTAAATAAAATAAATATACTTCATTTCTATTTATCATCAACCTAGACAAGGGACACATGCAGAATACATTATAAGCTGTATAAATTAGGTCATGGAAGCATTTTTTTCCTTGTTTGCTTCAGTTATAATCAATCTTGGCACACACTGGTGTCATAGGGAGACCTGCTAAGGGGAGCTTAATGTCTTAACTAAGAATAGCAGAGAGTCGCTGTGGTACCCACTGCTCACTGTGTGTACAAATTACCCATTAGATCTCCTTGCAATAGTCCCAGGAGCATGATATGTGTAGATGACTCTTGGGTCTCCATGCTGTGGGCTCCACTGTGCAATGTGTGGATGAATCCTCAGATCTTGCTTGTTGTGGTGTCCACTGTGCATTGTATGTGTTGGTATCCCTTCAGTTCACTATTTGTAGTCCATGTTTAAAACTCAACAGGCAGTGATGCCAGCAACACTTTACTGTCAGCATTTTTTCCAGCACTTATTTATCAATGTACCTTAGACAGGATTGACACTTTAAACATACATGTCAGGTAGTGGATCCTGAGCTAAGACCATGCCATCTTAGGACACTGCATCTTTCTGCGTTTGGTGGAGGCTAGGATAAATGGCCATAGGGATGGTTGGTAGGAAGTACTAGGTTTTTAAAAAAATGAGCTGATCAGTCGCTTTGAAATTCAACTTAAGTAAGACTATAGTTTTATTGTCTTATTTTTACTTTCTCAGTAGTAAAACCCAAATAAATAAAAGTTTAAAAAATAAAGTTGAATATAATGCTTTTTTTAAAAAGTGATTTTTTTTTCTGTCTCACATTTAATTCTAAAAAGTGTTGAAATGAATGTTCATTAGTGAACATGTTCTCAATGCTGTGTTTCAGCTGATGGGTAGCTTTGGGAGCAGCACCAGAGCTTTTCGATGGCCCCTTCGACCTCCTGTGTAGAAATTGTGCACTTTTTCTCCACACATTACTTCACACATTGATATATGGACTTGGTTTTTAACTACCACATTCAAACTTCATACACTGTAATGGTGAAGTAGGATTTTTTGGCAGTTTTTCTAAGAATTTGTTTTATTTTCCTTTATCAAAAGTTTGATTCCTTATTTACTTTCTTACTTTCATATTTGAGCCAGTAACCAAGTGTTGCTCTTGGATTCTTGGATTTGTGTTTTATGATGACAACTGGGTAACCTATGCTTTCTTACATGGGAGCCTAACACTAGTTAGAAAATAAGATAATTCTGTTCCCATCATGCTTAGAATTTCTTTATCCATTTGTGCTGGTAAAGAGTCTCCTGGTTATTTAGCATTCAGAAGGTATGCCTGAAAGAGTGCCTGTTTGGCAGAGTAGAGTAAATTAGTCATAGAATTGAAATGTATAAATATCTGTTGCCTGGAATCCCAAGTAACAACTGTCAAGATGTCTTGCATTCCTAAAATAGACTTTGAAGAGCATGCCATTACTGATGCTATCAATCTTACATGAGAAATAACATTTTTATAGTTGATTGTTACTAATTAGCAAATGTCATCACAAAACTTCTATGTAGTCAAGCTTCATGGAAATGTTACCTACTTAAAAGAAATTATACAAATGTATTTAAATTCTGCCTGATGTTTACTAGATGCACTATTTGTAGCTTGCAGTTTGGTTTTTGTTTTGTTTTGTTTTTTTGTTTATTTTTTGTTTTTTTGTTTTGTTTTGTTTTTTAGCTAAAAGCTGACATTTGAAGGGTTTTTAAAATATGATATGACTGTCTCTTTCTAGGGAGGTGCAGAACACAACATTCCAGTTGTAATTTCCAAAATCTCCAAGGAGCAAAGAGGTAATGTACATATGTAACTCTGTTGTCCTCTGAGTGTCCTTGTCCGGAGGTGATTCAGTGATTGGTCTGTGAAAGGCTTCCCTGGATCCCCAGCCTCAGGAAGGGAGGGGCTGCATTGGATTCTACAGAGCTCCTGCATCCCCCTACAGTGGAGAAAGGGAAAAGTGATGGGTCTAGTAGTCAAAATGACCACAAAGGAATGGAGGTCTGCACAGCTTCTGGACTGTTCAATAAAGAAACAAAAATCAAGTCACATTTCCTGGACTTATCCAGATTACAATCATTTTTCTCAATTTAGTCACTTCCTAGACGCTTCATCTAAAACATGATAAAAATACAAATCAAATTTTCACTGACAATTAGGAGGAAAACAACATAGTGTTTCCCTATAAGTGTAGAACTGACAGACTAAAGTCTGGAGCTCAAATATTTGCACAAAGATAATATAAACATACAAAGAAAACTGATAACCATTAAGAAGAGTAACCAATTTTAATAAGGTTGCATATATGAATACATATATATAGAATTATATATATATGTATATTAGTCTTGAGACTTGTGTACAACATGTTTTGATCACTTATTCCTTCCCCTAACTTTTCCCAGATCCAACCATTTTTCCCAAAGTGATTCCCCTGAGAAGTTGACCATGCTCCAATGGAAAGCCACACATAGATGTATATTTGGCCAGCTTATTTTGGCCTTGTTGAAAAAGAAAAACAGACACAAAGTTGGGGGGGTGATTGTGTTTTAAGGAGTATAAGATCAGAAGTGCTAGAATCAAAAGTAAATGTCTGCCTATATCAGTAATTGAAAGGATCTAAATCATATTATTGATTTGACTTTACACTCTTTGTGGATCCTATAAAATGCTAATCATATAAGATATTTATAATTTGTTTACAGTTTTACATTTAATTAAAGCAAAAGCTTTTTTTATTTGACAAATGCCAAGATGTGTTCAATTGTTCTCATTCACAGCGGAGTTGTCAGGACTACTTTTCATCGGGGATGCAATTCTACAGGTATATATTTTATTATTATCTACGTGGATGTAGACGAAATCCATTTTACAATATACTATATGAAACTATTTCCTTTCATTGCAGATAAATGGAATTAATGTGAGGAAATGCAGACATGAAGAAGTGGTGAGTTTGCTTATTTCTGATGCTATAATTTCTCAGATTCAAGCACAGGTTTGATGAATTGCTGAAACCATAATCTTGTTAATCATGAGGGTACAAAATTATGGAGCATCCTACTGATCTGTCAAAGGACTTCCAAACAATTTTAACTTTAAGAAATACAGTTAAAAACTGACTCAATGAAACCTATTTCAAGGTGAAATATATATCTAAAGTTCTCAATGCTTGAAAGCTTATGAAAAATGATTTATGTAAATTTTAGTAGCATTGGGATCAAATGAAAATGTTTGTGTGTGTGTGTGTGTGTGTGTGTGTGCGTGTATCTTGTATACAGGATGTGTAAAAAGGAGAGACTGGGAGCCTGGCATGCTGGCACAAACCTTTATTCCCAGACTTCTGGAGGCAGAGTCAAGTGGATTTCTGTGAGTTCGAGGCCAGCCTGATCTATAAAGAGGGTCCAGGATAGCCAGGGCTGTTAAGAAACTCTATATCAAGAAACAGCAATAACAAAAAACAGAAAGAGAGAGAGAGAGAGAGAGAGAGAGAGAGAGAGAGAGAGAGAGAGAGAGAAAGAGAGAAAAGAAGAAGAAGAAGAAGAAGAAGAAGAAGAAGAAGAAGAAGAAGAAGAAGAAGAAGAAGAAGAAGAAGAAGAAGAAGAAGAAGAAGAAGAATTATTACCAAAAATTTCGTTGTGGCATTTTTCTTGAATGTTTTTAGATGTATGCATGCAACAGATATAGAAATTCTATCTTAGAAACCTGGGATATAGAAGCTGAGTTTTACCAACTATCATAAATGGTTAAACCCTAGAAGTCTTCTAATACATAATTAAATGGAAAGATTAAAGAGCTTTTATTGCAGATAATTAATTGTTTTTAGACAGAATGACAGTGTGAGACATTTTGGAAGATATTGGTCATACTTGACTAACTATCATGGATAGCTTAGTGGATTGTGCACTAATTCCTACTGAAAGAGATTGAGAAAACTAACTTAAAATATGCTCAAGGATGAGAAATCAGTTACTTTGATACATTCATACATTTAAAATCTCAGATGTGAAGCTGCAAGTGTCAGTGTAAAACTCCCAAGTCACAAACAGTACTGTTTCAGAGAGCTGGGCAACATGCTTACCAATGACTTTGTAGACAAAAGGTTATCCTTTTGCTGCTATGTTATGAAAATGCTCTACAAGCCTTGGATTTCCTATGAATCCGTGCAAAAGAAGATAATACTTAAGAGGACAATTTGTAGCAGAAGAGAGACTAGCACAATGCCTGTTCTGTGGAACCACATAAGCTAGGTAACTTTACCTTCAGTGTTACAACTCATTATCCAGAAAGAATAAAACAAAGTGTGTTCTCTTTTCAAATCACATGCTGTTAGTTGAAATCATGCTTGCAGTTTGTTCCTTAAAGGCAGGCAGCTTTTTTAAACTAACTGTGCTGGAGCCTTAATTAAACAGATAAGTTTAGCATGGAAGATTAATACTAATAGCCGGACTAAGGATGGTATATATTCAGAACCTAAGGAAAGTTGTTTAAACATTGTATTACTAATTATACATAGTTATTCACAATAAAGACATCCTTGGTGAAGCTTAGTTATTGGCTTTGAGCTAAAGGTACCATTTTTATTTTGTTTTTTATTGTTTGTTGTAAAAGTTACTTTTATTGGCCAGATGTAATTGCCATTTTGGAGACTTACTGCAGAATAAGCTCACCCTTTCTAGCTCTTTCTGAACTCTGGCTGGTTGGCTGAACTCTGGTTCAACACAGCTGCTCTGGTTCAAACTCCTTCCCAAGCTGACTGATTCAAACTTGCTTCTCTCACTTCTGACAGAATTGCTCTGCTTGGCCTTAAACTAACTAATTCTAACAATCTGTTCTAATCTTCTAGCTCCTTGTCATTCTCTGGCTTATCTGTCTTCACCTGTGTCTAACTAGTTAGATAAGGTCTTCAAAAACCTCAGGGACATACAAAATATGGCATTTAAAGATGTTTTTATTATTTCAAAGATACATTTACAATGAGACAGGTTAGCTCCTGGCAACACCCAGCCTACCTCAAAGAAGATGATGAGCATCAAAGAACCTCCTTATGGAGATGTCTTCAAATGTGGAAAACATGTCACTGGGCTAAATGTCCTCATTTCTATCACAGACAGAATTCTGCCTAAAAATGGACAAGCTTGGATGTAGGCAGTGTTGATAGCCAAACTCTGCAAAAACTCTTGAATTAACTCAACTGAACTGCATTGAACTTACTGCATTTCACTGACTCAGCAATGACTTCCAACTGACTGACTGAACTCAACTCTCCACACTTACTGCCTCTCCCACAACTCTCTCCCTGTGCTGTGCATCTGAGAGTTGGGTATATCCTATTCTGTCAGCTTTTTCTCAGATCTATCACTCTGCCTGTCCCTGAGTTAGATGTCACTGTTTGGGTTAAAAGTGTGTACTAAGGGTATGTCTATATTCCAGTAAAAGGAGTTAAAGATGTGTATTGTAGCCAGATCACACAAGCCTAGAAAGTCTCTGGGTGTGATGAGAGCAACCATGTTCCTGGGTAAAATTTTCTCTATAGTTTGTTGTTATTTTTTGAGATATAGTCTCTCTACATAGTCCTGGATGGTCTAAAGCTCACTTTGTAGGCCAGGCTGGCCTTGAACTCACAGAGATCCACCTACCTCCTGAGTGATGTGAATAAAGGTGTGCACTACCACATCCAACTGTACTAAGGTTTTTATTTAATTCTAATTTTTGACTTTACAAAAGCAATTAGATATTTTCCTTCTATTTTAATGCCTTCGTGATTGTATACTACATAAGGGGAATGGAGGTGGAGGTGCTAAATACATATTGATGAGCAAATGTATATGGGTCAGTATGCACAAAACTTGAAAGATGTGAGTAATTATGAATTAGAATGCACATATAAACACTCTTTCTGAAGTTCCAGTTTCCAAAATGAATTGGAGAGTCATGACAACAAGCTGGTTTGAAGGAGCCTTTGTTCAGTTCTTTCCTGGTCCCATTAGAAATAATTGGCTCCGCCCCGCTAGCAGATCAGTTTCATTCTGTTGGAGGCTTTGGTGGCAGATCTGCTTCTGTGTTTGATTTGCAGGTCAGAGTCTGTTTAAAAGGATCATATACTGTCAATTGGGATCACTCAGATGGCATCCTTTAGCTGAATAATACCTTAAATGAGCTCACTGCAGCACCTGTCTCTCTGTTTCTTATGATCTTATGATACTTAAGTAAGTCACACATTGTCCTGGGCTTATTTTTGTCCTTGAAACCTGGAGATGGAGTGGACATTGCTGAAGGAGAATTGCAGTTTTTCACTAAAAAAACATAGAACCAGTTTGTGGTGTCTCCCTGGGTGGAGTGACATAGAATGAACACTGTGTCCTAACTCCGAGCAGCAGCTGTGTACAGATCCTGGCTAGACTTCTTGCTGATGGTACCATCTCAGCTGAGTAAATTTGCCATGTCTGTGCCTCTGTCATTCATCAGCAATAACAATGATGATCACTGCCAAGGGGCCCAAATGTTAAAACACGTGATTCTCCTAACTAACATAAGCACACAGAAAGCAATGTTCCACATTTTGACCACACACATCCCCCACACACACTCACACACATGCACACATGCTCACACACATGCACACGTGCTTGCGCCCACATATGTTATCCACACATATGTTATCCACATCCACACACTTACATGTTATGTATGCGTATATCTACTCTTTCAACAGATTCCAGTCAGAAATCAATTAGAGCATTCCTGAAAAGGGCATGGCCTTTTGAGGAATGAGAGTTTCTTTTTCATCTTGGCAGAACTTCCCTTTTGTGGCTGATGCTCCACTTCCTTCATGTCTCCAGGGATTCACCTGACTGTGGCAACAAGGGAGTAAAGAAAAGACAGAAAAGCTGGATTGGGTGGACAGGGCTCTCTGGAGCAGAAGCTGAAGAACCCAGGAAGCTCAGTGTATTTATTATATACAACTGAAAAAGGAGATGGGGTTATAGCAGAGAACTGAACAGAGAAGTGGAGTTCATTGTTACACAGCCGAGCAAGGAGGAAGGAGCCGAGCAAGGAGCAAGGAGCAAGGAGGGAGGTTTAGCCCATCTTTGTAGGAGCTGTCTTCATGCTGCAAAAATCTGGGGAAAGCAAGCTCTCCAGACTCACACTCTGAGCAGAGAAAGACTTTTCAATCCATTTGAGCCAAATTTGTGGAGGCCTTGGCATTTTCATGAGTGTGAAGAATTGGGGTCCTTGATATGTGCCCATGTCAACAGCACCCATTCATTCGCTCCACATACTGGTACGAACATGATCTATCACCTTGAAAATTTGCCCCATAATAATACAAGTCCCTGATGTTAGCTATTGCCTCACTATCATTGTTAAAATCATGTGGCCTAGGTAGGAGTGGTGGCACACACACTTAATCCAAGTACTTAGAAGGCAAAGGCAGAGGATCTCTGAGTTAAAGGCCATCTGGTTTATGTAGCAATTTCCATACATTTTTTTAAAAACTGTGGATAAAAACAAAGAAAGGAAACTAAAATTGACCCTATGTATTTGCCAACAAACCATAACTGCATTAAGCTCATTGCTGCCTTACATCTAGCTTTTTACATGTATCTTTCCTTAATAAGATCACATAGAACTTCATTGTGAGGCACTGTGGATAGTCCTGTCACTGAGTTCTTTGTGTTTCTATTCTGAGAACAGCTCTATGTGGCTCGATCCTGATGGAAATGTCAGCAGTTTCTGTTTTGTTTCATAGAATTTGATAACTAAGAAAACAAGCAAAAATGGGAGAAAATTATTAAGAAGAGGCAATATAAAAATAGTGTTGATTTACAGTAATCTTTATAATGTAAGAGTAGGGAACTATTTACAATTATTAGTTGTGAACAAGAATGCCCCAAAATACTTAATAATTATGAAATATATAGTAGGAATCAATATCAGAAAAGAGGTAGTCAATTAGAAGGGGTCTAATCTTGTGTTTAAAATTTACTTTGATTTGTATGTATATGGGTGTTTTGCCTTCATATATTTCTGTATAACCCTGTGTGCCTGGTGCTGGTGGAAGCCAAACAAGATTGATATATATGCCCTGGACCTGAAATTCCACAGTTATGAGTTGCTGCTATGTTGGTGCAGGGAATCAAACCTGGTTGTCTGGAAGAGCAGCCTGTGCTCTGAGCACTCTTAACCACTGAACTATCGCGCTTTCCCCAAGAATCCTGATCTCGACAGAGAAGACAGTAGCATAGTTGAGGCTTCTATACAATAGGACTTTAAAAATTAGTAAATCATCACTATGCAGGCCCAAATGAATGGAGGAGTAACTTTTCCCAGAAGTTTAATTCTAAATAAGCATTTCTGCCTTAAAGTTTGTGAATTCCAGAAACATGTGTACCTTCTTTCTTTTCCCATGACTCTTACAATGAGAAATTATCCTCTAATTTGAAATGCAAATACTTTTTATCTTTATTCTAAATGTGTGATATTTGATGAATCTAAAATATAATTCATATTTTCATGAGTCAAATGAGAAGCTAAAAATTTTATACTTTTTTTTAAAGATTTCTTTATTTATTATGTATACAATATCCTGCCTTCAAGCCAGAAGAGGACACCAGATCTTATTATAGATGGTTGTGAGCCACCATGTGGTTGCTGGGAATTGAAGTCATGACCTTTGGAAGAGCAGTCGGTGCTCTTAACCTCTGAGCCATCTCTCCAGCCCAAAATTTTATACTTTCAAATGACACATTTTATAGGTAAAATAAATATTTCAAAAAATAATAAAAATGTCAATTACTAACATTTTAGCTGTCTTAATTTATGCTTTACTGAATTTAAATTTTCACATGGAGATAAAACAATGTTTCATTGCAACTGAGGTTAATCAGAAAACAGTATTTCAGCATTTACACCAAACACTTGAGAATGCAGTGTTTGTGTGTGTGTCAGCAGGTGCAGGGAGTGTGTAGCACCATACCTAAGGTGTGATCTGAACACACAGGCTATTTTCATAATAACAAACGAGGGGTGTATATTCCAGCCCCATATCATGCTTTAAGTGCTAACGTGATTCAAAGTTTGGAAATTCATTTTAAAACATAATTGATCAATAACTTCTTTGAATTTGAACAATAGCGGTCAGTTTCCTTTTGAATTAAATTCTGCTAAGGAAAGTCATCTGTGAAATTACTTAATTTTAATATTTTCAAATAGTTTTGAAATGTTAATAGCCAAGATTTGAATGTCAGAATTGATGCCCATCCAGTCTAATCTTGAAAAAGAAAGAAAAGAAAGAAAGAAAAAAATATACAAGATTTTTGCAGTATTTGTTATTTAGATTTAATTAGTACCTATAGGAGTTTTCTTCTTTGAATTTGTTTGTCACCACTTAGGTTTGTTGATAATTATCAGGGAACATTAATTCCTGAATCTTCTCTTTACTTCTATTTTTCATCAAATTCTCATTTGTAGTCATTTTTTCAGCAAATATAAACAATAAACCACAAAGCCACAAAACTTCAACTTCCTTAATATTGGGGCAAATCTAAGCCTGAAAATCTATCGTGTGGGTAAGCATTGCCAGTTTATTATACTACAATAATTTATTCTTTGAATTTATGTATATATATGTATACATATATCACATTTTCCAGTATATAAGACAAATTTTTAACCCCTCTCCCCAAAAATGCATGCCAAATTCGGGGTTGTCTTATATGCCACGTATTTACCTGCAGCTTGTTTCCCCATGCTTCATATGTTCAGTGCATATAGTGTGGGTGCCCTGGCCATTCCCCTATCTGTGGGGGGAGGATGAAGCAGGTCCACCCTTTCTCCCTCATTCTACCTTCTCCCATCCCCTAGCACTCAGAAAGGGGGAGCCATTTTCCCATATCAACTAACTCCAACTTATCAAGTGGAACCACATAGGAAATGAGGAAGTCAGGGTATCTCTATTCACAGATGATATGACAGAATACATAATTGACCCCCAAATACCACCAGAGAACTCCTACAGCTGGTAAACACCCTTGGCAAAGTGACCCTGGCTGGTGAGGGTGTGGAGAAAGGAGAACATTCCTTCATTGTTGGTGGTAGTGTAAACATGTACAACCACTTTGGAAATCAATCTGATGCTGTCTCAGAAAACTGGGAGTAGTTCTACCTCAAGACCCAGCTATACCACTCCAGGGCATATGCATGAAAGATATTCCAGCATACAATCAATGTATTCTCATCGTATTTGCCTCCATCTGAACTTGTCCAAGATTTAATCCTCCTCTGCCCACCATATTTTCTTCTTCTGTTGTTGAATATGGTGCTTTCCAAGGGAATGTGCTAGATCTACCAAGGAACACATTCTCAAGGAAAACTGAATCTACTTTCCCAACATGCTTTGCTGACAGCTCCATGGGATTTTATGCCTACCTCCCCTCTTCATGCTTGAGCTTGTATAATTCTTGTCTTAGCTGCTGCACTCACTGTGTGACTTTACATGTACAGTTGCCCTGTTGTGTTCCACAAACACTCTTTACTTGTAGTTATATACATTTCTAGGTCTTACAATATTTTTATCCCCTCTTCCACAGTTATCATTATGCTCTTGGATGAGAAGGTATGATATCGATTTAATGAAGAACATCCCACTGTCTCTACTTCCCTCAACTGCGACCAATTGTGGGTCTACTTGTTAATCAATAGTTGAACATCAGTTAATGACTGCAGACAGAGATTAAAAAACAACATAACAGCTTTGTCTGGTCAGAATAGGAAGGACACTAGGGGTAGGAGTCCTCCAAATGGACTCTTGCTGGTTTTATTGTTGGGTCTCTGGATCCACTTTCACCTATTTATTCCAGTTTATATAACCACATCCATGTCTTCCTGTCCTTTCTCTTCTTGATGTCTTCTTGGAACAACAAGGTGCCATCTCATAGTTCTTGCTTTTTATTTCCCATCCACCAATATCTCTCTATCCTTTTAACTCACTATCATGAAGTTTGATTGCCAGCTTCCACATTACAACATGGTGTAACTCCATCTCCAGGGAATCCAATGCCTGTAGACTCTGAAGAAACCTTTATTCAAACGCACACACCTAGGTTTATACACATGTAAGTGAAAATATAAAAGTAAATATCATTAAAAATGAAAAGTAAATCATATGAGGGTCATATGGTTACCTTTCACTCTCAAGTGAAACTTATAAAAAGAAAAAAATTCTTGAGACTATAAGAAGTTTATCATGGACTGTAGTTAACACAAAGCCATCTAGAACTCCCATCTAACCCTGAGTTCTACTGAAAGTGTTGCTATAAGGAATCTGGAATTATGGGATCTGAAATCATTTTAAGTTACCTCAGGGTAATATGAGTTAGTATAGGAATATAAAGGAAAGCAAATCCCCCAGGGTCTATTAGATATCCATGTATCTGTGGACACCCACATAAAGATTGGAATGCTGATAGCTTTACTGCACAGTGGTTTCTATGAAATTGCCCAAATTCTTTTCTTCTCTTTTATTTTCTTTTTTAAATGATATCTTGGATTCAAAAGCAGCTTCTAGTGAAATGTCTTAGAGATATGTTCATGGGCTTCTTAGCCATCTCAGCCATGAGCATACCTTCTGATCCTCTTTTGGAAATTATCAAATTCAGGGCCTTGTAAATGCACAATTTTAAGAAACCAATGTAAATTTGGAAATAATGATCTGTTTTATTATTATATCTTTTTTCCTAAAGGAGATTAATTAATAAGACATTCATTTATAGGTTAAAACTAAGAGAGAGAGAGAGAGAGAGAGAGAGAGAGAGAGAGAGAGAGAGAGAGACAGACAGACAGACAGATAGACAGAGACAGAGACAGAGACAGAGAGACAGAGAGAGATGGTGTTGAGCAGGAGTTGCTGGTAATTTTATATGAAAACAGTGATCAGATGAATGGAGACTGTTGTGGAGCCTGTAAAAGCTGTAGAAAAAGCCAGCATGTAGCAATCCTCAGGAGTGATCTCAGAGGGCTTGAGATGGCAGGCTTGTTAAAAGCCAGAGGTGAGGAGGGATGGTGAATGGCAGGGTTTGGAATAGAGTTCAGTCCCTGAGGCACAGTGAAGGGCTCGAGTGAGTTGTGTATTCTGCATTAAAAACACACATTCTGTCCTGCCTCTGCCCCTATGTCCTCTCAGAAGAGCAGTGAAGATTTTCTTTCCCTTTTTTCTTCTATTAGGAGGGGACATTAGAAGATTTTTCTTGAACAAAACTAGTATCAGGGAAATAGCCCACAAACTGTCCACTGGGCTTTCTAAAGCATATTGATTTCCCACTAAGAACAGGGCTCTGGAGCTCAGCTGTACATAAACTCTACATACCACACTAAGATGTCAACCTTTGCTCCATTGTTTCATTCTAAAATATTCTAAAGAGCATTCATATTTGAAGAAAATCACCCATATCAAAGGCAGAGTTTGAAGTATATGGAGAAAAATAGGGGAAACAGTTGAATGACAAAATAATTTTATAAGACAACAGTACCGGAGTTATATGTAAAAGGAATATAAGGAGAAACTGGAAGAGCATATGAAGATTAATTTTGACAACAGTATTGAAAATAAGAGAGGATATAGCAATATAAAACAAGTCATGGATCCCTAATGATTAAGCAGGCAGCTTGAAAGAAGCTGAATGTGAGCAGCATTAAACAATGATCATAACAGATAAACCTAAAGAAGAAAAAACATGAAGTAAAAGAATGAGCCGTTATTGAGAACTAGTGCAAAAAATAGTATATGGGCTTGGAATGCATCCTTTCAAACATAAGCAACACCAGATACAAGAAAACTAAAGGCAAGCTTGACTATACCTCACAGTTTCTTGGGAGACACATTATGATATGGCTTTACTTCGCCTTACTATTCATTGGGAGGACTAAACATATTCTGTGGGTTTTAGATGTTCCTGCATCTCTTGTGTTAATTGTTCTTACTCCTCATTTTTAAAAGAGTTTGTGATGCTGTCTACAATTCAGACTTAAGATTTGTAAACCTATTTCCCCAGGCTATGGCTTGTAGCTCAGTTTTCATCATAGCATCCTCTAAAACTTAATGCCTTTGATTGTTATCCCAAATTTTGACTATTTTTTATTTAGTCATGAATGTTTACTACTATGTTTTATACTAAGGTTTTCAATAGTTTTAATTTATCCCTTTATTTTGGTCAATACTGAGTCAATGTTTGTATATGGCATGAGGTACAATAGGATGGGTAGGCAGGATCCTAGAGCCAATAGTTGGATTGAAATGTTGATTATTTCCTTATTAAATTCCTTTGAGAATTTTGTTGAAAGAAAAATGCCCTCTTATGAGCTTCTTCCTCTAGTCTTTATTTTCTTTTATTTATCAGTTTGTGCATGCTTATGCAAATATCATATTTAATATTGTAAATTTGAACTACTTTAGTCCTTCTTAGGATAAAGAGTGGACAAGCCTGTTTATGTGCACATGCAGTTCATGCAACTATGATATATCTCCACATCTACTCATTATTTTGTGCAGCACTATGGCCTCTTCCCTTTGCTTATGTATACCTTTGCCATCAGATGACGACATTCCCTGCTGTTTCTCTTAGTTGGTCTAATCAAAGACTCATATATTAACCTGTTTACCAGTGGAAATATCAATCAAGATTATATATTTTAACCCAGTTGAAAGTTTTTGTCCAGTCCTTTTGTTCTTTAGACATGCAGATTTGTTAATTCTGTAAAGTTCCCTAGGATGAGATTGCCAATAAAATATAACATAAATAGAATCTCTTGTTATAATTTGCATGTAATAGTGCCTTTCAAACTCATGCATGAATGTTTTAAAATTATTTTTTTAAAAGATTTTCACACATCAGTTCACTCTTCATCGATTCAATGCAATTTAAAGTGGTGTACTAATCATTATCATAATAAATACAATGATTTCATTGTTCTAAAAAATTGTGTCTCATCTCCACCACATCCTCCTCAGTAGTTCTCTATGAATCACTTACCAATTTACTGTTTCTAGTTTTGGCTGACCATAATGCACCATTATGGAAATTTTCAAAGAATAAGGAATTTCAGAATGTCTTCTTCCACTCAGCAATGCACATTTATGGTTGATCTTTCATAGAAATGTTCTTTTCTGAATTGGGAGTTTATATAAAATGATTTCTGAATAATTTTCTGTGATGGGGTGAATTTTGTCTTTTATAACTATATACTTATTTAACTTGTTCAGTCATTCTTATTGTCCTTATTAGGAGTGTTTGGTGATTATTTATCAACCTAGGATAGATATTTCCATACAGGTTTTTATGCAGATATATCATTCAAAATAAATAGAATCTATAATAGTTATGAAATAATTCTGTGACAATTTTAGTTTCATTTTTAAACTATCTGTACAATTTTGAGTCCCTCCCAGTAGTGAATTAAGGTGTTGCCTTCATATTTTGGTGAGCATCTGGAGATATCAGGTTTAATGTTTTTCCAAAAAAATGTTGATTTTCATAGTTAGAATTATATTTATATCCTGATCCCTCATTGCTATTTTGATCTATGAGTCCTTGATTATAGCTGATTTCCAACACCTTGTCATATATTTATTTTTTTCAATTTATATTTTACTTATTTGGTAATTTTTAATACTTTTGTACATTGGATTTTGTTGAAAACAAGGTTCTTTTCTTACAATATATTCAGATGAAAGTTTCATCCCCTCATCTCCTCCCAGATCCTCCCCACCTCTTCACCCTTTTAACTTAATGTCTCTTCTCTTTTTCTCTTAAAAAAACAAAAAACAAATGAACAGAAAAGGAAGAAAAGAGCAACACACACACACACACACAGAGAGAGAGAGAGAGAGAGAGAGAGAGAGAGAGAGAGAGAGAGAGAGAGAGAGAGAGAGAGTAGAGAGAGAGAGAGAGAGAGAGAGTCAGAAATCATAATACCCAAACAAAAGACCAGAAAGGGAAAAGGGGGAAAAAGATGCCTAAACAAAGCAATATGAAATTAAAAAAAAAATTTTAAATACCTTTGAATGTATCTGTGTTGGTGATCTATCCCATGAGACTCTCTTGGAAAAACATTTTTCCTTTGTGAGCAATTGTAAACTGGAGATAGCTTCTGGCTGAGGGATGAGGGCGTGTGTCTTCTTCCTAATATCAGTGATAGGACCCCACCTGGGTGAACCAGTTTAGGCCTTGTGATGCTGCCACAGTCTCTGAGTTCACATGTATGTTAGCCTTGTGTCTGGAAGACATCGTTCCCTTGGTATCCACGCCCTATGGCTCTTACCATCATTCTACCTCCTCTTCCACAGAGTTCCATAGGCCCTGGGGGAATGGATTTGATAGAGACATTTTATTTAGGACTGAATGTTCCAAGGTTTCTTTCCTGAATTCTCTCTCTTTCCGGATTCTCTCTCTGAACATTGCCCAGTTTTGATCTCTGTGTTATTTACCAACTACATTAAGATGAAAACTTCTATGATGATGGCAAAGTAAGACATTTGTTTATGAGTATTGTAGAATGCCAGCAGGAGTCATTTTATTGCTAAGTTCCTCTAGGAGGACAATAGCATTTGGTTTTCCACTAGGTCTATGGCTTACCTAGTCTCAGATTCTTGGTTCCTTGGGCAGTGTGAGGCAAGAGTTCCATCTCATGGAGTGGGCCTTAAAGCCAATTAGATACCGTGTAGTTACTCTAACAGTGTCTGTGCCAGTATTCTACCAGTCTTAACATGCAGGCAGTTCATCATTGTAGAATTACAGATTTGTAGCAGGGTTGGTGGTTACTTTTCTATTCTGATAGAGTGCTGAGTACCTTCCAGTATGACAAGACTAGTAAGTAGGGGTGAAGGATTTATTGAGGCACCGGCTTGATATCTCTGTGTTTAGTGAGATATGTAAGCATAGTCTTAAGCAATAGGACATTACCATAATACCTTTAGAAATAACCTGAGTGGTTTGGGGAGATTCCATGGGACCATTTGACCAAGAAATCAATTAGATATAACTCATTCCTGGTACTGGAGTTTTAACATAGTGGCAAGAGTTGTCTACTTGGGGCTTGAAGATATATATATATATATATATATATATTTTAGTAGAGCTCTTTAGAACATCTCAAATGACACTTAATATTAGCTATTGTTCCCCATATGTCCTCTTTTACTACCTTCTTCCCTTCTCATCCCTGTTTAAATTTCTGGTTTTAATATTCCACTAATTCTTTCTAACTGTATATTCTATTGCCCCTTCCTTGCAAGATTTTCCCCTTAAAAGCTAACTTTCATATCCATATATAAAATAATGGGTACCATATTTGCCTTTTGGGGTCTAGGTTACCTCACTTGAGATCATTAAATTTAAATATATCACATTTTTCTTGGTCCATTTATCTGCTGGTGGGACATCTAGGTTGTTTCCAATTTCCTTCTATCATGCATAAAACAACAATAAACAAGGTAGATCAATTACATGTGAAGTAGATTACATAGTTCCTTGGGCATATGCCTGAGAGTAATATAGTTGGGGAGAAGAATTTATTCTGCTTACAATCCCACATTACAGTACATCCTCGATGGATGTCATGGCAGGAACTCAAGGAGCACAGTAAGCTGGAAGCAGGAAGTGAGACAGAACTACAGAGGAATGCTCCTTATGAGCTTATTTCTCATTCCTTACTTACCTGATTTTCTTATATTACCCACCAGCTCATGGGTGGCGCTGTGCACAGTGTACTGCCTCACCATATCAATCACCAAAGGAGACAATGCATTAGGGGCCTGTCTAAGGGTCACTCTAGTAAAGACATTTTTTTCTCAGCTGAGGTTCTCTCCTCTTGTGTCCTATAAACTAGCTAGGGTGCTATATAAACATTAAGAGTAACTTTGAGAGTATAAAATGTGTTTTTCTTTTTCTTTTGATGGATACTTCATCAAACTGATTGGCTCATTTGCAAGCAACAACACAGGAAACAAGACAAGAAACAACACTAATTCCTTTAATGTAGGAACAAGGCTGATTGGTTGGTGGAGCTGTCTGTGCTCTGTCATCATAGCGTTGTTGTTTCCCGTACAGAATCCTGTGCATATTTTGTTGGATAAAGACTGGCACATTTAAGCTCATCTGTATCCTTTTGAAATGTATTTCTTTCTACATTCAAATTTCAATTGTTTTTAGTAAATGAGGCAGCAATTAATTTTTGTGTATGAAATATCAAATATGCCAAGATTTTTTGTTTATTTTCCTTCTGTAGATTCTTTGCTGATTTCTACAAGTTCTATCTTTATGCATTTATTTTGTAGTCAGTACAGTGCCAAAGTTTTCATTCAATTTGAAAAGATGTTAGAAACAACTTATGCCTTTCCATTCATCCTGATATTCACAGTGAAGTTTCTAATTTTTGTCAGTAAAACTAAAATTAAGGAAGTTTTTGTAGATGGCCTTACTACTATTGGATGGCCCTGTGTTACTAGTTCATACAGAGCTTTCCACTTTGGTGTATACTATAGTTTTTTTAGCTGTCCTTTCATCACTGATACTTTTATGACTTGTTTTCTTTGGGTTTTGACACAGTAGGTTATTGAACTTTCCTTATAAGAACATACATACATATCATACATTACTTTTATTAATTGTTGACTGTGATTTGCAAGTGTTTTGAGCAAAAACATGGTAGCTACATTCGTTGGGAATATTTTTCTTAATCTTTTTATAATACTTAAATTAGTTGGGGTGCATAGTAAATGTACCATTGAATAAGTGAAAACTTATATCTTCTCTTTTTTTCCAGAAAAAAGTTATATTTACATAAGTCCTACATAAATTCTGGACAATTCACTAGAGAAATGTCTGGCATTAGAATTTTCTTAATTTAGTTTTTCTATTCACTGGCTCAGTTATTTTGGTGAAAAGGCCATTTTGTACCCTCTATTTCTCCTGATCTGAGTTTTGTAAATGGATTTCATCATGTACATTCTTAAGACTTTGGACACAGTGTTGTTTATGGTGCACCTTCATTATTGTTTCAATGCCTTGCATGGTCAATTAGAGTAATCTATCCCATGTCTTGGTTAGTCTTCAGGAATATTACCAGTTTATTGGTCTTTCAAGACAGGATTTACTTTTACTTGTTTCTCTTTTAGATTTTAGAATATTATTTAAAGTCCATTTAAATTTTCCAGTATTTTATTAAAATTTCTCTAGCAAAATAAAAGTTAAATTAAAAAATATTCCTCTCTTTATTCTAATAAATTATTTAAAGTCAACGAACTTTAAATCATTAACTTGCCAGGGAATAGAATTTGCTTATCCATTGTGTGCTCAACATTAGTCATAGCTTTCCAAAAATACGCACGACCCTAAAAGTTACATTCATCACTAGAGTGATTTTTAGGTTCTTGTGTGTAATTTTACACACACACACACACACACACACACACACACACACACACACGGAATCCAGAATCATTTACAATGCATGCATAAGCTCTGTGCTTAAGCTACTTTCCCCAGCCCTGAATGAGTTCCTTAAGCTCCAGAATTCCCCAGGGTAAATCTTCTAAAATACTATATGCCATTATTCTTTGACAAAAGAAAGAACATTTACAGAAGTAATTTGAGTTTGGTAGCTATTCCTACAGAATTTTAAATTAAGCTTTGACTTTTGAAATAGTGATCTATTGGAGTGAAAATTAAACACTAAACCAAAAGATAGGTGCACCTTTATCTGACTTCCGCTTCCCAAGGATAATACTTAGACAAAATATTAGCTACCGAATCCAGGATATTGAGTAATGTTAATATAGCATTTCAGAGAATACTTAGATCAGCATGGGTACCACACTTTAACCTTTTTATGGAAATAGCCACTCACCTCCCAACTAAGTGCCTCACTCCCGCTTGGGTAACAACTAATGTGCTTTCTGTTTCTCAAGTTTTCTCGCTTTAAGAAGGGCATAGCTTCACTCAGATGGGGAAATAGATTAGACAGTAGATATGGATGTAGAGAGGGAACTGGCTTAGGGAGAGTGTGGGAAGAGGAACAAGAGGAGGAGGGGATGACATGTGGGCAGAGTTGGGAGGGGAGGTGAGAAGGCTTGGAGAGAAAAGGGAAACTGAAGGTGTGGGCACCTCTGAGACAAGCTGGAGTCTGGCCAGCCACAGAGCAGGCTACAGGGAGGATATGGAGATGTCTCTAGTTGAGCCTCCTAGCAACAGGAGACATGGAGACTGAGGAGGGCACCTCCTAACCAGGCAGGATTTATATTGGTGGGAGTGGAACACCAATCCACCTACAAAAACTTCCACTCAAAAATTTCCCTGTCTACAAGCTGTACAGAGATAAAGATAGTAGACACTGAAGGAGTCTCCAACCAATGCCTGGCCCAGCCTCGGACCTACCCTATGGGAGAGAGGCAACCCATGACACCATTAAGGACACTCTGCTTTGTTCAGGCAGGAGCCGAGCATAACCATCCTCTGAGAGGCCCCACTCAGAAGCTGATTGAATTAGATGCTGAAACTCACAGCTCAGGAAGTCCTGTGGATGAGTGAGGGCTGCGGGAGGATGGAAGGACCCAAGGAGGACACGGATGCCACAAAAGCACCAGGGAGTCAAGTAATTTAGACCAAGCTAGACCCTTGGTGGTTTGTGGAGACTGGCACACCAACCAAGAAGCATGTATGGACTGGACCTGGTCCCCTACACATGTAAAGCTAATGGGCAGTTTGATCTTCCTGTCAGACCCCTAGCGAGTTGGGCTGGTGCTGTTCATGACATAGACTGTGTTACCTGCTTTTGATCACTTCCCCTACTTGGGGCACCTTGCCTGGCCTCAGTGGATGAGGATGAGCTTAGTCCTGACGTGACTTGATGTGCTGGGGTGGGGTGGGGTAGCTCCCTATTCTGAGGAGAAGGGTTAGGGGATAGAAGTAAGAGGGTAGGGAGGGCCCTGGAGGAGAGGAGGGAAAGGGCAACGATTGCGATGTAAAGTGAATATATGAATTAAAAATACATTTTAAAAAAGTAATAAATAAACAAATAAAATAAAAAATTACATATATTAAAAAGGTTGTTAATTTTGTTATATAACAAGAGAATGAAATTTGATTATGCAAAGCTATGCACTAAAATGTCCTTAGTAGCTTTATCCATAATAGCTTAACATTGAAAATTGCAACAAGCTCCAGACATGATGGCACTCACCTTTAATCCCAACACACAGGAGGCAGAGGCAGGCAAACCACTGTGAGTCCAAGGCCAGCCTGGTCTACAAAGCAAGTCCAGGACAGCCAAGGCTAACACAGAGAGACCCTGTCTCAAAAACAAAACAAAACAAAACAAAAACAAAAAAGAAAATTACAACAAGAAAAATTTATTTAATGATTAAGTAAACATTAACACTATGAGATACAGCTAAGAAACTAAAGCTAGTGACATATTGACTAAGCCCAGATGATTATATGATAGACAAACTTTTATTCAAGGATTCTAGGAGGTTTCTTTAAGCTAGTATAGTATGGGCACACAAGTTAGTATATAGTAGTGGAAAGCTTTTTTGTCTTTCAGTGATTTTCGAAAAGAGACAAATTATAGTAACCTTTTTTCTTTAACTCATGGAAAACTAATGTGTTAAAAAATGACTGTTACATTCAAGCTTGTCTTTTGTTGCTGTGATGAAACACTGAACCAAAGAAACTTTGAGAGGAAAAGATTTATTTCATCTTACATGTCACATCCCACAGAGACATGAGACCAGAGCCTAAGCAGGATCCCGGGGACAAAAACTGAAGGAGAGGCCCTTGAAGAACCCTGCTTGCTAGCTTGCCCAGAGGACACTCTTTATCTTCCTTTCTCACACCTCCTAGGACCACCTGTACAAAGGTGGCACAACCCACATTAACCAACAGTAAAACAACACACAGGCATGTGCACAGGCCACAGAGGCAATTCCTCATTGAGCTTCCCTATTCCAGGTGACTCTAGCTGGTTTAAATTGACCAAACCAAGCAATGCACTACTCATAATTTTATCAGCAGTATTTTTGGAGACCTCTTGAAATTAAAATATAAGTTCCAGGTATCTTGACATCAATAGCATTTTTGAGCAAATATGTTTCCATTTATGCACTTCATAATTATTCAGTAATTTTTGAGTAAGTAGTCAATCTTTTGTGAGCAGTTATATAATAAAACAAAGTTATATGAAAACAAATTAACCCAGATTCCATAAAAATATTTTAAATAATAGACAAATTCTACAAAATTGTGAGATACAAAGCCAGTCAAATCTAGTTTTTATAACAATACAAATGCTGGAAAAATACTAGGAAATGAATCAATTTGTAGTGCTGTCAATAATGAAAAATTTATAAATAAATTTCATGAAAGAATGGAAAATATTTACATATAGAAAAATCCAAAACATCGCTGAGATGGGAACACATCTCATATTCATAGGTTGAGAGGCATAACTTTGGTAAGATGTTCAAGGCTGTCTACAGATATGACACAATATCAGCAAAACTCCAGGAGTGCCTTATTAAACATGGGGAAATCCTATAGATATGCCCAAGGTATCTAAAGAAACTTTATATAACCAAAACATTCTGAAACAATAAAATTAGATATGTCACACTTTCTATAATTTTATAATTTATTACAAATCTAGTAAAAGCAATGTCAACAAGTATTGACATTCTTGATGTGAATGCTTAGACTGATTGAAAAGAACATAACACAAATACCTTACTTTTTTATGACAGTTCAGTTCTAAAATGCTATTTCAACAAATAAGTTTGGGAAAACTGAATATTCATATAAGAAAACATTACACTGGAATTTTAAAATGTGCTAAAGCAAATTACTTATACTAATCATTACTGTAACCAATTATCTAAGAAGGATAACCTGAAGAGAGGGGAGATTCGTTTTGGTTTACAGACTAAGTGTGCTGTAAATATAGCACTCTTGTATGAAATTCTCAGAATATAAAATATTTAAATAAAAAAATCGGACACAGTCCATCACAGTTGGGAAGGCATGGGGGCAGAAACCTGAGACAGCTGGTTATACAGTGTCCATAGTCTGGAAATAGAGTGGACAGGAAGGAACCTCAAAGCCCTTTCCCCGCTATTCTCTCTCTCAAATGAGGCTCCAACTGCCAAGGGCATCACAGTCTTCCAACATAGAGATCAGATGGGAACTGAGATTCCAAACACAGCTTATATTCAAGCTGTAACAGGGACCTAACATTGTTGTGATAGAAGATTGGAGAGTTAAGACAGGTATATTGTAAATCAGCATATGGGAAGACAAAGGGGACAAAATAAGCTTGTTCCAGCCAGCTTGGAGAAAAATATGGGGAGCTCTTCTTCACCTGGGCTCAGCTAATGAACAGAGCATTTGAAACAAAAGCCTAAACCAAACAGTGAGAAAGACAGGTTCTATCTAAATGCTCTAAAATTGTTCATACCCATGTAGGCCCAGTGGTTTTCAGGGTTCCCTCCCTCAGCTTACCAGCCCACTCTACCCTTCAGAGTGCTTTCTATTTATTAATAAACTGTCTACATTTCTACTTATAACTATACATACTAGGTATAGATCAACAATGGACCCCATAATACTCTAGTAAGTGGCCCCAGGTTTCAGATCCTTAGTAAGTCCTATATAATAATAAAGTCCTAGAAGAAGATGTAGGAAAAAGTCAAAGTTAGCTATGACACCAGTAGTCAGACAACAATATAAGCAATAGGTGAGCTGTACTGAATTCAAATTTAAAATGGCTGTTGTTAGGTAAGACAGTCAAAGAATCAAGGAGGAAGAAGAGTATGATATGGTGAAATGAATTAAATATTTTAAAATTATATATGTATATATATATTGTAGGCAACTAATATATAAAGTATCTAAGTAATATATAATTTAACAAAACCCCTCCTAATTCAATAACAATAAAACAAGTATTCTAAAGGGGTGTTTCTTCAAGGAAATTTGGATATGGTAAGCAATACAAAAGGTGATAATTCTCATGGAAAATGGAATCCAAACCACAAAATACTTAGCTTGGCAAGTAGGAAATCAGTGTCAAAAAGCCAAGGGTGTGGAGTAATTTAATTCCTATGCACTATCATGGAAAAGAAAGACAGTACACTTCTGTTGAACAACTGTGGGATGCCTCAAAATATGAAAGGTAGAATCGTCCCACTGTCCACTAATTGATGTGTGCCTAAAGAACTGGCTGCAAGGTCAGTATTGCTTGCCTACCGACTTCAACTAATATAGTTCTCTTTCTCATTACAAAAGCAGACACTTCTTCAGTAAACACGTAGTACTTATCTCTTCCCCAAGCATCTTGCTGGTAGCAAATGCATAATTTTCACAAGTCTGTCAAGTTGATATGGTTATTACCACCATTTCAAAGATAAGAAGATGTAATCAGTTGCCTAGGGCTACGCAGCTGTTAAATTATGAAAAACACAATTGAAAGTAGTAGAATTGAATGCAGAGTGCACACTTAAGAAGGACTTGCTATTTGGAGCAACAGAATTGGGACTGGGTTTTAAAATATAATCTCTGTTGTGATAAGAGGGTGTTTTCTGGTTGTTCTGTGGTGAAGGACCCTTGTGATTGTTCAGCTTTCTGCTGGGAATGAACTCCTTCAGTACAAACAGCAAGAAGTGTTGTCAACTGCTTGAAATCTGCTGGACTCACAGAAAAAAAAAAATCTTTTTTCTTTGCAGAATGTGCACTGGGCTTTCTCAGTTTGTTTTCTGCCTATTTTCCACCTGAATGGAAATTTCTGGCTTCATTTGCTTTTTTCCATTTTCACTTTATTCAGTATTCCTAGCACCCATGGACTGCAAAGAATTTGGTTACAGGACATGACTGGTTTTGTTTTGTCTGTCTGTCTGTTTGTTTGTTTTGTGATAACTCTGTATAGGCACCTCACTGTCTGCTGAGTGCCTGTCTGATTTAGTGTTCCTGGGCTCACTAGAGCATTAACCTCAGATGTCCTAATCAGGTGTGGTCACTACCGCTGTTTCCGGTTTTGGGTTTTTTAAAAATATTTTTTAATAATTTATTCATATTACATCTCAATTCTTATCCCATCCCTTGTATCCTCTCATTCCTCCCTCCCTCCCATTTTCCTCTTACTCCCTTCCCCTATGACTGTGACTGAGGGGGACTTTTTTAAAGATAGCTGATAATATTTTTCTCATTTGGAATGCCCAAACTGACACTTTCTGATTAGACTCAACAACTACAGTTGTTTTTCTGTATTTCAAGTTTTCCTCTGCTCTTAATGATTGCTGCTCTATTTTTTATTTTAGCAGCCCAGCATATGTTGATTAGGACAAAAAAATTGGATGAGGAAAGACTTAACATGAAAGGCATCGTTACTGTGATATTTATATAACAGGAAAATAACTCCCAAATGAGGGCAGAGAAACCCTAGCTAAGAATATACTAAATATGTTGAATCATAATACTAATAGTTTCTGTTTTTTTAAAAAATACTTTGCATCTCAAAACTTTTAATGCAGCATACCTCAGAAAGTAACTGTATAGCCAACCTAGTCCACACGGACAAACCATTTTGATTTGTTGAAAATCACATCTCCAGATAGACTTCAGAGGGCAGGTTTCAAGTGCTGTTGTCACTCTGGGTGGTCCTTTGAGACGTTCGGAGACAGAGGCTGTGGACCAGTGTTCCTTTATGGGTTATCCCACAGATACTACTTATCCCTCTAGGTGCTCCCTCAAGATTTTCTGAATTTTTCTGAATTTCTTTCTGATTAAAAAAAAAAAAAAACAAAACTTTGTTTTAAAAAGTTCTATTATCTTTGCTTACTGTGAAGTGTTTTCCAGCGGGTAGAAACGTAATCTGGGACCTGATGTACGATTAGGGGTGAATAGTTTCCTTTGGAGCAGGTGACTCCAAATTCAAATTGCTGATTGGACATACTTCAAATTCACACAACAGAGAAACTGGAGCTGTATGCGCAGGATCTCCAAAGAACCCTTGTTCAATTTCCAAAAACGACACGGTGATCCCTTACTGATACCCTCCTCTGTTGTCTGAGTACAACAGGAATGCAAGCATGTGTGCAGACAAGGTATTCATACCTATAAAATAAAAATGAAAGAGTGTAAACAAGAAACACTGGATGATCCAAGATTGTGGATGATGAGCAGGCAGGTCTGTTAGACTCTCCAAGAAACAAACTAGAGAAAGCTGGATGGTGGATACTAGAAGTGGGTGATTGTTTAAAGTATCTACTTTAATAGAGAAGCAAAAGAGGAAACCATGTAGGTCAAAGGAGGAGAAATACAGTCCTCTAAGGGGGATTGCTGCAGTGTGGAGTGTTCCCACGCTCAGTGAAAGCTAGTAATGAGAGCCATATTTATTTATTTATTTATTTATCCTTGTATTTTATTGACCAGCTGAGAAGACTTGAATTAGAGTCTAGTTTATAGTGTCTAAATTTTAAATTTTTATTTATTTATTCACTTTATATCCTGAATGCAGCCCCCTCCCTCCATGTGTCAGCCCATGAGACCTGGGGGCTTATTTAACTAATCTGGTTGCATTTTTTTCCATCCGTTCATTCTAGTGATTATGAATTGGCAGGTAATACAGATAAAAATTAGAAAATACATGACTTACATGGCATCATAGATCTAATGGACCTAACAGACATTTATCAAACATGGAATCTATGTCCCAATATCATATTTTACTGTCTCTGAAACAAATTATATGATAGGACACAAAACAAGTCTTTAAAAATATAGAAAATATAGAAAATACCACCATATTCTATTCTATCTGGAACATGCAATTAAGTGGAAACTGACAGCAAGAGAGATGGAAAAGCATATACAGTCCTGTATAAGATGAATAGCATGCTTGCATAATGATGTGTTAATTGAGGTTCTCTAGATAAACAAAACTGGTGAAGTAAATATACATGTGTGTGTGTGTGTGTGTGTGTGTGTGTGAGAGAGAGAGAGAGAGAGAGAGAGAGAGAGAGAGAGAGAGAGAGAGAGATTAAAGTGGCTTACAACCTGTAGTGTAGCTATTCCAACAATGGTTACCTCACAAGAGAAAGTCCAAGAATCTAGTAATTTTTTAGTTCATGAAGTCAGATATCTCATATAGTCTTTAGTATCTATTGGAATCCCAAAGAAGTAGGCTCTAATACCAGTGAAGGAAGGAACTTGCCAACAGGAAAGAGGACAAAGAGCCAAAAAGCAAGTATTTCTTTCTTCAATGTCCAATATATAGGTTGTCACCAAAACGTGTGGTCCAGACTTAAAGGTACCTTGCCACATCAAAAGATCTGTATTTAGGATGGTTTCCTCAAATGATCCAATCAAGAAAAATTACCAATGGGTATACCTAGCCCCTTGAGTTTTTGTTAATTCTAGATGCAGTCAAGTTGACAACAAGAATAGCCAGTAAAGATTAACAAGCCACTGGAGAGATGGAAAGGAATATGATCATTGTAAATTAAGTAAGAATATTGGCATATCATATAAAAACATGGGTACAGTAATTTCAACATTAAAATGAAAGTTGATATCTGCAACTAACAATATTAAAAACGAATCAAAGAGATAGCATGTCATATCATGGATCCTATCTCTGTAATAAAAACCAAAGCCAAAAGCAACTTGAGTGGGAAAGGGTTTATTTGGATCGCATATCCTGGGTCACAATAGATTGAGGGAGACCAAGAAAGAATTCCAACAGGGCATAAACCAAGAGGCAGAAACTGAAACAGGGACCATGGGGGAGTACTGGTTTGCTCCTCTTTGCTTTCTCTGTCTGCTTTTCCATACCACCCTTGACTCCTGCTTCAGTGTGATGTCATCTCCAGTGTGCTGTGGGGCTTCTACCAAAGAAGACTACTTGCATGTGAATTTAAGCCAATAGGAAGTCTTCATTTGCCAGTGAATGACCATACTGGGTGTTTGGGATTCCACTGTAGCACTTAACCTTTCTAATGGTGAGCTTTTAAGCATAAAATCCATGTTCTGGGTTGATATACTTCATTTAACAAGAACATTTAGACAGAAGCAAAAAAGCAGGGTCAGTACAGATAGAGACTTTCCTAGAAATATGGTCTTTCATAGGCTTTTTTAGTTTTGGCAGAAGGTGATGTCTATGGGCTGCATTTTACAGCCTGAATGGTACTTCCATCATGAAGTCAGTTATACTAAGGCTTGGGCTCTGTTACAAATGTGCTGAGCCCTTCCATGCAATCATTAACCAAAAAACGCCCCCACAGATTTGCTACAGGCAATATAATATAGTTTCTCAATTACATACAGTTCTCCTTTGTAGATAATCTTGCTTGTGTCAGTTTGACAAAGGAAACAAGCCAACAAACAAAACTAGTTGTCATACATCATGTAACCTAGTGATGGAGCTTAAGGCCAGGAAAAAAACAAACAAGAAAAAGCCAAATCTGAAATAATTAGATAAAAAGCAATAACTGATATATGCAGAAAATTAATGAAGTAATAATAAATAAAAAGTTACAAAACTAATCAGCTAAACCAATTTAATTCTTTATAAACATAAACAATATAGACAAGTCCTTAGCAAGGGGAAGAGAGAGGAGATTCAAATTATCAAAAAATTAAAGATGAAACACAGGTGTCAATGAAATCAAGAAAAGATCTAACCAATGGGCAGAACATTCTCCACAGTTGAGTGGAGAGTGGGGTCTGACTTTCACACGAACTCTGGTGCCCCATATTTGACCACGTCCCCTGGATGGGGAGACCTGGTGGCACTCAGAGGAAGGATAGCAGGCTACCAAGAAGAGACTTGATGCACTATGAGCATATAAAGGGGGAGGATGTCACCATCAGTCACAGTCATAGGGGAGGGGAGTAAGGGGAAAATGGGAGGGAGGGAGGAATGGGGGGATACAAGGGATGGGATAACCATTGAGATGTAATATGAATAAATTAATAAAGTATTTTTAAAAAGTAAAAAAAATAAATATGACACATCGTAATGACATATTATAGTAAATTAGAAAGCCTACTATGTAGATACATATCTAGATGTATATGATTGTCTAGGTTAAGTTAGCATGATGTAAATAATTTAAACATATATGTAATAAGCAGTGAGATTCACACTAGATAGTATTGTAGAAAGCTTCTGATCCCAATTGGTCCAGCATTTCAGACTGTCATACACAGGACTCCTATTAAGCCTGGAATTTTGCAACATTTGGAAAATGAACTACAAATGCTATTCCTGGCTTACTTAACCATTTTTCCCATTTTGGGGGTACCCTAAAAGGTATTATTCACACTAAATCAGCCTGAAGAAATATTAGGAAAATGATGTCCCATTTCCTCTATGGGGTGGATAGGTCTCTGTTTACTCTCTTGGTCTACAGATGCTTATTTTCATTGGGAGTTGGTTATAAGTATTATTGGTCTTTTCCAGAGAGGAAACTAGTTTTGATTCAAGGACATTTCTTTTTTCATTTATTTTTCTTTTGTAGGTAAGGAGATAGGAGCTGAAAAGAAAGAAAGGGGCATATTGGAAATATAGAGGAAGAATAAAACAAAAGGTAGATTATTGAATCTACTCCTCATTTCAGGGCTTTGTTATTCACAAATAAGAGTATTTTTAAAATCAGTGGTATTGAATTTTGTATATTGATGCAAATCATGGTCACGTAAAAAACCAAATCTAATTTTATCACAAGAGTATATATTCTAGGTCTAATAGATAAATATGATTTTATAGATATATAAGGTAAAATAGTTAAATAAGGTCTTCAAAAGCCTCAGAGACCTACAGAATATGGCATTTAAAGATGTCTTTATTATTCTAAAGGTTCTTTGAAAACAAGACAAGTTAACTCCTGGCAACACCCAACCTGCCTCAAAGAAGATTATAAGCATCAAAGAACCTCCTTAGGGCATGGGCTTCAAATTTGGCAAAACAGCCACTGGGCAAAATGGCCTCATTTCTGCCACAGACAGAATTCTGCCTTTAAATAGACAAGTTTAGATGCAGGCAGAGTTGAAGGCCGAACTCTGCCAAGACAGGGTAAGCAAGTCCTCAATAATTCCAGTCTCACAAATATGTCTGTCAGATATATTGGGCCAGAAGGCTGAAAATGGTTGTCCAATGTTATAGAGTGTGTTGGCTGACTGTTCAGGCAGTAAACTATCTCGGTCATATTTTCATTTTGGAAGCTGCTAACCTGTACTTCTGTTTCACTCAGGTATTTAAGTTTTATTCCTTCTCAACTCTGATGGGGTTGAAGACCAGACAGTTTAGTCTTTCAATTAAGCTTAGTAGGTTAGGGGGTTAAGATATTTTTAGATCAAGATAGGTGTTGTAAGTTAATAGAGACAAGATATGATAGATATTGATCTTCATTCAGAAATGTAGACCCAATAAGATAGGAAAGATGTTTACTTCAAGTTTTCCAAATACAAATAGCTAAATCACTATGAATGTAACATTTATATAATTCCTGATTGTCTCATGGTTCTTCCTGCTGTATGTAGTTTATTTTAGTCATGTGTAATAATATAAAGGTATATGTTAAAATAGAAACATAATAAATAAAAAAAATCTCTCCCAAATAAAAATGAATTCCAGTTCTAGATCTGATCACCTTTGAAGTCTAACCATCTTTTCGGAGAACTGATATCAATTTTTTAGCATATTCCATAAAACATAAAAGGGACACCACAGAACCATTTTTATAAAGCTAGTGTTGTCTTTATATAAAGCCGGGTGAAGACACCAGTGTAAAAGAAAAATGTGAGTCAATGTGTCTGGGGAGCTAGGTTGCCAAAACTGAAAAATGCTTGCAAATAGAATTTAGACTAAGTTAAAAAGAGAAGAAGAAGAAGAAGAAGAAGAAGAAGGAGGAGGAGGAGGAGGAGGAGGAGGAGGAGGAGAAGAAGAAGAAGAAGAAGAAGAAGAAGAAGAAGAAGAAGAAGAAGAAGAAGAAGAAGAAGAAGAAGAAGATCATGATGAAGTTGGCTGCATTCCAGAGTTTTGAGCCTGTCAGATAAAACCAACCAATTTGGCACATATATGCACATATGGCTGCAAATCACAGGATAATTTCAGTAGACACAGCAAAGGCATTTTGATCAAATCCTACACTCATTCATGATAAAAAAGCCTTGGAGAAACTAAGAAACATATCATGGCAACAAATGCTATATGCAAAAAAACTTGTTGCCAGCATTTACTGAGTGTGGGAAATATCAAAGCATTTTTACTATAATACAATTTGAAGCATGTGCTAGCCTAATAGTGACAAGGCAAGGAATATAGATACAAATTAGAAAGAAAGAAGTACCCTTGTTTGTGGAGGATATGATTATACATATACAAAACTGTAAAAGGTTAGCAGAAAACTCTTAGATCTCATAAACACCTTTGCAAAGTTTTCACACACACATACAGAGTTAATGTAGCAAAATTAGCATGTTGTTGGAGAAGTCCAGGGCTTCTTTCCCCTTTCCTACAGAGAGCAGTGTTAAAGAGAAGGCACAGTTTGTTGCTCTTAATGATTTTCATTTAAATATAATGTTTGTTGAGATTTCTTTCAGTAGTGGAACTAAAACTGTCAGGTACATCAATGAACAGAGCACACTGGCTTGAGAGTTTTCAGCCTTGCATGCAGTGGGTTCTGCAAGTATTTATTCAGTGCCTAGTTCAGGGAGCTGAGGCAAAAATGCCTCTGCAAAGTTACATGCATTTCCCAACACTATTGTCCTGAGGAAGAGGTCAGTTTGTCCTTCTCTGCCTTCCTCTTCCCTCCCATCAACTTGTCCTTGTACAGTAGGTGTTTGTGTTGCTGCAGAAATCGGAGTCATAATTAATGAGGAATGGAAAAATGGGACCTTTTTACTCCTATTATTACAAACAACTAGAACTCGCTCCATACAAACCTTCAAAAAGAAGAAATCAGATGGATGGAGAATATAAAGATTCCATAACCTTGGCCTTGTATTTTTTATGTTACTTAGGAGAGAACACAGCCTTCCTTGTCCTTTAGACAGCTGCTGTCCTCTTTCCTGAGGCCACCTTTTAGACTCAGTACATTCCAGTAAAGTGGTTTCCTTTGAAATTGTTATTACCCAGCACACACACTCCTAATGAGCAATTATTTTCCAGCATATCTGTATCTCACTATTTCTTTGCTTATTTTAATTAAATTGTTTCTCCCTTCCCTTTTCTTCATCCAAACCCTTTCAAATACCCCTTGTGGAAATCCTTCAAATTCATAGCCTCTTTTTACATTAGTTGGTATTAAATGCACACACACACACACAATGTGATATATATTCCTAAATATAACCTTCTGAGTCCATTGAACGTAGTTGTATATGGTTTTACGGCTAACTATTTGTGCTCTTCACTAGAAAGGACAACCTCTCCCACTCCCAGTTTTACTCAGTTGCCTGTAGTTTGTGTGGAATTGAAGACTCATAGTCTTTTCCTCCAATGCAGTTTGTTGCACTCATTGGTGCCATCCTTATTCAGCTTATGTTGGGCTGTCATGTTGGTGTGACTTTTGGGTATAGCTACTTACATAAAGAAACTAAAGTTTCCGGTTACTGTGGTGATTTATGGGGCTCATGATAGATTCCAGATAGCTCGGGAATGATGCAGAGAGACAAGATAGAGACTTAATATTGACAACGAAATTTTTGTGATGTTTTTGTACAGAGATGTCAGTATTTTTTGTTTTTATTTGTGTGACCCCTTCCTGCATACTCCTGTGCTTTCTTTTACTTTTCTGTGGCACACATTCCTTTAACCTCTGGTTAATCCTCTCCTCCCCATACTCCAAAAGCATACTCTTTCCCTTCTTATGGCCCTCTTTTTCCACTTTTATCTTGAAAAGAAATCCACAATACACACAGAGATACACACACACACACGCAAACACACCCGCACACACACACACACACACACACAAATATACGCAAACATAGATGGAACTCCTAATGTTTCCTCACCAAAATCTAGAGTCTCACAAATGGGAGGAAATATTTGGTGTTTATTGTCTAACTCTGGCTTATTTCAAATCAATCCACTTTGCTAAGAGTGTCATAATTTTCTTTTTCTTTTTTTTTAATTTCATTTTTTTTGTGCCAAACTACAACTCGATCAGATATATGTGCCTATTAATGCAGTGTCATTGATGTGTTTGCTGCCTATTTAGATATTTTTGGTAGTAAGATAAAGATGCATTTTGTTTGGAGAGATTTGTAATGATACTGATCTCTGAGCCTGAAGCCCACAGCATGACCATGTTAAAGTTCCTGAAGGTATCCCACCCTTGGACAACTATGAACCAGAAGAAATGGAGGCTGCTTCAAAATGCCCCCGATAAAGTAGTGGACTAAACTAGCCAGAAGGAAAATGAAGGGACAAGATAAGTGATGATGCCAGGACAGATCTGCTCAGTAATTTCTATTAAGCATGCCACAAGATGATTTCCAAATATTTATTAATTTTTTGGAATCTGATAAGATCTATGCATCTTTCACAATTTAATAGTTGCGGTTTTTTGTTTTTGTTTTTTGTTTTTTTTGGAGATAAGATTTCTCTGTGTAGCCTTGGCTGTGCTGGAACTCACTCTGTAGATCAGGCTAGCATCAAACTCATAAAGATCTTCCTGCCGCTGCCTCCCCAGTGCTGGTACTAAAGATATGTGCCACCAAGCCTGGATTTAAAAATTAGTTTAACATTTTTACAATGAATGTATATCTGACATTTCATGTGCATAATAAAGTATTTCTGAAGATTATATATAGTTACTGAGTGAAAGAATCAATACAGTTTCGTTTGCTTAGCTGTACAAATTAACTACCTTTTCCATCTTATTAAAAACCAATGTATTTGACACATACTTGTTGAAGTATTTGGAATTTGTGCACTTTCACAGATACCACTCTTTTCCAGAACTGACAACGAAGGCTTCCTGTGCAGACTGGAGCTGTAAGCTATGTGGTCACAATTACACTTCACAATGTCTATACCATGCACTGTATCATGGTATCACAATCTTTACACTATGCTTAGAACAACAGAAAATTAGAATTCTAAATAACATCTATATGTCTCACACAGGAGACCAGAATAGCAATATAATAAGGTGAAAGCAGAATAAGCATTCTGAAATGTTTACTTCCTAGTTCTCTGTTGAACAAACACTTTTGTGATAACACGCATAAACAAATATTGAGAATCCATATTTGGCAGCTGCAGTTGTAATGTGGGTGTGATAGTGTTTGGTGTTGTTTTACATATCTTGACAGTTCAATATGCTTGAGATAATCTTATACAGAATTCACAAAAATAATGAAAATGTTGATTTCTATCTTTTCTAAGAACTTACTTAAATCTACTACAGAAATCACAAATGACGCATTTTAGGCTATAGTTTCATTGTAATGTTTTGTAGGTAAATACATGTATAGCTACCGTGTGACTGAATCAAGTTATCATCTGTGTGAGATCTTCAATTTTTACATATTTTAATAACACACATCAGTTATTTGCCTACTGTGTAGCTATCTCATTGTATAAGATGTGTGTTTCAAATCTGGACATGGGGGCCATAAGCTTGAAATCCTCCAGTATGGAAACTGAGTTAGGAGAATCTTGAGTTTCTGGATCAGCATATACTACATAACAATACATCAATTCTCTGAAAAGAAAAAAGAAAGACATTGATCAAAATTAATCTACACTCTTTTCACAAAAGGTTATGTTTCTCTCCCATTTCCAGTAGTTATATAGTCATGTAGAGCTGGGCTCCAATGTCCTTTTCCTGTTCAATGCTTGCATCTGTGAATATATTTCCCATAACTGAAGAAAGACTGGGATACGCTTAATAAGATGATCTGCTTTAAATGTTTCAGGGTCATATTAAACATCTGATTACATTTTATATGACAATGTAAGCTCTTGTTTTCTGTTGTGTAACCTATGGGGATTCTGTGGAAGGTGACAGAAAACCTTCCTGGATGCTCTTTGGAAGTTTAGGATCCCCCAAGCTACTGCCTATTGGCATCATACTCAGTCCACCAAACTATGGTTGCTTCCCAAGATTGTTAGCTATAAGCGACTGCTGGAGGCCCTGACTTACAGCCTGAGAGACTTTGGTTTGAGTGCTAAGCAAGTGAAATTTACTTCTCAAAGGCCTTGCTTATGTATTTCTTTCTTATTAAGTATATGAAAAGGAAGTTTAAAGGAGTTTCGGAGCTGTTAAACACAGAAGGGCTGTTGCATCCTTTCAACATTGCTTTTTCTGTTACTTCATACAGCAGTGAAGCACACTGCAAGAATTTGAATTTTAAATGTTTATCATCATTGATCCCTGGAGAAAATATACAGAGGTTTATACAATGGCATCAGTGTTAACCATACAGAAAGAAATACCCCTTTGGCCTTATTTTGTATGTCTAAAAAGATTTGTGTTAAAGGATTATCACTCCCTTCTCATAACTAAAGATTTCTCATTGACTTTTATTTTTGAAATCACATTTTATACAGCATTTCTCCCTTCCCTTTCCTCCCTCCAAACCCTAATCCTTCAAATTAATGAAGAAAATATACAACGCTATTTTACTAAATCAGCAGATGTGCTAATTATCTATAAACATTTGTCATAACTAAGATTCAGGAAATATTCCAGAAAAGCGAGAAGAAATATTATAAAAGCAGGAGGATCATGGGGTTTGCTCTGAGATTGTATCTCTTAGTAACATTCGAAGTTATATACATAAATTCTTTCATTGAGTTTTTAAAACAAATTTTATTTAAAGTATATTAATTAGCATACAAAAAATTTGAACATATGAGAACTGGGTACGTGTGTGTGTGCACGCACACACAGGCACACATGCACACTTCAACATGGCAACAGTTTGATGATGTTTTTATAGCAGCAGAACAAAGAAAGCAACAAATCCAGGCTCTTTTCAAATACATCAGAAGATATAATAGGTAGATGAGTTATAGCAAAACATAAAAATTTCGGCTACAGGCCTCAGATGCTATCTGAGGACACTCAGCCTTTTGGTTGGCAGAAACTATTAGCGTATCAATGCATTCCCAATAGACACCAAGTGCCATGTATATGACACACAGAGGTGGGCAAAGAAAGTCTATTAAAGAGAATAGAGAAAGCTCAAAGTGAATTGTAAGCAAACTGTGGTTGCATAAATAAAATAAAACACTGTGTTGAATGTAAGACTTCAATGAAACAAATCAAATCAATAAAATTTGTTACTGAGAAAATGTCCAATTATCATTTAGAAAATGCCATTCTATTGATTTATTAAGTACATTTACAGAAAGTATTTCAAATGTATGAAGAATGTTGTACCTCTGTCATTGTATTCACTGATATTATGCTGTTGCCTCACTCCACAGTGAGTTAAAGATGAAAGCAATGTGGGATGGGAACCTGTTGCTATACAATATCCTGGACACAGACTGACTGCCACATTCTGTTTAAAATTGGTTTTGGTAATCTTATTGATGCTAAAAATGTTTGATGAACCCTCTGTAATGATAAGATAGTTCCCTGGGCTTTATGACATATCTGGGACCAAGAAGAAGCTGGCCTCCTCTAGGCAGCACTTATTGTTGAGAGGCAAAGAAGAATCACACACAGAAAGGACGAATTTTTATTAGTATGTGAGTAGACAGTATAAACTCAGGATAAGATGGAGAGGAAACTAAAGAACATGATTCATGACAAGCAAACAAATTAAGGAAAGACAGGGGTATGGGGAGATCTGTTTGAAATAAGTTATGGCAGTAATATGATTGCTGAGATATATTAGAAGGAGAATGATGTTGTCCATGCAGACATTAGGGCAGCATGCTAGTTGGGGTTCTTCTAAGCAGTGTTCAGTCTAATGAAAATTCTGGTTTAATCTTTATGGGAAGTGTGACTTTGTTTGTGTGTAGGGTATCTGTGTATGTATTTCAGTTCAAGATAAAACATGTTAAAATGAATTTCTGACATTTAGGATTTATTTAGTAATCCAACCCATTTAATTACAGCACAATTTCATTCTCCATTTGCTGTAATTGTAAATACTATGTGTATAGATCACTATTTATATAATATTACTTGCATGTAGGTTTTCAGGGATGAACACTTGATATTAGATAAGCAATTGGTGTGCTCTTCTCCAGGGAATACTATTTCTCCTCCTTTCAGCATTTCTTAGTTGCCTGTAGGACCCTAATGGGTGATAATACGGAGTGAACAGCTTATATTTAGGAATATGTATATTCCTAAATGCATAAGTAGATAAACAAATTAGAAATATAGATAGATGATAGATAATATATAATAGATAGATAAATGTGTGTATGTGTGTTTTAATGTAACAAAAATTGATGAAAGATGAGGGAAGGAATGTGAATCACAGCATAGAGGGGTGTATGAGATGGTTTGGAGGGATTAAAGGCAAGATAAAAATGATATAATAGCAAACATAAAAAAACCATGTATATATATGCTTAGTAATGTCCTCTCATTTTTCATATACTCATATAAATATTTTCACTTACTTTGATAAAATAAATATGAGACCTCAATTATATTGCACTGCAATCACATATTCTTTAAGCAATAGCACTTCATAGGACAAAATTTCTTAGAATTCAATTTATTTCTGAATAACCTACTATTTTCGCTAAATAGTATATTTTTCAATTGTAAAACTGAATTTACACAATAGATTGTAAATTTACAAATTGAGCATGTAACAATAGAAAATAAAATTAAAGACTGAATTATTGAAGAAATGATATTGGAATTTAATCAAATGCTTTGAGGTTACTTACATAGTTATGTGAGTTAGTTAGCAACATATCCCAGCTGAGTCAAAAAAAAGGCATAATTTTTGTAAACAGAAGGACCTCTGGTTTGTGGACAACTTGAGCTATGAAGCAAATCTTTTACTTCTTTCTTCCCCACCTCTTTTATTAAACATAAATTATCTCTGTATATAATATAATCTGAATGTGGTTTCCTCTCCCCTCTGTTCTACCCAACCCTCTCCACATTCTCTCCCACCCATCTACCCCCTTTCTGTCTCTCCTCGGAAAAGAGGAGGCTTGTAGGAGACAGGAACAAAACATAACAAGAGAATATAATACTACAAGACTAAAACTACTGTACTAAAATGGAATAAAACAAAGCTACAGTAAGAGTCTGAATAGAAGGCACAAGAACAGAGAGGACAGAGATCAACTCCATTACACATGCAAGAGCCCCTTAAAAGTACTAATCATAAAGCTATAATATATATGCAGAGAACCAGGCGCCGACCCCTGTTGGCAATGTGCTTGCTGCTTGCGTTTTTGTGTATTCATAAGAACATTAATCTGTTGATTTATGCCTTTTCTGCATCTAATGAGATGATCCTGTGGATTGTTTTTCAGATTGTTTATATGGTAGATAATATTAATTGGTTTTAATATATCAAACAATTTCTGAATTCCAGGATTAAGCCTACTTGATCATGGTGAAGGATGCTTGTGATATGTTCTTGTATTTTTAGTTTGTGAGTATTTTTGTGTCTATGCTCATAAGAGAAATTGTTCTGTAATTCTCTTTCTTATATGGGCCTCTTTGGTTTGGGTATTAGGACAACTGTGGCCTTATAAAATAAATTGGGCAATGTTCCTTTGGCTTCTATTTTGTGGAGTATTGGGGTTAACTATTCTTTGAAAATCTGATAGACTTTCTGCTTCTATTTCACCAGGGGTTATGGGTCTGTTTAAACTGCTTTTTTGATCTTGACTTTACTTTGGTAGGCTGTGTCTATTGCAAAAATTATTCATTTCTCTTAAGTTTTCCAATTTGATGAAGTACACTTTTGTTTGTTTGTTTGTTTACAACAGGATTGTAGCCTCTTCCCTCATCTCCTCCCAGTCCTACCCTCCATCTTTCCTTTTCCCCCTCCTGCCTCCCCTATTCCTCAGAAAATGGGAGTGGGAGTCACCCTATCCATGCCCTTTAGCTCATCAAGTTGCATCAGGACTGAGCATGCCCTCTTCCCCTGTGATCTGGCAAGGCAGTCACACCAAGGGGAAGTGATTACAAAGCAGGCAACAGAGTCCATTTCAGACAAAGCATCAGCTCTCCTTACTAGAGGACCCACGTGAAGCCTGAGCTGCCCATCTGCTACATCTATGTAGGGGCATAGGCGCAGTTCATGCATGGTCCTTCATTGGTGCTTCATTCTCCATAAGTCCTATAAGTTTTAAATATATTTTATTAATTTATTCATATTACATCTCAATTCTTATCCCATCCCTTGTATCCTCCCATTCCTCCCTCCCTCCCATTTTCCCCTTACTCCATTCGCCTATGACTGTGACTGAGGGGGACCTCTTCCCCCTGCATATGCTCATAGGGTATCAAGTCTCTTCTTGGTAGCCTGCTATCCTTCCTCTCAGTGCCACCAGGCCTCCTTATCCAGGGGACATGGTCAAATATGGGGCATCAGAGTTTGTGTGAAAGTCAGACCCCACTCTCCAATCAACTGTGAAGAACTTATATCTGGACACTAGGCCAAGGAGCATGTCCCATGAATGTTTTCACTTATCAGGAAAGTGGGACAGAGGGGAGGACATCCTATTGGGACTCTAGGTGAGAGAAGCATGGGAGAATGGGGAAATAGAAGGATTCAGAGGATCCTAGAAACCTACAAGAAGAGCATTATAGTGGACGGATCTGGGCCCAGGGGTCCTGCTCAAACTATGGCAGCAACCAAGGACAATACAAACAGTAAACTTCGAACCGCTACCCAGATCTAGCCAAAGTCCTATAAGTTTTTAAAGAATGTCCTTATGGTATCCGGATTTCCTCAGTGTCTGTTGTTAGGTTCACACTTCATTTCCGGTTTTGCTCATTTGGTTATTCTCTATGCCTTTTAGTTAACTTGGTTAAGGTTTTGCTTATCTTGTTGATTTTTCTCAAGGGAGCAACTCTTTGTTTCATTGATTATATGTATTGTTAAGTTGTTGTTCTTCTATTTTATTGACTTCAGCTATGAGTTTAATTGTTTCTGGCCATCTTCTCTTGGGTGTTGTTTATTCTTTTTGTTCTAAAACTTTCGGGCGTGCTGTCAGATTGCTACTATAAAATCTCTAGTTATTTTATGTAGGCATTTAGTGCTATGACCTTGCCTATTAGCAGCACTTTCATTATGTCCCATAAGTTTGGGTATGGTATGTACTCATTTTATACCATTATAGAAAGTCTTCACTTTTTTTTCTTTATTTCTGTTTTTTTTAAATTTTATTAATTTATTCTTGTTACATCTCAATGTTTATCCCATCCCTTGTATCCTCCCATTCCTCCCCCCCCCCATTTTCCCATTATTCCCCTCCCCTATGACTGTTCCTGAGGGAGATTATGTCCCCTTATATATTCTCATAGGGTATCAAGTCTCTTCTTGGCTACTTGCTGTCCTTCCTCTGAGTGCCACCAGGTCTCCCCCTCCAGGGGACATGGTCAAATGTGAGGCACCAGAGTACGTGAGAAAGTCGTATCACACTCTCCACTCAACTGTGGAGAATATTCTGACCATTGGCTAGATCTGGGAAGGGGTTTAAAGTTTACCTCCTGTATTGTCCTTGGCTGGTGCCTTAGTTTGAGCGGGACCCCTGGGCCCAAATCTGCCTATCATATTGTTCTACTTGTAGATTTCTAGGACCCTCTGGATCCTTTTATTTTGCTGTTCTCCCATGCGTCTCTCATTTAGAGTCCCAATAGGATGCCTTCCCCTCTGTCCCAGTTTCCTGGTAAGTGAAGGCTTTCGTGGGACATGCCCCTTGGGCTAGTATGCAGATATAAGTGAGTATATACCATTTGGGAGCACATCAAAGATATCATTCATCATGACCAAGTAGGCTTCATTCCAGGCATGCAGGGATGGTTTAATATATGGAAATCCATCAAGGTAATCCACCATATAAACAAACTGAAAATAAAAAACCACATGATCATCTCCTTGGATGCAGAGAAAGCATTTGATAAAATTCAACACCCATTCATGTTTAAAGTTTTAGAGAGATCGGGGATACAAGGCACTTTCCTCAACATAATAAAGGCTATATACAGCAAGTCAATAGCCAAAATCAAAGTAAATGGTGAGATACTCAAGGAAATTCCTCTAAAATCGGGAACAAGGCAAGGCTGCCTACTCTCTCCATATCTCTTCAATATAGTACTCGAAGTTCTAGCCAGAGCAATAAGACAACAAAAGGAGATCAAGGGTATCCAAATGGGAAAGGAGGAAGTCAAATTATCCCTCTTTGCAGATGATATGATAGTGTACATAAGTGACCCTCAAAATTCCACCAGAGAACTCCTAAAGGTGATAAACACCTTCAGCAAATTGGCTGGATACAAAATTAACTCAAAAAAGTCTGTAGCCTTCCTATACACAAATGACAAGCTTACAGAGGAAGAAATTAGGAAAACCACACCCTTCACATTAGCCACAAGCAATATAAAATATCTAGGAGTTACCCTAACTAAGCAAGTGAAGGACTTGTATGAAAAAAATTTCAAAACTCTGAAGAAAGAGATTGAAGATGACCTGAGAAGATGGAATGATCTTCCTTGCTCATGGATCGGGAGAATTAACATAGTAAAAATGGCCATCCTACCAAAAGCAATCTACAGATTCAATGCAATCCCTATCAAAATACCTACACAATTTTTTAAAGACATTGAAAGTTCAATTCTGAACTTCATTTGGAAAAACAAAAAACCCAGAATAGCTAAAACAATCTTGTACAATAAAAGGTGCTCTGGAGGAATCTCCATACCTGATCTCAAACTGTACTATAAAGCAATAGTAATTAAAACAGCATGGTACTGGCACAGCAACAGGCTGGTTGATCAGTGGAATCGAATCGAAGACCCGGATATGAATCTTTATTTCTGTTTTAACCATTTTTTAAATTCAGTATACAGGTATTCCGTTTCCATGATTTTGTAAGCTTTCGGTTATTTCTGTTGATTTTGATAGTCAGGTTTATACTTGGTGTTTTGTAGGATATAGGAATTATTTTAATATTCTTGTATCTTTGAGACTTGCTTTGTGTCCAAGTACATGACCATTGTGGAAAAAGTTTCATGAGTTTCAGAGAAGAATATATATTCTTTTCTGGTTTGGTGAAATGCCCTGTAAATATCTGTTAGGACCATCTGTTAGTTTCTGCATTTCTCAATTTTGTTTTTTCTGGATGACCTATTAGTGACAGTGGCATATTGACGACTCACACTATCAGTGTATGAGGGCCAATACATTATTTCAGCTGTAGTAGTGTTTCTGTTATAAATTTTGATGCCTTTGTGTTAAGATGTTAAGAATTGAAATGTGATGTTGGTGAATTTTTCATTGAAGAGTATGTGGTGTGTTTTTCTATCTCTTGTGATTAGTGTTCTTTTGAAGTCTATTTTGTTGGAGATTAAAATGGCTAAACAAGCTTTTTTCTTAGGTCCAGTTCTGTAGGATAGGATATCTTTTTCCAACCCTTTACCCTGAGGTATGTCTATCTCTGATATTGAGGTGTGATTTTTATATTCTGCAAAAGTATGGGTCCTATTTTCGAATCCATTAGTCTGTCTTTTTACTGGAAAATCAAGACTATTGATATTGAGAAGAGAAGGTATCAATGACCAATGATTGCTGATTCCTGTTATTTTTATATTGGTGGTGGTGATGTTGGGATGATGATGATGATGATAATGATGGTCATGGTGGTGGTAGTGGTGTGTGTGTGTGTGTGTGTGTGTGTGTGTGTGTGTGTGTGTGTGTGTGTGTATGTGTTCCTCTCCCTTTGTTTTTGGTGGTCTGAGATTATTTATTGTTTGTGTTTTTATGTATGTGGTTAACTTCCTTAGCTTGGAGGACTTTTGTTGTTGTTTATTTGTTTTTCTAGCTCCCTCTATAAGATTGCATTTGCAGATAATAATTTCTTACATTTATTTTATCATGAACTATCTTAAAGATGAAATTAATAAATCCCTTAAGGAAACCCAGCAAAAATACAAACAGTGCCAGAAAGTGAATATCTTTTCAAGACCTGAAGAGAGAAGTAGAATCGATGAAAAACAAACAAAAACAAAACAAAATAACAATAACAGCAAAACGGACATTGAGGGAATGCTAGAAATGAAAAATGTCAGAATTCAAACAGGAACTACAACAGCAAACTCTACCAACTGCCTTCCTCAGGGAAGGCTGTCTTAAGTATTCTGCTGCAGAGCTGACTGGAGGGTGCATCTGGGGAAGCAGAGGAGTAAGAGAGGTTTACAGGCAGCCAACTTGGTTTTCCAGCAGGCATGGACTATGAGTTATCTGGGTGCCTGCTGGGGCTGGAGGCTGGGGTAATGAGACAAAGGGGAGATATTAAAAGAAGATAGTCTGTGGGATCCACTGCCGATGTGCAGGTGGGGGTGGGATGCAGCTTGTGTTTTGTCACAAAGCATTGAACTTAGAGGGAAGGAAAGAGTGTGGAAGGGCTTCCTTAGGCTTACCTCATTCTCTGACCTGCTGGGCAGACATGTTTCCAGTGAATACCTGCTGGCACTGGATGTTGGGATAATGGGATGAGCTGGAGATGGGAAAGTTGGAGGAGAAGATCTTTGGGCTCCCTTGAGGGTGAGGCCAGAATGGAAAAGGAGATTGCTGCAGGTTTTCTGCTACAGAGCTAGGGGTGAGACTGGGAAAATTGGTTTTGGATGAGCAGAAAAAGTGATGCTGATCTTCCATGAGCCTGTTTGTTGGCCTGGCAGGAACAGCCCTTGGGTTAGCAGGAAGTGCCAACTGAGATTAGGAGGCGCAGAAAAAGGAATGAGTAGGAGAAATGAGGTTAGAAGGGGGAGATATGTGGGATCTACAGGAGCTGGGAACAGAAGGGCACGCAAGGCTTTCAGAAGTGTTCTTCTTCAGAGCAGGGAGTGAGACTTGGGGGTTTAGAATCTGCAGAACAGAACAAGTGAAAGGCTGCAGATAGTCTATCTGGCTCTTTATCAGACATAGTCTGTGGATTGTATCAATCCTTGGATTAAATGGAGAGAAACCACTCCCACCATTTTCAGCCAAATTTAAAGCAAGGCTTACTATATATTGAATGCTGACCAGAAGATGGAAGTTGTTCGGGAACATTCCCTGGAATTTCACAGATGACATGTTTCCAAACCACATGTTGCAGGGGTTTATAAGGACAAACCTAGAGGCCACTGTATTTTGTCAGAAGGCTTTGTTATTTTCCAAGAACTACAACTTCCAGCATTTCAAGAAGTTACCTGGTCCCTTGGCAAGTGGGGCTTACAGGTTAGTTCTGGCCGTGATTCCCCCACCCCCCGCCTCTCGCCCTGGAGTTGCAAATCCTTAATGTTATGATGGGTTTGTGTTTGTTTTTGGGCCCAATAGCCATCATTATAATGTTCAATTGGTTTATAGGAAGCCATTTTGTCCCCTGTGCCAGGGAGTTTCCTTCTGACTTAGCATTTCAGTCTATTGGGGGCACTGGAGTCAAGGCTTGACATGTTCTCTTCTGTAACTACCAGTAGCTGACATCAGGCCCAGCTTGCCTAGGGTCAGAAAGGCTGGAAGGCTGGTCAAAGGCTGGGTAATGGGGCATGTCTCAGAAACATCTGTTTAGCTGATTCAGCGGAGGAGACAGGGAGCAATCACATTTTAGCTAGTCCAGAGCTCAGCTGTTTGCAGTCCGCAGGTGATCCCTGGATGAAGTCTGTCAGCCAAGTGAAAATCTGGTGAGACAAATATAGACTAGGGATGAAAATTAAAATGTCCTAGTAATTGGAGAAGGGCAGGAATCCAAAGACCAAGGGAAAATCTGACTCTCTGAAACAGGTAATGAAAGTTGGGCTGTGCTTATCTAGAGTCCTTTTAACCTGTGGCAGGTGGATCCAGGGTTTATGACTTCTTTGATTCCCGGAAGCTTACATGAATTTTTTAGTTTACAAAAGGAGATATACATAAGGAGTATTAATGTGGTATTGAAATCCACATTGTAGAAAAAACAGTTAACAGGGATAGGTTCGTGACTTTGATTATTAGCAAAAACTATAGTTTCAGGTTAAAAGGCATGAACTTTTTTTATGTCCAGAGAGACAGATTACATAGATCTTGTTTTAGCCTGATAAAAGGCATCTTTAAGTCCATATTTAGAAGACAAACAAAGAAAACTCAAAATCTTGAGCTTGTGACTGAAAGTAAGCAGTCGGTGTTCTATCAACTTTGAGCCTTTGAAATATTACAGTAATAATTAGCATGTAAGGGCAGAGAAATCTGAAACACCTTAAAATTTTTTCATATACCTTAAATCACTTTTATTGACATTGGACCTTGTATGTCTTCTATCCTTTATAAGTTGTATTTACCTATTTTAAGTTATAACTGGCATTTACATATTTTGAAATAACTTCTTAGATACTAAAACATTTTTACATTTTTGTATCATCAGAACTTTAATAAACTTTGTATCTTTTTTATTCAGTCATTTACTATGAGACACAGGCGGTTGATTATTGGGAACAGTAATCCTTTAGTGTGAAGCCTGTGAGCAGTAAGAGACCTAGTAGCTCTAACTAACGAACTAACATGGTAATTGATTGTCTTGGGGTAATGAGCTAGTTGCCTTTTGTTCCTAAGCTACCAAAGGTACAGTTAGCTTAATCATCAACACTATCAGAGACCTGAGAAGGATGAATTTCATCTGAGTATGCAGAAAATATAGACCAAGCAGGTTCTAAATCTATTTTTATATACTGCCCAACGTCAGAACACCCAAGACCAGACAGACACACAATACAAGATATAATGCAGGGACACAGCAGAGATGACAGTAACAATTGAATTGTTGGCACACAAAGGTCTCACGAGTCTGACCAGGAGAATTTAATGAATAGGAAGCTGCTTAAGACTCCTCCTTGCACAATCCCTGACTGGCCTCTTCAAACTCTTGGTCTGCCCCCCCCAGAGTCCTGGGGAGTCTTTCTTTGCCTTTGTTATGCAGCCTAGGTATGAAAACCCTGCTGATGGTGCCAAGGTGCCAAGGTTCCATGGTGCCAAGATGCCAGCATTCCAGGAAGTGACTTGGTCCCTGGGCAGGTAGAGCTTATAGGTTAATTTTGGGCATTACAGTTGCAAAACTTTTTCAAAGCAAAACTATAACAGCAATAATAACAAAAACTAGGAAACATGTAGTCTGTTTTGAAGACTGGTAGATACCTCTGCTTTGCCTGCAGCATTTCTGGATGTGAGCATTCACACTTCTAAGCTGGCAATGAAGGATAGTAGTAATTTCTCAATCCCATCTACCATGTGGACTCCTTTATAAACTGAGTGTGAGAGTAGATACATACTAAACTATACATAATGGCTCTCTAGCTTCATTGTAAAAGTCATCACCTTGTAGTTTCATCTCTGTCACCCAATAATGTTGTTCATAAGTCAAGGTCTTATTTGCCCCAATTAAAAAAATATTTAGTATCCACATGTATTCATTATTTTCTAGGAAACAGACATTAAAGTGTGATATAAAAAATTGTTAGCTAAAGACATGTTTAAAATCTTTCTAAACCTGGATCCAGAATGTTTAGTGTTAAGGTTTAATTCAAGGTCACAGTACTATATTGTATTCATCACTAAGAAGGATACTTACTCATTTTATATCTAAATCTTATTTGATTGTCCTGACATCCTGCAAGCCCATAAACAAGGTTCTTTCAACGTCTGCCTTCTGGCTCTGCTGCCACTGAAGATGAAAGGTGCATTAATGTATGCTTGTTTGTGTGCATGTGTGCGTGCACTGTTTGTGTGTATGTGTGTGTGTGTGTTGTATGTGCATATATGCCTGAGTATGTGCATGCATGTGTTTATGTGTGTATAACACTTGATTTTACTCAACTGAGCTGTAGTAGATCTACAAATACTTCTTCTGAGTCCTATTAATTATGATGTCCTTTAAAGACACAGAAGAAAAACCAAGAACAATGAAGGTAGGGTGACAAAGATCCACTTTTGACAAATGAGTGGGAAGTAAGTGATTAATACTGGATAGGTGAACGGTGATATTTAGGTAGGATCTGTACTCAATTCATAGAGTTGTTTTAATGCTATTTCTTCCTCTGTTCTGATTGATTGCTATAATGTAATAGCCAGATCTTTTTTCCCTCAGGTACATAAAGCAAGGTAATTTTGAGATAATAGCTGTGCTTTCATGTCATGTGTCTAGAACTCATAATTTTTAGTTTGAATCATGAATTGACTTAAAATGAAAAGAAGCTGGATTTTCTAGGGCTGAGCTCTAATTTGATATAGAAATTTTATTTTCCAACCTGGTAATGTCAGACTAGTGAAAATATAATTGAAAGCAAATGAGGAAACAAACATAGAGTAACACATACTATTTTGATGATGATATTCAAAGAAAATATTAAGATCTGTATACTAGGTTGGAAATGTATGTCTAAAAACAGGTAATGCAGATCACTGGTACAATGTTGCCTTAAAACTATGAGAACTTTTATTTAAACAAGAGCACAGAAAATAACAACACAAACAAATCAAAACAAAAAACAAATTGAAAAAAATAAACAATAAAACAACAATTAAATGATCACTGATTGTCAACCAGGGGTGATCAAGAGACCTAATCTAAGAGTTCATGGGCTGTCAAAAGGGGTGACAAACCTGAAGGGACAACAACAATAAAACCTACTTAATTAAATTGTAACAAACACTTTCCAACTACAAATGAAAATGGACACCTGGAGACACTTAGAAACATAAAAAAAATACCATGGAAGAACCTGCCCGTGATACATTAAAGTTGAGATGCTGAATAAACAAAACAAATATCGATAAATATAAGAGAGAAATGTCACACCACTTATGTGTCACACACAAATATATGAGGATGAAAATAACCTTTCTTTTTAAACAGAAAGTCCACTGAGGCAGGAAAGGATACATTTTAAGCACTAAAGTATATAGTGGCCAGACAAGACTGCTATATCCATGAGTTTTATATCTAATTTATTAAAATTTAGGACACTTATGAACAAATATGAGTGATAGTAACTTTGGACCATCAAGATAGCATTACAAAATACAACTCAAATAGCCAGAAACATAAATGAAAAAAAAAAAAAAGCTGTTTAGATTACATGGTATGGCAATAATACATTTATAGAAGGAATAGATAAAAAAATAATCCATCATTAGTCCATTAGAGTAAATAAAGAAGAAGACCTTAAATAGATGTAGGAGTGGAGAAAAATATTCCAAAGACTCAAATAAAAAAGGTCGGTATTAGAAAATTAGTAGACCTTAATCAATGATAATCTTAAATGTAAATGTCCTTAACGCTCTAATTAAAACACACACACACACACACACACATACACACACACACACACAGAGGTGGGGGAGTGAAGGGGGCGAGTGAGAGAGAGTGAGTGCTGTGGGAAACATGAACTAAAGGGGCCAAGATGCCATTGATGAAGGTACAGCTTCATTTACAGTGGAGTCCACAATATGGAAGATGTTAGGGACATAAAGTGAATATCAAGTATACTGCCAACTATGAAGTTGAGCCAGCCTAAATATTAGAGACAAGTTGCATAGATTATGGATGGCAGAGCAAAAGAGTTGGAGCTGACAACACCCTTTTATACTTTTAAGGTGTTTGAATTTTTAAAAGACTGACACCTTATAAAGTTATAATATATTTTTAATTTAAATTTATTTTAAAAATTATTCACTTCACATCCCAATTGTAGTCCCCCTCTCATTTCCTCAAGGTACCACCCTCCCTCCATCCTTGTACCTATTCTTCTTCCCTAGTCATCAGAGAGAGGGAGCCCTTCCGCCCATCAACTGACTCCAGCCTACCAAGTCTTATCAGAACTGACTCTATCATCACCCTCTGTGGCATGATACGGCACCTTGCCAGGGTGAGGCAATCAATGTGCCAGCAATAGAGTTTATGGCAGGGACAGGCTCTGTTCTCCTTAATAGGGGCCCATATGGAGCCTGAGCTGCCTTTTGATTACATCTGACTGGGGGTACCTAAGTCCCCTCCAGCCTTGGTCATTGTTTGTTGCATCAGTCTCTACCAAGATTTGTTAGCTCTCTTGATCTTCTTCTGGAGTGCCGTCCCCTCTGGGTCCTTCTATCCCACCACTCTAACATAGGACTCCCTGCATTCTGCCCTGCATTTGTCTGTGAGACTCAGCTTTTGCGTTGATCTCCTGCTGGTTAGAGTCTTTCAGAGGACAAATATGGTAGGCTCCTGTAATTTTCCCTCTCTTCTACTGCTTTCAGTCTCTATTCTATTTGTCATTCTGAGTGGGAATTAAGCTATACTATACTTCACACTGTGGCGTCAACATGACATCTTGGCGACAAGCAAAAAGGAAAGGTTATGGTCAAATAATAATATAATTGTTAATTTGGTAACGGGTCAATTGTGCTAGTTAGTTTTTGTTAATTTAACACAGACTAGATGTACCTGGAAAGAAGGAACCAATTAAGTAATCGCCTCCATCAGATTTGTCTGTTGGCTTGTGTATAGGGCATTTTCATAGTAAATGATTGCTATGGGGAAGCTCAAACTAATGTGGGCAATGCTCTTCCTGGACAGTAGTCCTTTTTGTATAAGAAAGCAGGCTGAGTAAGCCATGGAGAGCAATCCAGGGGCCATTACTTCTCCATTGCCTGTAAGTGTCTGCCTCCAGGTTGCTATCTGATGTTCTTGCCCTGGTGCCCCTTGACGATGGACTAAATTAGTAAGTTCTTCACCTAACATGACACTTTCGTTTAGTTCCTCGTGTTTGATGACCTCCAACCATAAAATTATTCTGTTACTACTTCCTACCTGTAGTTTTGTTACTGTTATGAATCATACTGTAAATATCTGATACACGTGATATCTTGTATGTGCTTCTGTGAAAGGGCCATTCAACCTCCAAAGTGGTTGTAGCCCACAAGCTGAGAACCACTGTTGTGAGCTGCATAAACTCTTTCCTCTCTAAGTTTCTTTTGGTTAGCAGTTTATTATAGCAAGAAAGTAGAGTAACATCTAAGAAATAATGAAAGAAAAATATTACTACTCATAAAATTTGTACCATACACCAAGTAAACAATCTGTTAATTTCATTTACATCTTCAGTCAGTTAAATATGGACTAGACATTCATATCAGAACACCATATAACTTTCTGTAGAAATAGATCACATTTTTAATATAGTATAAGATTTAATGAATATCATAAAATGAAACATTTGCCTCTTATTAGGCAACTTTAAAATAAGAACTAGAAATCAACAGTCATCGGAGCCAGCAACTACACAAACAGTAGAAAATATGTTACCCAAAGAAGAGTAGTCAAAAGCTTTTATAATTCCTAGAACTTTAGTTTGACCACCTCCCCTCAATGGGGAGAACTGGTAGCACTCAGAGGAAGGATAGTAGTTTTAAGAATTCTTAGGGGGAAAAAAGCACAAATAATCAGAACTTTTCAGACACAAGAAGAGTCCTAAGAGCACAGATTATGGCTGTGTGTGCTTACATTAAAGTTAGAGTTCTCAAATAAATAATACAATGAAGACCTTTAATGTAGTAGAAAAATAAGGACAAATAGAAGAAACAGTAGCAATCACAGAAGAAACTAATGAAATGGAGTATATAAGAAGAATAAAAAGAGTCACTTAAACAGAGCTGGTTCTTGGAAAGTAAATACAATTGCAAACTGTTCTACAAATTCAGAAAGAGAAAGTAATAGAAGGAAATGAATTTTGTGGCTAACATCAATGCAAGAAGTACGAAATGAATATGCACCTTTAGCCAAGTTCCACTTTTTGAAAGTGTCTTAGTTCCTTTTCTTTTTAAAAATATTTTATTAATATATTCATATGGCATCTCAATTGTTATTCCATCCTTTGTATCCTCCCATTCCTCCCTCCCGCTTTCCCCCTACTCCCCTCCCCTATGACTGTGACTGAGGGGGACCTCCTTCGCCTGTATATGCTCATAGGGTATCAAGTCTCTTCTTGGTAGCCTGTTATCCTTTTCACATTGCTGCAAGAACATGCCTGACAAAAGTGACTTAAGGAAATTAATTTAGGCCTTCAGTCCTAGGGATTATAGGTGTGGCTGTTCACATTGGATATACCCACTGTCAGTAAGCAAAGAACAAATGATTAATTATTCCCACTACTTATTATTCAGTGCTGAACAATAGACTGTGTAATGGAACTGTCCACTTTTAAGGTTGGTCTTCTCTAATTAACCTAATCTAGAATATTCCTCACTGACATGCCTGAAAATTAGTTTCATTGAGGAGTCTATATAATACCAAGTTCATCATGATTTTGAAAAATCTATTTCCATACCTTTTAAACTTGATACTCAACATACAGTAGACTTTTAGGGACTCAGTCATTAATCACATTGGTCTCTGGGAATATGGTACAAGATTCTGTGACACCTCAGAGTGCTGTGCTTTTCATACCTGAAAAACAGTATCACATGGATGATGCTGGCAGATGCTAGTTTAGCTCAGGATGGAGCCTGGTTTCTTGGACCAAAGCTGATTATCTTTTGTCTGTCTACTCCAAGGTGACACTTCTTTAGTTGTGTTTGAGAGGCTGGGAAGGAATACTGGTGTTATTAAATTAAGCTTTCTTTTGTCAAATTGATTTATATTTTTACAAGATTAAGTCTTTGACTGTAGGGGTCTTGCAATCAGGACATCTTTCTTTTGCCATTGGTAAAAATTTATCCATTTTTTAATGGTGTTAATCTCTTTAAAGATCACATCTCTTTTCACAAAACAGCCTTTTCTTCAACTTTAAGTCACCACCTTTCTTTTTTTTTTGTTTGTTTAATTTTTTATTAATTTATTCTCGTTACATCTCAATGGTTATCCCATCCCTTGTATCCTCCCATTCTTCCCTCCCTCCCATTTTCCCCTTATTCCCCTCCCCTATGACTGTTCCTGAGGGGTATTTCTTCCCCCTGTATATGCTCATAGGGTATCAAGTCTCTTCTTGGTAACCTGCTATCCTTCCTCTGAGTGCCTTCAGATTACAACTTAATTGTTATCCCATCACTTGTATCCTCCCATTCCTCCCTCCCTCCAGCTTTCACCCTCTTCCCCTCCCCTAGGTCTAAGACCGAGGGGGCCTCCTCCCCCACTATATGGTCATAGGCTATCAAGTCTCATCTTGGTAGCCTGCATATTCTTTCTTTGAATGCCCTCAGGCCTCGTCTTCACTTACCAGGAGATTGGGATAGATGTGAGGACATCCTACTGGGACTCTAGGTAAAAGAAATATAGGAGATGGGGAAATAGGAGGACCCAGAGGGTCCTAGAAACCTACAAGAAGAACACTGTGTACATTTTATGAGTTAATTTGTATTGATATTAGTTCTAAGTTCTTTTGGAATATATCTACTTGGGAATTTTGATGACATCAGGATGGACTTTCTGTTTCATCATTGACTTGTGATTTAAGATATTTTAACAATCTTGCTCATATGTCTTGGAATGTGTCTTAGGTATTTATCTAAACAGAGCCCAGTTTGGGATTTTGTTCTTGTTCTTGTTCGTTTTTCAATATCAGTTTTTCTGTTTTTCTATTAAGTCTTGAAGTAAAACAATGTTCATCAGTCAACCACATCCTCTATTGTTTTGGTGTTTATCCTAAAATTTTTGAACTTCTATCTGAATAATTTTCAGAATCAATTTGACAATTTCTCTAGAAAGGTTTTCTGGCCCTCCATTACAACATACTTCAATCTCGAGATCAGATAATGATATAAGTCATATCTTAACAATATTGAGTAACACTTGCATAGATATGTTAAAAAAAACTACTAGTAATGTTCTATGTATCTAAGTTCATAGCATTGTCATAACTTCTGTCTGATTCATATCTGAGTGCTTCATAATGTTGTTGGGTTTAAATATGGTTTAATTTTTAAAAATAGAACTTCTGATTGCTGGCACACAGAAATGCAATTGAATCTGCATTGATTCCATATCATTAACTTTTTGGACTTTTTAAAATTAATTTTATTTTTTAAATGTATTTACTTTACATTCTGAATGTTGCCCTTGCCTTGTGTCCACCGGGCCCCACCCGCCCTACCCCTTCTCTTTTACCATTAACCTTACTCCTCAGAAACAGGGAACCAGTCCTCCTCCCCTGCCAACTCACCCCAACTTATCAAGTCTCATCAGGCCTGCCTGTGTCCTCTTCCTCCATGGGCTGTCTCAGGCATATAATGAACTTTATCATCTGTGACTGTTATAACTTTTAATTCTAATATTTTGCCTATTGTCTATGCAAACCGTCATGCCATCTTCAACTGAAGACAATTTTATGTCTTCTTTTTGAATTCACATTCCTATATTTTTTTATACCAGTATTCTAATTTAACACTTCCATTAAATTTGACTACAGTAATTATGCACATTCATTTCTTTTTTTCTATGCCTGAGGGATTCTGGCTTTCAGTCTTTCTTCACTTGGGAAGATGCTATTCATACATTTTCATATGTTACATGTACCAATTCCAGCAAGTTTGCTTCTGCTATTATTCAGTGTTTTTCACAAACATGTATTTAATTTTGTCAACTGTTTTATATTCTGGATCAGCTTAATTTTTCATATGGTTAGTTGCATAAATTCATTTTTATCAACATATTTCTATTGGATCTCTGGGAAATTCACATCATTCACCCCAATCCCACTCATGTCTCAGTCATTTCATATCTGCTCACCACACTGGTAATCTCCATGGCCAAAAATAAATAAATAAATACATAAATAAATAAATAATAAATAAATAAATAGTAAAAAAGAAAGATTAGAAAAGCAAAGCAAAACAAAACCCTATAAAAAATTTCACTAACCCCTAGGCAAAGACCTGCTCCTCTTTCAACCACATACCATTCTGCTCCTTCATCTTTCATGCTTCTCCAACACATATTCTTTTGTTGTAGTACCATTAGAAGTTATATCACACAATATACATCATTTCCCAAACAGCTGTATTTGCTAATGTTTATTGCCATGAGTCATTAGCTTAGTTCACTGCATTTGGCTTCTGCTGCACCAGCAGCACTGAGCCCTCACAGAAATTCTCTAATATCCTGCTCTTGCTTGAAGATATGGAGATCCTGTGGCTATGGGTTCACAGGACCAGTCCCTTCAAACACTTCATCACGTCATAAATGGGGAAGATGTAAGGGTGAGCCAAATCAAAGCCTTGGATCTATGCCTGTGTGGCAGCTGAATTGGTCAGCCTGCCAGCTCCTCTGTGCCTACACCACCAGAACTAGCTGTCCAAGTGAGTGGTGAGTCCAACTCTCCCATGCTTAAGCCTCTGGGCCCAACTATTCCCAACCAACCTAGTGAGGAGAATGGACCAGCTCTCTGTTGTAGCATCTGGTGTGGGGTGGGGACCAGTTCTCCTGCACTCTTGCCAATAGGGACAGCTCTTCCAGTCACATCCTCACCACCAGGGCTAGCTCCCTAATGCTGCCCTGGTGATGGCCAGCTCTCATTTCCATTGGCACCACAGTATATTGGCCCAAAAAGGGTAGAGCCACATCAGTGTTGCCCTTGAACACTCATATGGCTTCGGGATACAGTACAGGCCATGGACATCAACCCAGACCTCAGCTGTAAGACTAAGGACCCAGACATGTCCCTCAGCAGTGGCACAGGTCTGGACTTCACCATGGCCTCAGGTGGCAGCACAGGCCTCTCACATCAGACTTTACTCCCTGCATTTGTATCTCCACCTCTTTATAGCACACAAACCACATTCTTCTCTTCTTCTCCCATGTTTCCACCACATACTTGCTCTCTTCCACTGAGCCCGCCCAGCAGAGGCCAGACCTGGCTCAGTGTCTCAGCAAATTCATTATTTAATGTTAAATAATATATTTCTAGATTAAATCTCATCTGATCAAGATGTATTATCTTTATATATTTTTGGATTCCATTTATTAAAATAGATGTTCACATATGTTCAAATTGCCTCCCTGTCACTAAAGCTTCAGATCTCTTGATCCTCCAGCACTATTTTTCTTTTCTTTAACCCAGGAAATGGTCTATTTATGTCTTCATACTTTTCTGTTCTTTGAATTCCGTTTTAATGTTTTTATAATTTGACATTTCTTTTCTAAGAGCTTATAATATTTCAATTGGTTTGCAACTTCTTGCTGGTTATTTTTTAAAATTAATTTACTTATTTGTTACCTTTACATCCTAACCATAGTCCCATTCTTTCTCACTCCCAGCCCCACCCTTCCTCCCACCCTCTCACTCATCCCCATCCCCTAGTCCTCAGAGAATGGAAACCCACTACCAGTCCACTCCAGTTCATCAAGTTGCATCAGGATCGATTGCTACTCTTTTCCTGTGGCCTGGCAAGGCAGTCCCACAAGAGGGAAGTGTTCAAAAAACTTGCAACAGAGTCCATGTCCGAGAAAGCCCCCACTCCCCTTACTAGATGACCCACATTACATGAGCTGCACATTGGCTACATCTTCTTAGGGGGTGTAGGGCCAGTCCATGCATGGTCCTTGGGTGATGCTTCAATCTCAGCAAGCCTTACTGGGCTCTGGTTAGTTGGCTCTGTTGGTCTTCTTGTGGAGCTCCTGTCTCATCTAGGTTCTTTCCTTCCCCCTACTTTTTTAACAACATTTCCTATGTATCTCCCAATCTTTGGCTGTGAGTCTCAGCATCTGTTTTGAAGAGCTTTTGGGTAGAGTCCTTCAGAGGACAATGCTGCTAGGATCCTGTCTGCAAGTACAGTAGGGTATTATTAATAGTGTCAGAGATTGGCTCTCTTCCGTGAAGTGGGTCTTGGGTTGGGCCAGAGATTGGCTGGACATTCCCTCAATCTCTGCTTTATCAGTTCTATATTTATCCTTGTTCATCTTGTAGGCAGGGTGACTTTTGGGTTGAAGTTTTTGTGAGTGAGTTGGTGTTTCTCTTCCTCTACTAAAAGACTTGTCTAGTAAGAGGTGTACTTATCAATATCAATGGCCCCTGATGCTATGAGTCTCTGCTAGAGTTTGCCTCATATCCTCCAGTCAGGGTAGGCTCCTTGCTGGTCATTATTAAGGTTATCTTATGGTCCATGTCATAGAATTCTAAGAGGTAGTTTACCTTGTGGTCACTTTTTTCCCAAATTTGTATTTTTTGCATAAATAATTTTATTTCATATTTGTCATCATTTTCTTTAAGCTAGATAATTGTTAATAAATATCCTATGTTTGTTTTCTATGTTCTTTTCAACAAGGGATTCATGGATCCTTTTAGACTATGTGGTACTGAGTTTACTTGTAGCAGTCTGTTCTGGTTGATTAATCTTTTGTCACTGGGAATATCACTGCTCTCTGCTGCTGTTATAGCTTGAAGAGATGAAAGAGCTTTCCAGATTGGCCTCCTGATGTCACTAATTAGGAAAGAATTGCTTCAATTGGAGATTTCCCTTGCTATGGGAGAGCAAGCTGATGTGGATTGTGGGCCTTACTTACCTTACTAGGCTTTTTCTTCAGAGTGGGATGTCTGGAGAGTCAGGATGAGAAACCTGACCTTTGTTGTTACAGTCTCTTTGGTTGGAAAAGAGGATTTTCAGAACAATCGTGAATTTCCAGGATGAATGTTTCTGAGCAATGTGTGTTTTTGTGTTTCTTTAACTACTTCTTAAAGATTCTTAATTTTATCTGTGGTTTACATCAAAGTTTAAAATCATACACACATTTGTGTAATTTGCTGCAACTACATTCAGATTCTTAGAATTCCTTTGGAATTTTTGTTTATTTGTTTTGGTTTTGAGACTTAGTTTCTCTGTCCCATACTTGCTTTGTAGACCAGGCTGGCCTCTAACTCATAGGAATCGCCTGCCTTTGCCTCCCTGAGTGCAGGGATCAAAGGCATGTACCATCACACCTAGCTTTTACTTTCTTTCTTAAATAGAGTCCATTGATTACTTTTTATTGTTTTGATTTTTAAGAAAACCAGAACTGTTTTGGTTCTAGCAGGTAAAACTAGACCTAACTATTCTATAATTTCAAGTGCTGAGAGTTAGTGCTGACACCAAATTTCTTTATTTTCTCAGCTCTTCAGAGAAAGGAAAATTTTAATCATGTTTTGAACAAAGGTTTGAATAAATTGATGCAGCTTTCTTTATAAGTATTTCTTTGGTCCATATCTGCATGGTCATTTTTATTTTACTAGAAAAAAATTAATCAATTTTACATGACAAAATACCCAATAAGCAGTCACAAAATTAATAGATATAATGGTTTCAACATTGCTTAACACCCGTCGTTCTGTAGACCTTGTAATCTCATCTCTAATGCTGCCTAAGTTTACCATAGCTCAGGAGGTGTTCTGTGGATGTGACTAAGAGGTTCTTAGCGCATCCTTTCAGACTGCAGTAGAAGCACACAAGGATGAGGAGCATTAAGTCTATGGCAGCACTGTTGAAGAAGTCATCTGTTTTACCTTTCACTAACTGTTTCTGAGCACAAAAAAAAAAAAAAAAAAAAAAAAAAAAACAAACAAACAAAAAAAAAAAAAAAAAAAAAACAAAAAAACAAGAAGAGGGAAGCAACCAACAATTCCCAGGATTTATAATTATAAGAAATTGTATGACCAATGATGGCTACATTATTCGAATCTTTTCTGTTTGCAGGTTCAAGTTCTTCGGAATGCTGGGGAGGAAGTCACCCTGACAGTTTCCTTTTTAAAAAGGGCACCTGCTTTCCTCAAACTCCCACTGAATGAAGACTGTGCATGTAAGCATTTGTAGAGTGGAACAATAACCAGAATATTGAATTTGCTCTTTCCCCCATTTCTTTCCAACCAGTAATTGGCATTTACTTCTTAAAATACAGTTGGATCTATTAGTACTTATATACTGCATGAAGTCACCAAATCATGGCATTCTCTTCTCTTGAAAGTAATACACACACACACACACACACACACACACACACACACACACACATATATATATATATATATATATATATATATATATATAATTTCTTATGTGGTGAAAATATTCCTTTCTAGTGATTTTGAAATCAACCACCTAATGAATTTCCACTAGTTGGTTCTCCACCTGCACTTAGATTATACTCACCTGCACTTTACTCTACCCATCATTTTACCATGCTCCATATGCTCCTTATCCATTCTTTTTTTTTTTATTGCTTTTGAGATACATTTATATTCAGACCATTTTCCCAATATTTAGAATTTTTGTTTCTATTGAGTCTCTCTCTCTCTCTCTCTCTCTCTCTCTCTCTCTCTCTCTCTCTCTCTCTCTCTGTGTGTGTGTGTGTGTGTGTGTGTGTGTGTGTGTGTGTGTGTGTAATGCATGGCGGAACTTTGTCTTAGGGCAAGATATTATTTGTTGTTAAGACTGACTAAAAATTCCATCATATTTGAACATTTATCAGCTAATGGACATTTTGTTGGTTCCAATGTTTTGTGATTGTCAATAAGGCTGTATTCCTATAAGTATCATTTTGAGATCATGCTTTCTATTGTTTGGGATGTGTAGCCAGAAGTGGGATTTCTGGTCATGAGTTGTCTGTGTTATGTTTTGAATACAAGCTATGGTACTTTCAATGGAACCACCACCATTTCACATTTTCACCAACATTGTCAACATTTCAAAAAAATTTTAATAATCTGTAATTATTTTTTGCTGTTATTTTTATAATAGGTATCATAAAAATTATATACTGATCTTATGGTTTTATATTTTAACTCCCTTAATCATTAGTGATGGATAGCATCATTGCACATGTTGGTTGTATTTTTGGTATTCAAATTTGCATGGATGTCATCTGAGTGCTGAGATATTTTCTGGCTTGATCTTGTGCAAATTTAGTGCATGCTGTGATAATTTCTGTGAGTCCTATATGCCTCTGTCCTGCTGTGTATGAAAAGTATAACTTTTTTGAAGTTATCTACTACCTCTGCCTTTTACAATCTTTCTGTCTCCTCTTCTGCACACATCCCCAAACCTTGAAGGGAATGACTTATTATAGGCATCATATTTATGAGTTACATCTGATGTCTTATGTTCTTTGTACACTGATCAGCTGTAGGTTTCTATGTTAGTTGTTATCTACTAGAAGAAAAAATTTCCATAATGAGGATTGAGCAATGTATTAATTTAATGGATATAAATATAATTAATTAGGAGGTTGTTTTTACTGTTATCTCCACTTACCAGAATATTACTAGGTTTTACTCAAACGCCCTTGCTATACCTAGCCATAGGTTCTTGAACTCACTAGAATTCTCAGACATGGGTTTCTTTTCATTGAGTAGGACTTACTAAGAACAAAGGGTGGTTGTCCACTCATAAAATTCATGCCAATATTGCACAAGCAGACATATTTCCAGAAAGGTCTTATTGAAGGGTGTATAGCTTTACCACAGGATTCACATCTGCATGAGATTTTTTTTCCTTTTCTTATAGTGAATATAGTATCTTGAAGAACTATAAAGACTAAGCAGTAGGGACAAAGATTCAAGTAGAGTATCAGCTACATTTCTCCATGTTCTATATCACAGAGAAAGTGGTATCTTCAGTAATAGTCTCACGATACAGTTCTGGGCAGGGGTAAACAGTAGTGTTGGAAATAGCTTAAAATGTTTCAGAGAGGGTCTCTGAGACCTCATTGGCCAAGAATGCACAAAAGATGTAACCCATTCCTTATACCAGGGGTTTTATTTGGTAACATATGACAGCTAACTTGAGCAGTGTTTTATCATTATAGAGTGACTCTATTATAACATGTGTGTGTGTGTGTGTGTGTGTGTGTGTGTGTGTGTGTGTGTGTGTGTGTGTGTGTTTAAGCTAGGTTTCTTGTTGGCTTTCTCAAAAGGACCCTAGTGTTATCCATCCCCTAGTCCTTCCTCTACCATTTCTTCCTATCCTTCAACCAATTTAATTCTTCCTTTTCTGTTTTTCTTCTTTCCTTCTTTACAAGACTACTTGTTATTTAAATTTTCTTGAGAGATCTCCTATACCTACAAGGAGATAGCTGGATCTGGGTATTCCAACTGAAACCCTTGTGTCCAAATATTTAGAGAAAAGATGCAGTGGTTGTGTTTCTAGGTTTAAGTTACCACACCAAGAGTGGTTGTTTCTAGTTTCATCCATTTACCTGAATATTTCATAATTTCATTTTAAACAGCTGTTATTCATTTTATAAATGCATCATATTTCATGTATGTGTGCATATAGGCTATTTCTCTTTCCTGGGTATTTTGAAATGAGAAGCAATGAACATGGAGAATCTAGTATCTTTGTAGCAAGATGTAGAATCTGTGTATGTCCTATTGAGAATATATTATATGTCCTGGCTTACAATTATATTTTGTTCTTGAATTGTTGTTTGATTTGGGTATTAGAGTAATACTGGTTTTGTAAAGAGAATTTGGAAATGTTTTCCTGTTTCCCATTTTACAGAATAATTTGTGGACTGTTGATGTTAGTTGTTCTTTGAATAAGTGATAAAATTCTGAGCTGAATCTATGTGACCCAAAGCTATTTTATGATACTGATTATATCTCATAGTATTATGTATGTATTTAAATATTTTCTTCAACTTGATTTAACATCAGTAGGTTGTATATATCCATAAATTAATCTATATCTTTTAGGTTTTCTAGTTTGGAGGAATACAGGTTTTGTACAACTTTATGATTCTCTGAAAATCTCAGATTCTCTTGTGATATTTCCCTTTTGAACTATAATTTCCCTTTTGAAATCTAATTAATTGAGATTTTTTTCATATTTTCCTTTGAATAATTTATTTTTAAAGTTTGCCATCTTCTTTCATTTTTCATAGAAGGCATTCTTTATTGTTTTCTTGTATCTTCTCTTATATCAATTTCATTCATTTCAGCATTGATTTTGAAAACTTTTACCATTTATTCTTTTGGGGTAATGTTTCTTCTTTTTAAAAAAATTATGAATATGAGATATTTCAATATGTTGATATAAACACTTAGTTCTGCAAATTTTACTCTTGTGACCCATAGTTTTTGGCATTTTTTGTTTTAATTTTAATTTAATTCTCATAATTTTTTATTTTTCTTTTGACTTATCCTTTGACGTAGTTTCTATTCAGAAGTGTGTTGTTTGGATTCCATGAGTGTGTGTACTCTTTGCCATTCCTATTAAGCACACAGAAAGATAGTTAATTTGATTTTCATCTGAAATTCATTGACTAATTTTATGACATAATCTGTTAACTAAGAGAAAATTAATGTTCACATGAAAAGACTACTATTGTTGATGGAGTGGCTTTTTTCAGTGTTTTAAGTCAAACATAGCTATAGGACTGTTCAAGCTCAGTTTTAGTATGTTTTTTCAGTACAATTATTCTTTTGTTTTATCCATTATTAAACTTAAGTACTAAATTTTATGTTATTCCTATATTAATTTATTTTTATTTTAATTCCCATTAAAAGTAAGTTATATAAACAAGAGAAAGCACAGTTGAATTTACTATATGTGATCTGTTTAGATGCTATAAATTATTTAAGAGGCCTGTGTTTGACTAGCATATGTGATGATATGATTTAGATTCCAAGAAATACAAACTTACATAAATCCAAAACTTTTACTGTCCAATGAATGTAAAATTTAGTTTGTAGCTTTATTATCAAATAAAACTGTATTCCTTCACAAGTGCTTTGTTTTTATTGTTTCATTATAAAGTTCCAAGCTTTATAACAATTAGAACAGGTTTATAAGTATAGCTTTTGGTTCTTTTAAAATAACTTCATAACTAAGAATACCTGATATATGATGACTTGAAGACGTTCTTAAAATGGTATTTATTTACCCATTTATTTGTCAACACAGGAAATGTTGTATTTTAAATACATTTGTATTAGTGGCTACTGATCATTCATTTTAAACTGAAGAATCTCATCATTTTGCAAAATTCAAAGCTAGTGGAGATTTTTCGCTCAGCGTTTACCTAAGAAGATCTGCATTTCTACATGCCTTTTTATATCCTTTTCTAGATATGTTTTTCTTGGTTGCCTTGTTAGCCTCTCCTTCAGCACTTACTATTATGTTATATTATGTTATGTTATATTATATCATAGTTGCTCTGATTTAATTTTTTTGTTGTCTTTTGAGACAGGGTTTCTGTGTAGCCTTGGCTGTCCTGGACTCTCTTTGTAGAACAGACTGACCCCAAACTCTGAGAGATCTGCCTGCCTCTGGAGTGCTGGGATTAAAGCATATGCCACCATGCCTGGCTTCAGATTTCAATTTTGAAATGTTATTATTATAACATGTAGGCTCTAAGGACATCTATGCCTTCTTCTGGAACTGCCATAATATATTACATTGTGGATGTATATAAGATAAGGGATTTTACACTTCCCTCTATTTTTATTTTTGCTGTTTTCTTCTTCATTAGTTTCACATGAATATGATAGAGCTCTTGTCTTTGATCTGTCTTCGCGATAAAATCTGCTTTTGAAAAAAAATATATCCCATTTTCAAAGCAATTGCACAATCAGCTTCAGTGAAGAGATCTCCATTGCATCTATTATCCTACCTATGAAGATTTCTCAATTTCTCTGAACAGTTAGACAGTATGCCATTATAACAAGAATCTGAGCTCTTAGTTTTTGCTTGGCCTCTCAAGCTTTCTAAGAGCTGATCTTACCACACCCTGTCAGATGAGATGGAAATATGCCACTTGAACTGGGGTGCTGGATACATGTTTTTTCTTTCTTTTCATTTCAGAGTGAAATAAAAGTTAGGCCATTATTTCACTACCATCTGTCAGCTTGAGGAGTGAGCTCTTGCCCACGAATTGTCATAGCTTTCTTTTTACTCCAGTGTAACTCTCTTTGTCTTTAAGCTTGCTCGAGGTACCAAGACTTGACTGATTTCTGCAATGTTCATTAAAGCCTTTGGATTTCCTATTGTTACCAACTTGGTTTCTTTGGGAACAAAATCTTCCTTTCCGTGTTGTTGATCTATATAAAAGATGGTATATTTGTAAAATCTTTCCCCTCAATACTCCAGGAAATTATGCAGCTTGTGTCTGTTCTCCATAATCTTTCCCATATTTATACTGGTTAGTTTTATGTCAACTTAACACAAGCTATAGTCATCTGATTTTAGGGAGCCCGAATTGAGCAAATGCTTATAGAAGATTCAGGTTGTAAGCACACATGCCTGAGGGGTATTTTTCTTAATTAGCAGTCAGTGGAAGGATAGCATTTTGGATGGTATCATCCCTGAGCTGGCGGTCCTGAGATTCTATAAGAAAGCAGAATGAGCAAGCCCTAGTGAGCAGGCCAGTAAGCAGTGCTTCTCCAGGATGTTTACATTATCTCCTCCCTGCAAGTCCCTTACCTATTTGAGTTCCTGTCCTGATTGCCCTTAGTGATGGACAGTAGTGTGGAAAGAACATGTGGAAAGTAATGTAATGTAATTCAATGTAATAGTAGAAAAACATGTCAATAAAACATGGGAAGAAACTTGAGCAGTCATCTTATGAAATAAAATAAGAAGACTGTGACCATCCATATTATAGGCAATAATTATCATTGGTCACTAGAAAGTGTTACAATTCATAGTGAAGCTAACATACTCAATATAATGCCTGGAAAAAGATTGTCAGCCATTATCTTAGTTAAAGTTACTATTGATGTGATAAAACACCATGAGCTACATGATCCTTTCCTTGAGTCATGTATAACAAATTCTCATTTTTGGTTTGTTTGGTTTGTTTTTATACATTTTTGGAGGGGTTCTAGGTAGCCTTGGTTGGCCTGGAGTTCTTCTGTAGACCAGGCAGACCTCAAACTTACAGAGATCCGCCTGCCTCTGCATCCTTGAGTGCTAGGATTACAGGCATGTACCACCCAGTCAGCTCAATTTCTCATTCTTAACATGAAAGATTTTTTTTTTAACCTGGGAATATCTTTTTTGGGGGGTAAAGTTTTGTTTTTATTGTTTTGTTTTTGTGTTCAAATAACTTGATTAATGTACACTCTTGCTGCTTTTTGGCATGTGTGAATATTGATTGACGTATCCTATGTAAGTAAGTAGTATTTGGCAACCTAGAGATTTTAGGGTTATTTACCTACTTTGGTCATAGAAGATTGATTTTATATTTCTGTTTCAATTAAGAATATATATTAAATAATTTCTGATGCAGAAGTAAAGGAATCACTGTGTGTGTGTGTGTGTGTGTGTGTGTGTGTGTGTGTATGTGTGTGTGTGCCTGTGTGTTGTTTAACCTTGGTGTTTGGACCTAGTTTTGAACAGTTTCTTACTTTCTTCTACCATTACTGTATGTGCATGTTTTCACCAACTCACAGTGCTGATTATTGTGCCAATAGAATGTCTTTAATTCACTTCTATAGGTTGTTTAACTATAATTATAATTCTCATATTCAATTAACTTGCTCTAGTTTTCCTTTTGCTTTTGTTTTTATTTATTTCAACAGTATTTTGATTTAATTCATAATGATTTGTTACCCATATTTTATTTAATGTATGCATTTTTATTTATTAGATTAAAATATTTAATTGACCAACACATAAAAATATGGAAAGCTTCATGAATTTGCATGTCATTTATGTACATTTTCCAAGATTTATTGTAAATATTTTAAGTATCATTTTCCAAGTATCTATTGTGAACACAGAATTTAGACTAATTTTATATGCTGAAATTCATCATGATAGATGACAATTTTTTTTATTCTTTAATAGAAATTATTGTAGAATGGAATTGTAATATTATTTTGCATTACTTTGTTTCTTGAATGAATATAACACTGTCTATAGTCATATTTTGTAAACATTGACCAGGTTCTTTTCATCCTATTCCGCACTTCAGTGAAGTTATTGATTTATTTACAATAACTTACTCCTCCTATATTTTCAGTACTTGCTTTAGTATCTATTAGCCTTCTGTAGTAGCCTCACTTTTATTTCTGGTACTTCTAATTTGTACTTTCTCCTTTTTTTCTAAGTAGTTCTTACATTTATTTTATAACATTTTTGCTTATTTAAATGCTGCTTCCACTATATTTTTATGACACAAGTAGGCAATTGAATTTCCAGTTAAATTCTTTTTGTGTGTTCATTTATACATTTTCTATATGATATTTTAAAATCCATGCTCAGAATTTGATCTTTTGCATTTTTACAAAACAAGAGTCATTTGATAATATTATATTTAAATCTGTAAATATATTCAGTATAAATTATGTTCTAAAAATAAAAATGAACTTCAACTTCAAGTGAAGTAGCAAAATATAGTTTAAATATTTAAAAACAATTATTATTTATTCTTCTTTTGTGGGTCTGTATATTTGTAAGCTTGTATGTAAGTGTACCATGAGCTTGAAATACTTAGAAAGGTATAAAAGGTCATCATATTCCCGGGAACTGGCTACGAGTTGCCATATGGGTCCTGAGAACTGAACCCAAGTCCTCTGCAAAAATAGCATGTGCTTTTTAAACATTGAGGCATCTCCTGACCTCAAACTACAAATCTCTGCATTTGGATAATGAAAAAAAATTAGTCCAGGTGAATGACTTCTTAGCGGAAAAGAGAAAAAAAAAAAAAAAAAAAAAAAAAAAAAAGAAGAGAATGAGTTTGGATATGTCATGTTTAGAACTAAAGCCTTTCTAAGAAATCTTATGCTTAAACTCAACTGTGAGCTTTACAAAAATAAGTGGTGGTCAAATACATTAGAAACTCCAACAAAATAATGCCTGGTTACCTTGAACACTTGTAAGTCAAGGCATGTATGCTCAATCCATGCCTCTAACTGTTTCTATGCTGTGACATCCTTGAACATTGTGACTCTAATTGTAAATCGTCAGTTTTTAAAATGATATATGTTGCTACATTTCTCATAAGTCTTGAATACATATTTTTGCCTTGTGATTTCACAAATTAAATAGGATTGATGAATATTTTTGAAAATATGAATACACACTGAGGACACATGTAAAACTTCAGTTTCTACTGATAGCGTTGGTCCATACTTTGGATGGAAAGAGAGAATTGAGCTTTGCAGACTAACAAAACATTTCACTATTAAACAGCTGGCTAGAGGGGTTAGAGAAATGGCTGAGAAGTAAAGAACACCATGTGTAACTCCAGTTGTTCCTCTGTGGCTTCTTTGGGCATGAGGCATGGAAAAATAATAAAATACTTTTAAAGAAAATCTGACGTTTTTGAAATTCAAAATAGGCTGTTTTACTGTACCAAGACTTATGAACAATGACATTACTTGCCCAGATATGGCTTTAGCATAACTTAAATTTCTTAGTATTTTAATTTCTAGGTTTATATATTATTGAAAATATTTGAACAAAGTCATTCTATAACAGTGGACATTTTAACCTGTGAGATATTATGCTTTTGTCTCCTACAGGTGCTCCAAGTGACCAAAGCAGTGGTACCTCCTCTCCTCTTTGTGACAGTGGCTTGCACCTCAACTACCATCCAAACAACACAGTAAGACAACTGGCCAGAGTCGACAGTAATAAGAATAGCCTGAGAGCAGAATATATCTGTATTTGTGTTTGCTAGCATTGATGTTAGGTCTAATTTATCTGATGAACCTGGAGTCCTTGATTACTTCACCACCCTTTAAGTGATAAAACAAGCCAGAAAGAAAAACAGGCAGCCAGTTACTTTATGTGACATTCTTTCCTTTAGGCCGGCATTATTAAATCCTCTGGAAGTGCTGGAGACTTTGGAGTAGAAAAGATGGCTCAGGAGTCACAATATCATGCATCACTTCAGAGCACTTCATGCCATGCAGAATTTCATGAAATACATGACTTGATCTTTATCACTTTTATTTTGATACCTGTTAGCTAAATATAGCCATTATTTGTTAATTTTTGCAATATTTATGTATATTATGGAATTACTGCAAAGGGAGCAAGTTTAATTTATACATTATGACATGGAACAAAGAATGTTAACTATATGTATACTCAAAAAACCAAATTTAATATTAATTTTAATTATTTGCATTTTAATGTTTATTTTCTACTTACTCTTTGAGTATATTGGTTATCCTTATTAAATATTTTTGAAATGTCTTATTTTAACACTTAAAATATACACTCTAAAGAAAACTTTTCTGATTACGTGTAGATTCCAGTATCAATTAGCACAGTTAACCTGCACCACAATTTAATATTTCTTATCTCCAATAAAGCACAATTCATTCTCTATTAGAAATTGTTGAATAATTGCCAGCCCAAACAACTTTTGTTACTTCTGATTACATTGACATTATTCTACAGCTGGATGCCATAGGTTCTCAGGGTACCTACCATAGACCTTTGTTTGTTTTTTAGGAACATTCTTAAGAGCAATGGCTATTGATGGAAATGTAAAGTTCTTATCAAACCAACATATTTGGATATAATTTATTAAATATTACTTTAATTTTATTTAAAAAATTTTTTTCACTAATGCTGAAAACTCAAAAAACACAAACCCCAATATCCTGATGATACCAAGATTTGAGTGACTTAAAACTCTGGTTTTCCAGTGGGGGGAAAAAACCTCACACACAGCAGCAGTGATCTAACCGACTCCTTGTTTTATATGAATGCCTTACATTGCCCAGTTAACAGCTCTCTCTCTCTCTCTCTCTCTCTCTCCTCTCCTCCTCTCTCTCTCTCTCTCTCTCTCCTCTCTCCCTCTCTCTCTCTCTCTCTCTCCTCTCTCTCTCTCTCTCTCTCTCCCTCCGTGTGTGTGTGTGTGTGTGTGTGTGTGTGTGTGTGTGTGTGTGTGTTTGTGTGTGTGTGTTGCTTGGTTGGATCCAGGGCCTTAGGCAAGGGATTTTCCACTGAGTTTCCCCAGCCCCATTTTTTAAATTCACATCCCCTCTTATAAATGATTACTCAACATCTTTGGCTAAATTTATCTTTTTTTGGTGCTCAATATCCTCCTTTACTGTTCTGGGGGATATAACTATCTGTATCTTTTCATAGATGGCAGCTCTTTTCAGGTGTTTGTCTGAGATTCACAGACCCCTGAGTCCATGCATGCTGTGTGATTTGATAGGGCAAGGACCAAGACAGGCCTCCTCTGGATGACCAACAGAGGAAATGGAACACATCTTTACCAAAATGTTGCCTGGGTTATATGTTTTCTCTGGCCTTTAAGGTTTTCTTTGAGAATTCACTCACTACTTGTAATTACAGAAGAATATCTGTATAAGTTATATTCATAAGAAAGAAAGAAAGAGTATATCATGTATTTCAGAACTGGAGAAAGCTGCTTAGTCATATTCTTTATTTTTTCCATTTATTTATTTATACATTCGTTTATTTGTTTGTTTACATTATAGCTTGATTCCCATCCTTCTCCCTTCTCTCCTCACAGACCCACCCTGATGCATCTCTGCCTCCTTCCTTCTTCTTCTTAGAAAAGAGGAGGCCCCGAAGGGTACCAACCCACCCTGGCATCTCAAGTCAGGACTAAACATAACCTTCTTCCCCTAGGGCCTGTTGAGGCAGTCCAGATAGGAGAAAGGGATCCAAAAGCAGGCAAGAGAGTCAGAGACAGCCCCTGCTCCTATTGTTAGGAGACCCACATATTGACTGCAGTGCACATTTGCTGCATATGTGCATAGGGTCTGGTGCAGCTCATGCTTGCTGTTTGGTTTGTGGTTCAGTTTCTGTGTGTCCCCTGGAGACAGGTTAGTTTGCACTGTAGGTCTTCTTGTTGTGCACTTGACCACCCTGGCTCCCTCTGCTTTCTTCCCACTCTTCCACAACACCCCCTGCCTATTGTTTGGTTGTCAGCCTCTGTATCTGTTTCCAGGAACTGCTGGGTTGAAGCCTCTCAGGAGACAGTTACAACAGGGTCCTCTCTGCAAGTATAACAGAATATTAATTGGGACAGGAATTGGGTCCCTCCCATGGGGTGGGTCTCAAGTTAGGTTAATCATTTGGTTTGACATTCCCTAAATTTCTTCTCCATCTTTATCCCTACACTTCTTGTAGGCAAGACAAATTTTGGGTTGAAGGTTTTATGGGGGGAGGGTTGGTGTCCCCCTTTCTCCACTGCAAGTCTGGTTACAGGAGGTGGCAACTTCAGGCTCCTTAACCCCAGGCTGATAGGAGTCACAGCTAGGGTCACCTTCATAGACTCCCAAGAGCCTTTCCTGTCCCAGAGAGAACCTCCACTCCTTTCCATTCTCTTTCTGAGTCAGGTTTTTAATTTAGAGTTTGTCTAAAGTCCTTGTAGTCTTTTTTAGTAATGGCAAGTGCAGAAGTCAGAATGAAAGGTTTAAAGGAAGTAATAATCATGACTTGATACCCTATGAGCATATACAGGGGGAGGTAATCCCCCTCAGGAACAGTCATAGGGGAGGGGAATAATGGAAAAATGGGAGGGAGGGAAGAATGGGAGGATACAAGGGATGGGATAAACATTGAGATATAACAAGAATAAATTAATAAAAAAATAAAAAAGGGGAAAAAAAAAGAAATAAAAGGAGGACATGACTACTCCAAAAAAACAAACCAAAACAAACCAAAACAAAAAAAAACATGGTTTGTTTTTAACTCATTCCATTGCTTTATATGAAAATAATGATAACTCATTCTTTAGAACAGTATAATTAGAGCATAATAATTACTTCTAATTTTGCAGTTGACTGTTTTCAGCATAGACCATTGTATGGAATTCCAATATCACATGCCATATATATTCCATATTGCGATAGGTTCACTCACAGTTTTTTTTAATCATTTTCAGCATTAATATATTGTTACATTTGCTGGATATGTTGATATGTTCTAGTATATTGAAAGCTCATAATACTGATGTAAAGAAGAAAATTCAACATGCAAATTCAAGCAAAGCACGTGTACCATGACAAAATGTGTGTTTCCACTAAATGAAGTTTTGCTGAACACTGCAGAGGTACTTTATGGGGCATTATAGGTGAATAGTCAATTATGGTTTCTGATACCCAGATTTTAAATCCAGAACAATAAATTAATATCTAAAACCAACTTTAGTGTAAAAAGAAAAAGAACTAGAGGGCTGTAAAATCTCTGCATATGAATATAGTTGAGATCTGAAAGTTGGGCCATGACAAAGCAAATGTGGCTCTGTTCCCCTTGGGGGCATCTGCTGATTCTGCCATCAAACCCGAGTGATGCTGGCTCAACCTAATTCGCCTTCTATGCTGTGAATAAGCTTCAGCATAGGAGGAGAGGCTAGAAACTCTCCCAACTCTCAGATTTAGTTACCATAACTAGTATTTAAAAACAGATTGTACAGAACTGCAGTTTAAACATCTATATATTATATTTAAACATTTTTAAAAGATTCATTTATTTATTATTATGTATACAATGCTTTGCCTGCATGTACACCTGCAGGCCAGAAGAGAGCATCAGATCACATTACAGATGGTTGTAAACCACCATGTGGTTGCTGGGAATTGAACTCAGAACCTTTGGAAGAGCAGGCAGCACTCTTAACCCCTGAGTCATCTCTCCAGCCCCAGTAACTGGATATTATTTTGCTGAAAAATTCTTTCTGTATTTTATGAAAGCACTTAAAACCCTCAGGGAATTCAAACTTAATAAATGAAATTTTAGTTGCTACTCTTATATGTCTACTTTTTCAAGAACAAAATGTTGCCAATTTCAAGGACACAAATATCACTTAATATTCTGAGACTGTGTCTCTTGAGCCAAACTCAGATGCTGACCACCCCTGGAGGTGAGGTTCCAAGTTCAGTGGAAGATGCTTACACAGATATCAGATAACACAAATTTGAAAACATTTTCCTCAACCTTACACCTCAGAGTCTGCTTTCTGTGCCAACTCCTTTTTAAAAAGTGTCTGGACTGGCATTTTCCCCAAAGACAGTTCTATTTTGGCAATTCGATTGTTTTCAGAGCTGGTATCTGATTTGTATTAAGTGTTGAGGAAAACTGTGTTGTAAAGCATGCATTATATAAATGCTCCCTTGTTACATGCAGTTAGTTAATATTTTAGACAATATTCTTGATATTGCAGAGTAAGTTTCTGAGAAACATGCTTCTCAAAACCATTTAATTATTGTTTTCTACCACTATATATGTTACCATAAGTAATTGATAATTATTAGCAAAAGAATATATGAAATATGTATCTTCATGATTAAAATAAGCAAAAATTATTTTTAAATGGTTTAATTATTCAACAATAAATATGATTTATAATATGGTCTATATCTGGCCTGTTCATTTAAAAGTTGAAGTTGTGTGTGTTTCATATTTTTTACAAAGAAGTATAAAATGAGATTGCCTTTTCTATATTAATTTATAAATTATTAAATTCCAATTGTAACATATTTTCAGATGTATGAATCCTAACAGTGCTATGTAAATATCATACAAATTTATTAGCTAACATCATCCTCAATTACACATTACTTTAACCATTTAATATTATTTTGTATTTCTATTTTGTTTATTTATAGAAAACAATAATCAAAGGAAGTAGTTACTAGTCATAGAATATGGAAAATCACTGTTAAATAATCTACCAAAATATATTATGAAAATTTGAAATAATCAATGAAAATATCTGGATCATTCTTTTCATCTTTGAAACACCTGCTTTAAAGTATTAAATGTGCTGTGACAGATGTGTGTAGTGTGACATCAAAGAAGGATTAGTTAGAATGAAGGAATGATCCCTGGAGGTCATGGAATGGATGGGCTGGCCAATGAGTTTCTTAGAAATTTCCATGCGCACGGAATTGCGCTGTCCTGATGTAGGCTTGAGCACCCATGGCATGTAAAGGATGTATTGAATCGTACCCATTCTTTGGCATTGTACCTATGACTTCTGACAGTAGCACAGTAGATGTATTGACATGATTAACTGGGAAGCTTTTTTGGACAGACTATGCCACAAAGTATAGCCATGTTCATATCTGTGATTTTAAATGACTCGCTGCTGCTGCTAAACACAGTCTTTGGTATTCACTAATTAAGATGAACATATCTTTATCTTGAAAAAAAAAAAGACACAAAATACTTAAGTAATGCAGAGAAAATATTATAAATGATAATTATAAGCAGCAATGGCAATATATTGTGAGGCTGTCAATATTTTATAGCAAGATATATTTAGAAATAAGTTTGTCAATTACTAAAATTGTTTTTCCTCTTTTATTTATTCATTCTAATCCCTCTCATGTTGACAGTTATTCGTTTTTAAATTCATAGCCTCATTTTCTATGCTACATACATGTGCACACCCACACATGTGAGGGGGAGACAGAAACAGAGAGACAGATTAAGGGAGACAGAAATAGAGATAGAGAGCGGAGAGGCAGAGAGGCAGAGAGAGGGAGAGAGGGAGAGGCATACATGAATACATTCAACCTGTTGAGTATGTTTAATGTTGCTTGTTTTTATATGATTTCAGGGATGACCCCTTGATATCAGTAAATTAATTGAATACATCATCATTATGGTAGATTAATTCTCCCACTTTCAGCATTCCTTAGTTGTGTATATTTGGGGGACGTATAATCTTTTCCAACATTAGCATGTCTATATTGTCATTGTTAGGGCTTGACTAAACAACCACATTGCCAAGGTTTCAAAGTTGAAGGTTCCATTTTATTTCCAGAAGACACTATATATAGGTTTCCAGATCCTTTTGCTCTTAGAAATTTTTTTTTGTCCCAATTTTTTGATGGGGCCTTCTAGTCCTTAGAAGGAGTTGTATTGTAGGTGAATTCACTGGAATTGAACAACCCATGACTAGTTTTTCTATATATTGTGCCAGTTGTTGTCTGTAATGATCTTTATATTTAAAAAAACTTCTTTGATAAGTGATGAAAACTACACTTACCTGAGAGTACAAGGATGAGCATTTAGAATGTAGTTAAGAGTTGTGCTCATTTATGAGACTGATGTTCTCCGTATTGCGCTAAGAAGGCACTGATGAGTTGTGCTCATTTAATGAAGTAGCAGCAATATGTTCTCTTAGATCCATGGCCTAACTAGCCCTAAGCTCTTGGCTAGAGTTCAAGTACTAGGCATTATTTCCTTCTTGTTGAGTGGATCTTAGACAGCTTTTGGTTATAATCAAATGCTATTAGACAGCTTCTGGTAACAGCCAAAACATGAGCTCCATTACCTCACCTTTAGAGATAGCTTGTCATGCTGTTTGCTGTGGTGGTTAATAGGTTTCACAGCTGAATAGGACTATTGTTTGCTTTCCTCTATTGGAAGCTTGCATAAAACCTGGTATCACAAATTCTACAACTCAGAGAGGAGGTTTTCCAGTCAGATACAGCTCATGTTCTCTGAGTGCTGTGTCAACATGGGCATGTATTCAGCAAGAAGGACTTGATTTCAACCTCTGGAAGGAAAATAAGGGAAACAGTCATTTGGACTCATCAGATTAACTGTTCAAATTGAGTTCTTATGTCTAGTGCTGGTGTTCATGTCAGATGATCTATGACTATTCTGAGAATAGTATCAGCCTGGGTAGCAATGTCAGTCCAGGTAGTATAGTTCCATTTTTAGTGTGTGTGTGTGTGTGTGTGTGTGTGTGTGTGTGTGTGTATGTGTGTGTGTGTTTGTGTGTGTGTAATTTTTTTAGAATATATAGTATTCTAATCTGTTGGCTATTTTGAGTAAATATATAATTTCAATTAGCTTTTTGAAGAGAGTAGAAGTAGCATGAAGCATGATGCTGAGTTATATTTTAAGCATTTCTCTGAGTTTCCTATCTAGAATCTTACTAGTTGTTAATATTCTTCCTGCCACTTTGTAAAGGGGACCAATTAGACTTTTGAAAATAGAAATGGAGTAGTTAGTTGGTAAATTTTGGATTCTGACCTGGAGGAGTCTAGTTCTGCTTTAGTATGTAACACCTCAAACCTTTGTTGTTTTTATTCATCTGACCCTTTTGTCATATGTAGAAAATAGGTGGCATACAGCCTAATATATAAAGAACTGGCCCCACATCACATGCTGATATGAAATGGCATCCCATAGCCTATTGTAACCTGATGGCTAACAACCAACAAAAAGATTCTCATAAGAGAACGTGTATCCTATATATGAGGTTCGTAAGTCACGGGCACATCTGGGTAATTTGCCACTCTTACTTCCCTGGTACTTTAAGCAGCTTCATAGATTTAATACCTTATAAATATTCTGTTTCTTCTTAAACTGCAAAAATTAGTTAATAATGTAAGGTAATCCTTAACATTAATTCTACAATATAGTTTCAAGTATACAGTATATATAGGCAACAAAGTCAACAATTCTCAGGCCAAACTGAACTGGACATGTGACTAATATTGGCTCGTGATGTTGACAGCCAACAAAGCTTCCAGCACATCTGAGGGGAAATAGAAAATGGGAAGGCTTATTCATTCAAATATATTTTCTTCAATATATGAGGGAAAATACTACTTGAGCTACTGGCATGGAAAGGGAAAGCTTATGATGCCTTGATCCTAGATAAGGAACTGCAGGTAACTAAGGAATGCTGAGAACAGGAGAAACAGTTGTGTTTGGGAACGTCATTCCAACTGCTTATCTAACACCAAATGGTCAGCCCTGAGAACATACACATTCTAATGAGATCATATAACCTGAGCAGGTTGTATTCATGATACATGTATTATGAAATGCATAATTACACACACAGCAATTAAAGAAAAAGTGGATATGAATTTGAATGAGAGAAATTTAGGGGGTATACAGAGGAGTTTTAAGGGAAGAAAGGAAGAGGAGAATTATAATCTCAAAATTAACAAAAAGTATTTTTAAAATCTGTACCTAAACTAGAAGCATGTATAATTTTAACTCGGCAGTCATGGCCTTGTTATGACATGAAAGCAATATAAAAACAACCTAAACATTTTGAAACTGAAATGAAAACAATGATCAAGACTTCCATATTTGACCACTTGCTCTTGGTGGGGAGGCCTGATAGCTCTCAGAAAAAGAATAAGCAGGCTACCAAGATGATAGTCTATGACCATATGGTGGGGGAGGAGGTCCCCTTCAGTGACAGACCTAGGGGAGGGGAATAGGGTGACAGGGGGAAGGAGGTAGGAACAGGAAGGTAAAAGTGAGAGGGATACAATTGAGATGTAATCTGAATAAATTAACTAAATAAAAAATACAAAAAAACAAAGCAAAACAAAAAAGAAAGAAAAAAATTGCATGTGTATCTCTGGAGAATGATGTCCTTAAGAATTTAATAAAGCATATGTTAAAAGGTTTTAAAAAAAAGACTTCCAGCAGCAGGGTGTTCTAGATTCATATGCAAGACTGTCCACTAACTCAGAAGTGTTTACAATATTCATAATGAATGTGATCAGGCTGCATTTACACTGTGGCTTTTAAAAAGCTATTTGCAAGTATGGTGGTGTTCAGATCCTTGCAGGCTCTCAAAACTCTTAGTCAATTAGACAAATAACTCTATTTCCATGAGATTTTTCTGTTGCTTCCCTGTGGTGGTAATTTTGCTCATTTCTTCCATTCTTGAACTGATTCTACTCTGTCACACTTTCATGCTTTTCTTCCTCATCATCCATCATTTTCACGTGTTTTCCTGGTGAGTGTTTCTGAGCCTTCTTACAGAGTTCTGCTAATAATCATGTTTTGAACTAGAACTCCGGGTTTAAGTGTGGGGATTACTCAGGCCTACAGTACTATTCAAAATGTTCAGAAAAAAATTTCCATCCCCCAGTGGTAAGTCTGAGAACACACGGAAGCACAAACCTTCTGAACGTATTGCTTTTTTCAGGACACGCTCTCCTGCTCCTCGTGGCCCACATCTCCAGGCCTGCGGTGGGAGAAGCGGTGGTGTGACCTCAGGCTCATTCCCCTACTGCACGCCCGCTTCTCCCAGTATGTGCCCGGGACTGACCTGAGTCGGTGAGTCTGTTTGTAGGTTCTAAACTCTAACTAGAGGGAGGCCTACGCTCCAAGTTTCAGCATGATGTGCCATGTCATTCTTATTATAGCATGTTTTTGAAAGCACAAAAGAAGAGTCGCAAAGGAACTTGATGCCACTGCTGAACCTCTAGAATATGATAAATATGGGGACCAAAAATAATGGACGTCTTGGCTCTGTTATAAATGATTACAATGGATCTGACATGTGTAATACTATATTGGACTTTATATTTTTCTTGAGTGAATGTGAATAAATTGTTTTATTTCCAATGTAGTGGTATAGCTTATACATTTATCCTTTTGAGTGGTGTCAGAAACTAAGCCAGGGCCATGAGTGGAGCCCTGGACCTCTGTAGCTTAGCATCTACCATTCTCCCATTTTTAGTTTTGTAACTAAGTGTGACTTTACTTTTCATCTTTTTATCATAATAAATATTGCTAGGGATGTGGAATGAGTTGTTTTTCAATAGCATAACTGGGGCTTTGTGGATCTCTTCTTTCCACAGATTTTAAATCAAAAGTTTCTACCTTTTTCCTTGAGTTATTTTGTTTGTTTCTTGTGTGCCTTGGTTTGTTATTTTGCCCCCTGCCCCCCTTTTTTTTAGTTAGGTGTCTTAGGGCCCAAGAAATCTCTTTGGGAAGAAGGCTTTTTGTCTGAAACCCCTAATCAGCTCACACACACACAGCTGGCAGCTACTCACTGGATCAGGCAGGCTCCCAAACTGAACTCATGGTGGTCAATAGCTCCTTCAGTCCTTGAGCTTAGCAATGTCATTTATGTAGTTTGTGGCATTCCTGTGTTCAAAGCATCTTCTAGGCCCACCAAAGGATGGATAAGATAAGGAAACCCAGGGGAACTGCCATCTCATAGAACTGCCCTTGGCCAAGTGTCTTCAGTTGTCTTAGGAGATCTCAGAAGATTTGGCCAGTTTTTCCACCTCAGTATTTAAAATTCACTTGTATAGATAATCATGTCTTTCCATCAACCAAATAGTATTTTTAAACTGTGTACTAAATACGTGTATATTGACAGTTTTCAAAAGACTTAGAGATTTTAAGTATTTTTTTCAATTTGGATTTCTAGCATGATTTCATGCTAAATAATTTTAATCCTGTGATATTTGTTGAATGTGAATATTTCTCAGAATGTACATTACTTGAAGAAATATTCACCTATTTTTCTTGTTGTTTGTTTCTTTGAGACAGGTTTTTCCATTAGATCTAGCTTTCCTAGAACTCTCTGTAGACTAAGCTGGCCTTGAATTCACAAAGATCTGCCAGGCTTTGTTTCCCCAGTGGAAGGACTAAAGGCCTGGGCCAAGACTTCCCAGCACCACATGTTTTTACAAAAGCAGAGGTATTTTCATTTTGCTACAAAGCTCTACATATTTTATCTTGAGCATATTCATTTATGAGTATTTTGATATTCTCCATTATTAATGATGATTCCATTTATAGATTGTAGGATATAGACTGGCTGAGTTAGAGTCCTTCATCTTTATGTTACATATATTTACTTCTATTTTTAGTTTGTTTGAATTTGCTCTATATATTTAATTTTAAGTTATACAACACAGAAGATTTTAATTTCTTATTTATGTTTGTCAAAGTTCTATGTCTGTTTTCTTTCCTTCAAATGTATTTTATCTATATTATAGTGATGTTAATTACCAGATTGTTATTAATTGTTAAGCGCCTTTGTATTTTTCTTTCTTTCAATAATTCTGAGTTTTCTAAAATGTCTCTCCATAGTTGCAAATGTTTTAATGTTAATTTGTATTTTGTTTTGATTCCAAAAGAACAAATTAAATTCTTTATCTAGAGTATTTAGTCTAGTTGCTTTAAATTTAACTAATGAAACAATTTTTATATTGACTATTCTAATATGTTCAACAATAAATACTATTTTTCTGGTTATATTGCTTTTGTTCTGAATTAATTGTGGGATAGCATTCAGTTTGAAGAATGGTACATAAGATTTGTTGTACCATTAGCTGTTTATATAACAGCTGGCAAAAAAATGTAGCATGATTTCATAGTCAGAAAAATGACATTAATAGTATCTGTATTCTATTTTATTTTGCGTGAGTATCTTAACTCTATGGGATGGTATTAGCTGTACATATTCCTATATGTACAAGTACTGTCAAGACATTAAACTTCTCCTTCTTCCTATGAATTACTGCGGTCTCTCACAGCATTCTTGCATCCCCTATCACTACTATCTTTATGGTTTCTAAGCTCCCAACAATTGCAAATCTGTTCTTTGTCTCTATTATTTCTTCATTTGGGTACTATTTATTAATGGACTCATTTACCTTCTTGCCTTATTGGGTTAGATATTGCTTAGTATAATTTCCTGGAAATTTATTAAGGTATCTTTCATTTTTTTAACTGTTCAAACACCCTCTATTTTTCCCTCTCAAAATAGTTTTAATCCCTTTAAAAACCAATTAACTTTTTCAGGTTAGTTCTTTCTTTCTTTTCCTTCCTTCCTTCCTACCTTCCTTCCTTTCATATCCCAATCTTAGCTTCCCTTCTTTTTTCCCCAGTTCCTTCCACTCCTCTATCCTCCCATCCTCCCTTTTTCCTCAGAAAATGGGAGGCTTTCCATAGATACCAACTAGCCTTGGCATATAGAGTTGCAGTAGGACCAGGACATATTCTCTGATTGTGGCTTGACAAGCCAGTCTAATTGGGGAAAAGAGATCCAAAAGCAGCAACAGAGTCAGAGACAGACCCTGATCCTGCTGTTCAAGTTAAACATGAAGACCAAGCTGCACAACTGCTACATAGATGCTGAGGGCCAAGGTTCGTCCAATGGATGCTCTCAGTTGGTGGTTCAGTCTCTGTGGGCACCAATGGGGCCAGGTTAGTTGATTTTTGGTTTTCTTGTGGTGTTCTTGACCTCTCTGGCTCCTTCAGTCCCTTGTCTCTCTCTTTCACAGGATTCCTCAAGCTCCACCTAATGTTTCGTTGTAGGTCTCAGCATCTGTTTCCATCAACTGCTGGGTGAAGTCTCTCAGATGACAATTATACTAGGCTCCTGTCTCCAAGTATAGCAGAATTTAGTTAATGGAATCAGGAGGCATGGCTCTCAAGCTGGGCCAGACATTGTTTGGCCATTCCTTCAGTTTCTACTTTATCTTTATCCCTGCACATCTTATAGGTAAGACAAGTTGTAGGCTGAAGGATCTGTGGCTGGTTTAATGTTCCAATCCCTCCATTGGAAGTCTTTTCTGGATACAGGAGATAGCTGTTTCAGGTTCCATATCCCCCATTTCTAGGAAGCTTAGCTAGGGCCACCCTCATAGATTCCTAGGATTTTCCGTTGTCCATAATGACCATTTTTAAGAACTTAGGATTTTTTATGAACTTACGGTAAACAACACAAATGGTATGAATAGTGACATATATACATATATTTGAAAATTAACAATTAAAAACTGGCTGGGTGTTTTGTAACAGTATGTCAAGTCTTTCTAGCATCACCCTGCTTATGTAGCTTCCTATTACAGGTTAGTGAGTTCCCTAATTCTCAACATCATTGCCAGAACTTGGCTTGTCCTTGCCTTATTCCCGGGGATGTGATGACATGCCTCCTGATATGCACATTCTAATGAAGTTAAATATCTTTTGATTATATATATCAAGAGAAAATTTCACTTTAATGAAATGTCTGGTTTAGGCTTTGCTCCATTGTATATTTGCTAAGTTGTTTGTTTCTACTATTTACCGCTGTAAGCCCTAAATATGGTCAAAAATGTTCCTTCTCTGAAAAATTAAACATAATAATATATTCTATTTTTCCATTAATTTTAAAAATAATTATTCATACTACTTAATTTTCTCAACATTACACTGTTGTATATTCATATATTCTTTTATTGCTATTTTAAGTTGGGCTAAACTAGACACAAGCATGGCTCTTTAGTGTAATATAATACATCATTTTCACTTTTTTCTTGGAAAACTGTAGATATTTAGCAAACTGAACTCTGAATTTTTCTTGACTTTTCAATATTTTGTAAAAATTTAATGACAGATATTTCAGTTTACTCAAGACATACTACTGATTTCGTAAGTCTGTTTATTTAAATATACCCTTCTTGTAATCTATCTGATTTTTCTTCATTCTTCACTGGATTCTGAAATTTCTGCTTTAAGAGTTCTCCTGATATTTCCATTAAAACCTGTTTTTTAAAAGTAGTCATTTGCTTAATGTAGTTAATATCTTTTTAAAAATAGACATCTAGCATACATAAATGTCTATATAATTTCTATCACCTAATTTCTATCAAATAGAATTTTATGTGAGCCCAAATGACTCTACAATTTTATTTTCATAATTCTTCAGCACTACAATGAGTTTTAGCTACTGAATTAATTATACTCATTTACATACTAGTCACAAACAAAACATTACTCATAATAGAATTCTGCACCAATTCAGATCCTAGAGCTAACTTACCATTCACTTATTCTCTCAGTAAAGGCTAATTGAAAACCTCCTTCTGTGGAGCTCACAGGCTATGCTGCAGAAATGGTAAGTCAATTTCCTCTGTGAGGAGGATAAACAAAGAACTGCACACAATGGCACGTAAATTTTGTTGTGCTGTCTATAAATCTAAGATATCATATGCATATATATCAGTGATGAATACTTCTCATATTTAACTGCAAATTAAGTTGCTTCTCTATCTTTAATTGTTTTGTTGATATGAACTAACACATCACAGTGTTATTTTTGTCAGAGATAGATAATATGTATCTATTGTGTGTGGAAGATTCTGATTCAGAAGTATTCTCTTGAAGCCCTGAAGCACTTCAGAATATCACATGCCACTGCCAAGGGTGTTCCAATTGGAAGCAGAGGTTATGGGAACATTCCATGCTCTTTCCCCCTGTTTAAGCTTTATTGTTATTATATAAAAAAACATGCACATGCATAACCATGTGAATTTGAAAGTGTAACATTTATTTCTTTGGAGGCATATGTAGAACCACACTCAGAGCTTCACAATGGACACCCAAGTGATATCTGTCACTGGGCTGTGCTTATCTCTGTACGTAGTTTTTAGCATATTTTAATGAAGGAATTTTAATGAAGCAGAAATTCATCACTTACTTTACTATTTAGCAGGAACATTATCTATTCTATTCTATTTTGTTAACTTTGAAAGTTAAGAGTATTGAATGAAATTCATCCATATTCCTACCAATACAAAATACAAAAAATATAGTTTCTTGCACAAATGCACACCTCGCTCAACCCATCCCCTTGTCTAAGCCACAAACCCTCAAGGTACTCTCCCTGGAAATCACTAGCCATGCAGACCAGAGAATCAGATAGGTGGTTTTAATCCTCCTCCCCATCATCAATTTTCAATTTCCTGTCTTGTTCACAGCTTTGATACAGACACCCTGATTCTGCCTCTCCTTTTTCTTTGTTCCCAATTCTTAGGATGCCAGGTACTTCTTCTCCTGCAGCCATTTTCCTCATCCTATCTCTTTGTCTCAGTCACCAGTACCTGAGAGACCCTCTGGAAATCCATTGGCCACTCCAGACAGGGAATTTGATAGACAATCTGGAGACTCCTTTTCTTTCTTCAATTACCATTCCCCAGTCTCATGCCCTGCCCCTCTCAGAGATAACAGTTTGAGACTTGCCTTTTTTCTTTTCCTCCATTTCATGGGGACTCCACAGATTGTCTTGGAAGACACAGTATTCCTCTCTTCTGGGACTCTGTTCATCCCTACACCTTGTGGAACTATCCCATTGCTTCAAGTCTTTTCCTAATACAGAGAAAAACATTCCTCCCAGGACCCCAAGTGGCTACACTTGGCAGGAACCCAGAATACTTCCTACCAAGTAACTCCTAGTTACCATACTCTTCTATGATCAGAGAGGGTAACAGAAACTAAGGAATGAGAACCCATTAAACAAAGACAAAGCCAGATATCAAAATCTAGAATTATACTAATTTCAAATCCATAGGCTTAGAAACCAGCATAAAAAATTCAGTAGTGGCCAGGATGATATGTGTCCACTAGAGTCCAGCAACGCTACTATAGTAGGCCCTAAGAAACAAAATATAATTGAAGGACAAAACAAGTACTTCAAACTAGCCATTATAGATATATTTTAGGATCTTAAAGAGGATGTGAATAGAAATATTACTCAAATCTATGAAAACACAGTGAAAGAAAATGAAAAAAACTGTTATGTAACTAGAAATGGAAACACACACACACACACACACACACACACACACACACACAAACTGATGTAAAATTGAAAATAAAAAATTTAGGAACTTGAATATGAACTTCAGAGTCAGGTCTTATCAACAAAACACAAGAGATGGAAGAGAGAATCTCAGTCATTAAACATAAGATAGACGAAATGATACCCCAGTAAAAGAAAATGTAAAATTATTTTAAAAAAAAAGAAAGAAAAAGTGAAAAAATCAGAAACAAAATATCAAGGAAAACTTAGATAGTTTGAAAATACAAAAATCTACAAATAACATGAATAGAAGAAATGAAATAGAAGAGGAGGAGAAGAAACCCAAGTCGAATATTTATTGAAAATAGATTTTCAATAAACCATAAAACACAATTTGTCTGAAAAGAACATGCTTATCAAATTTTAAGAAGCAAAAAGAACATCAAATAGACTGAAGCAGAAAACATACTCCTCATGATGCACAAAATAGCCAAAATACTAAGCATATAGAGTAATGACAGAATATTGAAAGCTTCAAGGGAAAAAGACCAAATATAACATAAAAAGATAGTATATTAGAATAACTCTTGACTTTTTGGTGGATAATTTAAAAGTCAGAAGGGTTTGAATAGACGTTTTATAATCTGTAAGATAACACAGCATAGTGGAGAGCCCACCAGAGAAGACCACCTGGAGACAAGCTAGGAGCCAACTGAAAGTCTTTGTTCTAGGTGGCTACTGATTAAACATGGGTATGTAGGACCCAAGTCAACCCCAAGCCTTTTTCAGGGACCATATTAAATATCAAAATCACATCTTGAACAGAAATTCCCCAGGGGTTCCTTTCTGTGGCTGTAAACTAAGCTGACAGTTACAAACCAAAATATAAGATTAGCAAAAATAGCAAGGTCAGGCTGATGGTTACAAAGAACTTGCATCTTTGAGTTGATTTTGTTCCCAGAATTATGTTTCTTTGGTTTCTTCTTATGGTGAACCTTGGCACATTACTCAGCAAGACAAAGTTCATCTGAGGTACAAAATGGAGTCACCATATTCAACTTGCTGTCTTTGTCACAAAAATGCCAGCTGAGACTACTGTGCTTAGCAAAAATTTCACAGTCTTGTAGAAAGAAAGATGGTCCACCAGTATTTATTTACAATTCCATCTCTACTAAAGTGCTAGAAGGACAACTTTCATTTTAAGAGGTTTAATACACTCATTAAATGATAAGAAATATAGTATCTCAGACCAGCAAATCAAAAAAAAAAAAAAAAAAAAAAAAAGAAGCCACACCACCACAACAAAATACTTGGAATAATACTCCTAGTCTATAACTCTGAACACCAATATTCTAAATTCCTCTCATAAAAAGACCAACGAATTGGATATGAAAAATAGGACCCAGGAAATCAAAGATAGAAATCATCTCTGGGTAAAAGGAAAGAGAAAGATATTCCAAGCAAATGGACTCATGAAACAAGCTTCTGTGAACATTGTAATATATGACAAAATAGACTTCAAACAAAAATAAATCTGAAGAGAAATGGGAGGACATTACTAAGTGGCTAGTTCATAGCACTAAATGCCTATGTAAAAAATTAGAGAGATTTCATATCAGTAACTTTACAGCATTCTTGAAAACTCTAGAACAAAAAGAAAAAAAAAAACACACCCAAAGGAAAAGACAGTTAAACATAAGCAAACTTAGGGCTAAAATCAATAAACCTGTACTTCCTGATTAATCAGGTAATTAATTTTATTCCTTCTCAAGTCTCTATTAGAGTCTCAAGTCTCTGAATACCAGATAATTTAGTTTTACACTTAAGCTTAGTCGTTTAGTGATCCAGAAAGGTGTTTTAAGTTGATAGAGATGAGATGTGATAGATATTGATTAACATTCAGAATTTTAGATGCACCAAAATAGGAAAGATGATTTCTTCACAGTTGTCAAATACAAATAGCTAAAACACTATGATGTATCATTAATATTGTTTTTGATTCTTTGTGGTTTTTCTTGCTGTATGTAGTTTATTATATAGGTGTGTAATAATATAAATGTATATATAAATACATAAAAAGCAAACAATTAACATTCTAAATAAAAATGACAAATGGATTGAGAAAGAAATTGAGGAAACAATATGTTTTACAATAGACTCAACACAAACAAGCAAACAAATATGATCCAGATAAGCAAGTGAAAGATTTATAGAACACAAACTTTGAGACATTGAAGAAAGAAACTGAAAAAGATAACAGAAAATTGAAATTTTCCACATGCTCAACAATAAGAAATTAATATAGTGAAAATGGCACTCTACCAAAGCCTATGTACTACAGATTCAACATAATCTGTATCAAAATTCCAACACAAGTTTCCACATAAATTGAAAGGCGAATTTTCAGCTTTATGTGAAACTTCCCCACATAAAATGGCAGAGCTCAAATAGTTCTGAATAATAGTAGTAATATTAATTATAATATTAAATGATGACAATGATGATGCGATAGCACCATCTCCAATTGCAAGTTTTAAGAAAAATCTATACTAAAAATAGTATGGATCTGGCAGAAATACAGACAAGAAATACTCAAATTAAAGATCCAGGCATAAGTCAACACACGTATGGATGCCTGGTTTAGGGTAAAGAAAACAGCAATACACACTGTAACAAAGACAGAATTAAAAATGCTACTTCTTTTCAAACTTACCAAACTGGATGGCCAAACATATGCATATGTATCCCCTTCTATAAAACTTAATTCCAAATGGATCAAATATCTTAATATAAGGGTTTATACACTGGATCTCATAGAAAAAGAAAGTGGGAAATAGTCTTGAATTCATCGGCAGAGGATGATAAAACTTTATGAAGAGAACACCAATAGCACAATCATTAAGAACAACAATCAATAGATAGGACCTCATGAATCTGAAAAGCTTCTGTAAGGGGAACTGAAGAGACTCTGGCCAGCTCAAACTTGACAATCATGGCTCTGGCAGACCTTAACCCACTCTCTGATTCCCTCTGTCTTGCTAAAACCCATTAGATTATATTACTAAAGCTAGCCACCAAGGTCTATTCCCTTACTTAGCTGATTCCTCCTCCTGAGGCTGACTTCCGAGGTCCAGCTATCAAAGTATTGCAGTCCAGCAATCAATAGCTCCTTTGACTCACCTAGTTACTATGTCTAATTAAAGTTAAACACCTCATCCTAACAAGGAGTTTCTCTTTTTACCTTTATAAACTGCCATTTTCCTATGTGCCAAATCTGTCTCCTCTCTTTTCAGAGGCAGTCCTTTGTCCCCTGGGACAAATACTCTTCCCGGCTCTCACTTTCTCCCTTCCCTCTCTCCCTCATCCTTGCTATCTTGTCTTTGTGTCTTATTCCCTACCCTTTGCCCCTCTGGGGCAAATATATCTCCTTAGTGCTGAAAAATTTCATCTTGGAAGTCTTGGACTGATACCAATCCTTACAGAATTCATAATCAAAATATATTCTATGAACAAAATTCTGCTTTCAGAAAGAAAAAACAAAACAAAAAGAGCGCATCCCTCTTTATATTGAAGATAAGGCATATGAGTACTGTCTGGGAAATGGAAGACTGCACACAAGCACTTTATATGGTGGGCCTCTAGTAATGTAGCCTGAAGTGAAGCTAGTTTACTAAGGACATTGTATTCATGGCCGCTTTTAATGATACAAATGCTATGGATGCTTCAGACTAAAAAGAAACAAATAGGCTGAACAATAAAAAATAGAGATCTATGATACTTCAGAATCTACTCTAAAACAGGGCTTAATATAGATGATGTTTGATCAAGTCATTCATGAAAGGAAATACAGAGAAGCAAGAACGGTGGCTCAAGATGGTGTAGTGGTAGAGAGAATAATTTCAGTAGCAAATGGATGGAAACATTATTTCTTATAGGGATGTAGTATTGAAAAATATTGAATGTAAAGAGTGTACAAAAATAAATTATTAATCCTGGTCATTTCATAGTACCATGGACGGTCAGAAGGAGTTCTTAAGGATGGTTTCCTTCACAGTCTTCCCACTGCTGTAATGCATCCTAAGATCTAGAATGATAATCACACTAGCATTTTATTGTTTTCTTTTCATTTTGTCTTTGCTTGTTTGTTTTGCTTAGGATTGTTTTGTGTATACTGTGTCTATTGTTATGAATTTAGAAATAGTTTTATTTTCTTTCTGTGAAGAATAAGATGGAGATGTTGATTGAAATTGCACTGAATCTGTAATAGGATTCTGGAGAGTAATCATTTTCACAATGTTAATTTTTCAATTAAAAGCATGGGATGTCTTTTAATTATCTGCAGTCTTTCTTTAGAGGTTTAAAGCTTTCATTATAAAGGTCTTTCACTTCCTTGATTAGGATCATTCCTACATATTTAATTTTCTTTGAAGCTATTGTTAGACAGTATGCCTATGAACTCCTCTGTGTACTTGTTGATGCTGTGTAGAAAGCTATTAATTTAAGTTTAATCTACATCCTGACACATTGCTAAATTTTCTTATAGATTCTAGAAGAAAGTGTATAGTATCACATTATATGCAAATGGGGATAGTTTGACTTCTTCCTCCTTTATTTGTGTCCCTTTAATTTTCTTACCTTGTCTTACTGCTCCAGCTAATACGTTGAACATACTGTTAAAAAAAATAAGACTAAGGATAGTGGATATCCCTATTTTCTCTTGACTTCAATTTTATTGCTTCAACCTTTTTCCATTATGATGACTGTCATTGTAGATTTCTTGTATACAGCTTTGATTATGTTGAGGTAAATTCCCTCTAGCCCTACATTCTCTGACTTTTATTATGAATGCATGTTAGTTTTTTTTGTCAAAGGATTTGACTGTGTCTATTGAGATGACCACATGATTTTTTGTCTTTAAGTCCATTTATAGTATTTGTTACATTTATTTACTTGTATAGATTGAATTATACCTGCATTTAAAATGAATTTAACTTGGCTATGACGTATAATCTTCTGTATATATGTCTACATTCTGCTTGCAAGCATTTTATTTAATATTTTTGAGTCTAGGTTCATTAGTGAAATTGGCCAGAAGTTTTCATTTTTGTTGTTGTTGTCGTCATTGTCATTGTTGTTGCTGATGGTGTTGGAGGTCAGAGTGGTGGTGGTGGTGGTGTCTTTACTATGTTTAGTTATTAGAATTATTCTGACCTCATAGAATGAGTGCTCCTTCTGTTCTTATTTATGAAATAACACAAGAAGGACTGATGCAATTCTTCTATGAACATCTGGTAGAATTCTGATGTGGATACTTCTGGACATGGACTTTTCTTAGGTAGAAAGCTTTTTAGTACTATTTAATATCCTCATTTGTCATGGATCTATTTAGCATGTTGACTTCTTTGAGAGTTAATTTTGATAGTTTAACTGAACTTAGAAAATAACCCATTTTGTTTAGAATTTCCAGCTTTATGGACTACAGGTTTTAAAGATTTTCTTCTATAATATTGAAACTTTCTTTGTCATCTATTAAATTTAGTTTTTTGTCATTACCGTCAACCTTATGTGTTTCCTGGGCTTTACTCAGGCATTTATTTCCTTAAGCATTTTATCTCTGATTTCATTTCTTTTTGTCTTCTTCAAGCTCCGTAAATTCTTTGAGGAGGTATATGATCAATTAACTTATGTGTCATAGATTTCATCTAGGTAATTCTCATTGGCAAGAATTTTTACAAGACTGTTAGACTTTGGAAATAAAATACTGGTTTGATATATTGTTGGAATTCTAGTTTTGAGAGTCCCCCACCCACCCACAGAGCACACCCAAGTTATTTTTAATTATTTCCAATGTTTGAATAGTAACAACAACTTTCCCCTAAATCCATAGAGTAACCTCCTTGCTCTGCAAGAGTTGGTTGAGTGCTCTCCTATGGTTTCAGTCCTATCATGGGGAAGTGATGGAAAAGTGGGCAACAGAGTCCTTGTCAGAGACAGCTCCTGCTCCCCTTAATAACAGACTCACTCGAAGCCTGAGCTGCACATTGACTACATCTATGTAGAAGACCTAGCTTCAGTCCATCATGGTCCTTGCTTGGTGTTTCAGATTCCACAGGCCCTCTGGGCCCTGGTTAGTTGGCTCTGTTGGTTTTGTTTTTGAGCTTCTGTTACCTCTAATCAGAACACAGGGCAACTAAGGATACCAGCCTCTGATAATGACTGTCAAGTTGGCATCAAAATCTGGCCAGAGACAAGTAATCCAAAGACAGGCAGGTACTGGGGCTGATATATTTTTTGAGACAGCTTTCTTTCTGAAGCTTTCATACTTGGTTCTGCTTCTGGCAGCATTTTTTTGTCTTGAAGCCTTTAAATGGATTTCTCAGGCCTATTCCTCTGGGTCCTGAGTGGGCCATTCCTTCCATTAACTCACTTATGTATCTTGGCATATGACTCTATTTAAAGTGAAAACTTGAATTGATAAAATTATTAGGAGAATATCTGCATATATCAAACCACTGATACTTCCAGACCCAGTGAATTTTGAGAACATTCAAGAACGAACATTTTTTTTTAACCCAATGACACTATTCTGAGATAAAGCTGACATCTAGAAGGCCTGCTATTTAGCCATTTTTTTTAAAGAAGAGTTATTGAATATAGCAAACAAAACCTCATTTATGTTGCCATGATTGAAAAATTAATTATATTCTTAATCATCATAGCCTTTCCAGTGTTGTGTCCTATTTTTTTTCAAAGTAAACTTTGTTTTGTGATTTTTGTTTTTATGTATTATTCTTATTCTCAGAACAAGGATCACAAAAAAAAAAAAAAAAAAAAAAAATCCATCCCAATCCAAAATGGACCCGCTGCTATCTAAAACACCATTTCTTTTAAACAAACATTGAATCCATGTTATACACATGTTATGCTGTAGTAAATTAAGATTCCCTAAATACAGATTTTTGACTATCAACCTTCCTACTATAAGTTATAAATTAACTTGTTACAGATTTCACAGATCTTTAATCATACTCGAGAAACTTACAAATCTTAAGGTGGAGAAAGTTTACATAATAGTCTCACAAATTTTGACATAAGTTTCATACTTTAGCAAAAGTTTAAGAGAATTAAATGAAATAAACCAAAACAGAATATGAGATGAGTGGAAATAATCTCCATTAGGAATCGTCTATTCTTTTGTTTTGCTTTTGTTCTTTCTCCATCACATAATCATGTGGCCTGTCTGGTACAAGACAGAGATTTTGGAGGAAACCTTTAACCAAACATGTTTGGGTCTAAAGGAGGGGAAGACATAGCTCAACTCTAGAGCCAACTTTGCACGGAAAAAGAACAGCACAAACCATTGTAATATTATCCATACCTAAAAGACACCTGAATCTCTGTAAAACTGAATCTGTGACCAGGCAGAGGGATCAGAGTAGGCTGAGAAGAAAGAAGGCTGAGAGATACGGGGAAAAAGTTTTTCAAGCCGTGGTTTAGACAGAGGACACTACCACAAAGAGATGAGAGATGTACCACGGAGCCAGGAACCTCCGTGCACCACAGGTGTACCTGCGCCTTCTCTCTGATCTGGTCCCTGGCTCCCACATCTGCAAAAAAGTTACGAACACACCAAAAAAACACAGATCATCAAACAGCACCTCAAAAAGACAAAATATTCCACATGGTCATGGGGGATCCAGTCAAAAAGAAGCTTTTGGTGACGACCTTTTTTCATACACCCGATTTCCATCTTGGCTTTTTCAACAAGGCAACCAACATCCAGGTGTTCCCTCTAATGTAGGAATCAATGCTATGCCCAGCTTTTCCATGAGTCCCACAAATGTGCACTACAAACAGAATCCGTATCTACAGAGCAGGAGGTTTTCTGATACCTTTTTTTTTTTTTTTTTTTCAATCTGTATGTTGAGAATCTGCCAGTGGCTGTCCCAGACTCTGGACCTATCTTATTTCTTGGGTCCCGGCATGCCGGAAACACTCAGGGTCAGAGCTCTTCTGTAAATTCTGGCCATTCAAGAGCCTGAGATCCCTCCCAACACTGAGACTGTAGGGTCTCTCAGCTCCCAGTATGCTGGAATCCTCCCAGCCTCCCAAAGCTTGCCAAAAAAAAAAAAAAAAAAAAAGATGTATCTAGCTGAACTTCCAAGTCCTGCATGAGCTACCAATGTTATGTGTCTGGGGTTACTCAGAGAGTCACCAGTCTAACAATGAATAGAGTTTAACAAAGAAGAGGCTTTTATTCACATATGGAGGCAGGTTTAAACGGGGACTCTGAATTCCTGAATTTAGTGTCCAATCACTAAAGTTAAGGGGTTATAAAGGCCAAGAAAATAAAGTTACATTCCTCTTTTCCTGAAAGCAGGAGGTCCTCTCATTCACAACAAACTTTTGTTTACATAAAAAGAAACAGTGGTCCACCAGCCATTGACCTTGTGTAAATAACAGTTCTGTTAAAAGTATGCATGACCAGGCAATTACAAAAACCAACCTTTAGTAGCTCTTAACATATAGACGTCCATTTTGTTTTATAGATCTCTTAAGCACAGTAATTTTAAACTTTTAAACATAGTTAGCCATCATCATATTAGCCATCATGTCATGACTGTCTTGTGTATTACAGTTAACCCTTTTCACATCTCTCTTCTGTTCTATTCTTTACCTCCTTTCTCTCCTCCCTCCCTCCCTCCCCCTCCCCCCCTCTCCCTCCTTAGTTACCAAAGAAATATTAAGTACAGATATGGGGTTTTAGTCAAATACTGTGATGTGTTGATAATGGCTATTCCTGACTCAGGGATGACGTAAACATATGTGGAATGATTTGCAAGCTCTTACTAATGTTGCCTACTGTAATGGACCCAGCAAACAGTGTTTCTCAAAATATGCCATGTTTTTCCGGCCTCTCATTTTTGTTTTTGGATTTCTTATTTCTGTGTAAGGATTATGCTTTCCCTTGCCATGGAAAACCTAACTATTCTACTGTTTAGTTTCAAAATCCTGGAACAATATTGGTTTGGTTGTCTCTCAGTGTCTATTTTTCATAACGGACTTTCATCTGTTCAAGTGTCCTAATCTTTGGAAAGTACACTAATCACATTATTTTTTCTAATGTCGTAATAGGCTTGTCCACGCTGCTTATCTATTCCATGATAATCACACAAATACTTAAAAATGGATCTATTCCAGTTTTCATTGCCTGCAAAGCCCACAGATCCTTCCTCAAGTTTATCTCCCTTTTCTGTATTCAGGTTTCTACTTTTAGTGGTGGCATTCATTTCATAATAACCCTGTATATTTAGCCTCTGAAACTCTTATTTCTAATGAAAAAAAAAGCCATTCTCTATCTCATTTTTTTTATCAAATCTCACAAAATAAGCATATTTATGACATAGGATCAATTATTTGTCAAAAGAGGAATAATCACTCTCCATAATTAGAAATATATATGTATTTTAGTTCATTACACAGAGGATAAAAATTGTTTTGTATTCAAATGAATGTCTGGGTGTATAAAAATAGTCTCCCACTGGGAGGTAGAGGCGCATGCCTGTAATCCCAGCACTCAGGAGGCAGAGGCAGGTGGATTACTGGGACTTCAAGGCCAGCCTGTTCTACAAAGTGAGTCCATGACAGCCTCGAAAAACCACAAAAAACTAGTCTCCCAGGTTTATTCTACCAGGGATTATATAAAATATAATTTTTACATAGAGGTATGAATTAATCTGAACGCATTGACTTTACTTAGCTAAAAATATCTAGCTGTCGAAAAAAAATTAAAAAAAAAAAAACAAAAAAAATATCTAGCTGTCATGCTCTTATTATAGTTCAAGAAGTGGTCATAACATCATAGAGTAGAAAAATACAAATTGATATGCTCAAATTTGTCATAACTTTCCATAGATGGTTGTGATTTTCTTTGGACTTTTAAAAATTATTTATTCACGTACCTGAGTGTTTATCATGCATATATGTTTGTGCAACATATGGATACTTGGCTCCCTTGGAATCGAGAAGAAGGACTGTAGTTTAGAGATGGTTGTGAACTTCCATGTGGGTGTTGGAAATAAAACCCAGGCTGTCGGGAAGAGGAACATTTGCTTTTAACTGGCAATCCATGCCTTCAGTCCCATGTCTCGACCTTTTAAATGCTTTATTCGCTGTTGAACGTTAGAATTAAAGATCAAGATAAGAAAAATGGCTCAAGCATTAAAGGCTAAGCTCATAAACAACAATAAAGGAATTAAGGTGAATTTTTCAAATATACGTTTTGCATGAAGCACATTTTTATCATAAGTTTAAAATCACTCTATTAAAAAAGCATATATTTTAACAGAAAATAAGTAATATTGTTATGCTCAGATCTCAAGATGCCCAAAGACCACTCAGGAACTACTTCTGATGCAAGTGCATGAGGGTTGTTTGGTTGTTCATTCAAGCCCAGGCAGGGACTCCCTCCCTCACTGACACAGTAGATTGGAAATGAGATGCCCTATCTTAGAAAATGTGTGTTTTTAAATAGATTTTTAGACAAAGAAATGAGCTTTACAGTATGTGATTGCATGACATTTGAACAGACAGACATGTCTGTCCCTGATTGGCTGTTGTTATGTCCCATACCTTTTGCAATCAGCTTGAATCAGGAGAAAGTATATTTAGACTCTGGATACGTTCCCAAAGCAAGCTGATTGGATGTCGCTAAGTAAGAACATAGGGAATGTAAAATTGGGTTCACTTGTGGGTAAAGTAACCTAGTGCAGGGACTTTTACCCAAACCTGGAGGTATAAACATTTTCTTTCCTAAGAACAAAAGTATTGACTCTTAGTCAACTTGACTTCATCCAGGGAGTTTTTCCTAAGCTAGAGTTGGAGGTCTTTTGTGATCCAATATAGTCCGGTAGTCCTTTTAACAGTATGGAGTTGGTCAGACTCCACATTCCCTTGAAAATGGGGTTTCCTTTTTGGGAAATGATGTTACACAGGCTTCCCAATACATGTTTAAGCACTATCCTGTCTTCAGTACCAAGTGTTAGGTGTGAAAATTGGTTTCTCCAAAGCTGTTAATAATTTGCAAAAGCAGAATACTTTTGATGCCAAAACCTGCATCAGGTGCTGCTTTTAAAGACTGGATCTGGTCTAGAAAAAAAATAGACAGAGGCCTACACATGACTCTGAGTAAAATGTGTGCACTCTGGGTTTGTCTTTGTTTCAGGAAATGCATAATATCTAGTATCCCTATATTCCCAGCTGTGAAACTGGTGAAGCCAGACAACTATGGAAATTGTCTATCATTCCATCATTGGCGGATTTAAATATGATTGAGGGGCTGGAGAGCTGTCTCAGGCGTTAGAATCACTGTCTGCTCTTCCAGAGGTCCTGAGTTCAGTTCCGAGTAACTACATAGCACCTAACAGCCATCTATTCCCTCTTCTGGCATGCAGACATATATGCAGAAAGAGCAATCATATAAAATAAATAAATAAATCTTTACAAAATAAATATGACTTATAAATGTTATCTTTGTATATTTTATTGATTATAATTTACTCACGTTACATCCTGGTTGCTGTCCTGTAGCTCTTATCTTCCTGTTCCCACCCTCCCTCCCTCTTTTGCCTATTTCTCTTTGCTAGACCTCTGATATGGGGTCCCTCCTACCCCACTGTCAGGCCACAACCTATTAGATCTCATCAGGATAGCCTGCATCCTCTTCTTCTGTGAGTCCACAAAGCCTTCTTGCCAAAGGGCAGTGACCAAATTGTGGGCTCCAAAGTGTACATCAGACGTTCATCAGAAGTCTACCCCCCCCCCCACGGGGAGAAACAGGTGTCTATCTGCTGCATCTGAAGAGTGGACCTTGGGTCTTTGCACGCATTGTCGCTGACTGGTGCATCAGTTTGTGCAGCCTCCTCTGTATTCAGATCCTCAGAACTTGATGCTCTGTCACTGGAGCTCCTGCTTCCTCTCTGACCTTTCACCCTCACTCTTCCCTGCAATTCTCAGTGCTCTTCCCAGAAACTAGATTTAAGTTCCAGTATCTATTCTCATCACCCACTGGGTGAAGTCTCTCAGAAAAGACCTATTTTGGACTAATATCCACTTATAAGACACCATGGGTGTCTTTTTGGGTCTGGGCTACCTCACTCAGGATGATCATTTTTTAGTTCCATCCATTTGCCTTCAAATTTCAAGATACCCTTGTTTTTAATAGCTCAATAGTATTCACTTGTGTAAATGTACCACAGTTTCTTTATCCATTCTTTGGTTGAGGAATATTTTGGTTGTTTGCAGTTTCTGGCTATTATGAATAAAACTGCTATGAACATAGTTGAACAGATATCCTTGTTGTATGGTGGAGCATCTTTCAGGTATATGCCCAGGAGTGGTAAGGCTGGTTCTTAAGTAGCTTTATTCCCAATTTTCTATGAAAATGCCAGACTGATTTTCAAAATGGTTGTATAAATCTGCACTCCCAATAGCAATGGAGGAGTGTTCCCTATTCTCCACATCCTTGCCAGCATGTACTGTCACTTAAGGTTTTTATCTTTACCATTTTAATAAATGTAAGATAGAATTTCAGATTCATTTTAATTTGCATTTCCCTGAGGACTAAGGACTAGAGCACTTCTTTCAGCATTTCTCAGCCATTCAATATTTCTCTGCTGAGAATTTCCTGTTTAGATCTGTACCCCTTTTTTAATGGATTATTTGATTTGGTAGTATTTAATTTCATGAGTTCTTTATGTGTTTTGGATATTAGCCCCCTGTCAGCTGGGGAGTTGGTCAAGATCTTTCCCCAATCTGTATGTTGTTGCTTTTTTCTGTTGATGGTGTCCTTTGCCTTACAATAGCTCTTTAGTGTCATGAGGTCCCATGTACTAATTGCTGACTTTAGAGCCTGAGCTATTGTGGTTCTGTTCAGAAAGTTGTCTCCTATGCCAATGAGTTCAAGGCTCTTCCCCCTTTTTCTTAAATTTGAATTCTGTACAAATATATCAATATTAAAATAATTTTGCAACAATAAAAAATTCTATATCAATGAATTAAAAATAACCTTATTTGTGAGTAACAATTAAGGGCTTAAGTTGAGTAGTAGATCTACTTTTTGTTCTATCACCCTTTATACTTTTATATTCCCCCTTCTTTCTTTTCAACCCCTATCTCCACACCAATGAAAGAAAGATAAAGGAAAAGATAGACGTCCCTGAGTCCATTCTTGTTTACTCTCTGAATAAAATCAATAATAACTTATAACCACCTCCCAATGAAAATAAGTATCTGTAGCCCAAAAGAGCAAACAAAAAGCTACCCAAACTCATTTAGGGGAAATGAGGCATCATTCTCTTAAGGTTTCTTCTGACTGATTCAGGGCAATTCATAGCTTTGTAGGGGCCCAAATAAAATTAGGGAAATAGCATTTGTGACAGGAATAGCATTTGTGATCCACCATATAAATGTTTTATGGTTTTATAGTTTTATGTTGAGGTCTTTAATCCACTTGGACTTGATTTTGTGCAGGGTGATAAATATAGATCTATTTACATTCTTCTATATACAGATATCCAGTTAGATCAACACCATTTGTTGAAGATGCTGTCTGTTTTCCATTGTATGATTTCGGCTTTCTTGTCAAGTGTCCATAGGTGTGTGGATTTATTTCTTGGTCTTCAGTTCAGTTACATTGATCAACCAGCCTATCTCTCTGCCACTACATGCCTTTTTTATTGATGTTTCTCTATAATACAGCTTGAGGTCTGGGAAGGATATTCCACTGGAAGATATTTTATTGTAAAGGGTTGTGTTAGCTATTCTGGGTTTTTCATGTTTCTATATGAAGTTTAGAATTGATTTTTGTAGGTCTGTAAAAGTTTTGTATGTATTTTGATAGGGATTATGTTGAATCTGTAGATTGTTTTTGGTTAAGATGGCCATTTTAACTATGCTGATTCTCCCCATCCACAAGCATGGGAGATTGTTCCATCATCTGATATCTTCTTCAGATTGGAAGGTTTTTTTCCATATAAGTCTTTCACTTGCTTGTAGTTACACCAAGACATTTTATGCTTTTTATGGCTGTTGTGAAAGGTATAGTTTCCCTAATTTCTTTCACAGCCTGTTTGTCATTTGTATACAGCAGGGCTACTGACTTTTTTGAATTGATTTTGTATCCAGCCATGTTGCTGATGGCATTTATCAGCTGTAGGAATTCCTTGGGAGAGCTTTTGGGGTCACTTATGTATAACTATATCATCCTCAAATAATGATACTTTGACTTCTTCCTTTCTAATTTGTATACCCTTGATTTCCTTTAGTAGTCTTATTGCTCTAGCTAGGACTTCAAACACTATCTTGAACAAACAGAGAGTGGACAGCCTTGTCTAATCCCTCACTTCAGTAGAACTGATTTAAGTTTCTCTCTGTTTAGTTTGATTTTGGCTATAAGCTTGCTGTATATTAGCCTTACTATGTTTAGGTATGTGCCTTATATCCCCGATCTCTCTAAGACTTTTAACATGAAAGAACTTTGGATATTGCCATATGCTTTATTGGCCTCTAAGGAAATGATCATGTGGTATTTTTCTTTCAGTTTGTTTATATAGTTGACTGAATTGGTGGACTTCCATATATTGAACCACTGTGAGCGAACACCTGGGATAAAGTCTACTGGTCATGGTGGATGGGATTTTTGATGTGTTTTGAGGTTTGGTTTGCAAATATTTTATTAAGTATTTTTACATCAGTGTTCATAAGGAAAATTGGTCTGAAGTTCTTTTTCTTTGTTGGGTCTTTGTGTGGCTTATGTATTAAGGGGACTGTAGCTTCACAGAATGAATTTCGTAGTAATCCTTCTGTTTCTGTTTTGTGGAATAGTTTGAGGGCAATTAGTTCTTTGAAGGTCTCGTAAAATTCTGTGCTGAATCCATCTGACCCTTGTGTTTTTTTTAGTCGGGAGACTTTTGACTGCTTCTATTTCTTTAGAGGATATAGCACTATTTAATTTGTCTGCCTGACCTAGTTTCAAATTTGGTAAGTGTATTGTATCAATAAAACTGTCCATGTCTTTTAGATTTTCAAATTTTGTGGCACACAGGCTTTTATTTTTAAAATATATTTTATTAATTTATCCATATTAAATCTCAATTGTTATTCCATTCCTTGTATCCTCCCATTCCTCTCTCCCTCCCATTTTCCCCTTACTCCCCTCCCCTATGACTGTAACTGAGGGGGAACTCCTCTCTCTTTATATGTTCATAGGGTATCAAGTCCAGGCTTTTAAATAAAGAACTAATGATTTAGATTTCCTCGGTATCTGTCTTTATACTTACCTTTTCATTTATGACTTTCTTGATTTGGATACTCTGCTTTTTCTTTTAGTTAATTTAGCTAAATGTTTGTCTATTTTGTTGCTTTTCTAAAAAAAAAAAAAAAACAAAAAACAAAAAACAAAAACAAACAAACAAACAAACAAACAAACAAAACCAGCCTTTTGTTTCTTTGATTGGTTGAATTACTTTCTTTGTTTATAATTCATTTATTTCAGCTCTGAGTTTGTTTATTTTCAGCCTTCTACTCCTCTTGAGTGAATCTGCTTCTTTTTTTCCTAGAATTTTTATTTGTTCTATTAACTTGTTTGTATGACGTATCTCCAATTTCTTTCTTTTTTTAATTTTTAAGTTGTTCACATTACATGCCGATTGTAGCCCCCTTCTCTTGTTGCCTTCTGATCCTACTCTCCCTCCCTTATGCCTTCGCCCTCTCTTCTCTAGTCTTCAGAAAGGTGAGCCCTCCTCCCCTAACATCTGACCTCAGCCTATCAAGTCTCGTTTGTACTACCTGTATCCTCTTTTTTTCTGGCCTGGCAAGGCTGCCCCACTACAAGGGAGTGACCATGAACATTGATGCAAAAATACTCAATAAAATACTAGTAAACTGATTCCAAGAACACATGAAAAATATCATCCACCATGACCAAGTAGGCTTCATCCCAGGAATGCAGAGATGGTTCAATATACAGAAATCCATCAATGTGATCCATCATATAAACAAACTGAGAGAAAAAACCACGTGATCATCTCTTTAGATGCTGAAAAGGCATTAAACAAAATCCAAAACTTATTTGTGTTTAAAAAAAAAGCTCTTGGAGAGATTGGAGCTATAAGGCAAGTACCTAAACATGGTAAAGATAATATATAGCAAGCCCATAACCAACATCAAGCTAGGTGGAGAGAAACTTATATCAACACCACTGAAATCAGGTACATGACAAGGGACATCCCACTCTCTGTATATCTTTAATATAGTGCTTGAAGTCCTAGTTAGAGCAATAAGACAACTAAAGGAGATCAAAATGATACAAATTGGAAAGGAAGAAGTTCAGTTATAAGTATTCACAGATGATATGATAGTATACATAAATGACCCCAAGAATTCTATGAAGGAACTCCTACAGCTGACAAACACCTTCACCAAAGTGGCTGAATTTAAAATCAATTTTAAAAAATTAATTAAGAAAATCTCCAATTTCTTTATGAAGGCACATAGTATTATGAATTTTCATTTTAGCACTGCTTTTATTATGTCCCAAAGGTTTGGATATGTTGTGCACTCACTTTTATTGAGTTCTAGGAAGTCTTTATTTCCTTATCTCATCCCTGACTCAGTTGCTATTGAGTAGAAAATTGTTCAGTTTCCATAGGTGTGCAGGATTTTTGTTATTTCTACTGTTGTTGAAGTTCAGCTTTAGTCCATGGTGGTCTGATAAGATGCAGGGTATTTTTTTCAATTTTCGTTTATCAGCTCAGGCTTGTTTTGTGAATAATTATATGCTCAGTTTTGGAGATGGTTCTGTGAGGTACTGAGAAGAAGGTATATTCCTTTGTGTTTAGATGAAAAGTTCTGTGGATGTCTGTTATATACATTTGATTCATACCTCTGTTAACTTCATTATTTCTCTATTCAGTTTCTGCCTCAGTGAGAGTGGGGTATTTAAGTCTCCCACTATTAATGTGTTGGGAAAGATGTGTAATTTAAGCTTTAAAGGTGTTTCTTTAACGAATGTGGGTATCCTTGTATTTGGGGCATAGATAAACAGGATTGTGATGTCCTCTGGGTGAATTTTTCCTTTGATGAGAACTAAGTATTCTTCCCTATATTTCTGGATTAATCTTAGTTGAAAGTCTATGAATGGCTAACCCTTCTTGCTTCTTGGGTCCATATTCTTGGAAAACCTTTTTCAGCCCTTTATTCTCAAGTAATATCTATTTCTGCTGCTGAGGTGTGTTTATTGAATGCAGCAGGATGTTGGATCTTGTTTCCTCAGCCATTCTGTTAGTCTGTGTCTTCTTATTGGGGAGTTGAGGCCACTGATGTTGACAGATACCAGTGGCCAATGATTGTTAGTTCTTTTATTGTGGAGTTGGTGGTGATAGTGTGTAGTTGTGTACTTTTTCTTTTAGTTTTGCTGTTGTTAGATTTTGTATATACTGTATTTTCTTGAGTGTGGTTGTCCTTACTAGATTGTAATTTTCCTTCCAGTGTCTTCTGTAGGGCTGGGTTGGTGCATCAATATTGTTTGAGTTTGGTTTTGTCATGTAATATCTTGTTTTCTCTATCTATAGTGGTTTAAAGGTTTGCTGGATATAGTAGTCTGCGTTACCATCTATGGTCTTTTGATGTCTGTAAGACACCAGGCCAGACTCTTCTAGCTTTCATGGCTTCTGATGAAAAGTCATGTGTGATTCTCATGGGTTTGCCTTTAGATGTACCTTGGTCGTTTTCCTTGCTTCTTTTAATATCTTTTCTTGCTTGTGTAGATTTAGTGTTTTGATTATTAAGTGTCAGGAGGAATTTCCTTTCTGGTCTAGTCTAGTTGGTGCTCCATAAGCCTCTTGTATGTTCAAGGGCATCTCTTTCTTTAGGTTGGGGAAATTTTCTTCTGTGATCTTCTTGAATATATTTTCTGGTCCTTGGAATCTGGCATCTTCTTTTTCATCTATTCCTATTATTCTGAGATTGAATCTTTTAATGATGTTCTTGATTTCTTAGATGTATTCTGTCACAGATTTTTCTGTTGTAATGTTTTCTTTGAGACATGTATCAATTTCTTCAATTACATCTTCATCTCTTAAGATTCTGTTCTCCATTTCTTGAATTCTGTTGGTGATACTTACCTCAAAAATTCCTGGTAAGTGAAGGCTTTCGTGGGACATGCCCCTTGGACTAGTATGCAGATGTAAGTGAGTATATACCATTTGAGTCTTTCTGCTTCTGGGTTAACTCACTGAATTTGATCATTTCTAGCTCAATCCATTTATCCACAAATTTAGGGAATTCCTTGTTTTTAATAGCTGAGTAGTATTTCATAGTGTATATGTACCACAGTTTCTTTGTCCATTCTTCTACTGATGGACACTTAGGCTGTTTCCATGTTCTGGCTATTATGAATAAGGCTGCTATGAACATGGTTGATCAAATTTTCTTGTTGTGTGCTGGAGCATATTCTGGGTATATTCCAAGGAGTGGGATAGCTGGGTCTTGAGTCCGTGGAGCGGGAGACCTGGTGGCACTCAGAGGAAAGACAGCAGGTTGCCAAGAAGAGACTTGATACCCTATGAGCATACACAGGGAGAGGAAGTCCCCCTCAGGAACAGTCATAGGGGAGGAGAATAATGGGAAAATGGGAGGGAGGGAAGAATGGGAGGATACAAGGGATGGAATAAACATTAAGATGTAACAAGAATAAATTAATAAAAAATTCCTGATCTCTTCTTTCAGTATTCCATCTCAGTTTGTATTTTCTTAATTAATTCTAATTCTGTTTTCATGTCTTGAACAGCTTTAATCATTTTGTCTGTCTGTTTGACTATGGTTTCTTGTTTGTCCTCTATGGCCTCTCTTTGTTTGTTTGTATTTTGCTGTAATTCTTGAAAGGATCTATTCATTTCCTCTATATTTCTCAAATAACTGCACAGTCATAGTTTTAAGGTTATTTTCCTAAGATGGAGCTGCATTAGAGTGTCCATTATTGTTTGGGATTTCTGGTGGAGCCATGCTGTCCTGGTTTTTGTTGATTGTGTTTTTAACACTTTCTTTAGCCATGTGTTGAGGGGTTCAGGCTTTCTAAGCTGGTTGCTGAGGAGGCAAGTCCTTCAGGAAGGCAGTTGCTTGGTTTACTGGCTTATCAGACACTGTCCTCCTGGAACTTAGTCTGATGTCTACTTCATAGGATAAGGGATTTTGCAGGATTCCTCTGACTACCTTTTCTCATCAGAGGGATCTACAGCAAAGTAGAGCAGTGTCTTAGTGCCCAGAGTGCTGTAAATGGGATCCAGATGCTGTTCTTCAGGGCTCTAGGATTCATTGCACTGATCCTCCATTCCCCAGGAGGCCTGCACTCGCTCCAGTGTTCATAAGAGTGTATGAAGCTCAGAGTTTGTGACTCCTGCACTCAGGTACTTCTGGCTGAAATGTGGGTGGTGGGGCTCAGGATCCTGAGTTCTTCTCTTCAGTCTGTTTTATACCCTCTGATATTCTGATCCCTAAACAGGGAACACACTGGGTGTTACACCTTGGAATCCACCTACTTGTTAATTTTTTCAAGTGCCCCACATCATACACCAGCATAATTCTCAATGTCAGGGCCTTGGTTCCTCCCATTCATGTTGTGATTTCATGTACTCCTGCCCTAAATGCCTCTATCCAAATAAGGCTCAGGACTCCACGTGAGAGAAGCATGAGAGAATGAGAAAATAGAAGGATCCAGAGGGTCCTAGAAACCTACAAGAAGAACATTATGATGGGCATATCTGGGCCCAGGGGTCCTGCTCAAACTATGACACCAGCCAAGGACAATACATGCAGTAAACTTCAAACCCCTACCCAGATCTAGTCAATGGACAGGACATTCTACACAGCTGAGTGGAGAGTGGGATCTGACTTTCACAGGAACTCTGGTGCCCCATATTTGACTAAACACCCTGGATGGGGAGGCCTGGTATCACTCAGAGGAAGGATAGCAGGTTACTAAGAAGAGACTTGATACCCTATGAGCATATAGAGGGGAAAAAAATCCCCCTCAGTCACAGTCATAGGGGAGGGAGGAATGGGAGGATTCAAGAGATGGGATAACAATTGAGATATAATATGAATAAATTAATAAAATATATTAAAAATACTTTAAAAATTAACATGAGTTGTACCGTGTAGTACTTAATATTTGCTTATGTTTACAATTTTTACACAGTAAGTCTGAAATGGAGTATCAAAGGTCAAGAAAGTAAAGAATCATAGACTAGACATGTTTGGCAAAAAGGAAAAGAATGCCTACACCCCCTACTCAGGAGTCAAGGCTGTTCAATATTGCATCCTTTGTTTCATATCTCAAAGGTTGTCCACATTTACCTGCATTAGCTGGGGTGGGTTGATATGGGGGTGGGGTTCTCCCCTTTTCTGAGAAGGAAAGAGGGAAGAGGGTAGGACTAGGAAGAGAGAAGGGAGAAGGCTGTGTTCAGGGATATAAAGTGAATAAATAAATAAACTTTTGAAATGGCATGTAATTATTTGGAAATGCACATCTTTAAAATTATATTTATAAAGGGGGTAACTAAATTTGAATCTGGAAGCTGTGTTTCCTAGTGTATGAATATGGAGCTCTTCACCACGTACTGGACTGAGCTGTGAATGGCTAACTAACATCGGTATTTGGTCTGTTCTCTTCTAATGAATCCTTAGGCAGAATGCTTTCCAAGTTATTGCTGTGGATGGAGTCTGCAGTGGAATTCTTCAGTGCCTCTCTGCTGAAGACTGCATGGATTGGCTCCAAGCAATAGCAGCTAACATTTCAAACCTCACAAAGCACAATGTAAGTACCGATTCAAGGAAATAAATATACAGCCAGGAAGTCTTTTAGCATTTGTAGGTTTATTCAGTGATATTTAGCTTTGGTTAATCTGCTTAGTAAAATTCCAAGAATGAGTTTCTTTCTACTTCCTTAGAATACTCTTCTGAAACACAAGAGAAAAAACATCTCACCATGAAAGGGCATGCACAACTGACCTGTGGGGGGAAAAAAAACCCACCCAGAGGATTCCTTTGCCCAATGCACAAAACAACTGATTTTAATAAACATGATACAGAATTTGGTGTAGAAATGGTACAATCAATTAAGAGCCTCCTAGACAAATAGGCTACTGAATGGAAATGTTATTGATTTGTCTTTAGTGACCTTAGGACTGCAGCTGAGACTTTGTGAATGAGAAAGCTCCAGAGATAGATGTTAACATGGACACTGAAAGTTTCCCATGGAACTCTATGGGCGGAAGGATAGTGAGTGGATGTCCTTATGGGATGCAAGACCTTGCATAGCACAGCCAGGTCTCTATCAATAGAAATAGTTTCTTTCCTAACTGTGTTTCTCTTGCCCTTTTTTTCTCCCTCAGCTCCTGTACGTTTTTGTGGTCATCATGTCCTTGTTATCATTACTTTGAAATAATTTATTGCTTCTCAGTATTAATTCTAACTAGTCTAACAAAGTTTGAAAATCATAAACCAGGAGAATGTGGAGAGCTTAGGCTATAAATTGCTTTTTGGGTAAACACTTAGGACTTCAGCTTGATCCCTAGAATCCATGTGAAAAATCATAGTGTGCTACATGTTAAATCAACCCTGGGGAGAAAGAAACAGTCAAATCACTGGCACTCACTGGCCCGTATGCTTAAGCCCCTTCGCAAGCTTCAGAGAAGTGGATATGCTGATAAGAAGGCATGAGTAACATCTGAAGTTGCTGTCTAGCATCTGTACACATGTGTGCACACTTGCACATAATTCACATGCATTTACACACATACCCATTAGTGTAAGATTGTTTATTGTGGATAGTATTATGGATCATTCCATTTTTTGAAAACAAATGTGGACACCAATTCCTTTGTCTCTGTTACTTTATGTATCCTCCTCTGTTTCATAATATAGTAGAATATTTGTGAAATACTTGGGGAAACTCAGAAGCTAGAATTCAGGAGTCAGGTAAAATTTACAATCTCACCAATTCATAAAATCACAACTCTTTCTTAAAGCAAATGCCTCTCTCATCCAGGGGAGTGCTGTCAATTTTTCTTTGGGTCCAAAAAGATATTAGTAAATATATCATATCTTTCTTCAAAATACAATAGGCCAACTTTTTTTTTTTTATAACCAACTGCCTAGTATTTGTGTTTCTTTTTAAATATCCTGGGTGCTGAGACTATGCATGATGTTGGTGTTAATACAGACAGAGAAAATTTAAGTTGTGTCTGAACAAATACAAAATGTCCGAGTATCCATAAGTCTGACCAAGGAACATGGTATGACCAAAAGTGATGCTCTATTTTCCTGTTGATATTTGCTAGTTTGGTGGTGTCCTGATAAAGCCAAGTTGTTGAGGATTTAATTCTTTCCTACTTGTGTTTCTGTGCCAATGTCTTATGAGAAAATGACATCCTGTATCATGGCAGCAATGATGAGAATGCCGTACTCATGAACTATGGTTCCGTATGTGTGAGAAACATTTTGTAAAAGAACAGAATACTAAACTTTAAATAATTTCTTTCATCACAGCCAGATTCAAATTGTAAATGGCCTAGATCCTAAGAACACTCATAGAAAATCAGCTCCTTACAAGAAATGTTTTGTTAGAGGAACATGATTCTTGTAAACTAGGCGGCACATGAAAACCCAGCACTGAGATAGAGAAAATGTGAAGATGCAGAAACTGTTGTAGGAAACAGATGCCAGCTTCACGGTGCCTGTACCTGTGATAAAACACTATGGCTACAAGATACTTGGGAATTTATTTGATCTTTTGCTGCTATTATTCAATAATCTTTGCCAGTATGCTGAGGGATTGTGGCTGTTAATAACTGATAAATGAGTGCATTTCTATAAAAGACAAAAATTGGAAGTTGATATGTAAGAATTCCACACAATATATTATTAAACACAATCATAAATTGAAAGATATCAAAGTGTATGAGAAATTATAGCTTTTAAAAGACAATTGAAATGGTATAAAACATTTGTGCATGTTTATATATACTTATTACGCTTCATAAGTCATATATCAGATTAACATTAATCAGAAGACAATACCATTGAATATTAGTACAGGATATAGTTTTCCAAGAAGATATAGAAGTTCTACATCTATATGTTTTGGCATTGGGGTACCCGTTTCTCTAACAACAAAAGACTACATAGAATGAAAGTTCTCAGTACACTACTATCATCTTTAGATAGGCCATTGAAACTAAACTTCCAAGGAGAAATTTCAGAGTTGATTCATGCCATGCATCATATGTAATTAATACAAATCTACAGCATAGTATTCAATATTCAATACTCACAGAATATACATTACTTCAAAAGCAAATGGAACACTGTCTAAAACAGAATACATTTGAAGCCTATAAGTAAACCTTTATAATTTCAGAACCATAATGTACCTTTCTGTATCTTATAGTGTCCTAGTGTGATAAGTTAGAAATCAATGGGAAATAAACTCACAAAGTTTATGGAACTTCTTAGAGGCTGAAAAATATACTCTTGAGTGATCCATGGGTTAATGAAAAATAGAGCAATTAAGGCTTAAAAAGTAAACTTTTAAGTATTAAACCTATCTTTTTTAGAATTGTTGTTAATAATGATTGTTTTTTCATCTACAGTTTTTTGTGGTATATTATATTGTTTACTGAGAATATATTTTTCTGTCATACAATACATCCCAAACATCAAAACTTTTCTTTGCAGTGTGTGTCACTGAATCTAGACTTTCTTTTCTTTTTTTAGTAGGGGAAACATTTAATTTTTTTATTACTTACATATATATTTACATTATTATACATATACACAACAAACTTCCTATAGCAAAAAAACTACTACACAATCAGGAATTATATAAATGTTACATTCTTAGTGTTTTGGCTATTTGTATTTGACAGCCTTGAAGAAAACATCTTCCCTATCTAGATGTGTCTAAAATTCTGACTGTAAATCAATATCTATCATATCTCCTCATTATCAACTTATAACATCTATCTAGACCTAAAAACATCTTAACCCCTAAGCAACTAAGTTTCATTGTAAAAGTAAGCTATCTGGTCTTCAACCCCATCAGAGACTTGAGAAGGAATAAAATTGATTACCTGAGTATACTAGGACTTCAGGTTAGTAGCTTTCCAAATCCTCCAACATTGTAGAGAGTTTTAGTGACTATTTAGGTAAAACCTATACTTTTCGAACATTTCCTATGTCTAAAGTTGTTTTATGCACTAAGTTTGTCTCCATGTGTTTCACAAAAAATTGAGATATCTCAAATAAAAGACTTAATGGTGTGTCTCAAGAAATACAAACAAATAAAGAATATAATAGTAGATAGTAAGAAACAAAAATAAGATCAGGGCAGAAATTAACTAAATGGATGAATAGAACTTGCAGAATTGGTGAAAAGAGGAATTGTTTCTTTGTGAAATAATCAAGATGTATAAACTAAAGTAATGAAAAGGAAGAGAAGACACATATTTTTAAAATAGGATTAAATAGCAAGTGGTACAACACACTCTAACACAATCCAGAGAGGTATGAATAAATACTTTGAGACATATTTTACAGAACTAGAGGAATATGAAAATGCACATGAAATTAGTATTGACATGTGACCACAAATAATTAAATTAAGAGTATATAGACAATTTACATGGGTGCATAACCAGCAACAAAGAATTTCAGATATAGCCCAAGAAAAGATAGATTGACTGCTGAATTACAATTTTTAATTTTTCTGTATAGTTGAAAGAAAAGAAACAACTGAAGACCTAAAGAACTGTGATATGACAGATATGTTTTCTGTTTGTGAATTTAATAATGTATGAAGTTTGTACCTCTGCTTCTGGTGCCATTTCTACACCTTCAGATAGCTCTTAGCTGGGCTGCTGAAGTGACCAACGCACCACTGCACAAGGCGCAATGGAGCCTTCAGCAGCTCCACATTAGGTGGTTCTTCTATATCCTCAATAGAAATCCTAGTTTTGTACCTTTCATACATTGATATTCATTCTGCCTAGGGAAAGACATGTTAAGTTTTTCTTTGACTTTGTAGTATCTTGGCAGTTACTCAGATATGAAGATGAGGCTCCAGCGTTATAAAGTGTATTGGGTGACTGGTCAGGCAGTAAACTGTCTTAAGTCAATTTGTACATTTTGGAAGCTGCTAACTCACACTGCTGGGTCACTCAGGAATTTAAATTTTATTCCTTCTCAAGTCTCTGAGGGGCATTGAAGACAAGATAGTATAGTTTTATAACCAGGTTTATCTGGTTAGGGGACAAGATTGTTTTAGATCAAGATAAAAAAGTTAAGCTGTTAGAGTTGAGATAAGATAGAAATTGACTCTCATTCGGGAATTTAGACCAAACAAGTCAGGAAAAACACTTACTTCAAACGAGATGAATGCAGATGACCAAGTCACTATGAATGTAACATGTATAGAATTCATTATTCTCATGATTGTCACATGGTTCTCCCTGCTGTCTGTAGTTTGTTTTATACATGTGTAATAAAATAAAATTATTAAAAATTATAACAAATTAAAATTAAAAAATAAAAGAACATCCCCAAACCGACAGAGTTAGAAACACTCAGGGTTACCATCATAATGAAAATAGCAACACATATATTTTCAACAGCAAAATGTAATAAAACAATCAACATTTAAAATTTTGGACTAATAGCAATTAATGTTACATCTTGAAAAGAATTTGTCTATATCTTGTTCATGTCCTGAAAACTTGAGTGAGGTTGAATTAAAAAGCAATGAATTAATTTTAAAAAACTCAAGTGACAACACATGCTGGCAAGGATATGGAGAAATGGAACACTTATCCATTGCTGGTGGGAGTGAAATCTTGTAGAACCACTTTGGAAATCAATCTGGCACTTTCGCAGAAAATTAGGAATAGTGCTTCCTCAAGATCTAGTATACCACTCCTGAGCATATATTCAATAGATGCTCCACCATACAACAAAGACATCAGCTCAGTTATGTTCATAGCAGCTTTATTTGTAACAGCCTGAATCTGGAAACAACCTAGATGACCCTCAACCAAAAAATAGATGAAGAAACTGTGGTACATTTACACAGTGGAATACTATTCAGCTGTTAAACACAAGGAAATATTGAAATTTGCAGGCAAATGTATGGACCTAGAAAAGATGATCTAGGTGACGTAACCCAGACCCAGAAAGACATACTGGTATGTATTCTCTCATAAGTGGATATTATCCCAAAATAGATGTCCTCTAAGAGACTCCATTCACTGGAAGATCAGGACGGATACTGGGACTTGAAGCTGGACTCTGGGCAGAGCACTGACAGTTGTATTTTATAATTTTTATTTTATTTATTGAGAATTCCATATATGAGACATGAATTTTTATCATTTGCCCCTTCTTTTTTATACATCTCTCACACATTCATTAGTGTCTTTCCATTTACTTGTTTATTATTATTTTTACATATATACACATAGATGTATAAATAAAATCTGTTGAATCTACTTAGTGTCTCTCATGTGTATATGCACTTAGGGCTGACCACCTGAGACTGGATAGCCTTTCAGGGAGCTCATCCCTGGGCAAGACTGATTCTCTCTATGTGTACAGCTCTTAATTGCCTGTAGCTCTTAATCTAGGTGTGAGACTTTATGAGACTTCCTCATGGTATGATGTATTTTTGGAGTATACAATGCCCTTACAATATTAAATATCAAAGGCTCCCAAATGCATTTTCTTTTTATGATGATTATTTTAGAGTATTTTTTTTAAAGTTTAACTATGTATCTCATACTTAAACAAACTTAAAAAAAAACCTGGTCTACTAATGGTTATACCAATTGCAACACTTAGTGAAGCAAGCCAAGCATTAAGCAGTTCACCAGAAGTTCATGTTTTAAGACTGAAATAGCACTGTTCTTGTCTTTCTTACTAGTACATAGTGATATTTAAATAAGGTACTTTATATAAGTGACAAATATCCTAGTTCACAAGGTATTGCTTTCAAAAGTCAGTGAATCATTAGCATTTATAAGAAGCTAGTAATTTGTCCTATGTCTTGAGGAGGATGTTATAAAACAGAGAAATCAGTTATAGGTTTTGGTTTATATAATAAACATTCACAGATATTGAAAGTATCTTTTCTGTATTATTTAGCTCCTTAGTATATATGGAGATCTTTTGCATTGTACATGTTGGAAAGAAATTATAACAGTGTCTAGTAGTGAGTTTTATAGATAAAGGTCAAAAAAGTGAGCAAGAATAACAGCAGCAATAAGAGTTGAGATTGTGTTTATGTGAGATCTAACAAAAATGACACATTAGCTATGTAGATGTCGCTCAACAACCTGTGATATCAGTTTCCATATGAAAAGATATCACACAGATGGTAACTAATGTACATTCTGGAATTATTATATCCACAACTGGTAGGAACTAAAATCACTTCAGCAACAAAGCCATTTAGAGGAGTTTTATAAAATAACTGAAACTGAGACATGGCAAAGTGTGTTCCCTAGAAGTGGTCTGGAAAACAAACAGGTATTTGGAAAATCCAAATAAATGGAACTAGCAGATGGATTTTCCTTCAACAATAGTAGTACATTACTGTTGACTCGCTCTTGTACTCAACCGTCTTTAGTAGGGCATGTATGATGTTCTAGTAATAAAGAAAATTATTTGGGTGGTATGTAGGTTTTTTTCTGTCATTTGTGTAATTTTTCTATAAAGTCAACAATGTCTACAATAAGTTTTTATTTAAGTATATATGCATGTTAATCAAGATATGAGCATGTTTTGATATAATTATAGGCTTTATGACATTTTTTACCCATTTTTGCATTCATGCTCTTTCTAGAGACCTACTACATTATTTTGTTAAGTACTAGGATGTAATATTGAGAAATAATAGGTTATGTCTGCTCTTGTGGGACCAGAAGCCAAATGAAGACAGAGGACAGGAATCAAGCACATAATTGAGGTAGAAATTTTTTTTATGGGAGTGAAGAAATAATAGAGGCTCTGTGTAGCGACTTCAGCATGTTAGGAATAATACGTTGATACATGGGCTGTGAGCATGGATGAGAGGTGATCAGTGTGCAAGAACAGAACAATAGAATATGTATCTATGCAGAAGTGACAATTTATGGGTTCTTGTATAAAAGATATATAACAGGAAATGCAGACATTTTCACTAGTATGGGCTTAAATAAAAATGTTTACATCCTCACAAGTGAGTGTTCCTGAAAATGGTTTTCTTTAGGACATGTCATTATTTTAATTTATTGTATTACTAGATATATGCCATTAAATATTTCCTCATGAAATGATAACAGTTATAATTTTAATTTAGTTTGTATTCTTGTTTTATAAAACAAGGCAATGCATGAACAGTAGTATGGATTTTAAAGAATTTAATGCTCAAAGATAGGCAAATTTAATTAAACTAGAACCTTATAAGAAAGAATCTAGCCAGTCTGGATTCTACTCAAAGTAACTAACATGCTTGAAGGCATTAGCACCAATCACTGAATTCTGTGCTTTTATTGTGGCAGTACAATATTATGAAAATATTGCTTATATCCTAAGAGAGTGGAACTTTTGCTGAAGCTCACTGCCAATGTCAGTAACACACCTTCAGGTTCTTTAATACTAGGTGTGCCATACTGCTGTGTACTCAGACTGTTTGTTTAACTTGCTTTCAAGAAAACAATATAGCAATGAAACTTAATTGTCTGGCATTTCCCATGTAATCAACTTTTACAACTTTAGCTGTAGTATTAAGTAATGTATTCTTACATCTGCAACCCAGAGAACAATGTATGTGTATGTGTACTCACGATAATGTAGTCATTTGCTAAAAGCAACAAATAGGTTGAAAAGAAATTTTATATAATAAATATGCACCATAAATTATGGAAGCAGCATTTGGCTATTACTTGATAACAATTGTTTGTTTGTTATCTAGGTCAGTTGGAGTCCATGACTTACTCAATCTTTTGGTATAAATTTCTGTAACGGACAATGCTTCACCATATGATGATTTCTATTACATGTTTTATTTAGAGAAAGTGAAAGAACTATGTTAAGGGCAGACACAGACACAGCGACAGACATAATCCAAGCAGTATCCAGATTCATAACTCCGATTATAGATAAGAGAGACAATGTTAGATTCAGGAAGAGAGAAATACAGAATTTATTTTTGAGTCTGTTCTAGGTAAAATGACTCCAAGGGAAAGTGCTCATAATTTATTTTCCTTAATGTAACACTGATGAACTTGGGTACTGTGAAGTTATTATTAATTCATTCAAACCAATGAATGTGAGGAAAGGATATTGTTGTTAATAGAATATTAAAACATTATGCAGAGGTCATATTTTAGAAAAACAATACAATCGAATACTCATCACTTATAATTACTTTACAAAGTGAGTAAGTGTAAGAGTGTGTGCTCTGTGTTACTACACATGCACACACTTGAACTATAATAGAAAAATGAGTGTTTGTCACACAGTATAGAAGTGGAAGTCTGCAATTTGTGTGATTGCTGTTGGAAGTGATAAAACAACCATTACTGCATGAAACTTTCAAGTATGTCAGATTTGAAAGAAATATATCTTTAGAACACCCCTTATTCACCAGAGTAACAGTTCCTGACTTTTCAGAGGTATTTTTGTGTTATGGAATAGCATGAGATTTGGTATCATTAAATATGCTTAAAATTACAATTTCTTTTAAAATTAATGTGAATTCGAACCCCATACTCATAAGTAGGTATTAAGTCACTTTAGTTCACTTTAATGATTTAATTTAAAACAAGCCCTTCACATTTTGTTATTTACATGGCAGCAAGATTTTTCAATTACCCTTCTTTCTAAGTGCCTTCAAAACTAAGTGATATGGTTCACAAGTCAGTTGTGAGTGACAGCATCCGTTCCCTCTGTGTATGTATGCATCTTTGGAATAATCACTGCGATTTTGAAAGGTAATTGTTTGGGTATGTGCACATTAAAGAAACTGAGGAAACTCATTAAAGTGAAAATAAGTAGTGACCAAAATGTCAAGAAGCTGCATATCAGCATCCAAGCTCCGTCTTATGTGAGATACGTGGGGAAGCAGGTAACACATAGGTCCATCTGTCAGGTACTATGCTCACTTAGTTCTTCCCCATAATTCTTTCCTTCTATAATTTAAAAATTATCATATCAAAGGGATCTGAGAAAATCAATCTGATATTGTTGCTTAACTACCACCAGGAAAGAGGATCATCCTCTTATCATAGACTCAGACATAAGTGTCCCATGCAGGTTTTTAAAAATATTTATTAATTTATTCATATTTCATCTCAATTGTTATCCCATCCCTGTATCCTCCCATTCCTCCCTCCCTCCCATTTCCCCTTATTCCCCTCCCCTATGACTGTTCCTGAGGGGGACCCCTCCCCCTGTATATGCTCATAGGGTATCAAGTCTCTTCTTGGTGACCTGCTATCCTTCCTCTCAGTGCCATCAGGTCTCCCCATCCAGGGGACGTGGTCAAATATGGGGCACCAGAGTTCATGTGAGGGTTTATTGTAATCAAATATTTCATATTAAACTATATGAAATATGTGTGCACACAAATATGCTAGCCTAAAAATATACATATACAATGAGTATGCAATATGATCTTTATTTACAACAAGACGAATGGTATGTGTGAATTGAGAAGACCTTTTTCTTTGTTCTGTCTGACAGAGCTTCTGAACAATAGTAGCTTCTAACTGTCTCAGTGGTTCTGGAATGCTTTCAAAAACTGGAATTGGTAGTGGTTTTTCTGACACTATCTTTATTCAGTACTGTCATACCTCATCTTTGTTACTTTTTGGTCCTGCCATAGGTGGACGGCAATATGTCAAACTAGAACTTCAGTGTTGAGTGAAAAAGAGAAATGAATGAGTGGAGCCAAGCATATCTGTCTCCATTTCATCAAGGGAAAATATAATGTCCAGAAGCTCACTGTACAGTATTCAAAATGTAATTCTGTGAAAAATCTTGGAGGTTTAGAAAAAGGACTAGCATGCACTTTACTAGCACTTATGGTGGGATAAATAAGCTAAGGAAAGTTTCTGAATAATGATTGAAAAGGAATCAATAACCACCATCTTGTTTAATACAGAACAGGCTAAGGGAAGCGCAGGATAATATAAGCCCTCAGAAGAATGGGTGAATCCTTTTAACATTCACAAAAGATGCAGTGAATATTAATTATGCATTTGAATTTGTTCAGTAGTTATTTCAACTTTCTTCCTGAATTCTTTATACTTAATGGGTTAAGTATCCTTTATCCGCTTTGAGTGGGTTTATTATATTAGGGCAAAAATACAACTTGGAAAAATAAAGCATTATTCTCCATAAAGATATTGATTGTAAAAAACTAACACAAAAGTAAATAGAAGGTCATTTGTTGAACCAACAACCTTGTAGGTGAATTGAGAGTTTTTCAGAATAAAGCCATTTAGATAGCAGGTTTCCTTAAAGATAAACTGAGTGCTATGATCAGAGCCTGCAGAATAAGGTTCCAACAGGAATGGGTGTTGTTTAAGTTCTTCCATTGTTTATTCCATTGTATAGCATGGATATGTTGAATTTTTTTTGTACAAAACATTTAAGTTTTCTCTCTCTCTCTTTCTCTCTGTCTCTGTCTCTCTCTTTCTGTCTCTCTGTCTCTGTCTCTCTCTGTCTCTGTCTCTATGTCTCCCTATCTCTGTCTGTCTCTGTCTCTCTCTCTCATCACTTTACCGCCTGATCCCAGCCCCCTGCCCCCTCCCCCCAGTCCCACCCTCATGTTCCTTCCCTCTATTCCTACCCTCTCCCCCTCTCCTTCTTCTTAGAGAAGGTCAGGCCTCTAAGGGGTACGAACTCACCCTACCATCTCAAGTCACAAGAGGACTCAGTGTATCTCTTCCACTGAGGCCTGACAAAGCAGCCCAGCCAGAGGAAAGGAATCCAGTGGCAGGCAACAGAGCCAGAGCCAGTCTCTACTCACATTGTTAGGGGAATCACATGTTTACTAAGATACGCACTTGCTACGTATGTGTAGGGGTCTACATCCAGCCAATGAATGCACTTTGGTTCATGGTTCAGTCTCTGTGAGGCACCATGAGCCCAGGTTAGTTGACTTTGTAGGTCTTCTAGTGGTCTCTGACCTTTCTGGCTGCTTCTATTCTTCCTCCTACTCTCTACAAAGTCCCCTGAATTTAGCCTAATGTGTGACTATGGGTCTCTGCATCTGTTTCTATCAGCTGTTGGATGAAGCCTTTCAGAAGACAGTAATCCTAGGCTCCTGTCTGCAAGCATAGCAGAGTATCCTTAATAGTGACAGGGGTTCACTCTCTCATGGGGTGGGATTCAAGTTGGGCTAGTCATTGCGAATCTTTAGATGAACCTTCTAGCTAATGTGTTATTCTCAGCTTCATTTTCCAGATACAGCAAAATGCAATTGTCAGACATGCAGGTTTCAGCTAAAAATGTGGGTTAAGTCAAGTAAAATCAAATAACTACAGTCACTTAAGTCAGAGTGAAAGCAAGAATCTGTTAGGTGGTGCATTGCATGCAAATTGTGGTGATCGATTTTTATTCCTTACATTGACAACTTTGCCAGGAGGTATTTTATTAAAAAAGACCAACATATCTCGAGTAAAGCCAACAGTAGTAGTTAAAGTTTTGTTGCTTTAAAGTAAGTTTTATACTGGAAATTGTCAGGTCTAGTGAAGATTGTACCCTTGATCAGTTGGCTTAACTTATCTCCTTGCCTCTTTCTGTTCAGAGTCTATCCAATTGGATATATCTCATTCCTCTGAAAGCTATAAGCACGACACCAGGCCCTCATTCAATACACTGGCCCCAGAAATCTCCTAATTCCTAGGGTTCCACTTAAACACAGCTCATAGTGTGGCCACATGGCAGAAAGGACTTCAGCAGAACATAGCACCCATCAATAGAATATGGAACAGTGACCCCCCCATAAGAATTCCATGTGATGACTAGCATGACACTGAAGAGAAACTACAAAGGAGCCCTGCTGACTAGTGACACAAAATATCACATGGAACTTCTGGTAAACATCCATGTGACTTGCCAGTATTTCAGTGGAATGCATTTTACATATCATTTGTTCTAAAATAGAATTGCAAAGCTAAGGATACCTGAGTAGGTAGTAAAGGTGGTCAGTCCCCAGTTCTCATCCAAAACTCACCATACTTTTCTTTGTTTAGTATGCCACGTCAGTGTCAGCAATAGTCGATTATTTTCTTCACTTAAGACTGAGAAGTAATTTAATTTTGTTTTTCTGACACAGGATTTTATATGTAGTTTTTCTTGTACTGGAACTCACTCAGTAGACCAGGCTAGCCGCCAATTCACTGAGATGTGTCTGACTCTGCTTCCTAAGTGCTGCGATTAAGAGCATACACCACCACCACCAGGCTTTTTAAAAATATTTTAGTTGAAATAAATTTGTATCAGTTAGCTGGGTGATGGTATATAACTCTTTAATTCCAGAATTTGGGAAGCAGAGACAGGAAGATATCTGGATTTGAGGCCAGTGTGGTCTACAGAGTGAGTTCCAGGACAGCCAGTGCTACAAAGAGAAGCCCAGTCTCAAAAAATAAGCGAAGAGGCAAAGAAGCTTTACATCAGTCCTCCTCCCTTTCCTTTGTCTATCCTCTCTCAGTGACCTCTACTAACCAGTTGATGACCTCTTTTCTCTGTATTTGTTTTACACACACACACACACACACACACACACACACACACACACACACTCATACACACAAGTATTAATAAAACCTGCTGAATTTATTTTGTTGTTTGTGTGTGTAAGGTTTCAAGGATGATTGCCTGTGACTTCATGTGATGGTCTCTATTTGATGTAAAAAAAATACTTCATTGATGTGTAGTGTTAGCTACATCTCTGAGTATAAAAATATAAATTAGAATAGATTGACAGATTATGCTGGTGCAGCAAAATAGTGGTAATAGATTATCCTTTAAGATCCATGACCTTGCTAGTCCAGAATGCTGACTAGGTTTCCAGTCTGAGGTATGATATCCTTTTTGTTAAGTGGGTTGTGCGTCTAATTGGACAGCTGTTGTTTGCTACAGTCACGCAAGTGCCACTTCTGGCACCTTTATATATGTCTTGTCATGCTGGTCATTGTTATGGTTTATAGGTTTTGTGGCTGGATAAGACTGATATTTGCTTCCATGCCTTGGAAGCTCGCATAACATTTTCTGGGACAAAGAAAGTTACACCAGAGGAAATAGGAAAGAGGCTTTAATGTTAGATCCAGCTCTATTCATGGGACTCATGTGTCCAATGCATATGGTATCTTCAGCAACAGGGATCCCCATTCACGGCCTAGGAGGCAACCAAAGGCTGCATGGATAACTACATTGCTTTGGAAATTACTGGGACTATTCTGATCAACTCCTCAAAAAGAAATTTCTCATTCCTGGTGCTAAGATTTTTGTTAGTCCATGGTTCCTTGGAGAATATTGTCATCCCAAAAGGTTTACTTTTCTTTAAACTATGTATGTGTGTGTGTGGGGGGGTAGTGTATAATTTTAGGTAAGTACAAAATAATAGGATTCCCTTGGGGCTCTATTAAAGAACCCTGATGTTATTTGTCCCTCTTCCTTATGTTCCTCTCTTTTCCCTAGTTGGAATCTCCTACTTGTTATTCTGTTTCTCATTTCATTATCACCATACAGGTAGCTTTTATGCCATCATCTAGTGTCCCTTATGACAGGACTATGCATATGTACCATATGCACAGGGGCAGTCTCTCTGTTTCAGTTCTTCTATTGATTCTTGGTATTTTTAATCTAAGATTTTGGAGTACTTATTGCATTTTTGGAAACTATCCAAAATGAATCTTCATCATATGCCCCAATTACCCTGCAAGTCTACATTCTTGATGTTAGTGAAACAAAGATGAGAGCTTTAAAAAAGAACTTCAGAACAGGGGTTGTTTGGATGGCTGTAGTGTACTTCAGAGCTATCAGTCACACTGTTGGGCAGCAGCGGGAGTGTAAGTGTGCATGTGTGAGTATGGCCTTGAGTGCTTTGGAATATATATGAGTGTGTGTATGTGTGTGGTGTGAGTGTGTATGTATAATAATCATGAAGATGATAAGGCAAACAGATGCTACTGAAAATTGTTCTGAACTAAGAAAAATAAGATGTATAAAAGTTCAATAAGAAAACCACCACATATCTAGATATGTTTACTGTTACTTTTTACATTTATAAGAAGAACACTACTTATTTTCATATGCAGTCCTGGGCATTTTCATGTAGTTTTAGCATAAGAAACCACTGGAAGAAATATGAGCTCATCTGTGGGCTCATAAAGCAAAATATTTTTTTTCTGTTATTCCCTATACTTGAGAACAGCAGAGGGTTAGCAGCAGCTTGTTATGAATGGCACATCAGATAAAGGCCAAAGACTAAAGTAATTTATTTTCATGTACATTTGTATCTGGAGCAATATTATCCCCATGTCCTCATAAGTCTTGCTCCATACCACAGAAGCTGTTTTCTACATAAAAAAACAAAACAAACAAACAAACAAAAAAACACCACGAAGAGCCACAAAGTGCCAAAGACAACTGACCATGGTCCCAACTCTGATTGCTACATCTACAATATAGCACTTACTTGTAAGACTCAGGGAACACTGTATAAAATGACACAGATAGATTTATAATAACCATAGGAACAGGAAGTTTTCTGAAAGATTGTAACTCCTAATTATGCGAGAAAAGCCAAATCCATAAAAATTTAACAACCTGGCTTCCTGAACAGGACCAAAATAATGACATGAATTGACATGAATTTAATCCTGCAGAACCCCATGCCTAGAGGTAATATTGAAAACTAATGACTGTTGGGGGAGAGAGAGAGAGAGAAAAGAGAGGGGGGGGGGGAGAGAGAGAGAGAGAGAGAGAGAGAGAGAGAGAGAGAGAGAGAGAGAGAGAGAGAGAGAGAATGAAATAGTCTTTTTCAGAAATGAGCACTAAAGACGCTCAATCAGAGGGTTTGTTGTTGTGGAGTATTTATATATGTATAACAACAATAAAGAATAAGAGATCATGAGTCTAACGAGGGATGAAATAAGGATAGGAAGGGGAAGTGATGTATCTATACTAATTAAAGGAATATTGGCAGCAAGTGCTAATGAGGTTGGGAGTGATGCTGCTCCTTGATGACCATCTTGTTAATGTTTATGAATAAATAACCCTTGTTGGTCACGGTCACCTAAGGACCATGCAGCCCAGTGCATCAACCTGGCTTCTATACAAAGTGTGAAAATTCAAAGAGGAGTAAGTTAGAATACATTCAACGTTTTCTTCCTTTGGGCCTTCTGAATGCATGTAGTCCTTTGTGGAGCTGTAGCTGGCAGCACTTTCACTACGCAAAGCTTCAGTGCAGTTAACCTTACCGCTGACAATTAATAGATTTATCAACAGAAAGTCTTCAGTGACATCACGTTTTCACATTATTTTCACTGTTCTGTAGGATATATATAATTTTCTAGTTTGGGTGGTTACATTTAAAGTTTAGGTACACTTTCAGCTAATTTTTGCATATAAAAAGCATGATTGAAATCCATTCTTTAGTATATGAGTTTTTAGTTTTCAATATACATGAATGAATTTGGCACCTACCTGAGCACATTCGCTTCATGGATTTCAGAGTGTATGCCAGACTGACTTCCATGAATCCATATGCTCAGTCATAGGTTCATATCCAGTGGCTTTGATAATGCTTGTGGTAAATTTGAAGTCAATATCTGGAGTCCTAGAGAGGTAAAATGAAGAACAGCTTCACCTGCATCATCAACAACTAGATGGCACTTTACAAAAAAAAAAAAAAAAAAAACCAATGAAATGAAAGCTGTCAAACATCACTGAAAGAGCCCTTTTAGATTTCCTTTGAATTCAAGGATGTTCACCTTTTTTCCTCCTTTCTAGTGTGGAGGATCAAAGCTAGGCTTTACTATAGGATATGCTACACCCCTGAGCTAAGTCCAACTTGAGAAAGGGTTTCTCTATTTCTTCAAAAAAGAAAAAATATATATGCAGAATTTCACTGAATCGGCATAATTTTTGCTAAGATACTGATCCTGAAACATGGAGTTATAAAAATCATAGAAAGTACCATAGAATGTTGTCATATTTCTTTATATTTTCTTTAATTTCTTTTGGTGACATTTAACAGCTGCCTTTTATGTTTCCTTTGTTTTTGATGACATTTCATAAGTACTTGTCTTTACGATATTATAATGTCATCATATATATTATACTATGTTTCTTTTTTACATATACATTTACATTATTACCCATATATACAATAAACTACGTACTACAAAAAGTATCTCAAAACATTCAGGAATTATATAAATGTTACATTCATAGTATTTTGGCTATTTGTATTTGACAACCTTGAAGAAAACATTTTTCCTATCTTGGAGAGTCTAAAAAGCTGAATGTAAATCAATATCTATCATATCTCATCCCTATCAACTTAAAACATCTATCTAGACCTAAAAACATAGAATCATTTTCAATTAAACTTTCCAGAGTGTCCAAATAAGCATTTTCAGTCTATTTTTCAGATTTAAATGTCATTATGACTTTTGATAGTCTACTCTTAAGGATAATAAAAGCTCCATATAAAATATTAGTCCATTTCTTTCAGTATTTCTAAAAATCAAATAATTAAAGGATGTAATCCCTCTCAGGAACAGTCATAGGGGAGGGGAATAATGGGAAAATCGGGGGGGGGGGAGGAATGGGAGGATACAAGGGATGGGATAAACATTTAGATGTAACAAGAATAAATTAATAATAAAAAAAGATATAAAAAATGTATAGGTTTACTGGTACTCAATGAGATTTCTGATTGGTTAGAATGTTACTTTTAGCAGTGAGCCCTTTCTACATTTCCAACTTGTAATCATTGTTGAGAAAGAAATAGGAAACCTGAGGATCTGTCAGAGACACTACCTTGGAATTGGGGGGCAAAGACAACAGGGTTAGGTTAACATTTTAACAGTGGAGGAAGGATAGGGTTTCTATATAATCCTACTCAAAGTTTGTTCAAAGTATATTCATCTGCAAAATTTCTTTCAGTTCTACATTTTACATGACAAATACTTAGAAATCCAATTTGTACTGTTAGAGGACAGTTTGATGGTTTTTCTGACTTTGTGCCTATAGGCATCTAAATGTACATATCATCCTTCACAGAGAGTAAAGGGAGTCTAAAAGGTCAAAACACATGTCAATAACATAATCTATCATATAAAGAGTTTATATTTAGTTTGACCTAAACTTTTGTGCTATGAACCTGGTCTTGAGATTTCTCCATAAATTTGATGGAGATTAGGATTTTACTAGCGAGTAGACTGCTGCACATGTATTTCTTCTTTGATCATCTACTTCTGTTTGGTTTTTCCAATGTATGTCCAAAAGTTACTTCATAGGAGATGCTCCTGGAGATTTCAGATTCTTATGCAATGTAATTCATTGAATTTTCTTAAAGTAAAAATTATTCTTTGAAAATATATATTATACTTTACTGTTTGACTGCTGTTGTTTTGAATATTGAAGTAAATTTGCTATTTACCAATGTCATAGTGTGAAGTTATATTGTAAGCCTGATTTTTAAAAAAATTCTTTGCAGATGCGTATGTATAACACATGGGAGAATGTCCATTTCTTATACATGAGAGATTATTAATAAGTTTTCACAATCTTTATATTTGAAACTGGGCATGACCTCTAATTAAAGTGGTTTTATGCAATGGACTTTAGTATCTTGAGGTGCCTTTTTATTATAGCGTAAGCTACTTCCAGCCATTTTTGAGACTAGTTCCCACTATGTAGCCTTGGCTTCCCTGGAACTCACAGCCTTTAACTTACAGAGATTATCCTCTTCTGCCTCTTAAATACTGGGATTAAAGGTGTCCATAATCATATCTGGGTCATAAAAAAATAACTCTTAAACTATATCATTAGAAATATTCAGGGACCTTTTTCATTATCTTTTTTATTCTTACTGATTGATTGATTAATTTATCATTGCAGATAAAAAAAATCAACAGAAATTTCCCTGTAAACCAGCAGGTAAGATCAAATAATACTTGAAACAATAAATCATTCCTCGTTTCAATGTGTCTTTTATAGAAGGTAATCTTGGTGTCATCTGATTCTTATATAGAAATAAGTGGCACTACAATCTCTCTTCAGGGAAAATTATTTTCATATATCTACTTCACTGAATATATGAACAATAGGTTTTAAAGATTTTTAATATAAAACAACACCATTTTGCCAAAATAATCATATTGATTCATGTACAGTGCTGAGGATCTAGGCATAGTATTTTCTACAAAATAAATAGCATTAGTGCATCTCATGCATGCTCCACCTACAGGGACCAGAAGAGAATCAGGGCCCTACAGCTGTGTTTCCAGATGTGTGCGGGTGTCATCCAGATGTGTGCGAGTGTCATATAGGTGCTGGAAGCTGATCCCCTGTCCTGCGGAATAGCAAGTGCTCTTAACTGCTGAGTCCTCTCTCCAGTGTCTAGTATATCATATTTTTTAATGATATCCTTTAAATTGACCTCAAAGCCTAATGTGTTGACAGAATTCCTGATGAGTTTAACTTAATGCATAAAATGAAAATAATGTCTGATTGATCCAACAGGTTAACAAGCTTCTGCTCTTAACATGAAGTTTTATTTAAGCCATCACTCACACTCTAAGCATGCATCCTTCTTAAGATGCTAAAAGGTTTCAACTGTATTTTACTTGCAAAACTTGAAAAGATTCAGTATTCTGCTCTGAAACATTTGTATGAAAGGACAATTTTCAAATATATTTTAAAATTAGATAATAAATCCATATCTTTGATGTATACCTTTACTATAATTAGAATTTTAAAAATGTTTTTAATTTTAATATTTTTCAGAATTGTTAAAATCTTAAACATACATTATTCTATAAACAACAGCATCTTTTTTTTTTTTTTGTAAATACCCGTGGTGGTACTGGCCAAGATTAGGCCACAAAGCTGTTTGTTCATAAAGGAGATAGTATGAACGCAGTAAAGCTCTGGAACATTCTGTGCATCCACAAAGATGTGATCTACATATTCACTCTTGTCTACCTACCCAGACCCTCACTTATGAGCTTTTTTAAAATAATGGACAGATTCAGAGAGTGAAATGGTGCAAAATCTTGATTTACATTTTCTAAAGCATATTAGAGATACTTGATTTCAGTGATGTCTAAGTTTGTAAGAATATCTTGGTTGCTCCCTGTGCGCCTCTATCCTCTTCAGAAACATGTTGTGGTGTTTCACAAGAGACAGCTTTGCAAGAACATCAGTAATTTCATAGGACTGTGGTAGTGGAAGGAAAATTAATAAGAGAGTGTTTGAATACAAAGAAACAGCCATGGGAGAAAGTCAAGATTGCCGTCTAGGTGTAAGACATATAAATCTTTAGTTGTAAGACATATAAATCTGTAGACTTTGTATAACTTACAAAAGTGAAAACAATATCTCTTTCTTTGATGTATAATGCCTTTAAGAGGTCTCCCAGACTTGCTCTTCCTAACATCATCATGTGTTTGATTTATTGCATTTTATAAACAAAACTATCTCATAAACTTTACTTACTTATAATCATAACTGCATTTTACACTACTGCTAATAGTAAAATATAAGACAAAAGATAAAATGTTTTAATCAATTCATTTTAATGGGAAACTTCATAAGCGAGGAAATCACAAAGTATAGGAAGTTGGTGTTTTATAACATTAATGGGGACAATTATATATGGTTAAATGATAAATGGAGAGAAATGTTTGCTTTCATATTCAAATGAAGTTGCTTTATTTGGTATATCTCAGTGGAATGCTCCCAGTTACATAACAGCACCAATGGCCATTTATTACAGGTTGTCTTGATTAGGGTTTCTAATGCTGTGATGAAACATCATGACCAAAAAGTACGTTGGAGAAAAGTAGTTTACTTGACTCTCCCTTCCATAATTGAAAGAAATCAGGACAGAAACTCAAACAGGGCTGGAACTGGAGGCAGGAGCTGATGCAGAGACCCTGGAAGAAAGCTGCTTAATGGCTGTCTTCTTATGTCTTGTTCATCCTGCTTTCTTATAGAACACAGGACCACCAGCCCAGGGATGACACCACCCACCATGGGCTTTACTCTCCGCCAATGATCACTAATAGTGAAAATGCCTTACAGCTGGATATCATGGATGGCTTTTCTCAATTGAGGCCCCTCCTTTCTGATGACTCTTGTGTCATATTGACATGTAAAACCACCAATTACGCTGACTGAACTTAAGTTTTGTTTTTATTTAAAATAAGAATTTATAAGGACTAGATGAAATTGACTCATACATATGGATTTAAATAAAATAAGGCTTTGGTAACTTGTAAAGCAAACTTTAACATAGTGTAGTGGCTGTGTCTGCTGATAGATCTTCTCGTTACATTTGTATCTATCCAGGCTACAGTAATGCTGAGTGAATTAAATAAGAATCACATATTGGGAACTTCAGTGATAAATTGGACAGGAAAATAGTTGTCACAGACTAGAAGATCTTGGTTAAGTCTCCAGAATCCACTTTAAATACAAACACAAAACTATACTAACATGTCAACTGGTATAATTATTCTAGTCTTGTTTAAGTAGCCATATTGTTAAGGCTTCATGAGTATACTTTCTTTGACATATCTAGGATATATAATTTCACATCAGAGTGTCTGATTCTCTGGCTCTTGCAATCTTTTTATCTACTCTTTCACCAGTGATCTCTGAGTGTTACATGCAGAAATTGTGTTGTAGATGGTTTGGTCGTGGCTGGACACCACAGTATTCTTTGTTATCTCCATTTTGATAGGTTGTGGTTGATAGGTTCTTTGCCTGTTGCAAAGAGATGTCTCTTTGAGGAGGATAAAAATTACACTTCTGTGTGAGTATGAGGGTAAATATTTAAACTGTAACTAGGAAATACCCTGGTTTAATAAAATGGAAGCTGATGATTCTCCTCCAAGATGTCTGACTTTACTGGCCAGGAGAACAATAATGGTCATGCTAACAAGGAAGGAACTAAGAAATTAAAGGAAATGGGAAATTCCAAGTGAGGAAAAATTGGTTGTTTTCCCCAGAAAAAGTCCCTGAAACTTGTTATGTGATACCAAGTGGTCATACCTGATATCATATATATAATACATACAGGCAGCATTGTAAGGATTGGGAGCTGTATTTCTGAATTTAGAATATATATGTATATATGTGTATATATATACGTAATGCACATACACATATACATATATATACACACAAATATATCTATGTGCATATGCATATACGTGAAATGAAGAAAAAAAGGACATGATTTTGAAAAGTGCAAAAGGGTACATGGGAAGAATGGAAAGTAAAAAGGGAGAAAGTCATAATTGTATTTAACTTTAATTTTTGAAAAAAATTATATAAAATAAAGCAAATTTCTGGGCATCATAGTTTAGGCTTTTAATCACAACACTGTGGAGATGGGAGTTCCCTGGAACTCATTGTTCTGGCAACTTTGATGTGAGCCTCAAACAAATGGAGACCTTGCCTCAGAAATCCAGACAGCTGTCTCACTAGAACAACACCCGAGTTCCTTTACATGCACCTGCACACATGCACATATATACAGTCACCGATAGGAGAAACAACAAAACTGTGACACTAAATACATACTGTTCTAAGATGCATTCCTCAATGGAAGCCACCGATGTGGATTAGTGTGTGTACTGGTTAATTCTCCAGTAGAAACCCACACCTGGGTAGTGTATAGGAGATTTACTTAGCTGTCAGTTTTAAGTCCATGCATCCCAATGACTCAGCCTCTGTTGAGGGTAACCTTGGTTACATGGTATGGTGGCAGATGATATCATGTCAGGAACTGTTTTACAAGTGAGAAATGGGTCAGTCTTGCTTTTTTTGGTAACAAGTCTGTCAGAAAAACCAAATAGGGTCCAAATAGAACTACATCAATTTCCAGATGCATTACTTGGCATTAGGATTGCAGGCTGTAGCAAAGCAAGGAAGTCTCTGGTACTGGTCTCAGATGACGTAGTTTCTTCCCTTATAATACACTTCTAAAAGTATTCTCTTACCTCCTACGAGTTTTTTTTTTTTTTGCATAAAACTTGGGGGATAGAAGTATGCCAATTTAATTTAAGGTAGAATGCATGTTTTCCTCATTATTTTAATATTACTAATAATACTGATATTTTATTTCAAGTTTGAGATACATAAATTTTAAAATTTCATAATGAATTTTCCAAGATTGTGAAAAAGGATAAAATGAGAGTTGACAGATATTCTCGTTATTACCCTTAATCATATAAAAGAATAATTTCAGAAAAATAACTTTTTTCTTCCATCTTCATATTTATGCTCATAGGACTCCCACCTGTGAAGTGTGACAGCGTGTAGGCAAAGTGGCACTCATACTAAAGGGAATATGAATTTATTCTGAGGCAAAATGTGAGTGGCCATGACAGAAACACGAGTCTAGGGGTGCATGAATGCTTTATAAAGTCATAAATAAATTCAATTGCCTGATGCATTATTGTGCATTAGGAATGCAGGCTACAGCAAAGCAGGGAAATCTCTGGCATGCATCTCAGAAAATACTGGTGAATTTCTTAACTTCTGATTGATGGAAACTCCTGGTCTGATAAGCTAATTCATTTCACACATTTAACCATATAGCCAGATGCTATGTCAGATATAGATATGTGTGATAAATACATAGGAATAGATTAGAGATAGATGAAGATAATTTGGCTGTGAATGAGACACATATTGACACTCTTTAACCCCAAAACTTTAATCTGTCAACCTTCAGGATTTTTACCACAGATTTGAAGTTTTCAGAAAATTGCAGGTCCCGATAACAAAGCGTAAGGAGAAGAGAAAGAATTTCTGCTTAACAAAGTGAGAGCCAAAATTTGCCCTGCCAACAAGATGTACAGGGACAAAGATGGAGCAAATATTGAGGGACTAGCCAACCAAAGACTGATCCTACTTAAAACCCATGGGAGAGAGCCAATCCCTGACACTATTAACGTTACTCTGCTATGCTTGTAGACAGGAAACTAGCATAACTGTCCTCTGAGAAGCCCCCACCAGCAGCTGATGTAAACAGATAAAGAGACTCACAGCCAAACATTAGACAGAGCTCATGGTGTCACATGGAAGAGTTGGGGGGGAACTACTAAAGAACCCAGAGGGTCAAAGAATCCACAACAAGACTTACAGAGTCAATTAACCTGGGCCCACGGGGGCTCACAGAGACTGGACCACCAACCAAAGAGCATACACGGATTGCTCTTTGCACATATGTAGCAGACGCATAGCTCGCTCTTCATGTGGGTCTCTTAGCAAATGGAGCAAGGGCCCTCTGATTCTGATGGCCACCTGCATTTAGATCTTATTCTCCTAATTGGGCTGCCTGGCCTGGCCTCAGTGTGAGAGAGGATGTGCCTATTCCTGCAAGGGTTTAATGTGCCAGGCCAGGTTGGTACCCATGGGGCCCTTTCCCCTTCTCTGAAGAGGAGAGGGGAGAATGTGTTTGTGGGGAGTCCGGGGGGAAGACTAGAAAGGGCAGAGGAGGGCTGAAATCATATGTAAAGTGATGAATAAATCACGGAGAAAAAAGTAAACGCAGCTTGAATTGAAATAACTGCATGCCATCCCACAGCTGCAGCATCCACTATGATTTCTGCCTTAACTTTGACCTTGCTGAATTGTTTCATCTCGGTTTTTTCATAAGTTGCTATTCACTGTGAATAATTAGTTCAAGATACCCACCAGTGGAAACTCTTTGCCCCCTGTGAGATTTACACACGTCTTTTCACCTATAAGAGAAACTCAGAGACAAAAATGAAAAACAAACACAAACACAACCATAAACAAACAAACAAAACCCCAAAGTCCTTAGGAAGTTGAAAAGCACCCATTCCACTGCTGGACTTTCCCACTACCAGCAGGAGCTAGACATTCAGGATCCCACTCTAAGCCAGAGCTTTACAGCAAACTCAAACCATAGAGGAAATAAAATATGCCATATGCCATCTACTGACAAAAGAAGAATCCATTAGCTAAATTACATAATAAGAACAGGACTCGAAATCAAATTGTGGATTTACAGATGATCCAAGTAAATGATCAAAACGAAAAAAACAAAAACAAAAGCAAAACTTAAAGTCCATTAATCAATCACATATGCTCAGTTGCTTTTACTGCCTGCAAAAGCTTTCATGTGCCTCTTGGGCTCAAATTATGTTACCTTGCCATAACTTAGTGTAACTGGGCATATCCACCCTGTATCTTGAGATATGTTCATTGAGGCAGATAACATGATTCAAGCCCCCATGAGTAGGGGCGAGGAAGACAGATGTGTGGCTGGTAAGCTCAGCAGTGGTGCACACAGTATCATGTCGTGTAGCTGTCCTGGTGCTTAAGTCTAGTATTCACATGATAATATTCTTATTTGACTATTCATAATCATTTAGATAGACTTACTGGGGGCAGCAGAATAGAAGGTAAGTTTCTGGCTTTGAATAGATGAGAGAAAAGACAGCAGTAAAAGGGCACCAAAATTCTTTTATGGGACTGCCATGAACGCAGAAAGGAGTGTGTGTACTTTGAAATTTTGGCTTCTTTGTAGAAACAAACCTGATTTTAAAAAAATATATTAGTAAAAAATAATCAGAGAAATGAGAGATGCATGGGAGAATAGCAAAATAAAAGGATCCAGAGGGTCCTAGAAACCTACAAGTAGAACAATATGATAGGCAGATTTGGGCCCAGGGGTCCCACTCAAACTAAGGCACCAGCCAAGGACAATACAGGAGGTAAACTTTAAACCCCTTCCCAGATCTAGCCAATGGTCAGAATATTCTCCACAGTTGAGTGGAGAGTGTGATATGACTTTCTCACGTACTATGGTGCCTCACATTTGACCATGTCCCCTGGAGGGGGAGAGCTGGTGGCACTCAGAGGAAGGACAGCAGGTAGCCAAGAAGAGACTTGATACCCTATGAGAATATATAGGGGGAGGTGATCCCCCTCAGGAACAGTCATAATGGGAAAATGGGGGGGGGGAGGAATGGAAGGATACAAGGGATGGGATAAACATTGAGATGTAACAAGAACAAATTAATTAAAAAAAATTTAAAAAAATAAATTAAAAAAAAATCAGAAATCAACGTATCATGAAAATGGAGTCCATATGGATGTGCAAGCTTAGGGGAAAAATATGGACGGCACTGAGAAAACTTAAAGGCTTCTGGTGCTGTGGCTTAACCTAGCCTTATCTGCTCCTTATGCTCATCAGTCATTTTATTTCCTCCCAGGTACTGTGTGCATCAGCATTGCATCCTACTCCTGCACAGTGGTTTCTGGTAAAGGCTACACCAACATTCACATATAAATGCACTTCACAGCTAGCATTTGGTCTGCTGTAAATCCTGATTATTCTTCCTATGTGTTCTGTGGAATGGCACTTGTTTTTATTCCGTTTGAGGAAATTATATAGTAGAGTACCTAGATAGTTTATACTAGACACACATGGCTGGTGTTTCAGAAGTTATGAACCACTTTGTGAAAGCTTTAACACTGAATGTCCATATCAGCAGTACAAACACAACCCTGTGGTACAGACGGCCTTTGAAACTTCAGCCACTCTGACACAGCGTGATCTCTCAAGTTTTCATTTCCCTAGTGAATAATGCTGTTCAGCACATGGTTATATGTTTACTGGCCATCTGTTGTTTTCTCTAAGATGCACAGTCAATATATTATTGAAGAGTAAGAATTCTTAATTTTTATGAAGTTCAATTTTCAAATATGATACACTGTAAGCATTATATTTTATAAATCTTTTTCTAGCCAAAGATATTAATTTTCAGAAATAATATTTCCTAGGTGTTTCACAATATGATTTCTTTAAAAAAAGATTAATTTGTTAATTTGTTAAATATACAGTGTCTTGCCTGTACCAGAAGATGGCACCAGATCTCATTGTAGATGGTGGTGGTTGTTGAGAATTGAACTCATGACCTTTGGAAGAGCAGGTCATGCTCTTAACCTCTAAGCCATCTCTCCAACCCCTCATAGTATGCTTTTAAAATCATTTTACATATGATCCAATTTGGAATAATATTTTTATTACTTTGCTTTATTTAAAAATAATTTTTATAAAATTTACTTTAAAATATTATAATATGATTAAATAATTTCCCCCTTTTCATCCTTTCAAAACCTCTCTTTTATCATTAATTGTTGATACTTACATTTATGTACATGTAGGTATGTATGTGCATATATATATATATATATATATATATATATATATATTCTTAAACACATAAATAAAACCTACTCAGTCTGTATAATGTTTCTTCCGTATATATTTTTTTCAGAGCTAACAGTTTGACATTGGATAACCAAATGCTATACTCTTCCCTGGAAAGACTATTTATCCTGATCTCAGCATACTTTCTTGCCTGTATGTTGATGTTTCCAGTTGCCATTGTTCCCCTCATGTTCCGGCAGTCTTGTTGATGAGACTTCGTGAGTGTTAACTTCTGACATGGCCAGGAGACACAATCTCACAGTGAACTTCCTGATCCTCTGGCTCTTCCAAGTTTTCCACTCAAAATTCAGAAGTTATACCTGAGCCACAGGTGTAGGAGTTATGTTGTAGATATATCCTTTAGGACTGGGTTCTACAACTTTGCATTTTGAAAGGTTGTTGTTTTCTGTAGTCTCTGTCTTTTGCAAAAAGACATTCGCTTTGGTAACAAGTGACTTCTACACTTATCTGTGAGCATAAGAATACTTATTAATTTAAAAAATGTTACATATACATTTGTATTATTACATATATATATATATATATATATATATATATATATATTAAACTACCTACAGCAAGAAGAACCATGAATCAATCAGGAATTACATACATGTTACATTTTTAGTGTTTTCACTATTGTATTTGGCAACCTTGAAGAAAACATCTTTCCTATCTTGGTGTGTCTAAAATTCTGAAGGTAAATCAATATTTATCATATCTCATCATTATCAACTTAAAACATCTATCTAGACCTAAAAATATATTAACACCTAAATGACTAAGCTTAATTTAAAAACTAAACTATCTAGTCTTCAAGTCCATCAGAGACCTGAGAAGGAATAAAATTAATTACCTGAGTATACAGGGAGTGCAGGTTAGTAGTTTCCCAAATGAGATGACAGAGACAGTATGTTACCTGAATAGTTACCCAAAATTCTCTATAATGTTAGAGCATCATATTCAGCCTTCTGGCCCAATATATCTGACAGATATATTTGTGAGGCAGAACTAGTGAGGACTTGCTTACCCTGTCTTGGCAGAATTTGGCCATTGACTCTACTTGTATCCAAGCTTGCCCTTTTTTAGGGAGAATTCTGTCTGTGGTAGAAAAAGGACATTTTGCCTAGTGGCTTGTTTGCCTTATCTGAAGCCATCTCCATAAGGAGGTTCTTTGATGCTCATCATCCTTTTTGAAGTAGGTTGGGTATTGCCAGAGGTTAATCTGTTTTATTGTTAATGAATCTTAAAATAATAAAAACATTTAAAATGCCACATTCTGTATGTTTCTGAGGTTTTTGAAGACAGTATCTATTTTATCTTATATTTCTATAGATTCATATCTATCTGTAGCCCCTAAGATTTATATTCTTGTGATAAAAATAGACTTGTAATTGTTATGATCATGATTTGATCAACTAACAATTAACTTGTATAACCTGTTTATCCTAAACAGCCTGCAATAGCACTTTCAAAGTATTGGAAGTAAACCTTGTATTATAATTGAGTTATATGTGTGCAATAGAAATTATGCTATTTTAATAATTCAGTGTTTTCAGGTTTCACATTTAGAACTTTAATCCATTTGGAGTTAGGTTTTCGACAAGATAATGGTGCATATGGGTCTTATTTCCCTTTTCTGGATGCAAACATCCAGTTTTCTCATTACCATTTTTTCCTAAAATTTTTTTCATGTTTGTTAAATAATAAATAAATATGTCTTTGATTTTCTTTTATTTTGTTCTATTGGTATACATGCTGTTTGGTGTAAATATAATAATGTTTTTATTACTTATGGTACCTCTGTAATATATCTTAAGTCATTTTCACAATATTAACTCTACCATTTCATGTACCTGGCATGACTTTCCATTTTTTAGTATCTTTCATTCTCTATTCAGAGGTTTTCATTGTAGAGGTCCTTTACTTTCTTACTTATGTTTATTCCTAATATTTTGTATTTGCATTGAGGCTATTGTTAAAGGGACATTATCTGATATCTCATTCTCTGAATGTTGTCGGTGTATAGAAAACCTACTGATGTGTGCAAATTGAATCAGTATCCTGCCATACTCCTGAATTTATTTATTACTTCTAGACATTTCGGTAAAATTTTGGGAATTTTTAATGTATAATTATCATGCCATCTGCAAATATGACTAATTATATTTCTGTCTTATTTGTATGTTTTTGATTTTTTATAGTGCCTTATTACTCTAGCTACTTCTTTGAGAAAGAGGGTAGTAGAAATCCCTGTTTTGTTCTTGAATTAAGTTGGACTGTTTCAAGTTTTTCTCCACTTATGAAAACATTCATTGTAAATTTCTTATATATGGGCTTTATTATGTTGAGGTGTATTCTCTTTAGCCATGTAGGCTATCTAATGTCAGAAATGGGCTATATCTTGTTGAGGTGTTAGCTAAAAGTGTCCCATAGAATCCCTCAAAGATCGCAGACCATTGTCAAAGATATTGGTTGTTATCAGCAGCCTGATGTTCAGTCCCTAATCTTGAGGACAACACTTAAGTGTCATCAAATAGAGAAAAATCAGGCTGGAGCCTAGTTAGAAGTGTCAACCCTACTTACTAGCATTAATGTTGCTGGAATTTTACTTCGCATGGTCCTGGAGGAAAAAGGTAATCATCAATGTCCAACATTTAAGAACACTACTGCCTGTAATAGCAAGCTTGTGCAAGATACATTGATGTACTATTTGAATGAATTTTAAGTAACCATTTCCATTTTTATTGGATTTATAGCCCACTCCACAGGTATAGCCCACTCCACAGGATGTAACACACACACACACACACACACACACACACACACACACAATCAGCTGAATTAAGTTAAGGAGAAAGAACTTGAGAATAATAAACACCGGCGTAATGTCAAGTAGCACAAATATAAGGCTGATGGAAAGGATACTTGAAACTGAATTTAATAATGATCGAAACATTGAAGAGGACTCATGCTGCAATGAAGATGAAGTTGAAGAACCCAAGTAGAAAGCTCAAAGGAAATCTTACAAGTAGAATGAATTGAGCAGAAGACACAGTATCAGGACTCAAAGATTAACCAGTCTAAATAAACAAGGAATATGAAAAAATATTTAAAACACAGGAAAGGAACATACAGGAAATTTGAGACACCATTAGTGTTACTGACTTTTCTGTTGTTTTGAAGAGACACCATGACCAAGGCAAGGTATAAAATAACATGCTTACCAGTGTCACATTTCCAGAAAGTTAGAGTCCTCAGAGGAAAAACTGGCAATGGAGGAATGATGCAAGAACAGTAGCCACAATAACTCAGAATTTACATTGGTGATACACAAAGCACAAGGGAAGTAGCAAGAAGAGACAACTTGAATGACAAGGAGCCTTTTGAAATCTCAAAGGCTGCCCCGAGGAGCATGTAGGATTTTGATTGGAATTGAAGTTCGTGGAAATCCATTGTAGTTGTGTATTTTATTCCAAGCAAACTTTACAGTTATATTTTTTAGCAATTTGTGCATTTCATTTGTTTCCTGAAAAAACTGTTTACATATTATTTCTCATATTTTATAACACCAGTCTCAACACACCTGGATTCTTAATTTTGGTAACTGGCATCTACTCTATTTTAAAATCAGTGTGAGTAAATGCTTATCTTTTTACTCCCACACAGAACTGTTTGATTCTTGACTTCTCTTTTCAGTTTCATCAGTTTTAATTCCAATTTTTTTATATAACCATAAACATTGCTTCTTTGATATTGTTTTCTTTTACTTTATTCATGTCTGGTTTCTGAAGAACACCATACAGTTTAAGTCTTTTAAGCATATACTTTTGAGTCTACATTCTTAAAATACTTATTGGGGTGAATGTATTCAACTTAATGTTTGCCTTTATAATAATAATAATAATATATATATATATATATATATATATGTTTTAATCCACACATTTATTCTATACCACGACTCCCACATGAATCCAGAAAGTAAAGGTTTGTGATGGATGTACAATCTGGCATCACAGAGTCAGAACAAGATGACAGGCATCACATTGCCTTTGGTGGGGTACTGTGGACACATAGCACACTTTCTAAGCTCTGTCTGATTCCACTTCATTTTTCAGTCATCACAATCAATAGGAAATTTATTTCAGGAGACAAATATATGACAATCGTGCATTTACCATGTCACACTCTATAGGATGCCCTGTACATACCATACTAATAGAGGTCATATTTTTTGCTGCTGGGATAACCTTACAGTGCTGAAGCAAGTGGTGGTATGATTACAGTATATACATACGCCTTCTGTTCTGTTATATGCCTTTTAGGTTTTTTTTTGGGGGGGGACTGTTGAGAACCATGATATCAGCAGTTGTTTTAGCGATCATGAGCTGTAGCTTCATATATTTTTAACACATAGAACACAGAAAGAGTTAAAAGACACATGTTCATAGCCTTAAGTAATGTATTAATTCTCATGAGTGACTAAATACACAACCTACTCAAACTCCCTGAGTTTCTACTAGAAAGTATTGAACTTCAGCTAATGACAGGGAATTCACCACTTCCCTCTGTCACTTGCCATCAACCCATAAATATGGTGGGTTATATATTAGAAAACAATGACTCATCTACAGCTCTGTATGTGAATGTGATAGTAGAATGGAAATGAGAGAAGAGAAGATGAGAAACAGAATTTGGAATTATTCTCCTTGTTATGCTTAGGACATTGAACATGGCCACTCATGCCTGGTTATGTAAACTTGACTTAAACTATACATTCACTCAACTTTTAACTCAGATTGTATAACTTCTTTTTTTTAATAAATTTTTTTATTAATTTATTCTTGTTACATCTCAATGTTTATACCATCCCTTGTATCCTCCCATTCTTTCCTCCCTTCCATTTTCCCATTATTCCCCTCCCCTATGACTGTTCCTGAGGGGGATTACCTCCCCCTGTATATGCTCATAGGGTATCAAGTCTCTTCTTGGTAACCTGCTGTCCTTCCTCTGAGTGCCACCAGGTCTCCCCCTCCAGGGGACATGATCCAATGTGAGGCACCAGAGTATGTGACAGAGGGGAGGACATCCTATTGGGATTTTAAATGAGAGAAGTAAGGGAGAATAGCAGAGTAGAAGGATCAGGAGGGTCCTAGAAACCTACAAGTAGAACATTATGATAGGCAGATTTGGGCCCAGGGGTCCCGCTCAAACTAAGGCACCAGCCAAGGACAATACAGGCGGTAAACTTTAAACCCCTACCCAGATCTAGCCAATGGACAGAACCTTCTCCATAGTTGAGTGGAGAGTGGGATATGACTTTCTCATGTATAGCTTCTTTATAAGGAAGTTCAAATGGGCAGGTCCTCCACATCTCAAAGAAGATGTGTTGTTATCTGACAGATTTGTACATCAAGCTGTGGCTGTGTTGCAGCAGATGCTGCTCAGAGTCAGGTTGAGAATTCAGTACACAGGGAGACTAGAGGAACAGGAACTGTGGAAGAGACACCTAAAATAATAGCCAATTATTAAGGATGCTCTTTGGGTGCATAAAGCAAGAAAGATCCACTTAAAAATTAGAAATTAGAGAGAAACTGCATTTTTCCAAATCTAACTGTAATGAGAGACAAGAAGATAAAGTTTATGGCAGTACTGTTTTTATTTTTCTGCCACTAATGCCCATGATTCCCGGGAGAGGCGTACACTTGAGGACAGGCTTTTCAGGGTGAGATGTGAAAGGCAGCATTCAGATGGTTCACCGTTCCTTCTGTTTAGGTTCAGTTTATTTTGAAATTATTTTATTTTATTTTGAATACTTATATTTGCAACAACTATAAAGGATTAATTTGGCAAATTGTTTTAAAAAATGAACTTCTTTAATCCATGCTACCAATGGAGTGATTGTGTAGTGAGCAGCAAGTTTAAATAAGCTATTTGATAACCCAAAAGAATACTACAAATTCATTATGTATGATTTCACTGTGGCGAAGTCATACAGGTGAGGAGATCACAGTGAGGGAAATTGTGTTCTGAGTTTGACCAAACATTGGTAAGCGGTAACTGTAGATATTGTAAACAACAGATAATATCAATTAAACCAAAAGAATTAAGTTATATTTACAAAATCTTTGTTTATCAAAAATTACTCTAACATGGATACATGTTTAGACACATATGCTATTGGATAGTCTATTATGCCATTTTAGAGAGTACTTTTGTACAAAATATCAAATTTTCAATTATACGCTCCATTTGTACATATCAATTGTATAACAGTTCTTTCTTCAAATGAACACTTTCAACAGAAATGCTGTGTAGTGTAAAACTGAATGCTACATAACTGCTCCACCAGTTTGTGACAAGACAGTTGAACTTTTCAGTGTTAACATAGATGTAGGCATTCCAGCATACTTAAAGGCATATGCACGTAACCCAGGGACTGTGACAGCTGCTCAATCTGTCCGCATGTGTAGAACTACAATCTCTAAATTAAAATAAACACAGATTTACAAAATTATTCAGTTAGGTTATTTTTGTATGACTTTTATGTGATGGTTAACACTGAGTAGTGAAAACAGAGGTGAGAGCACAGAACAGGCTTATCAAATTTTACTTTCTTTTTTTTATTTTATTATAATTTCTTCATACTTCATCCCGATTGTTATCCCCTAACTTATATCTTTCCATTTGCACTCTCCCTTCTTCTCCTACCCTATTCCCTTCCCCTAGACCTCTGACAGAAGGGGCCCTCCTCCCCCACCATATGATCATAGTCCAAGCTTATCATGTCTCATCCCGATAGTCTGCATCTCCTTCATCTGTGTGCTCCACAGATGTGCTCCAGAGTTCACGTCAAAGAGAATTTACTTTCTTTTGTACAATTTGTTTGTACAGATTACTTTAGAAAGGATTTATGTCATTGCTATATACTGATAGAAATCCAGATAGGATATTCATGTTTTGTTAAACATAATTTCTTATGCAAAAGAAGAAACCTACAGGGAATGCAGGATTTTGAAGATTAAACTTCTAACATTTTGAGGAAGTTTCAACACTTAATTATATTACCTTTAAATTATTATGTATATCTGAGGTGTAGAAAAGCAACATTTCACACAATTGAACCTGGTGCAGAATAATTCTTTCTAGAAAAGGATTCTTTCTAGACATTTCTGCAGCAAGGAAAGCCTGCCATTTGCTAATTTCTTTCACCAAATGGAGATTTCTTGGTTTGTTAATTTTTATTTTATTCCTCGAAGTGAAATCAGATACCTATTAGAAGAATATATTAGTCAAGCTTCAAAGTAAATTTTGACAAATTGACAGACTCGCTATGGCATGATAACATTTGTAGTTGCTTTTAACTATTCAGTAACATTTGCATTTTAACTACATAATCCTACAGACTGACGCATGAGTGAATTTTAATCACAGTTTGAATAACAGGCAATTTTAAGAATAGGACAAAAATTTAATTAATATGTGCTTAACTTATTTTAATGACTAACACATTTTAATACAATTTATTTGATTTCCAACAATATATAATATAATAGATTTTGTTCTCTGAAAACTGAGTATTATTATATGTTAATTATTAATCAATAACATTTTAACATTTGTTAATAATGCTTTTTAAGAAAATCAGAATATTTAGCTAGTTTTCTCTACAGAAAATGATATAGCAGTTAATGATATTGAATGTTATGATAACTAAGAAATGGATTCACAGCATGCATGGTATATACTCACTCATAAACAGATATTAGCCACATAATACAAGATAACTACACTACAACATAGAGACTGAAACATCAACTAAGGACCATGTATGATATGGATCTAGACCCACTGCTCAGATGCAGTAGCACAAATTCCTTGTGGATTACACGTGTGGAAAGTAGGTACTACTTTAGACATGTACTCTGGCCACCAAACTTAGATCAATCACTTACCCTTGGCAAGGCATTGCCAGGCTACAAAGGAAGAGGCTACAGGTAGTACTGATGAGACTTGATAGGCTGAAATCAGATGTTAGTGGAAGAGGGCTCCCCTTTCTGAGGACTAGGGGAGGGCGGGAGAGGGATGAAGGAGGGAAGGGGGATTGGAAAGGAATGACAGAGGGGGATACATTCACAGTGTGAAGAATTTAAACTGCAGAACAAGCAGGTAAATTATATGGCTAATCCACACTGTATGGGAATAGCTCTGAGAATGGCTGAGAATTGAAAGTCTAGGCAAAGACAATGCTTCTTGTTGGCTACAGAACCCTATGAATTACTATTAGATGCCATTCTTCATATGTCATGAATGAAGATTTACAAATGTCTTTTTTCTGCTCATACAAAGAGCAGAAATTCAGCCTTAATTGTTCTATGCATCACACACACCTTATACCTTTAATTTTAGGACTCTATAATGTTTGTAAGAAGTTATATGTTTTCAGAACTAAAGAAGAGGATGCTGACATTAGATCAGACCTGACAGTATGCATTCCTCACAGCATGCTGAACACTGACATCCTGTATCCTTCATGTTCCAGCATGAGGTCCTTCAATTGCTGTTCCTCGTCAGAATAAGACAGCTCCCAGGACACTTTCAAAGAAAGCTTCGAATCCCAATTGGTCCAACATTTTAGACTATCCCACACAGCACTCTAATTAAGCCTGGAATTTCTTAACATTTAGAAACTGGACCACAAATGTTATTCCTAGCTTGTTTAACCATTTCCCCAATTTTGATTGGGCCCCTACAAAAATATTATTCATTCCAAATTAGGCAGAAAAACTTTAAGAGAACAATGCCCCATTTTCTTTAAGAGGGGTCACATAGGTTTTTAGTTGCTTTCTTGAGCTATAGAGGGTTATTATCAATGTGAGTTGGTTATAAGTTATTATTAGTCTTATTTAAAAAAGAAAAAAAAGGTTAGAATCAGCAATGTCTCTCTTTTCCCTTATCTTACATTTTTAGGTTTGAAGATAGGAGTTGAAAAGAAAGAAGTGGGGGAATATAGAAATCTATAGGGAAGCTAGAACAAAAAGTAGATTAGTGAATCTATTCCTCAACTTAATGCCTCATTTGTCACTCATACGGTTATTTTTAATTCATGGGTATAGAATTTTGTATATAGATGCAAAATAAGTTTAATTCTAGATACAGTGGTATAGAAATCAAATATAAGTTTATTCATATATATATAATTATATAATTTCTATTGTAATGTGAGGACTTGTACCCATATAACTCAATTATAATACAAGGTTTACTTCAAATACTTTGAAAGTGATACTGCAGGCTCTTTAAGATAAATAAGTTAAACAAGTTGATTAATAGCTGATCAGATCATGGTCATGTCAATTGCTGGTCTACTTTTATCACAAGAATATACATTTTAGGTGTGGCAGATAGATGTGATTCTATAGAAAGATAAGGTAGGACAGTTAGACAAGGTCTTCAAAAACCTCAGAGACATGCAGAACATGGCATTTAAAAGTGCTTTAATTATTTTAAAGATTCACTGATAATGAGACAGGTTTAATCCTGGCAACACACAACCTACCTCAGAGAGGATGATGAGCATCAAAGAACCTCTTTACGGAGATGGCTTCAAATGTGGCAAACAAACCACTGGGGAAAATGCCCTTGTTTCTACTACAGACAGAATTCTGCCTAAAAAGGGCAAGCTTAGATGCAGGCAGAGTTGACAGCCAAATTCTGCCAAGACAGGGTAAGCAAGTCCGCAATAGTTCCTGCCTCACAAATATGTTTGTCAGATATATTGGGCCAGAAGGCTAAAGAAGATGCTCCTACATAGTAGAGTGTTTTGGGTGACTATTCTGGTAGAAAACTGTCTCTGTCATCTTCTCATTTGGATAGCTGCTAACCTGCATTCCCACATACTCACATAATCAAGTTTATTCCTCTTCAAGTCTCTGATGGAGTTGAAGATAAGGTAGTTTAGCTTTACAATGAATCTTAGTTGTTTAGGGGTTAAGATGTTTTTAGGTCTATATAGATGTTTTAAGTTGATAATGACAAGATGTGATGGAGATTGATTTACATTCAGAATTTTAGACACACCAAGATAGGAAAGATGTTTATTTCAAGGCTGTCAAATACAAATAGCCAAAATACTAAGAATGTAACATTTATATAATTCATGATTGTGTCATGGTTCTTCTTGCTATAGGTAGTTTATTGTACATATGTGTAATAATATAAATGTATATGTAAGAAATAAAAAATGTTTAAAATTTTGTAAAGAAATTATATCATGTTAGAAAATTCCAGATTTTTTTTTTAAAAAGCAGGTCACAAGGCAGAGCTACAAAAGAGCAATACTTCCTTTGGATTTTTGTTTTCTCTATTTTGGCTTGTGGCATTGATTTTAAATGGTCATTGCCAGTATCAACTATATTATTTGTTATTTGTAAAGTACATTAAGGCAGAGAAGGGATGTGCCTTATGGAAGTGTGGTTAGAATGAAAAGCTAAAAGTGTACACCAGAAAGGAGACTACAGGACAAAAAAATTAAGTGAATATCAAGCTTTATGTAAGTGTCTCAGCAAGCAAAGGGAAACTATATGTTTTTATAATGTTTTGAATTTTAAAAACTTAAACAATCTGTTTTTATTGACATATCAAAACAAAAAAGTTGTTTTTATGTTAACAAGGTTTAAAAATAGAAATGCATTCACAGAAGAATGAGTTGGGGAAGAAATGTAAAGGTTTGTTCATTAGATATCAGCTTATTTTGGCACTTAATGTATCATAGGCTTTCTGTGTAGAGAAATTATCAATGAGACATTTATAAATGTGTGTGTAACAGGAAGCCTAGCTGACAGAAAAGGCAGCACATAATCTGTGTTTAAGCTTAAAAAGATTGATTTAAGCACGAAAAGGAGATTTCCTTCTACAAAGACTCCTCCAGTGGCCTCAATCAATTTGAATAATATCCCAAACCACTACAGAATGTGATAGTCTCACCAAGATACAGAAGTGACTTTTAAAAATCATTTACTGTGAGATGGATGTGCTGAATCTACACATACTTACCAAGTATGAAACAATGATTTGATTTGTATGTATACTGTATAATATATATATATAAAACATTATATGTACAGTAATAGTTTACTCAAAATAATTAACAGATTAACCACCTAATCTTTTATCATTTGTTTATGGTATGTATGAACACTCAAAATCCTTAATGTTGTATACATCTCTCTTGCGACTACTTTCATGTTTGCCATAGAATTTGGTATGTTGTGGTTTTAGATTCATTTAATTTTAACAGTTTTGTGATTTTTATCTTGTTTCTCCTTTAAGCCTATTATTATTCAACCGTGTGTTTTTTTCTTTTACAATGAGTCTGTGCTCATTCTATAGATTTTATTTCTCTAGATACCCAACTTTATTCCATGGTGGTAGTATAGAATATAGTATGTAATGCCAATGCTCTAATCTTTGTTGGGTGTTGCTTTGAGTCCTAATACATGTTTGATTATAGTGACAGTTCCATTGGGTCCTGAGAATATGATGTACTCTTTAATGTTTGGGAGTAATTTTCTGTAGTTATCTCCTTGGTACATATGATAGATGATGTTCTTTAACTCTAGAGATTTTCCATTTAGTTTTTCTCTGAATGGCCTATCTATTGGTGAGAATAGGATATTCAAATTATCCACTATTAACTTCCTGTAAAAATGTTTATCATTCTTTTCAGATTTAAGTATTTCTTCTGATATCTTTTGTAGAGCTAGATTATTAGTCAGAAGTTCTTTTAACATGTTCTATCACTGCTGATAAACTGGTGAGAACTGGTGTATTCATTATGGAAATAAGTGTGGCAATACCTCAAAAAGTAATAGGTCTACCATATGACCCAGGCACAACACTCCAAGTGCAGACGTAGAGGATTTTGTAGCCTATTACATAGGTAAAATCTCACTCATGTTCATTATTGCCTTCTTCAGTAATGGAGTCATAATTGATATACATCAACTGATGGATAGATAAGGAAAATGTTTGCACAATGGAAACTTACTTCACTATTAGGAAAAAAAAAAAAAAAACGAAACCACAACATTTTCTGTCAACTTTGTCAAGGAGGGTAACCTAGACCCAGAAAGACAATCATTTCATGTTTTCTTTTAGTTTTGAATATTAGCTTTAAATCTTCATATATATGTATTTTATTTATAATATACACAGAGGACATAAATTTAGTAGTGGGAGGTAGAAGGCAAAAGTATAAAGGCTTAGAAAGGAGTAGTAAAACAAGATAGGTTACATTGGGGTAGAAGTTGAGAGGACAGGCTAGAGCAGGGGAGTGTAAACTAATTTAAAAGCCTCTCAGTAAATCCATATGATAACCTATTACTGCAAAAGTTTTCTAAGCTATATCTATTGTTATGGTAAGGTGGCAATGCTCCTTCTATACATCACAGGCTAACAAATATAAATTTAAGTGCTAGAAATAGGTTATATCTCTTTAGTATAGTTTGGCAGTGACATCCCATAGATGCCTAAATATTACAATGTATTGCCAGTGCTGTTAGCTACCATTCAGTACTTGAAAATAAGACCTTATTGATCAAGGACACAACATACTTACATCATTGTAGAACTCAGTCGGGTATTAGCCTGGTATCTTTAACTGTGATGCCTAGCTTTAATAGTGTTAGAAGTGCCTACAAATGCTGGACCAAGGTCCCCTATGCAGATGTAGTACATGATCAGCCCAGTCTTCATGTGAGTCCCCTAGTAACTGGAGCAGGGGCTGTCTCTAACATGGACTCTGCTGTTTGGTCACTTCATCCTGACAGGGCTGCCTCTTCAGGTCAGGAGGCAAGATGAGACTTGATATGCTGGGATGGATTGTGGGTAGGGGCACCCCTTTTCTGAGAAGTAGGGGAGGGGCGAGAGTGGAAGAGGGAGGGAAGATGGGACCTGGAGAAGAGGAGGAAAAGGGCGACAATAGGGATGTAAAGTGAAGAAAGAAGAAAGGAAGGAAGGAAGGAGAGAGAGAGAGAGAGAGAGAGAGAGAGAGAGAGAAAGTGTTTGTTACTTGAGAAGCAAATTATTCATTCACTTTACCCAGCTGTGAACCTTGAGAGCTACAATAATGAATAGCAAAATATGTCTACTGGTGAATCATGCTACTAATATCATGATATTAGCCAAACATTTATTTACTTATTTATTTATTGAAAATGTTATTTTCATACAATATAATCTGACAATGGCTTTCCCTTACCCAACTCCTTCCAGGTCCTCCCACTTTCTCCACCCAAATCCATACACTTTTTCTCTCTCTCTCTCATTATAATATAAATGAGGAACTTAAAAAAGACAATACTTTAAAAAAAAACTAGCATAGGACAAAACAAACAAATAACAATAGAAAAGCATAAGAAACAAATATAGACACTAACACATACACATTTACACATAGATAAAACCCATAAAAGTCAAATTCGATAACTTCTTTAAAGAAATAAGAGGACCAGTGAGTAGTTCATTCTGTGTTGCTTGCTCATCTACTGCTGGGCATGGGACTACTGTTAAGTGTGATTTGTATTCCAAGTGAGACTCCTTTGGACAAAATTTACTTTTCCTCTGTGAGCAGTTATCAGCAGGAGGTCACTTCTACTTCCCTACTTAGTACTAAGATTCCATCTGGTTTAGACATATTCAGGCCTTGTGTATCCTGCTATGGTCTCAGTGAGGACACATGTGCATCAGCACTCTTGTATGCAGAAGGCCTGGCTTCCATTGTATTTTCCCATCTCCACTTTATCTTAAAGTCTTTAATCATCTTCTTCCACATAGTTTCCCAAGTCCTGAGGAGAGGGATTTGGTGGAGTTATCCCATTAGGGACTGTGTGTTCCAAGTTCTCTACACATTGTCAAATTTTGAGTCTCCATATTTTTTTCCTATGGATTGCAGGAGGAATGAATCTTCTCTGATGATGGCTGAGCAATATACTAATCTATGAATAAATTAGAATGCCATTAGTGGTCATTTTATTGCTATGGTCTTTAAGCTGCTGTGAATCTATTGTTGGATAAATGCAGTGACAATGGTAGAATTTTTATGATCATTCACATCTCCAAGGTTGTACACAAAGCTTCAACACATGTGGTTAATTTAGCTGTGGAAGTTATGGCAAAGAAATTTTATCAGGACACTTTATCACACCATAAAAAGCCAATCCTAAAGGAAGAAATATTTAGCACATTTTTCATTTAAGGGCCTCTGGACTCTTCTCTGAAGCTTCCAAACAAAGGAGGCAACCAATGGTCCTACCCATCTATGATGGCTATGAACCACAACAAGGACCAGATTAGCATGGTAATGCTAACGGAGCAGCAGTAGCAGCTTTAGCTCTTCTACTGAATCCCTCCATTTGTAACTTTTGGCTCTTCTGAGCTGCCATTCTATAGTTTCTCTGCAATTACCATATGTTTCCACATCCACCTTGCTTTTAGCAGCTTCCTGAATGAGACCCAAGCTGCCAAATTTTACTGAGACCCAAATACAGTGAGATTGAAATCAGTTAGTGGGGAAGCCACAACCAGAGTGCAATTTTTTATTAGATTTTTTTTATTTTATACATATACATTTATATTATTACACATATATACAATAAGCTACCTATAGCATAAAGGACTATGACACAATCAAGAATTATATAATTGTTACAATCTTAGAGTTTTGGCTATTTGTATTTGACAGTTTTGAAGAAAACATCCTTTCTGTCTTAGGGCATCTAAAATTCTGAAAGTAAATCAATATGTACCATATCTCATCATTATCAACTTAAAACATCTATCTAGACCTAAAACCACCTTAACCCCTAAACAATTAAGCTTCACTATAAAACTAGACTACGTGGTTTTTAACCCCATCAGAGACTTGAGAAGGAATAAACTATCATAGAATTCTCCCTAAAAAAGGGCAAGCTTGGATGCAGGCAGAGTCAATGGCCAAATTCTGCCAAGACAGGGTAAGCACGTCCTTAATAGTTCCTGCCTCACAAATACATCTATCAGATACATTGGGCCAGGAGGCTGAAGATGATGCTCCAACGTTACAGAGACTTTTGGGTGACTATTCAGGTAGCAAACCATCTCTGTTGTCTTCTCATTCAGAGTGCAATGTTATATACACTTTCTAGATTGTTTTCTGACCTCAGATAATAAGGAGTTACACTGTGTCTGAGTTACTCAGCACAAGGGATGGCATGGTGTGAGCATGATGCTATACCAGTGATGGCTACGATTTTCTATGCAGCTTTTACTTCATTTATTATTGATTTAGATGTGGTAGATTTGTGGCTAATTTCTATAGGTTCCTTGAGCTAATTTAGTAATTATCTGAATGATTTCATGAGAGAAAGATTGTCTTGGGCTACCTAGTCATTACTATTGATACTATTGTTTTCATGTTTTAAAAAATTATGAATTTTAGTTTAAGAATTGGGATAGGGTAAATTTTAATATGTTTTTATTTATAAAATAAATTGAACTAAATTTGTATCTCCCAGTTCTGTAAAATGCAGATAGCAGAATTGTAGTCAGGCAACAATTTTAAGAAAGTAATTTATAAATGGAAAATTACATGTATAAATCTAAGTAGATGACTGTTGTTTATATAATACCCTTATTTTAAAAATATAGTTTATTATAATAAAATTTATAGTACAAGATTTGCGCTTAAGTAACCATTATCGTATAGGACGTCTCATATGCAAATGCTAACTAATCCGTATTTTACATCCTTTGTAGAGTTATTTGCTATTTGAGTGTTTGTAACCCAAGGCACACTGTATAATTACACTCAAGGCATCTGGTTGTGGAGCTTTATCAAAGTTGAATTACTCAGTTTGTGTTCTTTCCTATACCATGAAAATATGAACCATACTTCTTCAGGCATATTTAAGATATAACCACTTCATATATACCAGGACTTTTTAAACTTTTTTCAGTTTAAATGCTAGTTTTAAAATGAGTATGTTCAAAATAAGGAATTTTGAAATAAATCAAAATGCAAAAAAAAAAAAAAACAAAAAGAAAAAAAAAAGCAAGAGATTATACAGTCTTGATGTGTGGCTGTGATTATGTGCTTACAATCACAACTGTGCATAAATAACTGACCATTCTTTCTGGGTCATTCATCTTTCCAGGTCATTAGTGTGCATTCCATGTGCTCACCCATCTCATGTGGGATGCTTTTTAAAAAAAATTATTATAACAAAATTATGCTTAACTATTTATTAAGAGATTTTCTGTATTATTTGATTGTCAGTCTTGTGGTGCTTTGCCAGCTGTGTGAAAGCAGACTTCTATTGGTGTAAATCTGCTCTTTCCTTAATACCCATTACAAATATCATTGTACATATTTGCTTGTGTAAATTTCTGATTACTACTCTACTAGATACATCTCTGTATCTTGCAATTCTAAGGGAGCATTTTGTCATCACACTCAATAACTTCTGTTTATTATCTCATCCACTTTGGCAGTGTATTAACTCTGCTCATCTTTGATAGGATGAGCAAAACAGAGCTGGAGGACATTTTGATTCATGGTAAACAGAAACAAACAGTGCAATACTTCAAATCTTCAGGGAGAATTAAGTCAGGACCAGTGCAAAGTTATCACTGCTGCATGGCTATTAGAAACATGTTGACTGTGACAATTTGTTCTGTGAGGTAGTAATGGTATCGTCCCAAGAGCTCCCCAATAACTCCAAACTCAGCTTTGGACAAGGCCGTATCTATTTTGCAGTGCAACTTTTGTTCCTTGACATCACTATATTTTGTAATTGACATCATTCAGTTTGTGCAATGTATGTTTACAGCTATCCTCGCTGGTAGTTAACTTTTTGATAGGCTGTTATCATATTGGGGCGGGGAGAGATCTCTTCTGTCACAGGTTTAAGGGAGAGGAATTGGGTGAAAGTGGGTATTAGGAGAGACAGGAAGATAAAAGTGAGGGGATAACAATTGGGTTCTAATCTGAATAAATTACTTTTTAAAATGTTCGTGATTGAAACCTCAATACAGCGACATAAAACCATGTTCTTGGAATTAAGTATACAATTGCCAGTCATCCAATGGCGACTGTGTCTCAACTAAGTGTAACTGAGTGCCAGCTAAGACCCACAAAGTGTAGAGACTGTAATAGAAGCAAAACAGTCTCTCATGCAGTTTCTTCTCTATGATGCGTGTTTCTTTGTGGGCAGTTGTAAGAATCTTCAACCACATCTCAAGACACAAAACAAACAAAATTATTCATTTTTGCTATTAAACTAGAAGGAATATATATTTTTAACCATTATACACATTTTATTTGTTAGGTAACAAATGTGAATTAAAGTCTCGTTTTATATCTTCCTGTAGTTTTTTTTTTTTTCCAGCATTTTGGCCATTCATGAGTCTCTTCATAACCAATATTTGGTGCAATGGAGAAGCTTTTCTGGCTATGGCTTCAAGAAGATCTATCTAAGTTTATAAACATAAGTATTTAGGAGCCAGGATATTTAGGATCACTCAGGATGATCATTTCTAGTTCCATCCATTTGCCGGAAAATTTCAAGATTTTCTTGTTTGCAATAGCTGAGTAATTTCCACTGTGTAAATACACCACAATTCCTTTAACAATTCTTCTGTTGAGGGACATCTAGGTTGTTTCACGAAGCAAGCCTGAGCAGATACAAGAAGACTGAAATAATACTTTGCATCCTATCACAGCATCATGAACTAAAGCTGCACCTGAACAATAACAGAAATAGCAAAAAGCCTACACACACATGGAAACTGAACAGCTCTCTAGTCATTGATAACTGGGACAAGAAGAAATAAAGAAAGAAATTAGGGATCTCCCAAAAATCAATAAAAATGAAGCTACAACCTACCATAATTTATGGGACACAATGAAAGCAGTGCTAAGAGGAAAGTTCATAGCACGAAGTGCCTTCATAAAGAAATTGGAAACATCGCATACAAGCAATTTAATAGCACATCTGGAAGCCCTAGGGGAAAAGATAAAAGCAGATACACCAAAGAGGAGTAGATGGCTGGAAATAATCAAACTCAGGGCTGAAATCTTAAACTAGAAACAATGAGAACCAATGAATCAATGAAACCAAGATTGGCTCCTTGAGAATATTAATAAAGTAGACAAACTCTTAGCCAAAGTAACCCAAAGGCAGAGAGACACTATCCAAATCAACAAAATCAGAAATGAAAATGGAGACATAGTAACAGAAATATGGAAATAAAAAGAATCAACAGGTCTCACTTGAAAAGCCTATATGCCACAAAATTTGAAAATCTAAATGAAATGGACAATTTTCTGGACAGATTCCACTTACCAAATTTGAATCAAGATCAGGTAAACAAATGAAATAATCCTCTATCTCCTGCAGTCATCACAAGTCTCACAACCCAAATAGCACAGGTGGTTTCAGTGCAGAATTCTACCAGACCTTCATAGAAGAGCTAATACTAATACTCTTCAAACAATTCCACAAAATAGAAACAGAGGGAACACTACCAAAATCATTCTATGAGGCCAAAGTCACCTTGATACCTAAACTACATAATAATCCATCAGAGAAATAGAGCTTCAGACCAATTTGTCTTATGAACATTGATGAAAAATACTCAATAAAATACTCACAAACCAAGTTCAAGAATACGTCAAAGATATCATTCAACATGACCAAGTAGATTTCATCCCAGGCATGAAAGGTGTTTCGATATACAGAAATCCATCCCTGTAATCCTCCATATAAATAAACTAAAAGAAAAAACCTACACCATCATTTTCTTAGAATCTGCAAAAGCATTTGACAAAATAAAACACCTATTCATGTTTATAGTCTTGGAGAGCTCAGCTATACAAGGTACATACTTAAGCACAATAAAGACAATATACAGGAAGCCTATAGCCAACATAAAATTAAATAAATTAGTAAATTACTATGTCTTTTTCACAGATCCCTAGCTTTAGTTGGCCCTTTCCAAGTTGCTCCCCCCGGCCCGAAGCCTCTCAGTCCTGATATCTTCAATTGCCTTAACTTTGTTCCTATATCAAGTGTTGTCTATCCCTCTCAATGGCTCATTATGGGTCCTTGATAATTTCATGTCTCTATAGGTTTTCCAAACTAAAACATCGATTTAACAATCCTAAACTATGATCTGCATGTGGGGGAGAGAACATGAGTTGACCTCATTTAGTGCATTTTTCTGTTCTGTCTTTTTCCCTGTGTTTTAAATTTTCATTTTTGTTTGCATCAGAATAAAATTAATTTTCAATACACATTTATTAATTGATAGACACCTAGGCTGATTATCTTTCCTAGCTACTGTCAATAGAGTGAGACTGAGCATTCCTGTAGTAGGACATAGTCCTTTGCTATATGTGACTAGCTGTGTACAGCTGGATCATATGGCTATTCTAATTTTACTTTTGAGACAAGCCTCTAGAATGATTTCTAAAATGGCTGCACCAATTACATTCCTACCAAAAGTGTATAATTGTTTCTTTTGCCCTACATCGATGCTGCCAACACTTTCTGTTATTTGTTTTCCATGTCCCTATTCTTCACGGAAATACCAAGTAAAACCTCTTAAGATATTCCATGTCCCGCCCTGAGAATGCTCATCATCATTAAAGGTTTTCTTTTGTACCTGCTTCACTTTGTTTCATAGGACTGAAGAGAGCTAGAGCTATTCTCTGGAGTAAGTTTTGGCTAATATGGAAGTTGGAGCTGTTTTAGTTTTTTTGCCCATACCATGAAGCATTCTTACTATAAGCCATATGTTTGTTACTCTAAGTGTGTTCACTAAAGTAGTATTTTTATTGCTCCTAAGAATTTGTACTTTCACATCTTTGCTAAATGTTTGTCATACAAGTCCTGTTCAGCAAACTTTGCTTTCCTTACTAAATCTAATAATTTCAGGGTTAGATTCTAGATGGTCCATTTCAACTTTTCCTTCCATTTTTAACATTTACAGTCAAACACAAAGTTAATAGTTGGACTAATTTGAGTACTTCTGTATTGCAAGGAAAGGGCACGTCAAGGAGAAGGCAGCTCACTTGGTGGAGAAGTCAGGACACACTAGTAAAGTAACACTAGAGATCATAGATCATCATACTATTTGTCAGAATAATTAGACAGCCTGAAATTTTTTAAGATGGACAAACAATGACCCAGCCACCGACATGCTTATGCCTGGGGAACCTTGCCTCTGGGAGATTTGCCTGAGGCTGGGTAGCCACACACTTTCCATTTGCAAACATTGTTGACTATGCAAAACACAGTATCATGAAGCACAATCAACTGGAGTGTGCTTGCATTTCTGACAGCACCACTCCTTCTCAGCTTAGGTTAACTTTCTATTGTCTCCAAGAACTCCAGGAGACATGCCATTTCTGTCTGCCAACAAAAGGCCTGGCTGAGGGACAGAAGCAAGGACAGACAAATACGGAGGATTTATGTGTGTGGAAGATGCCATTATGGGAGAAGGGGGGAGAATGCTGTTACCCCCTTGCATGTTGGTATTCTCCACAGACTATGCTGTCTTGAAGCTCTACTTGCTCTTTAGTATTTCAATGCATGTTTCATTACACAGGCAAGATCGCTTGCATCAGAGGCCACTGATAATCAAATCAAACTCATTTCTCCCTAGAGAAGGAGGAGGTGCCCAGCTCATAGCCAAAGCCTGCAAGCGTGGCTTGTTGATTTTGAGTGTTGTTTCCCATTCTGTTGTATATTCCAGGGATATAGCGTGAACATGGGGCAAATACCACATACGTCTTTCACGGTTATCAACAATAACTGGAGATTTTCTTTACAGCATATCTCAATCTGTGGATCATGATTCCTTTAAGGGCCAAATGGGCCTTTCACAGGGGTAGCCTAAGGCCATGAGAAAACACACATGTTTTATTACATCTGTGACAACCAATAAAATAAATGATATAAAATTATAGTTATGAAGTAGTGACAAAAATGATTTTATGGTTTGGGTCATCACAACACGAGGACCTAACTGTATTAAAGGGTGGAAGCATTAGGAAGCCTGAGAAGTGCTGCGTTAGAACATTAAACTTCTCATGTAAGCTTTTGCAGCCTATGTTGCTAAACTGAACTCACTGGTTTTGTTTGTTTTCTTGCCTATATGAGATTTCTGTGTTGACTTTGCTGATAATTAAAGTTTGCATTTCTCATTCTACCATTTGATTAATTCACGATGCAGAATTGATTACTGTTTGGAATGTTCACTGGAGTTTGCTTAATAAAATGAAAGTTTTCTAAATTGGTATATTTACATTACAATAGGTAGGTATTACTGATGAACTGTTAGCTCAATTAATATGTAATATCTTCCATTACCTATCCATACAAATAGTGCTTGAAAGCCAACTTCTTGTAACACTGATGTCTTCATTTTCAGCTCTATTTGGTAGATTCTTTTTTTCCCCCATCATTCTCAGTGTATGCATCTTTACCAGTGAAATGTTGTCTTACTTGGCTTTCTACTCATCTACTTTTTTTAGAGAAAAGGGAAGTTTTAGGACCTTTTTTTTGTTAAAAAAATATTTACTAAACAAAATAATTACATATCTAACTCTCAAGGACTGTGAAAATATAAATGTTTCTAGTGGGAACAAATGAGAACATTTTTAGCATCTGCATCCAGAATGCTGAGGCTTTATATAAGAAAATTCAAAGCTCAGTGAGTTCTTTTCTTATCCAGAGGCTATAAATAGGCACAGTAAGTTTAAATGTGTGAGTAATGTTTTTGTATTCTTGTATTATTTTTATCTATGTATTTATTTGCTTGTTTATTTATTTAGAGACATGTTTTCATATACTCAAAGCAAGTCTGGAACTCAGGTTGTAGCCATGGATGACCTTCAACTATTTTTTTCTCTTGCCTCTGTCTCATGAGTTCTGGGATTATGATTATGTGCCACTATGCTTGGTTTTCAGTCATTATTTTCTTAAATCAGTCCTTTAAAGTTACCACTAATGGTCTTGGTTGTATCACCTTTGTATGTTTGCCTAAGCAGTATTTTTCACATACTTTGGAATAGACTATAACATTTCACTGAGCTCATGAAATTAATAATAGCATCTATAAATTCCATAACAAAATTATTTTCCAGAGAATAGTTACATTTATATAGACAGATTAGGAAATAATACAACAAGAACTACAGAGGAATATATTTGTGATTTTAAGTAAGATGAGCCTAAGACGCATGCTTATTTTTGTTTCCTTTATTACTTCTTTAAGTGTAATTTGTCCAAAGTAAATGATCTATCTCCCTTGATACCAGGAGGGAAATATGAATGATCAATGCCAGAGACACACATAGTAACAATGTTTGGCTACAAGGACACATTTATTCATTTGTGGTTTACTGTGTTGACTGTAACCTCCATAGTGCTACTGCTATAGAAGTTTCTAAGTGGTAGGAGTCTCTTCTGGCTCTTCGTGCTTCAGGCACTAATGCAATGCTTGTGTTTTCTGTATTTTACCAATCTAGCATTTAGCAGGACCTGAAGCATAAAAGTATAACTCCGAATATATAACTTATATGTTAAGTGATCTGTCCCAGGAAACTCTTTCACATGAACTCCTGAGAAGCAGAACCACATTGCTGTTTAGGATTTGCAGTTTTCAACAGCAGTTAATTTTCAGAAGCAGGGTATAATGCCATTAGCTGAAGGGCAAAGCAGGTTAAAACTCACAAGTGTCTCTTAAACTATATTTATCTGTATGGTTCTACCTGAGGTGTAAAGGTGAGTGGAGGATTGGGAATTGAATGAATGGATAATGAAATATTAATCACACCATGTGCTTTATTGTTATCACCTTTTATCAACTTAAAATATATCTTGTGAACTATTTCCTTGTACAAAAAAAGTAGGACCACTAAATCAAGAAGAGCTGTAAGCCAAATACTGTAAAAACATGAATAAATTCAGATTTTAGAATCTGAAATAAGCTGTCAGGCTCAAAGACAATATATGGGCATGTAACCAAGGAAGGCTAAAGGTGTTAGGTCTATAAATGAAGAACGGCCTTGAGGAGGAGAAATGGAGCACATGTGAGCTAGATCCGCATTTAACGGAGGCTACTGAACTGTGAGAGAAAAGAAGAAAAATTATGCTGAGAAATGAAGAAAGGGAAAAGTAAGAGTTTTCACCTCAGCTTGAGGAGAATTGTGGCACTCCTGTGTTTCATGCTAGGTTTGGTGGATCTTTGTCACAAGTAGGGTAGACGCCCCCCCCCCCGAGTAGTTCTAAAGTGAAGGCAAATGAAAAGTGTTACATAAAAGAGGAACAGACAGGCTCGCCCATAGAGACAGACACCATCATTTTACAAGGACGATTGTGAGGTTCATGTTTCTATGACGTCTGTCAAAATAAGGCATTGGAGTGCATGTATCAATGCCCTGTAGGGTACAGAGAACCCACACCTCTGGCACAACTTGTCCTGGATTCAGATTTTAGGTTAAACACCAATTCTCTACTGGAGCTGTGGCCAGTCTTTGCTTAGCACCTGTTTATTCTGCTTAGACCTCTCTGTGCTTCTGCTTCACTCAGGGAATTTAGCTGTTTACATGTTTCCATTGTTAAAATTAGAAGCGCAGCAGTTTGATCACTTTTTTCCCCTCTTGGTTTTATTTTTCTTAGTCTGTTGCCGCAAAGTCTACTGTCTGGTCATAGTCTGCAGGAATCACCATGCTATGTGAGGTGACGAGGCATTTAAGGGCCTCTCGGTTCTAATTTTGTGAACAAGCCCTATGTGATCTGCGTTAGCTACTGAGAGAAAGTTGTTGCATCGTGAGGCTGCCTCTTGTGTTATACCTTTTTCTTTACAAGTCAGGGAATTCAGAAATGATTTCTGACCCAATAGAAAAAAGAAAAAGGCATGCTTATAGCCATTATAAATTTGGAACCCCAGGCTTGTGGATATGGGTCAGCAGGTAACACAGTTGCCAAAGACTAGGGGGTTTGAGTTTGGAACTAAAGTTCTCTGTAAAGCCAGAAACAGTAGCATACGTCTCTCTTTCCATCACTTCTATGGTGACAATAGAAGCAGATATAAGTTAATTCTCGGAATTCCACAGGCCAGCTACTCTACCATGAACATCATTAATCAAGAGACCATGTTTCTAAAAAGGTAGAAGGAAAAGACAGACACAAACTTTGTCCTTGGAGCATTTTGTTGCACACTGAACCTGTAAATATGCAAACATGTATCTCCACTCATTTCTTTTTAAATATTAAAATGTAATAGTATAAAAGATAAACTAACACACACATCTGAATTTGGAAGGATAACAGTGTCTAAGATAAGGCACAAGAATCAAAACTCCTTCATCCACATACTCAGGAATCCCATAAAAACACTAAACTGGAAGAATCTGTAATGTATATGCAGAGGACCCGGAGCAGACACATCCAGGCACTGTGCATGTAGGCTCTGTAAGTTCGTTTAGCTTTGACAATCTTGATTTAGAGGACCTTTATTTCTTGGTATCCTCTATAACCCCCAGCACCCACCAGGCTCATCATTCCTGAGGTAGGCTGGATGCTACAAGGAGTCAACCTGTCCCATTGTCAGTGAATCTCCAAAACAACAAAAACATTTTAACTGCCATATCCTGTATGTCTCTGAGGTTTTTGAAGACCTTGTAACTATTTTACCTTATCTTTCTCTAGAATCGTATCTATCTGTTGCACCTAAGATGTTTGTTCTTGTGATAAAAATATACTAGTAATGATATGACCATGATTTTATCCACTAACAATTAACTTGTATAACTTACTTATCCTAAACAGCCTGAAACAGCACTTTCAAAGTATTGGAAGTAAATCTTGTATTTTAATTAAGTTATATGGGTACAATATCTCATATTAGATAGAAATAATGTGTGTGAAGAATAATCTTACATTTGAACTCTATACCACTATATATAAAATTAAACTTATTTTGCATCTATACACAAAATTCTATATCAGTGAAGTAAAGTTAACCTTGTGAGTGACAATTGAGCCATTAAGATGAAGAGTAGAATCACTAATCTACTTTTTCTTCTATCCACCCTATATATTTCTATATTTGCCCTTCTTTCTTTTCAAATTGTATAGGATTGTTTTAGCTTTTCTGGTTTTTGGTTTTTCCATATAAAGTTTAGAATTGTTCTTTCAAGGTCTGTAAAGAACTGTGTGGGTATTTTGATGGGGGTTGCACCAAATGTTTAGATTGCTTTTGGTAAGATGACCATTTTTACTATATAGGTCCTACTAACTCATGAGCATGAGCATGCAAGACCATTCACTCTTCTAATATCTTCTTCAATTTCTTTGTTCAGAGACTTGAACTTCTTGTCATACAGGTCTTTAAGTTGCTTTGTTAGAGTTATACCAAGATGCTGTATATTATTTGTGGCTATTGTGAAAGATGTGATTTTTCTGATTTCTTTCTCACCACATTTGTCATTTGTATACAGGAGGGATACTGATTTTTTAAATTAATCTTGTATCCAGCCACTTTGCTGAAGGTGTTAATCAGCTGTAGGAGATCATGGGTGGAATTCTGGGGTCATTTATGTATACTATCTTAATATCTGTGAATAATGATACTTTGACTTCTTCCTTTCCAATTTATATTCCTTTTATCTCCTTTAGTTGTTTTATTGCTCTAGTTAGCACTTCTAGTACTGTATTGAAGAGTATGGAGAGAGTAGACTCCTTATATTGTCCCCATTTTAGTGAAATTGTTTTGCGTTTCTTTCCATTTAATTTGATGTTGCCTATTGGCTTGCTCTATGTAGCCTTTATTGTGTTTAGGAATGGGCCTTTATATCCCTGGTCTTTCCAAGAGTTTTATCTTGAAAGGGTATTAGATTTTTTTCAAAGGCTTTTTCTGCATCTGATCAGATGAATATGTGACTTTTTTTTCTTTCAGTTTGTTTATATGATGGATTACATTGATAGATTTTCATATGTTGAACCATCCCTGCATCCCTACTTAATCATGGTACATGATATTTGTCATGTGGTCTTGGATTCTGTTTGCAAGTATTTTAATGAGTATTTTACATCAATGTTTAAGTGAAATTGATCTGAAATTTTTTCTTTGTTGAGTCTCTGTGTGGTTTAGGTATCAGGGTGACTGTGGCCTGATAAAATGAATTTTACAATATTCATTCTGTTACTATTTTTGGAATAGTTTGAGGAGATTGACATTAACTCTTCTTTGTAAGCTTGAATGCTGTACTGAACCCATCAGGTCCTGGGCTTCTTTGGTTGGGACACTTTTGATGACCATTTCAATTTCCTTCGTGTCTATAGGAATGTTTAAACTGTTTGCCTGATCTTAATTTAGTGTTGGTAGGTGAAATCTATCAAGAAAATCATCCACTTCTTTCAGATTTTGCAATTTTTTGGAGTACAGGATTTTGAAATAAGACCTTATTATTCTTTGGATTTCCTCAGCATCTCTTGTTATGTCTCCCTTTTCCTTTCTTATTTTAATAGTTTAGGTACTGTCTCTCTGCCATTTAGTTGGTATGGCTAGAGGTTTGTCTATCTTGTTGATTTTCTGTAAGAACCAGCTCTTAGCTCCGTTGACTCTTTGCATAGATCTTTTTGTTTCTAATTTATTGATTCAGCCATGAGGGGGTGTTAGATTTTTAAGGTCCTTTTTGCATCTAATGAGATTATGACAATTTTGTCTTGACATGTCTTTATATGGTGGACTACATCTATCAGTTTACATATGTAGATCCATTGTTGAATCTCTGGGATGAAGCCTACTTGATCAGGTAGGTGATTTTTTAATGTGTTCTTGGATAATGTTTTCAAATATTTTATGAAGAATTTTTACACATATGTACATAAGCGAAACTAGTCTATAATTCTCTCTTGGGATTTTATGTGGTTTGGCATCAGAGTTAACATGGCTTCATAAAATGAAGGGGGAACTGTTTCTTTTGTTTCTGTTCTGTGGAATAATTTGAGGGTATTTGGCACTAACTCTTCTTTGAAAGTCTGGTAGAATCTTGCACTAAAACTACCTGGCCCTGAGTTTTGTTGCGGGGGGTGGGGGTGGGGCACGAGCTGGAGACTTCTCATTATTGTTCTCCTTCACTATAGAATATAGTTCTGTCTGCATTGCTTACCTGATCTGGATCTAACATTGAAAGGTGGTAGGCATCAAGAAAGATATCCATTTCATTTAGATTTTCTAAAACAAGTAAGGTTGTTACTTGTGTCTGCTATGTTGTAAATCCCACGCCTGATGTGGTGGGCTTGCTAGGCTCTAGTGAAGACATACTCTCCTGGCTGTTACTGAATATGTTTTTACAGTCTCTAGACATATGGGTTTGTTTGGGAATACTGTGATTCTAGGGCTGATATCTGCTTTTGTCTTTGTTGAGTGTGTTTGTTCCTTTGTTTCTGTTTTCTCTCTAGTTATTAGGAGAGTGTGTGGTATCTGTGTGTTACCTGGTATTACATTCTTCTGTGATCCTGATAGGTGTAACTACTGGGAATTCCAGGCAAAATGTGTCTCTAGGTATTTGAAGATGACATTCAGGAATGGAGATAGGCTCATAGGAGTCAGAGCTGAACTTGTACGGAGGAATAAGGAAAGCAGGGACACGAGGATTTATTAGTCCCTTGAGAATGGAGACAAAGGGTGAGTAAATGTCACAGCAAATGGCCCACTACAAAGACGGGGATGAGACTTGGACATGGAAGATCTGCAGTTAGCCTACCTACTTGTCAGCTTGAAGTTGTCTTTGACTTCCCATTGAATGTCTATTAAAATTGGGAACTGGATGGGCAGATCTGGGCCCAGGGGTCCTGCTCAAACTATGGCACCATCCAAGGACAATACATGCAGTAAACTTCAAACCCCTACCCAGATCTAGCTAATGGACAGGGAATTCTCCACAGTTGAGTGGAGAGTGGGGACTGACTTTCACATGAACTCTGGTGCCCCATATTTAAGCACTTTCCCTGATAGGGAGACCTGGTGGCACTCAGAGGAAGGATAGCAGGTTACCAAGAAGAGACTTGATATACTATGAGCATATGCAGGGGGAGGAAGTTCCCCTCAGTCACAGTCATAGGGGAGGGGAGCAAGGGGAAAACTAGAGGGAGGGAGGAATGGGAGGATACAAGGGATGGGATAACAATTAAGATGTAATATGAATAAATTAATAAAATGTATTTTAAAAAGTAAAAAAAGAAAGTTGGGGACTGGAATAAAACAATATGTGGTATAAAGGAAATTAGGAGTGGAAGGTCTGTGTGATCCATTGGAGATGGGTAAAGAGAGAAAGCAGAGGCTGCATGTGGATGAGACTGGGGTGTTAGACATGAAGGAGAGGAGGGAGAGGTGAAGGTGTGCACTTAGCCTACCTGATTCAGAGTAGCCTGTGGGTTTCCATGGAGTGCTTGATGTAAAGTCTAGAATAAAGAAATATGTATGGGGAGGGAAGATCTGCCTGATCCTCAGTAATTTGGGGCCAGAGGTATAAAGAAGAAGGAAGGACAAAGCAAATCATCTGCTGCAGAGACTGGGGGATCGGTTTCGGATGAGTGAACTTTTGGGCTTAGCCTATCTGCTTCCTTACTGCCTGAAGACACATTCACAAAATCTCTGTTTTTCATATCCACACGATCATATTAAGAATTGACAGGTTCAGGGAACCTGTCGTATGAAGGAACGTAATTGTGTACTAGATACAATATGCTAATAGTCATGGTTTGTGATGAATACAAGTCCTTTATTTCTAAATTTAGAATACTGTGATGGTATCCATAGACCTGCAGAAGGCTAACTCCTTCCCTTAATAATTCTTTAGTCCATTGTGGATCATGAGGTAGGGAGACTGTGCTGAGCATTGAGAATTCTTCTTTGAAATAAATAAAAAGAATGACAGTGGCCTGGATAATTAATTTGGCCTGAAAGAAATCAATAGACAACTACAGCAAATACAGTGATCAAATTGGTTGAACAAGTAGGCCCCAAAGTTCTTAATTTTGTTGTATTGATAAGTAGCTTGAAAGGAACTAGAACAGGAAAAAAATGGATCCAAAACAGCCTCAGGAATGGATTTGGATTTTCTCATTGCTTCTCAGATTGTTATAGCCATTCTAGTAATGTATCATTTAGAAATACCAAGGTTTGTCATGCACTTGACAGAAACTTGTGGCCTTACAAGGCATTATGGCACATATAACCGCATACTGAACAGTTAAAGACTGGAAATTTTAAAATCACTGCAAATGAGAACCATGGGAAGTATGAGAACTCTATCTAATTCATGTGAGAGATACAAGTGAGATAATAATGATGATATTATGAATAATTAATTAAGAGCCATACTTCAAAATGTAAACTAGTGCACCTTGCGTATAGTACACTGTGAATTTTCCTTACTGTGTGAGCTTTAATCCTTTCTCTATCTTATCCATGGAAAATCCTTTCTCCATTTTTCTCAACAGAAAATATAAGTGGATAGCTAGCTCTGTTCTCAAGAGGTTCAATATACAACTACCCAAAGATAGTGGAGATTATGGGTAAAGATAGGAATCAATATTTTGTTCTTTCTGACACAAGTTCCCATGCTTTCATTAAGCCTGTCTATTTTGGGCATAAAAAAAAAAAAAAAAAAGGACAATAGTACAGATTTGTAGGAATAGGATAGGACCAAAATGTTAAAATATTCTGAACTGAGTTGGTAAACTTTTTTTGATATGTTGATGTCTGAATGTATTTTCAAAATTGATTAGTATATCTTTGTCCTTTTTTAAAAGTAAGCTAGAGTAAATGTTCTCAATTGAGTGTGGTTGCATGTACAGAAGAATCTAGACACTTGTAGATATACCCCCTGATGGTCTTATTACATATTGGACTGATAACTCTGATTTTAAAAAAAATGGCTACCTATACCCACAGCTTTCCTTTGATGATTTAGACTGCTATTTGCCTCAGCCATCCAACAAAGACCACACCTGTAAAAATGTCTGGCAAGATGATACAATTATACTTATGTCTCTGACATAAAAGTTTCATTTCAGAACAGGTCAGCTCAGACTTCTCGGCTAAAAAGGTGGGAAGGATACACATTGTTAAGTGGAACATGGGACATTAAGAATACCATGATCTGGGTCTATTTATATTTCATAATTGTATAAAAGAATGATAGCTCATAATTTGAGGTTAGCCCACTCAAAGTTACAAAGTGACTGGAGCCCAGTGTTCATAGATATGGCCCAATTACCTGAACTTGGCTTACTGATGTGTTAGCCAAGTTAATCTGGATGTGCTTACTGGGCTCCTTAGTTGGTCAGCCATTATACTTTTAGACTTACATTCAGGCTTTTTAAATTAGATTTTTATAACTGCTGTGCTGTCTTATTGAATGACTTATCTACTGAATTTTCTATTAAACAATTGTGAATTTGCTTAGAACTTAAAAATCATAAAGAACATGTTTGCTATTTGTCTATTTCTTCCCTGTTTGAGCAGAACCATCATTCTAAACAGTTTTTTAAATTACAACTGTAGAACATTTCACCCCTTGAAGAAGATGCTTTCCCTAATTCAAAGTCAGTGTCCCTAAGAAGCCGAGGATCAGGGTCTCACAAGACTGCAGGGTTAGAACCAGATGAACCTCTCATCTATAGCATGGAATCCTCTTCAAGGACACACTCCAGACTGAGGGACAGAGACTGGGATTCCTGAAGCTGCTGTCAATATCTTATACGGAACACTTTCTATAATGGACAGTTGTTTTTTTCTTTGTGGCCTGTAAGCCTGTGTCCATAGTATTTCTAATTTCCTTAAAATGCTTTTCCTGATTAGTCCTCTCTAAGATAATGCTCCTTTTAATTAAGTTAAAGTCAGCTGATTAGAAACTACATATTCAGTATCTCTTTAATGTTGTGTTCTTTGGAACTTCGGCGTAAATTTACATAATTATGGACAGAAAGCTACCAAATAGTGGATTATCACTAATGTTCATCATGACTGAATTATGCAAGGGGCTATTCCCCCTATAAATCCCTGGCTGCCCTGGAACTCTATATAGATGAGGCTTGCCTTGAACTCACAGATATCCACCTGCCTCTGCATCTTTAGTGCTAGGATTAAAGACATATGCTACCATGCCTGGCGTCATATCTATATTTCAAAGGAATAAAAATGTCTAAGAATACACAATGCCAAGAGATTTTATGTCTTGTTTGGATCTGATTTTTGGTTCACCTATGATCATCTCATTGTTTAATGATGCAGAATATGAGAGAATTCTGTGATGTATCTAATCTCTTCCTCCACAAGAACTTAAGCTTTACGACATCATCACCTTCCAAAGGCTCTTGAAAATGGTTTCACATTTGACAGCAGTATTTAAAATATGAGTATATGTATATATATATATAATCTCAAATATATATATATATATATATATATATATATATATATATATATATATATACGAGATACCCACTAAGTGGTATGTGGGGGAAAGGGAAGGGTATGATTGATTCTTACACCAAGAACTCCATATTTATATGCAAGAAGCAATCACTCCCACCCCCTCCCCACATACCACATACGAAGCATCTTTTTTTATTAATTTATTCATATTACATCTCAATGGTTATCCCATCCCTTGTATCCTTCCATTCCTCTCTCCCTCCCATTTTCCCCTTACTCCCCTTCCCTATGACTGTGACTGAGGGGGATTTCCTCCCCCTGTATATGCTCATATGGTATCAAGTCTCTTCTTGGTAGCCTGCTATCCTTCCTCTGAGTGCCACCAGGTCTCCCCATCCAGGGGACGTGGTCAAATATGGGGCACCAGAGTTCAGGTGAAAGTCAGACCCCACTCTCCACTCAACTGTAGAGAATGTCCAGTTCCAGACAACCAGCACAAAAGTGACACAATAAGGCTTGGTAGAATGGATATAAACTTACTGTCTACTTAACAAAGTAACACACTAACAGAAAATACTTATTAGCTATTGGACATAACACTGTAGTAATTATAATTCTCTTGGAATAGGACTTAAATTCAGTTCAGCTGCTGGTTATCCCAAGATGATAGTGCCATAGTTGCACTATTAGGGCTATCATGTAAGACCAGTTATCACTGCTGTTTTTGTGCTTTGCTTTTCTCCTTTAGCAGCTTACATAGTACCATCTGATACTATGAGAGAGAGGCCATCCTTGTGGAGGGACATCCAGTTCCTGCTCAACTCCTCCAAGTCTAGCGTCCAAAGCATGTAAGGTGTGCAGCAGTGGAATCTTTTTTACCTTCTGTTTCTGTAGGGAAAATAGCAATACTCTGCACTCTTCTAGGAAATTTCAAATTCCTTTGACCATGAATTTTAGGGGAAGTTTCCCATGCATGCCTCTGAGGGGAATGACTCTGTTAAATGCCTGTGCTATATGAAACCATACCATTACTGCACTGGCTTATTATCTCAACAGCCTAATTCCTTCAATTTTGCTTTTAATAAACAAATTGTCAATAGTGTATTTATTAGATTAATATTCCAAATGAAATGCATACATCCTAATCCTGGTCACCATTCACATTAAAAGACACTTTTCAGGTCTATTGAGAACATGGAAGGCTGAGTTATGAACATTATCTTCTATTAAACATGCATCTAATTTAGTGACATGAGTCCTTAAAGGCTCATGAAAATCTTGTCAGGCTAAAGGAAAGAGAGAGGGAGGGTGTGAGGGACTGGAGAACACAACTAACATGGTAATGAAGTATATGTTACTATGGTCAATTAATCATGAAGCATAGAGGCAGAGCAGGCCAGCCCGTGAAGAGAGATATGACAAAAAGCTGGGAACACTCAAGGAAATGTAGGATTCCCAGAAGGCAATGCAGCGCGTTGCTCTTTTAACTTACGACCTATGAGATTTAAGTATGTCACTTTAAAATACAGTGGGAGAACTTGTTTTAGAAGCAATAACACAAAACCGTACATATTTTGTTATCTGGGAGTAAGTTGCTGCTATAATCTAATGGAACTTGCAACTCTAAAAATTAGTGTAGATTCAAAGTATTACAGGATAATATTGATTTATTTCTGCTTTGCTTCTTGAGCAGTAGAGTATCAATAATTTTTCCAAGAGCACTGATATTTATAGATGGTAAAATAAAAGATTGTTCTGTGATTGTCTTAATGGAAAATGGTTTTTAACATACTAATATGTTCTGATAAGGATGATAACCAGTTATTCCTGTGAACCTTGGTGTTTATAAGGCTTCCCAAGATTTTGTGAATAACCACACCTTCCACATCCAGGAGTAGCCCATCATGAGTCTCCTGCAGAAGAAAACAGCATTTGTCATCTTTACCTTTTTATCTCACTGAAGATTTGTTTGAAAATTAAATTTAGAGTTTACAGTGAAGCAAGCTAAAACAGAAGCAAGTTTTGTTTTTCTTTTTGTTTCTTTTGTTTTTTCCCACCAACAGCTAATGGCATGTTGTGAAGAGAAAAGTGTCACTTTGGGTATGGACTACATTGACTAACTAGATTCTTTTTAAGTATCATTATGTGCTTAATGCTTATTAGATGTTGCCTATATGATTTGTTTGTTTCCTTTTATTTTTTCCAGACAGAATTTCTATGTGCAGCCCTGGCTGTTCTGGAGCTCCCTTTGTAGAACATGGATTGAAAACCACTAAAGCCATTAAACCTTTTCTTTGTTACAGCTATAACCTTAGAACTTCCTGACAGTGATGGAGAGTTGACAGTTGCTCTCTTCCCCACTGACCAAGCTCAGCAGTGTTCCAACACTAAAGAGATATTCATAATTTTGATCTATCTCTTTTAATTTGCTTTATCCATCGTTCACTACTAACCCAGCTTAAACTCCATGATCTACTCTCTATCCCACAGCTCATATTATAAAAGCTACTTCCTTCCTGTAATCTCCTGGATAACATAACTCAAAATAAATCCATTTAGTTGAACATGGCTGAAGGGAGACACATAAGTATGGAGTCTTGCCTCATATTAAACACATGTTATGTTATTTGACTTCATTTATGATTCCAAAGCTGGTTATTAGCCTTTTTTATCTTTCCCCAGACACCTACCACTCTTTCTTACATGAGTGTGTTCTATATGCCATTAAAGATCCAATACTACAGCCATCATGCTGCTTCCAAAGACAATGCATTCTGAGAAAACTGATATGATCAGAGAATTGAAAACTACTGCTTCCTTCTTGCACTTCTGCTTTGCTGTGTTGAGGGTCCTGTGTGTGCTCAGAACAGAGGTGTCAGTCAAGTACTTGCTCACTGGCACCTTTCTTCTGCCTTTCTTCCTGTTACTATATTTTCCCTCTCCATCTAATATTTCTTATGACATCCCCTTTCTCCTCCTTTCAGAACTAGATTAATTCAAATGGAAGCTGTATATGCTACCCGTCATCAGCCTCTGTGTGTCCTGTCTTGAAACACATCCACTTCACTCACAGTATTAAATGGCAACTATGTTTCTCCCAGTCACAGAGGAACAGCTTCTTTTCATGAATCCAATGTGAATTCCCACCTCTCTGGAGGTTGAGTCCTCCACAACATTGGTTAAAACTGGTTGTCTTATAGTTTCCTGTGAGTAACATGAGCATGGTTTGGACTTTCCTTCATTTGTTCTCTGTCCTCTCTACTGATTAATATACCAGCAATTCCAGGACCTTGAACATTTTTGTTCATATATATTTAGTTTCATGGTTTTGAATTATGAATCAATATTCTATATGACAAGATTTGACACTTCTCTTAAAACCAAGCAGTCTTCACTCCTCATCAAGGAAATGTTCCTTTGCAAAAGAGACTACCACATACAACCACAGCCAATCATAATGCTGGATTGTGAAGCCTAGTCCAAGCTGAAAATCTACAGACTGTTATAGCATCTAAGGCTTCAGGAACACTGTGGGAGAGGGGAAGAAAGATTGTAAGAGCCAGAGGATGCAGGAGTCGGCTGTGACATTGTGTGTTCTAGTGACATTAGAAGTTCTACCTGCCATGTCTTACCAATATGATTGTCCAAACATTAGATGAATAAGGATGACACCAATGAATGTGCGGAACCAGATGGGGAAATTCTTACTATGCCACAATCAAATTCAGAAAACAATAGTCAATTGAGTAAAGTTGGGCCCAGTACAGTTAGTTGGTCCTTACCAGGGAAAAGTACACCAATTGGTTGTCAAGTACCAAGTGGCCAGTCCTAAAAATGTACATAAAAGCAACACTATAAACCCTTGATACGTTATATTTAGGAATATATATGTATGCACAAATACTTATTGCCTTCAATAACAATTAATGAAAAGAGAACTCAGTAATTGATATGACCATGATTTGATCAACTAACATTTAACTTGTATAACTTACTTATACTAAACAGCCAGCAATAGCACTTCCAAAGTATTGGAAGTAAAATTTGTATTATAATTGAGTTATATGGGTACAATACCTCATATTAGAGTAGACATAAATCTAATGTGTGTGAAGAATAATCTTACATTTGAGTTCTATACCACTGTATCTAAAATTTAAATTATTTTGCATATATATACAAAGTTCTATACCAGTGTATTAAAAATAAACTCGTGAGTGACAAGACATTAAGTTGAGTAGATTCACTAATCCTCTTTTTGCTCTATCTTACCTATATATTTCTATATTGCCCTTTCTTTCTTTTCAACCTCTATCTCCAAACTGAAGTATGGAAGATAAAGTAGAAGAGAGGCATTCCTGAGTCCAACCTTGTTTTCTATCTAAATAAGACCAATAATAACTTATAACCAACTCCCATTGAAAATAGTCCTCTATAGCCCAAGAAAACAACCAAAAACCTACCTGAACTCCCTTAAAGGAAATGGGGCATCCTTCTCTTAAGTTTTTTTCTGGGTGATTTGGGACAGATAATACCTTTGTAGGGGCCCAAATAAAATTGAGGAAATGGTTAAATAAGCCAGGAATAGAACTTGTGGTCCTGTTTCTAAATGTTAAGAAATTCCAAGATTAATTAGAGGCCTGAGATGCTGGACCAATTGGGGTCAGAAGCTTTCTTCAAAGGTATCCTGGGAGCTGTTTTGTTCAAATGAGGAACAGAAATATGGTGCTGGAACATGAAGGGTGCAGGATGTCAGTGCCCAGCATGCTGGAAGGAATGATTCCTGTCAGGTCTGATCCAATGTCAATGTCTTGTTCTTTTGTTCTGAAAACATACAATTTCTCACAAGGATTATACAGTCTTAAAATTATAAAGGTATTATATCAATTACTAGTCTGTTTTTATCATGAGAATATGCGTTTTAGGTGCAACAGATAGATATAATTCTATAGAAATATAAGGTAAAATAGTAAAGGTCTTTAAAAACCTCAGAGCCATACAGAATATGACATTTAAAAATGTTTTTATTAGTTTAAAGATTCATTGACAATGAGACAGGTTAACTCCTGGCAACACCCACCCTACCTCAAAGAGGATGATGAACATCAAAGATCCTCCTTATGGAGATGGCTTCAAATGGGGCAAACAAACAACTAAGTAAAATGTCCTTGTTTCTACCACAGACAGAATTCTGCCTATAAAAGGGCAAGCTTGGAAGCAGCAGAGTTGACAGCCAATCTCTGCCAAGACAGGGTAAGCAAGTCCTCAATAGTTCCTGTCTCACAAATATGTCTGTCAGATACATTGTGTCAGAAGGATGAAAATGATGTTCCAACATTATAGAGAGTGTTGGGTGAGTGCTCTGGTAGCAAACTGTCTCTGTCATCTTCTCATTTTGGAAGCTGCTCCCATGCACCCCCTGTATACTGAGGTCACTAGTTATATTCCTTCTCAGTCTCTGATGGAGCTTCAGATAGATTAGTTTTACAATTAAGCTTTGTTGTTTAGGGGTTAAAATATTTTTAAGTCTAGATAGATGTTTTAAGTTGGTAATGACGAGATATGATAGATATTGATTTACATTCAGAATTTTAGACTCACCAAGATAGGAAAGATGTTTCCTTCAAGCTGCCAAATACAAATATCCAAAACTCTAAGAATGTAACTTTTATATACTACCTGATTATTTTATAGTTCTTATTGATGTACGTAGTTTATAGTGTAATAATATAAATGTATATGTAAAAAATTAATAATTAAAAAAAGAAAGCTTATGTGTTTGAAGGAGAGCAGGGACATGCAAGTTTTGGAAAGAGAAACTTAATTCATTCTCAAAAATGACAAAAAATACACATAAAAAACAAAAAGTAATTCAAAATGGTTAAAAACATTTAATTTTCATATCTTTTCATTAGTTTAACTTTTGATAATTTTATACATGAGTACTCTATTTACACTAATTCTACCTCTCCATATCCTCCTGTTCCTCCTGTGTCTGTATAACTCCATCTCAAAGTCATGACTTCTTTATTTTATCTATGTATCTATGTATCTATGTATCTATCTATCTATCTATCTATCTATATACACACACACCCATTTAATGTACCTCATGTGTCTATTTGAGTATATATATATGTATATATATATATATATATATATATATATATATATATACACTTCTCATAATATTTGAATATATAAAATAGGATTCTGGCTTTCCCTCCAATGTAGGTTTTCTCAAAATCTTTACATTTTCATAGTTGTACCTTTCACTTTTCTGTTCACAAGTAATAAAACATATGTATCATTTTGTTTTCACTTTTTACTTCATTCTACAAGTTAAAATTTTACTTTAAAAATATTTCTAGAGTCCATGTACTTCCTAGATCCTCAGTAGATGTGAATGGTCTCTAACCACCATCATTTTATTTAGACTCATTACATGAACATTTAAATTGTTTTTATTTTAAAAATTGCTTTATTTTATGATTAACAATGTACTTACATGTTACAAAACATTATAAGGCTAAATTTTAGGTTAAAAAATCACTTCCACAGAATAATTTCTTCTTAAATGACTTTTCTTACTGGATCAATAAATAAATGTATCCAGTGTTTAGTCATTTCTTACCGCTATTGCACAATGAGAATTGACATTAAAGGGAAAGCCTGATTGTCAAAGGAAGAACAAAATTTTTTCGTGGCACTTCAATAATAAAAAGTTGAATACACGCACACACACACACACACACACACACACACACACACACACACACACACACAAACAAACACACACACACACCAGGTAAAAGAAAAAACTATGAAGGAGTTAAAACTTCGAAACAAAAAAAATAGCTTTGTATCTACTTTCATGAGTTATGAGTCCTTCTGCCTGTATTTTGTTCTTCATCATGACTATTTCCCTCTTTTGATCTATTTTCTAAACATCTACACCTTATTTATACTTATGTACATATATTCATGAATCTATTATAGGAAAGGCTCTGCATATGAAAAGAACATAGATTTTTTCTTTCTCTGTCATCTTATTTAATATTAAACTTTCCAGATCCATTCATTTTTCTGTAAATTCCATGGCCTCATTTTTCTTTATAGTTCAATAGTATTACATGTATATATACTGTATTTTCATTAACCAGTCTTCTTTCGATGGGCAATCTAGTCTGTTTTCATTTTTTTTTTTTCTGTTCTGGATTCAGTAGCAGTAAACATGGACATGCAGTTTTCTTTGTGGTAAGATATTCTGTTCTTTGAACAAATGCTCAGCAATGGTATTAGAAGGTCATGATAAAGGTCTATGTTTAACTCTTGGGAACTACCATACAGATTTAAAGAATGACTGTATTAATTTTCATTCCCTCCCACATTTCTTGTTTGATTTCCAGATGATAGCTGTATTTATTAATTTATTACTTTTCTATTCCTGTGATAATACACCAGGATCAAACATGGCTTAGAGTTTCAGATCATGAGTCCACGGCCATCATGGTTGCTGGCAATCATGGCAGCAGGTGAAATTTTGCATTATGATACAAAAGCACGAAGCAGAGAGACGGCACTAACGTGGAGCTGCTTGAGCTTTTTGAAACCTAAAACCTTACCCCCAATGACATACCTCCTCCAACAAGGCCAACTTGCCCAATCCTTTCCAAACAGTCCTACCAAATGGGGACCAAGCATTTAAACATATGAGCCTATGGGGAGCATTATCATTCAAAGCACATTATTAGCCATTGTGACTAGGGTGAGGTATACCTTTAACTAAATGATTATCCTAAAATAATAATTTTCCTGATGGCTAGGGAGATTGAATATTTTTAAAGAGTTGCTGATCATTTGCATTTCTTCTTTTGAGAACTCTCTGTTCATTTCAGTTACAAGCTTTTGATTTGGCAGTTTTTGATTCTTGGGTTTGTGTGTGTGTGTGTGTGTGTGTGTGTGTGTGTGTATGTATGTATGTGTGTTGTGTTTCTATGTGAATCTAACTCTTGTATTTTTTTGTAAATTTTTGAATATTAAGTCCCTGTCTGAAATATGGTTGATAAAGTTTTTCTCCTAGTCTGTGATTTCTGTTTAATTTACTGGTGATTTCTCTTTCTGTACAGAAAAAAATTAATTTCATATATTCCCATCTGTTGATTATTTTTGCTAGTTTCTGCACTATTAAATATTACTGAGGGAGCTCTTATTGACACCAGCACATGGAAAAGCTTTCTTTGTGCTTTCCTATAGTAGCTTCAGTATTGCAGGTTTTAAATTGCGGAGTTTGGTTAACTTTGAGTTGAATTGATGGAGGATGAAAGACATGAATCTAGTTTCATTCTCATGCAGGTGCATGTCAAGCTTTGCCATGGCTACTTCTTTAGTGTTAGGTTGGCATAGCTCAGTCAGTTGCTTTTGGCTTCCTCTATTCCGTTTCACTGTTAAAATTATGATTAGGAACTAAACAAAGGTGACTAATCTCCCCTCTGTTGTTTAAATGTAGAGCTGGATGAACATTCTTTTTTTCAATAATTAATTGATTTTACATCCTGATCAGAATTTCCCCTCACTCCTCTCCTCCCAGCCCCCTTGTCTCACTCTCTCTCCCTATGCCTGCACCTTCTGAACCACGGAACAGAGAGCATCCGTGGTGTGGGATGGATGTAGCCCCAGTCCTACATAGAGAACAGATGCACAGCTTGGTCTTCATGTAGGTCCTCACAGCAGGAGCAGAGGCTGTCTCTGGCTCAGGAAGAACATTCTTAGAGGATCACTTTGCTTTTTAGGGGGGAAGGTGAGGGATGAGGGTTCCTCCTCAATAGAGTGGTCTGGCCAAACTACAAATCAAGTTATCTCCTTGTCAAATCCTCCAGTTGCACATTCCATTTTTACTTAATTTCCAGCCATTTTTAGTGAAAATAAACGTGTTTGGTTAATGAAAGTTGCCTCACTGTACCTCCTACAGTGGCTTTCCCTTATATTGTTCTTGTTGCTTTGGCACTATCTTTCCAAGTATGTGTATGGTTAAGTCCCTCAGTTTTTCAAAAAAAAACTTTCTCTGAGACTCCGTCACAATCAAAACTAAAATTACTAACTATTCCCAACGCTCCTTACTTCCCTTCTATAATCCATTTATTTTCTTGTTATTGCTTTAATATTTTGCTCAACATAATACATATGTACTATTTTTTCACTCTTACTCTTCCAAAACAGGACTTGAATGAACACCAACAATTTTTATTGCTATATAATCCAGTTAGTGTTTCTGACAGAGGCTTGGGGAAATTACTTTATTTTTTATTCATCTTAAAATGTTTTCATAAACGCTGAACCAATGGATTTCATGATATCTGATATACTTCTCTTGGCCAAAAGATAAAATAACCTGGCTTTTAATCATCAATTATGAAACTAGAGAGTCTAAAGTGTTTCAATTGTCAAAACATTTTGTGCAGGACAATTTTTCAAGGTAACACTAATGCATGTGCCCAGAGAGTATGTATCTAATTTCCTGTCAGTGTATTATGCCCTGCTGACAAGGCTACCTTGTTTTTTGTTTGGAAACTGGTGTGACCCTTTCCTACCTCAATTGCTAGTGTCCAAATTGCCCTAGCTTATCCCAAACTACCTAATTTCACTGCCTTGAAAGAAGCCTTTGTGGTTAAGCATTTACAGTGACAGATCAGGGTAATTGCTCTGGCCTCCATTTTAAGGGATTTGTGTGGAAGCAGTAATTGCTGCTCAGCAGTGGTTTTCAGGGAGCAGCTGGCAGGAGGGAAAGGACATCTCCACAAGCTGATAGAAAGATGACAATAGGCTCATTTGCAAATTCACAATCAACCTTATGCTCTTCTACCTAAAGTGAAGATATTCCTTCAGAGTCTGGGCACTGATGCTGTGTTTAGCTCATCTTGCCCCTTTGTTCCCATTTACAGTTCTCTGTGAAGTTCATTTTAAGATGGCTTTTACAGAAATACTCAGCAAAGGGCTTATAAAATACTCCAAAAAAACCAAAATAACCAAAATTGGTCAGTAACAAATTACTCTAATCAAGGCCAATTGATAATGGGTTTAGTGAAAGAAGTTTTCGGGAAGAAAGTATGTGGGAAATGTTTGATTTCTATAATAAGAAAGGAGAGCTGAAGCCAGCTCTCCTTGAATGTGAACTTGAATGTGAGATGCTATCAGAGCCTGGGTTATATGTGAGCTGGCCTCTTGCCTGGAGCTAAATATTCACCCACCGTACTACCACGGGATGACACAGTGGACAGAGAACAAAATCTACATCAATATTAGTAAACAGATGAACAAACTCTTAGTAAAGCTTCAGTGTCTTTCCTACACAAGAGGCAGCAAAAATGACATAGAGAAAAGGCACAAAGGGAGCGAATGGTGAACATAAAGCCACACTGTGTCACCAGCGTGCTACTCTGCCAGGATCCTAGAAACAATAAAAACAAACAAACAAACAAAAAACAACAATAAAACCAACCAAACAAAAACAAAAAAAAACAAAACAAACAAAAACAAAAAACAGGCATCTGGATTTGTGATGGAGACACTGTTCTCTGACCAATTATAAGCAACCTGAGATGTAAAGAGGATGCCAATCTTGGGGAACGCTTCTGACTTTTCCTGAGTTCAGCTGAGAATGTGGAGCTCCAGTAAGGATGAGCATCTTGGCAAAACGGTATAACCAGATGAGGACTACTCAGCATATAATGGGAGTACATTTGTCTAATGTGGTCTAGATGTGTCTTATGTAACCTCAGCCTAGAAAACAGCCTCTACTGAGAACAACTTTTACTATAAGATGTAAGCTTCAGTGAGAGGCTGTGCAAACCCATACCAAGGATCAGGAAAGCAGATTTTTAGTAAAATGTTTTAAAAATTCTTGGTAGATTTCATACATAATGACTCTTATGATCACTTAATTCTGTAATATAATCTTTAAAAAGACCCAATGTGTTAAATTTATAATTTTTATAATTTTGTTACTTGATATCTATTTTATTATTTTATAATTTTATATGGCTAGTTGTAAGAGTCTTGATATATTAAGCATACCTTTTAAATATCTATAATTATTTAATTCCTTGTGCAATTATTTCAACATAATAAATTTGAGCCCTGGCTCAGAATCCTCCCAGCATTCTGTCCTGTGTGGCAGAACCTCCCTGCTCTGCCACTGTCAGCTCTTGTTTTTCTAAATTATACTTTTGTGCTTCATAAACATTGATTAAAAAAATAGGCGCTATATAAAATGTATAAAAATAATTCAAAATGGTAATATTACCCCTGAAAAAACTTAGATTTATTCCAAACCAGATAAAATTTTGGGCAGTATTACTTTGGCCCCCAGTCAAGTCTGAACACCTTTTCATAGGCCTCCTCTGTGTGAGTCATGGCCTGTCACTTAATTTTTCTTCAGTATGAATTCTTCTGATTCTGTTTTGCTTTTATATTTTTCATTCCTCTATGCCTCCTGCCATCCAACATTTGATTTTTAGCATCTTGAGACTGCAGGGATTCATATTCCAGAAACAACCAGCTAACTGGGGCAGTAAAGTGACCTGCTCTTGAGCTTTCTTGCATGTTTAAGCCTTTGTTTTCTTGGTGACCCTTTTATGCTCTCTAAAATATTTTACCTTCTGTTTGAAATGTTGTCCTGCTTATTTTGTTTTCTATTCCTAGGTGTAGAATTAGTCTACAATAAAGGAGCATATCACTTTTCTATTTGGAAATGTTCTGGGCATCAACACCACACCTTTGTTGCCTTCTCTTTCATGTCCCTGAGCACTCTTGCAGTGTTTCTTCTGCTTAAATACAAATATGGTCTTTGTTAATAGCTAGCTACCAGCTGTTGGATTTATAACATAATTAGATGACCTTTGCCATAATTTAGGAATAGATATCATTCCAAGCTATTGACGCTATCACCATTACATGGAGGGCTTGTTAAAATAATGAGAGCTGACCTGTGACATTTTCTTTCTAGTTCAGCAGCTTTGGGACAGACTGTTAGAAATTGTACCTCACAGTTTCCAGATGATACAGGACCAGGGTCACATAGTCAAAGGTAGACGAGATAAAGCAGAAAGATGTGTCTTCACTTTGTCTAAGAAGAAAGATAGATTGATGGGACTGTTTCAATTAAACAACTGAGCTAGATAACCATTAATACTTTTTCTGCCAGGATTTACCTTTTTTACTTTTACTTCAGTTGGTATCTGTTCTGGAGATGCCTTTAAAGGCTGCATTCATTCTACTTTGTCAATAACTTTAAGCATTTTTTTTGTTTTTGTTTTTGATTTTTTTTTTTTGCTTATCAAAATCTAGAAATAAATATACAAATGTAATCATTATAAAATTATGTCAATGCTAATCAAAATCCTAGTTACAGTCGCTTCTAAAGTTTGCATGGGAAGGCAAAAGGATTCAAACTACCCAACAGCATTCTGAATAAGAACAAACATGGAAAATAAGGCGTGGCATCAAAGAGGATTCAGACATTAGATCAGTAGAGCATATTAGAGGGCCCAGGAAGAGCCACACAAAGACAGCAGCGAGCTTCTGACTAAGGTAATAGTGCTGCAAGAGAAAACAATTGTTCCTCTAAAAAACACCAATGAAAATAGAATATCCCTATTTAGTGATATGCAACACAGTTTATGCCCTACATAAAGTACAACATGGGAAAGTGACCTACATGTAAAATATGGAACTATGAAACTCATAGTAAATAACAAAGGAGAAAATAGAGATGACCTTGGGTGTTGTGAGTGATGACTTTAGACAATCAAACAAAAGCAAAGGAAATGACCTTCGACACAATTGATAGACAAGGCTTCTACGAGAATGAAGTTCTCTACATTGTGGAAAATGAGATTAGAGAAAGCCTTTCCCAAACAAAGCCAATAATTGTCTGTCATGAAAAAATGCCATGAACTCTTGAAACCAAAATTGGCATAACATAAAAAAGAAACTTTCTAGCTGGGCAGTGGTGGCACCTGCCTTTAGTCCCAGTGCTTGGGAAGTAGAGGCCAGCCCATCTCTGAATTCCTGGCCAGCCTGGTCTCAGAGTGAGTTTCAGGACAATCAGACTTACACAGAGGAATGCTGTCTCAAAAAGAGAAAATGTAAAAGATAAAAGGAAAGGAAAGAAAAGAAAGTCTGAAAGAAAGAAGCTTCCAGGAAAGAATAAAAATAGCAATAGTGATTGCCAGTTTCAATAATCGACTTGGTTGGATTTTGGCTAAATCAGTACCTTTGAGAAAAGATTAACTGGGATAGAGCATACATCGTTAATGGGTGGTTCATTCTCATGGGCTGGGAGCTTAGACTGAATGAAAATAGGGATATAGAAAGGCTTTTTCTTTGCTTCTTAATCTGCTCAAACTCAAGCAAGCAGCTTCACACAGCTGAGCTTTGTCTGTCACTGTACAGTGCATCCCTTCCAGCTGTGTTCAAAATGCAAATCATTGCATCACGGGACCTTGAAACATGCCTGAGCTGCAGAAGCAAGCAATGTTCCCAGGATCACATTATCTGAGATGAACTTTTGAGTGGGCTGTTTCTAAGGCAGTTAAGCTAAAGCCAAAGTTGCGGTGGAGAACCCAAGATATTGAGACATCAGAAATGTTCAATGTCCTCTGGTACAGACAATCTCAAAATACACTAACAATTCTTGCAGGTAACATGGATGGAAAGATGGCTTTAATAATTCCAACATAGACCAAGATCCTTTACATAGAAACCTGCTAGGTTTTTGTTTTGCTATACTCATGTTCTTGTTTTTTGCAATGGAAATTTTTATTCTGTAATTGTATATTGAAATTGTGCTTGCGGATTTTGATTTTTATCACAGACTATCTTGAATATCAGAAAATATTTTGTTTTTGTACTTTAGAAAGTATTGATACAATTAAGTCTGTGAGGTAGTTTGAAGTTGTATTGAACAGATATTTGCAGTGTGATGGCCATGAACTTATGAGAGCCAGGCAAGGAATGTCACCCTTTGAATGTGGACCACCCTCAGCCATCTCATGTCTTGGCCAGCTTACTTAGCAGCTTGAGGTCCTATTCTGCGAAGTCATGGAAACTTTCATGATGGAAGTAGGTCACTGAGGAGAGGGGGACTTAATCTTCATGCTTGGCCTCTCCTTTCTTTCTGTCCTGCCTTCGATTCCTGTCCTGCTGTGATGTAAGCAACTATCTCCATAAGCTTCCACTAGGACTTCCATGTGCCTTGTACTCTCAAGCTACAAGCAAATAATATATCATTCTATTAATTTGCTTTTTGGTCACAGCAATGAGAACAGCAAGCTTCTATCCGGTAGAGCTTCATAGTGGGGTAGAACATACAATTGTGAGAGAACACTTTTGGTTTAATTTTGTTGTGAACATACAGTGTTGCTGAGTAATGAGGATTTCAAGCACAAAATATTAAAACTGGGAGTGTAGTAGAGCGGTGGTGTGTATGTGTAGCATGGGTCATGCCCTTGGCTTAACTCCCAGAACTACAGGAAAAAGAAAGGAAGGGAAGAAAATAAATAAGGCAGGGGAAGAGTGTGGGATGAAAGAAGTGAGGGAGGGAAGAAGGAATATAATAAAGTAATATCAAACAGAAAGTTGTGACATATAACTTGAAAAGATATAAAATAATAGCTCAATCATTTTTGTGTAGTATAAGTGCCACACATGTGGCAACTGTTGTATGATAAAAACCTCCCCTGGGGATATATAACATATGTCTACTCATCTTAAATAGGCCACACATGGCAGACCAAATTAGGAATAGCAATTCTGGTGGTTTGGATAAGAATGGCCCCATAGGATATTATATTTGAGTGCTTGATCATTAGGAAATGGCCCTACTTGAGAAGGAATGGAAGGTATGGCATTGTTGAGGTAAGTGTCACCTCATTGGAAGAAGAGTGACACTAGGAGAGACTTGAGGCCAAGCCAGGCCCAGTATTTCTTACTCTTCCTGCTACCTCCAGATCTAGATGTACAACTCTCATCTATTTCTCCAGGACTATGTCTGCCTGCATGCTACCTGCTCCCCACCATGATGAAGATGGACTAAACCTATGAGACTGCAATAAAGCCCCAATCAAATACTTTCTTTCATAAGAGTTGTTGTGGTCATGGTGCCTCTTTAAAGCAACAGTGAAGGGACTCTGCCCAACTCAAGCTTGGCAAGCATGGCTCTGGCAGAACTTGCCCTTCCCTTCCCTATTCCCTCTGCCTTCATAAGAACCCTTAGATTGTGTTCCTAAAGCTACCTGCCAAGGTATATTCCCTTATTTGGCCAATTCCTCCTCTTGAGCCCAACTACCAAATTCCAGCTATCAAAGTATTGAAGTCTAGTAATCAAAATCCTCCTTTGGCTCACAAATTAAGAAGCCCAATTAAAATTAAACACTTTTCTCTAATATGAGGTTTCCCATCGTACCTTTATAAACCACCATTTTTGTATGTGCTATGCCTGTCTCCTCTTTATCAAGGGTTAGCCCTTTCTCCTCTAGGACAAATACCATTCCTCTCTCTTCCTTTTCATCTTCCCCTTCTCCCACATTCCCTGTCTCCTAAAAGCCTGAATGAATGTAATGCTTACAAGATCTTCTCACTCCAAGCATATGGGAAACTACTTCTTGTCATTCTTCTTGCTTTTGTATATGTCTTTTATAGTATTTCCCTGTTAAATAAAGCATCATTAAAGATTAAGTGGAGCAGCTTCTCTTTTAATTTGTTCTTTGCTGTGACCAATAGGAGGAATTTTCTGAGAATGCCTTGTCACTTCAACCATGTAATTATTTCACATAGACATGAGCCATTATGAAAAAAATGAAATGGCTCTTCCTCTCTTTCAGCAGTCTACACAAGTCCCCTTTTCTCGTTTTTAGTGGGAGTGAAACATGGAAATTTGAAGTGGAAAGTAATTATGTGGGCCAGAATGCAGGGTTAGAGTGTTGTGAGGCAGTTTCCTCTGTGATTAAAATATTCCAACCTCCAGGGAAGCTCTTTAAGACAGAAGGCAAACAGTACAAAATAGCTTCAGGAAGTTCTCAAAATTAACCAAATTCACTGGGACCTTTCTTCCCAACAGTAATCCATAAAAACTGCTGAGAGTCACTCTCAGAAGAATAAAACTGCAAACAAGAAGCAAACACAAGCCAAGCAATGGGGAAAGAAGCAGAGAACAGCCAAGCTGCTTGAAAGAGATGCCATCCAACTGCACCACTTAAAAAGGACACTCCAAACCTTTGAGCTGCTTGAAGCCTGTGCAGTGTGCTCTATCTAGGCTCCCAGACCTGTGATCTGTACTGGGGAGGGCTGTTAGTGATACAGCTGTCCTTGAGTAACCTTTGTTCTTCTAAGTAATCCCTCATCTAATAATATTGATAGTTCACCAAATTGAACTCTGATGTTATCCATACATTGGTCTATCATGGCTTCTTTATATGGGCTGAGTAGATATGTGTTATATCTCACCAGAAAATATCATGCCACACAATATAATTGACCTGGACAGGGATACAATGGCGCCAAAGATGAATAGGAGAGGTTTTGGCAGATATAAAGAGTAAAGAGTTCCTGAAAAGTCAGAGAACAACATAGAAGAGAGGAAAGGCAAAGCAAAGGAAGCACTTTGGTGGGATTCATACTTTGGTCTTTCATAGGCTTCCTCTCTTGGGTGACTAGTTATGTTTGTTGTGTCTCCTCATGAAAAGTCTTGTCATACTACAGACAGAAAGCCATATCATATGGGCCAATTTTACTCTGCACATCTATACCTTACTCAAAGTAATTTTATCTAGTATGATCACTCCTAAAATGAAAGTATACTTTGTCAGCATTTTGGCTTCTATAAAATCATTGAGGTCTGAAATCACAATAGATGCAAAGGTCAGTCTGGAGAGTCTTTAATCCTTCCTATTCATGATCAGATGCCCTGGGACCTCGCAAAGACCCATGTAGGCTGTATCAATATCTGTGAGCCCCTATGAGCTCTGATTAGTTGATTCTGTGGGCCATGCCCTCCTGTATCCTCAACCCCTCTTGCTCCTACAATGCCCTTGTCATCCACAGGGTTCCCAAGCACTGCTTAATATCTGGGTGTGTGTCTCTACATCTGCTTCCATTAGCTGGCACTTGAGCTAAGCACCAATCTATGAATATAGCATAATAGCATTAGGAATCATTCCATTGACATTTTCATTTTTGTCATCCATATTTAGTTTTACCCTATGGCCTCAGAGCTATCCAGTTTCTGGTTCCTGGCCATCCAGGGAAGGTTTGGCATGGATTTACTCTCATGGTTTGGCCTCAAGTTAGAATGGATATTGGTTGGTCACTCTCATAAACTGAGTCACTATTGCCATAGAATACCTTAGAGGCAGGACAGGTTTAGATCAATGATTTTGTGTCAGGATTGGCATCCAGATATTACCATTGGTAGCCTTGTCAAGTTACCAAGGATGGTCAGTTCAGCATCTTTTTCCTCCATTACTAGAAGTCCTTGCTAGGAGTCCTAGGTCACTCTCATAGTTTCCAGGAGTTTCCACTGTAGTACATTTCCACATCCCCCAGCAAATGTCCTCTATTCCAGTTGTCGCTCCCTGTATTCTCCCCCTCCATCCCCTCCTCTGCAATCTGATCCCTTGTTTCCAATCCATCCCTATCCCCAACTCTTGTTCATCCATAAAATCTATTCTAATTCTCCTTTCCAGGGAGATCCATAAGTCCTCCCCTCTTTGTTGCTTATTCATTCTGGGTCTGTGGATTGTCTTGTGATTTTTCTTTACCTAACAGCTCATATTAACATTTCTGTGTTCAGATTACCTAGCTCAGGATAATTTTTCCTAATTCCATCATTCGCCTGCCAATTTCATGATGTCATTTTTTAGCAGCTGAGTAAATCCTCCATTACATAAATGTATCACATTTTTTTAATCCATTAGTGGTTGAAGGAAATCTAGATTGTTTTCTTTTTCTGACTATTATGAATGAACCCTCCATGAACATAGTTGAGAAAGTGTACCTGTGATAGGATGGAGTACCTTTTGGGTATATGCCCAAGAGTGGTATAACTGGGTTGTGAGGTAGATGACTCCAGTGTATATTTTCCCATGGTAGCTAAAAGGATGAAGTGTCAAATTTTGGAGAGGTACTACAATGTAAACATTCATATAAGGGAGAGTTTAGCAGTTCATATATGTGGTATCCATTTATTTTCAAAGGAATGTAGAGGCCCTGGGGCCCATATGCAAGAGAGCCTATAGAAGCTGAGTAGTCCTGACTGCTTACCAGTGTGTGAAACTATTAAGAAGTTATATATCCACCAGTAGATATTCTATGTATGAATATCCTAATATCTGTGGTTTAATATTATACAAGTTAGATTGTTAAGTTATAGTTACATGAAACATGAATGATTTCATGGAACATGTTAGTTGAAAGAATTAGACTTATAGTAAAACATATTTATAAATTAATTAAAATGAACTACAGTGTTTATAAATGCATTATTATAAAAAGGAAAAGAAGCATAAATCAAGACCATTATTAGACAAATCATCAGTGTAATGGCTCCCAGAAGACAGAAAGTCAGATATGACTAGGGAAGACTGAAAGGTACAGGTATCACCTTGGATGTAAGAAATGCAATGTCTATGATAGGAGGGTGCTGACACAAACAGACCTTTCACTTTTAATAATCAAAGTACACATTCAAGTTTTATACACTCACTACATGTGTGTGTATGTGTGTGTGCATGTGTACATATATGAAAGTATAGCACTCAGTGCAACAAAAGTGAATAATCATAAGATCTTTGTAAGGTGGAAAAGAAGAGAATGATACAATAGAGAGCACTATTTTCAGAAGGAATTGATGCTCATGTCCTGGTGGTGCCTTTGGTCCCTGGATACTGTCTGTTTACAAAGAAAGCACTATTGTGTTGCAAGCCTGGCTCTGTCAGCTTGTTTTCTATTCTTATCTCTAACAGAAGACCATCTGCCATGCTTCTACACAACAGGAGTTGTCAAGGGGAAAAGCATTTACCATTCTCTAATTGAACTAGGCCCTCTAAATAGCATTTCTTTGCTACCAACTTTGGTTGCATGTTTTCTAGGCTCTGAATTTTCACACTATCTCAAGACTATCTCATTAATACTGCTGCTCGCTTTGCTACTTTTCTGTTTCTTATGTTTAGTTTTTTGTGTGTGTGCCTATCATTAATTTCCTGATATCACATTTTCCAGTTTTCTAGTATTGTTTAGGATCACAGTAATATAATTTATTTGAATTAACAATTATAATTCAAGAAACATTAATAAATGTATATATAAGTTAAATTATTTGTTTAGATTTAGTATTTTCTATATCCAAATTTATATTATCAATAAAATATGATTTTAATGTTCTTTCTAAAGCAAATATCTAATTTTCTGTGAATCTTTATATAATTTAATTCCTCACAAAGTACATTATACCTTTAATACTAATATCCTTATGTAGAAGAAAAATTTCTTCTGTAGTTTAAAGTCTTTTAATGGATATGTGTTGAATAATATAGAGTACTAACTTCATGCTTTGATATCATTATGTAATCTTAATTTTTACCATTTTGAAAATGTGAAGGCTGTGATGATCTGAGCTCTTGAGGATTGGTCTGGTGAAAGAATTTAGACCTTTATGTAGAAGATGACTCAATTGGTATTTGTCTTTCAATCTCCATATTTGGAGGATTATTTTTCTTGTTTAACATATGTTGACCACCTTTCCATTTCTGGGATGAAACCAAAATGGTCACGATGAAAATTGTTTTTGATATGTTCTTGATGAATTTGGTTTGGAAGTATTTTATTGAGAACTTTTGCATCTATGTTCATAAAATATATTGGTCTATAATTTTTTATATTACCACCCTTTTATTTACAAATGTATATAAATTATTTAACTACTTACAGCAAGAAGAACCATAAAAAAATCAAGAATCATATAAATGTTACATCCATAGTGTTTTTGTTATTTGTATTTTTAAAATTTTTTTACATATAAATTTGTATTATTATACATATATACAATGGATTGCCTATAGCAAGAAGAACCATGACACAATCAGGAATTATATAAATGTAACATTCTTAGTGTTTTGGCTATTTGTATTTGATAGCCTTCAAGAAGACATCTTTCCTATCTTGGTGCATCTAAATTTCTGAATGCAAATTAATCTCCATCACATATTGTCATTGTCAACTTAGAACACCTATCTAGACGTAAAAACATCTTAACCCTTAAACAATTAAGCTTCATTGTAAAACTAAGCTACCTGGACTTCAACTCCCTCAGAGACTTGAGAAGGAATAAACTTGATTATTTGAGTATGCCAGGAGTGCAGGTTAGTAGCTTTCCAAATGAGAAGAAAGCAGAGACAGTTTTCTACCTGAACAGTCACCCAAAACTCTCTATAACGTTGGAACATCTTCTTCAGCCTTTTGGCCCAGTATATCTGACAGACATATTTGTGAGGCAGGAACTATTGAGGACTTGTTTACCCTGTCTTGCAGAGTTTGGCCATTGATTCTGCCCACATCAAAGCTTGCCCTTTTTTTTAGGCAGAACTCTGTCTGTGGTAGAAATGAGGACCTCTTGCCGAGTGGCTTGTTTGCCACATTTGATGTCATCTCCACAAAGGGGTTCTTTGATGCTCATCATCCTTTTTGAGGTAGGCTGGGTGCTGCCAGGAGTTAATCTGTCTCATTGTCAATGAATCTTTAAAGTAGTACAAATATTTTAAAATGCCATATTCTGTGTGTCTCTGGGTTTTTGAAGACCTTATCTTTCTATAGAGTAATATCTATCTGCTGCACCTAAAATGTATATTCTTGTGTTAAAAGTAGAATAGCAATTGACATGACCATGATTTAATGTACTAACAGTTAATTTGTATAACTTATTTCTCCAAACAGCTTGCTGTAGCACTTTCAAATCATTAGAAGTAAACCTTGTATTTAATTGTGTCTTTGCTGGTTTTTGTGTCAGGGTAACCATGACTTTTTAAAAAAATTACAAAACGTATCTTTAGTTTCTGATTCTGAGAATAACTTGAGGATCATTAATATTATTCTTTGAAAGTTTGGTAGAATTCTGCATTGAATCCATTTGGCTCTTGGATGTTTTCAGTTGTGAAACTTTTAATTGCTGCTGTTATGTTACTAGATGTTATGGAACTCTATAATTATCTTATTTTGTATAGTTTTGTTTGGTTATATACACCAATAAATTCATCAGTCTTTTTTTTTTTTTTTTGGTCTTCCAGTTTCATGAAATACAGATTTTACTTTGTCCTTATGATTCTGAATTTCTCCAGTCTCTTTCATAATGTCTCCCTTTTTATTTCTAATTTTATTAATTTAAATATTTTCTTTGAAATTTATGGTTAATTTTGCTAAGGGTTTATCTGTGTTACTGATTTTTTTCAAAGATCAACTATTGGTTTGATTTATTATTCATATTAATTTTGTTTATTTTTATTTCATTAATTTCGACCCTGAGATAGATTATTTCTATCCAATTATTTATTTATTTATTTATTTTGTATTAATTGTTCTTTTATAGAGCTCTCATGAATGTTATTGATTTACTAATATTAGAAAGCTCCAGGTTTTTAAAAAATATAGGTATGTAGTACTATTAATTTGCCTGTTATAATTGTCATCATTTTGAAAACAGTCATCTTATCAAAAGGAGTACAAAGAATCAATGTAATCTCCATGAGAATTCCAACAATATTCTGCACAGAATACACACACTCACATACATGCACAAACACACACAAAGAAAGATAGCTAAACAATCTTGCATGATTAAAGAACTGCTGGAGATTTCACCATCCTAGATTTGAAGTTGTATTCCAGATCTATAGTAATCAAAAATAGTGTAGTATTGGAATAAACCCAGAAATAGAATTGAAGACCTAGTCATAATTTCACACACCTGATTTTTTTTTAGAGAAGCAAAATATACACACTGAAAAACAGCAATCTCATCAGCAAATCAGACCAATTGGCCACATTAGAAGAATGAAAATAGATCCATATCCGTCAGCCTTTTCAACATTCAACTGCAAATGAATGAAGGACCTCAATATAATCTGAATGTGGTAGAAAGTGAGCAAATAGGCATGAGCTCATTGGCCTGGGATAGGACTTTTTGAGTAGGACACCAATGTTATAGGAACTAAGAAAAAAAGTTAATAAATGAGACTTCAAACTATGGCACCAGCCAAGGACAATATGTGTAGTAAACTTCAAACCCCTACCCAGATCTTGTGAAAGGACAGGACATTCTCCACAGTTGAGTGGAGAGTGGGATATGACTTTCACACGTACTCTGGTGCCCCATATTTGACCATGTCCCCTGGATGGGGAGGCCTGGTGGCACTCAGAGGAAGGACAGCAGGTTACCAAGAAGAGACTTGATACCCTATGAGCATATACAGGGGGAGGTAATCCCCCTCAGTCACAGTCATAGGGGAGGGGAATAAGGGAAAAATGGAAGGGAGGGAGGAATGGGAGGATACGAGGGATGGGATAACAATTGAGATGTTATATGAATAAATTAATAAAATATATTTAAAAATAATAAATAAATGGGACTTCAAGAAGTTAAAAAGTTCTGCATGACAATGGAAACCATCATTCACACAATGTGACACCCTAGAGATTTACTAATTATACATCTGATGTTGCGTTAATATCTAGAATATACAAAGAAATTTTTTTCAAAATCTAAAGAACTAACCGAATTAAAAATGAGACACAGAAGTGGTATAGCTGGGTCTTGAGATAGAACTATTCCCAGTGTTCTGAGAAAGCACTAGATTGATTTCCAAAGTGCTTGTACAAGTTTGCACTCCCATCGGCAATGGAGGAGTGTTCCCCCTTTCTCCTCATCCTTGCCAACATTTGCTGTCATTTGAGCTTTTGATATTTTTTATTCTGAGGGGTACAAGATAGAATTAATTTCTCTGATGACTAAGGTCTCTGAGTTGGAACTGACTTTGACCTGAACTCTCCTGTCCCCAATGTGGTCTCTTCCCTTTGGAAGGGAGACCTGGAGGCACACAGAAGAAGGGGAAACAGTCTTTCCAGATGAGACTTGATAAGCTGGGGTCAAATGGTAGGGGAGAAGGTCCTCTTCTGCCAAAAAGTTAGGGTAGGGTAATAGGGATAAACAGGGATGGGGTGGAAATGGGAAGATAGAATTGAGGGATAACAATAGGGATATAATCTGAATAAATTATAATTTAAAAAAGGGAAAAAAAACAAACCAAAAAAAGGGGCACACATCTAACAAGTTCTTAAAACATAAAACATCTATGTTTGAGGCATCTTCAAAGAAATATTCAACACCCTTAGCCATCAAGGAAATGCATATTTCAATATACTTTGAGATATCATCTTACCTTTTTCAGAACATACAATATTAATCAAGTGAGAACATACCATGGGTATCTTTCTGGGCCTGGGTTATCTCATTCAGGATGATGTTTCTGGTTCCATTCATTTGACTGTAAATGGCCTGATGCATTTGTTTTTAATAGGTGAGTAGTATTCCATTGTAAGTGTAACACATGTGTTCTACCCATTCTTCAGTTGAGGGACATCTAGGTTGTTTTCACTTTCTGGTTATTATGAATATGGCTGCTATGAACATAGTTTAACAAGTGTCCATGTGCCATCTTTTGAATATATGCTTCAGAGTGATATAGCTGGGTCTTGAGATAAATTTATTCCTAGTTTTCTGAGAAGCATCCATAATTTTTTTCTAAAGTGGTTGTACAAATTTGCACCCTCACCAGCAATGTAGGAGTGTTTTCCTTGCTCCACATCCTCACCAGTATGTTCTGTCACTAGAGTTTTCATCTTAGCTATTTTGACCGCGTTTACATGGAATCTCATAGCCCTTTTGATTGACATTTCCCTGATAACTAAGGATGATGAGTATTTTTTAAAGTTCTTCACCATTAGAGTTTTCTCTGTTGAAAATTCTCAGTTTAGTTTTACATGCCTTCAGTCCCAGCACTCCGGAGGCAGAGAGAAGTGAATCCCTGTGAGTTTGAGGCTAGCATGGTCTACAAAGAGAGTCCAGGACAATCAGAACTATACAGAGAAATCTTGTCTCAAAAATCCAGAGAGAAAGACACACACACACACACACACACACACACACACACACACACACACACACACACACACACAGAGAGAGAGAGAGAGAGAGAGAGAGAGAGAGAGAGAGAGAGAGAGAGAGAGAGAGAGAGAGAGAGAGAGAGGTTCTCCGTTTATCTCTGTACCCTATTTTTAATTAGGTTATTTGGTTTATTTGTGTTTATTTCTTGTGTTATTTCTATATTTTGGATATTAGCCCTCTCTCAGCTGGAGGGTTGGTAAAGAACTTTTCCCATGCTGTAGGCTGCCATTTTGCCCTATTGACGGTGCTGTTTGCCTTGCTGAAGCTTTTCAGTTTCATGAAGTCGCATATACTAATTGTTGATCTTAGAGCCTGATGGTTTTGTGCTCAGGAACTTGTCTCTTGTGTTAATTGAGTTCAAGGCTTTGTCCCACCTTCTCTTCTAATAGAGTTTGTGAATTCAGTTTTACATTGAGGTCTTTGATCCACTTGGACTTGAGTTTGGGGCAGAGTGATAAATATGGATCTATTTGCATTCTTCTACATGCAGACACCAGCACCATTTATTTATTGAAGATGCTTTCTTTTTTTCCATTGTATGGTTTTGACTTCTTTGTCTAAAATCAGGTGTCTGTAGATGTGTTAGATTATTTCTGGGTCCTGGATTTGATTCCACTGATTAACCTGTGTGTTTTCATGCCAACACCATGTGGTTTTTATTATTATTGCTCTGTAGAACCACAATCCACAGATCTAAAGAAGCCCCAGAGGGCAAAAAGGAGAATCCCCAGATCTTACTCAAAAGCAGAAATAAAATAGACATTTGCAGTAGATGGTGGGTGGGAGCTGTGTGGGAGGGGCAAAGGAGAGTAAGGGGGTGGGGATCATGTTGTGGGAGAGAGGGGGGAGTGGGGAGCAAGGGTAGGAATGAGAGAGCATCTCTGGGACAGGGAAGGCTCTGGTGAGTCGATGAGGGTGACCCTAGCTGAGAATCCTATCTTTAGGGGTGTTAAGGCTCCTGGAATAGCCACATCCTATAGCCAGGAAGGACTTCTGCTGGAGAGAGGGGGACACCAACCCACCCATAAAACCTTCAATCCATACATTGTCCTTCTCACAAAATATGTAGAGGAGCAGAGATTGAGGGGATGGTAAAGCAATGACTGGACCAACCTGAGACCCACTCCACTGGAAAAAGCCAAGCTCTGACACTATTACTGATATTGCCTATTATAACTGACTTCCTAGAGGCTTCATCTAGCAGCTGATGGAAAAAGATGCAGAGCCCTATAGTCAAACAATAGGCTAAACTTGGTGAGTACGGGACTCTACAAGAAGACCTACAGAGTAAACTAACCTGGGCCCATAGGGCTCACAGACTGAACCATGAAACAATGAGCTTGCATGATTGGGACCTAGACCCCCTACACATATGTAATAGATGTGCAGCATGGTCAAGAATCGAGTCTCCTAATAATGGGAGTAAGGCTTGTCTGTGACCCTTTTCCCTGCCTTTGGTTCCCTTTCCTCTTGTTAAGCTTTCTTGTATTGCCTCAGTGAGAGAGGATCAACATAGACCTTCTGTGGTAATGAGGTGACATAGACTCTTGTTGCCTGGTTTTGGATAACTTTCTTCCAGCTAAGCTGCATTTCTGGGCCTCAGTGGAAGAGAATTGCTTAGTTCTGATAAAAGTCTAGTGTGTCAGGGGAGATTGTGGCTGAGGACTCCCCTTTTCAGAGAAGAAGTGGAGAGGGAAAGGAGGAAGTGGTTGGGAGGGCAGGATTTGGAGGAGAGGAGGAAAGGAACCGCAACAGCAATGTAAAGTGAATAAATAAATAAAAAGTATTTAGAAAAAGAAAAATAAAATTAAAATATTTGTAGGTAAATGGATGACATTAGAAACATCCTGAATCAGGTCACTCAGACCCACAAAAGACAAATGTTGCATTAAAAAATAACTTTGTAATACATACTATTACCATATTTGTACAAATGTTATAGGAGTAACTAATACTTTTTGACAGAATTTAAAACTCACTCCAAGAAATGACATGATAATTGCATAAAACATGAGATTAGATAAATCATGTGCATAGTGGAAAACTCTCTGCTATGATTCTAGCTATTATGAATAAAGCTGCTATGAACATAGTTGAGGAAATGTGTTTGTTGTATGGTGGAGCATAGTTTGGGTGGTATAGCTGGGTCCTTGAAGTGAAGGTATTTTCGAATTTCTGAGAGAGTGCCAGATTTATTTCCAAAGTGATTGTACAAATTTGAGCTCCCACCAGCAATGGATGGGTGTTCTCTTTTCTCCACATCCTCACCAGCATGTGCTGGCACGTGATTTTTCTTTCTTAGCCATTCTGATAGGTGTAAAATAGAATCCCAAAGTCATTTTGATTTGCATTTCCCTGATGACTAAGGACATTGAACATTTCTTTAAGTTCTTCTCAGCCTTTCCAGAAAAGTAGGAATCAACAGAGAGCTCCAAAATTGTGCAATGTGCAGATTGAGCATCTTTGGAGCACTCATTCATAAATGAAATGTCTTCATCAAATCATCCATCTGAAAGCTCAGGGATCTATGGGGGAAAGAGGCAGAAAGATTATAAAAGCCACATGTGATGATAAACTGCAAGGAAATAGTTTCTTCAATACATAACAAGATGGATGCTCATATGAACCCATGGAGACTGTGGTAACAAGCAGAAGACCTGCACAGCTCTGATCCATACAAAATTACACAGTGGATGCAAAGTCCCACTCCCTAATCAAGAAAATATTTGTAATTGATACCTGCTGGGAAATATAAAATTGATTTTTTTCAATGCAGTCTCACTGGGTTGTATCAACCTTGCTTTAGTCAGATCCTATGATAAGCAGCAGGTGACTAATAGAAACCAAATGCTATGTTCTATTTTGTTACTTTATTGATTTGTTTTCCTTCAAATTGCTTTATCATTCCATTTGTGATTTACCCTTTCATCTACATCATGTTGCTTGGTTTTAATATATTTGGCCAAGGAAAGACTTTCTACTTCCTTGTGAATTCCAAATTCTACTTAGAACACAACCTGAGCATTTGAATGATGAAAGTAACTTGACTGTTTTCTAGTATCCAAATACAAAGATTTAATGATTATATATGATTCTACTAATTTCTTGAAGGATACACTAAAACTGAAGTCACCTTGTTCTATATTTTGTTGAATGTTCATCATTTTAGGTAAAAGAAGCTACTTATAACTTACTAACATGTGTGTCTGGATGATTTTTGAGCCTTATGTGTCAACAAGTAGATTGTGACAAACAAGATTTCTCCATTTGACTATTGCTTTGTCCTTTTTCTTTGAGGATTTTTAATTTATACCATTTAAATGAGCTTCATAAAAAGAGAAGCTTACCCATTACCATGTCATATTGGAGCTGCGATCCTACTGCCTCCAAGAATGATTCTCTTGTCTTCTAAAACTGCTTTTTACTCCGTGTAGAATTCTAATATGAGCAACACTGTGGCAGCTTATTTTTGGACTGTATTTGTATTAGTATTCCAGTTTAGATGTGCCCTATAAGCAAAAGAAAAGTTTCTCTTTGTTGGTTGTTTTGTTTATTTATTGCTCAAAAGATGCAGTGTGAACATGCTTATCAGAGCCACCAATGTCATATCTTGGGCTGGGTACACTGCACCTCTTTGGTATGCACGTCCCATTTCTCTCTCTCTCTCTCTCTCTCTCTCTCTCTCTCTCTCTCTCTCTCTCTCTCTCTCTCTCTCTCTCTCTTTCTCTCTCTCAAGGTTGACCAACACTGATAAATATTTGAGTTGTTTTCTTTTCTTTATTTGGGCATTTTGCCCCGTTTGCTTCAGTGGTTTGATATTAAAATAGCCTGAGAGGTTTCTAGAGTGTTTGTCACAGTGGTGACTGTGGTTCTTGAATTTTCTTATATTTGCTTTGTCACAAGTGTAAAGAAAATGTGTCCTGGGTCAAAAAAGATATGTAACACCAACATATTATTGCAGAGGCAAATATTGGAAATCAGTTGGCTTCTGTTATAGCAAATATTAATGTAATCACTGCTGCCCATCATCTTGCTAATTTTTTTTGAGAATTTTCTCATAAAATACATTCTGTTTCATTGAGCTACATTGACTTTATTATTTATCTGAAACGAACGTGTGTACATATTTTAATTATTGTTTTATTTTCTATTATTACTTCTATTATTATATCTATTTTTTTGTATAACTACAATTTAAATAACACTTATGCTCCTCTAAAAATGTAAGACTACTCAGAGTGCATTGTGCCAGGATGGATTCTTCACTGAGCAGCTCGGTAGGACTTTCAGTATGTGGACTTGACAGCTGAGATGTGCCGAATGCTGCTGATGTCATTTTTACAACAGACCATACAACTGTATTATCATCACCAAACCGCTGGTTTAATTTTGATGTTGTACTTTTGCTGCAATTAGAAGAAAAGCGCAGTCTTTTGGTCCATTAACACCTTGATTATCCCTTAAGTTGGTTTTGCTTGTTTTTCTGGGACGCTTCTCTTCTTTCTTGGGTTTGCCTCCCTTCTTTTCTCTGGACACTGCTGTGCTGGCTTCTCCAAGACTCTGCAGGCCTGTGTGATACAAAAACCCAAGTTTCATCTTAAATAATAATTGGTACACATATAGAACAGTGTGTGTCTGATCTTTTCTGTTGTTTATATTGAAGTACATGATATGTAATATCTTGTCTTGTGTCCAATTAGAAGTCAGTAATTAATCTAGCTTTTGTTTATTTCAGCATGATAATTGAGTTCTGATACAGCTTACTGTTAGAACATTTGCCTATCATGTATTTGGTCCTGGCTTCCACCATTATCGCTACAGAAAAGTAACAACTTTCCCTGATTCTTGGCCATTTTTATTATTTTTGTATCATCTCCAATATTCTGAAAAAATTATGATGATATACCTCTGTCCATGTGTAGTTCCTAGGGGACTGACCTCTTTCTATATGTCTGAGAACCCTTTTGTGTACAACCACTTTTATGAGTCTCCTGTTTCCTTTTCTCCTGTCACTTGGAGATTAGATTTTAAGGGCTTAATTCTTTTCATTGAAACATCCTTTTCAAACCCCATTTATTTATTTTTGTGTCCACTTTGATCTCTCTGATCATTATTTTAGAATGCTTCTACTAAACCAACTTCTAAACTTTCAGTTCTACCATCTTTTTTATTCTCTTTTATTCCTAAAACTTCATTATATTTAATAATATCCTTACTTATGTTTGTGATCCACAGAAAGAGTGGTATAAGGTGTATGGGAATGGATGTGCCATCATGAAAGGACTTCCATCATAACTATTATGTAGGGTCATGTCAAACTGTTACAAGATTGACTTTTCTGCTCTCTAGCTTATGCCTGGACTCAGTCTACACATGAGCCTGATGCCTTCTACCCCAGCACTGTTGCTAAGGCAAAAGTTTTGTCATCTACTTGTAAGGATGCTGCACTATGCCCTAATGTTACTACTGGGTGGCAAAAGAAGACCCATGTTTAGATTCATATGTAACATGGGTGTAAATGCCATAAGACTAGGGACTCTCTGTCTATTTCTAATACTCTGTTAAGAGACTAGAACTTTGATCCTAGTCACCTTTCCCTGTCATCTGAAACAACTAGGATTGGTGGATTTTCTGAATACTTTAATATAAAAATACCAAACATAGAACCTGATAATCTGCTTCTTTTATTATAACTCAATTGTTCTGATATAAATAAACTAGTACACCCATTTATAAGTTTTATACGATATGATAAAATACATGACCCAAAGCATCTCAGTGAGAAAAAGAATCTAGCTCTGTCCATCATTACATGTTGAGCAGGGTGTAACAGACACTTATCCTGGCGGACTTTGTCATGTTTCATATTTCACCGCTCATAGTGGGTATTATCGTAAACGAGACTGAGGAATCAGTGTCTGAAAATCAGCAAGCAAAACATAAAACATGTGACATAAGTGTCTGCATATGGAATAAATAAAATGTGAATCATAATTCAAAACTAATATTTAACACAATTTGTATGTTTGAGTTCATAGCAATTAAATGGTGGAGCATGGGAAACACTGTATAGCACATGACCTTCCCTTAGAAATTGATCTTTTATGGTAAACAAGACCCCAAGTGGTTATCAGTCATTGCAATTTGATGTGTAAAATAGGAGTCTCAATTTTTTTTAATTTAAAATGTAGCATATCCTTTACCACTTGAGGTCAGTGTTCATAATGAAGACCTTCACCACCTCATCTTGTGACATTCAGAGGATGAGGGTCTTCATTCTAGTGGATAGGCTAGCAAGAAAAGGCTTTCATAGATCACTTGAATGTTTTGTATATTGAGACATTCAGGAATAATAAATATAACTAATTGGGAAAAGAAGAGGTGAGTTAATAGTTAATAGTCTGTTATAAATAAATATGTTTAAGAGCAGAAAGAGAGAAAGGGAGAGAGGGAGAAAGTAACTCACATCTACTAGAATAAGGCAACACTTGAAAACTTTGTATAAATAATTCCCTCTCAGTAGTTCATAGCCACTAGTGATGGGAAGGCTGGTTTAGTGGATTTTGGCATAGACCGATTAGGTAATCTTACATGAAATTATATCAGTATAAGACACAAAAAGAGACTATAGTATGTAAAGTGTAGTTTGGCAGTTAATAGCACTTCCTTTCCTTACAGATAGTCTACATGGGCTGGTGTGAAGCGCGGGAGCAGGAATCCCTCCAGGACAGAGTGTACACACCGGTGTTTCTTGCTCTGAGGGGTTCTTGTCTTTACAGGTTCCTGTCACCTCCAGTAAGTGTTTGTGTCCAATGTTTGAGTTCTCAGATCTGTTGGTAGCCGAGTGACATCCCCTGAGGAACACTTAAATGTCAGTGCATCCTGAGAAAGACACAGGACATTTAGGAAATTGTTAGACTGATTAAAATATTTTGTAAAAGGTGAAGCTTTGAAAAAAGTAGATGCCATTTTTGCCTAAGAACCTGATGAAGGGAGCAAATCTTAATATTGTTAAAAATTTCATGAAGACGTGGGAAAGGGTTTAAGATATGTCCCCAGATATATATCAAGGTATTTAATAAATTGGATGTAAAGATAGAGTAAGATGTTTAAATTTTTATTCTGTATTTTGAGTATTGTAATCATTTTGTATTTGTGGACACTTTGAGAGTTCTTAGTCTTTATTTGAGTGACTCATTATCATCATTAAGTTTTTCACTTGTTTTTAATTTACACTGACACATAAGAAGTAAAAATCTCAAAAATTAAGTAGGCATATTAAATCCAATTCTATGATGTTAAAACTTTACAGTGAAAGGCAGGTATGATGGGCCATGCTTGCAATCCCTGTGTTTGAGAGACTGAGGCAAGAAAACCAGGTGGTAGAGGCTGGTCAGATGTAAAAAGTGAGACTGCACCTCAAAACAAGCTACTATAGCACAGCAAAATAATGGAAAATATAAAAATCCCCCCAAAAAAGTTTAAATGAAATTATATCACTCTTGGAGGAAAGAGAAATATATTCTGGGGAAATACATTAGGTTTTTCCCTGATGTAAAAATCACGTAACTAGATAAGTCACTAAGGAAAAAAAAGTGTTTGTCTAGTCTCACAGTGAAGACTTAGTCTATGACCATGTGGCCCAGGCTATTTTCCAGGCTAGAGCAGCACAGTGCAGCATGGCTGTAGCATATGCCAGAGGAGGAAGCTTACATCATGGCAATCAGGAAATAGAGAAATAGATGAAATTAGGATATTAATACTCCGTGGAAGTTCATGTCCCTTTATGACTTAACTTCCTTGCATCATAACCCACCTTTTAAATGTTCTGCCAGATCAAAAATATAACACATCAGGGGAAAATCATTCAATACATAGGTCTTTGGGGTTATTCAAGCTCAGCTACAGCGGTAAGCTATCACAGTTCAATATATAACGTTCCATACTGTCCACCTCTTCTGGAACCTAATCAGTTTGCAATATATTCTGATTTATATTCTATGTGCATTAAATATGTCTGCACAGCTATTCTCTTGAAAGCCTTAAATTGGAAACATGTGCTTTATGGAAAAGTAACACCCAATACATATTTATTGACTGTGGTAGAGAAATTTTAATTCAGAACATGGCCGCTCTGACAAGAAATCATATCCAACGAAATCTAGGTCTGTGTGATACAGCTGGAATATAGACATGTGTTTAATCCCAGGAGACAGAGGCAAGCAGATCTCTGAGTTCAAGGCCAGCCATTTCACTGTCAGGTTTAATAATATAAATGAACTTGGAGTTCTCAAGACTTGATCATTAATATTTTTAATGTCAATGCCTAAACAAAACTCATAATACCAAAAATGAAAAAAAAATTATGTTTATATTTCTTGGTGTATTACTACCCTGAACAATGAATGTCCTGTGATTGTAGAGATAAAATATTTCAAAATAAGTAAAGGAATTAACTTCACAGTGGAGATTACATCTTTATAATATCTTAATAATCTTGGAATGACCTTTAAATATCAATAATTTATTTTTAAGTAATTGAAATCAATGTTGATATATTATGTTCTTTTCTGCATCTTACTAAGAAGAAATACATATTTAGTAATTGAAAACTTAATATTTGTGTTTAGAGAACACACAAATCATTTTAAACAAATAAGGAATTTTTTGCCAAATAGAAATTGTTACAGACAACATGAAATGTTTCCTGAGAAAAGGGTAGGCAAATGCTGACAACTTTTGAATAAACCCAAATGATATGAAAGGAACTTTACATGAACTACTACACAGATTGGGAGACTAAAGAAAGACTTTTGTGATATTGTCATTATCCATAAGAAGCAGAAGGAAACTGAAATTCCCTAATAGCACAAATGTTATTTCTTATCTCTTAAAGGTGACCACGTGGGACTGGACGAGAGCAGAGAAAACCTTCTCTGTGTGTGAGATCATGTGCAAGGTTCTCAAGGTATGTGCAGTGAGGACAAACATTTCAATGGAATGTCTTCCAAAGGGTGGAAATGTGAACACTTGAACAATTCCTGAAAACAAATAACCCATGAACAGAAGACAATGTGGAAAGAGATAGTAAAATGAGAAGTAAAGGAGGGAAACTGGGATGCACAAGAAATGCACAGATACATGGAGAGTGAGTCTTTGAAATCAGAAAACATGACAAATGTAGAAATGACTTATTTTGCTTTGCCTTGGGAGTTGACAGTCACTGTGTATCACAGTCAACAGAAATCTCACAGCATCAAGTCATCAGGAATTCTGAAAAATTGAGATGACTTATACATTCCATAGTAAGAATTAAAGGGTCATTTGAAAGAACCATCAATGCAAATTTTCTTAGAAACGTTTTATTGTACAGATTTAATGCCTACATCATGATGCTGTGGGGAATTATATTAATACATTAGACAATATGAAATAATACTAACATGAAGTAAACCTGCATAGTCTTTATTTCACAAGTTAATTGTTTTTCTTTCTGAATCTAGAACAGGTGAAATCTCACATTGCTCTTCAAAATCTAGATTCCCTCCTCCTGTGTATCTGCCACTTTGTTGGCCACTGACCTATGTCTGCCTGGTTCTCCCGTTGCCAACCTGTTCCTCGAGTCTCCATGTCTATGTATTTACATTGCACACTTTAATTTTTTCTAGATTCCATAATCAAAGAAGTTCATATATTCTTATATCTGACTCATTTCATTCAGGTCATCTCACCACTTGCCTGTGTTATGATAGATGGCAGGATTTAAGTCATTGTTAGGGCTGAAAATATTACATTGTGTTTACTATGTGCTGCGGTTTCTTGATCACTCCGTCTTTTGACAGTCTTCTCAATATCTTCCATATTCTGGCTACTCTGAATAATGATGCAGAAGACACAAGAGTACCCATGCCTTCATCGAGTAATGATTAGATTTCCTATGGTATATGCCCAGAGCAGAATTGCTGGCTGAGTTATATTTCAGTTTCATTTCTAAATCCTATAGCAATACGTGCTGCTGCATGTGATGAGTGAGTATTCTCACTTAACTCTCCACACAGCTGTATGAAGCATTTGTTTTCCTCAAACCTGTGTAACAGCTGTAGTCGTTTTCCTTTTTGAAAATAGCCATGCTATGTGATAGGAGGTAATATTTCCAAGTGATGTAGGTATGAACTTCTCTGACTAGTGATGTTTGTCATTACTGCATGTGCATTTTGGCCAGGTTTTTTTTTTTTTTTTTTTTTTTTTTTTTTTTTTTGATTTTTTGAGACAGGGTTTCTCTGTGTAGCCTTGGCTGTCCTGGACTCACTTTGTAGATGAGACTGTTGGCCAGGTTTTTATCCTCTTTAGAGAAATGATTGTTGAAGCCTTTAGTTCTGTATTTTAAATTTCATTGAGAGTTTTGTATTTTTAACTGTGGCTTTTAGAAACGTTTTCTTGGTGTACACTGTGATGATGCATGTGAAATATATGTAGTTAGCAAATAAAATCAAGTATTTCCAATAGTAATGTATTAGTAAAAGCGTTTGCATCCTTTTCCGCTAACTATATCAGATATGGAAATGCACACCTCTATTCCCGGCAGACAGGAGACAAGGGCAAATGAATCTTTGTGACTATGAAGCCAGATTCTACATAGCAAGTTCTAGATTAGTGAGAGTTTGTTTTAAAAACAGGATTCTTGAAATACTGCTGTATAGACACTTTCAAGCAGTGGTGACCTTGCTGTGCTATAGCAAAGCTTAAAGCAGTTCCCAGTCTCTTATGTGCGCTCTGGGGCTGCCTACATCTTCTCTCCCCTTCCTCCTTGTGCGTCACAGTCTGCAGTGACAGCCACTCATTTGTGTGCTCCCATGAGATCCACACAGGAAAGGGGATGTGCAGCATTTGACTAGTGAGCCTGTCTTATCTCACTTGCTACAGCATTTTCCAGTTTCACTGGTCATTTGCAAAGTTTGATTCAATACTTTCTACAGATTAATAAAATCTCATTATATATGTGCCATCTATTTTTGTTCATTTCTCAACTGGTGGGCATCTAAGCTATTTACATTACCTAGTTATTCTAAATATTTCAGAAATGAACGGGATGTTGAAATGGCTCTGTAGTAGGACATGGTGAGCTCTGTGTGGATGTATTCCAAGAATTGGCAGAGCTAGGCCATAAAGAAATTTTTTTCTAGATTTTGGAGAAACTTGAAGTCAGTTTTGATAGGAGCCATACCAGTTTGCACTCCCATCATTGTGGAATGCAGGTTTTCTTTTTCACATACCCTGCCAACATTTTTTTCTTAAATAATTGACCTCTTATAAATAGCCATCCCAACTGGTGTGAGGTAGAACCTCAAAGTAGTTTATTTGTATATCCCTGGTGGCTAATGATGTTAAACATTTTTTCATTTTTTTAAAGATACACTTATCAGTCATTTGTAGTTCCTTTGAGAACTCTCTGTTCAGTTTCATAGTACCTTTTTGCTTTTAAAATTCCAATTGAGTGATCTGATATAATTCTAGTGGGCCTGTCTTTATGTGACTATGTATTTCCTTCTTGTCATTTTTCAATGTGAGTTTCAATATAATTTCTTTGTCTTGTGTATTTAGTGATTTCTTTCCTGGCTTTATCTGTTCTGTTTCCTAAAGGCCCTTTGTATATGAATTAACATCTCTTTGCCTCAGTCTGGGAATTTTTCTATTAAAATTCTTTTGAAATATTTCCTATGCTTATAACCTGTAGATTTGTTCTTTTCAGCATCTGTAGGATAGAGGTGCTCTCTCTGTCCTGTGTAGCATCAGGTTTCAATGCAACTAGTAACCAGAGCAGAAAAGATAGTCTTTTCCATGAGTGCAAAAGACTGTAGAAGTAGATGATTATTCTGAATGGGTGGGTGGTGATGGAAGCCAAAGAAGATGGTTGTGCTTCAGTTAAGAAGGTGGATATTCTGTTTCAAAGTATATATCTTTTTCCATTATATATTTCTCATCTTTACCTGTATTTCTTTCCATATTTCTATCTCTTCCTCCATAGAGATCTCTGTTTCTGTCTTTATCTCTTTCTCTGTTTATCTCTATCTCACTATCCATGTCTATATATTTCCCTCCTTCCTCTTCTCTCTTTCTTTTTTAAAAATTTTTTATTATTAATTTATTCTTGTTACATCTCAATGGTTATCCCATCCCTTGTGTTGTCCCATTCTTCCTTCCCTCCCCCTTTCCCCTTATTCCCCTCCCCTATGACCGTTCCTGAGGGGGATTACCTCCCCCTGCATATTCTCTTAGGGTATCAAGTCTCTTCTTGGCTACCTGCTGTCCTTCCTCTGAGTGCCACCAGGTCTCCCCCTCCAGGGGACATGGTCAAATGTGAGGCACCAGAGTACCTGAGAAAGTCATATCCCACTCTCCACTCAAGTATGGAGATTGTTCTGACCATTGGCTAGATCTGGGAAGGGGTTTAACGTTTACCGCCTGTATTGTCCTTGGCTGGTGCCTTAGTTTGAGCGGGGCCCCTGGGCCCAAATCTGCCTATCATAATGTTCTACTTGTAGGTTTCTAGGACCCTCTGGATCCTTCTACTTTGCCATTCTCCCATGCTTCTCTCATCTAGAGTCCCAATAGGAAGTCCTCCCCTCTGTCCCAGTTTCCTGGTAAGTGAAGGCTTTCGTAGGACATGCCCCTTGGGCTAGTATGCAGATAGAAGTGAGTATATACCATTTGATTCTTTCTGCTTCTGGGTTAACTCACTCATTATGATCATTTCTAGCTCAATCCATTTGTCCACAAATTTTGGGAATTCCTTGTTTTTAATAGCTGAGTAGTATTCCATAGTGTATATGTACCACAGTTTCTTTATCCATTCTTCTAATGAGGGACACTTAGGCTGTTTCCATGATCTGGCTATTATGAATAAGGCTGCTATGAACATGGTTGAGCAAATTTTCTTGTTGTCTGCTGGAGCATCTTCTGGGTATATTCCAAGGAGTGGGATAGCTGGGTCTTGAGGAAGCCCTATTCCCATTTTTCTGAGATAGCACCAGAGAGATTTCCAAAGTGACTGTACTAGTTTGCATTCCCACCAGCAATGAAGGAGTGTTCCTCTCTCCCCACATCCTTGCCAGCATGTGGTGTTGCTTGAGTTTTTGATCTTAGCCATTCTGATGGGTGTAAGATGGAATCTCAGAGTTGTTTTGATTTGCATTTCCCTGATGACTAAGGAGGTTGAGCATTTCTTTAAGTGTTTCTCAGCCATTTGATATTCTTCTGTTGAGAATTCTCTGTTTAGTTCCAAGCCCGATTTCTCAATTGGGTTATTTGGTTTGGTGGTGTTTAATTTCTTGAGTTCTTTATATATTTTGGATATTAGACGTTTGTCAGATGTAGGGTTGGTGAAGATCTTTTCCCAGTCTGTAGGCTGTCGCTTTGTTCTCTTGACAGTGTCTCCAGCCTTACAGAAGCTTCTCAGCCTCATGAGGTCCCATTTATTAATTGTTGACATTAAGGCCTGGGCTGTAGGTGTTCTGTTCAGAAAGTTGTCTCCTGTGCCAATATGTTCCAGGCTCTTCCCCACTTTTTCTTCTAAGTGGCTTAGTGTCTCTGGTTTTATGTTGAGGTCTTTAATCCACTTGGATTTGAGTTTTGTGCAGGTGACAAATATGGGTCCAGTTGCATTTTTTTACACATAGACCTCCAGTTAAACTAGCACCATTTGTTGAAGATGCTATCCTTTTTCCATTGTGTGTGGATTCATATCTGGGTCTTCGATTCGATTCCACTGATCAACCAGCCTGTTGCTGTGCCAGTACCAAGCTGTTTTAATTACTATTGCTTTATAGTACAGTTTGAGATCAGGTATGAAGATTCCTCCAGAGCACCTTTTATTGTACAAGATTGTTTTAACTATTCTGGGTTTTTGTTTTTCCCTATGAAGTTCAGAATTGAACTTTCAATGTCTTTAAAAAATTGTGTAGGTATTTTGAAAGGGATTGCATTGAATCTGTAGATTGCTTTTGGTAGGAGGACATTTTTACCATGTCGATTCTCCTGATCCATGAGCAAGGAAGATCATTCCATCTTCTCAGGTCATCTTCAATCTCTTTCTTCAGAGTTTTGGAATTTTTTTCAAACATGTCCTTCACTTGTTTAGTTAGAGTGACTCCTAGATATTTTATATTGCTTGTGGCTAATGTGAAGGGTGTGGTTTTCCTAATTTCTTCCTCTGCAAGCTTGTCATTTCTGTATAGGAAGGCTACAGACCTTTTTGAGTTAATTTTGTACCCAGCTAATTTGCTGAAGGTGTTTATCAGCTGTAGGAGTTCTCTGGTGGAATTTTGAGGGTCACTTATGTACACTATCATATCATCTGCAAATAGGGATAATTTGACTTCCTCCTTTCCCATTTGGATAACCTTGATCTCCTTTTGTTGTCTTATTGCTCTGGCTAGAACTTCGAGTACTATATTGAAGAGATATGGAGAGAGTGGGCAGCCTTGCCTTGTTCCCGATTTTAGAGGAATTTCCTTGAGTAACTCACCATTTACTTTGATTTTGGCTATTGGCTTGCTGTATTATGTTGAGGAAAATGCCTTGTATCCCTGATCTCTCTAAAACTTTAAACATGAATGGGTGTTGGATTTTATTAAATGCTTTCTCTGCGTCCAAAGAGATGATCATGTGGTTTTTTTATTTTCAGTTTGTTTATAGGGTGGGTTACATTGATGGATTTCCGTATATTAAACCATCCCTGCATGCCTGTAATGAAGCCTACTTGGTCATGATGAATGATATCTTTGATGTGTTCTTCTATTCATTTTGCAAGTATTTTATTTAGTATTTCTGCATCAATGTTCATAAGAGAAATTGGTCTGAAATTCTCTTTCTTTGTTGAGTCTTTGTGAGGTTTAGGTATCAATGTGACTATGGCCTCATAGAATGAATTTGGTAATATTCCATCCATTTCCATCTTTTGAAGTAGCTTGAAGAGTATCAGTATTAGCTCACCCTTGAAGGTCTGGTAGAATTCTGCACTGAAACCATCTGGCCCTGGGCTTTTTTTGGTTGGGAGACTATCATTGATTGCTTCTATTTCTGTAGGGGAAATGGGACAATTTAGCTTGTTTATCTGTTCTTTACTCAACTTTGGCAAGTGAAATTGATCAAGAAAATTGTTCATTTCCCTTAGATTTTCAAATTTTGTGGCATATATACCTTCAAAGTAGGATCTTATGATTCTTTGTATTTCTTCAGTGTCTGTTGTCATGTCTCCCTTTTCGTTTCTGATTTTGTTGATTTCAATACTGTCTCACTCCTTTTAGTTAGTTTCGGTAATGGTCTGTCTATCTTGTTGATTTTCTCAAAGAACCAGCTCTTGGTTTTGTTGATTCTTTGGACTGTTTTCTTAGTTTCTAATTTGTTAATTTCACCCCTGAGTTTGATTTTTTCCAGACGTCTACTCCTTTTGGGTGTTTCTGCTTTTTTTTTTCTAGGGTTTCCAGTTGTGTCGTTAAAATGCTTATGTGCAATGTTTCCAATTTCTTTTTAAAGGCACTTAGTGCTATGAATTTTCCTCTTAGCACTGCTTTCAATGTATCCCACAAATGTGGGTATGTTGTTCCTTCATTTTCATTGAATTTCAGAAACTCCTTGATTTCTTTCTTTATTTCTTCCCTGACCCAGGTGTCATTTAGCAGAGAGTTGTTTAATTTCCACGTACGTGTAGGCTTTTTGTTATTTCTGTTGTTGTTGAATTGCAGCCTAAGAGCATGGTGATCTGATAGGATACAAGGTATTATTTCAATCCTCTTGTATCTATTGAGGCTTGCTTTGTGACCTACGATGTGATCAATTTTGGAGAAGGTTCCATGGGGTGCAGAGAAGAAGGTGTATTCTTTCTTGTTTGGGTGAAAGGTTCTATAGATATCTGTTAGATCCATTTGACCCATGGCATTGGTTAATGATGTTATTTCTCAGCTTAGTTTCTGTTTCAATGACTTATCCTTCAGTGAGAGTGGGGTGTTGAAGTCTCCCACTATTATTGTGTGGGGATCGATGTGTGGTTTAAGCTTTTTTAGGAGATCTTTTACAAATGTGGGTGCCCTTGTATTGGGAGCATAGATGTTCAGAATTGTGATGTCATCTTGGTTGACTTTACCTTTGATGAGTATGAAGTATCCTTCCTCATCCCTTTTGATTAATTTTGGTTGAAAGTCTATTTTGTTCGATACTAAAATGGCTACGCCTGCTTGCTTCTTGTGACCATTTGCTTGGAAAATATTTTTCCAACCTTTCACCCTGAGGTAATGCTTATCATTATGGGTGAGATGTGTTTCTTGAATGCAGAAGAATGTTGGATCTTGTTTATGCACCCATTCAGTTAGTCTGTGTCTTTTTATTGGAGAATTGAGACCATTGATGTTGATAGATATTAATGAGCAGTGACTGTTAAAAGTCTTAATTTTGATGTTTTTTCCAGTCGAGCGTTTGTGTTGTTGTCTTTTTGCCATGGGATAGTTATCTGTTTCCTGAGTAGTTTTGGTTGTAGCTTGACTCTTTGGGATGGAGTTTTCCTTCTAGTACCTTCTGTAAAGCTCGATTTGTGGATAGGTACTGTTTGAATTTGTTTTTGTCATGGAATATTTTGTTTTCTCCATCAATGGTTATTGATAGTTTTGCTGGGTAAAGTAGTCTGGCCTGGCATCTGTTGTCTCTTAGGGTTTGCAGGGTCTCTGTCCAGGCCCTTCTGGCTTTCATGGTCTCTGCTGAGAAGCTGGGTGTAATTCTGATAGGTTTGCCATTAAATGTTATTTGTCCCTTTTCCTTTGCAGCTTTTAATATTTTTCCTTTGTTCCTCATGTTTTCTGTTTTGATTATTATGTGACGGGCAGTTTTTCTTTTCTGGTCAATTCTATTTGGTGTTCTGTAGGCCTCTTGTATGTTTATAGGCATCTCTTTCTTTATATTGGGGAAATTTTCTTCTATGATTTTTATTGAGAATAGTTTCTGGGCCTTGGAGACTGGTATCTTCTCTTTCTTCAATGCCTATTATCCTCAGATTTCTTCTTTTCATGGTGTCCTTAATTTCTTGGATGTTTTGTGTCAGGAGTTTTACAGATTTCTCATTTTCCTTAATGGCTGCTTCAAGATCTGTGATTGTATCTTCTAGACCTGAGATTCATTCTTCCATCTCTTGGATTCTGTTCGAAAAGCTCACCTCTGTGTTGCTCGCCTTCTTCTCTGAAGTCTCACGTTTTCGTTTTTCTTCTGTCTGTGTGTTTATCATTGAATCCATTTTCGTCTTCAGATCTTGAACTGATTTTTTTATTTCTTTCAACTGGTTGTTTGCATTTTCCTGGAATTTTTCCAGTTCCACTCTATGTGCCTCTTTTATGTCTCTCACCTGTTTGGCTGCATCCTCCTGCATTTGATTACGAATTTTATTTGTTTCCTCCATTAATATCCTCATTACTAAGGATTTGAGGTCATTTTCTTGTATTTCCATTGTATTAGAGTTCTCTGGGTTGTTTTCTTTGGGATAGCTGGAAACTGGAGACGCCATGTTGTTTTGGGGGTTTTTTGCGTATGCTTTTACGCTGTCCTTTAGACATCTTGGTGTCTTTGTTTTTGTTGGGTAGCTTCCAGAGTTGGATGGAGGGAGTCTGATGATAGATTCACTTGTTTTCTCATGATTTCCATAGGCTGGAAGCTCTGATACTTTACTGGTGTGGATGGCAGGAAGTTAGCCCTGTCGTTTTGTTCTCTCACAGCCAGTGATCCTCAGCTCCCCTGCGCTGTGGGTCCTGCAGTCGTTCTGGGTCTCTGAATGAGTGCTGGGTCAGGCCAAGTATCCACAGCCTTCTGGGCTCCCTGCCAAGTCCAGCCAGGGACACTGGGCCCGAACCAGGTGCTGAGCTCAGCTAGATTCTCAGGGCCTGAACTGTCTGCCGAGCTCAGCTAGGGATTCTGGGCACAAAATGCACACAGGGTCCAGCCGTAATTTTGGGGGCTAGGACTGCGCACTAAGCTCAGCTAGGGTCTTTTGGCCCAAAGTGTGTGCTGTGGTCAATTATTGACTCACGGCCTAAACTGTCCGCCAAGCTCAGCCAGGAATTCTGTATTCAAACTGCACACTGTGTCCAACCAGAGTCTTAGAGCCGGGACTGTGCCAAAAGCTCCGCTAGAGTCTCTGGGCCTAATCTGTCTGCCAAGCACAGTTAGGGACTCAGGCCCCAAACTGCACGCCGAGATCCACCCGAGTCTCCGGGGTAGAAATTGTGCACCGAGGTCAGCCAGGGACTCTGGACTCACACTGCACGCTGAATTCAGCCCAGGACTCCAAGCCTATACTGCATGGATAGTCCAGCCAGAGTCTTGGAGCCGCCAAGCGTGTGCGCACCGCTCAACTAGAGTCTCTGGGCCCAATCTGTCCGGCAAGTCCAGCTAGGGCCTCTGGGCTGAATCTGCGTGCTGACCACAGCCTATGTTAGTGCCCCAGAACTGCCCACTGAGTTGTGCTAGTGTCTTGGGCAGAACTGCTCATTGATGTGAGCTAGTGCCTCTGGTGGAGCTGAGTGCTCCGCCCAGCCTGCGTCACAGTAGGAGAACTGTGGCTGCACTGAGCTGGTGCCTAGGGTGGAACTGATTGCTCTGCCCAGGCTGTGTCACAGCAGGGGAGCTGTGGCTGAGTTGAGCTAGTGCCTAGGGCACAATTGCTTGCTGTGCTGAGACAGCGTCTCCACGGCACTACGCACTGAGCTGAACCCGGGACTCTGGGGCTGAACTGTGCGCCAAGTCTAGTTTGGGTCACAAGGCACCACGTGACCCAAATCCCGTCCCAAGTCCCCTCTCCCGCAGCAACTCCCACCAGCCACCACACTAATCGCCTCCACCAGAAGGCTCAGAGCTGCAAACCTCAGCCACTGCCACTGCTGCCGCTGGTGCCGCTGGCGCCGCCGCTGTTGCTGCTGCCTCTGCTGCTGTTGCTCCGATCCGAGAAAATCCACGCTCCTCCCGTGTGCAGGGGCAGGCAGGTCCTCCACACCCTGGTCCCTCCGAACCGTGGAGGACTCTCGCTGCCGTGGTGTGGGGACCTTGGTGTTCCTGGCTCAGAAATCTGTGCAATTCCCTGAATTGTTCACTGGAGTTTCCAAACACGGTCCACACTCCTCACCGCCATCTTGGATCCCATCCCTCTTCTCTCTTTCAATGGCAAGTATATGTACGGAGATGTGCACCTGTGTGTTGTGTGTACATGTATGCACATTAAGGTTAGTGGCCCCCAATTCTATTACTAACACTGAGGAGAAGAGACTTGATACCCTATGAGCATATAAAGGAGGAGGAAGTCCCCCTCAGTCACAATCATAGGGGAGGGGAGTAAGGGGAAAATGGGAGGGAGGGAAGAATGGGAGGATACAAGGGATGAGATAACCATTGAGATGTAACAAGAATAAATTAATAAAAAAAAGAAAAGAAATTATAATACTAAAAAAATAAATAAAAATAAAAAAGTTTAAAAAAAGAAAAGAAAAAAAGATGAATAAGAAAAGAGATAAACAGAAAAAAACCACTCTGTATTAAAAAAAAAAAAACAATGAGAGATTTGTGTCTTAAAGACACAGATCAAATATATTCATATACCCTATATTTTAATAATAAGGTCTACTATTCTTTTTACCACTACTACCAGCATTTGGAAGAGGAAGTAGATACTACTAGTTAGAAATATCTCATAATGATGTTCAAATTATTGCTTTGGAGAATTTTTTCTTATTCATATAGTTATCGTTTTGAAAAAATTCTTCTGAGTATTTTAAATCTATATCAGGTGCTATTGTCTTCTATGAAAGGCTTGCTTGGGAATTGTTTCACAGTTTAACTCACTTGAAATACTTAATAACAGCCTTTAGTTATGAATGTAACTTTGTAGTTAAATTGCCACAATATACTTAAGTCTTCCTAAAATCCTCAGCTTGAGAATTGTTTCCTCTGATAATACCCATCTGTTTCTATGGTGATTAGCAAGGGTTTGTTTGGCCACAAAGTAAGTGTCAGCATGGCTGCTCTGTGTGAAAATGGTGCTCATTTACTCTGAGGATTGACAGCAGGAAGGAACTCATCAAGCTGGGATGTGATGTTTGCTTTAGCAATCCCAGAACCCTGAAGCAGGAAGGCCCAGAGTAGAGGACTAGCCTGGGTTTTGCAGGAAGTTCCAGCAGAGACTGAGCTACATAGATAGAGCCTGTCTCAAAATAAGAAAAAAAGAAAGAAAGAAAGAAAAAGAAATTGTAACAGGGAAAGTTATTCCCATGGACAATGCCAAGCAAGGTGACTTCAGATGCAGCCTATTGTCACAATACAACACAGAGACCTAATCATTATTCATAATAGAAACATGAAACAAGATTTTATTTTTATTTGTGTACTTTCTTATATATTTGGATTTTTAAGCATCTTAGCTTGAAGTGTCTTGGGACAGTGAATTTCATACATCTGCCATATGCTATGTGGAACACTTTGCTGTTTTTCCAAGACATCCTTAACACTCCAAGGTCTTAATTAAATTGCATTAAAAACATTTACACAGTGGAATACTACTTAGCTATTTTTAAAAAATCATGAAGTTTGCAAGAAAATTGAAGGAACTAGAAAAGATCATACTGAATGAGGTAACCCAGACCCAGAAAGACACACATGGTATGTCCTAATTTGTAAGTGGATTTTTAGCCGTATAACACAGGATAAACATACTGCACTGTACAGACCCAAAGAAGATAATTAACAAGGAGAATCCGAGGGAGAATGCTTAAATCTTACTCAGAAGGTGTAATAGAATAGTCAGAGGTACTGGTTGAAGAGAGGGTACAAGGTAAGAGAGAAAACACAGAGAGATATGAGGGCAGAGATCAGATCTTGGGAGTGCAGGGGCAGGAAGACAAAAGGCCTTTAGAGAAAAGAGAAAGGGCAACTCTGTGACAAGCTGGAGACCTAAGTCAGGGTAGGTTCCCAGGGCCATATGAGAGGGACTTTAGCAGAGACTCCTAGTAGCAAGAGCCATAGACACTGAAAGGGACACCCTCTAGCTTGACACGCTCCTAGTAGAGGGAGGGGAAAACCAACCTACCCACAAAACCTTTGACTCAAAATTCACCTTGCCAGATGTACATGCGGTGATAAAGATAGAGCAGAGACTGAGAGAATGTCCAACCAGTGCCTTGTCCAACCCAAGACATACCCCATGGGAGAGAACCAACCCAGACACTATTAAGGATACTCGGCTATGCTTGCAGACAGGAGCCTAGCAGAGTTGTTGTCTGAGACGCTCCACCCAGCAGTGCCTCAGAACAGATGCTGAGACTCAAAATCAAACAGTGGGTGAAGCATAGGTAGTCTTAGTGTAAAAATGGGGTGAAGGAAAAAAGAACCTAGAGGTGACAAGAGCTCCACAAGAGGATCAACAGAGCCAACTTAGCCAGGGGTTAGACAGTCCTGCTGAGACTGAGGCACCAACCAAGGATCTTGCATGGTCTCAACCCAGGCAGCCACAGGGATGTGGCCAATGGGTAGCCTGGGCTTCATGTGGGTCGGCTATTCAGGCGACTTGGGGCTCTGTCTGGCATAGGCTCTCTTGCCAGCTTTTCTACTTCTCCCTTGTGGGACTGCCTTGCGAGGCCACATGGAAGGAGGGCGTGTTTGGTCCTCACACAACTTGATGAACTGGGGTGAGGGGGATCTCCTCTTCTGAAAAGCAGGTAAGAAGGTGTGGGAGAGGAGAGGCTAGGGTTGATAGGTGAGGAGGGATGGGCTGCTACATGGATATGAAATGAATTTTTATTTATTTAATTAAAAAATTTTTTATTAATTTATTCTTGTTACATCTCAATGTTTATCCCATCCCTTGTATCCTCCCATTCCTCCCTCCCCCCCCCATTTTCCCATTATTCCCCTCCCCTATGACTGTTCCTGAGGGGGATTACCTCCCCCTGTATATTCTCATAGGGTATCAAGTCTCTTCTTGGCTACATGCTGTCCTTCCTCTAAGGGCTGGAGAGATGGCTCAGCCGTTAAAGGCTAGGCTCACAACCAAAAATATTTATTTAATTTTTAAAATATTTTTTATTGAAAAATAAAATCATTCATATTACATCTCAATTGCTATCCCATCCCGTGCATCCTCCCATTCCTCCCTCCCTCCTGCTTTCACTCCATTCCCCTTCCCTATGACTATGACTTATGGGGACCTCCTTCCTTTAAATATGATGCTAGGATATCAAGTTTCTTCTTGGTAGTCTGCTATCCTTCCTCCGAGTGCCATCGGGCCTCCCTATCTAGGGGACATGGCCAAATAAGGGGCACCAGAGATCGTGTGGAAGTCAGTCCCCAGTCTCCACCTTACTGTGGAGAATATTCTGTCCCTTAGCTAGGTCTGGGTAGGGATTTTTATAACGATTGCACATATTGTCCTTGGTTGGTGCCATAGATCAAGCAGACCCCCTGGGCCCAGATCTGCCCATCATAGTTTTCTTCTTGTAGGTTTCTAGGGCCCTCTGGATCCATCTATTTCCCTATCTCCTATATTTCTCTCACCTTAGGATGTCCTCACCACTATCCCATTTTCCTAGTAAGTGAAGACTGTGAAATGAATTTTTAAAAAGGGTTTCACTGACCTGTACACTGGCTTGCAAGCCCCATTTGATGCTTTCATCCTCATCTCCCATTTAGGTGAAAGTTTACCAAAAGCTTAGCACCTAAAGAAATAAAAAGTCCTTCTTAATGTAAGGTTGCTTTTCTCGTGGATGAGGAATGTTATGGTAACCACAGGACCCAATCCTCTTGCCTCATGGCTAGCTTTGTGATTAGCCATAAACCAGTGATGTGGCATTTGCCCATCTGATTCATGGCAGAGCCCAGTTTTCATTTGGAGAAAAGTCATGGAAGAAACTGCTTTTCAAACTTCATATTGTAATTTACATCTGTAATCTGAATAGAATTGTATAGTATTAACCTTAAAAATCCCACAAACATATTATAAAAATTGTAATAAATGAAGAATTTAGAAATCATCTATGCAACTTAAACTCCTTCAGATATATTTCAAAGCTTTCAAGAATTGAGTTAGACTTAGTACTGTTGAAACTTCAGATAATAAAAATTTCTACTTTACAAATTCACTATCGTATCTGCTCATGAAATCACCTGACCTTAAAATTCCATAATATTCTTTTACTTTAATTTCACTTTTAGTATTAAAGAAAACCACCTACTTTCTCCTTCTGAAGATTTTATCCTAATAGAATAAAAATTATATAAAACTATAGAGATATTATTAAAATTTATTTAGAATATCTTGTTAAAATGACATGCTACAGTTTGTATGCTGTCTTTGCTCTATTGTTGATCAAATTAATTGTACTTTAGATACATATTTATAATTTATCTTGCTATTTTGAATTTTTAAAATGACATTAGATAATATGGTTACTATTTCTTATTTATATGCAAAAATTACACTCATTGTTACTAATATAATTCTCTATAGCCTTTATGTAGTCTCAAGAATGAAATAGCTGTTCTACTGTGCATCAACCTCTTTGAAGAGAAAAAAATGTTCAGACCGCAGTTATGTCAGGTCATCATCTGATTGTTGCACAGGAGAAATGCTGATTTTTCCATGTGCTATGCTCTTCTTACAAAATGTGATGCTTACAGTGTTTTATGTAAGCTTAGGAACAATTATTTCTTTTCCTATTCTTTTGAATTGGGGAAATTTTAAAGTTATATAGACAAAATGAGGTCCTGATGAAGCATCAAGAAATTGAAAGTATTTTCAATTGAAAAAGTATTTTTTTAAAAAAAATAAGAGTTAGCAACATTAAAATTCTATGTCTGAGAATATGTCCACCTAGTTTGTTCTACCCAAAATTTATAATTCATGTAGTATATAGAATTCAAAAATATATTTTGCCTCATCCTCCAAAAGAGCATAATCCCAGAACTTTCCTCCACTCTCAATGAAGAAGCCATTTATAGCATTCTTATTTGTGTTTCTCTGTCTCTCTGTGTCTCTGTCTCTCTGTCTCGTTCTCTCTCTGATATTAAATTCATATAGCCTTTACAAATTCAGGAAGCCATTATGCTTGTTAAATAAAACTGTCTTAGTTACTTTTCTATTACAGTGATAAAACACCATGACCAAGGCAATATATAAAGGAAAGCATTTGATTTTGTTTATAGCTTTAGAGTTGATGAGAGCAGACAAAGGCATGTGAACAGGAACAGTTGAGAGGCTACATGTTGGTCACAAGCAGCAGAGAGCACACTGGGTATGGTACGAGTGTTTCTGAAACTTCCAAGCACAATTGCAGTGACTCATCTTCTCCAATAAAGCCATGTTTCCATACTTCCCAAATAACTCCACCAACTCTTCAAAGAAATATCTTTGTGGCAGTAACTCTTACTCAAATAACAATAGCTATGGACTTTATACTCCTGATAACTGTTAGCAATATACTTTTGGTGATATATTTTAGAATACTTTTTATTTTTATTCTGTTAGTGTGTTGGCATCACATTTTCATTATTTACCAAGTATTATTTTGTTTCTGAGCATTCGATTAGTACAAATTCTACAAAAACTATTAGACAGAAAGACTTGTGATCCAGCAATATCATGTACAAATGTCAGGTGGACTGGATTGGAATTTTGGCACCAATAATAACCACAGCCTTGTTTTGCCATATTTACTATCATTACTCCATAATCTTCATCAGATTGCTTACAGTATGTACCCAGTATTCACTGCATGCTGGTGATTTAAGCTAGAAGCATTGCTAACATGTTCTGTACAGTGATGTTAGCCATATGCACTTCCTCCAGTGTCGCCCCATACCAATTTTCTTTTTCTTTTTTCTTTTTTAGATGGATATGTTTATTGTATGAGCATGGGGAAAGAAAGAAAGGAGGAATGGTATTCCAGAGAGAAACAGAGAGACAGAAAGATAGGGAGAGAGAGAGAGAGAGAGAGAGAGAGGTGAGATGTGAAAGAGAGGTGAAGTGGGCCTGTCCCTTTATATACTTAGTAGGGCCATGTTCAGTAGGCAAGTAGGCAATGACACCAAATATAGGCAGACTGGGTCAGAATCCTAACATTCCTCCCTTTTTCTATAATTAAAAAATGATGACATTGGATTGTTTTTCATATAAAATAGGATAAAGTATATAAGTGTAGGTAAGGGGGGAAAAGAAAGAGAAAAAATTGCAACAAAATGTCCAGATGATACGATGAATGAGAAGGAAAAACTATGCCCTGGAAACTTCAGGGTAGAGGGCAGGTTGTATCAGCCATGTCCTGTAGCAGATAGGGACCAAGGAGTGCTGAGAGACCCAGCAGCTGTTCATCCTGGGCACATCATTTCAGCCTTTTGCAAATGGATAAAAGGAGAGAGAAGTAATCAATCATCTTTGACTGCTTCCTGCTGACTTTAAGGTGGTGACAGGTCCTGGAAGAGCAGGCTGCTTTCTTTGATGTCCAGGGTCTGAGAACATATGCAGGTAGAAGGGGCAATGTGGGTCCAGCTGGAATGATCTGTGATGTTTGGCTGGAGCACCTGCGGGGAGTTGTTTTGATGATGTCCTGGGTGTTGGAAGTCTGGCAGGATACTGGAATATATATCTGGGCAGAAGACAAAGTTAGTAAGTTAAAGAGAAAATTCCCTTTAGGTGTACATTTGAAACTTTTGGGAAAGCAAGGAAGAGACAAGGCTTGAAAATAAGGAGAGATACAATGCTGACAATGTTTTAAAATTTTGGGTGAGCAAAAGGTTTGAACATGGCGACCTTCCTTCCATTTTACCTGACTGCTGATGGTAAACTAAAAAGTCTCATTTTAGATCTGTCCAAGTTTGGTTGCAGAGTATGTAATCTTAGCAGCCCTTAATGTGGGCATAAGGATTTGAAATTCTCTATAAGGCATCCCAGAGGTGCCTGGAGAAGTGGTGAAAATACTGTTCCCATTGGAGGAGTAGAAGGTTTAACTTGAGATATGGATGTAACTGTTCCAGCCACTCTTCAGCACTGATCAGAGACCAAGGGCATAGCCCAAGAGCAGAGATGGTTACCTAGCACTAAGGAAACAATTTTCTTTTAAGTCTAAACATCCAGATGTCCCTTGCATGACCCAAATAAACATTTGTATTAGTTGATCCTTCTGTACTTTGATCCAGAGAACAGATTATTTTATTAAGAAAGTGCTGAAGTCGGAGGCATGGATTTCTACTACTTTCTTTCTTTTTTGTATTCCTTCCTTTTTTCTGAGACAGTGTTTTTTGTTTTGTTTTGTTTTTGTTTTTTGTTTTTTTGTTTTTTTTTGTTTTGTTTTGTCCTTTATAACTTTAATACTTCATTCAGATACCCTTCAGCATCTCCTTGTCAGGAGAAATGACTCTAATACACACACTCTCATCAGGACCATAGACTCTTCTGCCTTGGAGGCCAAGAGTGGTTTCAGGTTCATGTGTCTTTGGAGAGATCAGACATGAACCCATAACTGGAAGGTGGCCAACGCTCCTTGTCACACTTTCTAATGAAGAAAGCTCTGCAGTTTCTCTCAGATTGTCACTTCGGTAACATTCTGGCCCCTCTGTCTGTTATTAATTGGTTCTTAAATGTTTTTCTCTTGTGGTTTTTTTATGTTATTATTTTATTTTTTATAGCATTTTTGTAGACGAGGCTGGCCACAATTCAGACACTCACCTGCCTCTGCTTTCCTGAGTGCTGGGATTAAAGGTGTACAAAACTTCTTGATAGGGATGGCATTTGACCATCTTTGTAATTCTTTACTGTTATTTTTTTCTTCTGAGTCTTGTGCATTCTTTTTTTTTTATTAATTTATTCTTGTTACATCTCAATGTTTATCCCATCCCTTGTATCCTCCCATTCCTCCCCCCCTCATTTTCCCATTATTCCCCTCCCCTATGACTGTTCCTGAGGGGGATTACCTCCCCCTATATATTCTCATAGGGAATCAAGTCTCTTCTTGGCTACCTGCTGTCCTTCCTCTGAGTGCCACCAGGTCTCCCCCTCCAGGGGACATGGTCAAATGTGAGGCACCATAGTACGTGAGAAAGTCATATCACACTCTCCACTCAACTGTGGAGAATATTCTGACCATTGGCTAGCCCAGAAGCAGAAAGAATCAATGGTATATACTCACTTATATCTGCATACTAGCCCAAGGGGCATGTCCCACGAAAGCCTTCACTTACCAGGAAACTGGGACAGAGGGGAAGGCATCCTATTGGGACTCTAAATGAGAGACACATGGGAGAATAGCAAAATAAAAGAATACAGAGGGTCCTAGAAATCTACAAGTAGAACAATATGATAGGCAGATTTGGGCCCAGGGGTCCCACTCAAACTAAGGCACCAGCCAAGGACAATACAGGAGGTAAACTTTAAACCCCTTCCCAGATCTAGCCAATGGTCTTGTGCATTCTTTACAGCTTCCTTCCTAGAGAAAAGAAATAAAAGTGTCTCGATGCCACAGGACCCATTTTTATTCAGAGGCAGACCTTGTCAGTGTCACACTGCATTTTGAGGTCTCATCTCATACAATTGCCTCTGTCTGGACATATGGAAGTTCAGGTGGCATCTTTTTGTGCCATGCAGACAACAGCAAAGAACTGTGGCTTGATGCCCTCACCAGTGTGTTACATACACATCCTATATTGTTTGCTCTGGTCAGACTTTTAAAGACAGTGCTGATTCTGTCCTTTGCAACCCTTTTGCCTTTACTCTCCATCTGCTAACTTGAATGCCAATGATAGGTTGAAGCTAGGTGTCCCATGATGATATGCCCTTCCACAAGCATTGAATGCAGTGGCTAATGTTATTAGAAATACTGAACAGTTAAAATAACAAATCAAGTAATATTCACTGCTCTTGATATTATGTCACAGAATTAAGAGATCAGTTATGAATCTCAGTACATGTACTAGCTGTGTGCCTCAATGTCTTGACATAAAGGGCAAATGTTATTGACGTTACTGTTGGCTAATCCATATAGTAGAAAAAAGCAGAGCATAAAAGTACTAAGAACATGCTGTTCTATTTTTCATATTGGGCTATGAATTATGCTTGTAGCCATTATTATAAGATTTAGTTTCACTTAGGGAGACTATCAGGTGGCATTCACTGGAATGTCTGTGGACCACATACTTCAAGCTAATAGGTAATTGCTGGTGACAGTTCCTCTATCTGCTACATTTGTTAATGTCTTTTAAAGCCATCTTCCTTTTAATCTTCCTTCTTCATTAATCAGCACCTGTTAAATCATGGTCCACAAGTACAGTCTCTTACATAAATCCTGGTGACAGGAAATTCCAGACTGCAGCACAGAAGTGAGAATGGAGAGGCCGAAAGGGGTCTGGAGGCCTGAACCCAACTAATAGACTCATACACCTGGAAACATCCTCTGATGACAATTGTCTTCTCTCTACTGACACTCCCAGATACCCCCCAATATGTTGTCTGTGTGTGTTATTTGTTAATGGACAAGAATTTGCATATAAATATGTAATAAGATTTCCATTTTCTTTAATTTTTCTCCTTTCCCATATTATTTTTGTTTCAGGAAGAATGTTTGCAAATAAGCAGAAATCAAAACCATCTTGCTAAAAGATAAATGATACAGAAAATATAGACCAATAAATCTGGTGATGTCAAAACAAGATGTGATGGAGACTGATTTACATTAAGAATTTTAGATACACCAAGATAGGAAAGATGTTTTCTTCGAGGCTGTCAAATACAAACAGACAAAACATTAAGAATGTAACATTTATATAATTCCTTATTGTGTCATGATTCTTCTTGCTATAGGTATTTATTGTATATATGTCTAATAATACAAATGCATATGTAAAAAAATTAATTAATAAAAATACTATATATTACATGTTATAGACTTGAAAGAAATTTACCAAATTTTTATGAAGAAAATAAAGTTTATTTTGGGCAGAGGAATATGTGGGCATTTATAGTAGTTTAAATGGAAAGAGCTCCAATAGGCTCTTACATCTGGATGCTTGGTTCCCAGTTGGTGGACTGTTGAAAAAGATTACAAGATGTGTCCTTGTCGTAGGAGTGTATACTTAGGGGGGGGTTTGAGGTTTCAAAAGCCCATGTTAGGCAGCTCTCCCTCCTTCTCCCTGAAGATCAGGCACTCCTGCAGCACTATGCCTCTCTGCTTTGCACTATGATGATCACAGACTAATACTCCGAAACTGTAAGCAAGAATCCAACTAAATGCTTTGTGTTATTAAAGCTGACTTGGTCAAGGTGCCTCTTTGCAGCAATAGAATACTGAGACAGAAGTCAGTTTCAGGAATGTGGTATTGCTGTGACAGGCCTGTCCATGCTGCTGTTTGGAGGACTGGAGATTTTGAGAGACTGAGCTAGAAAAGCGGTTGGATGCTTTAAGTGGGGTCTCCTGGGATTTTCTGGTAGGAACATGACGACAGTACTGCTGAGGAAAATGTGCATTATAGAGGCCCAACTCAAGAGGCTTCAGAGGGGAAGAGTGTTAGTAAAGGGCTGAAAAACCATTTCTGACATAGACTGCTGTTGTGGTATATTGACAAGAATATGGCTGCTTTTTTTAAAAAACCTTTTTAAAAGATATCAGCACTACACTGTGGTTCAAAACCACCTATAACACGAGTCCAGGTAATTCATGTCCTGTTTTGACATCTTTAGGTAAAACACTTGTGAAAATATTCAAAATATAACTCAAACAAGCTTCTTTCCAAGAGACAGTTATCATGAAAGAATGTATGTAAGAGTATTGAAGAATAAAATTCATACCCCAGGCATTAAATGCTAAGAATTGCAATTCTATTCTTTAGTTTTATATGCTCTAAAAATATGAGATTGCTTGTAGTTTGTTTTCAAGACAGGACCAAATATCCACCTAGAGATTTTATTGCTTTTGCCCTGTGATGTTCTCATTCACAATTTCAAGTAATATAGAATTTCTGCATTGTGTGACTATAGAAACCTATATCCCCTTTAGCCATTTCCTAATATTATAGGATTGCTCTCAGAGGTACAGTATTAGAAGTGAAATAGATAACTCTTTTACCTAATACTTAAGATCATTAATCTCATTAGGCAAATTTGAAAATCATCTCAATGGTTAGTTCTGAAATAGATCAGTCATACTGTTTCATCATCCTTATTTGTTTACTTATCCAGTCTTAACAATGCTAATTTTGACAACAGAGTTTCTGTTTCCCTCTATCAGTATCTTACAGAAAATTCATTTGCATACTATTCAAAATAATAACAAAACTGACTAACTCATGTTAAATAAAAAATAAAGAATGTAATCCAAGTATAATACTACAATATTTCATCTACCAATTCTCTCCATTATGACTCCCCTTAAAAATATCATGTGTAATTGTTTTCCATCTGAATGTGAAAAGCCCATTCCCACATTGATCAGACAGATTTTTTTTCTAAAACAAACTCTCCTTTCTTTGCTTCAATTTTCTGCACAATCAAGGACATTATTTCAGCAAAGGAACTTAAGCCATTATGTGCTGGGACACTTATTAAAAGTATAATTATCAATGTCATAAAGAGGGAGGCATTGAGGAAAGGCAGGCAGTTGGTGGGGTCAATTTACATGCTGCTCATGGTAGGTATGAAAAATAACCTTCATCCTACTTAAAGTTATCAGTTAATACAGTAAACCTATAATGACTTGACATGATGACATTTAGACGCCTCTGAAAGTGCAGTCTTAGAGCAATTATATTATTAATTTCAACTCTGATGATGAGAAAAATCTGCTGGTGTTAACTATATATTTAAAAATAGATTGTACCTGTATATTTTACATTGTATTACTGTATCATACAACTTGTTCCAGTCTCTAAAACTTTAATTTATTTGTTTTGCTTTCCTTACTTATAACTACATTTGTTGCTCAAATGATCTCTAAATAATAAAAATAAATACTTTTACATAGCAATATGATGCTTCATTAAATCTATACATTCACTAAAGTTTAACTCAGGGTGAACATCTACTCTTTATTTATTTTTTAAAATGTAAGCTTCTTGATTTTTTTTCACAATGTCGTACATGAGTACTGTGTTTACATATTTTCTATCAACTTCCTCTCCCCATCCAACTTCTGCCATGTTCTCTCCTACTGTGCTTCATTTTCTCAATTTCATGACAACATTTTTTTTTACACTTACTGTTTCACACATACATAGTGTATGCATTTAAAAAACCCAACTGGGTCCATTTAGTGTGGCTCTTATGTACATGTATTTAGTACTGCAGTTCAGCATATAATAACTTTTCAGAAGAACTATCTCTAAAGAAAACTGATTCTCCTTCAAACAACCATGGTTTGCTTACAGATTTACTTCTCATGGTAAGGTCTTGTGAATTTTACCCATGCCATTTTGGCCTGTGGTCCATGTCATTATGCAAGTCTTGCTGAGATTTCTTGTGTACACTTTCAATGTCATGTTTAGAAGACAGTGTCTTGCTACAGGTGTCCTGGTCTTCTAGCTCTTACAGTTTTCCATGCCTTCTCTGAAAATGTGCTCTGATGGTTTCATGATTGTGAAGAGACCCCATGATCAAGGCAACTCTTTTAAAGGAAAATATTTCATTGGAGCCGGCTTACAGATTCAGATTTTTAGTCCATTGTCAACATGGCTGGAAGCATGGCAACATCCAGGCAGAAATAGTGCTGAAGAAAGAGCTGAGAATTCTAGATCTTGTTCATCAGGAAGCAAGAGGACTGTGTGGCTGGGCACAGCTTGAGCATATATGGCCTCAAAACCCACCACTGCAGTGACATATTTCCTCCAACAAGGCCAGACCTACACAAACAAGTCCACGCCTCCTAACAATGCCACTCCCTCTGAGCCAAGCATTCAATCACATGAGTCGATGGGAGCAATTCCCATCTAAACAACCACGTGTGTAGATTATGAAGGTGTCAATTGGGACTATTTCCCTCATGGCCACTTATCTACGTTTTGACTAGTTACAAATCTCTCTTATAGTTCCTATATGTTTCAGAAAGAGGCTTTTTTGGTGAGGGGCAAGACCTAAACTAATCTATGGGTACAAGGATTAGTATTACAATTAAATTAGATATTATATAGATTTATGAAAATTGCTATAATAGATGTACTCTTTGGTCTATGTCTACTCCAGCTGTGAGTAGTTGGCTAGCTTTAAAATACAAGAAATGAATTCCTTATGTTGAGCAAGGCTTAATGTGTTTTGGACAAATGTTGGTTAAGCAAGGCTTAAAGTTCAACCTCTACATTTTTGGTGCATTATACAGAGCCAGTCATTGTTGTGTTTCATAGGCTTTATAAATTGGTAGCTTTAAATTTGTATGTTTTGCTTTTCTCCCTTGTCAACTGGCATACCTTTAGGTTTTTCAGTTCTTAAGGAGATATTTCTTAAATGAATTTAATGGTGATTGCCTTGTGGTTCTTGTGAAGGCTAAATACTCAGCTAAGATCCATATATAAAAGAGAAGCTATGGCATTTGTCTTTCATGGCCTGGGTCACTCAATATCATATCATTCATATCACTCAATATGATATTTGTGAATTTCACAGTTTTGGGGATTTTTGGAAGTTGCATTGTATACAAAGGACATTTTTATTATCCACTCATCATTTGAAGGACTTCTAGGCATATTCCAAATACTTCGTTTGTGTGAACACATTTAAAACCATTTCTTAAAACTGCTGAACTATGTAGAACATAATTACTGCCTTTGTTCTTGCTCTTTGATATAAGCACACAAGCCTTTCTCTGTCGTATTTTACTGCAGCTTAGTATCCTCTTATCACTTTGATGTCTCTCCCTACTTTTCCTTGCATCTTGCATCTGGGACCAATATCCTACTCTCAATTCCTAAGAAATCATTGACTTTATATTCCTTGGAGAGGTGAGGTCATGGTTAGCCCATATTTCTGTGTCTGGCTTATTCAATTTAATATAACAATTCTGACCTTCCAAAACCTTAATTTACATAGTTATAACATGGAAAATACCCATCATAGCATTTCATAGTATAAGTGATATTCTTAAAGAAGACAGCATATTAATGAGAAATGATACACATCTCTATGGAGTAGGCTTTAGCACTTATATAACTATTTTGATCTGTGACAGTTTTTCCTTTATATACATACATACATACATACATACATACATACATACATACATACATACATACAATACATAGAAAGTAGGGGGAGAGAAGTAAGGGAGTAAGAGAGAGAGAGGGAGAGAGAGAGGAGAGAGAAGTGAGCAGGTACATGTTCTGTTAGTGGTGATCCTGAAGCTGTATTGGAATAAGATCAGATCTAGTTCTTAACAAAAGTCAATTGTGATATTGATATTGCAGTTATAAATGGTATTATGCATATTATAGTGATATACAGCAGTCATGTCCCCAAATGACAAATGTGAATAGGGTATTTAGCCTTCAAAAGAACCACAAGGCAATCACCATTAGGTTTATTTAAAATCTCTTTAAGAACTGAAAAATGGTATTAGCCCTTTCTCAGACGTAGGGCTGGTAAAGATCTTTTCCCAATCTGCAGGTTGTTGCTTTGTTGTATTGGCAATATCCTTTGCTTTACAGAAGCTTTTCAGTTTTATGAAGTCCCATTTATTAATTGTTTATCTTAGAGCCTGGGCTGTTGGTGTTCTGTCAGGAAATTTTCTCCTATGCCAATGAGTTCTAGGTGCTTTCCCACTTTTTCTTCTAACAGATTCAGTATGTTTGGTTTCATGTTGAGGTCTTTAATCTATCTATTTGCCTTTTTAACAAGTAGACATCCAGTTAGACCACTGCCATTTCTCGAAGGTGTTGTCTTTTTTCCATTGTATGAATTTGGCTTCATTGTCAAAAATCAAATGACCATAGGTGTGTAGATTTGTTTCTGGGTCTTCAATTTTATTCCATTGGTCAACTGACCTATTTTTATGCAGTACCATGCTGTTTTTATTACTGTGGCTCTATAGTACATTTGAGATCAGGAATGGAGATTTCTCCAGGAGATCTTTTACTGTACAGGATATTTTTTAGCTATCCTGGGTTTTTCATTTTTCCATATGAAGATGAAAGCTGATCTTTCCAGTTCAGTAAAATATTGTCTTGGTATTTTGATAAGGATTGCATTGAATCTCTAAATTGCTTTTGGTAGGATGTCCATTTTTACTATGTTGGTTCTCCTAATCCATAAGCATGGGAGATCTTTCCATTTTTTGATATCTTCTTCAAATTCCTTCTGCTGAGGCTTGAAATTTTTTCATATGAGTCTTTCACTTGGGTGATTAGAGTTACACCAAAATACTTTGTACTATTTGTGGCTATTGTGAAGGGTGTGGTTTCCCTAATTTCTTTCTCAGCCCATTTGTCATTAGTATACAGGAGGTCTAATGACTTTTTTTAGTTAATTCTGTGTTCTGCCACTTTGCTGAAGTTGTTTGTCAGCTGTGGGAGTTCCTTGGTAGAATTTGGGGGGTCATTGTTGTATGCTATCATATCATCTGTGAATAGTGAAATTAACTTCTTCCTTTCCTATTTGTATCCCCTTGATCCCCTTTAGCTGTCTTATTGTTCTAGCTAAGACATCAAGTACTATCTAGAAGAGAAATGAAGAAAGTGGACAGCCTTATTGTGTCACTGATTTCAGTAGAATTGATTTAAGTTTCTCTCCATTTAGTTTGATGTTGGCTGTAGGCTTGCTGTATATTGCCTTTACTATGTTTAGGTATGTGCCTTGTATCCCCGATCTAAGACTTTTTAACATGAAAGGGTGTTGCATTTTGTGAAATTCTTTTTCATCATCTAAAGAGATGATCATGTATTTTTTTCTTCAGCTTATTTATATGAAAGATTACATTTGGTGGATTTCTATATGATGAACCACCCATAAATGCCTGCAATGAAGCCTACTGGTCATGATGGATGAAACTTTTGATGTGATCTTAGATACAGTTTGCCAGAATTTTATTGTACTCTTTTGCATCTATGCTCATAAGGGAAATTGGTCTGAAATTCTCTTTCTTTGTTGGGTCTTTATGTGGCTTAGGTATTTGAGTTTGTTAGTGATCCTTGTGTTTCTATTTTGTGGAATAGTTTGAGAAGTATTGGTATTAGCTCTTCTTTTAAAGTCTGGTAGAATTCTGCACTGAATCCATCTGGCCCTGGGCTTTGTTTGTTTGTTTGTTTGTTTGTTTGAGAGACATTTGATGACTACTTCTATTTCCTTAGGGTATATAGCATTATTTAATTTGTTTGCCTGATCTAAATTCAACTTGGTAAGTGGAAAATATAAAGTAAATTGTCCATATCATCTATATTTTCAAATTTTGTGGCATATAGGTTTTTGAAGTAAGACCTAACGATTCTTTGGATTTCCTCAGTATCCAATGTTATGTCTCCCTTTTCATTTCTTATTTTTTTAATTTGGCTATTGTCCCTGTGCCTTTTAGTTAATTTGGCTAAGGGTTTGCCTATCTTTCTCACAGAACCAGCTCATGGTTTCCTTGTTTCTTTGAGTTGTTTCTTTGTTTCTAATTTATTGATTTCATCTATGAGTTTGATTATTTCTAGCAGTCTACTCTTCTTGGGTGTGTCTTTTTTTTTCTAGAATTTTCAGGTGTTCTATTAAGTTACTTGTATGTGATGTGTCCAATTTCCTTATGAAGGCTCTTAGTGCTATGGACTTTCCTCTTAGCACTATTTTCATTGTGTCCCAAAGTTTTAGATATGTTGTGCTTTCATTTTCATTTAATTCTAGGAAGTTTTTAATTTCTTTCTTTATTTCATTCTTGACCCAGTTGTCATTGAGTGAAACAGTTTTCAGTTTCCGTGTATTTATAGACTTTTTGTTATTTCTATTGGTGTTGATGTTCAGCTGTAGACATGGTGGTCTGATAAAATGCCAGGTATTATTTCGTTTTTTTTGTGTCTGTTAAGGCTTGTTTTATGACCAATTATATGATCAATTTTGAAGAAGGTTCTGTGTTGTGTGCAAAAGAAAGTCTATTCTTTTCTGTTTATGTGAAAAGCTCTATGGATGTCTGTTGGGTACATTTGATTCATGACCTCTGTAAGATTGATTATTTCTCTATTTAGTTTCTACCTTGAATATCTGTCCATTGTTGAGAGTGGGGTGTTGAGGTCTCCCATTCTTATTGTATTGGGGTCGATGTGTGATTTCAATCAACTTTAAAAGTATTTCTTTTACAAATGCAGGTGCCCTCATATTTGGGACATAGATATACAAGATAGTAATGTCCTCTTGATGAATTTTTTTCCTTTGATGAGAATAAAGTGTCATTCTCCATCTTCCTTGATGAATTTTAATTGAAAATCTACTTTATCAGATATTAGAATGGTTACTCTTGCTTGCTTCTTGGGTCTCTTTGCTTGGAAAATCTTTTTCCAGCCCTTTACTCTGATGTTATGTCTATTTTTGTTGCTGAGATGTGTTTTGTGAAAGCATCAGAATGACAGATCCTTTTTTTACATCCATTTTGTTAGCCTGTGACTTTTTACTAGGGAGTTGAGATCATTAATGTTGAGAGATATTAGTGACCAATGGTTGTTGGATCCTTTTTTTGTGGAGTTGGTAGTGATTGTGTCTTGCTGGGCCTATTTTGTTTTTGCTGTTGTGAAATTATCTATATATTGTGTTTTCTTGGGTGTGGTTGACCTTATTATGATGGAGTTTTTCTTCTATGATCTGTAGAGCTAGTTTAGATATAATTTAAACTTGGTTTTGTCATGGAATATTTTGTTTTCTCCATCTATGGTGATTGAAAATTTTGCTGGATATGGTAGTCTGGGTTGGCATCTGTGGTCTCTTAGTGTCTGGATGACCTCAGCCCAGGACCCTCTTGCTTCCATGGTCTCTGTTGAGAAGTCAGGTGTAATTCTGATGGCTCTGCTTTTATATGATACTTAGTCTTTTCCATTGCTGCCTTTAATATCTTTTCTTAGTTGTGTACATTTAGTGTTTTGGTTATTATGTGGCAGGAGGAATTTCTTTTCTGGTCTAGTATATTTGGTGTTCTTTAGGCCTCTTGTGTGTTCAAGGGCATCCCTTTCTTTAGGTTGGGAAAATTTTCTTCTATGATTTTCTTGAAAACATTTTCTAGTCCTTGGGACTTTGAATCTTCCTTTTCATCTACCTATAATCCTGAAGTTATGCCTTCTTATGATGTCCATGATTTCTTTCATGCTTTGTGTCACAGATCTTTTCTGTTTTAATATATTTTTTGAGACGTGTATCAATTTCTTCTATTGGATCTTCAGGCCCCGAGATTCTCTCCTCCAATGCTTGATTCTATTGGTTATACTTGTCTATTCAATTCCTGCTTTCTTCTCTAATTGTTCCATTTTGAGGGTTTTCTCAATTTGAGTTTTTTAAAATGGCATCTAATTCCATTTTCATGTCTTGAAGACCTTTGCTCATTTTCTTTTCCTGTTTCATTGTAGTTTCTTGTTTCTTCTCAATGTCCTCTATTTGTATTTACTGAAATTCTTGGATCTATTCATTTCCTCTTTATAATTCTCAAATAACTGTATGAACATTATTTTAAGGCCATTTCCCTGAGATTCAGCTGCATTAGAGTATCTGCTGATGTCTGGGCTTTCTGGTGGGGCCATGCTGTCCTGGCTTTTGTTGTTTGTCTTCTTACCTTCTCCTTTAGACATCTGCGGAGAGGGCTTGGGATTTCTAAGCTGGCAGTAATGGAGGTGAGTACCTTTGGAAGGCAGCTGCTTCATAAACTGGGTTGGCAGACGCTGTTCTCCTGGATCTAGATTTGTCCTAGCTCTGCCACCTATGATCTCTGATTTCATAGGGTTCCTCTGGCTACTTGTTCTCCTCAGAGGAATCAACCACAGATTAGAACAGTGGCTTATATGCCAGAATGCTGGGTTGCTTCCACTCTGTTGATCCTTTGATCTGCTCTAGTACTCAAAAGAGTGCAATATGCTGGAGCTTGTGATTCCCAAACCCAGGGAAGTCCAGCTGTGATAGGAGTGGGAGTTGGGTGGGGCATTCTTTTTCTCATCCACACTTGTTTAGTCTAAAAAAGTCCCTAACTGTGTTTTGGATATAGCTCTTTTGTTCACCTGTTTTGCTGTGCCTGGCCACTGCCTGCTGCTGCTACAGCTGCTGCAGCAGACCTTCTGTTCCCCAGGGTGTCCATGTTTTCTCTCATATTTGGAGAAGCACAAAGTGTTTGAAGTTTGTGGCTTTCAAACTGGGGCTGTCCAGCTGCAATGGGGGGGCAGCTTCGTGCTCCTGGTTTGTCCCCTTAAGTCCATTTCCCAGCCTCTGTTCCTCTGCCCCGCAGACACTGTCTATATTGCAGATAGATGTAGGAAGGGAAGGGTGGTTGCAGCAGGTGGTCAGCTACAGAGTTAATGAATACTTCTTAAATTTGAAAATTGGGGAAAAGGAAGAAGAAGCCCACTATTAGCCTACCTGCTTTCCCCAGTAGTGTGATCTGTGTGTTCCTATGTAATCAGAAAATACTTATAAAATATTTTTATTTGTGTAGAAATCATTATATGTGTAAATATATATATAAGATTATGAGTGATGTAGGCTCTCATTTGTCAAGCATGGCCTTGAACCCACTATATAGTTATACATAATCTTGAATATCTGACCCTCCTTTCTCCATCTCTAGAGAAGATCTTTATTTTCATAAAAATAAAATAAAGTTGTAATAAGTCATGGGATTCACATTTCATTTATTGGACCAGATATTGATTTGATCTGGTGTTTGTGCATGTGATTTGCCCTTGACATCTACTGCTAAATAAGATTCAAGTTTGAATTTAAATACATATTAATTTTCTGGTGTGATTACTTATAACAGTTTCAATGATTATAATAACTGCAAAAGGATGCCAATAATTATTTTTAGTGGAGGAATATTTTATGCCTGATAAATTTTCCTTAAAAATAAACCACAGTGTTTGTTTGATTAAAGCAACTCTGTATCTAACTGTTGAATGATTTCCTTACCCAATAAATGATCAAGTAAACGCAGTAGTAGCAAATGGCAGATAAAGTGAGAGCGTTTACAAGCAGCTGATATTTAGTAAAACATACAAAATTTATCTTGTTGTGGCCATTTATTTACTCATTCTAACATTAAAAATAGCATCAGCTTGAAGGGAAATGGTTTCTATGATTAGTGCAATGATAAGTGAAGGAGGGAGGAGCCATACTGGTACATGCAGAAATTGCCACCCTAGCAATCTGTTAAATTTCAATGATTTTTCTGCTTCATCTTACACATTTTCATCAAAATAGAAAAGTGTGGCAGGTATATGCTCAAAAATATTTAAAATCTATGATGGTAAAACATAATTTTATAAAACTTTAGAAAGTACAATTCATTAGCATTCATAAAAAGCTGTACTTTTGTCTGACTGCTCAGCAAATGGCCACTGTCAATAAAAGGGTTGTAGTAATTGAAGTGGATATTTCATTTGGAGAAGTCATTCATGAGATAGAATGTTAATACTCATGATATGGCTTGCTATTTTTATTATAATCACCATTATTAAATTGTACTTTCTAATGAATGAAAAATCACATTCTGAGAAAATATAGATCAATGTGTCTCCTGGGCCAATTATAGAAGGAGAAATATACAGATATATTTTATTCCACACCCACCTTAATAGTATAGCAGTCTGTTATTAATAAATAACTACTATGTATCAAAATAAGTTAAATTATATAATTTTAAATAATTAATGAGGCATCATCATTTGTATCACCTTGATAATGAGTGAAGATTTTCAAAGAGAGGAAGAAATGGTGCATAATGCAAAGATGGAAATGCAATCAGCAGATGCTGACCCTCTACTGAATGTCATTATTCTTGAAGCAAAGCTATGCTTTGAGGGCTACAGACACTTTCATTACATGAATTAGTCAGAATGTGTCAGGTGATGATGGTGCATGCCTTTAATCTCAGCTCTTGGGAGGCAGAGGCAGGCAGATCCCTGTGATTTTAGGCCAGCCTGGTTTACAGAGTGAGTTCTGGGACAGCCAGAGCTGTTAAACAGAGAAATCCTGCTTAAAAAAAAAAAAAAAAAAAAAAAAAAACGTACAAAAATAGCCAGATGTATCATCAGTTCTCTGCCTTTATACATGTCTTCCAGTCTTGCTCTCCTGTTTACCCCTCTCTGTAACAGCAGTTCTGCTCATCAGACACCCCATCCTGTTGTTTTCAATGGATCTTGGCAGTGTGCTAGCTTCTTCCAGGCTTGTGACAACAATGAGTCTTGATGATGCTACAGGCTCTTCTAAAGACAAAACGTTCTCTTTTTTTGGATTCTCTCTTAGCCTTTCCTTGACTCTTAATTCACAGCACTCTTATAATGTGATTGCTATTTCCACCTGTGTGCTCAATGCCTGGATGCCCACAGAAGTTCACAGTGTGAGACGTTTTCAAATGACAACAGCTACTATTCATAAATGCTGAAATGAAGTTTGTTGGCATGATTAGAGAAGACGTGTTCCTAAGGAGCTCAACACTCAGCAATAAATGATGCTTTGTGTGGTTTGAAAAGAGTAAGGTCATTAAGTTTTATCAAGAGACTATAACATATGTCCATTAAAATCACTTTAAGATTGTGTTCTCATTATAAGAATGAAAAGATTGCAGGGATAGCAATTTCCCTGATGAACATTTTAGATTACAAAGAAAATGGCGGGTTTCAGAAGATAACTGAGATGATAAAGTGCCTACTGGACAAACATGAGAACAATGTGAAAGCAAAGATGTCAACACACTGGCAAAAGACGTGGCCTCTCAGCAGTGAAAGGGCAAATATGGGAGGACCCCTGGGCTACCTTGGCCTCCAGCCTAAGCTAATGACTTAGTTTCAGGCCAATAGTAGATCTTGTCTCAAAAAATAAGGCAAAATAGAAAAATATTGACATTGACAGTTCTTAAGTCACAATACCCAAGGTTGACCCCTGGCCTCCTTAGGTATTCAAATGTTTATATCCACCTCTGCTCATATATGCACCAGCAGTGTCCCTGTCCCATTCTACAAAGAAGTTAAGACCAATATAGTAACTAGTTAAATCAACAATTTCTGAAAACTGAAATGTTTAGTCATAATTTTGTGCCATAATTAATTTTAAAAACTTGAAGTAGAAGATAAAGTATTGGCAAAACAGACGAAGGATTCCAAGAAACATCGTTGATAGAGTGGCTTATAATTACACTTAGGTTCAAGTTGAAAATCAGTGACCTCATCTCCTACCCTGAGCTCTACCTTCCTTGTGGGTTTCAAAATGTTCCAATCCTCACCTAAAGCCTCAACCGACCCTGTCCTTTTTCTGGAAGAACCTTGGAGTTTATGTTAAACATTAATCTACTTTTCAGCACTGTTCAATTCATGTTTATTACTTACCAATCCATAAAGATGCAGCATATAATACAGTTTTACATTTGCACTCACAATAATTTGTACCAGTGTATTTGGTGTTCTATTGTTATTCAATCCTTCATTGAAACACTCCCCAGATATAATATTCACTCCAAATCAACAAAAACCCCATGCCACCTACTTATCTTTGTGGTGTGCTCACACTGCATCCTTAGTATTCTCCCTCTAGACAGAGCATAAATCATCTTCTTAGCTCTCAGACCCAATTCTACAGTATTCAAAGTAACTGCCAGAAAATAGCTGCAAACATTAAACTGGGACTCAAGAAAACTAGATATTCTTTAAATTTCACCGTGAAAGCCAAAAAATTTGATCGATTTTCATTGTTAAGAGATGGTCTATCTGTGCATGTTCCCCCATCAAAGAACATAATACCAAGGATTAGCTCTTGACAATTTTAAGTATACTAAATAAATATTTCAAATTATATATCTTAGAAAGTAGTAGAACCTGTTGTGCTGTTACTTAAACATGTCACTATACTTTTTTCATATATTACATCTCTGAATTTGGAAAGTGCATTGGAAATGAAATGTGTTGGGCTTATAAACACCTTAGTAAAAAACTTTCTAGGAGCAAAATCACTTGACACAGTGAAATAAAACAACACAAATAAAGAAAATGTTGGCTCCCTGGGTGGGGACACAGTGTATTTGGTGTAGACAAATTACACTCATTTTCCCCCTAATTTCCTATGGGTTTATGATTTTTAAATTATTTAAAACATCTCAGTTAAAATATCTTTTGCTTATGAATGATGCCAGTATTGTCATTTGAGGTCCAGACAGCTTTGTAAGGAAGTCAGGGAGTTGTGTATCAGTCTATTTTGCAAACAGAGAGAGCTTATATGTTTTCAGCACTTTGTTAGTAAGAACTAAACTACAGTCCCTTCTGGTGTGTGTGCTTCAGGAAATGGTGTGTTAGGTGTGGACATTGAAATGTGGTTGCAGTGAATATTCTAAATTAAGACTAATGACAAGTATGAATTCTGTATGTGTTGAGGAATCTACACAAATGTTTTAAGCAGCATTTGTAGACTTTTGCTGTTCTGAGTATGAATTGATGTATGCCAGCCTGTGTAACTCCAGGTTTTCATCAGGACAGTGACCTGCTGGATCGGAGGAAACATTGCTTTACTATGCAGTCGGAGTGTGGGGAAGACCTCTACTTCTCTGTGGAGTTAGAGAGTGACCTTGCCCAATGGGAGCGAGCCTTCCAGACAGCCACCTTCCTGGAAGTGGAGCGGATACAGGTGAGAGCCTGTGAAGTGCACTAGGCATGAAACCTAAGGAGATGGAGTCACTCGCTTGGAGGTCTCCAAGAATATGAGACAGTTCTGTGAGGTTGCCTTTCATTTCAAATGCGTGTTATGTTTAACTGTCATTAAAAAAATGAATAATCAGCCTTTGAAGTTTTTTTCATAATTTTCCCTTTGTAGGATACCTTTTATTAAATATTACTATAATTCAAATATGGTACAGAAAATGCTCTGGCCTTAGTTCACTATTTATGAGGTTGTTCTGATTCTTCAGACATGGTCACCTAGGTTCTAGAAGCCTCTTAGTCTTCTCTGTCTTTCAAAAGCATGAACAATATGTGAAGCTTTCAAGGGTCACATGATCCATGGGCATCCTCAAGGTTTCTTCTACTACCTAGCTGATACCTCCCACAGCAGCGGTGCTGACTGTCCCTTCTTCCCACTGTAGCAAACAATACCACTTTCCTGCATTGTTTTCTTTTGATGGCTCACACAATAACGTTGGGCAAACCCATTGTTTTAAGGTAGCTTATTTTATTCTGTTATGGGTAGAAGTCTAATACCTTTTGTAAATCACAAGTCCCCAGGGGTATTTACCAAAGCCATATCTAGATCAATCTTCATAGAGCCTTTCACCTCTTAAACACATGAGAATTTGAAATGAAACACCCCACAGAGTTGCTTCTGTGGTTGGCCTGGAGCAAGATACAGCAGAACTTGAAGTTAATTACATTGTTTTCCCTTGCAGTAGATCAAGTAGATCAAGGCCAACATACATGAACACTCATCTTAAAAAAAAATGGTGACAAATATGAAAAAAGTATTTGTATTCTGTTCAAGTTTTGGCTTGTCTCATATTTCATAATTTCTCTTTCAACTACACTAGAAATTGGTACAATTATTTAAAAGGTTTGGATTTGTCATTTTCATATTTGAAAATGTCAATATGCTAACATGAAAAATATTGTTTAACTTTTATATAAGAATGACCCTTTTGTTAAAGTTAGTAAAAATTAAAGAGATGGAGCTGGCGATGTATGCTTACAATTTCAGGATTTAGGAGGTAAAGGCAGGGGAAGGAGTTGAGTGGCATTCTCAGCTGTATGAAAAATTTGGGTTTTGTCTGTGCCACAGCAGATCCTGTTTCAACATAGCAAAATAAAATAAATAGAAAAATATGACCTAATGAAAAGTGGGCAGAAAAGAAGAAAAGTAATAACTTGATTAATACCATTGAAGAAATTATGAATAAAATTGGTTTATTTTGAAATAGACTTGTACTGCAAGGACTACAAAGTAATGTTTTCTGCTTTCAAATATATATACTTATTGTTTTATATATTTTGTTTTGAATCAGTAATAAGCAGCTTAAATACTAACATATTTATTTGAAAGGCTAATACATGGAAGCACACAGTTTGAGTATATTCTACATTATCATTTGAAATTTCAATTAAACTTTAGAAAATGTAGTCAATATTGAAAAATAAAAGTCACAACTTATGTAAATAAAATGTTATACTTTCTAAATTAAAAGAAATGTGAGGTGTAGTTCACTTAGGCTTATTTTACTGACTTTATAATTTTCTGTGGTCAGTGAATTTTTACAGTAAAGGGCTCCATTTGTTATATAACTGTATACTAATACAGTTCAAAAATTACCTCTTTTAATATAATGTTTTAGAGAGCATATATTTTCAAAAATTATTACATTTATTTATAATTCTTTTGAATTAATTCTGTATTTTTTCTGGTGGCAAAATATATCCTATATATATGTACTTAAATATTTATGCAAAATCTTAAGTGATTCATTTTTTGAGCATTCCTAAAACAGTAATTTTGGTTATCACTTTTTCAGACTATAATTCCCTTTTTATTACATAAATATTTTAATTAAGCAATACATAAACATTTTATTACTTAAACGTATTAAATACACTAATTACATGTATTGACATGGTTAATTATAGAGTAAAATTATAGTGGATTTCAACTCATCCCATTTATTTGCTTCTTTTTAATGATTATTGAGGCAATGTAATTTAATTTGTAATGTTGAACTTAATGAGAAAATTCGAATGCACTATAACAAGGGCATTTTCACCTGAAATCTTCTTTTTAATGGTTGTACATGGAAATAGCAAACAATTAAACCTAAATGAAAAGAACGCAATGTGTCTTGAACACTCTTTATTTTTGATTGTAGTTTTCATAAATTACTAGTGCCTGCATACAGCTGTCTAAGATATCCATGTATTAAACAAATACTATTATACCTAAACATGGACTTTTAAAGCCAATTAAGTATGCTTTCTATTCTTCTATTTTAACTCCAAATAAACATTTTGTCATGGTTATGAGTTTTTAATGCAAATTAGGTGTTGCTTATATGAATATAACATTCTGATAAAAGCAAGTTGATATGTTCATTCATAATTTTTGCTAGACAGTGTATTTTATATAAATATAACAAAAACAAATGCCATATAAGCAAAAATGCTGAAGAAAATAGCTGCCTCATATATGAGTTATAATTATAGCTTATATATAATTGCTACAATATAACAATGTGGACTGGAATCAAAATCAAATAAAAGTAGACATCCAGATGTAACAATGTGTCATGTTGTCTGTAAGGCCGAAGTTATTTCATATCTGATTTATTTTACTTTTCTATTTTAGTGTCTATATTTATCCATCTTCTCAATATATTTACAAGTAAAATTATAATGTTGGAGGTCACACCCAGACCCTTATTCATGTTAGGAATGTATTCTATTACTGAGCCACACTATAACCAATTACTAAATATTATCTTCATAGAGAGGATAATCTATGTATTCTCCTTGTCCTTTAGGATATACCAATCACATGGAAACTGACAGTATTCTCTGTTTTCTCCAGTGCAAGACTTATGCATGTGTGCTGGAGAGTCACCTAATGGGCCTCACTATCGACTTCAGCACAGGCTTCATCTGCTTTGATGCAGCAACAAAGGTAATATGTTCCAGGTGGCAGGAGAAACAGGATATCAAAACTGTTAATGAGAGGACAAACCTTTGAGCTCTGCAGTATTTAAAATAATTGTATGTTGCATATAAGATCTTCATTTTTATTTATGGAACAAAAATTACATTTTAATCTTGTTTTCCCAGAGTTTGAAATTTAATAAAACACCATTAATGCAAATAATTAATATACTGAGGTAAATACATATGCATTGAGAATTTCTGGTGACTCAATATCTAGTGCCTATGATTGTCGTTCAGAAAGTTCCTATTGTCTAAGGACTCCTAGTGGTGCTTTGACATTCACAATAAAATCCAATATTACACTCTAGGAAATCAGATTCTGTCGCACAGTTTGTGGTTTCTGTGTGATGCCTAAAGAATACGTGGTAATTGAGAATCCCATATGTAGTAATGCTTTTGATAATTTCAGTAAGACTATTACCAGATCAAAATAAGCCTGTGAGTGTCAATTTAATGAATTATATAATTTACTGACTAATTAATTAACCTCAGTATTAATTTGCTAAATAGATTAAGCAATAAATTAAAATGATTTGGAAAAAATTCTAAAATGGGATTTTTTATTTTTATTTAGTCTGAGTGATGAGTATATCCACCAGGCATGCCTTAGTCTCTCAGAAATATTAGACAAAGTTGATGATTTACATACTGCTTCAGAAGTGAAAAGTAGCAGCCTTTTAAAGAACTCCACGTTGGTGTTATTAAATACAGTCAGAGAATGCTGCTATTATCACTAAACCTACTTTGGAGATCTTTCCTCATTTCCAGGAAAACCTTTCTATTTATTAGTGCTTACTCTTTGAACCCTTTACATTTTTAGAAAACTTAAAAAATTATATATTCATTTTGTGGTTGGACATTTGCCTATATGTGTATCTATCGACAGCATGAATGCAGTGCCCATGGAGTTGTCAACTTGATTGACAGCATGAACTCAATTTCTGGATGGTTTTTGGCTTCCATGCGGGTGCTGGAAACCAAACCCAGGTCCTCTGCAAGCGCCACAATGCTCTTAACTGTTGATCCATATCTCCAGCTCAGATAAAATTTTTAATTAACTGTCATTATATCATTTACATTCTCTTTCTTTTCACTGCTTCCTATTACCACCCCATTTCCTTTCGATCTCATGGTCTTTTTTTTTTTTCCCCTTGAATTGTTATTCTTCTAAACATACATACACACAGATACACCAACACACATGTATATAAATCCATAAATATATAAATACAATCTGCTGAGCTTGTTGCCTTATTTGTATGTATATAATTTTAGGGCCAATTACTTGGTATTGGGTAACCCATTAGGGGACTCATCCCTGAAGAAATCTTTAATTGTGCAGTAGATGGTTATAATATCTGTTGACTGTTGGTTGTTTACATCTCTTTGTCTAGGGATGGAGCTCCATGATACCCTCCCTTTCTCATTAGTATGTTTCTTGATCGTGTTCAGGCAGCCATTTTGTTGACATTATCATGTGTATACCTTCACTGTCATTTATAAAAGATATAAATTCTAATCAGATGTTCTGATCCTCTGTTTCTAACAATCTTCCCACTCTCACTTTCAGGATATTTCCTAAGTGTTAGGTGTTGGAGTTGTCTTGTAGATTTATCGACTGTACTTGAGTATCTCATGATGAATTGGTCTCTGCATTTTAACCAGTTATGTCTTTCTGTAATGGTGTCTACCTGATGCATAGAGAACTTTCATTGATGGGGACTGAGAGCTACTCTTATTTGTGGGTGTAAAATAATTTATAATGTGGTTATAGACTCTACTGGTCAAGTAAACAGAATGTTCTCCTCTTAGGTCCGTAACCTCATATATAGTTGAATAAATTCATAGTACCAGATATTATTTGCTTCCTGTTGAGTGTCTCTTAAGTCCAATTATACAACTCTAGATTACCACTGAAATATGAGTGTTACTATTGTCTACTTAGAGATTTCTGCTATTCTGGTCATTGTTGTGGTTCACAGTTATAAAATCTGGTGAATGCTGGTTGTTTTCATCTCTTGACAATGTGTATGGAATGTTCTGGTAGTTTGAAAGCTAGTCCTCATAGAGGAAGCTTTCGGAACTGTCAGAATGTAGTGCAAATTGAATCGCATTTCACGTATACTACGGAAGACTACTCTGACTGAGATTCAGAGAGCATGGGTTGGTAGGAGCATATTTGCTTTTCTCTTCACTGATACCAAACAGCATTAAAATGCTTTAGAATATATTTTTGAAATGTCTTTATATCAAGGAGAAGACTGATGAACTGATAGGATCGCATGATCGACATGAACATCCCAGGAGTCTAGCTCTAACGCTTCCCACACACTCCTCACCCAACTCACAGGAACAATTTTTACAGACAGGAGTATTTATGCTGCATAAATGCCTGTTAAAGGATTAGGACAGTATAAGTCTTCATTCTTCAACACGAATAAAAGTTCAAGTCATTGTTACCTGTTATTGCTGTTTTTCTGATAAAGGACTCTGGGACCATCAGCTGTCAGACATTAGTCTGTTAGGCTTTCATTATTGATGCTGCTGCTATTGCTTCATGCTTGCATTAATAGTATTTGAATACCACTCATATGAGCTATTTAAACCATTTTCTTTTGTATGAGATATCGCCTAGCCAGTAATAACAAATAATATGTTATGACTAGATCTTAACATCATAGTTATATCTATTAATATAATAACCATAAAATAACACAATTTATAGGTATTAGTTCTACCAAATGTTAGAAGCTAATGTTGTATAATCTTATATTCTTCCTTATCCCTGCCATCAAACATAAAATGTAAACTTATTTTTGAGAACATGTAAAATATATGTCACGAATAATGGACTCATTTATGGAACTTTTATCTTGTACAGCAAAATTTGTGGTGGGGGCACCACATACAAAAGATGCATGCTTGCAAAACCAAGCTGGAGTTGACCTGGGAGCGTGCTCACAAAGGAGAAACTCTCACCATAGAAAGGTGAAATGCAAGTTTCCATAGGAGAAAAGAAATCGGTAGTCTTTCTCAGCTATAATGCCTACAATCACATAATACGCTCAACAGGACACATGCAATGGTGCAACCATAGAACTTTTTATCTTGTAGGTAACCAAGGGCTGTCTGATTGGGTTAAGGCCTATTTAATAAGATAGGATCCATGCCTGTAATATTAACCCAGCCTACTATGCATGAAGGTGAGATCATAGACCCTGAAGAAGAACACACTAGTGTTGTTTTTCTAAATCAGTACAGTTTAGGATTGTATTCTAAATAATTATCCTAATATTCAGAACGATGATTATCTTTCACCCCTCATCAACAAAGTTTATTTTTGTAGTAAGTTAAGGCTACTACAGAGAAACTTAACTTAAAGATGCAGAGAATAGTGACATTGGGATTCTCCAACTGGTACATCACAGCAGAATGTCTTCAACTAAGGGTCAAGGAACATCCCAGAAGACAGATACCTAAGAGCCAAAAATAAAAAACAAATAAACAAATAAGTAAATAAATATAAAACAAAGCCTAAAACAAAATAGGACACCTTCAGTAATGTTTTCTATAAGTGACAGAAAAATTATGTCCATGAAATCTCAACACTATGGTTGCCTAAACAAGACTTACATAATGACAATTCCAGAAAATATGTCAATATTTGGGAGAACCATTGTGTGTGTGTGTGTGTGTGTGTGTGTGTGTGTGTGTGTGTGTGTATGAGATAAGGTTGTCAATATGAGTGGGAGATGGGCCACCTAGCATGGTAGAAGAGGAAGAGAAAAGATAAAACAGATTATTCATGTATGAAATCCTCAAAAATAAAACTTCTGAAAATAATGCAAAAATAAAATAAAAGCAGGAAAAACTATGATGGCATGAGGCAGAAAAGTACAGAATTAGAACGATTACAAACTGTAGTTAAAGTAAAAAGTTATGAGCACCCAACATTAGGGAGCACATTTATGTTTTGCTGTGTTGTTTTTTTTCCTATGGTGTGTTTATAAAAATATGGTGTGTATATAAATTCTATCATATTCCTTTTATGCTACTTATTCTATAACTCTTAAATATCTTACATTAATTCAGTTATTAAATATCTTATTATAAAATTGAAGTATTAAAAGGTAATACTTCGTTAGTAACTTTACCCTGCACATGTAGGCATGTGGTTATGACAGTTCTCATATGAAATTAGTAACCTTACCCCTGCACATGACACCATGTGGCTATGAAAGTACTCATGAAGTTTGATGTCTTCCTTTTCACATCTCGATCCCATAACACACATATATTAGAAGAAAACAAGTTATTTGTTTGTTGGTAATATTTAATGTTACTTTTTAGATGTCATTCCATTTATATTTGGGGAGAATGAAGATCACTGAATTTATTGTACAACGAGCGTAAAACCTCACACATTCACTGAAACAATCCCCCAGGCAATTCTTTTCTAGGACTCAAGTACTTTAAATAGGACCTTATGTAAACACTCAAAGAGATGTGTTAATCCAAAGTTTATGTGAATATTATGCAGATAAAATCATAAAATGCCCTGAAATTTTATTATTTGAATAGATAACAGAGTAATTTGAAAGTTAATATACACTTTACTATCCATATTAATTATTCAAACTATATAATGACCCAAATCAGGTAAAAGACATAACAATCTTGAAGAGTAATAACTACTTTCCATATCTACTTACTTAATATCTTTATTTTTCTACATCATTTAAAATTAAAAAATTTTTTAGGCATGTACAGTTGTGTATGCCTTTAATCTTATCACTCAAGAATGTAGAGAAAGGCAGATCGCTGTGAGTTCAAGTCCAGCCTGGTCTACAAAGCTAGTATAGGACAGCTAAGGCTACACAGATAAACTCACTCTCAAAAATTTTCTTATAATTATTGATACATTTTGCTTTTTAATGTGCTTTTTTTTATTAACAATACTTGACTTGATTGTTTTCAATGCATTTTGGTTAGTTTATATTAAAATTATTAATTTTGTTTAAATACAAGTGTTTTATTAATTTATAGACCAGTGTTGAACACGTCACATATTAAATGAATGAATAAGAACTACTCTTCAACCTTATAACCTAATGCTGACATTAGAAGTATTTAAGCATTATTTCTAAGTATCCCATATATATTTAAGCATTATTTCTAAGTATCCCATATATATTTAAGCATTATTTCTAAGTATCCCATATATATTTCAGTAGATTTTGTCTTGATCACTTATATGCTACCTCCTTTCACCTAGGAATCTTTAGAAAACATTTTGTTCCAGAGGACAAGCAATTTTGTTTCACAGTTTAAGAGAGGCTCTAGTCCATGAGTGGTGCTTCTTTTATTCTGGGCTTGTTGTGAACAGCACATCATGGACAGGAAGAGAAAAAGATGAGAGTCCTGATGTAGGTCCCGCCTCTGACTATCACAGCCCCTTTCTGTAGTGTGGTTTGTGGGCTGAACCTTTAACATCTGGGATGTTGAATGACTTTTCTTCAAACCATAGCTAAATCCATTGTGTTTGTTCCCTGTTTTGATTTACCCTGAATATGCTGCTCTTGTTCTTTGAAACACAGTACTTGCAGGGCCTCTACTTGTGTGACAACCAGTGTGAACCTTATTCAATTTCACTTCCAAGAGGTGCTTATGAGCAATACCATTCCCACAGAGCTACTGTAAGGTTTGGCAGTGTGCATGGAATATGGAACAGTGAGTGCCAACAATAAGCCTTTACTGGTAGCTAGATGCTTTCCTTGCATTGTCTCTACAGAGCTGGGCAGTTCTGATCATAGCAGGGCTTGGGCACCAACTACAGCAATCTCAAGATATCAAAAAGTGGTCCTGTTATTTATAGGACTCATGAGATTGTTGCATCCATTCCCAAATTACTGTTTTTGGGTGTCATTTTAAAATTGCATTTTGTCCTTTCATTACTCAGTAGAGAAGAACGACAGTACAGTTTAATAGTTTCTTGCAATTTAAGGATGGCATGGAATGGCATGAAATAGAATGGAGGGTCGTGGGAGATTGTTAGAAAAAAATAATTTTCACTGGAGATGTTTTGGCCCCATTGAAATAGTTAGGGACCCAAGAGAGGGATATTGCATTGTGTGATGTTCCCATTACTGGTATGGGTAGTGCAAAGTAGCAGTATTGGGTGCAGAACAGAATTGGGGACTAGCAGACACGAGCTGGAGACTTCATATTAAAATGTGATTTGTGAATAAATTTGCTGTGGTTCTTTCATTACACTGGATGTCAACCGACCAACCACTTTCTATCATTGAAAGGTATTATGTGGCACTCTTCTAGTATTTAAGGGTTGATCCAGAGAGAAGGCTGTCTTTCAGCCATCTGTTTGGTGTAGTTGAAGCGTGTAGGTCTGTCTTGCTCGTTCCTTAACCTCCCATGAGAGACAGAAGAAAACCTACTTATGTTCTGTTTCCTAGACTTCAAAGATGAGAGAGAAAGGGCTATGAAGTGAATCATACTTTAATTTCTGGCCTTGGGAAAAAAATGAAGACTTGCACATGTTAAACTGTGCCACCCAGAATGACTGGGGACAAAAAAAGTCAATTAGGTGTGATTTGCCATTGAAAGCTATTAATTATTTTAACACAAAGTAACAAGGACTTCTTTGGACACTTTGGCAATGTAGTGGGAAGCTTATTAGCATCATATAGCTTAGGGAGGGGCTTTAGGGTTGCAGAGCAGTGAGAAAGTGAACAAACAACCCTAGGGACATACTGTGAATAGATCCCAGACAAACAGAATAGTATTAAGTATAACCCCAGATTCCTGGGCTGAGGTGGCTTGCAAGGAAATGTTCCTTACTAGAGAACTGGATTCACAGTGTATCTAACTATTTTGTGAGATTTACCTGTGTAGAGGTTACTAAACAGTTACCTAATTCAATGTAAATATAAGGGACAGGCAATCTTAATTTTCTTCTAATATAAAAAGCATGGCATATATTTTTGTATCACTTAAAATGAACTTGTAGAGGTTTTGTTGGGAAAGCACCTCCAGAATAATATTGAAAACAACAGGGCTTAGACACTATGAATAGCAATAGGTACTATAATTACAAACACAGGTGTGGCTCCAGCAGTTTCTACCTGTAATGGGATCACATGCAACTCACTGCCTTTGTGCACATCATAAATTCAATCCCTGGAGCCTTCTGTTTCAAATGCAATTCTTAGCAGTTAGAGTACTTCAGGAAAGTCACTGCAACAGGAATCACCCAAATTTGAGAGAACACAATTTAAGATCTATTTGGATCTCCTCAATGAAATTAATACTACACAAACCTATTCAAGCATACAGTTTATACACTCTGTTACTGAGCAACTCACTCTCAGTTTCAAGTAGATGGGCTATCATACAACACTTCAAACAAACCAAGATGATGTAGGCAGTTATACAACACAGTAGTATTGCACATGCTCATCATGTACGAAGCTCTGGGTTCCACTTAACAGTACCACACTCATAAAGGAGGATTCAGCAGAGAGAATTTGAATCCCAGCATAACCACATATATATTTAAAATAATACAAAGTCTTATAAATTATGTCATTTACCCTACAATCAAATGTTAACAACCAGTTTTCAGAAATATAAACTTCTTTGAATTTTAAGAATATGCTGACAAAAAAATTAAATAAGTTCTACTGTTGGCACATAAATACAGCTCTCACCTCAAAAGAAATTTTTAAAAAGTTTCTTCAGTAACCAAATAGGAGCAATTATGGCCAAACAACATGGATATGATTTCCACCAAATTTCATATTTCTATATTAAAGCAGTTTAATAAAGTTTTATGGTAACAGAAAAAAGTAAGTTAACAAGACACTTTTGAAATGCATTGGTATAATCATCAGAAAAGCAGTTACTCCAAGCAGAGATATCTCAACTATATGCCTCAGTGGCTTTAAGATAGAATATTTATCCCTTTTGTTTGTGGAAAATGGGTTTTGTTTACCTGTTTTGTTTTGTTAGTCATAAGATGTTAGGTCCAGTACAGAGGTTGCCAAGGAACTATTTATAAGTCTGTATTAGTCAAGGCTCTCTACAGTAACACAATTTATAGTATGACTTTGTTTCTATAGACACACACACACACACACACATGCACATGCACACACACATATGCACGTGCACACACACATACGCACCCACACATATGCACACGCACACAAGGGGATTTTTCATTTTATTTTAATATATTCTTTAAATCGTGCTCTTTACATCTTGATCATGGCCCCTTCCCTCATCACCTCCTGGACCTTCCCTTCTCCTCACTCCCCTATCCCCTCCTAGTTCTCAGAAAGGGGAACCCTCCTTTCCTAACATCTGACCCCAGCCTATCATGTCTCATCTGTACTGTCAGTATCCTCCTCCTCTGTGGCCCGGTGCAGATATATCCATAAATATGTATGAATACAACCTTCTCTGTCTATGCAAGGCTCGTATGTATTTTTTAAAATCTTGAGTGCAAGAAATTTTAAATGCAAGAAAAAAACCCAGGCTTCTTTTATTCTTTTTTCTACTACAGTACTATAGATTACTATTTCACAATTTTATACAATTATAATGAGAGACCTTATTCAGATAAAAAAAGTGTGGGAACTGTTTTAATTACTTCTCTAATAAGGAAAACGAAGCTTAGAATAGCATCAGCATTCGTATAAGGAAATAATGACACAGAACACTTTGAGGACATTGGTTTCTGGTTTGGTGTCTTGGCATAAGAAGATCCAGACACTAAGATGAAGGATATTATTAACAATGGAAACTCAGTCATAATAATGGTTAATCAGTGGGTAGCTGATATTTGATTAAGTAAATAGTTCCAGAAAATCAAAAAAGCAAGTGAAGATAAAAGAAGCAGCAGTCACAGATAATAGCCATAAAAAAAAAAAAGAAAGAAAGAAAAAGAAAAGCAGGGTTTACTCTTGCTTCTTAGCTGTAAAATATGAAGAATGATGTTTTTAATTATATCATATAAACCACTGGCAATAACTTTAGCTATTACAGGTCTCTTGTAAGAGCTAGAGTTGCAGTGTGCAAAGTCTTAGCATGATGTCATTCTTATTCCCATCAATCGCCAAGGCAACGCTCCAGCAAATCTCAAGGATGGACTACAAGATGTTTCCCATATGCTCACTGGAGTGTTTAATGAATATTTAGGATCTATACTCATCTCCAATGCCTACCAATTTGTCTTCTGCAAGAAATTACACAGTGTTGATCATACTCCTCAATTTCTTCACCCAAAGTGATATTTTATTACCAGTCACACATGCATTATTGTTGTGTGAGATCACATTGAAACTGGAGTACTGACCTAAGAAAGAATGGTGACCTTAAAACTTGAAACACTTTTTATAGTAAGATCTTTAACCTCTTTGTTTAGGCATAGTCCTAGGTATTTTTGAGGCTACTGTTGATAAGCATGTTAAAATGATCTTCTTCTCAACATATTTATTACTAGAATGTAGAAAAGATGCTAAATTTTGTAATTTGTTTTTTGTCTTGCCATTGTGGGAAGTATAGATTATTTCTAAAAGTTTTCTGATAAAAATTTTGATATATTTCAGAGATAATACTATACCATATGCAAATAGAGATAGTTTGAGTTCTTTTCCTATTTGTATCCCTTTAATGTCCTTTTCTTATTGCTCTGGTTGGGTAGGGTGAATGGTATTCCATTCCAACATACCGTTCCACAGTGTGGTTGGGAAAATTTTCTAGCTATGTATGATGATGTTGGATGTAAGTTTGTTATCTATAGGCCTTCTTAATTTGAGGTATAACACCATGTTCTCTCATGGACTGTTGTCACAACAACAACAAAAAAAATTGCATCTACTGATATGATTATATACCTTTTGTTCTTAAGATAATTTTTTTTAATTTACTGCTTTAATCTATACTGAAGAAATCATGCAGCTCTGAGATAAAGCCAACTAGACCAGAATGAATGATCTTTTATATATATATATATATATATATATATATATATATATATATATATATGTTTTGTTTGCAAGTATTACTATTTAATTGAGACGTTTTGTACTCCTGTTTATGGGTTAGACTCTAATTTTTAATTTTGTTGTAAATGTTAGATTAAAAATCATTTTTTAATCTCTCAATAAAGACACTGAGTAAACACTAGAAGATAAAAAGACTTCAAATGTTCATGGGATGGTAAAATTAATATTGCTAAAATGACAGTCCTGCCAAAAGCCCTTTATAGATTCAAAGTAACTTTAACAAAATATGGCAAAGATGTCAAATATTAATAGTAATAAAGATGTCAATGTAAAACCAAATGCTTCCTATCATTCTGAAAACAAATCAATTTCAAATGGAAAAAAACAAAATGCCTGAAGTGAAATCTGAAATGTTGCAACTACATTCTCAGGAATTAAGGCCAGTAGTTCATAAATGGGTCCTCAGGAACCTAAAAAGTTTATAGACAGCAAAAGAATCAATCTAATGAAAAGAAAACCCACAGAATTGGAGAGAATTTTGCTGCCTATACAATAAATAGTGGATTAATATCCAGAAAAATGAAGACTAAAAAAACTGCAAGGAAAATAAACAACCCAACTAAAGATAGGTTATAGATCTGAACAGAGTTATCAAAATAAGAAAAAAAATGTAGCTAAGAAATACTTTTAAAAGTGTGTATCATCCTTAGCAATTAGACAAGTGCAGATTAAATTTAATCTGATGCTTTATTTCTCCCCAGGGAGAATGGCTAGGATTAAGAAAACCACTGAAAGCAAATGTTCCATTAGTGTTGCTGAAACTGCAATTTCTTGCACCCAATTAAAAAGCAAATCATTGTGTAAAATTCTAGAAGAATTGAGAGCAAATCTACTATATCACTTTGTGGTGTTAGTCCTGAGCATACATGCTCAGCTATGTTACAAACTGCCCTATTCACAATAGCTTAGACTTAAAAAAACCAAATGAATGAGTAGTGAAGATACAGTATTCTATTCTATTCTATTCAGATACAAATAGAAATGAAATCATGACGTTTGTAGGTAATTGGATGGGACTGGAACATATAACAAGTGAGGTAGTCTGTTCCCAGACACCGAATGCTGCATTTTTCTTTCCTATTTGTGGAACCTAGTTCTGGATCTTTAGATTTATATATATGACCTGAAGTAGTCAGCAAAATCGAGAAAGTAGAAAGAAACTATAATGTGAGGTAGGAGAAAGGGATTTTAGAAACATGCATAATATGAGTCAGGTGTTACTAAATTTGTAATGGTAAAAACAGGAAGCTAATAATTGATGAAAAGAGAAGAAGGGAAACACAGTGTAATAGGGGAGAGAGAAAATAAAAAGGGTGTGTGAAACTCTATCATGAAACATTTATTTTGTACACTTATTTAAAAGACATACATATTATGTGTATGTGTGAACATGTATACAGCTTATGATACATGTATGATGGTGTTTCCTTTATGAGACATGTACTCTCTAATAACAAAAACAACAGCAAAGCCCTCAGGGTACGAACAACTTCCCTCAAATCTCTTGATCAGATGGTTATAAGGAATTCAGGAAGCTGTTCATGTGGCCCTCGGTTTATTACCAGAATATGAAGGAGAGGCCTTCTGCTGGGGACACTCCACACTGGACACAAGACTTAAGAAAATTCAAGCAGGAATTTTTCTGTAAGCATCTGCAGACTTGCACTCATGTGTCTGATTTAAGTAGTCAAAATGCAAAGAATAATTGACCAGTGATTGTCAATCCCAATTGATACATATGCACTATAACTCCTACAATTTGAAACACTGAAGAAGAGTGGAAAAAATGATGGTTAAAAGCCAGAGGACCAAAGTACCTGCTGCTAGTTAGTGTCCCTTAGACATGACAAGGAAATGCACCTATGAAGTCTCCACAATAAGGTTGAGTGGAGATTAACATAATAGCAATACCATTGATAGATGAACATAAGAGAACTCCCACTAGAACACATCCTAGAGAAAGATGAGGTAATGGCTACTGTGGTTGAGAGAGAGGCATTTTCCTCCAGGAACAAACTTCTGTAGAGATTATCCTATCCCAAAACATTAGCCCTGAACACATGTATACACAACAAGACTAAAAGGACTTAATAGGTTTTATATACATACTTGTATATAGACAAACATATAACACATACAAACACACACACGCACACGCACACACACACACACACATATATATATACATGTATATATATACACACATATAATGTGTTTATACAAAAGAGAAGTATGTAATAGTAATAATTACAGAAGAAAAAGTCAAGCGTTGGGGAGGCATGGGGACATGGGACATATCTGTGGAGCACAGGGAGTGTGTCATGTGACATAGTGCTTATGTATAGACTGTTCAAAATACATTTAAAATCCTTTAGATAGCATCTGATGCCATGTTCTTTAAAATTCCCATCTATTTGCATATGTGAACTAAAAACTTCTAGTATTCTGATATAAACAATTGTTATTTATACTTATTTTACTACACCTTCTTCAAGCATTAATAGAGTTTGGTCAATATGAATGATTATGTTTGTCACTTTCCTTCCCACCAAGCATCTTGAATTACCCCTTACTATAGTGAAAGTGTGGCCCCATGCTCTATGCTTCTCCTTGCATCCTTATTTGTGTATTTAAACTGTATCACATATCTAATCCCATTTCTAAATGCTAAAATTTAAAACCTTTCATTTCATATTACTGAGAGAAAACTTTTTGTGACAGAAAGTTTTGCAAATATTGATGTTATTTTTGTTTATATTTTTCTTCTGTTTGTAAACTTCATCATCATCAAGCAGAATCTGATAAAATTCAGAATTATCAAATTTAACAAGTGAAAACTATCATGGCTAGCAAGAAATATTTAATGAATTAGCAAGGTTCCATTTCATATTACTGAGAGAAAATAGACAGCACCAGACTTGCACACTTGTGCATCACACATACTATAAAGACAGGGTTTCACAGTACTTTACAGATTTTTATATATTTTGACAAAGTATTCTACACTTTGCCTTTTATTGAAAAGAGATTTTTTTTCACATTATATATCTTGATTATAGTTTTTCCTCTCCCTCTGTCTGCCAGTTCGCCCCACAAAAACAGTCTACTTCTAATTTGTCTCTCATTAGAAAACAAACAGGCTTTTAAGATGTAATAATAAAATATAATAATATATTGTGATAAAATAAAAACTAACACATCTATCTGAATTGGATAAAACAAACAGAAGGATAAAATCCCAAAAGAAAGCAAAAGTTGTTCAAACACTCAGGAAACCATTAACAACACTAAACTGGAAGCAAAATTATACATGCAGAGGACAATGTACAGACCAGTGCAGGCCCTGTGCTTGCGCTTCTTTCTCTGTGAGCCCATATTAACTTTGATCATGTTGGTTTTGAGGGTCTTATTTTCTTGGTGTCCTCCATATCCTCTGGCTCTTACATTCTTTCTACCACCTCTTCTGAAGGTTTCCCTGGGAGCTGAAGAGAGGGAATTTATGGAGACATCATTTTAAAATATGTATTTTATTAACTTATTCATATTACATCTCAATTGTATCCCATGTATCAATACATATCCCATCCCCATCCCTTGTATCCTCCCATTCCTCCCTCCCTCCCATTTCCCCCTTACTGCCCTCCCCTATGACTGTGACTGAGGGGGACCTCCTCCCTCTGTATATGCTCATAGGGTATAGGATATAATATTCCCCCCCCCTCTCTCTCCATAATGTTTTTTTTTTATATCTCTGTATTATTTACCATCTTCTGCAGGGAGAAAATTCTGATTGTGCCTGAGAAAGGCACTTATCTAAAAATATAGCAGAATGTCATTAGGAATAATTTTATTAGTTCATTTTATTTTATTTTTTAGAATAGTATAGTAGTATTTGATTTTACCCTATGTACTTGGCTATCTAGTCTCAGAATCTTATTCAAACATGGTGTCAGATATGGGTTCCATCTTATTGAGTGGGTCTTGAGTAAAATGAGAGATTGTTTGATGACTTCCATAGTTTTGTACTACAATAACCCTAGCATATCTGCAGACAGGAAATCATTGTAAAAAAAAAAAAGTTCTTTTCTCTGGGTTTATGTTTATTTTCCTCTTTTGATATCATGTAGAGGACCTTCCTGTACCAAATACACTGAACATATCTATGAAGGCTTTATATAGGCCCCAGATCAATTTCTCAGCATTCAATATAGGTATCAGTTTGTGGGGAGTACACAGTAGTTTTGGAAACAGCCTGGATTATTTGCAAAGCATTATGGGACTCCTTTAGCCAAAAACCCAATACTGATATTGAAAACCTCATTTGATGACAAGAGACTTCCAGATGGGACACACACACACACACACACATCTATGTAATGCTTTAAATTTCTTTGCTACAGCTAAAATGGCCTTGATTTTTAGCTGTATCTCCCTTTATTTCTCCATGTTTTCCCTATCTCTTCATTGATCATGTAATACCCTTCATCCATCCATAACTATCTATTCTATCACCTTTTCTTAACAAGATCCATCTGTTTCCTCTAGGACTTTATATGTAACCGCTGTAGTCTTAGCTTTGTTATAACCAACATTGTACCTTGGTTATCATTAATGTATTGGCTAACATCCAATATAAGTAAATACACACCATATATGTATTTCTAGGTCTGGATCATTTTTTTAGTTATATTTATCCAAAATTTTCAAATTTCATAATTTTTTATTTGACTTTTTTTATTAATTTATTCTTGTTACATCTCAATGTTTATCCCATCCCTTGTATCCTCCCATTCCTCCTCCCTCATTTTCCCATTATTCCCCTCCCCTATGACTGTTCCTGAGGGGGATTACCTCCCCCTGTGTATTCTCTTAGGGTATCAAGTCTCTTCTTGGCAACCTGCTGTCCTTCCTCTGAGTGCCACCAGGTCTCCCCCTCCAGGGGACATGGTCAAATGTGAGGCACCAGAGTACGTGAGAAAGTCATATCACACTCTCCACTCAACTGTGGAGATTATTCTGACCATTGGCTAGATCTGGGAAGGGGTTTAAAGTTTACCTCCTGTATTGTCCTTGGCTGGTGCCTTAGTTTGAGCGGGACCCCTGGGCCCAAATCTGCCTATCATATTGTTCTACTTGTTGGTTTCTAGGACCATCTGTATCCTTTTATTTTGCTATTCTCCCATGCGTCTCTCATTTAGAGTCCCAATAGGATGCCCTCCCCTCTGTCCCAGTTTCCTGGTAAGTGAAGGCTTTTGTGGGACATGCCCCTTTGGCTAGTATGCAGATATAAGTGAGTATATACCATTTGATTCTTTCTGCTTCTGGGTTAACTCACTCATTATGATCATTTCTAGCTCAATCCATTTATCCACAAATTTTGGGAATTCCTTGTTTTTAATAGCTGAGTAGTATTCCATAGTGTATATGTACCACAGTTTCTTTATCCACTCTTCTACTGAGGGACACTTAGGCTGTTTCCATGTTCTGGCTATTATGAATAAGGCTGCTATGAACATGGTTGAGCAAATTTTCTTGTTGTGTGCTGGAGCATCTTCTGGGTATATTCCAAGGAGTGGAATAGCTGGGTCTTGAGGAAGCCCTATTCCCATTTTTCTGAGATAACACCAGACAGATTTCCAATCATTGAATAATGCTACACTGTGTCAATGTGCCATATTTTTAGCCCATTTATCTATTGAAAAACATCTGGGCTATTTCCAGTTCCTATTATGAGGAGAGCAGCAACGAACATTATTGGTGACTGTCTCTGTGGTAGGATGAAGTGACTTTTTGGGAATATGCCTGAGAGTGAGAAAGCTAAATCTAGAGGTAAATCGATGTCCAACTTACTGAAAAACTAGCACACTGATATCCACAGTGGCTGTTCAAGTTTGTGCTCACTCAATGGAAGAGTGCTGTCTTGTGGCACATCCTCCCCAGTCTGAGAATCATCTGTGCTATTGCTATTAGTAATTCTGACTCTTATCAGAATGAATCTCAAAGCAGTTTTGGCTTATGTTTCCCCATTGGCTAAAGGTGTTAAACATTTATTTAAATATTTCTCAATCATTTGAATTTCCTCTTTTAAGAATTGTCTATTTAGTTCTGCATCCCATTTTTATTGGGTTATTTACTTTTTTATATCTAGTTTCTTGAGCCCTTTCTATATTTTGGATATTGATCCTCTATTTTTTCCCATTCTGTAGGCTGATGCTTTGTCCAAATATTCATGTCTTTTTACTGTGCATCATGTTACATTTATTAATCATTGATCTTGGTGCCTGTGCTAATAGTGTTCTGTTTCAGAAAGACTTTTCTTGTGCCAATGCATTCAAGGATACTCCCCACTTTCTCTTCAATCAATTCAGAGTATCTAGTTTTCTTTTGAGCTTTTTAACCCACTTGGGCATGAGTTTTGTGCAGTGTGATAAGAACGTGTCTGTTTTAATTCTTCTACATGCAGACATAAAGTTTGAACAGCACCATTTAGTGAAGAGGCTGTCGTTTTTTCAACATTTATTTCTTGCTTCTCTATCAGAATTTTGGTGTCCCCTATATATGTTTAATTATGTCTGGGTCTTTAAGTTGATTTCATTTATCAACATGTTCATTTTTGTGCCAACACTAAGCTGTTTTTATTAGTCTGTAGTACAACTTGAAATCAGAAGTACTGATACCTCCTGAAGGTCTTTAATTATTCAGTACCCTTTTGTCTTTCTATGGTGTATTTTCATTTTTCCTTATAAGCTTACCATTGGCCATTCAAGATCTGTGAAGAATGTGTTGAAAGTTTAATGGGGATTAAATTGACTCAGTAGATTTTCTGGTAAGATGACCATTTTTTTCTATATTAATCCTAATGAATCATGATGACAAAAATATTCCCTGACTTTTCAGTATGTTTCTCATTTGTACATATGAGGGCTACTGATTTCTGTATCCTAATTTTACGTCTTGCTACTTTGCTGAGAGTGTTTATCATCTGTAGGAATTTCCCAATGGAATTTTAAGTTCACATGCATCTAATAATATACAAATAAATACATTTTTACTTCTTTCTTACAAAGGTGTATCCTCTTGATCTCCTTAATTTGTCTTATTGCTCTAACAAAGAGTTCAAGTACTATATTTAATAGGTAGAGAAATAGTGGTGATTTTAGTGGAATTGCTCTGGATTTTTTTCCATTTAAGTTTTTGTTGTCTTAATTATATGCTTTCAAAACATTAAAATCTAACATATGAAAGGGAGAGGGAATATAAATTTTAACTTTTTTATTTCTCTTCCTTTATTTTATTTTTTAAAATATATTTTGACTATGTTTTCTCTCACCCAACTCCTGTCAGAAACTCTCCTAACTACCCAAATTTATGTTCTTTCTTTGCACTTTGAAGAAAGAAAAAAAAACACCAGAAAATTAAAATTAAAGTAAACAAACAAAAGACCAATAAGATCAAAAAGGCTAAAACAAAACAGCCACTATAAGACCTGCCAGGTTCAATTCAGATGGGGTTCTTAGGGTTCCACTCTTAACCATGAGACTGTTTGCAATTTATACCTACTGGTAGACGGACTATCAGTTTTCTCCTCTGGAGTGTCATTTATATTTACACTCCAGGAAGGCTTCATAGTCAAGGGTAGTTGACAGCCAGAATATTTTTAGCTTTATTAAAGTTTTTCTCCTTTACTTCTTTCAAAATATTATGTTTGCTGCTCATGCTGTCTGTATCTCAAAGCACATGGAGCAAGAATAGCCTGAAGCACTCCCACAATGGAGGGCAGGGATGAAAACAGTGTGCATTATTACCACAGGTCTGTGAAGGGATGAAAACAGTGTGCATTACCACAGGTCTTGAAGCGATGAAAACAGTGCATTACCACAGGTGTCTGTGAGGGAATTAGCTCAGTGTACATAGAGCCCTTTAGATAAAAATCCAGTAACATCCTAGTGAGGTTTTGAATAGACAGCTTATAAACAAACAGAACTGGAGAAAAAGAGGCATGGACTTTGAGAATAAACTATTATTATGATTATATTGTAGACTTGCATGTTCTACTGTATTGTTCACAACTAACATCCCTTTGGTACTTTGTGCAATCTCAAATAGGAGGAGCGTTTTTCATATTTGGTGTTTTGAGAAAGTAAGCCACTGTTTAAAAATAAATGTCAGAGTTCGTATAAAAAATATAAAAAGATGCACCAAGTAAAAAAAAAACAACTGAGTTTCTGTGCTCACCAAAGTGAAGCACAGAAAACAAGTACCGTGAGGACTTGGGAAGGGTCTACGGAGGAGGACCTCTGAGCATGACACTCTCCTGGGGCTTCTCTGAACTTCTGCTGGAGCATCGTCTCTCCATTTTGACAGGAAGTGAGTTGTCACATTTACCATCTCAAATATGATAACAAATAGTAGTTTTTCAAATGGTTTTCAGTCTTGGTTGATTTACACAATACTTCTCCTTTGATTTAGTGTAACCACCAGACATAGTGAAAATTTCTATAATTTTAACACTCAGAGATGAAGCGTGGCATCAAATTTCCAAGGCAATCTGAGCTTTGTAGTGACACCCTGTCAAAATTTTTTTGAAAAAAAAATTTAATAATGTTATCTCTGAAATATAAATGTACACTGGGCACAGAAAAGGGACTATGTGGAATTTCTTTGAATCACTAAAACTTTAATGAGTACAGTGGCTGTGTTGTACTCAGCACTCACAGTGCAGTATCACAGTGTGGGCTGCATTATGAAACGTGCACTCACAAAAACCAATTAAAGCCGTCTTCATTGTGTGTGCTCTTTGATGCAGTGTAAGAGTTGCATTTATCCATAGATATAAGTATAGGCATATAGAATATACTTGGAAAATATTCCAATTTAGAAAAATGGGAGTTGTAAGATCTCCTCTAGATTCCATGACCTCACTAGGCCGGAATACTTTGCTAGGTTTACAATACCAAAAATGAATTCCCTCCATTGAGCAGCTCTTAGGTCCAATAAGATGTGTTTAATCACCCACACATATAAAGACATGGTAGCATCCTTGGAGATATCTTGTCATATTGATCATTATCAGGATTTGTAGGTTTTACAGCTTGGCAGGATTACTGATTGCTTTTCTGCCCTGGTAACTAACATAGTAACTTACAATTCCATGAGAGCTAATTTTTACTCCTTATGGGCAGTACAACAATATTTCCAAAGTATATGGAGTATAAAAAGGTCATATAAATAATAGATTTCCAGAAATGTTAATGGTATCAAGAAAGTAGAAGAAAAGGTGCAACCTACAAAAGAAAAAATGTAAGTATTAAGAATATTGAAACTCTTTTCATAAGCCTTTAAAGAAAGAAATCCCTGAAACCATATGCCTGTAATGGTGAATATTGCCAATTTTTTTTTGAAAATTAAAACCAATCCTTCTCAAAGTCTTACAAAATGCAGACAAGGTGATAATACATCCTAACTCACTCTGAGTCCAGCCTTACTACACTACTAACAAAAACACTAAAATTGCCGGGCGTGGGCACACGCCTTTAATCCCAGCACTCGGGAGGCAGAGGCAGGCGGATCACTGTGAGTTCGAGGCCAGCCTGGTCTACAAAGTGAGTTCAGGATGGCTAAGGCTACCCAGAGAAACCCTGTCTCAAAAAACAAAACAAAACAAAACAAAAAACCACTAAAATTAATAAAGAGTAATATAAGAATGAATAAAAACTTTGTAATAGAAATTGCTAAACAATATTTATAAATATAATAAAAAGATTTATTACCAGAGTGCAAGAAAGTTTCAACATCTTCCAAATAGGCCTCAATGATATAGTCAAGATTAAACAAAGCTTGCATAATTTCTTTACGAAACATATTTAACATAATATACCAGCTTTCCTTAAAAAGATCCTATAATTAGAACAAATGGAAAATTTTCAGAAAATGGTCATGCTTGAAAACACTATCAGACTCAGTGTTATAAGTATGAAATATTCCCTTTGTCAAATGTGATCATGACAACTTCATAATCTGTTATTTGGCAATAATATGAGAGAAAAGGCAATGAAAATAGAAGATAGAATGAGTAACAGTTTCTGTTTCCATGACATGATCTTATATTGTATCTGTAGAGAACTCCAAAGACCACATACTCACATTCACACATATAGAATACTTATAGGCACCAATGGACATTTGTGTTATACGAAATTTGCACATAATTTTCAGTTAGATTTATGTTTTCTAACAATGAGTGATGGAATTAGAAAAAGAGATTACATCAATTTCTGTGATATTTGTGCTTAAAATATATTCCATTAGTATGAAAAATCTGTCCACAATTGGAATTCATGTTTCCAATTATGTGCCTGATAAATAGTTAATATCCAAATTTATTTCATGCTCCTACAAATCATCTGCTTGCCAATAAGCCAAGTTAAAGTTGAAAGGCAGAAATAGACTTCTTTCCAAGAGAGATGTGCTGAGAAAATGGTGAGCACTACAAAGCAATGAGAAAAATGCAAGACTCAGCTACAGTGCTGTCCATTTCAACCCCAATGTGATGGCAAGTAAGCAAAACGCAAAGGAAAAAATGGTTGTGAGCAAGTGGAGAATTTGTGACCCTTTCTTCTACATTGCTCTTAAGAATGTAAAATTGTGTAGCTTTTGTGGAAAACATTTTGAAGTTCACCATAGTAATGCACATCTTAACAAATAATCCAATAATACTATTTCTGGACATATATCTCAAGAACTGATAACAATTTCTAATAGACACATAAACACCAATGTCATCAGTATAGAATTTATGATAGAAAGTAAATCCAACTGCCCATTTATAGAAAAGTAGGCAAAATTTTTCCATATCCATGATGGAATAGTATTCAACTCTAAAAAGTGAATGCAAATCATACATGTAATCTCAGTATTTGAGCATGAGGCTGAGCCAGTAAGATGGAACTATCTAGGTCAATCCAAGCTATATAGGATATATATAACACGTGGATGAGTATTAAAGTATTCTGATAAATGAAGCAAGCCAGACACAAAAGAAGAGGTATTTTTAAACTCCTAGATAGGGATAACTTAAGGATAGAAAACAGGATGAGGGATGCTAGGGAGCATGGAAGGATCATGGGAAGAACAGGAGGCTGTAGCACCTGCACATACATGCGTACCCACAAACATGGTGTAGACATACAAACATAAAACACACATCTCCTTAGCTATTCTTGCAGGTGTGAACAGATGCTCCTCCATTTATTGCAGGACTGAATTCTGATAGGCACATTGTAAACAAAAGCAACCATATATCCAATAATAATTTAAAATTCCTAAGTGTAAAGCATCACAGTTTGGAACCTCTGCACACAGCCAATGTTTTTCTACAGCCCAGAAAATCTGTACTAGAGCCATGTGGCAGATCTCTCGTCTAGTCCTTCCTTCAAAGTAACCATCTACTGCACTCATATAACATTTTACCATATTTAAGGTCGGTAAGTCATTAGTTAAATTTTGCTAAATGAGAAACTGTCCCTGCAGATATTAAAAAAAAATACAGAAACAAAATATCCTGGGAAGATACTGATGTTGTGTGAGAAAGAGTTTGCTCTGAGGGTGTCTTAAGTCATGCACTCATTAGAAAGCTATCTGTGCTTTGGGTATTCTTGAACTTTTCCATGAGCAAGCTACAGGCTGCTTTTAACTTCAAGCTTTGATTTCCATGATCATGCTTGCTACACATATGCTTTCATGGTCAAGCACAGGTGCCTAGGATCATGTTGTACACATACTTCTGAATTCCAGTGCAGGTGCCTATGATCACACTACACATGTACTTTCATGTTTATGCTAAGATGCCTATGATCAAGCTACACCCATGGTTTCAAGTCCATGCCCAGATATCTATTATAATTACTTATATTTACTTTCATGCTCCACCCCAGACGCCTATGATAACACTACACATGTTTTTTCATGTTCATGTCCAGGTGCCTCTACGATCATGCTACACCAGTTGTTTCATGTTCGTGCTCAAGTCTATGATTGTGTTTTTACACATGATTTTCAGTATAGCATCAATTTCCTATAAATTATAAATCGAACAATTATAGGTAATCTTGTGTTTTATTTTAAAGAGCTAGCGTATGGAGTAAACTCCAACAGACACCATCGCGAGTATCTTCACATTTGTTAGATATCTAATCTCAGGTCTAGCTCCAGATGCATTACAACAAACTTACCACTAGAGTCCATCAAATTAATTTATCAAGCCTCCAGATTACTCAGATTATGAGGTGACATATGGAGTTAGCTTAAGCAAATATAATTATAGTAAGCGAATATATCTCATGTTATATCTTAGCATAATCAATGATCATGTGAAAAGAGCCAAGAATATTCTTTGTAGATCTTTGCTTTTCTCACTGAGTTAATGTGGATATAGCAGAGATTGCCTTCGAGATTTTTCTTTCAAGTGCACTCACTTGTCATAATTTATACAATCATTTCTAAAAGGACACCTTGAGGAAAGAACAATCTGCATGGTACCCCATCCATAGTTCACAGTAAGTTCACAGCTTCCTTACACAGGCTCCTAAAAATTCCTATTTTTATTTTTCAGTATGTCAGAGAACAAACCAGATATATGAACAGATATCATTAGATTTAGCAGCAAAATTTAAGTACAATAAACAATTATTGGCAGCCACATAATTATTAATAATATTAACAGGGAAGAGTTCACATCCATGTAAGACATCATGGGCAATACATAGGAGTTATAGAAATTTTATCTAATTACTTGCATGCATACAAAATGTAATTGATCATGTACGTTATAAGAGAAATCTGAGAGATTAAAGCAGTACATGTCAAGAAATTATCTTTTTAGCTGTAAATAATCAGTTCCTGCTTGATTTTGGAAGATGGTACTTTTCTCTTTTTTAAAATAAATAGCTAGGGTTTTATTTGTCTATTGTCTCAATAAAGTTTTTTAAACAAAATATAATTTAGTAAGATAAAAAAAAAAACCATATTTAATTTAGACAAGGTAAACCAATGGAAGGAAAAAAGCACCAATAAAAGACACACAAGAATCAGAGACCTACTTAAGCACATATTCAGGAATCCCATAAAAGTACTGAACTGAAAGCTATAACATAAGCACAGGAGACCTGGTACAGGCCTGTGTAAGCTCTGAGCTTGCTACTTCAGTCACTGTGAGTTCATATAAGCTTTGATAAGTTGATTTAGGGGAGCTTGTTAACCTGGTGTCCTTCATACCCTTTGGCTCCCACATTTCTTCCACCTCCATAGGAAAGAAACAAGAGCACATGGGTAAAAATTCTATGTAGGCAGCGCCTGTACCTCTCAATAGTCAATGAGTTGTGTAGGTGTTGTCTTCAGCAATGAGTCCTTCCTATAAGTTTGTGGATAAAAATCTATTGACTTGGCAACAGCCTGGGTTCTTTGAGGATTTCCAAGAGACTCCTTTGGCCAACACCTCAATTGGATTTAACCCAGTCCCAGGACTAGAAGCCTCACTTGGTGACGTGAGATGACCAATTAGATCTCTATCTTCTACATTATTTGGAAACTTCATCAGGATTGCTTTCATACATTTTGGGAAATTTTCACTGGACTAGATTTCCCTACTGCCCTCAAATACCGCTTTATCCATATTTTCTTACCCCAAATACCCTGCCACGCCACACCTGATTCTTCCATTCCCATCCAATTTCTGGCCTCAGTCCACCCATAAATTCAATTGTATTTCTTCCTTCCAGAAGGATCTATGTGTTACCTCCCTATTCTTTTCCTCTATGCCTATCAGATTATAGCATTGTTATATAATGCCCAATATTCGTATGTAAGTGAATACATAGCACATTTGTTATTCGGGGTCTGGGTTACCTTAATAAATATTTTTTTCTAGTTCCATCCATTTGCCTGAAATTTTCATGATGTCTTTTTCTTTCTTTTTTTTTTTTTTTAAGAGCTGAGTAATTCTCTATTGTGTAAATTTGCACTTCTTCATTGTTCTTTTGTTGCTTTCATTTGGGGCTATTATGAATAGAACAGCAATGGACATGTTTGAGCAAGTGTCCCTGTGGTAGAATGAAGCATAACATCCTTTGTGTATATGTTCAAGAGTGGTTAGCTGGATATTGAGGTAGATCAAATTTTGTCATATGAGGAACTGCCACACTGATTTTCATAGTAGCTGTACAAGTATGCACCATCGCCAGCAATGTAGGAATGTTTCTCTTATTTCACTCTGAATTAGTTTTTCAATTAATGTGAACTAAATTAAATGACAATACAGATTATATTATTTATATTGGCATGTATACTTTGGTTATTAATGTGTTTGTTCACTCATTGTTATGTACTATTGGGTATACCCTTAAAACTTTTACTAATCTTATTTTCTAAGGACAAATATAAGATAATGATAGAGGACAGGTGTTTTTACCAGGGATATTTTTCATTTAGCTGAGGAGGAGCTAATACTATCTCATTGAAGAATCTGCTTAAACAAGTTATGTCTCTGAGAAACATTGGAAACACCTGGTATATATGCTGAATGACACATTGAATATTAAAAGATAGCCTTTGGTGAATGCAGTTTAATTTATATGTTGATATTAGGACATATTAGTAAATAAAATTAACTTACATATTTAAAATATACAATTTCTTTACTTAACAGCAGGAATTAACCTTGTTTACTTACATGTTTCCCTTTCTGTTTCCTTTTAGGCTGTACTTTGGAGGTATAAATTTTCTCAGCTTAAAGGCTCATCAGATGACGGCAAAAGCAAAATCAAATTTTTATTTCAAAATCCAGATACTAAACAGATTGAAGCAAAGGTAAACACAAGAAACCCATCACATAATACAGCTCCAATTACATTAGTGACACTAAGATACAGTGATGAAATAGTTTAGGACAAATTAACACAAATGTTCTTTCCTTGTTATGAAATAGCTCTTCCACCCTCAGGAACTTTTAATTTATGGCTATACTTTAAGGCAACAGATTTTCACTAGAAGGCATCACTCCAGATAAATTGTTTTCAACTGATTCTGGGTCTTAGTCTTAGTCTTGTATGAACTAAAATTTTGTGGGAATGAGACAGCATGCTAATAGCTGAAGGGGACATATGGAAGTAAAAAAATTAAAATACTTTAAAAACTAGCAGCTTCAGGCTGGGCATGTTGGCACATGCCTTTAGTATCAGCACTCAGGAGGCAGAGGCAGGCCTGTGATTTGAGGCCAGCCTGGTCTACAAAAGCAAGTACAGGATAGCCAGGGCTGCATACAGATGAAACCCAGTCTCAAAAAACCAAAACCAAACCAAACCAAAATAACAACAAAAAATCCTAGCAGCTTCATAATAATCCATCACTCCTTAAATATGGGTAGAAATTTAAAAAATGGTTTTAAACACGTCTTGAGAAATTGTTATGTAATTATGAGTTAAAGAAGATCATTTAGTTGATAACTTTTCTCATTGCTTTATATACTTTTTATTATTCTGGAATACATTAGCTATGTTGTTAACTCAACAGAAAGTTTAAACACATTTATATTTAAAAATACTTACACTTGTTACAGTTATTTTTATATAAATGTTTCTCTTAGTTTATTTCTTAACCTGGCTATAACACAAATAACTGACTCTTTCGCATTTGTTTATAAAGATTTGCAACACAATTGTGAAGAGTTTAAGTCTACTTTTAACCATCTATGTTATCCTGAATCCATGTTTGCCAAAACCCCAAGTCACTTGTTTGTTAGTATTTTCTTTGCTCCAGCTGAATCTTCTTCATCTTTCCTATTCCTCTTTTTGTCTCTGAATCCCTTGCTGAATTCTTGGCTTCTTCTACCTCCTCCTCTCATGGGTAATAGGAAGTTGAGCCCTATTTTCTCCCTTGCTCAATGATTGGCTGCAAGCTGGGTTTTGACATATCAGGGGATGACTGGGGAACAGAGTTTATACAACATGGAAAAGGAGTTTCTTAGAACAAGACTTGAAGCCAGATATGGGTGAGGGTGTACACAAATCAGCATTTGAATTACAGACAATAACTTTATTCCTACATATAATTGTAAAAACTAAAAATTTCAGTTATTTCCATTACTTTATCATGAAATCTATAGCAACACTGTGAGTTTAAATAAATCATGAAAAATAATTTTCTTTTGGGGAAAAAGGAGGAAATAAATATCAAAATGAGAATTTAATCCTGTGGCATGGAATCCCAATGTACTGTTCACCCCTATGAGGTAAAAATACCACAATTTATTTCTACAATTAATTACTTAAATTCAGGGTTAGCCTTAGGCTGACTTTCAAATCCTTTCTAAGGATGGCCTTGTGTGAGGTTCTATGCAATCTCCTACATCCTTACCAGAAACATTTCTTTAGAGAAGGTGGCCTAGCTTTGCCTTCTATGTCTACCCATGCCTTTTTTTTCTACCTTTCTTCTCTTATGTCTACATCCTTCTAGAGAACTCTCTCCTTTCATTTGTATTAGTCTTGGTTGAAGTAGAAGCTGTGTTCTTCTCTGCAATGTACTCATTCCTTCTCTTTCACATCTCCAAACCATGGAGGTAACCACATTCTTGCCTTGCATTTTATCCCATCTGCTTAGGGAAATATGTCTCATTGGATGCCTTTTCTTATGGCTTACAGTTTTCAGACCTACATTCTGCTTGCCCTCCTCCCTGCATAGCTCTTGCTTTTGTTTCGTGCCTTTTCTTTTCTCCCTAGCTACCTATAACACATCATTGTGCTGACACTTATACTGCTCTTTCCACAGACTTTCCTATAAAATGAATATTAATGTAAAATTTATTTATTATGGTTTTGGATGCATTTCTGCGTGTATTCTAATGTGGGTGACCTTTCAGCAATGATTTGATTTTTAGTTGTTACATTTTTGCATGTTTAGTGATAGAGCACAACATTTTCCAAATGAGTCAGGCTTGTAAAATCAATCCAATAATTGCTATTCAGTTTTATACTTCAACTGACTGTATTTATTACATGTATTTATTACAAAGTAGTCTCACCTTCTTTTGCATTGGTTACATGTCAGCTCCATACATATTTATTATCTGTATCCTTTTGTTTTCAAACATAATTATAAATGTAATTCCTTAATACAAGGTTTTTTTTAAAAAGATACTTGGTTGAAAATGACTCTGAAATTACATAAAAGCCTTTATGTAACCAGAGAAAAAAAAAGCTGTAATTAATGTAAGGCTTTGTCTTTGCCCAGTGGATAAAGTTCATTAAGAGCAACAGCTTCCAAAAGTGAAAAGAGTACTTCTTTGGAGAATACTGAAAGTATCACAGAGAATGAAGAACACATGCATAGACAGAATGTTAGGCTGGTAGTCACAATGCTGGAGTGTCAGAGTCTGGACTGGCAACACTCAGCATCCTCCATAACACTTCTAACAGAAAGGATAGTGTTGTGGAGACAATTGCATGGGAATATTTTATTTTATCAGATAAAGGCCCAAAATTACAAATGATGAGAGCACTTGTTTAATTTAAAAGAAAGAAAGAAAGTAGATAAGATTCACAGTCTCTGTATCATTTTATATGCCCATTAGCAATGTTGGGAAGAAGTTTCTCGGAGTCCCTGCCAGTACCATAAACTGAAACTACATTTTTATTTTACTTTTCACTCATTACAATCATAACTTGAATTTCTCCAGTTGCTTGAACGTAAGCAGATGTTTGTTGCTTCTATTTTACAATTGTGTTGTTTTGATAAAAGGTTTTATGTGTTTTGCCCATTTTATAACAGAGCACTTCATTTGTTTTTGTTATTCATCGTCCTTCCATCTCAGGAGGATAGACTTTGTTTATGCTTACTTGTGGCTTCTTTAGTTTCTTTCACTATCTTTAGTGGTTTGTACACATATCTTCAGCCTCCATGATTAAATTTATTCCAGATTACTTATTAAAAGCTATTGTAAGTGGAAGCATTTTCTCATTTTTTTCCCCACAGAATTCTGTTCATATATAGGAAACTACTGAGTTTGTCTACTGATTCGATGTTTTACTTCATTGCACTTGATGCTGTGTTCTATAGAATGAAGGCAGAGGCTTTTCAATATAGCAGGACCATTGCCTCATTGCCTTCATATATTTGTGACAGAATCTACTTGAATTGGTTTTTTTTCCTTGCTCAATCATAATTACTTTGTTCATTATGCTACTCTGCTTTTTATAACTGAACATTTCTTTATAAGTACCATGTCTAGGTTCTAAGTACTCAGCAATGTATCTTATAGATGTTTTGTCTAAATCTTTTAAATATAATCTATGTTTACATGTTCTCTTTTTCCCTCTTTATACATTCCTGTTCTATCCTGATCACAGCCCCCTCCTTTCTGTCCTTTTAGTCTCACCCTCCCACCCTATTCCTTAATTCTCCCTCCCCTTCTTCTCAGAGAAGGCTGCCCCACTGCCACCATTGTGCCCCATGTTGCATCAGAACTAAGCGCATCCTCTTCCACTGAGGCCAGACAAGGCACCCCACCTAGGGGAAAGTGATCCAATAGCCGTGAACTGATCCATGTCAGTGACAGCCCCTGCTCCAGTGGCTAAGGGAAAGACCAGGCTGTTTGTTAGCTTGTTAATTGTGAGGGCCTAGGTTCAGTACATGCATGCACTTAGATTGGTGGTTTAGTCTCTGTGAGCCCCCGTGGGCTGAGATTAGTTGACTGTTGGTTTTCTTGTGGAATTTTTGTACCCTTTGGATCATTCTAGCCTTCCCCCAACTATTCCACAAGATACCCAGAATTCTGTCTAATGCCTCAGTATCTGTTTTAATTTCCTGCTAGGTAGAGCCTCTCAGAGGACAATTAGCTAGGCTCCTGTGTGCAAGCATAGCAGAGTATCATTAAATAGTGACATGGGTTGCCTCTCTTCCATGGGGTGGGTCTCAAGTTGGGTCAATCATTGTTTGGCCATTTCCTCAAACATCTGCTCCATCTTTATCCATGCCCATCTTGTAGTCAGGGTCAAAAGCTTTGTGGGTGGCTTAGTGTCCCCCTCCCTCCACTAGGAGTCCTGCCTGGCTATAGGGGTTGTCCACTTCAGTCTCCAAACCCCCTTTGCTAGGAGTCTCATCTAGAGTCACCCCATAACTTCCCAAGAGCCTACCCAGTTTCAAATCTCCAGCTTGTCCCAGAGAACTGCTCCAATAGCTTTCCATCTCTTTCCCATCTCTACCACCTCCCAACCCACTTTCCCACACCAGATCACTATCCTCCCTCATCTCCTAAACCACTCTCCAACTAAGATTCATATCTTCATCTATTCTGATGCCTTTTATTTTCCCCTTGAGTGAGATTCAAACTTCCTCCCTTGGGCCCTCCTTGCTACTTAGCTTCTTTGGGTCTGTGGATTATGGCATGGTTATTCTATAATACAAGGCTAATACACACTTATAAGCTAGTACAAACTGTGAGTGTCTTTATGAGTCTGGGTTACCTCACTCAGGATGATCTTTTCTAGTTCTATCCATTTACCTACAAATTTCATGATTTTCTTGTTTTTAATAGCTGTGTAGTGTTCCTATGTGTAGTCCAATGTTCTTTATCCACTCTTCAGTTGAGGAATACCTAGGTTGTTTATAGATTCTGGCTATTACAAATAAAGCTGCTATAAACATAGTTGAGCAAGTGTTCTTCTGGTATGATGGAACAGATTTTGGGTATATGCCCAGGAGGAGGGATATAACTGGGCCTTGAGGTTACATCTGAAACATCTCCTCACTGTCCCACCCTACCTCACTCTCCTTGCTATGTACCTACCTTAGTCCTCAGAGAGTGGAGTCCCCTTCCCCTAGTCTTCAGAGAGGGAGAGTCCCTTCTCCCCTTTCAAATGACCCTAGTCTACCAAGTCTCATCAGGACTGCCTGCATCTTCTTCCTCCCTGCCCTGGTAAGGCACCTTGTGCCCAGAGGGAAGTGATCAAAGAGCAAGCAACAGCGGCCATGGTGGGGACAGACCTTACTCCCTTAACTAGAGACTGAGCTGTCTATTGTCTATATCTGAGGAAAGGGCTTAAGTCCTCTCAATGCATGGTACATCAGTATTCACCAGCACCCCTGGGCCCAGATTTGTTGGTTTTGTTGGTCTTCCTGTGGAGTTCCTGTCCCCTCCATGCCCTTCTATCTCCCCACTCTTCCGTAAGACTCCCTGCCTCTGCCCAAAGTTTGGCTGTGAGTCTCAGTTTCTGCTACAATCACCTGCTGGGTGGAGTCTTTCAGAAGACCTCTATGGTATAGGCTCCTGTCCTCTTCCATCTCTTCAACAGTTTCAAATATCTATTCTATTTGCTCTTCTAAATGAGAAGTAAGCATCCTCCCTAGGGTCCTCCTTGTTATTTAGCTTCCTCAGGTCTGTGGATTGTAATTTGGCTTTCCTGTACTGTATGGTTAATATCCACTTATAAGTGAGTATATACCATATATGACCTTCTGGATCTGGGTTACTTCATTCAGGATGATCTGTTCCAGCTCCATCCATTTGCCTTATCTCCTAAGGTTGTCTTAGTACTCTAGCTCTAATGTCAAGTACTGTCTTGAATAGACATGGAGAGGGCAGACATCATTGTTTTGTAACTGATTTTCGTTGAATTGCTGTGCATTTACTCCATTTAATTTTATGTTGGCTATTGGCTTGCGATTTATTGTCTTTATTGTGTTTAGGTATGGGCCTTGTGTCCTTGATCTCTCCATGACTTTTACATGAAGGGATGTTAGATTTTGTCAAAGGCTTTATCAGCATCTAATGAGATGATCAAGTAGTTTTTCTCCTTCAGCTTGTTTATATGGTAAATTACATTGATGGATTTTCCTAGGTTGAACCATCCTTGCATCCTTTGAATAAAGCCTACTTGATCATCGTCATTGATGTTTTTGATGTGCTCTTGCATTCAGTTTGTGGGTATTTTATTGAGTATTTGTATCAGTGTTCATGAAGGAGATTGGTGTGGAGTTCTCTTTTTGTTTAGTTTTTTGTGTGGTTCAGGTATAAGGGTGATTGTGGCCTCAAAGAATGAGTTTGGCAATGTTACTTCAGTTTCTGTTTTGTGAAATTGTTTGAGGAGTATTGGTATTAGTTCTTTTTTTGAAGGTCTGGTAGAAAAACATTGTAGCTGAGGATATAGATTCATTCAACTGGACAAGGGATGTAGTGATACATAGTCCTCTTTTCTCTTGATATAAATGCCAGATAAGAGTAATTCAAGACCGCAAGATCATTGCAAAATATCCACAATCACACAGTTGAATAAATGTTCAACAAAACCATAAACAATTCAACATCATGAGAAAGAACAATTATTTGATTTAATGAGATCTAGTGATGTTTCACTACATGGAACCCATTAACTAGCTACACCATATTAGAGAATCTGAATCAAACCCCTATGTTCATATATTATTAGGGATAAAAAATGACAAAATTCAATAATCTTTCATAATAAGTTCTTGCAATATATTTGTTACTGAAGGAGTATACCTCAACCAAATAAAAAAATAAAGAGGTGACAGGCTAGCAGGTAATAGTCTGGTCAATAGGACCACTTGAAAACATGAGGACCCTAACTAAGGCAGCCATGTTTATGCCTAACACCTCATTTTATACTCAGCTGATGCTTCCTTATAAAAGAGTTATTCAAAACAAGACATATAGATACTGAAAAAAGAATGTATTTCTGATGACATGACCTTACATGAAATGAAATCCTAAAGACCTCATCAAAACCATTTAGAGCTCAGAATCACATGAAGTGAAGTAAGACATCAAATCAGTAGAAAAATTACTTGTTTTCTATATATTAACAGAACCCTGTGGAAAAAAAATTAAGAAAATGCTTCCATTTACAGTAGCTTTCAAAAAGTAATTAAGAATATATTTAATCAGTGAGGTAAATATTTTTGCATAGAGCATTAAACTATAGTGATCAAAGAAAAAGTAAGCATAAATATACTCTGTATTCCTGAGATGGAAAAGTTAATATTATGAAAATATCATAAATGAATGAAATATAAATATAAAGATTCTATATTTCTACAAAAATAATCATTACTATCATCACAGCAAAAAAGGATAGATGACTCAAGTACATTAGCATAAAAACAAAATTCAAACACACAAAATAAATCCTAATGAGCCAAGACAAACTTGAGTCCAGATAGCAAAGCCAAAATAATACTCTGCCTGGATACAATTACAAGCAAAATGACTACTCATCACATACGATCATAAAAAATACAAATAGACACATTCATTATGGTAATTGTACAAGAAAGAATTCATGCATTTAAGCCAGTTGACTTTTGACAAGGATGACAACACTGAAAGATAGAAAAGAGACTGTCCAGTAAATATTAGGAAAATGTTAATCATGTGCTAGATAGTGAAACAGATCTTTTATCTTGTTGTCAGCAAAAACAAAGTCAAATGGATTAAATTTAATGTAAGAAACCATAAAATTATGGGAAAAGCATATTAGACATTACTTTAGGCACTTAAGTACACATTTAAACTCAAAAGATGAGCCAACAGAGGAACAAATGAAGGATTACATAAAACTAAAATGTTCTGCTCAACAGAGGAAGTTAACAGTATGAAAAGGCAACCTACATAATGGCAGAACATTTGACAAGCAATGAATGACAAAGAACTCATAATCAAAGCATATAAGGGATTCAGAAAAATACATAGCAAAATGCACAAATTAAAGCATTGATCATAAGCAAAAGGGTACTCATGGATGTTTCTCAAAATGGGGCAAGAAAATAGCAACAGTTGTTAAAGACAAGGCTCAACTTGATCCTTATGACTGAACTTCATAAAGCCACAATGAGATAAAACTTTACAAATCACTACTAAGAAAATGGATGAAGCTAAACGTCAGTGAAGATATTCAGAAGCAGAATCTTTGTATACTCTTGATTAGAATACATATTACATATTGCATATGTATAATTTAAAATCATCATGTTTCAGGTATATCTACACTCACATGTTTGCCACAAAATAATATATAAGTTATATGTAAAGGAAGCCTACAGGTTCCTAAACCAATGCATAGATATATATGTATTAACATGATAAGGCAATATTTAAACATAGAAAAGACAAGTTTTGTATACAACAGAACGACAGCAACTGTATATAATACTACTCACACATGGATATAAAAGAATGTAATGGTAGTAACAAAAAGAATATTGTAAGAATAAAAGCACACTAGGGAGCAAAGCTGTGAGAGGGTCCTCAATGGTATTATGTTTCATTTAGAAAGAGGGATAAAGAGTGTGTTTTAAAGGTAGGCGAACAAGTCTACGGGCTTTTTCAAAGTTCGTCCTTAAAGAACATGGCCAATGAGGAGCAACTTCTGTTTCAGAGATTTTTGAAGTGACACAATTACTTGCTTTCTGGTGTGCATCTATTGGTAGGTTCTGAGGAATCTACTTTTGAAGCATGCCCAGCGAATTTGTCGTTCTGTTGTTCGACTGTTCCCGGAAGTTGAAAGTGTCTCACTGTCATTCTTCTTTTCTGAATGCCCTTGTATTTTTCTTGTGTATATCCTATGGGATTATCTCTAACTTTTATTTGGGGAAAAGAATTGGCAAAAGAAATCTACTCCACCATCATTGAACTAGCAACCAATCATGCTCTTAAGTACTATTAACACTAATTCTAAAACACTTGCCTATTCTATTCCTTGTTTCTACCCCTCATCAGGTGCTAACCTGAACCCCCTGTATTCTCGGGTAATTAATTTTATTCCTTCTCCAGTATCTCATGGGGTTGAAGACCAGATAGTTTAGTTTTACAATTAAGCTTAGTTGTTTAGGGGTTAAGATGTTTTCAGGTCTAGATAGATGTTTTAAGTTGATAATGGGAATATATGATAAATATTGATTTACATTCAGAAGTTTAGATGCACCAAGATAGGAAAGATGCTTTCTTCAAGGCAGCCAAATACAAATAGCCAAAAAATTATGAATGTAACATTTATATAATTCCTGACTGTTTCATGGTTCTTCTTGCTGTAGGTTGTTTATTGCATATATGTGAAATAATACAAATGTATATGTATAAAATAGAAAATCTTTTAAAAATAGCTCCAGAAACTTTAAAAATGGGATTATAGATTATGTTATAGAAGTGGCTTAATTTCGAAACAATCTTTCCAGGTCGTCCTGACTAGCCTCATGTATTTATGCCCCAGTCTCTCAAGTAGTATAATTAAAGTCACTTGAAAACACACTGGAAAGACATGGTTTTTGTTCCAGTTTGCAAAATGTAGTTTAGCAGAAAATAGTGAGAAGAATTACGACTATGTAAGAAGAAAGATATTTAGGGCTACTTTGTAAAACATTAGCTATTACATAAAATATACTTCTAGTTTTCACTTTTTAAAAAAATCTGGTTTATATCATTATAGTTTACAGATGATTCAAATGCTAAATAATTTACAAACAAATTTAACACTTTAAACATTTTATTTACAATCTCTGAGGTTAATGGTAAATCTCATTGGAACTTTTGTGGGATTCACCAAAGGAGATGGTGAGAAGTACTCACTCAGGGGTCTGGAGAGATGGCTCAGTGGTTAAGAGCATTATCTGTTCTTCTACAGGACCTGGGTTCAATTCCCAGAACCCACATGGCAGCTCACAACTGTCTGTAACTCCAGTTCCAAAGCATATGACACCTACACACCAGTGCACATAAAATAAAAAACTAAATAGATTATTTAAAATAAAAAGATATAGCTGCTTCTCTCTACCCTCCTTACTCTATGACCATCTGACCAAACATTTTAAAGCGTAAAAATATTAAACAACAGACATTAATCAAAGTCAAATTTTTCTCTGACCATGTTTTGTGAAATATGAGGAAGTAGGTCTCTATAGCTAATGTCAAAAGTGTTTTTAGGACAAATTCTTTGTTATTCAATATTTTACTAAGTAGGTCATTATTTTACGCTTGAATATTTTTAGTGTGGGAATAAAAACTAAAGCTAGGAATTTCACTTAACTTTGCATTAACATATGCCCAAAACTTTTATCAGAATATACCGTCAATGAAATCTCTGCATCCTTGAAACCCAGTTACCAAGACAGAAGAAACCATTTTCCTTGAAAAGGAGAAAATGTTTGCAATTAATGTTGAAAGCTTTGGATTCACACATGTTACCAGATCAAGAAATAATTCATAAGCCTTTGGTTTTATATATATATTATATATATATATATATATCACACATGTACCACATATAATAAAAATAAAGTATAGATATAATAATATATGAATAGAAGATCCTGTCTTTATAGGAATATGAGATTGGGTAATTTATAATCAACAGAGATATACTGACTTTGCTTCTGAAGTCTGGGAAGTCCAAGATACTGGCATGGATGGACATTTAGTGTGATGGAGGATAGAGGTGGGAAAGAAGAAAAAGAAACAGAAATAGAGAAAAGTATAGAGAAAGTGAAAGTCAGTGATCAATACAGAGAATGTATTCTTTAATAATAAAATAACTGAAGATAACAGTGAGGCCTCATAAGCCTATTCACTTTTCATAGGTTCCTGACCATCACAGTGACAACTAAATTTTATTACAATTCTAGTGGAGGAATTCAGCTAAAGTCATACTATTATGCTGTACTTCTAAGTAATGACTATTGTTAATAATATTCAAATAGTGCTGTATGTGGTAGTACACGCCTTTAATCCTAACACTCTGGAAGGAGAGGCAGGCAGATCTCTGTGAGTTTGAGGCAAGCCTGGTCTACAAAGTGAGTCCAGGACAGCCAGGGCTATAAAAGAAACATGAAAAACTCAAGAACAAAAAATAAAAAACAAAACAAAAACAAACAAACAAAACAAAAAAAGGAAAGAAAAGGAATAATTCAAATATATTGAGTAAGACTCAAAACAGAAATTGAATGTAGATAACCTCTACCAATCTGCATTTTCTTATTATAAATTATGGAGAGAAGTACATACTTTAATGACTTGCAGTACATAAAATTGTTCTGCGAAGCAAACAAGTCATGAATATGTAATCTAGATGACAGGTTCTCAGAATTCATGATGTGTTGAAGTAATCTAAGTGAAGCTTGCTTGGCACTTCATGGCTGATAAATAAGTCTGCTTAAGGTTCATAGGTGGGGTGAATAACTAGGATCCTGGATCTCTCTGTCAAATGTAACCAAAGGGTCAGTTCCTTAACCATTCTGCTGATTTCAATGCCTGACTCTTTCTAGAAATGAAGATTCCCAAAGCTCAGAGACACATGATTACTTCCTGTCAGGTACCTCTTATATCTGTATTTGATACTTTATTTCCTACTGCAAAACAATAGAATAATAAACAAGCAAGCAAGTAAGCTAGAATCCCAAAGTTGATGTGACATTATTTTGTATGAAACTTACACATCATCTTGTTTGTTATTGTCATTGTTGCTGTTCTTAAAGTTCACTGCTAACTACCAGAACAGGCTATGTACCAGATGTGGGGCACACATCTTTATTCACAGCACTCCCTAAACAGAGGCAGGGAGACGTCTGTGAGTTCTGGGCCAGCATGATCAAAGTCAGTCAGAACAACAAAGTAAGACCCATTTCCAAAAATAAAATAAAATATAATAATACTAATACTACTACTAATAATAATAATAACAATAATAATAACAATAATAATAATAATAAACAAACAACAGCAATCAAAATTAGTTTAAAAAGAATAGGCTTTGTGATGAAATAGGTAGTTGGTCTAAGTGCTGTATTATAATTTTCGAAGAAGAAAGCACTAGTGTATACCTAAAACTAATAAAAGCATTTTCAAAATGGAAAAAGTTAACAGAACTTTAACCTAAAAAAAAAAAAAAAAAAAGGTTAATTAGATCAGTACTATGCAGGACTATCAGGATTATGCAAAAGCAATGCATACTTTGGTTTAGAGTAGTTGCATGATACAAGAGCTTTACCTCTTAGTTTAGGCCTTTAAATGCTACAATTCTGCAGTGATATTTGGTATTCCCAGTTGTAAGCCCCTAGATTCCACTCCTAAGGGCCTTCAAGCACTAGGTTCCACCCATAGAACACTCTAATGACTGCAAGGCCTAGCTCAGCCCCTCCAGATTCAGGCAGCCAGGTTCTACCTCTCAGAGTAAAAAGTCCAGGCTTGGGGCCTGAAAGACCACCAATCACCCCATGGAAATCTCCACCCTAGAAAGCCCCCTACTCCTCAAGAAACTCTATACAAATCTTGTCTTCTGCTCAGTTCTCTGATGCTTCTTACCCAATCAGATGCAGCCATCCTCCTGATTTTTTCCATTTTAAGTACTCTCTTGTGTGCAGTTTGTTGTGCAGTTTGACTTTGCAATATTTCTTAGCTATCAACTACCAGAAAATGTTCCTCTTCTGAGCTATAACACTTGCACTTGGAAACATCCCTTCAACAGAGCTGTGTAACACTTGTCCTGTTGAAATAGCCCTTACCCTCATCCTGGACAGGAACCATCACACTTGCAGTAGGGAAGCCTGTCCCCTCAAGACTGTAACACACCAGTGTCCAGACGTTGTCTGACAGTGTTCTCAATGAGCCACTAACATGAAAGTAATTATGCAATTCCAATATCTATGTAGAACATTCCAGTTCCACCAAAGTCCTCAAAATACGTAAGATAATTTAAAAGCAAACATGAGAGTATAAATCTACAATTTAATGTGTTTCTACTTTTCTTTAACAAGTTCTAATAGATGTCAAGAGATAAAGTTTAGTGGTGAACGAATTACCCAAATCACAGAGAAGTAAGCTCTATTGTCACTGAGATTTTGAAATTCCCCCCCCCCAACAAAAACAAAAGAAAATAAATATGTATCTTGGGTTAGAATCTATATTGACCTACTAGCACTGAAATGTTATTATAAATACCCATGTAAATTCATTGATATTAGTTGAACACACAGTTTCTGAAAATTGCTGTACATTGGGCATTTTAAAAAGATTATAAATCAATATGGGTTGGTCTTTAGAAAGGGAAATAAAGAATTCTCAAATTCTACATGTCTGGAAAAACAATAAGAAAATATTCAAAATAATCAGAACTATATTCAGAACTCTGGAAATTAATTGAATGTTTAATGTAATTGTATTTTGCATGAAATCTCAACAATAGGGTTGCCGATGCAGAACACATTCAATGCAACATCAACGTGCCAATATGTATGGGGAAAATCTTAAAAGGCTCGGGAGAATGGGGAAATAGAAGGATCCAGAGGGTCCTAGAAACCTACAAGTAGAATATTATGATGGGCAGATCTGGGCCCAGGGGTTCTGCTCAAACTATGGCACCAGCCAAGGACAATACATGCAGTAAACTTCGAACCCCTACCCAGATCTAGCCAATGGACAGGACATTCTCCACAATTGAGTGGAGAGTGGGGACTGACTTTCACATGAACTCTGGTGCCCCATATTTGACCACGTCCTCTGGATGGGGAGGCCTGGTGGCACTCAGAGGAAGGATAGCAGGCTACCAAGAAGAGACTTGATACTCTATGATCATATATAGGGGGAAGAGGTCCCCCTCAGTCACAGTCATAGGGGAGGGGAGTAAGGGGAAAGCGGGAGGGAGGGAGGAATGGGAGGATACAAGGGATGGGATAACAATTGAGCTGTAATGTGAATAAATTAATAATATATATTTAAAAAATAAAAATAAAATAAAATATAACTAAATCGAAAAAAGAAAGAAAGAAAGAAAAGCTATAAGCAATCAATATCAATGACTACTAAGAAAGGGAGAATACTCTTTTCTAGAGACAAGCCTTCCCTCCTGCTAGGTTATCAAATACTAAGAAGTCATCCCTAAACACATACACGTAAAAACAACACTAAATGGACTTGGCAGATTGTATTAGTATATACATGTGTATGCATTTTCTTATTATTGTATGTATATCAGTTTATCTATTTACATGCAAAAATAGTAAGTAAAGAAGAGGTCTTGAATTGGAGAAGAAGTGGGCTACGTGGGAGAAGTTGGAGGGGTCTAGAGAGAGTTAGAAATGATATAAATCTATAGTTGTTAAAATTCTCAAAATATTAAAAATAAATATTAAAATAATATAGCTATAGCTGGGTGTTGAGGTAGAGCGGGGACTGCCTCTGACAGAACTCTAGTGCCGCAGATTTGATCACTTCCCCTTTTTGGTGGGGAGGCCCCGCAGTATACAGAGGAAGGCGAAGCAGGCTGTCCATTCAGATGAGACCTGATAGGCTGTACTCATATGGTGGGGGAAGAGGCCCCCCTTTATCAGAGGTCTAGGGGAGTGGATTAGGGTGAAAGAGAGAGGGAGGGTGGGAAGGGAAAGATACAAGCAAGGGAATAACATTCAGGATGTAATCTGAATAATAAATTAAAATTTAAAAGTAATATAGGATTTATTAAACCAAAACAAATGTGATTTTCTTTAAACAAATGGTGTTTTATAGGATTTTAAATTCATTATCCCTGTTGTCATTTTCTGTGTTTCATTGTTGCCTTAAGAATATTCATCTGAGGAGAAAATTCCCTGCCCTGAGGGCACCTTCACAGAGATTGCTGAGAGCTCACTGGGCCCAGGGGCCCAAAGCATTAAGCTGCACTAGCAAAGAGAGTTGCTCAAAAACCTCAAATGCAATTAAGCCCTTGAAAGGGATCATGACTGAAGTTTTCAGAAATCCTTACAGAAACCAGATTTCTCAAAAGTATAACAAACACTATCCAGCTTCAGAGTTAATTGTGAGAAGAAGGATAAAATAGCTCAGAAAATGTTGTGACAGAAACAAACATGCCATGCTACACGAAGTAGAAACAGCAGGAGAGTAGAGAGGGGAGCGAGAAAAAAGAGGATTCAGAGCTCAATTTTTTAAAAAATGTGTTGCAAAGCTGTCCCATTATCCAGAGAGCTGGGTGAACCCTCGGTAAGGGCAGAGAAGCAGACTGGCACTGTCAGCTACTCTGCTGAGGTTCCTACAGGGAAGCTGGAAAGCACCAAGTAAGACATGGCGGGTTCACAGTGGCAGCTCATCTCTCATCAGGAAAATCAGGAGGAAAAGAATGGCAAACGAATACAATTCTTAGGCAAACAAGCTATACTGTGAATAGCAGCTTACTTTAAGCTGAAGTGACCTACCTATTAAAAATAAAATAAGAATATAAGACAGTACTTTATTAGAATAATAAGTAGAATTTTTGTCTAGATAAGGACTATGAGAGAGAGAGAGAGAACTTTGTTTAGAAATCAGAAAGTTGATATCCTCAGGTGTTTTATATTGACTGAGTTTCATTTATGCCTTATGAACTTGTCTATTACAGATGAAGCTTCAGAAATTTGCAAATGACATATATAGTCTATCTTTGTTGACCAATGTTTTCTAAGTGTGAGTTAGACTGATGTGTATATGGAGTTTTACTAATTCTCTATTTGTGCTGGGATTTTCACTGCTTTTCCCTTTTAACAGAAGATATTGAAATATTTGATTTAACATTTATTCTATATATTCTGCACTACATTCTTGGTGCAGGTATTTAGCTACAGTTCTATGTTGTATATGTGTTTACTTTTGCCATTATCCAACACCATTATTTGTGACTTTTCCTGCTACAGAGTTGAGTTGATCCAGCATAAGGACAGTCTACCATTCTTCTTTTTTAAATGAAAATTGGTATAATTTCTGTAATTCTTTTACTGTAAACATGATATTGTAATTGAAGGTTTGATAGATATCATATGTTTAACTAGTATATTAAACCTATATATTTGATGTGTAGTGACTGATACACTTAACTTATTTAACGTAATTACTGCTATATTAGAAAATTTTCATATGCGTTGATCGAATTGGAATTTTCATTCTCTTTTATTTTATGCCATTGAATTTCCTAAGTATTTTATGTAATAAATGTTTCTTCAGCTGTAGAAAGTTTGAATTGATCATTGAATTCAATGGATCTCTAGAAATTATATATTTATTTAACCCGTGCAGCACACATACACACTATTTACTGTAGTAAGAAATCTATCAGTTCAAATTCAGTTGAAAGATTTGAAATCTCTTTCCCTATTCATTGCATTTTACCCTTTATAATGTGTAATTAATGGATTTTGAAATTTAAGTTCTAACATTGGCATGTTCATAAACATAGTTGAATTGTATCTTCTGAGTATGCAAATGCTCCATATTGTTTCATAGATCATTTAAAATGCATTCTCTACATGCACTGGGCACCACACCAGATATTGTTATAATGTTTTAAAATATTCAAGCATAACATAGGAAACTCAAAAGAGCAGTATTTGTGGATAGTTTTTTTTTTTTTTTTGCTGTATCCATCTGTTTTCATGCTGTTCAAGGTCTTTTTACTAAAACTTTCTATGTAATTTTTTAAACCATTTAAAAAAGTTATCTCTTCTGGTTTGTCTTTTTCCCATTTAAAAAATATTTATTAATTCACTATATGTGCTGGTTGTAGCCACCTCCTTCCTCTCCTCCCAGCCCTACCCTCCTCCCTCTTCCCTCATGCCTCCCTCCTCTATTCCTCAAAAAAGGGGAGCCCTCTCCCCACCCATCCCAACACTGAAGTTGCATTAGGACTCAGAGTGTCCTTTTCCCCTCCGGCCTGTCAATGCAGTTAGTTTTCTGAGAGTATCTTTAGGTATCTTTAGTTCTGAAGTCCTATTGCTGATGGTCATAGATTTCAGAAGTTGCAGCTCCTCCCTTTCAGCAGGAGTTCTCTGTCACTTGAGTTGTGGCCCTTCTAGGTAAGGTTCTGGTTGTTGTCTTCCCTTTTCAGAAAGGTGATTCTAAAGAGTCTTGGATCAGATGGCTTTTCTTTCTTCCTTTTGTTTTACAGAGCAACTTCAATTATAAATTGTAAATATTTAGCCTCCCATCAATTTTGGCAATTTTCAATTATGATATCTTTGCATATTTTTTCATTTACCCCTCACTGCTTTTCAGTATTTTACAGAGTTTCTGTAGATGGTTGATTGGCATTGATTTTTCCTCTGGTTATTTCTTATTTTTTTCTTGTTCTGTTGAGTTTTTTATGTTTTTTATTTTTCATTGTGTCATTTCTTTTAAAGTTTTCATGTGGATTTTCTTTGTGTTGTGTTTATTTGGGAGGGTCTTCAACATTAGAGTTTTGACTATTTTATCTGTTCTAAGGATGCTGGCAAATATTCATTGCGTCAATTTTATTAGAACTACAGAGAAATATTTGACAGGTTAAGTCAAGAACCAGTGTAGCTTCAGTGTTAGTAACAGCTGTTGTTGTGTCTTCTTTTTTTCCTATTCAGCCCAAGATTTTACCATTTCTTGGTATAAGTGATTTTCTGTCATTTGTGGGGGACACTAGACATTTCCTCAATTTGTTTAGATACTCATTTAGTTAAATCTTGTCTTTTGCCTGGAGTTCATTTACATTGGTTTATCGATGTAAGGGTGGTGAGTGAGTGCTCTTGTCATATAGGGGAGAATTACAGGCATTCTCCATCCTCCTTTGGGCATCTTCACAGTGGGATCTTGGGGAGAGGGATTTTCAGATCTACAGATGTAATCCACTGAGAAAAAAAAACTCCTTGCCTTATTATTTGAAATCATGTTGATATAAAAAGCAACAACATAGAAATGAAATGGTAACTATGGACCACATTCCTGAGTAAGACTGAAGCAATTCTTTTTTTATTTTTATTTTTTATTAATTCATTCACTTTACATTTCAATAGTTATCCCATCCCTTGTATCCTCCCATTCCTCCCTTTCTCTCATTTTCCCCTTACTCCCCTCCCCTATGACTGTGACTGAGGGGGACCTCCTCCCCTGTATATGCTCATAGGGTATAAAGTCTCTTTTTGGTATCCTGATATCCTTCCTCTGAGTGCCACCAGGCCTCCCCATCCAGAGGACATGGTCAAATATAGGACACCAGAGTTTGTGTGAAAGTCAGATCCCACTCTCCACTCAACTGTGAAGAATGTCCTGTCCATTGGGTAGATCTGGGTAGGGGTTCGAAGTTTACTGCCTGTATTGTCCTTGGCTGGTGCCATAGTTTAAGCAGAACCCCTGGGCCCAGATCTCGTAATGTTCTACTTCTAGGTTTCTAGGACCCTCTAGATCCTTCTATTTCCCCATTCTCCCATACTTCTCTCGCCTGAAGTCCCAATAAGGTGTCCTCCCCTCCATCCCACTTTCCTGATAAGTGAAGACTTTCATGGGACATGCCTCTTGGGCTAGTGTACAGATATAAGTGAGTATATACCAGACTGAAACAATTCTTAACAAAGTGCAAGATAGCTATTTCAAACAATTAAAAAAAAAACATTATCAAGAAACATCTTAGGAATGTACAAAGAATATTTATTTAAAGAGTTAGGACAATACAGTAAATTAATGAATCAGAGTATATAAGTACACAAGATTTCAATATATGTAAAAATATGACCTTCTGAATGAAATTCCTCATTTCTCTTTTTTCTAAGACATACAGTTTCAATATTTGTATATTTTAGTCTGTAGCACTTTATACAAACAGTTTACACATATACTATGAAACCTCTTATGCTTGGTGATGCATGTTCTATGATTTTATTAACCTGTGATCAATAGTAGTCTGAAAGCAGTAGATGGTAAATGTCAGATATAAGCTATTCATGAATTGTAAAGAGTGTACTGAGTTGTGTGATGAAACTGTGTGCCAATCTATTATTATATCATGAACCATCATTTATATATGGAATATCCATGATATATATTCTACGCAGTGATTGACTGATTTGGAAATATTTTCAAAGGGACGAAACATTTTAAAAATTTTATTATATACATATATACATTTTAAATACATTTAAATTATGTAAATACATGTATGTGTGTATGTAATATATAGTATAGATATAAAAATTTTTATTTTAGCAACTTTTGCAGGTTAGAAATTAGAAACAGAAAAATATACATGCATGTCACAGTGCTACAGCAAAACTTAATGAATATGTTTTTATATGTAAATCATATCTCTTAAACCATAGTATATTTTTTTTTACAGTTTTTTAAACTATAAAGGAAGGCCATAGCCTGAAATTGCAGTACCATCAATTGACCCACAGAGAGTCTGAAATGCTGAACGAATATGCACAGTATATAGAGTAATAAGCCCATTTTTTTTCACATCTTTCCTATCTTGGTGTGTCTAAAGCCCTGAATGTAAGTCAGACTCCATCACATCTTGTCATTATCAATTTAAAACATCTATCCACCCTTAATAAACACGTTAAATTATTTTAAATTATATTATTTTAAGGGGTTTATTAAGGTATTAAATTAAGATTAGCTGGAAGTTCCTTTTTTTTTTTTTTTACTTGTTGGTTTCTTAACTCTGAATGAGTTGAGACCACACCTTCAGAAACCCATACTTTCTGTGGTTTAAGCACGTATTGAGAGATCTTACATTATCTTAAGAACAGGACTAATGCATTGTTCACCAATTGCTTAGACAAACATTCTTCTTTCTTTCTTTATTTATTATTCAGTTTCAAAGTACAGCTGCTTAATTTGGAGTAGAAAAATCCTGTTCAGTTTTTAAAACATAATGTCCCAGAATAGGAATTTACAATATATATAATTTGAATATAGAATCACAGGAAATACATACATATCTCCTCTGAATAACATTCTCTGAAATCATTCTGCAAGAAATGGTAATTACAAGACATTTTCTTAGAGGCTGTGGCATATGAGTCTGACTAGAAGTTCATTGCTACCTGTTCAGTTTGTGATGTGGCCATTTCCTAAATAGTTGTAGTTATCACTTCCAAGTATAAAATGTTATGAGAATGCAATGCATAAAACCCTGCAACTCCAGGCAAGTTCCAGGCTTCTGTATCCTTAAATAAATAGTTGAAAGAAAGCCCACGGATACAGCAGAAGCAGGGGAACTTGACTGGATAAAGATGCACTTTCAAGGCAGTAAACAGGCCAGAGCAAAGAAAGATCCTTAGTTTCTCAGCAGCCACTATACACAAATGTAGGGATTCATGTCACGCACCACAGGCATTTTGGCTCATTGCATAGCATGTGCTTTCTCAGGTCTTCTGGTACAGGCACTCTAAGTATGACTTCATTCACTTCATATCTCAGCAGCATCTTAAAACTCCACTAAGGTGTGCACATTTTTCCACTGAAGTGAGCCTTAGGTCATCTCTAGTAACCGTGTGCCCTACACACTTAGCCAGGTGTGCTCAGACTTGGCTGAGGTTATCAGACTTCTCTTTTGCCAACTAGTTTTCTAGTGTGTTAATTTTGTGCATGCTTTCCTGATTTCATTCATCTTCCCCCTGCTCCTCTTCCTCAAACCTAAACACCACACAAAAATATACCAAACATTTCTTACACCATGAAGTATTTCAGAGTTGGCCTAAATACACAAGTCACTGCTACAGAAAATACAGCTCCATGTTGATAATTCCCCCTGGTTAATTACAATATGGGATTAGAGTGTGAGAGAGAGTATGGTACAGTGATGGGTATGAACATAGACTAAGAAGTCTAATAATGCAAGACTAAACCCAGCCATGATAGTGTGAAAACAAGGCCAATAATCTGTGTCCACTTGAACTGAAGAAGAGAGACCTGGGAGAACATCTTCTCTGAAGACACACTTCACTTATGTTCTCATTATATTGGGTGACATTTAAATCACATAGTTATTTCCCAGATCTAGCCAATGGTCAGAATATTCTCCACAGTTGAGTGGAGAGTGTGATACGACTTTCTCACGTACTCTGGTGCCTCACATTTGACCATGTCCCCTGGAGGGGGAGACCTGGTGGCACTCAGAGGAAGGACAGCAAGTAGCCAAGAAGAGACTTGATACCCTATGAGAATATATAGGGGGACGTAATCCCCCTCAAGAACAGTCATAGGGGAGGGGAATAATGGGAAAATGGGGGGGGGGAGGAATGGGAGGATACAAGGGATGGGATAAACATTGAGATGTAACAAGAATAAATTAATAAAAAAAGAAAAAAAGAAAAAAAGAAAACCTGAACATGATCATTGTGACCCAATAAGAAGGAAAGATGAGGTGAAGGTGGCAGCCTTGTGCCCCATATCTCAGACCTTGGACAATTCCAGTCGCCACAATTATTACCTCCAGCATTAATTCCATCAATTCATCTCTGCTCTTCTCAAAAATCACACACACTATGAAATTCTTGTGTCTGATTCCTAGTGTCACTCATTTCTTTCAATAGCTCCACATTTTATATGGAGAATTTTCAGTATGACACATCTTGTCACTTCTGTCTTCTCTTTCAGTGATTCCTACTATGTTTACAGTAGTCACATGCAGCATATATGGTATGTGGTTCCAATTAAATAACAGACATGTACTTTTTGTCTACCACATAATTGCTTGAATGGACTATTTCTTTATGGCTCCTTTGAGTGAAAACTACTAATTACCATGTCTTTTTTTTTTTTTTTTTTTTTTTTTTTTGAAGAGGACATGGATATACTTGGCAAATGTATCTGTTACCACTTGGCATTGTTGAAATTATGGCAGGAGATGTATGCTGGTTACTAGAAACCTTGTTCTATCTGTACGTCACTGTCATTACTGTGAATAAATTAATAAAATGTATTTTAAAAAATATTCTCATAACATCCCTAAATTCCATGTTCAATCTCTCAAATCTTCCTAGAATACCTCTATATCATGGTCTCCAGGACTATACATGTCCTATCTGGGATACTTTCTTTTTTTTTTTCCTCTGAGTGCCACCAGGTCTCCCCCTCCAGGGGACATGGTCAAATGTGAGGCACCAGAGTACGTGAGAAAGTCATATCACACTCTCCACTCAACTGTGGAGAATATTCTGACCATTGGCTAGATCTGGGAAGGGGTTTAAAGTTTACCTCCTGTATTGTCCTTGGCTGGTGCCTTAGTTTGAGCGGGACCTCTGGGCCCAAATCTACCTATCATATTGTTCTACTTGTAGGTTTCTAGGACCCTCTGTATCCTTTTATTTTGCTATTCTCCCATGCGTCTCTCATTTAGAGTCCCAATAGGATGCCTTCCCCTCTGTCCCAGTTTCCTGGTAAGTGAAGGCTTTCGTGGGACCTGCCCCTTGGGCTAGTATGCAGATATAAGTGAGTATATACCATTTGATTCTTTCTGCTTCTGGGTTAACTCACTCATTATGATCATTTCTAGCTCAATCCATTTATCCACAAATTTCGGGAATTCCTTGTTTTTAATAGCTGAGTAGTATTCCATAGTGTATATGTACCACAGTTTCTTTATCCACTCTTCTACTGAGGGCAAGCAAGCAAGATATATTGTAAGGGAGCAGATATAAAACCCACGTATGAATGGAACATGGGGAATGAGAGAGAGAAGAGGGAGACCATCGTCTATGAATGCATACAGCTATGACCAAGGAAGCCATAGGCATGGCAGTGGCTGTAAGATCTACTTATAGAAGCAGAAAACTGGGGAGGTGACGTTGAATTAGGGTCAAATCTATCAGCCTCCTTCTATTGTTTATAATTGTCTATTTCCTCCCACAATCCAGTACAAACCCCAAAGTGGTAAATATATGACCTTTTTAATGTCTTGATCAACATAAACATCAAATTATTGAAAACTACTGCACTATGTGGGTTGAATAATTAGAAAACTTAATCTTACTTAAAATGCCTAAATATTTAGGCGTTTGGAGAGCTTATAAAACAAATTATAATCAACTTAATAGGAATACCTTTTGAAAAATATTGTTTTAATGTTTGTGCTCAGTGACATTCAAAAATATTATTCTCCCAAACCAAATGAAGTCAGCAGGAAACACACACATACACACACCCAAAAGAATATATATATATTTGGAGAAGATGAGCCCATAAATTTAAGAAGGATTAATGGGCTTGAGAGGATGGAGAGAGAGGAGACGGTACAAACTGGACAGAGAAAAAAAAAGAGAAGGAGAAATGATATGATTGAATTTTAATTAAGTTTTAATTACAATAGACTAAACTTTATATAATATGACCAAATTTTTTAAAGACTTCCTTGCTAGAATCATTCTTGAGAACTGCACTAATGAAGTGAATCCCTAGATGAATCCTATTGGTTTCCTATTGCAAAGCTCCAAAAAACACACTAAATTCTGTTAATTAAGCAGGTCTCTGATGTATTATAAACTCTTCTAAAAGGCTGGATATCATCATATAAATTGCAAACATCAAGAACAGTATGCCAGTTGTAATTCTTTTTTTTATTTTATTTATTTTTTATTAATTTATTCTTGTTACATCTCAACGGTTATCCCATCCCTTGTATCCTCCCATTCTTCCCTCCTTCCCATTTTCCCCTTATTCCCCTCCCCTATGACTGTTCCTGAGGGGGATTACCTCCCCCTGTATATGCTCATGGGGTATCAAGTCTCTTCTTGGCAACCTGCTGTCCTTCCTCTGAGTGCCACCAGGTCTCCCCCTCCAGGGGACGTGGTCAAATCGTTCACCGCAAACATGTACTTAAATCACTACAATGTGTCATTAATTTCAGTGGTTTCCTACATACACCTTATCTTCACTGCAAGGGTAAATCATATGCATATGAAGCTCACTAAGCATGTAAATCTATTAATCAGTGCCAGTCTTCTTAGCATTATATGTCTATGAGAGTACTGCATTTTCATATTTCACGTATCCTTGATTCCAAATGTTCTTCACACATAACAATGACCACTTGTTGACAGTTTTGTCAAGAAATTGAGTTCCCCCCTGATCTATTTCTCTTTTTCTTTCAGGAGTTGGAGTTTTCCAATTTATTTGCTGTTCTTCACTGTATTCACTCGTTTTTTGCTGCCAAAGTAGCCTGTTTGGACCCTCTGTTTTTAGGTAGTCAGGCTGCTGCCGCCGCTGCTGCCGCCGCTGCCGCCAGCTCTGCTTCTACAAGCAAAGCAAAACATATGACTTGACATGATGATCTCTGCCAGACCATCCTCGGGGTCACTTGTCACTTCTATCCTGGGGAGACCATGCTATCACAAGGTCAATGGTGGAGTCAGACTGCAACTGCTGCAGGAGAAAGATGAGGAGACACCTGCCACTGACCTAACCCTGGCAGCCTTCTGCAGGTGACCCTGGAGGGACAGAGCAGCCTATTCTTTCTGTACTGATGTCCTATCAGGACATCTCTATCACCATGTATGGTGACAAAGAAATGATTGGTGTAAAGTATGTAAATAATATAAAAATTGTAAGCTACCTATAAATAAAAATATTAATTAAATGGTTATTTCTCTATTTTAGGTTATTTTGTATGACAAATGCATGTTGGGCGAGCTCATGGCCCCATGCCCTATCATTGTATTATGAGTGTAAAGAAGTTAGAAAATTAGAGCAAGGCAAGTAGCATGCAAAAAACAAAAACAAAAACAAAAAACAAACAAACAACAAAAACCAAATGCCCTCAAGGACAGAAGTACCTTAAATTACCCACGTGAATCCCTTCTTGTCTTTCCATGCCATGGTTTCATATTAGCATCCCAGTTTACTTTTTTCCCTAATGGGGCTTGTAAACAAGGTAAACTCTCAACAACGTAAATGACCCAAAAACCTTACAGAGAAAATAATATCAATAAACTCTGTATAAGGAACAAGTCTTTGTAATACTTTTCTATTTAGTCATGAACCAAAAGATTCTGGAAAAGTAGACACAGGAATTATGAGACATGGTAATATTTTCAGTTTAGTGTATGTATGAGTAAGTTAAATGAGATTTGAAAACAAAAACAAAAATGAAAATGTATGTCATGGAACTCCATGGAGAGTGATTCAGTAGTGTAAAATAAAATACTACCCTGCAGTAGCTAGTTTGGAAAGTGAAAAGACGAAGATGTACTGTGTAGCGTTGGGCACTCACAGCTGGGAGTCGGAGCTGACTAGTTGCACAAAGCAGGGAGCATTTGTTATCTTTCACTAAGACTCTGTTCATATCTACTTTTAAGCAACTAGCTATTTATTGAAAGTAAAAATAAAACCCAGTTTTATTGGTACACATTTTAATTGGACATTGTTTGATCCCTTTTTAAATAACCAGGTTTCTTCAATCTCTTTCTTCAGAGTTTTGAAATTTTTTTCAAACAAGACGTTCACTTGCTTAGAGTGACTCCTAGATATTTTATATTGCTTGTGGCTAATGTGAAGGGTGTGGCTTTCCTAATTTCTTCCTCTGCAAGTTTGTCATTTATGTATAGGAAGGCTACAGACTTTTTTGAGTTAATTTTGTATCCAGCTAATTTGCTGAAGGTGTTTATCAGCTTTAGGAGTTCTCTGGTGGAATTTTGAGGGTCACTTATGTACACTGTCATATCATCTGCAAACAGGGGGAGGTACTCCCCCTCAGGAACAGTCATAGGGGAGGGGAATAAGGGGAAAAGGGGAGGGAGGGAAGAATGGGAGGACACAAGGGATGGGATAACCATTGAGATGTAACAAGAATAAATTAATAATAAAAAAACTGAAAAAAATAACCAGGTTTCTAATAAACAGTTCAATATTCCTTCCAGAAATATAAGACTGAAGAGAAAAAAATTATTTGTATAAAGGAACATTTATCCATGAAAGAGAAGCCAGCAAATAGTGAGATGTTTTCATAATCATTATAAATATTAATTCATGTTGCATTAGGTTAAGTGAAATCTCTTAATGAGATATTAAAAGTATAAGTTGGATCTAAGATGTCTGCCAAATGAACAGAAGATTTTGAGAATATAGGTTTATAAAGTCTATTTTTACAAAAAAATTCAATCTATACCCATAATAACCATTTTGGGATTACCGCTTACTATAACAACCAAACACAAAGGTTATGGTAAACTTTTAATAACACTAAAATCTTAGTTCTGTCTTTATAATAAAAGAGAGAAAAGGAAAAGAGGAACACAACTTACTATCTCTTCTGAAAGCTCTGCTATGGCATATGCTGCCGCCCCATGGGACATTTGACATGGGACTGTCCTTTAACAGCAATGTAAGTAAGAAATAACCTGGAATTTAAAACTATACAGAGGTTTCTGGGAATCATTTAAAAGCCTGGAGAGATGGCTCAGTGGTTAAGAGTTATTGTGGCTCTTTCCTGGGCCCTGGATGATTCCAGCACCCATGCAGTGACTCACAACTACAGTTCCAGGGATTCTGACGCCCTCTTCTGAACTCAGTAGCAGCAGGCACACAGGTGAATACATACATACAGGTGAAATGCCACATAAGATAAAGCTAAAAGTAGATTTTACAGAATTCCATTGAAACAAACAAAAAAATGAGTTAAGTCTTTATTAATTGTTATATCAAATATCCCAACAGTGTTCATGTTGTGAAAACAGTAAAGGTAATGAGATTAGATCTTGAGTGTCGATCTCGTGTCCTATGTGTACTTACAGGCACATGAATATATGTATATGGACAAGTAGAAAATACAGAGCTTAATTATACTGAAAGACAATGTTTCACCTACATATATAGCATATTTTAAATTCAGCTGTAAAATATTTCTTGAATTAAAATCTATTAGAACAACCTTATTACTGTTGCTTTTCATAATATTGGTTAAAATAGCACCATGCTGAAATTGATATTTAACATTACTAGTAGAATAGGCACCAATTAGGAAAGGACTGTTCTGATTTTCATCAGTTTAACAGTTAGTGTTCAATGCTTTCTTTATGGTGATTAGGCTTTGTCATTTGCTGTGATGTGGGATACTTGCATGAAATTTAGAAATTAATCAAAACACATATATTAATTTCTCATTAACTTAGGTTCGGACACCAGATATTTTTTCAACAATCCCAAGTTTGAGTATTAAGTACACATAATGCTTAATGATGGGTTAACTCCTCCAGTTTTTGCTGGATGACTATGAACATACATGAGTATGTATAGATCATCAAAGGGCTTATTACAATGTACACAGTACAATCTTAAAGAAAAATGTAGTTATGTGTGCTGGGGACATGTGTTTAACATGACTTTTAAACTGCTAAGTTGAGAGTGTCTTTTCTGTGATAAAGATAACATGTCATCTGAAATGAAATGTATCAAAGCAGGGACATTTGACTTTGTTAGGGTACACCTCAAAATTATCTTAATAGATGATTTAAACATAATAACTAACCAATGCTTCCAATCCAGTGTTGTTTTTAAAGAGCAGGATGAGCTGGTAGTTTCTCACTCATATTTCAAGCATGAATTGATTCGCTGTTTTTAAGCCCTTGCTCATAAAACCGTTATTCATGAAGCAGAAGAGAAATTAATGTAAAGTTAATATTGGCAAGTAGAGAAAGCAAGTCCATGTAGGCAGTGTGGTTGCCCTCTAGACGCATTAGCTGATGAATCCACACATCCCTTATTTACAATGACAAAGGTTGTTCATAATACAGTCCATGCGGACTTTGGTGAAGGCTGACTTATCACTGAGAAAAAGTAGTCTGACCAATTCCTTCACTTTACTGTTTCAAGACAGCAGTATGGAGAAGCTTTGCCAGTGAAAGGACAAGATTGTGCTTAACTTTGGAAGGTAAGTGTCTGTGTTCCAACTAAAAGACAAATACTTTGTTCCTGTGGGCTGTGATGTGTTCATAAGTTTAAGAACGCTCTTGATCTCTAAAATTGCTGTTTGTGTTTTGTTCTGACTCATTAATACATAAAAATTGTGTTACATTACATTATAGATTACCTTTAAAGATGAATAAAGTATTACAAATGTTACATATTTTATATATATTATAATGCAGTTAAAAGGAAAGATAAAATGTAAATATATTTATTTCTTATTTAAATGTTTCGATGGATGTTTGTAAGATGTTAATTCAGATCTGTGACACCATGCCACTTTGTCTTTGAGTTCTTTAATGTACTCTTACTAAAATAATATACTTTTTTAATGAAGCATACTAGAAAATTAAAATGAAAACTTTTACTACACTCAATTTTGTATTTCCTTGTCTGGCTTTGTTATGTACATTTAATATAAATTCACAGCATAATCCTTACAGAATGAACTCTGAGGTAAGAGGGAAAATCAGACATCTCTACCAGAGGACTAAAAACCATTTGGAATACAATTTGCTCTGACTCATTAGTATTCATGAATGTTTGATTTCTGACATCTGAGAGACTGCATGGACCTAAGAAAGGTGCTATATGCCAAATTAGTTAAAAACCAAGGAGTTACAACTTTTTTTTAAAGCATTACAACTTTGATATCTATGTAATGATCCATTAGAGATGGGATCCATATTGATACGCTAGGTCGAGGAAAAGGTTGTCACTAATAACTGAGGAGCAGTTACTGTAGTATCATGTGCCATTCTCCAAGATCACAGTAGTTTTCCATGTGACACCAGTGTCATAAGAGCATGATCACAAACATCACTTTAAAACAGTTCTGATATTTATTTTGTCCTTGTTACTAAATGTACTTTAAAACCTGTCTTACTTGTTGTCTTCCAGTTTGGAAACAGAAAGACAATTAAGCCTTCTCTGAAAAAATAATAACTACCCATCATGTATAATAACAATAACTGAAGTGAATACTAAGGGGGAAAAGATACAATAAGTCTTTTTCTTTTTTTCACTTTTTACTGGTTCTTCCTTAATTTCACACGATGGACCCCAATCACAGTCATCTCTCCTTCCTTTCATACCCACCCTCTACCCTTGCAACCTCCATTCCCAAAAGAGATAAAAAAAAAATCTCATCGTGGAAGCTGTAGTGTCACAGTGTATCCCTCAGTATACCCCTTTGTACACACTACTTTGATTAAAAATGTTCATTGCAGTGATTTGTTGGTCTGGCTCCAGGCTTATGGCTTCTGCCACTATTATCAATACTTGAACCTCACTGGGCCACCCTTGGGATATCCTGAAGTTGCCCTGTGTAATGGAGATCCCATAGTTTCGGATCTGTAGGACCAGCTCCTTAATATATTTTACCAGTTCACAGATGAAGTAGATGTTCGCGTGGGACAATTCAAAGCCCTGGGCTCCTCAGGCCACAGGCTTTCCCGGTTTAATGCCCTTAGGGCCAGCTCACCAGAAACCCCTGAAACCAGGGTCAACTGTGCCCTGTTGCCCAGGCTAGGTGTAGGGCTGGCTCTCTGCACTGTTGTACCTGGTGAGGGACATGACCACTTCTCCCACATTCACTACCCTGGGGCCAGCTCTCCATCCTCCCACAGACAAGAGATATGACCTGCTCTCCTGCACTTACTCACTGTAACCCCCACACCCACAGTCAGCTCTTCTGTGCTTCCCAGGAGAGGCCTGGATCTCCAGAGTGTTGCAGCAGAAGAGCAGGACTAGCTCTCTTGCTCTCATGACCCCACTGCCAGGTCTCCAGTCTGCTGTAGGTGGCAAGTGGTAAGGGTAGGAGAGGGTATCTCTCCTTCTCTCACACTGCTGCATGTCAGACAAGTTGCTTGGGCAGCTCTCCCTTGGTCTTGTGCTCAGGGCGACTTACCCTCAACTCCTGAAATGTGCAGCCTGCGTTCCCAGCACTGCAGCTTGCAAAGGGTGAGGTCAGCATTTCTGCGCCTGTGCCGTGAGGGCCCACTTTCTAGCTCTCTCAAGATGCTCAAAAGAGGGGTGAGGCCAGTTCTGCACAGCCTTTAGACATCAACATGTCTCCAGAGAGCAGCCTGGGCCTTTGGATGTAACACAACCCTGCTATTGCAGGGCCATGGACCTAGATGTGGCTTCCGGTGGTAGCACAGGCAAAGACGTCATCATTGTCCCAGGTGGCATCACCAGCTACTCACATCAGTCTGTTCCTTACACCCTTGAGTCTCCAGTTCTGCCTCTCTTCATTGTGCCCACATCCTTCTGTTTCTCGTTTTCTTCCATTTCTCTGCCACTTACATGCTCCTCTTAGTGGTGCCTGGGGTCTCTGAGTGTCTGGGGTTGTATCAGGAGTGGTCTTAGGATTTTATGCCCTGGCAAAGGACATCTCAGGCATTTTCTGCCCTTCCCATCCCCCACTCAGCCTGTGCGGCCCTGGACTGGTGGTCATCTCAGGCTAGCTCCCTGTCCATGCCCCCTGGAGCCAGACTTGTCATCTCAGGCCTGCTTTTTTTCAGGGAATGTTAGGCGACTAATTATTCAGCCATTCATGGGACAGAACTCTGAGTTTAGACATAGCTTCCTTCCTCTCGGGCACCTACTGATATGCGTGAGACAGCAGCCATGCCTGTAATGTTTCTAAGGGCAGGAAAGGGTAAGTCAACACCACTAAAAGAAATAGACACAAATGAAGTGTTTTCAGGTGATACACACACAAGTTCATTGAAGTGTCTGTATAAAAACAATCATGTTGGTTAGACGAGTGCAGTGCTGGTTTAGCTTGAATAATGTCATTGGTTTTCTCTCTAGCACAATAGATAGTAATTATAATTAAGATAAAATATTCCAGCATTTTTTAAAAAAGCAATGAAAAACAGTAATTCAAAAATATATGAACAAAGTTAACACAAAACAGATGTTTCCTTTTAAAGGCATTTTATTAATCCTTTAAGAGTTTAGCCAAGAAGAGACTTGATACCCTATGAGAATATACAGGGGGAGGTAATCCCCCTCAGGAACAGTCATAGGGGAGGGGAATAATGGGAAAATGGGGGGGGGGGAGGAATGGGAGGATACAAGGGATGGGATAAACATTGAGATGTAACAAGAATAAATTAATTAAAAATAAATAAATAAATAAATATGAAAAAAATATAAAAAAATTTAAAAAAAAGAAATGGAAAAAAAAGAGTTTCAAAAAACACTTTCATATACCATATTTTTTTGATATTCAGTCCCTTTTTCCACTTCTCCATAATCTGCCCGTATCTTCCTACATCATTTTTCTTTATTTTTTTTATTGTTTCAAATTTACATCCTGATTGTAGCTCCCTCTCTTCTCTCCTCCCATTTTCACCCTCCCTCTTTTCCCTCCATCCCCTCATCCCCTCCCCTAGTCCTCAAAAGGGGAGCCTCCTCCCCGACCATCCCGCTAGGGGAAAGTGATCAATGAGTAGGCAATGGAGTCCATATCAGAGACGTGTGTGTGTGTGTGTGTGTGTGTGTGTGTGTGTGTGTGTGTGTGTGTATGTGTGTGTGTGTGTAGCCCTGCTTGTCCTGGACTCACTTTGTAGACCAGGCTGGCCTCAAACTCAAAGCGATCTGCCTGCCTCTGCCTCCGGAGTGCTGGGATTAAAAGTGTTCACCACCACACCTGGCTCCTCATTTTAAGATACCCACATGTAGACCAGCCTGCCTACAGACTACATCTGAGCAAGGGATCTAGGTCTTCTCTATGCATGGTCCTTGGTTGGTGTGTCAGTCTATGAAGTGATTCATAAGACATTAATGCAACAAAAGTCAACATGTATTTTCATAATACAGTTACTAACATAAAATAGTATAATAAGATAGTATTAATATGGTATATATTGAATAGTATCCATTTTGCACATTGTTATATTAAACCACAGTTCAAATATATTGATTATAGTTTAATACACAACAAAATATATCTTGTAAATGCTATATACATGCTATATATTTATGTATGTACATTGTTATAACAGCTAGAAAAAACATTATATTATTAATATAAACATGCTCAATCAAATTGGCTCAACCATTGTTTGGTTATTTTAATTTTAAAAATGGTGCTTGTCTCCCAGCTCACTCTTCCATTACTTGAATAAACTATTGATATGGATTAAGTTCCTGCACTGTTCTTAACACATCAAACCAATAGAATTAGTAACCATAGCTGAGTGTTGTTTATTGCTAGAGACTTTGCAACTAATTGACAAGTACACCATTACCAACCTTTTCTCATTGCTTACTTCTATCTAGTAAATGCTATTACCATGTGTGTAAGCATTCATTTCTTTAGTAGTTGTTTGATTTCTTTCTTTCTTTCTTTCTTTCTTTCTTTTTATGTTAGTTCTTTAAGTGCCTTTTCTCAAATAAACTGTACTAAAGTTAATTTGCTGATGAAACATTGTTTTCAACAGTATGTTGGTGATTCAACTTCTTAACACACTGTGGATGATTGGTACATTAATGTTTACATGGGAAAGAACGTTTGTTAAAGCTTATTTTCTGTTGATATTCTCATACACTTTTGGCCATCAGGATATAATACCCCCAATACACACACTTTCCAGATTGTTTTACTGTTGCTGTGCACATTAACAATTGTTGACTTTCCACCAGAGATCACAAATACATGTAGCCAATGTTAAAACTTCTTAATGCTTTTCTAAGAACTAATGAAATGTTTCCAGAAATTTGTTTAGTAGTGCTGTGAATGTTGAGGCACAGCCACCTATCCCACTGTTTGATAGAAATCTGTCAATGTCTCCTTAGCAGTCCTTTCTTTTGCATATTCTAGTATTTCTCTCAGGCGGGAGAACTGCGGCTCCGCTGAGCCAGCACCACTGGTGGAACCAAGCGCTCCGCCCAGACGGCGTCATTGCAGGGGAGCTGCCGCAGAGCTGAGGTGGTGCCTAGGGTGGAACTGAGCGCTCTGCCCAGCCTGTGCCACAGCAGGGGAGCTGTGGCTGCGCTGATTTGGGCCTTGGGCAGAATTGCTTGCTGAGCTGAGCCAGAACCCGGGACTCTGGGGCCGACCTGTCCGCTGAGTCCAGTCTGGGTCCCAAGGCACCACGCGACCCAAATCCTGCCCAGAGTCCCCTCTCCTGCAGCAACTCCCACCGGCCACCACACCAATCGCCTCCACATGAAGGCTCTGAGCTGCAAACCTCAGCCACCGCCGCTGGTGCCGCTGGTGCTGCTGCCTCTGCTGCTGCTGCTCTGATCCGAGAAAATCCGCGCTCCTCCCGTGTGCAGGGGCACGCAGGTCCTCCGCACCCTGGTCCCTCCGAACCTGTGGTGTGGGGACCTCAGTGTTCCTGGCTCAGAAATCTGTGCAATTGCCTGAATTGTTCACTGGAGCCTCCAAACACGGTCCACACTGCTTGCCACTATCTTGGATCCGTCGGATCTATATTCTTGTGCTAAAGTAGATTACTATTTGGTGTGTGTGTGTGTGTGTGTGTGTGTGTGTGTGTGTGTGTGTGTGTGTGTGTGTTTGTGTGTGTGTATGCATGTGTGTGTGCAAAATGACATTTTGAATTCTATTCTAATGCATCAAAAATAAACTTACTTCGGGCTTAATATACTAATTTCTACGATATGAATTAATTAAAATAACCTTATTTGTGAGAATAATTAAGGCCTTAAGTTGAGGAGTAGATTCAATAATCTATTTTTGTCCTATCATCTCTCTATATGTTCTGAATTTCCCCTTCTTTCTTTTCAACCCCTATCACCATACCTAAGAAAGAAAGTAAGAAAGATAAAGGAAAAAAAAGAGAGAGAAATACTTGAGTCCAGCCTTATTTTCTCTCTGAATAAGACAAAATAATAACTTATAGCCATCTCACAATGACAATAAACATCCAAAACCAATAAAATACCTACCCAACCCTCTTAAATGAAATGGAGCATCATTCTCTTTTTAAGGCTTCTTCTTGCTGATCGGGGACAAATAATACATTTATAGTGGTCCAAATAAAATTGGGAAAAATACTTAAGCAAGCTAGCAATAACATTTCTTGTGCAGTCTCTAAATATTGAGAAATTTATGTTTATTTGAAAGCCTGTTTCTTTAGTCTGAAACTCTGGATCCATTAAGATCTGCAGCTTTCTTCAAAGCTCTCCTGGGCATAGGCTATGATGAAGCATATCAATCAAAGCATTTTAGGCAAGAACATGCAGGATGTTGTAACATATTTGCCAGTGTCTCAGTATCCTATAGGATGAATCCTGTCAGGTCTGATCCAGTGTCACTAGTATCAGGTTTTTTGTTGTTGTTGTTGTTCTGTAAATATACAATTTCTCTTTTTTTTATTAATTTATTCTTGTTACATCTCAATGGTTATCCCATCCCTTGTATCCTCCATTCTTCCCTCCATCCCATTTTTCCCTTATTCCCCTCCCCTATGACTGTTCCTGAGGGGGATTACCTCCCCCTGTATATGCTCATAGGATATCAAGTCTCTTCTTGGTAACCTGCTGTCCTTCCTCTGAGTGCCACCAGGTCTCCCCCTCCAGGGGACATGGTCAAATATGAGGCACCAGAGTATGTAAGAAAGTGATATCCTACTCTCCACTCAACTGCCCGTTGGCTAGACCTGGGTAGGGGTTTAAAGTTTACTGCCTGTATTGTCCTTGGCTGGTGCCCTAGTTTGAGCGGGACCTCTGGGCCCAAATCTGCCTATCATAATGTTCTACTTGTAGGTTTCTAGGACCCTCTGGATCCTTCTACTTTGCTATTCTTCCATGCTTCTCTCATCTAGAGCCCCAATAGGATGTCCTCCCCTCTGTCCCAGTTTCTTGGTAAGTGAAGTCTTTCGTGGGACATGCCCCTTGGGCTAGTATGCAGATATAAGTGAGTATATACCATTTGAGTCTTTCTGCTTCTGGGTTAACTCACTCATTATGATCATTACTAATATATATATACAATTTCTCACAAGCATTATATAGTCCTTAAGTTATAAGTGTGTGAGATGTGCAGAATGCACCAATCTATCAAAGATGGTTTCTGCTCTTTGTGAGAGCAGAAGGAAGAACATTTGTTTATAGGTCTGTTTTATTTTGACCCTTCTCAAAGAGGATGTATGATATTATCATTACCAAAAAATATAAAATCATTATTGAATCGAAATCAAAACCAGATTGTAAGATCTAAATGTAAAAGTCTCTTCTTTGGGCTGTATTGTGCCTGATGTATAGACCAAGCAAGTACCTGTTTCCCAAGAGAAAGTCTCCTGTTTTAGAGACATGCCAATTGCCCTGAGCAATGGAAAATGCATTATGTTTTAAATTAACTTCATACAAACTCTTTTTCATTTTAGTGCTAAAGCATATGCTAGGCATCTTGTATCTGTTTAGAGGTTGGTGCCTGATTTCCTATATTGCTATTTTTATTCTTCCATTTTCCATATGGGATGGGTGGTTATGTCTTGATCACCAAACTTTATGTAAAATCCTTTAATTTTAAAGTTTAAGAATACCATGAACATCTTGTGCTTAGTTTTTTTACTTTTTGTGGCTATCTTTATCATGTCCTCTTTTCAATATGGAATGAGTGGTTACCTTTTTTACACCTTACCTTAATCTGCATTCAAAAGCTTATGACACCTTTTGCCTATGGGAAGTATATAGCTTACATGACGTCTCCCTGCCTAACCTTCAGCAGTAGGAACATTTTAAATTACTTTTTTGTACCTTGAAGAATTCAAAAAGTGGCTTTCTCAACAGAGGATTCCTGTCTTATCTCTATTGTGTGATCAGGCTTCAAAGAACTCAAAGATCTTTAAATTTCTCATGTTTTAGCAATATCAAACAATAGAAATATCTTCCCTCATTCCACTGTAGAGAAAAAGAGAACTTTCAAGCAAAGAGAAGAAAATTCTAAGTTTGTGGCCCATTGCACCATTTCAGGATGCAGTGCTGGAGCTCTGTCTATAGTTTCTTGGAATTTAGTTGATGCTAAAAATGTATAAGCAATCCTTTCGCAGAAAGAGGTGACAAGCATTTTGCAGTCAGAGAGCTCAGAGTTTTAGGCCCTACTAATCTAATTTTTACTGAAAAGAGCACCTTTTCTTTCTCTCTTCCTATTGTCTATAACTTAGCCTCATATCTCTTGGTTTTCTCCCTGAACTTTCCTAGAGAAATGTGACTACCATTAAGTACATTGCAACTAGGTCTCTAACAACAATAGCCAAAACAAAGCCAAAACAGATTCAATCCCCCTCTGACATGGAACTTTTCATTCTAGGTGTAATGTTAAGACCAGCTTTATTTAGAAAGCTTTCTGTTTCCCTGTTTCATCTCTCCAACCTGCCATGTGTCCATTGCTGCCATGGTCCTGTAGGAGCTGAGCTGAAAGCTATAGCTGGCTTTGCTGAGTTAAGTGTGCTCCCATCTGCCTGCAGTGGGCTACTTTTTGCTTGTGGTCATGTCTAAAAGTCTTTCTTAAAGAGACATGTAGGAGACAGTTTTAAACACTGGACTTTTTAAGTTATAAGCTTGGGTTGTCTTGTTGGGTGTGAACACTTGAATTTAGTTGGGTACTGTACTTGAATGGTTATTAATATTTATTATTGGATTATTATTTTAGTAATATCAGTGGTTACTCCTTCACTAGGTTTATATCCAAATAACAACACAGAGAGACTAAGATATATTTAATTAACCTATAGCACAATGCTATAAAATAATTACTCCATCCTAAACATCCATGCTAATATAGTATCGTATTCTGAGCTCCCACTTTATACTTGTTTTTTACTCATATCCTAGGTCTGACTCATTCCTCCCATTGCTTTCCCATCTTCTGCCCAGGGCTCTGTCCTGTCCTTCCTCTTCTTTCTATTCCCCTCACTCACCAGGATGACCCACCCTATTCTTTTGTTATTGCTCAGCATTGGCTAATTGACTTTTATTGACAATACAGAGAGCAAATAGTGACACATTTATACAAACATGAGCCTGGGAATACTTAGAATAAACATCACAATGCAATGTCCAGATTGAAACTAGATCATGTGTAGAAAAATCAGCATTGGAATGAAAAAGTGCAAAGTGTACACAATCCACAGGAACATTATGCCAGCTTCTGAGATAGGTAACCCACACCTAGAAAGACACATATGCTATGTACTCTCTTATAAATAGATATTAGCTATATAATACATGATAACTATCCTACAATTCACATACTCAAAGAGCTAAATAACAAGGAGGGTCCAATGAAGGATGCTTGAATATCTCTCAGAATGTGAAATAGAATGGACAATGGAACTGGTTGAAGAGTGGGAATAGGAAAGGAGAGAGAGTATAAAAGAAATTTAAGGTGGGGTTAATTATGGAAGAATGGGGACAAGATGAGAGGGGCTTTCAGATAAATTAGAACCCACGGGCAATGTCATCTCTGAGTCAAGCAGGAGAACTATGATTGGGTAATGTCATGGGAGGATATAAGTGTGACTCTATCTGATACTCCTAGATGTGGGTATCATGGAGACTAAAGAGGCCACGTTCTAACCAGACAAGACTCCTAGAGAAGAAAGGAAAGACCAACCCAGCCACAAAACTTCAACCCAAATTTACCATATGCACAAAATGTATAGGGATAAAGATAGAGCAGAGATTGAGGGAATGTCCAACCAATGTGTGTCCCAACCTGAAACCTACCACATGGGAGATAGCCTACCCCTGCCTAACTCTTAACAATACTCTGTTATGCTTGAAGACAGAAGACAGAAATTTCTCCCCCAGGACTCTGTTCTTCCCCATCTTTGGTTTAATATAATAATTTCTGTGTCATAAAATTATTAAATGTTGAAAATAATGTATTCATTGCAAATATCACCCAACTGTAATTCAACTCTAAATATAAAAAATACAAAGAAGAAATTCTCAGAAACATTGAAAAACATTACATGATGCTTGATAAATGGTTGCTTCTGGCAATTCATTAAATCTTGTCAAGGAAAGCAACTATTTAATGAGACAATAGCACCTCAAGCAAGTGTGAACAGGAATTGAGAAATCTTTGATTTAGCAATATTCTAATTAGATTTTACACTCCTATACTCAATTTTATCAGACCTTAGAGAAAGCAAAACTGATCGTAACTGGAAATACAGTATACTAGATAATTATTATTTTCTGGAGTAATGATAAAATCTGAAGTTTATAGAGAAGAAAAATCTTTAAAGTTTATTTAAGGCACAAGTTTGATCAGTCTATTAATTTATTTAATGTTCATTAATTTCCATGGGGGATGATGCTGTGAAGTACATCTCCACAACATATATGAGCCAAGTGCTATAGGCTCAACAATCCATGGCAAAAAGCCAAATAATTGCAGTATACCAACATCCTATGAGCAGGGGCTCCAGATAACAGTTCCTCTGCAAAAAGTGATATCTGCCAGGCAAAGTAGTTGTATGAACCAAGCATTCCGGCTTTATTTCAAAGTGGATCTTTTATGCATGACTTCCTTCAAGAATTCAACATACAGTTTCCATTATTCAAAATTAATGCTTTATCCAAGTAGTGTATATCAATCTAAAATTTAGTATCTAAAAACTATTATTAATGCAATTAGGTGAAAAGTTTAAAGAGTTACCACTTAAATGTGTGGCATAAATTATTCTTTTTTGTCTGAAAATAGCAATTTGATGAGCAGATGGGTGGGTAGGGAGTGCTCCCCTTTTCTGAGGAATAGGGGAGGTGAAAGCGGGGAAGAAAGAGGATAAGACTGGGAGGAGAAGAGGAGGGAACAACCAGTTAGTAAAATGAATAAATTAATATTATGTGCAAAGAGCTATGCTTTGACTTCTTCATTTCCAATTTGAATCCCTTTTATCTCCTTTAGTTGTCTTATTGCTCTATGTATTATTGCTATGGAGAGAGTGGGAAGCCTTGTCTGGTCCCAGATTTTAGTGGAATTTCTTTGAGTTTCTCACCATTTAACTTGATGCTTGCTATAGGCTTGAGGTATGTAGCGTTTATTATGTTAGGTATGTGTCTTGTGTATGCTGATCTCTCCAAGCCTTTAAATATAGGTGTTGTATTTTGTCCATTTTTAGGAATCTAAGGAGGTGATCATTTGGCTTTTTTCTTTCAGTTTGTTTATATGGTGGATTACATTGTTGGATTCCCATATATTGACCCATCCCTGCATGCATGGGATGAAGCCTACTTGATCACGGTAAATGGTATCTTTGATGTGTACTTGGATACAATTTATGAGTATTTTATTGAGTATTTATGCATCAATGTTCATAAGAGAAATTGGTCTGAAATTCTGTTTCTTTGTGAGGCCTTTGTATGGTTTAGGTATCAAGGTGACTGTGGCCTCAGAATGAGTTTATTACTTCCATTTCTATTTTGTGAAATAGTTTAAAGAGTATTGGTATTAGCTCTTGTTTGAAGGTCTGGTAGTGTTCTGCTCTGAAACCATCTGGACCTGTGCTTTTTTTGGTTGGGAGACTTTTGATGACTGCTTCTATTTCTTTAGGAGATGTAGGGCTATATATTTTGCTTACCTGATCTTGATGCTGGACTCTGGGCAGAGAACTGAGAGTGCTGTGGAAGAATGGGGGTTATGGAAGCACCCAGAGGATTCATGTAACCACAAGGAGACTATCAAGCCAGTGGATCTGGACCCAGGGAGGCCAGCATGAACTGTTACACAAGGGCAGTGTGTGCAGAGAAATTAGAGCCCTAGTTCAAATCTAGCCAATGGACAGCTTGTTCTCCATGGTTGTTGGGGAAGCAGAGACTAACTCTGATATCAACTCTGATGCCCCAATTTGGTGAGGTGGCCCATTGGGCACACAGAGGAAGAGGATAGGATGCAGGCTATGTGGATAAGACACGATGAGCAGTGGTCATATGGTAGAGGAGATGGTTTCCTTTTGTCAGAGATCTAGGGGCAGAGAAGGACAGAAGGGGGAAGGTGGGATCATGAAGATAGAAGCAAGAGGATAACAATCTGGATGTAATCTGAATAAATTATAATAAAGATTTTAACTTGGCATACCAAAAATAAAAATAAGAATGTCTCATTTAATCTCTACTTACAACATTTAGTAGTTTGCTATACCAAATACTCAAAATCTTCTAGCAAAACAGCATGGACAGGCCTGTCAGAGCAATAGCATATTCCTTAGTATGATTTCTATCTTAATTTTTTTATCATTGTGCCCAAATAAACACCATAACAAAGGCAACTTTTAGAATAAAGGGTTTCTTGGGCTTACATTTTCAGAGGGTTAGTCCATGACCAAAGCTGGAAGATAGCAGCAGGAAAGCAGGCATGGCACTGGAGCAGAATCTCAGAGTTTTTATGTTGAGACAGTAACCACAAGTCAGAGTGAGGGAGAGACAGCTAACTAGGAATGATGTGGACTTTTGAAATCTCAAAGCTCTCCCCCAATGACAAACCTCTGCCAATGAAGCCAGATCTCCAATCAATGTGAGACCAAATATTCAAATATATAAGCATATGGGGGCCATTCTCATCAAAACCACCACAATAAGCAATGACTTAAACACAAATTTAAAAACAAGTTTTGACACAAAAATAAAAGAAATATGAAAGCCAAGGTAACATGTTCTCTCACCAGCATTACTAATTTTGTGAAATTTGATGAAACCTCAAAAAGAAAAAGAAAAAGTAAAACGTGGTTATAAATATGCTCAAAACATAAAATATTTTGAAAGATTATTAAAAGGTAGCTCAGTAAATTAAGAAAGCCAATATAAAATATGAAAAATAAAATTAACGTGGTGGTGTAAGCCTTTAATATCAGCACTAGGGAGGCAGAGACAGGCGGATCACTGTGAGTTTGAGGCCAGCCTGGTCTACAAAGTGAGTCTGGCATGGCCAAGGCTAACACAGAGAAACCCTGCCTCAAACAAAACAAAACAAAACAAAACAACCCCCCCCAAAAGAAACTTAAGTAAAATGAAAAAGATAATTTAAAATTAAGTATTAACAGAAAAAATTTAGTAAGTCCAACAAGAGGCTCCATGGACAGCTTCACCAGTAGTGTAAATTAGGTGAAGGAGAGAATACGAGGCAAAGGAACAGGAATATTTTGAAAACAGAACAATTCTATGAAAAATTATGAAATATCTAATTACTACTGAACAATATGAGAACACTAAATCTACAAATTTTAAGTATAGATTTTTTAAGTGCGTGGTGGTTTGACTGAAGATAGCCCACATAGGCTCATAGGGAGGGACACTATTGGGCAGTATTGGATTTTTGAAGGAAGTGTGTCATTGGGGATGGGCTTTGAGGCTTCAGATGCTCAAAGGGGTCCCAGTGTCATGCTCTACTCCTGCTGCCTTTAGATCTGAATGTAAAAACTCTCAGCTACTTCTCCAGCATTATGTCTGCCCACATGAAGTCATGCTTTCTGTCGTGAAGCCAAAGGAGTCTAAGCCATTCTCCAGTTAAATATTTCCATTTATAAATGTTGCTGTGGTTGTAGTACATCTTCACAGCAATTGAAACCATAACTAAGACAGAAGCAGGTACCAGCACTGGAGTACTACAGTTATAGGACGGACCACGCTATTGTTTGGAGGAATATGGAACAATTTGGGACTTCGGAGTAGAAAAGTCAGACATGTTAAGTAGGCCTTAATGAGACCTTGTAGGTACCCAGAAGACAATGGTGGTGAGGGTAATTTGAAGTGTGGCACTTCACATGGAAAGGATATGAATATATAGACAGAGAATGTTGTTGTGATATTTTGGAGGAGAATGTGTTTGCCCTTGTCTAAAAAAGTGTGCCTGAGACTAAATTGAATAGTCATGGATTAACATCTTGGGCGGGGGGCGACATTTCCAAACAACCTAGCACGGACTGTGCTGTGTGACTACTAGTGTTAGTGTTTTGTCAGTGGCTAGTCATTATAGGATTATAATAAAAAGGAAAAATCAGAGCAAGAAAAATCACAAAAGATGAAAACTGGAGGAGAAAAGAAGTACTAGGAGTTGTAAGCAGATTCAAGAAAAGTCTGGTGCTAAGTGGAATAAAGGGAGTTGTGACTTCAGAGCAAGGCCCCACCAAACTAAGCTTCCGAATTGTGAAAAGGAATTTTTAAAAAGCCTAATACTGGTTATTGAATCCCAGGACTAGTAGACAGATGGATCCCTGAGTTCAAAGCTACCCTGGTTTATAGAGCAAATTTCAGGACAGTCAAGTTTAGGCACTGAAAGAAACCATCAAATATAGAAAGCTGGTGAAAATGTATTTGATCAAGGGGGCCAGAAATGGTCATGCCCCAGCAAGCAGAAGAACTTGGTAGATTTGGTAACATGGTTCTAGCTTGAAAGTCAAGGATGCAAGAAAGGGGCTATGAAATCTCCATCTTTAATTAAGGAAAGATGCAGAGGCCAAGCTTATGTGAGGTTGTCCTTACATGGAGGCCTAGAGAAATTGTTGTGTGAAGCCTTTAGGTGAAGCCAGGTTTTCCTCAGAGACTCCAAGATATTGGAGATGTCGGAGTCCTATGTTGTGAAACCTACCCAATAGTGCTACTAAAAAGGGAGTGGAAACAGAAGAGGGGAAAGAACTGTGTTGCACTCAACAAAACTGGAAGGAGTTTGAGATCTGGAGTGCTTTGACATCAGCCGTGACGATGGAGATTTTGGAGTTTACCTAGCTGATTTTCAGTCTTTCTTTGGGCCAGTGTTTCCTCATTGTGCTCCCTTTTCTCCTCTTTTGGAAAGATAATTTATATCTTGTGCCATATTGGAAATATATGATCTGCTTTTTTTATTCAGATTTTATAGGAAATCACAGTTAAGAGATTAGATGAGTCTCCAGACAAAGAGGCGTTAAACTTTCAATGTTTCAACATTGTTGAGAAAGTGATAGATTATATGGACTTTGAAAATTTGACTAGTGCAGTTATGCATTATGATACAGCTGCCATATCATATCATACGGCTGCATAATAAAAAGTGGTGGTTTGAATAAGGGTTCTTCCCATAGCCTCATAGGGAGTGGAACTAATAGGAGGTATGACCTTATTGGAGTTTGTGTGGCCTCGATGGGAGAGCTGTATCATTGGTGATGGGCTTTGAGGTTTCAGATGCTCAAGCCAGATCCAGCGTGACTCCCCCTTCCTGTTGCTTTTGTATCTAGATGTAGAACTCTCAACAACTTCCCCCGTAGACTGTCCATCTGCATCTGCATGCTGCCATGCTTTCTGAAAGATGACAATGGTCTTAAATCTCTGAACTGTAAGCCAGCCCCAATTAAACTTTTTCCTTTATGGGAGTTGCCTTGGTCATACTCTCTTCACAGCAGTAGAAGCCCTAACTATGAAAGTATGCTAACCGTAGAGAAACATTTTCAGAAATCAAATTATTGCAGAGAATGTCTAAAACCAAGAGAAATCATGCTATTAGATCAAGAAGACAATCCTCATATCAAGCACACAAGGCAGAAAATAATTTCTTCATGTTTTACTGTAGTTAAAAGACTAAATGTAAAGAATTAGTAAAGTATATTGAGGGCTTAAATAAAGAAACAAGTCAAGACAGACCACCATCTATAACAGCTATTTCTCAACTAAAATTTTTTTTAAAAGCCTGACAGTTTTTAAGAATGTGCTTAGAAATCTGAAAACTAGCAGCAAGGTTTTTCTACTATACCCAAAAAATCTGTAAGTCATAACTGAAAGAAATAAAACCTTGCAGGACAAAAACAGAATAATGGGATTCAGGACCATGAAAGTAACTCTATAGAAGATAACTTATTGAGTCCTTGGCTGAAAAGAAGTATTAATATATACAGAAAGAAAACAGGAAGTATAAACCATGGTAGAGTGTAGTTAAATGAAAGAGGATTAGGGAACTATGAAATAACACAAAATCAACAAATGATAGGAATTAATGTACATCTTTTAATCATAACCCTGAAAATATCTAGATACTCAATTCCAAATCAAAAGCCACAGACCTTTGATTCTTAAATATAGCCATTCTTTGGTTCAGAGAATCTCTTCTTATAAATAAAGACAAATGTAGCTTATGAGTAAAATGATAAAATAAAATAATTCAAGAAAGCTAAGCATGTAACTAGTATAGTATGTGACAACACAGTCTTCAAAACAAAGTAGACTTTTAAAGGAATACTTTGTAATTAATAATATGTAATATGTGATAACATATTACAATTTTAAAGATATATACACCAAATAGAAGTTCAGCAAACTTCTTTTTTATTTATTTAATTACTTTACAACCTGATCCCAGCCCCTTCACTCGTCTCATCCAAGTCCTACCATTATACTCCCTCTTCCTACTCCTCCTTGTCCTTCTCAAAAAAGGTAAGGCGCCCAAGGGGTACCAACCTACCGTGTCACTTCAAGTTGTTGCATGAGTAACTAAATCCTCATCTTCTCCCACTAAGGCCTGACAAGGCAGCCCAGCTAGAGGAGAGAGATCCAGGGGCAGGTAACAGAGTCAGAGACAACCATTATGACCATTGTTAGGAGACCTATATGTTGACCATGTTGTACATCTGCTATGTATGTATAGGGGATATAGATCTTGCTTGGTGGTTCAGTCTCTGTGAACCACCATGGGCCCAGGATAGTTTACTCTGTAGATCTTGTAATGTCCATGACCTTGCCCATTCCCTCAGTCCTTCCTCCCATTCGTCTGCAAAGCTCCCAGAGCTCAGCCTATTGTGTAGCTGTGGGTGTTCACATTTGTTTCCATCAGCTGCTGGGAGAATCCCCTCAGAAGACAGTTATGGTATGCTCCTGAGTGTAACAAGTGCTACTAGATTAAAAATACAGAATAAACTCACAAAATAATAGTGAGAAATTTCAGTACTCTACTCGCAGCACATTATTCATTAAAAAATAAAAAGATCTGAGTTAACGAATTTAACTGAATCCTACAGAACAGTCCATGCAAATGCTACAGAATATAATACTTCTTCTCAGTAGATCATGTTTTCTCTAAAGCAGTGATATAATAGGGCAAGAAGAAGTCTTAACACACATAGGAAATGTAAAAATAATTTATTGTATTCTATATGACCACAAAGGGCTATGATGAAAATCCATATAAAAAGAAGCTAAAGAACATATACAAAGTCATGTGAATTAAACAGTATGCCATTCATAACGAATGGGTCATTGAGTAAATCAATAAACAAATAAAATCGCTTCTATGGAGATGAAAACATACTATACTATACCTATGAGAGACAATAAAAGTAGTCCTAAGAGGGATGGTTAAGCTAAAAGTGCTTACATTAAGCAATTAGAGAAATACTAAATAAAAAAATAATAATACATTATATGACCTTGGAATATCTATAGAAAGGTAAAATCAAAATCAACAGCTACATGGAAATAACTAAAATAGAGCATAAATTAATCCAACAAATCCCCAAATTTATAGAGACTCAAAGATTTGATTCCTTGAAAATATAAATATGGCCAAAAATTACTACTAGGCCAAACCAACCAATGAAAACACAGGGAAAACCCTGTATTGTTTTAGAAGTCTCTAGGACATTCATGACTAAGAACTCCAGGAGAGGCATATCACATCTGGCTCTAGGTTTTTTATTTCGTAACTTACAGCTTATAGAAGAAACATTTTTCTATGTGTAGGATAGTCAATGAAATTGATTAAATTTCATCATTTTCCATTGGATTGTGTTTTCAGCTTTGTGAAAAATCATCTGACTGTCTTAGACAGTCAATTATTTCTTCTCCTTTGTTTCATTAATTTATTTCTCTACATTCTTCTCCTATGAACATAAAATATTTTAATTATATCTAAATAATTTTTCTTTGGACAAGTGCCATTCCACATTTGTTCTTACAATATTGTATGCCCACAAAATGTGAATTTCCAGAAAACATTAATAGATAGCTATGGAAATGGGACTCAGACTGCAAGAAGCAGTGACTATACACAGGTACTTTGGGGAAGCATATTACTGTAGTTTGCCTCAGGTTGGGAAGATATTATCAATAAAACAAAACAAAACAATATAAAACAAACAAACAAAAAACCCAACCAATGAACCAACCAACCAAAATAAAAATAAAAACCCAAAATCAAATCATTTATGGTGGAGCATGTGCTTAAGACCTTAAGAACATTCATTCAATTAATTAGAATATGATTATAATTATGAGTTATAAGTCCCAAAAGTATCAAGTACTCCAATGTAAAAAAAAAAATCTATACATTTTAGAATAAACCATTAAGGATATCTCTAGGAGTTATGACTCAGTAGAGATTTATAGACTTCCAATTTAATGTGTAGAAAGAATAACAAGAATATGAACTCTTCCAAAATAGTTATCAGAAAGTCTTTTCTTGTATGAAAACTGCAACTGACAAGATAAAAGCAAACAGTGGACTATCAAGATATTTGCAAACAACCCCTGTAGTGAAGAACGACATTGAAACTATGTACAGAATTCAAAACTCAGTATAAAAATTTCCAGATGAGAACTGGTCAAAAGACGTCTCAGTGAAGGAAATAAGTAGATGGGAAATAAATTCATGGAGGTGAATTCAGCTTTACTAGCTTAGACAAAATGGAAATTTACACCATTAAGATAGAGCATAGCATGCTCTTCTTCACTAGTTTTACAAACAAGAAAAAAACACCACTTTACATTAAAACCAACCATCATGTGCTAATCATCAAGGTCCAATTTTTAAAAGCTAACCTTCACAGGTTATGTTCTTCGTGGCTTCCTTTACATGGAGTCATTGTGGCAATTGTTTCTTTCAGTAGCTAGAGCAGATGAAGACTTTGAAGCTGGCTTACCACTAGATCTTTGGGAGGATGGCTGCAACAGTTATGTTTATTGGTCATCGTCACTGCTTTAGAGGAATGGGGACATGGGCAGATGAGCAGATAAATGATATGTGTCCAATGCCAACTACAATGGAGCTATTCAGCGCTTCAGATAATTTATATTCTGAGGATTAAGAAAGATCACATGAATAAATTTCTTTTTTTTAATTTTTTTATTAATTTATTCTTGTTACATCTCAATGTTTATCCCATCCCTTGTATCCTCCCATTCCTCCCCCCCCCCATTTTCCCATTATTCCCCTCCCCTATGACTGTTCCTGAGGGGGATTACGTCCCCCTATATATTCTCATAGGGTATCAAGTCTCTTCTTGGCTACTTGCTGTCCTTCCTCTGAGTGCCACCAGGTCTCCCCCTCCAGGGGACATGGTCAAATGTGAGGCACCAGAGTACGTGAGAAAGTCGTATCACACTCTCCACTCAACTGTGGAGAATATTCTGACCATTGGCTAGATCTGGGAAGGGGTTTAAAGTTTACCTCCTGTATTGTCCTTGGCTGGTGCCTTAGTTTGAGCGGGACCCCTGGGCCCAAATCTGCCTATCATATTGTTCTACTTGTAGATTTCTAGGACCATCTGGATCCTTTTATTTTGCTGTTCTCCCATGCGTCTCTCATTTAGAGTCCCAATAGGATGCCTTCCCCTCTGTCCCAGTTTCCTGGTAAGTGAAGGCTTTTGTGGGACATGCCCCTTGGGCTAGTATGCAGATATAAGTGAGTATATACCATTTGATCCTTTCTGCTTCTGGGTTAACTCACTCATTATGATCATTTCTAGCTCAATCCATTTATCCACAAATTTTGGGAATTCCTTGTTTTTAATAGCTGAGTAGTATTCCATAGTGTATATGTACCACAGTTTCTTTATCCACTCTTCTACTGAGGGACACTTAGGCTGTTTCCATGTTCTGGCTATTATGAATAAGGCTGCTATGAACATGGTTGAGCAAATTTTCTTGTTGTGTGCTGGAGTGTCTTCTGGGTATATTCCAAGGAGTGGAATAGCTGGGTCTTGAGGAAGCCCTATTCCCATTTTTCTGAGATAGCACCAGATAGATTTCCAAAGTGGCTGTACTAGTTTGCATTCCCACCAGCAATGAAGGAGTGTTCCTCTCTCCCCACATCCTCGCCAGCATGTGGTGTCGCTTGAATTTTTGATCTTAGCCATTCTGATGGGTATAAGATGGAATCTCAGAGTTGTTTTGATTTGCATTTCCCTGATGACTAAGGAGGTTGAGCATTTCTTTAAGTGTTTCTCAGCCATTTGATACTCCTCTGTTGAGAATTCTCTGTTTAGTTCCAAGCGCCATTTCTCAATTGGGTTATTTGGTTTGGTGGTGTTTAATTTCTTGAGTTCTTTATATATTTTGGATATTAGACCTTTGTCAGATGTAGGGTTGGTGAAGATTTTTTCCCAGTCTGTAGGCTGTCGCTTTGTTCTCTTGACAGTGTCTCCTGCCTTACAGAAGCTTCTCAGCCTCATGAGGTCCCATTTATTAATGGTTGACATTAAGGCCTGGGCCGTTGGTGTTCTGTTCAGGAAGTTGTCTCCTGTGCCAATATGTTCCAGGCTCTTTCCCACTTTTTCTTCTAAGTGGCTTAGTGTCTCTGGTTTTATGTTGAGGTCTTTAATCCACTTGGATTTGAGTTTTGTGCAAGGTGACAAATATGGGTCCAGTTTCATTTTTTTACACATAGACCTCCAGTTAGACCAGCACCATTTGTTGAAGATGCTATCCTTTTTCCATTGAATGGATTTGGCTTCTTTGTCAAAAATCAAGTGACCATATGTGTGTGGATTCATATCTGGGTCTTCGATTCGATTCCACTGATCAACCAGCCTGTTGCTGTGCCAGTACCATGCTGTTTTAAGTACTATTGCTTTATAGTACAGTTTGAGATCAGGTATGGAGATTCCTCCGGAGCACCTTTTATTGTACAAGATTGTTTTAGCTATTCTGGGTTTTTTGTTTTTCCAAATGAAGTTCAGAATTGAACTTTCAATGTCTTTAAAAAATTGTGTAGGTATTTTGATAGGGATTGCATTGAATCTGTATATTGCTTTTGGTAGGATGGCCATTTTTACTATATTAATTCTCCCGATCCATGAGCAAGGAAGATCATGCCATCTTCTCAGGTCATCTTCAATCTCTTTCTTCAGAGTTTTGAAATTTTTTTCATACAAGTCCTTCACTTGCTTAGTTAGGGTAACTCCTAGATATTTTATATTGCTTGTGGCTAATGTGAAGGGTGTGGTTTTCCTAATTTCTTCCTCTGAAAGCTTGTCATTTGTGTATAGGAAGGCTACAGACTTTTTTGAGTTAATTTTGTATCCAGCCAATTTGCTGAAGGTGTTTATCAGCTTTAGGAGTTCTCTGGTGGAGTTTTGAGGGTCACTTATGTACACTATCATATCATCTGCAAAGAGGGATAATTTGACTTCATCCTTTCCCATTTGGATACCCTTGATCTCCTTTTGTTGTCTTATTGCTCTGGCTAGAACTTCGAGTACTATATTGAAGAGATATGGAGAAAGTGGGCAGCCTTGCCTTGTTCCCGATTTTAGAGGAATTTCCTTGAGTATCTCACCGTTTACTTTGATTTTGGCTATTGGCTTGCTGTATATAGCCTTTATTATGTTGAGGAAAGTGCCTTGTATCCCCGATCTCTCTAAAACTTTAAACATGAATGGGTGTTGAATTTTATCAAATGCTTTCTCTGCATCCAAGGAGATGATCATGTGGTTTTTTATTTTCAGTTTGTTTATATGGTGGATTACATTGATGGATTTCCGTATATTAAACCATCCCTGCATGCCTGGAATGAAGCCTACTTGGTCATGATGAATGATATCTTTGATGTGCTCCTGTATTCGTTGTGCAAGTATTTTATTTAGTATTTTTGCATCTATGTTCATAAGAGAAATTGGTCTGAAATTCTCTTTCTTTGTTGAGTCTTTGTGAGGTTTAGGTATCAATGAGACTATGGCCTCATAGAATGAATTTGGTAATTTTCCATCCATTTCTATCTTTTGGAGTAGCTTGAAGAGTATCGGTCTTAGCTCGCCCTTAAAGGTCTGGTAGAATTCTGCACTGAAACCATCTGGCCCTGGGCTTCTTTTGGTTGGGAGACCATCGATGATTGCTTCTATTTCTGTATGGGAAATGGGACTATTTAGCTTGTTTATCTGTTCTTCATTCAACTTTGGCAAGTGAAATTGTTCAAGAAAATCGTCCATTTCCCTTAGATTTTCAAATTTTGTGGCGTATATGCCTTCAAAGTAGGATCTTATGATTCTTTGAATTTCTTCAGTGTCTGTTGTTATGTCTCCCTTTTCATTTCTGATTTATGAATAAATTTCTTATGAGTACAATCACAAGGATAAGTTGCACATATAAAAGCGTGTTTTTTTCATTCAAGCATATAAAAATAGTTAAAACATTCAATCAAATAATAGCAGCAAGAAACAATAAATAAACTAAATTCACTCCTATCTGCTATACCTGGAAGAAGCATGACAAAACATTTCAAGAACCAAGTCATGTTTTGAAGAACCTGAAACCAGAAGACTCTGGTCTTGTTTTCTTAGAGTGTTCTCAGAAGCACTCGCAATTCTCCTCGTCTAATTCCACTTTTAGACCATGTTCCAATGTCTCCCACTTTTATTATTTTTAAATGAAGGATATCAGGGGGGGTTTGATTTGAGATGTTTTAGTAACTGTCATATGATTTATATGTATTCTATAGGCATGAAAATTATAAGCATAATGAATAATATTAGAACAGAAAAAGCACCATTTGTAGTGCTCTGCCACCAAAAACAAGGATCCAAGCTATGTCCAGTACTTTTGCTTACATTATTATATTAATCAGAAAAGTCGATACAAAAAAAATCCTTCCTAATTCCAAGATGGTGGTGCCTATCACGCACTGTAGCTGATGTACTACAACATGCAAACTGTTTTTCAACCTTGGGGACAATTTTATACAGTTACAAAGAATAATTTCAAGGGTATACAAACTACCCATTTAAATTTCACATCATCTTAAAATGTAGAATTGTGACTAGAAGAGGGCATAAAAATTAGGCCCATTGAGACAACCTGGTGCAGAATGCAGCCAGCCACAGGATAGTGGCAGCCACATAGAGGTTGAGAGAGAGAAAGCTTTAAAAAAAGGGTATGGAAAGCCAAATTAATGGAGAAAGAATGACTAGAACAGAGACAGGAAGAAGCAAAGTATTGTACTATTCTTAATAATTCAGAAGAGTAGGTAGACTCCTGTAGCATTAAAGCTAGACTCTCTAAGTGACTAAGCTAGGGGTTGGAGATTCTTGAAAGGAAAAGTAAATAATATCCTTAAGGATGTAATTATTCTACCTATATTTTTAATATGGCTTAAGGCAATCCTGCTTTCCTCAGGATGGTTCTGAAATCCTGAATAGCGATACCTTGGCCAGATCATGGGTCAGCCCAACTGGATTGACTCCACCATGATGGAAATTAATTAATTGCCATAAAATTCTGTCCTCTGAAAAGGAAGCTCTAAAGTCATTTAGAAAAAGGGGAAGAACATACATTTGCCCTGAAAATCAAGAGATCCAGTTCCAACTCTACCTTCCAGAAGAGATAACTGTCTAACTGGTTTCCCTTCCCGTTCTCATGTATAGTCTTCAGACAAGGGAGTTCTTTCGGGAAGAATCTGGTACAGTGTCCTTGCATCTCTGCCCTGAGGTATCCATACAAACTCTATTTCCTGTTCTCCATCTCCCCTCTCTGAAGAGGTAAACCTAATTGGGGTGATTGTTGATTTGACATTTCAGAGCTGACTAGGGGTATCTGGCTCTGTGTGTGGTCCCCACCAGTTGGCTTATCAGAAAGACCCTCAAGACTCAGCATAACAGCCAGTTTCACAGTCCCTGGATATTATGTTTAAACCCATGAGCTTCTGTTGAGACAACTATTTCTCACTAATGGTTTTCTTCATTAACAAATGCTGTCCAGGTATAGAACACTGTAACCTTGGCTCCATTAAACACTGTAGCACTTACTGCCAGCCATAGAAGACAACACTTTTGTTTTATCCTAAATATTCAAAGCCAGTTAAAAGTATTGTCTCATTAAAAGCCATCTGGGTGGATCCTAACACTGTGTTTTAGCCACTGCAGCACTTACCAAGTTAGTAGAAGAAAAGGAAAAGGAGCCCAATAGATGGATGATCTTGTGAGATGCCATGAGATTCTAACAGCCTTAAGGCCACTTAAACTCAGTCTTTTATATGGCTTCTCTTGACTCATTGCCTAGGACTTATAATGGCAGCAACTTTACTTTTTATAACTTAATTTCTAACATATCTATGCAGTCACCACTCAAGGACTTGCATTTTTCTGTACAACTGCTTGTCACACAAAGATAATGGTCTTTTATTTTTTAAAGACATCTTTCTGCAAAACTTTCAGAATTTTGCCAATTTTGAAGTGAAGTCCTAATTTCCTATGCATCAGTCAACTTGCCTCTCTAACAGACTAAAACCAGCACTATAGTTTATGAACAACATGAGTAATTTCTTAATTATGAAGGCCAAGAAACTCAATATTGGACTGGAAGACACAGTGTTTATTGAAGACTGGTTTCTGATTCATGTGGTGCTTTCTTGTTCTGTTCTTCTATAGTAAAATCCCTTACTGAGATGAAGCTGGCTTCTTACAAAGTTCTGCCTCATACCTTTACTTTGAGCTCTAGGACTTAAATATATAGAATACATTTAGATATTACCAACCAGAAACATGCTTTTCTTGAAAGATAGAACTGATATCTTCTTCTAAAACCGAGGTCAACTTAATGAAGCCATTGTAAGCCTCTTATGTGTTTATCATAATGCAGTGTGGTCTGGCCCTCTTTCAATGCTCTTTCAGAATTGAGAGTCAGAAAACAGCACAAAACTAGTGATGCCATGGCATGACACATTTGCTATCTCTCTGTCTCTTACACACTCTTTCTCTCATGTGTTTGTGTGTCAGTGTGTCTATGTATGTGTGTGTAGCATTGTTGTGATTTATAACTATCATTTTTTGACTAATATGTTCACCTATTTACCAATACATACACAGTTGTGAGCCTGAAAGCAAAAAAATCCTCAAAGCCATCGTGTCCTTGGCCAACCCAGTGCTTTACGAGCTATTGTCTGTTCCTTTCTTCTCTTTGGAACATAGCACTTCAGTGTAATTGTTCATTTCACTACCCCAGTGACTTGGCTTCCCCCACCTTCCTCCCCCCTTCTTTCTCCAGGGTTTCTCTGTGTAGCCTTGGCTGTCCTTGACTATTTGTAGACCAGGCTAGCCTTGAACGCCTACCTCTGTCTCCACTAGTGCTGGGACTGAAGGTGTGCGCCACCACTCCTGGCTGGCTCTCATTTTTTAAGTTTACTAAACTTCCTCATAAATTTGGGAATAGTGCTACCTCAAGACCCAGCTATTTCACTCTAGGCGTATACTAAAAATATGCTCCACAATACAACCAGAACATTTGAACAACTGTGGTTATAGAAGCTTTATTTGTAATAGCCAGAATCCAGAATCAACCTAGATTTTCCTCAGTCAAAGAATGGGTAAAGCCACCAGGTCTCCCCATTCAGCGGACGTGGTCAAATATGAGGCACCAGAGTACATGTGAAAGTCAGACCCTACTCTCCACTCAACTGTGGAGAATGTCCTGTCCATTGGCTAGATCTGGGTAGGGGTTTGAAGTTTATGGCCTGTATTGTCCTTGGCTGGAGCCATAGTTTGAGCGAGACCCCTGGGCTCAAATCTGCCTATCATAATTTTCTTCTTGTAGGTTTCTAGGATCCTCTGGATCCTTCTACTCAGAGGAAGGATAGCAGGCTACCAAGAAGAGACTTGATACCCTAGGAGCATATACAGGGGGAGGAAGTCCCCCTCAGCCACAGTCATAGGGGAGGGGAGTAAAGGGAAAATGGGAAGGAGGGAGGAATGGGAGGATACAAGGGAGAGGATAACCATTGAGATCTAATATGAATAAATTAATAAAATAAAAAAGAATGGGTAAAGCAACTATGGTACATTTACACATGGAATATTATTCAGCTATCAAAAACAAAAAATATTGAAATTTGCAGGCAAATGTATGGAACTAGAAAAGTTCATCCTGAGTGAAGTAACCCAGACCCAGAAAAACAGGCATGTTTTATACTCACTTATAAGTGAGTACATTAGCCCAACATAGATGACTTCTGAGAGACTCCACCAAGCAGAAGATTGGGACAGATGTTGGGACTTTCAGCAGGACCCTGGGAAAAGCGTTGAGAGTTATATGGAAGAGCTGGGAGATGAAAGGACATGGAAAGGTCAGTAGCTCCACAAGGAGACCATCAACGTTGGGAGATCTGCATCCATGGGAGCCTGCACAAACTGATGCATCAACCAAGGACATTGCAAGCAAAGAACCTAGACCTCCTACTCAGATGTATGCAATGGCAGTTCATTCTCCACATGGAGGGGGGGTTGTGCTTCTGACATGCTCTCTGGTGCCTTTTATTTGGTCACTACCACTAGGCCGGTAGACTTGTGAGCACAGAGATAATGGGGATGCGAGCTATCCTGAAGGGACCTTATAGGCTGAGGCCAGATGGTGGGGGAGGAACCCCCCTTGTCAGAGATCTAGTGTAGGGGAATAGGGCAGAAGAGGGTAGAAGGGTGAGAAGGGGAAGATAAGAGTGAGGGGATAATAATCAAGATGAAAAATGAATAAATTATAATAAATAAAAAAGTTAAAAGAAATAAAAAGGTCAAAGCTGGTACAACCAGACCAGACATCTCAGGTTCAATTTTCCTCTGACAATTAAATGTTGTATGAAATGGAGTAATATAACCTCTTGACTTCCATGTAATTCCTATAAAGTTCTATGTAGTGATACTTCTTCACAAAACGCTTGTGATAGTTCAGTGAGATGCTGCATATAAATTACCTGGTATGTTGCACAGCATCGCTGTGTTGAGAATCTCACATTTATTTCATTATAACATTAACTTACCTGTCAATAATTTTACTGTCCTCAGGAAATACTGTCTTTGTACTGAAATGAAAACCAAAAAACGTCAGTGTAAGATCTCTTTGAGCTAGAGTTACAAGCTGGGCTAATCAGCACGGGTATCCTTCTAGTTCAGGAATTTGCTTTTTTCTATGGCTCCTTAAGTCTATTGCTGAATGCAAGCTAATACTTCGCAATCAAAGAACGCTACATCATGCCTTCTCTTGAAAATATGTATGTTGAATGAGCTTTGTGGGCATTCCTGACTAAATGCCACTGGAGCTCATGGCCTGGGACAATTACCTCCTACATACAGCTGAGGAAGTGGTAGGGCAGAGGTTGACCAGATATGAGCATCTATTGGCTGGCTTAGAGATGTCGTGGATGAATCTAATTGGTCACCCAACCCTATATAGCCTGTTGTCTTCTTTCGCTTCAATAGCAAAAACAAAATGATTGTTCAGCCAAAGCTACTATGTATTAGCACTTGCTATTATAAGATGAATATAAACTGAGTGACTATTTTATTCTAAAAATAAATATTATAAATTTGGAGCATTCAGAATTGATGAATCTTTTTTTAACTTTTTTGGTTTTTTTTCTTTTTATTAATTTATTCTTGTTACATCTCAATGTTTATCCCATCCCTTGTATCCTCCCATTCCTCCCTCTCCCGCCCCATTTTCCCATTATTGAATCTTAAATCAAGAAACACAGTACTCTAATTTAATTTTCTGCTTGATTTGTTTGATTAAACTATCTGATAGGACTCACACACTAATTTTGTATAACCAGAAAGTAACCTCTGAGGTTGTGAGGCTTGTCTTCATAAAGAAAGCATGATGGCCCCATGTTCCTGAGTATGAAGTTCGTCAAGTATCTTATCACTCTATACTCTCTGGTCTCCTAACAAACCACTTGGCTGTCTAGAGCTCTGTGTGAAATCAAGTGAAACAACTTTTCTGTTTTTATTATTTTGTGTGGGAACTCCAACTTTTGATGATAGGTATAATTGATAGGAGTAATTAAACAAAAATTAGCAAATAAAAACAGATGACATAACCACAGGAGCTGTAATTGTGACAGCAGTAAGGTTTATGGTAGTTTGTGAGTTTGTGAATATGCTCCATGGCTAAGTTGTTGTTTTGCTGCACATACATTGAATATTGGGAAAGTTTCAACCAACTCCCTTATGACAATCTTTAAAGTAAGCTATCATGAAAATACTGAACATCTTTTGCATCTTTAAAAAAAATATTTAAGTAAGATGGCATTGGATCTAGAGAGCTAATTCAGATTAAGTATCTGCTCTCACAAAAAACTCATGTTCCACTCTCTCCATACACACACACACACACACACACACACACACACACACACACACACACACACACATAGATAAATATTTGTCTAGGAGGGTATTGGATAGTAATACTAATAAAAATTATCGCTTATGTATATTTCTGTCTGTACACACTATACAGAAATGTTTATACTGGGAGCTGTTATTGCAAAGTCTCTTTCCCAAAACAGAATGTTGAAAGTAATAACCTGATAAGCTCATGTCTGAATGCAATGATACCCAACTTGTAATAGTTTGATTAATGGCTTGCCAATTTATTGCAGTGCAAAAGTGATATATTCAGTACAAACTATGGTGCCAATGTTGATTGTTGTTCTCCTGGAAGGCTAGAAATGTGTGATCTTACGTCCTTCCTCTGATACTAAACGCTGGGAGCTCTCAGTTTGCCCGAAAACCATAAGGAAACAGTCAATGAGTAGTGGTGACCACTTCAAGCCATGACTCCTTTCATGCTAAGGCACACCTACGCATGAAAGTAAAGCCATATCTCTTTCATGCTAAGGCACACCTATGCATGAAAGTAAAGAGCCATATCTCTTTCATGCTAAGGCACACCTATGCATGAAAGTAAAGACTTAGCTGGTGTATTTGTGTTCTTTATATCAACCATTTTAAGTGATCATAACAGATCAAACATCACAATTTCAAGTCTGTATTATAACTGTATTTTTGTTCATAAGGTGGTCACATTCTCTCATAAGTTTAATATCCAAAATACAAATATAAAAAAGCAATTTCCATTTCATATGGACAAAGAATATTTTCCCTTCAAACATATTTTATTTTACTAAGTGAAATAATTTGAACAATTCCCCTGAACTATTACTATTTTGATTAATCATATTCATCACATTCCACAGTTCTGTAGATTCCCCTTGAGTAACACAAAGATATCTCTATTAATCATTAAAGAGAGCCAAGAAATAGCTTTTTCTCCAAAGTAATCACAATAACATGAGAAGCGATACCCTGAAGACCAGTCTCTAAGATGTAACTAAAAATGGAATTTCATGCTCTACAGGTTTTCTATGTGCTGACTGATTTTTATTTTAAATAAATAAGTAAAAAAGAAATAAAAACTTCAAAGAAGGACTCTCATAGTCTAAGCTCAGAATTTCCTCAACTCCTTCAAAATGACAATAAGATAATGTTATACTCTATTTACTTAATGCCTGGGCATTTTCTTCTTAAAAACATAAAACCTGAACATTTTCCAAAATGCAAATGAATGATTTTATCTTCAGCAAAGAAAATGTTAGCAAACAGAAAATCATGTGCTTAAGAGTCATCAGCCACAAGCCAACCATGTCAGATGCATTTCTAGTCTATCTGTGAATTGCCAGGTGACTTATGGAAGTACTCTCTGATCTCTCCTTGTGTGTTCTAAGAAAGTACATGCTAATGTAGTCTAACATCCTGATGTGTTATAGACATGGAACCTATTTGTCAGCAAGTGCTATTCTCCTTTCTGTTTAAGTTGATATATTTATTTGTAATGATTTGAGATATCCTTATTGTCTTATTAAACACTTAAGTAAAGCTATTTCACTCAGAACATGTGTGCTAGATTTTTCCATTCCTTAGGAATCCCATCTGGGAATTGTCTTCAGATACAACCTCATGAGACCAATGCTAGTATCATCAATCCTTTTTTTTTTTTTTTTTTTTTTTTACAGATATCAAAATAGATTCTGAAGATTAATGTGCCTCTGAGTGATAGAAGCAAGCAATGCTGATGAGTTTTAAAATTCCTTGCTACTGAAATGCTTGATTCTTAGACAGGCAGTTGTAAATATCTAACTGTTCATGGTATAATTAATGTAGACTCACAATGTCCTTACTCTTTAATAGCCAAAGCAGTCTTATCAAAGTGTAGTATTATTATACTATACAATTCCTAGTGATGAATAATACAACTTCAGAATTTAGTCACATTCTGAAGAGATCTTCACCTGCTGACCTGCTGTGTTCAGCCTACTACTGAGAGGCATTGCTTTTTGATGGGATAATTGCAATGATTTGTTGAAATTAGCGAACCAAATACATTTGTGTGCTCAGTCACATGTCTTTCGTTACTTTCTTGAGCCATTAAGCAGCTCAACTCTTAGGACACTGTGCTTCCCCAACACAGAGTCACCTATGTATAGTTGACACATCATGTCCTGGTTGCTGGAGACTCAAAGATGCTGAAGACGTCGGAGTCTTGGGAACTCTGCAGAGGAAACCTCCTAACAGGAAGTGTAGCCAGACCTCTAGAAAGAAGTGTGTTGAAGTTAACAAAACTGAAAGGAGTTGGAGATCTGATATTAAACATGGAGATATAGTGTCTGGATTTTAATAGCTTGTTTTCAGGTTTTTTTTTTTTTTTTTTTTTTTTTTTTTTTTTTTTTTGTCCAGGATTTTGTCATTATTCTCTCTTTTCTTCCTTTAGGAAGGGCAATGTATATCCTGTGCTATTATATGGTGAAAGTGTGTGATCTGTTTTATTTTTATTTTTATTTTGTAGGGGATTATTGTTAAGAACCAGCATGAGTCTCAGAAAAGACGTGGGCTTTGGAATTTTAAATAGTGTTGCGACAGTGGGAAATTTTGAAGTTATACTACGTGCAGTTCTAAATTGTGATATGGCCACAAGTCAGTTGGAGCCAGGGAGGGGAATGTGATGGTTTGAATAAAAATAACCCCCATAGGCTCATAGGTTGTAGCGCTATTAGAAGGTATTGGAGTAAGCGTGGCCTTATTGGTGAAGTGTGTCACTGGGAACAGGCTTTGAAGTTTCAGATGCTCAAGCCATTTTCAGTGTAGCACCTTCTTCCTGCTGTCTAATGATCCAGCTATAGAACTCTAAGCTACCTCAGCAGCACCATGCCTGCCTGTGTGCTCCATGCTTCCTTCGATGATGACAACAGACTAAGCCTCTGAACTGTGAGCCAGCCCCCAATTAAAGTTTTCCTTTTTCTAAAGGCATTGCCACGGTCATAGTTTCTCTTTGCAGCAGTAGAAATACTAAGACAACTATTATCATTATTTCTGCCAATTAGACAGCCACTCCCAAACAGAGATGGCTTTAGGATTTTCCTGATGATGACCCATCCTCGAGTTTAGTCACCCAAGTGGAAAATGATAACATGTAGCACATCTGTTCCTTTAGACTATTCCAGCAAGGTTCAGGCAAGTTAAACAAACATTCACATGACCATTTTGATTTATTTATTTACAAATTATTTTTGTCAAAAATGGATGTTCTTGTATTTTCATTTTTTATTTTGTAACTATTGAGGTATGCAAATAATTTTCCTAATTTGGTCTGTCAATATGGTGACTTCAACAAATTGATTTTCAAGCATTGATTCAGCTTTGCATTCAGCATTGTATATCCTTTGTATACGTTTATAAGACTATACTTGTAAGATGCAGCCCAAAACATTTGTTTGTAATACCATCAGACTATCATATTATTATCAATTTCTTCCTGAAAAGTATGTATCTCAGTGGCAAACTGCTTCCTTCAGCCTTCACTTTGTGCAAAGCTCTGAGTTCAAGAGACAGATGTGCTTACAACAACCCACACAGAAAAAAAGTGCTATAAAATAAATACTATTTGGTTATTCTCAGTGTTGTGTCTATCATATCTCTCCTCCCTTCATTTCTCTACAATCATTCTATGCCACTCTTACTTTCTGTTTCCTTTATTTCCTACCTGTCCCTATTCCTCTACCTCTCTCTGTCTCTCTCTTTCTCTCAGTCTCGCTCTAGTCCCCCTTTTCTTCATCTGTCTCTCCCTAACTTCCTCTGTCTCCTTCTACATAAAGAACCTGAGGTCCTGGCCTGTAAGATGGTGAATATATTAACTAGGGCACAATGCCTCTGTGGTGCAGGGCAGGTTTGCCCTCCTCCACCCCCTTTCCTTTATCCTGTGAAAGTCTTACAGTGATTATCACAAAGATAAGATGATAGTAAGTCAACCGGCCTTGCAGGAAAAAAAATGATTTTTATGTTCATATACATTATGCTTTATGAAAGTTTTAGAGAAATGAAAAGTATGAATGTAATTCCTCAGTGTTCTCTCTTAATCCACAGGTAATTGTGGCCATGGATTTTAACTTTCCTTTCCCAGTGCAGCCCTCACAGTAAGGATTTTTCATGAGCGTGCTTGAACCTGAGCAGGCCCTGTGCAGGCTGCCACAGCGTCTGAGGTCAAATATACATCAGTCTTGTTTGTCTAGAGGATACTGTTTCTTTGAAATCAGCCACCACCTCTGGCTTTTACAATCTTACCGTTCCTCTGCTCAAAGAATGCAGCAACAAATTCACGCCAAGAACATTCTGAAATACCCAGAGATCACTGTCTCATGCAGCTATCTTCATAGAATTTGCATTTTTTAGTAGATGCAATCTAGCACAGAGATCCACAATGGAACACTGTACAGAAACTAAGAGATATTGGAGCATGTGGGCCTAAAGCGATTATCTTCATCAAGCCCTCCACTCAGGGCTCAGAGACCGATTTAGAACTGGTGGCATAAATGCTGTACATCTTTCTAGAGCACTCCACGATCTAATTTCTGCTGTGTTATTTAGAGTCTCCATGTGTGGTCCCTACTGTGTATCTTTTGTCTAAGCCTTGGCTACACAGTGAGTGCTAGGCCTTCCTTGGCTACATAATGATACCATGTTTCAAATAAACAAATAAACAAAATACTCAAAATGGAAAAGAGATGTTCAAATTTAAGACTCAGAGTAATTAAAGAAAAGCCATTTGTACTTTTTGTATACAAGTATTTAATAGTGCAGAAGTGGGTATCATAGTTCTTAATGTGAGCACAATGTCATATATGTTAAAAGTTATGTGACAAATGGTGTGATTTTATAGGCACATCAGTCCTAAAGCACATTATTTTTATTAATTATTTATTATTATGAATTTTACTTTTTAAAATGATTTGGGTTCTTGCTAAAATGAATAGATCTTGCTTTTGAATCTATATGGTATAAAATTAAATACATTCTATCTCATTATGTCAATCATGATGTCCATGCATTTTAACTTCCCTTTTCCACCCCACCCTTCACAGCAAGGATTTTTCATAAGCAGTTTTCAGTGTATTTGGTCAGTTTCTATAAAATGTACCTTTGTTTCTCTTTACTATATACACAAATGAAGCAATAATATTTCTTAAAGACTCTATGAGGCTTGCCTTATATTCTTAATTTGACATATCCAAAATGCCTTTGCCATTACTAAACTCTCTGCTGGAGAGAACAATAAATCTCAAATGGCTTGGTGTCAGTAACAAGAGCTAAAATTAAATGGTACTGCTTAATTATTTGCCTTTGGTGTTACAAACCCTATTGGTTATAGAATGCCCTAGTTCTTATTGAACTAGTTCCTCCTCTGGCTTAGTCAGTCTACAAAACATGATAATTGATGCTCAAAGGCTTTAGAGAATTCAATGAAATGATGAAGATAATGCCTTCCCTTTTTATATTGTCCAATTATTTGCTTCATCCCCCCATAGCACTAAGTATATATAATGACTACAAAGAGAGGAATTGGATTTCTCAAAGTAAATATTCAGAGCTAGCTAACTGATTAATTTCAGTTTAGCAAATATTTGTTAGACCAGTATTGTACCATCACCCACTTATTAAGTTAGCTGTCTTATAACATTAAAAGGTAAGACTCACCAAGACAAAAGATCTAGCAAAGTCAGTTGCTTAAATATGGCTTTTCCTGGGCATTATCTTATTTACCATTTTGAGTTATTTTTTTATCTGTTTACAATATGACAAATTTTTCATGTTTCAAGTTATGCTACTTGAAAATTCAAATGAAAGGAGAGAATATTATTCTGAGACAGAATTTTCTCATAGGACTTTAATTTTTTTTCCATTCCAGAGTACAGAAATGTGTAAAGGTTAATTCAGCTGCTCATAAAACCAACTTCAGTGTATGCTTGCATTTTCTCTATCAGTAAAGGAGGCATTATAAAAAGAGTCACTGTGTCCCTACCATTAACTACCTCACTTTTAAATTGATGGACTTCAAAGAATTAAAACTTTTCCAGTAATTTAATGCTAGGAAATAGGAAAGAGAGACAAAATGTTTATACGTCCTGGAAAGACTGCAAAAACTTCTGACAACTTTTTAGCCCTCTTCGTGGACATCCCGGAGCAATGGTGGATCAGAATTAGGTGGAACCATACTTGACCAGGATTTCTTCATCATGTATATATCTTTTGCAGTTTATTTAAATCCAAGTTTCATGCCAGGACCCCAAAGATTTACTTGGTATGTCACTGGACCTCTTTGCTTATTTCTATTTCAGTGGGGCCACACGGAAACGCATTGTTTCTACTTTTCACTAAAATTCCCTCTCTGTTTTTTTTTAACTGAGCACGGTGGATTAGCCTAGCTCATTGATACTACCAAGGGTCTAGCTTTCCCCTTACAATCTCTGGTAGTATGGTAACCTAAAATAAATTTTTCATGAGCTAAAATGTACCTGATTTTGTAACAGTTTTCTAAAAAACATTCTTGATCTTGCAAAAATTTTAACTAAACCTTGGATGAGAGGAGTCTGATAAGTATTTGAGAAACATGGCATATGAGGGTGTGATCAAATGCTATTAACTTGTAACATGTAAATGCTACCTTGTAATATGTATGTGGCCTGATTGATCTGAGGGGATAATGAGCAGGCTCTAGAGAAGATGAAACTATGATTGATGTATCAAAGTGCAGGCGCAGTTACCCAGCAACTGCTAGAAGCAGATGGAGAGATCCACAGACAAATATTGGGCAGACCTTGGGGAGTCCTATAGCAGATGGGGAGGAAGGATTGTAGGAGTCCAAAGGGTCAAGAAAACCCAAAGAATAAACTAACCTGCACTTATCGGGACTCACAGAGACTGCACTGACAATCAGGGAGACTGCATTGTTTTGACCTCTGTGTAGATGTTTGGGTTGTGTAGCTTGGTCTTCTTTTGAGATTTCAAGAGTGTGATTCTTCTGTCTGCTTTTGGGACCATTTTCCATCCACTGGGTCACCTTATTCAGCCTCAATATGAGCGGAGATGCCTAGTATTCTTGCAACTTGATACATCATAATTTTTTGATATCCCTGGGAAGTCTGCCCTTTTCAAAAGATGAAAGGAGTAGGAATGGATCTGGAGGAAAGCATAGTTGAGCGAGAGGGAATGGGAGAAGAGGCTAGAGGAAAACTGCAGTCCAGATATAAATGAGAGAAGAATTCATTTTAAAAATTAAAATATAAAAGTGCAGAAGCAGAAAAAGAGCAACTCCTGCTTTAATTATTTCATGAAAGCAGCTGTTTGCTCATTATAGGGCAGGAATGTCATTGCGAGCATCTGTCCTTACTTCACAGATAGAGAATGATGTCTCTAGTCACCAGGGCAGAGTTGTTTTTGAATCTCATGTTTCTGACAGAACCAGCAGCTGAAAGCTTCTGTGACATTGGTGAGCTTGTCAGGAGGCCCTTGAGGACTACCCTGTGGGACAAGACTATTCAGTTTATGAAAAATATATGGTTCATAACTCTCCTTGGGATTCTGGCCCTGAATGGCGCCTTTCAGAGGTCCTTTCCTCTGTGCTTATGTTTGTGAGAGGCAGAATGAAGTGCATCTGTATGGTAAGTCCCTTAATGATCCTAAGTTGGGCAGGCACACACTTCATTTTCTGCTGAGATAATAAATACTAGACTGTTGACCAAAATGACTTCTTCAAAGCAGGCAATATACTCTAAAAGTTATCTGCCTTTATGAGTTATGAGAAGAAGTCTATGAACATTTTGTATATTTGTTGAGTATCTGTTAATTCCTTGCTGCATGTAACTAGCTGTGACACTAATGTTTCATACATTATCTCTGTATATAAGTGACTTAGAAATCACCAAACTTTGCATTCCATCCAGCAGTATAGGAGAGTGGCAATCCCTGAATAACCCTGTCAAAATTTGCAATTAATGAAAAGTATTACAGCCACACTAATGGTTTTGAAATAGTATCACACTGTTGTTTTATTTGCATTTTCCTGCTAACAAATGTAATGGTTGTCTTGACAGTCAACTTGACTAGCATGAGAAACACCTATAACTAGTAAAGTGTGCCTCTAGATGTACATGTGAGAATATTTCTGCACAGATTGACATGGTACAGTGACAGGTGAAGCACACATCCCAAGAGAAAGCAGTATACTCTTACATGCAGAGACCCAGTGTAGTAACGTCGTTGCAGTGAAACAGGTGCCTTCCTTGCTTCTGTATCTCACCTGGCCATCAGAACACAGAACGGTCTTCAGCAGAATTTCAAATAGACGTTCTCCAGGAATCTTCATTCCCAGATTTGGACTGAATTATTTTTCCCTTTTCTGAATGTTTGAGTTTCTTTAACTGAACAGATACCAAGTCCTCTGCTTCCTCAGGATGTCAGTGGCTTATTTTGGTCTATCACCTAAGCCAATCCAACAAAACCCTTTGTGAAACCATATATTTGTGACTAGAAAATCGTACCTGAGATAAGCAAAAGCACTGAACCTCTTTTAACTGCATGACAACTCCTTGTGTGTCCATGTAAAGAAATTTCTTTTCAATTTCTTTGCCATACCCACAACTTAGTGTTGAGATACAAATCCATTATATGTTCTGGACATGAGACCCTTCTTGTTAAGTATGAAAGAAAAAGAATAGTAATGATATGTCCAGAAAGGAAGTTGACACATAGTTCATTAAGGTACTAGGTTTATTGGAATGAGGTGGCCTTAAGGCCATTACTGATCTAAAAGTTGAGAGGGTAAGTGTTAAATAGAGACAGTACACCGTATATTGATATAAACAGATAGCTGCAGACAGATGAGTAAGCTGAGTCAAAACAGGATATCTAGACAAGCCATAAAATCTTGATCCTTGAAGCATATATCAGGGAATTGGCTGGGGTGGACCTATGTCACCATGATGATAAGTACTGATCACTTCACATAGTCTTGGGAATTTTCTTTAGTCTGATGTGTCTGATAACTTCTTGGACCTGGTGTCTCTGACAGGATTAAATTTAATACTCACATGCATCACAGTTCTGGTTCACTGAAATAATATTTTTAAGGTGACTCCATTTCTACTCCTAAAAATAAGTCATTAATCAAGCCTTACTTGATGAGTTGTGGCTATATCATCCTTCTCCCTCTAAATGAAGTTAGCAGTTGCTTATAAAATGAAGTCTTCTAGGCCCAAGCACAGTCTGAAAAACCACTGCTTTATATACTCTGGGATAGCTTAGAGTATATTGTAGCCTGATTTCAACAGTCAACTCCAAGCATAGACCACTTAACTCCCACTTCCAGAGAGAGAGAGAGAGAGAGAGAGAGGGGAGAGGAGAGATGAGAGATGAGATGAGAGAGACGGAGAGAGAGAGAGAGAGAGAGAGAGAGAGAGAGAGAGAGAGAGAGAGAGAGAGAGAGAGAGATCCAGGGAGACATGGCCTAGTTCAGTCTGTAAGATCCAGCTTAAAGGTGCAGGAGGATGACCTAACACTTATAAAGTTTAAATTTGCAATAACTTTCTTCAAATCCATTGATCTGCTTTTTTTTTCCTTATGTCCTTTTGTAGACACACACATAACTCAAATACACATACTCTCACATACACAACATACTCATGCATACATGCAAATCCATATGTGTGTGTGAGCGCACACATACAAATATACACACATGCACACAAATTAATTTTAATTATGATGAAATAAAAATATTTTCTTTATATGTTAACATATAGTTTTGAGAAGATATATAAATCGGTTGTTAAACTCAACATAATAAAGATTTAAATAACATTTCCCATAAGAATCTTAGAAGCTTTAGTTTTCATGTTTATATCTTTGGTCCACTTTTTAATAATCCCTAGAGATCCAGTTTGCTTGGCTTTTTCTTGAGTAATTACAACCCAGGAGTTGGTGCACTGGTATCTGTATCCTTTATTGAATGACTCTGAAGATTAGTCCCTCAGAAGAGAAATCTAAAATTTGATGCATCTTTATCATATATGAATGAATGCCTTCTGAGATCATAGATAGATGGGAGAATATTGAAAACCAGAATTTGATTATCTGGAGGATCGCAGGCATCTTTAAAGTTAATGAGATGCCTTGACTTTACACTGCCACTGCTAAATGAATGGAACTGAATAGGGAGGCAAACATGAAACTTTACTTGAAGGTATCTCCTCTCATATTTAGTTATCAGGTTCCTCTAAGTAGAAGATTAAGATGAATTCCGGTGAAATTTGTGGCCATTTGGAGAAGATAAACACTATTATTCTGGGTATTATGCTAATCAAGAAGAAACCCATGCTTCAATATGAGTATATTTTCATATTCAATAATGTGACAATACTAAATTTTACCTGAATACATATATTTGAAGTTCACTAACCTAGCTTTCTGCTATTTAGATGAGAAATAGTAATAAAAAGATGTGATTTGTACATAATCAAATGAGACCAGAAAGAAGTCTGCAAAGCAGAAAATAATCTTTTTTTAAAATTTATTCTTGTTACATCTCAATGTTTATCCCATCCCTGGTATCCTCCCATTCTCCGCCCCCCCCCCCATTTTCCCATTATTCCCCTCCCCTATGACTGTTCCTGAGGGGGATTACCTCCCCCTGTATATGCTCATAGGGTATCAAGTTTCTTCTTGGTAACCTGCTGTCCTTCCTCTGAGTGCCACCAGGTCTCCCCCTCCAGGGGACATGGTCAAATGTGAGGCACCAGAGTATGTAAGAAAGTGATATCACACTCTCCACTCAACTGTGGAGAATGCTTTGCCCATTGGCTAGACCTGGGTAGGGGTTTAAAGTTTACTGCCTGTATTGTCCTTGGCTGGTGCCTTAGTTTGAGCGGGACCCCTGGGCCCAAATCTGCCTATCATAATGTTCTTTGTGGTGATTTGAGTCATTAATAACATTCCCAGATACTCAGGACTATACTGAAATGAGAATAGTATAGTTCACGGATTTTTAATCACTTTGGTTCAGCATTGTAAACCTGTTTGAACTTATAGAAAATGTAAAACAGGATACATATAACTTTTAAGTATCTGTAGTTTGGATAGCACTCTATATAAAATATTGCTCTTTGTGACTTTTCCTAAGGAAATATTATAATCTCCACTCTCTGCATAGCTTGCTGAGAGTGATCTACCTTAAAGATTCTACTCACACCCTTTCTATCTCATGGCTGAGAAGTTTCTACCTCATTCTTAGTTCAGAAATTTATAATTATTCTTTTTTGTGAAACTGAAATTCATTTTAAAGCAGGATTTCTCAGGCATAGAGATAGATTTGTTCATGATAGAAAGTTCAGGGTTTTCTTTGTTCAATTATGCATTACCATTATAAAACAGTGAAAGGAATCCTTTGGGTTTTGTGCTGTAACCAAATAGAGAAAGCTTTACTTATTGGTAACTACGCAAAGAAGCAAAAACCATGCCAATACTTCATCAGTTGCTCATTCCCTGACATAAATGTTTGGTGAAAAATGATAAGAACGGATAATTTAAAATTCACTTGAACTTGAAAAGTGTTAAAAAAAAAAAATAACACCAAGTAAGTCTCACCAGAACTCTGTAAGCTGTGTGGATTCAGATTTAGCTTGTTAGCTCCCAGCTTGGCAGCATGTATCTGCTGTGTGACTGTCATTGCCAGTTTCTGTGACATTGCTAGGCAGACGTAAGTCATCACCAATGGAAACAAATTATTAAGAGATGAATAAATAATCATAAACATAAATAATTTTGCAGAGACAAAGGTCAAAATTTAAAAACAAATTTGCCACACTCTAAGAATCAGATCTGTCTATTTTCAGCCTGACATACGGTGACATAGATGTGATACAAGGGTATTAGAGCCCAATCGTCCTCACCAATTTAGACACAAATGTCCAGGGTTAAGACAACAAAATATTATGCTGTGACATTTTCTACTGTACACAAAAGCGGATGGCAAAGATAAAGCCAACTGACTTGTCCTCCGACTGCAGTAAAATTTACTTGCCTTCTTATCAATATGATGACCTTTCTAGGTGGAAACTGGCAGGCTACTTCCTTGCAGTGCATATTTCAAAGAATTCTTTATTTCTTATGTCTTTGATAAAGTCTTTTATTGACTGTGTCAGTTGGCCTTCTATATGCCGTTGGTGTATATGTTCTTGATCATGCCTGTAACACTGAGAACATAGGAAGCCTGAGAACATAGGAAGCAGTGATATGGACTATATGAGAAATTATGGGATATAAGATGAGAAGGAGAGGAAGAGAGACAGAGAAAGGGAGAATTCCGAAAAGGGAGGAAATTTTAGATCATATGTCATTTCTCACTCTATTAGCGAACTCTCAGAGAGATCTAGACATAAAAAACAAATTTTTTACTATTTTCGCTGGAACACTCTGACTTTCAATGCTGCTCTCAATATTTTCAAGTAGTCCATACCTTCCATACTGTTACAACAGGCAAGGGAATAAAAAATACACTTTCTGAGGGTCCCATGCTTGATGAAAATTTATTTTAGTACTTTTCTTTTACAATATTTTATCACGTAGCATATAACACCCATGTAACTGTAAACGCATAGATGCATCCCAAATAGCTTCATATTCAATTCTAGCCATTTCAAGATGTACTCGGAACACAATCATGTGACGAGGTGAAATTGAGATAACCTGGTACTGAAATAGTTGTAAATATTGAAGCTAGAATAAAGCCATCAGCAATAAAAACTGTCAGAAAGTTGGGAAGAGGAAAATCCCATAAGTTAAGGCATTTTCTTCTCTTGCAGAACATTTAAGTTCAGTTTCTAGTACCTACATGGTAGCACACAAAAGTCTATAGCTGCAGGTACAAAAAAAACCTCATTACTGTCTATGGGCTCCAGACATATAATGAACATATAACAGACATATAACATGTGTTGAACAAACATACATGTCAGCAGAATATACATATGCACATAATAAAAATAAGTAAATCTTTAAAATATTTGTTGAAATCATGGCAAAGAAATAAATTATCTCCTCCCAGCTAACTGTAAAGAAAAAAGAAGAGTGTTCTTACCCACTGTATAAAATTGAAAAACAACCAAACAAACAAATGAACAAAACTAAATGTTCTAGAACGGTGTGACTGTTGCAGCCACGAGAGGCCTCCTGGCTCTTTTCTAAATCTGAACTATGGTAAAACAATTTTCAAGAGTATGACATAACCATGAGCCATCACAGAGCAGAGGTTAGTGCGGTGATCTGTGGAGTTCTTGGCCAAGTAGTCACAGCAATCTAGTAATCCAAACCACATAGTGGAAGCTAAGTCTATGGTAATGGTGATGGCACTGTAAATATTTTATCTTACAAGGAAGAGGGGAAAGTCATAGAATTTCTTCCTTGGGATTCTGTGAGATTTCGAAGGGCTGTAAGGTCATCTGAAGGAGAGGTTAAACCGACTATCATGGTGTGGGCTTTACACTGATGCAGGCATTCCTGACCTCTCCCCCACCCCACCCTACCCTGCACACCTTGCTTCTTCAAACAATTGCAACCTCAGGATCCTTAAGTCAACCCAGTCAACTTACTGGTTCACAAGTCTGAGTCTGGAGGGAATCATTACTTTTATTTATTTTTGGTACACAATCTGCAGTTAGTATACATTTTTAATGTCTTCCTAGAAAATGTCATGCAACAAAGAGTGTGTTACTTTCATTAGTATAAACAAATAGGAGGGTAAAAATATGAAACAAAATAGAGTGCAAGTTTTGAATCATTTTTAGGTCATGTGTTTCCATGTGCAAAGTCCCCAGGAATCTGAGAGCTGGTCTGTTACCAGACAGAGGGCTCTTTATTCCCTTCTTCAAAACAATGGACAACTATTTTGAATGACTATTTTTTATTGCAGTTGTGCCTAAGTTATATTTATAGCAAAATTAAACCGTAACAATGTACAGCAGCATAAATGTTTATATCATTTCCTTCAAACACAAAGTTCATTCGTTGTTTTATCCAGTAAGCAAAAGAAAACCTTAACTGAAGCATACTAGATAAAACATGTTACTACAATTTACGTTCATTTTTTTTATATGTATGCCGTGGATAGATCCAAATGTATCTAAAATACTTTACAGGTCTAAAACACCGTACATTGTTGGTAAATACTTCTGGATTGTTCTTGGTTTAATATTCTTTACACTTTTATGAGTATGTAAAATAACTTTGAAATTCTCCCAAATTTTTTGAGGGGTTTGTTCAGAATTTTTAAATTTCCTTTTCTCCTTTGCCTTTCAATTTGGGGATTTACTCTAGTATCTTTAGAGATTACTGAATGTTTTGGGGGGCTCTATCTGTTCTGTTGATGACCCTATAAATGACTATTGTGTAACAGACCAAAATATGAATACTACCAAAGCCCAACTTGTTGACCCATGAGTGTAATTTGAATTATTTAAAGGAATAGTAGTGAGAGGTTGCTTAGAGTAACAGAAAGTACTCAAAGATAGGCGAGTCATCAAAAATCCACCCCGACACAGGTGACATTTCACAAAACCTAGGAGCCTCGAGCTCACTGAAGGCAGCTCAACAGATAGGAATAGTTATTTTCCTGTAGGTCAGTTGATCTCAGCATCTTCTAGGAGGTTGGAATGGTCTCTGCCTTATCAAGGATGCTCAGCCTGAGGATCTTCTAAGCACCACAATTTGTTTGAGGCTTTTCTTTCAGTTTGTTGGGTCTGAGAGTCTGACTTGGCAGTGTTTACTTTTTATACATCCTAGGCAATGACAGAGCCCATGTGGTCAGTTTCAGGGACTTCCTGGAGATATTTGGTATTGTTTACCTCCTATTCTAACAATCTGCCCTACAGGATGAAGTTTTTTCCCCCTTCCTTTTAGAGCAGTGGTCTCAAACTTCCTAACGCTACAACCCTTCAATAAAGTGCCTTATATTGGTGATCCTCAAACAAAAAATAATTTTCATTGCTGTTTCACAGCTGCAATTTTGTTACTAGTATGAATAATAATATAAATATCGGATAGGCAGCATATCTGATATGTGACCCCTGTGAAAGGGTTGCTTCATCCCCGAAAGGAGTCATGAACCACAAGTTGAAGATGCTATCTTAGAACATTCTCTTGCTTTACCTCCTTGTAACTATCCAGTTTGAAAATATCCAGTTATTTCACTTTTCTTTTGCATCATGCCTCTGAAAACATTTTCAGAGAAAACTGCTACATTCTCATTTCTATTTACACTTAAATTTTTTTCTTTTGATTGTTTCTTAACATTCCATGTCCATATACCCACTACCCACTTGTTCTTGCAGATTATATGAATATTTCTATACCAATACATCAATGAAATCTGTAATTAATAGATTGATATGTAAAATATTAATGCTATCTTCTCTCTTTTTTTTTTTAATCCTGTTTCTATGATTTTTTGAGAAGTGGCCTTATTCTAAAGCTCTGGCTAGCCGAAACATCATTATGTTGCCCAGGCTGGCCTTGAACTGTTCAGTCCTCTTACCTACACAATGTACTAGAATTAAAAGCATGAACTATACATTTTTAAAATTCTTTTTGCACTCTCCAGGGCAGCACAATAGAGCTGGATTTGGACATGGAGTGTGCAGATGAACAGCTCCCAAGATACTAGAGCTGCCTGCCTTTTGTGGCAGGAGATAGATAGATAGATAGATAGATAAATAGATAGATAGGTAGAGGTGCCCTCTTCCCTCTACCAATCTCTTGTCCCTTGCCACCTCTGGCCAGTGGGAGGTCCCTAGGGTTATAAGAGTAGGAGAACTGGCCCTGTCCATCACCAGCTTGGAGAGCAGGACCTGTACTTGCTTGAGCAAGAGAGGAGAGCTGGGGTTGTGGGTGAGCTATTACAGCCCCTCACTTGATGCAGCACTCAGGAGAGAAGGCCCTGCACCTCCCTTGGACAGCATAGTCAAGCTGGCCCTGATGGTTTGGGTGTGGATGATCCAGCCTCAAGATTCTAAGCCCGGTAGAACTGCCTTTGCCCCTTGCTGGCTATGTCATTGGATGGCCCAGCTGGGGAAGGACAGAAGAACTTGTCCGGGTGGTGTGGTTATGAGAGAGCTGGAGGACTAACCAGTGCAGATACCTCTCAGGCCAAAATTGATGAACTGCTAGGGTGTGACAAGAGGCCAGACTTACAGATCCAAAATTACAGGATGTCCATTATACAAGGCATCAACAGGTTATCCAAGAGGAGTCACAGTGAGATTTCAGGATTGATAGTGTAGCAGACATCAGAGACCTCATACCAGACAAAAGAGCCATTGTAATAAGCATTTGCAAGCAAAGAAGTATGGACTGAAATGTTATGCTGTGAGATACACTGTGAGACACAGGCCCACAATGAGTTTTTTTTTTTTTTTTTTTCTCTATTGGCAGGGGGAGGTTGCAAATGTGGAGGGCAAGTATGAGGGGAGAAGGGGATGAATAGGATTGGGCTACATGATATAAAATTCACAAAGGACCAATTAAAAGTTTAAAGTTTTTAAGTTAATAGTAAATAATAAAAGAGGATTTCTATAATTTTGAAAGATTTACAGTTTGTTAATACTTTATTAACTCTTCCATTTCTATTTATAGATAAAATTATAAATGTGTTTATTCCATTAAATTTCAGAATTGAGACTGGGTTCTTACACTACACTAGCCGTCTTCCTACACAACATTCCCCTACTCACATAGCTAAACTGATGGCATCACTGCTGTGTTGTCCAGCAATGGGAAGTACTATCTTTTGTTTTGTTTTGTTTTGTTTTGTTTTTTGAGACAGGGTTTCTCTTTGTAGCCTTGACTGTCCTGGACTTACTTTGTAGACCAGGCTGGCCTTGAACTCACAGCAATCCCCCTGCCTCTGCCTCCTGAGTGCTAGGATTAAAGGTGTGTGCCACCACACCCAGCAGTGAAAAATACTTTAATGAGTACAATCAGCATATTGTATGCAAACTTGAAATTATCATTGTTGTGTACATCTGAAGAAGCCTTCTCTTTTTTTGTTACTGAATAGTGTCTAATAGAAAAACAAATTCCTTGAGTGTTTACTCCAAAGTTGCATCATGATTGAATCTAGTTCTGATTTTTGCTTTTTTTTTTTTCTTTAGACTATTGCTTCTCCTCAGTGTGCCATTTATGTTTATTTGCCTCATATTTGACCATGTCCTCTGGAGGGGGAGACCTGGTGGCACTCAGAGGAAGGTTAGCAGGTTACCAAGAAGAGACTTGATATCCTATGAGCATATACAGGGGGAGGTAATCCCCCTCAGAAACAGTCATAGGGGAGGGGAATAAGGGGAAAATGGGAGGGAGGGAAGAATGGGAGGATACAAGGGATGGGATAACCATTGAGATGTAACAAGAATAAATTAATAAAAAATAAAATAAAATAAAATATGCCTGCTGGTAAAAATAACGGGGAGAAGATAAATTTTCAATATTAGGGTTTATGTGTAGCTGACAAGAAGCTGGCCTATATTTTAAGGCTGATGCATTGTAAGTGGAACAAATTTCATCATCCCATGTTTTCTCCCATGTTTGAAGCCTAAGAAGTCCTTCCCAGAGATTTTCATACACCATATATCTTCTAGCTCAAATACGTTATTTCATTAAATCCCTTTTGGTGTGGTTAGGACGTGGGGTGGGGTATTCTATCCCTTTATGTTAAGCATTAGGCTTCTAGTGGCATATGTACCCATTTTCTGAAGTCTTCAAAGATTTGTTGGAACAGAAGCTGAAAGTCAAACATGTACTGTGTTACAATATGAGTTTTCCAAGTGACAGAATAGAAGTGATGGACACAGATAAAAGGGTCAATTACGGACCCACCCCTGCCATGCCGGGCGAGGCACCTGGAATAAAGACTTGCAAGCACTTATCACTAGCAAAAGCACAATGAATTCATATGTGATAGAAAGATGGGAAAGGTGGAATACATACTGGAGAGGTGGAAGAGAAAGAGAAACAGAGGGATTTATAAACTGTGGAGAAGGATGGAACTGGAGACTTGATGACAGTGAGGAACAGGCAGATATGAGGTTGTCATGATTAGGTGCTGGCACAGGCAACCACCAAGGACCATGCTAAGTCCTTGGTTTGGACGCAACTGGGATCCTTGTTGATGTATGTGGCCTGAGTTACCATCAAAGGCCAAGTTAAGGAACATCATTGGTCTGGGATGCCCACAGAGATGTCCTGAGGAACATGCTGCCCATGGGGACATGCTGATCTGAGTGCCTATATTGCCACCAAAGACAATGGAGACATTTTGTCCCAGGCTACTGCCTAGGGAGCCATGCCTGGGTCTCTGGTCTTATTGCAATCAGAGTCTGTGTTGATATCCCAGGCCTGTGTTACCAACAGCGTTCATGTAGATATCCCGGGACAGGACTGCCGCCTGCGGCACTGGGATTAGCTTGCCCTGCCCTTAGCCTGGGCAGTATAGAAGAGCTGACCATGGTGGCTAGAGTGTAGATGATTGTGGAAGAGCTGGCCCCACACCTTGTCTGACATGGTGTGGCATGGGCAAAGGAGAGATGCCCAGTAGCTGTTTGCTACCTGCAGCAGGCACAGAAGCTGGCCCCAAAGTCATGAGAGTGGTAGAGCTATTCCTGCCCCTTATTGGCTGCAGGACTCAGGAGCTTCAGGACCTCACCTGGGAAGCCTAGTAGAAATAACCTGGTGCTGTAGGCATGGGTGAGCTGGCCAAGAGGACATGAAAGCGAGAGAGTGACCCTGCACCTCGATGGATGCAGAGATAGGTGAGATAACTGGGGAAGTGTCGGAGATCTTACCCTAGTGGTGAGGGCACATGAGAGCTCATCTACCTCCAAGGCTCAGAGCCAGGGCTTTGAGTTGGCCCACCCTATATTTACCCTATCTATGATCTGCTAGCATGTGAAAGGGCCAGTCCTTCAGATTTAAAGTTGCAGAATCTCCATGACACACCGGGCAACAACCGAATATTCAAGAAGAGTCGCCTTAAGGATCCACAATAGCTAGTGTAAAGGAAGCCAGAGTCCTTGTTACAAACCAATAGCTCATTGTAATAAACATTTGCAAGTAAAGATACATGAAAAAAAATGATATACTGTGGGAAACACTGAGACACATTATAGCTTCCATGACAAGTTATTTATTTTTATTTTTTATTCTATCTTAGTTTAATTTCTTTTGGGGTAAAGGTTGCAAGGGCAGAGACTGGAAACAAAGAGATGGGTAGATGAGTGGGACTGGAGTGAATGATGTGAAATAAAAAAATCTTTAAACTACTTCTATGTTGGGTTATTAGCCACTTATAAATGAGGATATACCATGTGGTGTCTTTCTGAATCTTGGTTACCTCACTCTGGATGATCATTTCTAGTTCCATCCATTTGCCTGAAATTTTCAAATTTTCTTTGTTTTTGATAGCTGGATGTATTCCACTGTGTAAATGTACCACAGTTTCTTTATCTATTTTTTGGTTGAGGGACTTCTAAGTTGTTTCCAGATTCTGGCTATCACAAATAAGCTGCTATGAACACAGTTGAGCAAATGTCTTTGTTTTATCCTGGAGCATTAATTGGGTATTTGCCCAGGAGTGGTATAGCTGGGGATCCTGAGGTAACCCTATTCCCAATTTTCAGAGAAAGTACCAGACTGATTTCCAAAGTATTTGTACAAGTTTGCACTCCCACCAGCAATGGAGGAGTGTTCCCCTTTTCCCGCATCCTTACCAGTATGTGCTGTCACTTGTGTTGTTAATCTTAGCCATTATGATAGGTGTAAGATAGAATCTCAGAGCTGTTTTGATTTGCATTTCCCTGATTACTAAAGACATCGAACAATTCATTAAGTGTTTCTTGGCCATGCGATATTCCTCTGTTGAGAATGCTCTGTTTAGCTCTATACCACATTATATAATTGGATTATTTGGTTTGGTGGTGTTTCTTTTATTGCGTTCCCTATATATTTTTTAATATTAACTCTTTGTCAGATGTAGGGTTGGTGAAGATCCTCTCCCAGTCTGTAGGCTGTTGTTTTATTCTGTTGACCATGTCTTTTGTCTTAAAGAAGATTTTAAGTTTCATTAGGTCCCACTTATTAATTGTTGATCTTAGAGCCTGAGCTATTGGTGTTCTGTTCAGGAAGTTGTTTCCTGTGCCAATGAGTTCGAGGCTATTCCTCATTTTTTCTTCTAACATATTTAGTGTGTCGGGTTTTATGTTTAGATCTTTAATCCACTTGGACTTTAGTTTAGGGCTGGGTGATAAATATGGATCTATTTGCATTTTTTACATGTAGACATCCTGTTAGTCTAGCACCATTTGTTGAAGATGCTTTCTTTTTCCATTATGTGGATTTGGCATCTCTGTCAAAAATCAAGTGTCCTGGAACTTCAGTTTGATTCCATTGATCTACCTCCCTATTTCTATGCTAGTACCATTCTGTTTTTATTACTGTTCCTCTATAGTAGAGCTTGAGATCAGGGATTAAGATTCCTCCATAAGATCTTTTATTGAACAGGATTGTTTTAATTATTCTGTTTTCCCCCCATATGAAATAGAAAACTGAGTTTTCAAGGTCTGTAAAGAATTGTGTAAAAAGAAGATCACTAAACAGTTAAAAAAAAAAATAAGGCTCATATATATTTATGTCATACCTTTCCTCTTTTTGCTTTAAAAATTATTCATTATAAAAAATGTTAATTTGTATGTGTAAAAGATGGCCTCTACTTTGTGTTATACCACAATATAGGCATATTATCACAGCAATATCCTAACATTTGAGTTTTCTACTAAAATATAGAGAGTAGTTATAATTTTTTTTAAACTATATAAAAATGTAAAAAGTCCAGCCAGTCCTTTCTTATATCCTCAGTGAAAATTCTTTGGGATGATTTATTTTAAGTTTGAAAGAAAGGAACACTCTACAGATAGTCTTCTAAAAGAATTTAAGCTGATATAAATCTGGAATTATATAACCTGTCAAGATTAATATTTGCAGTGCCTTCCACTGAGGAATTAGTGATATTGAGATTGGACCATTTCTCTGCTAAGGTTTCTACTGTTATGTTTTGGTTTTATTGTAATAAAGTAAATGAATTTTCCAAATAGGACTACCTTCTTCTGTCCCACACTATACATTAGTCTAATTAATATTATCTTTATTGATGTAATTTTCATCTATATTTGAATTTTAAAATTGAAAAGCATACATTATACCAATTATTTTTTAAATAACATGTACATGAAAGCAGTACTGTGTAAAGCAAAATAGGAGAAAGCAAAACCAAAAGATCTGGTTAAATAACAAACATCTTTCCATGGGAATGAGGAGAGAATTGAACTGTAACAAATTGAAGCATATATAGAATGCACTGCGTTTTAAAATCTATAACCTCATTTTTATTGTTTGAGGATCAACATGCACAGAAATGTGTTTTGATCTGATGTCTCCACCATCCCCTACTCTACAGTCCATCTTTACCACAAACTTTACTTTTTTCTCTCAACTTTATGTGTCATGTGTTTTAGAATCTACCAAGTCATATTAGTGCCATGTATATCAGTGCCATCAGTGTGGGTTTAAGACCATTTACTGGACCTTGGGTAGCGATCTAAGTCTTTCATCCTTGAAGAAAACTGACAATCCCTTCCACAAGTGGCATTACTTGCCAAATGTTCCTCAACTAGGAGTGGAACTTTGTTACCATCTCTTTTCATGTGAGAATTTTGTATAGCTGAATATGTATAAGTCTCCTAAGCATTGTGTTACACTGTTGCCTTTCGTATATGCTGTTACCATGTCTTTAAAACACAGTCTCCCTATTCATCTACCAATTCCGGCTCTTATGATTTCTGACTCATCTCTTGCACTTAGATTGCTGGGACTTGGGAAGAGGCAGTCTCTTATTCTCTGCACCACACTGACCAGTTGTGGCTCTCTGGGTTAGTCACTAGCTATAGTAAAAGAAAGTTTCTTTGATGAAGGTTGAGAGATATACTTACCGAAGAGAAAAATAAGTAATTAAAAACCAGCTTAATACTATCATATAGCAAAATAGGTTCTTTTCCAGGGCAAAAAAAACTCCCTAAACACACGTTTGTGGCCTTGGTAATGATGCCAGGCATGGCTTCCAACTTGTGCAGTGAATCTTAAATTTAATCTGTGTTTTTATACAACCATGAAGTTTTTAGCAGTATGGAAGTAGTGGGAATGTCTTGCTAGACCAGTCACTGTAGCTCATACGATTCACAACTATGAAAACCCAATAATTAAATTTCTCCTTTGATAGCATGTGATTGATTAAGTATGAGCTAATTGGCAATGAAGCTATAATATACAGGTTTATTGGAAGTGGCACTGGAGGGACAGGGGAGGAAGAATGCATGCTGGGAGGGCAGGGTAGAACAAAGGGCAGGAAGGTGGGAAAAGGGTCAAGGGTTAAGTTCTGAATCTGTATTACCTATTATCTGTCATCCACTTCAAAAAGTAGTTTATCTGATGAGAACTGAGAATTTGCCTAATCAATATCTAAAGAGATAAGCATTAAGAAATCATTTTGAAATTACCTTTTGTATCAGGATCACTCAAGAATTCTACATTTCCCTTGTTATTAAAAAAAAAAAAAAGTAAGGGTATAAGAGATTGTTTCTTTGAATTAATGTCAATTTGACTTCATAATTTTAGAAAAATACTAGTTAAGGTTTTCTCCTAGGGCATGTGTATGCCCCAGGCAAAAGTACTAGCTCAGCTTTACAGTATGAGGGATAAGTGTTCATCTGTGGCCTTGAACCAAGTCAGAATTTCTTAATCTTATGATATTCATTACACTATTTCTCTAATGGTCATATTTTGTCAGGAAGTTATTATAGCTCACAATGTTGACACATAGATAAAACTGCTGAGCATTTTTCTCCTGCAACCGTTTGACAGATACCTTCTGGTGTTATGAAAGCTACTGATCAGAGAACAAGAGACCATATTAGTACCTATTTGTTTTCTTTATATCCAGTGATAAAAGTGTGTCTTCAGCTACAGGGTCTTACCATCAAGTTCTGGTGGAAAGCCAAGAGAAATGACAGTAGGCAGTGTTGTTTGGCCAATTCTGTAGCTCCATGAGCAACAGCTCCAAAAGAGGTAGCCCACTCTTGGTATTAGAATTATTGTTTTTCAACTTATGCTTTCTGGCATAAGCAGTAACTTGAGTCATACACTCTATCTATCTATCTATCTATCTATCTATCTATCTGTCTGTCTGTCTGTCTAACTGAGGCATGATGTCTCACTGCCTTAGAACTTGCCAAGTAAGCTAGGCAACTGGATAGGAAGCCCTGCCACAATGCTTTGCATGTCCCCACATCTACAATGCTGGAGTTATAGGCAAACAAGCCCCATTCTTAGAAAATAAGCATTATACTGACTGACTCTTTTCCATATCCTTCTCTCATGTTTGAAAAGAAGTCAGATGACTTTGGTTAAAATAAAGTGCTTCTGAATTCCTAAGAATTTTGGTGGAAGTTATAAAATTATATTGGCAGTAAGTTAAGATAATCTCATACACCCCAACAGTGTTTTTATAGCTATCAAGATGCACAATATATGAATGATCCTAATACAAAGTTCTGTGTACTTTCTCCTCTCAAATTACACCTATGCTGAAAGTCATGATTGAAATATAACCTGTGCTTATATTTTCAAATTGCCTTAAGCATTTAAAAGTAAAATATGAACAGTTTTTAAATTGTTATATATTTTAGTTTAGATATTAACTAAGAAAAGGGCAGTATAAGAATAATCTTTAAAATTTAGAGTTGTTTTTTAGGTTCTCATTTAAGTAACATAATATTCAACAGAATTGTATAACAGGTCATATGTATAATATATATGTGGCATATATCATGTAACCATGCATTTGTTGAGATCCTAGATACTTCAGTGAGACTATTTCAACTGGAAGGAGGAGTCAATAAAGTAAAACAGACGGAAATAAAATAATCTCCATAGTCAGTTAGTTCACCAATAAACTTAAATAAAATAATTTTACTTTAAACATATTGATAGCCCTGATTCCAAATAGAAAGTGAAATAGAATTTCTTAATTTTGTTGAACCAGCATGTGTATTACCTATTATTCATTCCTGTTTTATATGCCACTGACTGGAGATTTCATATGATAACAAATTGTGAGATAAAAGCTTATAATTACATTTGGAAGGTGATGGCTCAGAGAATATTTATGTTAGCATTCAGAATTTCAGATGCAGAGTTAATTTCCAGTCATATTAAATAAATGACAATAAATGAATGACAATCACAGATTGAATCTTTGTGCTTTTATCCTATTTATTTTCACCCCATTTCCAGGGATAAAACCTAACTTGGACCACTCTTACTGCCCTTTTTGGACTGGAAATGCATTGTGAGTATAATGATACTTTCCCAATTATGTCCTGTTGGCCTAGTGTTGAGTCAGGATAGACAGGTGGGAAGATCATGGGAGCATGGAAAGAAAGAGGAGCCACTAGCTCTGCAGTCTAATTGGAGATTTTTACCAACTGGGAGTCAAGGACACTTTGTATTTGCTATGTAGATTGCTTACACAGAAGTAATGTTCACTTAATATACTCATATCTTATGATAAATCAGTATGACAAAAGCTTGTGTCACATTCAGTATGGCCCTCCTGATTTCCAGGATACCTTCTCTGTGCCTCAAACCAGATTAAGGAGACATACAGTGAAGAAATCTTGCTTTTTTTGTGAGACTGTGAACATTAGTTTTACATTATCAGTTGTAATCCTGTCAGATGAACCTGAGAAAATACCCTGTGATTGCTGTAAAATGTTCTAACAGCCAAAGTATGGTCATAACAGAAGTGACCCCAAGTCCTATTTGTCACCACTGTGAAGATCATGAAAGCTGATTTTGCCATGAGATGCTAATGATCATTCCTTCTGGATTGTATATAAACATGTCCCTGTTGAGATCCTGCTTCCCTCACTGCGACTGGCTCAACTTGTAGGATGAAACAATCAATTAAAACTCAGGAAAAAAATCACCAAATTAAATTAGTTCAAAAATAAGACTTTTCATTTTTTATATATGCATGTCATCTTAAAAGGTAAGGTCTTACTCAAATATTTTAACTAAGGATAATTAATGACTTGATACCCTATGAGCATATACATGGGGAGGAAGTCCCCCTCAGGCACAGTCATAGGGGAGGGGAATAATGGGAAAATGGGAGGGAGGGAAGAATGGGAGGATACAAGGGATGGGATAAACATTGAGATGTAACAAGAATAAATTAATAAAAAACATAAAACAAACAAATAAATAAAAAATAAATATTTAAACATTTAAAAAATAATCTTTGAATTATATATACAATTTGCAAGATTAGAGAAACACTATAAACATCACTCTGACATGTTAGCATACCTTTTGCCATGAAATAATACCTCAGAATACAATACAACATAAATACTTGTTATTTTTGATGGAATTCACCATTCAATTGCATATTAATTTGTATCTAAAATAACTTTACTTCCTTACAGATTTCACAGAACAGTCCTTTTCACACGCTTGCACTTTCAAGTCTTGTGCTCCAGTGAACACATATCCTATAACTACCATTATTTAAAGAAACAATATTTTGCATACAAACCCAGCCAAACTCAGAGTTATAAAGTATAATAGACCAAAAATCTGTCTATTTAAACCAGATTTATGCTGACAATTATGCAGTTGTTTCCAGAGTTCATATTTAAGATGAAAACATTCTACTGATCATGTATTAAGTAACATGAATTTAAATGCCTTAATGAATAGAGTGACTACACTTTCTTCTTCTTCTTCTTCTTCTTCTTCTTTTCTTCTTCTTCTTCTTCTTTTTTTTCTTCTTCTTCTTTTCTTCTTCTTCTTCTTTTCTCTCTCTCTCTCTCTCTCTCTCTCTCTCTCTCTCTCTCTCTCTCTCTCTCTCTCTCTCTCTCTCCTCTCTGCCCACACACTCCTCTTCATGGTAGCTTCCCTGGCACCATCCTTGGGACCAGTGAACCTGCATTTAAATACTTTAACTTTCTGGGTCTGGGTTACCTCACTCAGGATGATCATTTCTAGTTTCAACCATTTCATGAGGTCCCACTTATTAATTGTTGATCTTTTCAGGATGTTGTCTCCTGTACCAATGAGCCGACATAGAGGTGACAAGAGTGACACTAATAGTGCCAACTAACCAGGTCCCAGAAGGTCTTGTGGAATCTAAAGCACCAAGGTATGACCACTCTGGGACAGAACATAGGTTCTCTACATAGATGTAGATGATGGGCAGCTCAGGCTTCATTTGTGTCCCCTAGTAAGGGGAATTGGGGCTGTCTCTGACATGGACTCTGTTGACTGCTTTGTGATGACTTCCTCCTGGTGGGATTGCCTTGCCAGGTTGTAGGGGAAGAGTACTGACTCAGTTCTGAAGGGACTTGATGAGCTCAGATGTGTGGGTAGGATCCCTTTCACAGAGATATGGGGATGGGTGGGAGGGAGGGTAGGACTGGGAGGAGAGGACAGAGGGGGTTAAGACCTGGATGTAAAGTGAATAAATAAATTAATTAATAAAAAGTGTCCACAAACAAAATCTAAACAATCAAATGGAATAAATTTAGAAAAGTAGAAAAGGGGTCAGTAAAGTCGTTCACTTAATTTCTGAGAATTAATCTGGGCCTTTGTGTAAACAGCTACTTCTATTTGGTGTGGGAACTGAAGTATTTGCATAAAAGTCTTTCATGGCAGGAGACATAAAGAGATTTTAATTCAAACCAGAGGTTTTATAGTGTTTGTTAGAAAAACCTCATTTTTAATGTTTCTTTACAATGACAGTAGGTTCTTCTTAAAGGGGCTTTGGGAAGTCTTAGGGGACCTTTTTGGTCTGTGAACTATATTTTGAAGACTATTCTCTGAAGGAAATTGAGTGAATAGAATGTTCAAATACAAAGCGTGAGAAGTTATTCTGGGATATAAGGAAAGATGCTGCACAACCCAAAGCACTCCAGAAGGAAAAATTCTATTTCTGTAGAATGGTGTGTAGCCAAAACTTAATCAGGCAAGCACACCCAGTGGGTTCCATGGGATTTTAACTCCTAAAGCAAAGAGTTTCTAATTCTCTCTGTGTGAGGACAGAGCAGTGCCTCAAATTCTTATGGGTTGCCTAACTTAAAAGTATTATGGTAGATAAGCAATGTATAATTCTTTGAGAATAGAATTCAACTGTGAGCACATATTTTTAGTTTAGTTTAGATAAATCCTACATGTGAGAGGGACTTTGAATATACATTTTTCTTTTTATGTTAAGACAGAGGACTCTCAGTTCCTTTTAACCCAGAGCTTATTTCCTGCAAAACATTCCAAGATCTATTCTAGAGCTGGCAGGGTCAAGCTGGGAAGGGAGTGAAGTCTGTAATTTCTTTCAAGGAGGGTAAGAAAGGCACAGTCAACATGAGGAACATATACATGCCCTGAGTCCAGATGCCGCTGAAGACAGAAGGGATGACAGGAGAAGACGGAAACATGCCAACACAAAGGACACACAGCCACACACCACTGAATTTCACATTCCCTTGTATATGACCAGGAGGATAGGAGAAAACAAACTGAGTTAGAGTAAATCTCCCAATACTATGGAGGAATATAATGTGTAACTAGATCATATATTATAGTAGCACCCATAACCATGGAGTAAAGTAGAAAAGACCAATCACTAGGCACTGACTCATGATTTATTTAGTGATTTACTTAAAGCACTGTTTGTATTACTTATTTGCCAAGCATGACTTTACTTGCTACCTGGACTAGAATGACACAGAGTAACAGCTGAAATAATGACTCATTGCCTACTGACTGCTACATACTCTTCTGTAAAACCTTGTTTGCTTGCTCATCCCAGCTTGTGGCTCTAGAATGTAAAGTGAGAATGCACACTGCACCTGGACCAAGGCCTTCCAGGAGCTATCCTGCTCTCAGTCCACCTGTGATATGTATTCTTCCTCACACTCTCATTCGTGTTAGAGTACATATTTCAGAAAGATTGCCAAACAGGAGATATTATTTAAAAAATTAAGCCACCCTGTTGGCCCCTGGGGAAGTTCATTGAGTCCATCTTGCTGTTTGCCCATGGAGAGCTATGAGCCTTCCCTTTATAGAGGTTAAAAAAAAGTTGAATGTCCTAGTTGTTCTTCCACCTTGATTTTCCCTCAGTGCCCTTGGGACAGCTGGTTCTCTTATGTTGCAATCAGCAGCTGACAGAGAACTTTCTATATAACTTGTTAAATATGGATTTCCCTTTGTTCATCTGAGAGAAAGAACAGCATATTCCAGTACCACATCAAAAAAAAAAAAAAAAACCTGAAAATAGAGGAGTGACTTTTATATAAGTCTTCCAAAATAGCATGCAAGAACTAGATACTGAACTCAGTTGTAGAGTGCTTCCTTGGCATGCATTAGACTCTGGATAAAGCTCTTCTCAAAATACTAAAGCCTATGGAGGTTGCGATAGAGGGGAATCCTGCCCCCTGCCCATATTTCTTAAGATCCCACGTCTCTGGGCCAATTATATTCTACCATGACAGCAGAAAATATTGCTATATTATTAAAAAGGTAATTATTTTCTTGAAGTTGTAGAACGTTTAAAAAATTTAAAAAGTGTGAGCATATACATCTTTCATAGAAATGTTATGATTTTCTGGAATTTTCAAATAAGAAAAGGCTTTAGACACTAAATTCCTTGTACTTCTATTTACACAATTCACTGATTTTCTTAATTGGACATTTTATATCTTGTCAATCCCCAAACTAATTAGTAGTTGCTTTAATGTATAAAATTCACATATCTTTCTATCTGCCAAGGTGCAGATTGTTGCTTTCCTACCATATAATTTAATTATACTTATATAGTTTGTGAAAAACACAACTGCACTAAATTTAACAGAGTATTGTACATTTTATATAAGAATTCCATTTTTTTTTTTTTTTTTTTTTTAATTTATTCTTGTTACATCTCAATGTTTATCCCATCCCTTGTATCCTCCCATTCCTCCCCTCCCCCATTTTCCCATTATTCCCCTCCCCTATGACTGTTCCTGAGGGGGATTACGTCCCCCTATATATTCTCATAGGGTATCAAGTCTCTTCTTGGCTACTTGCTGTCCTTCCTCTGAGTGCCACCAGGTCTCCCCCTCCAGGGGACATGGTCAAATGTGAGGCACCAGAGTATGTGAGAAAGTCGTATCACACTCTCCACTCAACTGTGGAGAATATTCTGACCATTGGCTAGATCTGGGAAGGGGTTTAAAGTTTACCTCCTGTATTGTCCTTGGCTGGTGCCTTAGTTTGAGCGGGACCCCTGGGCCCAAATCTGCCTATCATATTGTTCTACTTGTAGATTTCTAGGACCCTCTGGATCCTTTTGTTTTGCTGTTCTCCCATGCGTCTCTCATTTAGAGTCCCAATAGGATGCCTTCCCCTCTGTCCCAGTTTCCTGGTAAGTGAAGGCTTTCGTGGGACATGCCCCTTGGGCTAGTATGCAGATATAAGTGAGTATATACCATTTGATTCTTTCTGCTTCTGGGTTAACTCACTCATTATGATCATTTCTAGCTCAATCCATTTATCCACAAATTTCGGGAATTCCTTGTTTTTAATAGCTGAGTAGTATTCCATAGTGTATATGTACCACAGTTTCTTTATCCACTCTTCTACTGAGGGACACTTAGGCTGTTTCCATGTTCTGGCTATTATGAATAAGGCTGCTATGAACATGGTTGAGCAAATTTTCTTGTTGTGTGCTGGAGCATCTTCTGGGTATATTCCAAGGAGTGGAATAGCTGGGTCTTGAGGAAGCCCTATTCCCATTTTTCTGAGATAGCACCAGATAGATTTCCAAAGTGGCTGTACTAGTTTGCATTCCCACCAGCAATGAATTCCAAATACAAATGTGGGTGCCCTCCATTTTTTTTTTTTTTTTTGGAGCACAGATGTTTGAATCGAAGACCCAAAAATGAATCCACACATATATGCTCACTTGATTTTTGACAAAAAAGCCAAATCTATTCAATGGAAAAAGGACAGCATCTTCAACAAATGGTGCTGTTCTAACTGGAGGTCTACATGTAGAAAAATGCAATTAGACCCTTATTTGTCACCATGCACAAAAATCATCAAGTCCAAGTGGATTGAAGACTTCAACAAAAAACCAGAGACACTAAATTGGTTAGAAGAAAAAGTGGGGAAGAGCATGGAACACATTGGCTGAGGAGACAACTTCCTGAACAGAACACCAACAGCCCAGGCCTTAAGGTGAACAATTACTAAATGGGACCTCATGAGACTGAGAAGCTTCTGTAAGGCAGGAGATACTGTCAACAGAATAAAGTGACAGCCTACAGACTGGGAAAAGATCTTCACCAACCCTACATCTGACAAAGGTCTAATATCCAAAATATATAAAGAACTCAAGAAATTAAGCACCACTAAACCAAATTACCCAATTGAGAAATGGGGCTCAAAACTAAACAGAGAATTCTCAACAGAGGAATATGGAATGGCTGAGAAACACTTAAAGAAATGCTCAACCTCCTTAGTCATCAAGGAAATGCAAACCAAAACCACCCTGAGATTCCATCTTATACCCATCAAAATGGCTAAGATAAAAAATTCAAGTGACACCACATGCTGGTGAGGATGTGGGGAGAGAGGAACACTCCTTCCTTGCTGGTGGGAATGCAACCTTCTACAACCACTTTGGAAATTTTTCTGGTGCTATCTCAGAAAACTGGGAATAGGGCTTCCTCAAGACCCAGCTATTCCACTCCTTGGAATATACTCAAAAAATGCTCCACCACAAAACAAGGACATATGCTCAACCATGTTCATACCAGCCTTATTCATAATAGCCAGAACCTGGAAACAGCCTAAATGTCCCTCAGTTGAAGCATGGATAAAGAAACTGTGGTACATTTATACTATGGAATATGACTCAGCTATTAAAAACAAGGAAATCCCGAAATTTGTGGACAAATGGATGAAATTAGAAATTATCATACTGAGTGTGCTAACCCAGAAGCAAAAAGACTCACATGGTATATACTGACTTATATTTGGGCACTAGCCCAAAAGGCATGTCCCACAAAAGTCTTCACTTACCATGAGATTGGGATAGATATGAGGACATCCTACTGAGACTCTAGGTAAGAGAAATATAGGAGATGGGAAAATAGAAGGACCCAGAATGTCCTAAATACCTACAAGAATATCATGATGGGTGGATCAGGGCCCATGGGTGTCTGCTGAAACTATTGCACTAACCAAGGACAATACAAGAAGTAAACATTGAACCCCTACTCTGATCTACCCAATGGACAGGACACTTTCCACAGTTATGTGGAGAGTGGGGACTGACTCTGACATGAACTCTGGTGCTCCATATTTGGGTACCTCCCCTTGGGAGGGAGGCCTGATGGTACTCAAAAAAAAGGACAAGCAGGTTACCAATATGAGACTTGATAACCTTTGACAATATAGTGGGAGAGGAGGTTCTCCCTTGGTCTTAGACCTAGGGGAAGGGAATAGGGTGAAAGCAGTAGGGAGGGAGGATTGGGAGGATGCAAGTGATGGGATAACAATTGAGTTGTAATTGGAATAAATTAATAAAATATAAAAAATAATAGAATTCCAAATAAAGATACCCCTTAAATTTGTTTAAGAATCTTAACAGTGTCACTGTGAGTGCTTTATTTCACTACTGTTTCCTTTGGTTCAACACTGATGGCTACACATGGACATCCCGGGAAATTAGCAATTAGTACTATAGGGTGAAAACACAGAGGTCTTTGATTATGTTCCAATCTAGCCTCTTGCCTGGGCATAAACATATCATCTTCCATCCACAAACCATGGTATAGTCCAGAAGGTAGCCTGCATCAACACAGTATGGATCAACCTACAAACATTGTACTCTTATTCAGCAATCAACTGTCAACCATGCCATCTCATGCATCATGTCAGTCAGCTTGAATCCTAGTACAAAAATAACAACAACAACAACAACAACAAAAACATGTTGACTGAAGAAAAGGCTTATTTTGAGTCATAGTTTTAGGGATTTCAGTTCATGATCAATTCTTCTCTTGGCTGAGGTCTTGTAGTAAAGCCAAATATCATGGTTGAAAAAATACAGAAGTTATCTAAGCTACATACTTCATAGTGGGAAGGAGATAGATATTGGTAGTTAGATAGATAGACAAATAAACAGATAGATAGGAAGATAAATAGATAGGTATATGCATAAATAGATACATAGATAGATAGATACATATGCATAAATAGATACATAGATAGATACATATGCATAAATAGATACATAGATAAATAGATAGAGATAGATATGTGGTAGATAGATGATAGATAGATAGATAGAATGATAGATGGTAGATATAAAGATAGATGATTGATAGAAGATAAATATATGATAGATAGACAGATAGACAGACAGACAGATAGATAGATAGATAGATAGATAGATAGATAGATAGATAGATAGATATGAGAGAGAGAGAGGGAGAGAAAACAACCAACTCCAAGAGTGAGCTGCTATGGGAGCTGAATCTAAAAGCACTTATTGCTCATGCAAGAGGGCCAATGATTGGTTTCCAGATCCCACTGAGTGGCTCACAGTCATTTGTAACTCCAGATCTTGGCAGGTACCAGGCAAACAAGTGGTGTTCGTATATACTTACAGTCAAAATACCCTCATGCATAAAATGAGCTGAAAAAAAAAAAAAAAAGCTAATTTTAAAAATACCGTAAATGAGAGATATCACTTGAAAGGGTTTGTCCCCAGGGACATATTTCCTCCAACTAGCTCCCATCTCGTACAGCCACCAGCATCTAATAGAACATGCAGTTTTTGATGATCAAAGAACAAAGCTGATGAAATCAGAGCACTCCTGACCCCACCCATTTCCCACAGTGTCACCTTTAATTATCGCTGTAGAGGGGGATAAGCTTTCAACATATGATACAGTTGAACATAAACCTATCTCTGTAGGCACATTGTTTCAAGAAAGTTGATCACTTTCCTAAATCCATGAAGCTTGATTATCATTATGCATATGTAGTTCACCCACTTACATGTAGTTGGTTGGAGAATCAGTCTTTGCCACTACCATCTATCCTGCCTGGATTTGTTGGCTCCATGGGTCTTTTGTGGAGCTCCTATCCCCTCCAGGTCCATCTGTCTCCCAACTCTTCCATAACACACCCTGTGCTCCACCCTGAAGTTTGGCTGTGAGTCTCAGTATCTGCTTCGATTCCCCTTTGGGAGGAGTGTTTAAGAGGATCTCTGTAGTAAACACCTTTCCCAATTCCTTCTTTTCAACTCCTTCGAGTGTCTATTCTATTTGTCCTTTAGAATGAGAATTAAACATTCTCCCTAAGATCCTCCTTGTTATTTACCTTCTTTAGGTCTGTGTATTGTAGTTTCTGTATCCTGTATTCTGTGGCTAATATCCATTTATCTCAGTACATACAATGTTTGTCTTTCTGAGTCTGTGTTACCTTACTCAGGATGATTATTTCAAGTTCTATCCATTTGCCTGCAAATTTCAAGATTTCCTTGTTTTTAATAGCTGAGTAGTATTCCATTGTGTAAAAGCGATAGGTTTGCTGTATATTGCCTTTACTCTGTTTAGGTACCTGTCTCATAATCGTGATCTCACCAGGAATTTTACATGAACAGCTGTTGGATTATGTCAAATGCTTTTTCAGCACCTAAAGAAATGATCATGGTTTTTTTCTTTCAGTTTGTTTATATCATGGATTTCATCGATGGATTTTCATATATTAAACTACCCCTGCATGCCTGGGATGAAGCCTACTTGGTCATGGTTAATGATATTTTTAATGTATTTTTGGTTTATGTTTATGAGTATTTTATTTATTTTTGCACCAATGTTCATAAGTGAAACTGGTCTGAAATTATTTTTCTTTGCTGGGACTTTCTGTGGTTAAGGTAGCAAGGTGATTGTGGCTTCATGGAATGAGTTTGGTAATATTCCTTCTGTTTCTACTTTGAGAAATGGTTTGAAGAGAATTGGTATTAGCTCTTTTTGAAGGTCTGCCATAATTCTTTACTGAATCCATCTGGCCCTGAGCTTTTTTAGGTTTTGAGATTTTTTTGATGGCTGCTTCTCTTTCCTCAGGACATATAGGATTATTTATTTTGTTTATCTGTTTTTTATTCCATTTTGGCAATTGGTGGCAATCAAGAAAATTGTCAATTTCATTTAGATTTTTAAATCTTGTGGCATATAGGCTTTTGAAGTAAGACCTAATGATTCTTTGGATTTCCTCAGTGTCTGTAACTATATCTCCATTTCCATTTCTAATTTTATTTAAATGCTCTCCCTCTGCCTTTTAGTTTGTTTGGCTAAGAGTTTGTCTACCTTATTGATTTTCTCAAAGAACCAGCTGTTGTTTTTATTGATTCTTTAAGTTGTTCTCTTTATTTCTAATTTATTGATTTAAGCCCTGCATTTTATTATTTCCAGCCATTTACTGCTTCTGGGTGTGTCTGCTTCTTTTCATTATAGAGCTTTCAAGTGTGATGTTAAGTTATTAGTATGGTATCTCTCCAAGTTCTTTATGAAGGCACTTAGTATTATGAACTTTCCTCTTAGCACAGCTTTCATTGTGTCCCATAAGTTTGTATATGTTGTTTCTTTATTTTCATTGAATTCTAGGAAGTTTTTAATTTCTTTTTTATTTCTTCGTTGGTCCAGAGGTCACTGAGTAGGGAGCAGTATAGTTTTTGGGATTTTAGGGTTATTTGTTGTTTTTTGAGTTCTACCTTTAATCAATAGTTAGGTAAGATGCAAAGTGGTTTTTTTATATCCTTATATCTGTTGAGGTTTGCTCTGTGACAAAGTATATGGTCAATTTTGGAGAAAGTAACATGAGGTGCTGAGAAGAAGGTGTAGCCTTCTGTGTTTGAGTGGAATATTCTATAAATATTGGGTAGGTCCATTTGATTCAGGATGTCTATTAGTTTCATTATTTACTGTTTAGTTTCTGTCTTAATGATCTGTCTACTGGTAATAGTGAGGTTTTGAAGTCTCAAACTATTAATCTGTGTGTTTTGTTGTGTTATTTAAGCTTTAGTAATGTTTCTTTTATGAATGTGGGTTAACCTATGTTTAGGGCATAGATATTCAGATTGAGAAGTCCTCTTGGTGTATTTTTCCTTTGATGAGTATGAAATGTCCTTCCCCATCTCTTCCTATTTGTTTTAATTGAAAGTCTATCTTATTAAATATTAGCATGGGTATTCCATCTTGCTTCTTGGGGCCATTTGCTTGGAATACATTTTCCAGCCCTTTACACTGAAGTAATGTATATCTTTATTGTTGAGGTATGTTTCTTGTATCAGCAGAATGATGGATTCTATTTTCTCATCCATTTAGTTAGCCTATGTCTTTTTATGGGGAGTGGAGACAATTGATATTCAGAGAAATTAATGATCATTGGTTTTATTTCTTGTTTTTTTATATTGGTCATTGCAGAATGTGTGTGTGTGTGTGTGTGTGTGTGTGTTTGTGTGTGTGTGTGTGTGTGTGTGTGTATGTATGTATTTCCTTTCCTTTGGTTTTGTTTTGTTGATGTGGAGTTATTTATTTCCTGTGTTTTCCTGAGTACTTTTAAGAAGTTCAACTTGAAAGAAGTTAGACAATTGAAGGCATGTCTCAGAAGAGAATATTAGGCCCATTTCTTCTCTTTGCCTCCCAGTAACAATGAAATGATCTTACTGTTTCTTGATCACCAAATTCTCTCTATCCATGATGTTCTACATTTCTAGAGGACAAACTGGAAATCAACAGAGAAAACTGTCTTAAAGTTAAACCTCTGAACTTTGAGTCAAAAGAATTCCTCCTTTCAAGTTCATTGTCTTAGATGCTTTGTCCCATGACATCATCCATTTCTCTCTCTCTCTCTCAATATATATATTCAGTTTAAACTTTCAACACCCTAAGAATAAACCTGTAACTAGAGACAGGACAGCAGAATGTGAAATGCAAATAGAACATCCAGTCTTTGCTTCTTTGATGTCTTCCAGCTGGACTTTCCAGATTTTGTTTATTTGTTTGTTTGTTTTGGGGGTTTTGTTTGTTTGTTTGTTTTTTATTTTTGGCTAACACATATTTTTTTCTGTTTTAAGCTTCCTTGGAATCTCAGTGTCTGAAACATTGGCTAATACAACTAGAAAATAAACAGATGTAATTAATTCAACTACTACTTGAACTGAAAGATCTAAATAAACCTTTCTCTGGGTGGGTTACAGGGTTGGCCCAAGAGACCAATATTTCTTATAGTATCCAATTCTCATATATAGATAAAATAATATATGAACCACTAAACAAGGCCAAATACAACTATAGTCATGGGATGCTTATCTTAAACTCAATAAAATTAAAGTTAATTAATACTTATAGTGAAAATTCAGTGTTTATATGAAAATTCAAGATTATAGACTAATTTAATATCTGAGTAGAATGTGGTCAAAAGATATTGAGGCAGGCTGCATACTGTATATAGAGTGTGACTGGATATAGGATATGATTGTGTCTAGAAGTATGCTATGGAGCAGCCCTATTCTGGTGTTAAGTAATCAACTGCATAAAAGGAGGGAAATGTATAGAAATATAGCTGGAATGTAAAGCTCAAGTCATAGTGTGTAGGGCATTGACTGCTACGTTGAAACACAAGGAACATTTATAGATCAAGGAGTGGCTGTGGGTCCTATAAAAAGAAGAGTTTTATTATTTGTCTTGATTTTAAAATCTAGGAGAAGAATGTATAGAAAAACCCAGTGGGAATGAATTGGAGAGACTGTGGTGGTATTTCAGGTGAAACTCAGATTATTTTAGGGACAGAAGTGATTTATAGTCAAAATGCCTTTCAAGCCCCCACCCACAAAATGACACTCAAGGAGAGGCCTACCGAATCTGTACATCTCTCACAGAACCCGTGAGACATTTCTGTTGAGAGACTGTTGAAAATAGATGGGCTGATAAGGTGGACATTTGGGTATTTCAGAGAGCTACAGGAATCACTGTAAAGCCAATCACTATTTGACCACTTCCCTTTGGTGAGGAGGCCTGGTGGCACTCAGAGGAAGGATAAGCAGGCTACCAGGATGAGACCTGATAGGCTGTGATCATATGGTAGGGGAGGAGGTCCCCTTCTGTAACAGACCTTGGGGAGGGGAATAAGGTGAAAAGTGAGGGAGGGGGAATGGGAAGGTATAAGTAAGGGGATAACAATTGAGGTATAATCTGAATAAGTTACTTTAAAATAAAGACAACTAATAGTCAAAAAGCTACATGGATCTTTGCTTCCTACAGCCATGAAGGAAACATTACATTTTCCCCAGGATTTAAACACTATTAATAATTGTCTTAAATGTATGTCATCTCATTTCTTTATTTGCTTTATGCACTTTTAAGTTCTATTGGAGGTCCTCATGGCAGTTATTGTGAAGAAGTAAACTCTTCAATTGTGCTGCCACAAAATGTGATGAGAGCAGGGTTGAGAATAGAGGTATGGATGCCAGAAACACTGAGGAGGGTACATATTCTCTTCTCACTTCAGGTATTACCATATTGTGGCCTCAGCATGAAATGATGTACATGTAAGGCAGAGGGGAATAAACTGAAAATTGCCTGATATCTTCTGGTATGCTATCACCTGGTTTATTTTAAGCAAAAGGATAAGAAAGGTTCAAAACAAACAACCATATGGTGATATATTTATATTTATTTAAAGGATAGCATCTTAAATACTGAAAGATAATTACAAATTTTAGTAGAATATGTGAGGAGTATCATCTTGGACCTTGGTGAAATTATATTAAATCACTTTTTTACTTGTTTGTTTTGCAGTCCTATAGGCTATAATTAGTTGACCTTTGTTGAGTCCTGCTGAGCTTAACTGACCTTGGTTTATCTTCCTCTTTAAAAGACACAAAACTGAGGAGAAAATGCTTTGAGGACATGAAATTCTTATACAAGATGCAAATGGTATTGGACCTTAAAGGTGATTCTGAACTGGAGTTTTACCCATAACAGTTGCCTGAAACCACAGAGGGAGTGCAACAGCAGGCATGCACATGTGCATGTACACACACAGTCACAGATATTGAGATGTAGACAATGTTTGCATACAAGTCATTGGTTTGTATTTTTATTATTAATAAGATGAAAAGTGTCATCCTTACTTTTCTATTGCTGAAAAGAAGCATCATGACCAAAGCAACTTTTAAAAGGAAGCATTTAATTAGATACTTGCTTACAGTTTTGTAGAGTGAGCCCATGGCAATCATGATGGGGAATGTAACGGCAGGCAGGAATGCATATTACTGGAGCAGTAGCTAAGAGCTTACATCTGATTTATAGTCAGGAGGTAATGTGTATAAGACTTTGGAATCCTACAATCCTTAAGATACCTTAATGCACCTCCTCCAACAATGCTACCTCTCCTAATCCTTCCAAAACTGATCCAACAACTTGAATCAACATTCAAATGTATGAGCCTGTAGGAGTCATTCTCATTCAAACTATGACAAGAACTTTCAGAAACAGTGTTCCACTCAACTTGATTATGAGATTACATTTTCTCCTGAGAAACAAACTCAGCTCCATCTCCAACAAATCACAGCCAGAGCAAATATATAAGACAGATATAAATTCAAAATCTTTGCTTCTGCTCCTGCCTATAGATTCCTGCCTTCACTTCCTCCTGGCCTAGCTTCCTTCAGGGATTGCATGGAACTTGTGAATTTGAAGCTGAGGTAAACCTGCTTATTCCCAAGTTCTTTTATCACAGCAATAAAAACTGTAACTGACAGAAATTGGTACTGGGTTGCCATATTGCTGTGACAAACTTCACCATGTATTTGGGAGGGTTCTGGAAAGACTTTGGAATATTAGGCTAGAAATGCCGCTGTCACAGGAGGCTATTGATAACAGTGCAGTCCAGTTGCAGTGCAAATTTCAGCACTTTGTGGATACTAGAATCATGTGATGATCACCAGAGACAGTAGAAGCTTGGAAGTGGAGCCACCCTAAGCTTATAAGAAAATTGTGTCAAGAGTTGAGGGCTAAACCTGTTCAAGCGCTTTGGAGATCATGAGATCAGTAGGCTCAGGATTTTTTGTTGTTATTTTGCTTTGATTTGAATCAGAAGTATGACACAGCTGTCACATTATAGCTACAGATAGAAAACATGATTGATTAATTGTGGTCTTCAGCTAGCTTTCTCCTTTTATTTACTTGGATTCTAGACATGGAATAATAATGAAGATTAAGATAAGTTTATACATGTAATTGATGGTGCTATCCTTCTGACTTGCATGTGAGAAGATTGTTTGCATCTATTCACATTGACCTAGTGTGATAATAAATGTCTTTAGATGAGAAAAAGTAAGGCTGAGTAGAGAAACAGATAGATTGTGGAACAGAAGGGAGCTATGAACAAAGAGAAGCCTAAAGAAATAAAAGATAACAAAGCCTTCGTTTCTTGTAGGCTTATATCTAGTGATAAGGTCTTTCATCAGGTATTAGTAATCAGCTTCAGAGTCACTGTATGAAATTGTAATTGTGGTACCTGTATGAATGAGAATTTCCTAAATACTTTTTCAATACACACAAATGCACAAATGTTACCTTGAACACTTTATAGATAATATACATTTACTTACATAAAATATTTGTGTGTCTATTTATATGTATATATACACATGTAATACATTATGTACACACATATATATATATATATTGGTATGTCTAATATATGTATACATTATACATACACATTCACATAATATGTAACCCTATTAAAAATGTGATTCAGATCTAAACACACTTCTCCACAAAAGAATCTCTAGTGGATAAGAAGCACCTAAAAACATGTTCATTCTTTAGCCACCAGTGTAACGCCATTCAATAAAAATGGCACTGAGAATCCAAATTACACCTATCAGAATGGTCAAGATAAAAAATTCAGGCAATAGCTCCTGGTGGTGAGTATATGTTACAATAAAATGTCTCTGTTTAGCCTAGGAAGCCAGTAACTGACACAAAGAGACTGAAACATAATTCAAAGCTGAAAGCACTATGCTGGGCAGAACTAAAATAAACTACTCTAATCCTCATCACCTACATATATCTCAAGCACTTGCCAATCTGTTACTTCTCGGCTGCTTTTCTTCTCCAACTCCCATTCAACTCCCAACTTTGTACTCTCTCAACTGTCACCTCCTCCCCCTCTCCAGGAAGTCCCATCTTCCACTTCCTGTCCTTCTGCCCAGCTCATTGGCTAAACAATGCTTTGTTGACAGCTGTTACATCCACTCAAAACATTGTTCCACAAGTATGTGGAGCAAGAGGAACACTCCTCCATTACTGGTGGGTGTGCAAACTTGTACAGCCATTCTGGGAATCTATTTGGCAGTGTCTCAGAAAATTGTGACTATATCTACTACCTCCAGACCTTGCTATTCCACTCCTGAGCATATACTAATAGGATGCTCCACCATACTAAAAGAATACTTGCTCAACTATAATCAAAGCAGTTTTATTCATGGTACCCAGTGACTGGAAACAACATAGATATCCTTCAACTGAAGAATGGATAAAGAAAATGTGGGACATTTACACAAGGGAATACTACTTAACCATTAAAACACCGACATCACAAAATATGCAGGCAAGCGGATAGAACCAGAAAAGCTTATCCTGAGTGGAATAAGCAGACCATAAAGACAAACCATAAAGGAAAGAATAACCATGCTATAATCTACAGACCCACAGAAGCTAAGTAACAAGGAGGGCTCAAGGTGGGTTGATTGACTCACTAGGAAGAGAAAATGCAATAGAAGTGAACAGGACGGAAAGGACACCGGAAATGGGAGGGTGTGCATATAAGAGAAGGTGGGATCAAGAGGGGAAGGACAGAGGAAAAGAGTAGAGACAACTAAAATGGGGGCAGGGAGCATCTTTGGGTTGGACAAGAAAACTAGGGTAATGAAAACCTCCAGGAATCTATGAGGGTGAAACTACCTAAGTGTCTGTGCATTCAGTGATATGGAGCCTGAAATGGCCATCTCCTGTAACCAAGCAAGACTTCCAGTGGAGATATTGGAGAATCGTTTCAGTCACAAAACGTTTGATATATGATATGTCCTGCCTACAAAATGGGCAGGGGTAAAGATGGAGTAGAAATTAAGGGAATGACTAAACAACAACTGGCCTAGTTTGAGACCCATGCCATGTGAGAGAGCCCACCCCTAACACTAATAATGATATTTTGGTATACTTTCAGAGAGGCACCTAGGATAATTGTTATTGGAGGGGCTTCATCCAGCAACTAAAACAACCAAATTTAAGTGTAGCTGGTAGAATCCTTTGGAAGATGGAGAGAAGGGATTTGCTTTTAAGATTTATTTATTTTATTTATTGCATATGAGTGCTATATCTGCGGGAGAGGGCATCAAATCTCATTATAGATAGTTGGGAGCCACAACGTGATTGCTGGGAATTCAACTCAGGACCTCTGAAAGAGCAGGTGGTACTCTTAACCACTGAGCCATCTCTTCAGTCAGGGAGAAGGGATTTTAGGCGCCAAAGGAGTAAATGACACTACAAAAAAATCATACAGAATTACCTAACCTAGACCCATAGGGGCTTACAGGAACTGAATGACCAGAAAGCATGCATGGGACTGACCTTGCCCCTCTGCCCATATATAACAGCTGTGTATAATGGTCCTCGTGTGGACTCCTAACAGCAGGAACAGGCACTATCTTACTCTGTTGCCTACCTTTGGGACCCTTTCCCCTAACCCGGGCTGCCTTGTCTAGCATCAATAGGAGAACATGCACCCAGTCTTACTGCAACTTGATATGAAAAAGCTTGTTGATACCCATGAGTGCCCTACCCTTTTTTAAGAGAAACAGAGAAAGAGTGGATGGGGGTGAGTATAGAGGTGGCAGGCTAACTAGGAGGAGAGAAGAGAGGAGAAACTGTGATCAGGATGTAAAGTTAATTATTAATTAATTAAAATAATTGTAATAAAATAAAATAAATTGTGTTATGGAAATATGTAAGTGTTCCTTGATGGCATAGCAACTAGCAATGAAAACACTCCTCAAGTATTAGAAGAGACTCTGCAATTAAACTTTTGAGCCTGACTATACAGTGCAATGAAACGGTTATGAGTCAGTGTTGAGATGACAATGGTGTAAATATATAGATTAAAGTTTATATACTTATAGATCCAGAAATGCAGCTGATTGCTAAACTGCTCCCTAGAATCCATGTATCCCTGAGTTTAAAGTCCAGGACTACAAATAACAGGCTTTCAGAGGCATGCTTAAATTTTTAAAGGTAGACTCATGACGATTGGAAGTTCAAAAAAATCTTGATCTACAATACAGATTCAATGTCAGTCTAGGACATATAAATGCTGCCTCAGAAAATAAGTTATTATAAAACAAATGGTATGTTTTCAGACCATACAAACAAGGTTAGACTTATAGGTGTTATTGTTGCTTATCAACATTGTAAATGTCTCCTAGAGTCACCTAGGATACGTACATCTGTGAGAAATATTTTAGATGAGGTCAACTGAGATGGAACAAGCTACTCTAACAATAGAGGTCATGTTCCCTGTATTGGAATCATAAACTGAGTAAAAAGAGAACATGAACTAAGTGACAACATTTGTGTCTCTATGCTTGCTGAGAAGATAACAAACAATCATAACCATGCATATTGTCTAACATTTCCATGGCTCTGGGTTTAGAAATTTGACATCCATCTTTCTGTATAACATAAAATATTTCTAAGAAGTCATAAGTGTCTAATCAGACTATTTGCAGCATGTCAAATTAAATTAAAACCCTTTTCTTGATAATTGAATTTCAGTAATTTCTGTCATGAATTCTGTGCTGAAATACATTGTAGAATTAGTGAGGTAAGGTGATAGTAACTCCAGAACAATTCTTTCGTCTGAACACTGCCCTGCAGTACAAATAGAAACATATATTCATTCTGTTCATAATGTTACTAGAGTAATTAATGCTTATGTATATTGTAAATAAAAAATTTGATAAAAGAAACTGATACAGTTGGAGTTCAGCATGTCAATATGGTTTAAAAATAAAAAAATAGCAAAACTGATGATAGAAATGAGTCTCTAAATGTGTTGTCACTGGGAAAGTGTACAGCCATCCTGTGTTTTTGGAATCTACATGAAAACTTTTATCTCCTGACTAAAGTATATTATGCTTCAACAAATTTTAAAGTATAACTATCCTGAGAAAATATGTTTTTAAAATTTGCATTACTATCTTGGTTCATCAGAAAAGTATTTTAAAAATGAATGGATGTGTTAATTTTGAAAAGATAGCAGTTTCAAGGGACTTTTTTAAAATTAATTTATTCTTGTTACATTTCAATGTTTATCCCATCCCTTGTATCCTCCCATTCTTCCCTCCCTCCCATTTTCCCATTATTCCCCTCCCCTATGACTGTGACTGAGGGGGATTACCTCTCCCTGTATATGCTATAGGGTATCAAGTCTCTTCTTGGCAACCTGCTGTCCTTCCTCTGAGTGCCACCAGGTCTCCCCCTCCAGGGGACATGGTCAAATGTGAGGCACCAGAGTACGTGAGAAAGTCATAACCCACTCTCCACTCAACTGTGGAGAATGTTCTGACCGTTGGCTAGATCTGGGTAGGGGCTTAAAATTTACCACCTGTATTGTCCTTGGCTGGTGCCTTAGTTTGAGCGGGACCTCTGGAGATGCTCCAGCACACAACAAGAAAATTTGCTCAACCATGTTCATAGTAGCCTTATTCATAATAGCCAGAACATGGAAACAGCCTAAGTGTCCCTCAATAGAAGAATGGATAAAGAAACTGTGGTACATATACACTATGGAATATTACTCAGCTATTAAAAACAAGGAATTCCCGAAATTTTTGGATAAATGGATAGAGCTACAAATGATCATAATGAGTGAGTTAACCCAGAAGCAGAAAGACTCAAATGGTATATACTCACTTATATCTGCATACTAGCCCAAGGGGCATGTCCCACAAAAGCCTTCACTTACCAGGAAACTAAGACAGAGGGGAGGACATTCTATTGGGACTCTAAATGAGAGAAGCATGGGAGAATAGCAAAGTAGAAGGATCCAGAGGGTCCTAGAAACCTACAAGTAGAACATTATGATAGGCAGATTTGGGTCAAGGGACTTTTATATGATGTATATAAGAGTTTATTTTTTCTCATCCTTATCAATTAAATATGAAGTGTATCCTTTATGTTGAGGGTATGAAAACAGACAAAAGCAGTATTTGTAGTGTTCATAATTTGATTTTTGTTAGGGTTAAGTGAATTAACAGTGTTGAAATATAAAGAAAACTTTAGCAAAATAACAGCTACAAATGCTGTCCTCTAGGAGGAATAATCATAGATAGCACATGCTATCTTGTACAAATGCACATGTGAATGTTTTGTATACCAAGAGAATAGTCACTTGGCAATGTTTGAAACATTTCTTGGTAGTAAAAGGTACATCAAATGCTTTTGTATGAACTCTCATTTTCTAAACACTATTTCTTATGTAAACTCCAATGAATTTCTTTTAGACTTTCAAGGTTAATATTTTTGCTGAAAACAATTTATCAACCCATTCAGATTTGTGAAACCAAAGATAAATCATGTAAACCCACTAACACTGTTTCTCTAAAAATAGTGCCACTTCAATGAAGCAGCATCTATTTATTAAATATTTTCCTCTGCACACACTAGAGAAATATGTCTTAAAATATTTTAGAACATTTGTGGTCTTATATTACGTGCTTTATTTCTGTCACATTTATTCATAAATATATTCAAGACTTATAAAGCAGGCCTAAGGTAGGGGCCTGATTTGAGCAGGATAAAACTCACACATGAGAAAATCTTCAGATTTACACAGAAATTTCTGAGATGACCGGCAATAATTCTCACAGGCAGTTGGGACCTGAAGTAATTACTGATAGACACTGGGTCTGAACCTAAAAAGAAGACAAGGAACAAATCCTTTGGTTTCAAAAACCAGTCCAACAGAGGAAAATGAAACCTCAGCCCTACTACAACTTACCATATTCCTGAACATTGTAAATGTACTGAAAAATATTTTAATTTAAACCAAAATAAAATGCGGAAGAAAGACAGGAAAATGAACTCCAAATGTGAAAGTCCTAGCACAGAAACAAAATCAGCATGACAAAACACAATCTCATATGTTATCCCAAAATGCTGACATCAGAATAATGATTCTTTGTAGTAATAATTGTGAAAAAGTTCTTGGCCAACAACTTAAAAGAATAATTTCATATATCTACAAACTTTTAAAAGGGCACTCTAAGAGAATGAAACCAAAAAGGTAATTAATAATGGGAGAAAATCATTAATGAGAAAAGAATCAATAATACACAGAACTGATGAAGAAAAATTAAACTTAAATGATGCTTCAAATGAAAACATATAGAAAATCCAATTACAGTGTAGACAAGAGTCTATGGCAGAACATGGACACGTCTATGTATGCAAGTCTTAAATAGTTCCTGCCTCGCAAATATGTCTGTCTGGACATATTGGGCTAGAAGTCTGAAGATGCTGCTGCAAAATTATAGAGAGTGCTTTGTGACTGTTCAGGCAGTACACTATCTCAGTCATTTCTTCATTTTGGAAGCTGCTAACATGCACTTACTATTTACTTGGGTAATTAATTTTATTCCTTCTCGAGTCCCTGATGAGATTGAAGACCAAATAGTTTAGTATTACAATTGAGTTTAGTTGTTTAAGGGTTAAGATGTTTTTAGATCAAGATAAATGTTTTAACTTAGAGACCAGATATGATAGATACTGATTTTCATTCAGAAATTTAGAACCAACAAGCTAGGCAAGATGTTTACTTCAAGTTTGCCGAATACAAATAGCCAAATCATTATGAATGTAACATTTATATAATTCCTGATTGTCTCGTGGTTCTTCCTGTTGTATGTAGTTTATGTTATTCATGTGTAATAATATAAATATATATGTTAAAAAAGAAACATAATAAAAAATCAATTAATAAAAAAAGAAAGAAAAAGAATAGATGGTCAACAGAATGGATCTTATAAAGAACTAAATAATCAGGGCTGGTAGAGGAACTTTAAAATTCATGAAAAATCAATAATGATTAAAATATATATATGAACATGGGTGTAGGCATTAGGTTATTGTGTAATTCAAATGCTGTTGTCTGTAAACCCCTCCCATATCTCCTCCAAATTCCTGTTCTGAGAATCTCCTGTCTCAACGTTGTATAAATGCTGTTTCTCAATTGTCCTTTGATATGTTAATAAAGAAGCTTATAGCCAGTTGCTGAGCATGGAAGGGAATAGGGCTAGGTTTCCTGTCAGCCAGGGGAGGAGGAGTTAGAGGAAGAAGTAGGGGAGTTAGCCATAGGAGAGGTCCAGGAAACCTATGGAGAAAAAGTTGGAATAAGAAGCTACAAAGAGCAAATATCTCTTGAATGTAAGGTGGGAGGAAGCCAAATTAGCCTAGCAGGTTAAGAATAGGGTAATAACTGCTAAGTTCTTGTGATGTGAAGTTTCTTTAAATAATATAGTAGCGTTTCAATTATTGGTGTGATAGCTGAGTTAAGAGAGAAACTGAAAAACACAGTTACAGAAAAATAGCTTTAACACATGGGAAACTCTGCAACACCATCTAAAGACAAAATTCTGAAGTGTATTTACTTACATCATAGAGGTCTATAATGCCACCTGCTTGTCTTACTCTTCTTGCTGACTTAGTATATTGAGAGGATTTGATGTGAACAATTATGTAGATTTGATCTTTGTTGCATTATATTACCCTTAAGTAACAATCAATGTTTAAGATCATTGCATGACTTTATGCAATTTCAAATTTAGTTTGCAAGTAACTGTGCAAGAATAAGTAAGCTAAGGGATTTGTCCATATGAATTGAAATTGTGATCTCAAAATTTGTTCAACTTTCTCCCATTCCACAAGCAGACATTTATTTTACCGAAAGCTCACCTAATGGGTTAGGGTGGATTTGGGATCCAGATATTCACCAATTTAAAAATAATTCTGTTTCCTCAGACAAACAACTATAACTTGCTATTTTGATTCATTTATTACAGTTAGCTAATAAACTCTTAAATATTGCTTTAGATTCTGCTTATGTTGTAGACTTATTTCCAGCAGAACTGCTTTATTTTCATCTTTATATCCTATTATGTGCACATGAATACAGGAACTATAACAAGTGGTAAAGTCCTATATACACACTTTTTGTTACTCATATCTATTCACAGTATAACATATTAGGTTTTATTGCAGAAGGAAATAGACAAGCTGATTTATTAATTTGCATTATATTTCAATCTCAAGAACAGGAAGATTACTATTGGGGCCATGCAGGAGGAACAGCAAAACTGCTTTGGAACTCATGGAATGTGGCCCACTGGTTAGCATAGACAGGGTAGATAGACATGTTTGGGAAGCAGAACCCAAAGGACCAAGTGTCCTGAGTACTTTATACTGTTATGGAGCATAGCTCAGCTTTTTGTCCTTGTGGTCACCACGTCACTCATAATACATGAGTTCTATGAAAGGGGCTTCCAGCCCTTCACTGGACAGTATCACTGGCACTCACAATAATAATGCTCAATCACTTTAAGGCACTGCGGTTGGAGCAAATTAATGAGTCAACCAAGATTCTTAAAAAGAACTTAGAGATATAACATTGTTAGCAGTGACCACCACCATTAGAAGGAATTTGGAAAAATAGATTGTTTAACAAGGGTAGGTAAAGGGTGCTATTTTCTGGTGGTTCTGATGTAAAATATCTTAGGGAACAATTTGAATTTAAAAAGTACACTCATAGTAAAGGTAGGGAAATTTTGAGGTTGTCTAGTGAGGACAATAGCCCAGAATAATACTCCTGATGTGACTCAACTTAAGCTGGTGACTGAGATGATGATTAATATTCTCTTACACATTTTTACTCTCAGCTTCCTGATAAGCTTTAATAAAAATTATTAATGTGTAGATGTGCTTCTTTGAGGATTTAATGTAGAAATGGCTGATTGTTTTTATATAAAAGTTTAGATGTGTGATTCTTTTAAGATTTTTATGAGATTACCATTTAAAATAATTGATTTTTCTCTGTAACTGCAAATTGCACCCTGCTAGTAAAGGAAAAAAATGGCTGAAAAATTACCTTACTTGCTCACACTTTGTTAATATATAAGAAGTTGCTTAGCTACAATGTATATGAGTTCTTGGGAATAGTTTGTTTTTCGTATTTGTTTCTCACCGATAATACATAAAACATTTGATCCTGTGAGGGTATTGGGAAAATGTTTTTCTTATGTGTATTCACTGTAATCATTCACTTTAATGAAAATAAAATGTAAGTCCATTGTGATTTTTGTACTGCTTGAAAGATCTTGTTGGGATATATAAGCTGTGGGAAAAAATTAAAGATGTTGGAATCCTTTTCTATCAAGAAAAGACGTTGGAACTTGCTCTTTGTAGTTTGTTCCATCCACCATATTTATATATGTATATATGTGTATATGTACAGACCTGGAGATTTTGGAGCCTTTTTCCATCTGCAAAACTGTGTGTATGTGTATGTGTGTAAGATTATGTTGGAAGTCACTCTTTGGAGTATGCTTCACCCACTCAATGTGCGAATGTGTGTTTGTGTGTGTGTGTGTGAAGTTAGAAAAGCTTGTAAGAAGAAGTTTGTTGTAATCCAGCTGCTGAAATGTTTACTTCATCATCAAGGGTGTGTGTGTGTGTGTGTGTGTGTGTGTGTCTGTGTCTGTGTGAGTGGTTTTTTACTCTCCTTCTTTCCTTTTTAGATGCTTGCCACCATCAGGGAAAGCCCTCACTAAGGGTCATCAGCTCTAGCCACCCACGTGCCAACACCAGTGGATGCCCACAATAAGAGCCATCAGTACTAGGCCCCACTTGTCACAGTCAGCTGGAAGTCCCTACCAGGAAGGTGCCAGCTCTGGCCTGCTGCCAAGAAGAATTAGTTATGCCCCCTCAGCTTACCAGTATCAGTGGAAGCCACTGTCTGCCACAATCAATTCCAGCCTGGAAATTCAAACTCAGAGAAAGTCTCCCGGGTGATCAGCCAGATGCTAATCTATACCTTGACTCAGTTTACCCTGTGGTGTCAAAGCTGGTCATATTACAAAAAAGAATTATTAAAAGTTAAAAGAGTCCTGCAGAGCTACCGATTTTTCTATAGTTATAGGGAAGGACCAAAGTTTTCATTTTTTGAAAATGGTTACATAATTGTCCAAGAACAATTTTTTGCAAGTAAAATTCTCTCTATTTCCATCTAATTATAAACAATACATTTGGCAAAAATCAGTTGACCATAATATAAGGGTATTTAAGTTAATTTTTGTATATCAAGCAATGTAAGAGCTTGTGTTCATTATTTTACATGTCAGGCTCTCTGGTAAAGATTACACTTTCTCTAATAGATTGCTTTTTCATCTTTGTTGAAAATTAGTGGATTACAAAGTGAAGGTTTATTTCCAGACATTCTGTTCTAATTCCACTGATCCATGTGACTATGGCTATGACAATAACACACGTCTACATAAGAGTGGCCTTATGATAAGTTGAGTGATTGCTAGTGTAGTCCCCCCAAATATTGTTTTTCTCTTTCAATGTTATTTTTTGGATATTCTGTTATTGGCATCACCATAGAAATTTGAGTGTTCAGTCCTGGCCATTGCCATCTTGGAAGCCCCTAGCCTCAGTTTTCATTAAAACATATAACAATTTTCATCTTATCCATAATGAGTGCGTGGAAAGAGACAAGTTGATATATAATACCAAAAATAAGTAATAAAGTGCCAGTGGGAAATGACGGTACAGAAAGTAAAAGTTCCCACACAAAAGTAAGGGAAGACATTGAGAATTAAACACATCTTCCCACATCCCAGGTGAAACTGCAACAATATTTATAAGTTTAGACCCTGTTTCTAGCATTCTTTTATGTAGTGCATTATTGTCGGGCTTAGGACATGCCTAAAACAACTGGCGTTAGGCCTGCCCATGGTATTTAAAGGGGAATAAACTTCTGAGGCAAATGCACATTGGCACATACCTAACACTCAGAAATCGTAGTGTGACAAAAATAATTATACTTTAGCAATACAAATTTCTAATTTTCTTCGGTTTTAAAAATAAACATTAATTGATTTTAACAAGAATTTACTGATTTAAATTATGGATAGAAAACTCGTTTCATTTCAATTCTTGATTATGTTTAAAGAAGCGACAGCCTACAGACTGGGAAAAAATCTTCACCAACCCTACATCTGACAAAGGTCTAATATCCAAAATATATAAAGAACTCAAGAAATTAAACACCACCAAACCGAATAACCCAATTGAGAAATGGAGCTTGGAACTAAACAGAGAATTCTCAACAGAGGAGTATCAAATAGCTGAGAAACACTTAAAGAAATGCTCAACCTCCTTAGTCATCAGGGAAATGCAAATCAAAACAACTCTGAGATTCCATCTTACACCCATCAGAATGGCTAAGATCAAAAACTCAAGCGACACCACATGCTGGCGAGGATGTGGGGAGAGAGGAACACTCCTTCATTGCTGGTGGGAATGCAAACTAGTACAGCCAGTTTGGAAATCTATCTGGTGCTATCTCAGAAAAATGGGAATAGGGCTTCCTCAAGACCAAGCTATTCCACTCCTTGGAATATACCCAGAAGATGCTCCAGCACACAACAAGAAAATTTGCTCAACCATGTTCATAGCAGCCTTATCCATAATAGCCAGAACATGGAAACAGCCTAAGTGTCCCTCAGTAGAAGAGTGGATAAAGAAACTGTGGTACATATACACTATGGAATACTACTCAGCTATTAAAAACAAGGAATTCCCGAAATTTTTGGATAAATGGATTAAGCTAGAAATGATTATAATGAGTGAGTTAACCCAGAAGCAGAAAGACTCAAATGGTATATACTCACTTATATCTGCATACTAGCCCAAGGGGCATGTCCCACAAAAGCCTTCACTTACCAGGAAACTGGGACAGAGGGGAAGGCATCCTATTGGGACTCTAAATGAGAGACGCATGGGAGAATAGCAAAATAAAAGGATCCAGAGGGTCCTAGAAATCTACAAGTAGAACAATATGATAGGCAGATTTGGGCCCAGGGGTCCCGCTCAAACTAAGGCACCAGCCAAGGACAATACAGGAGGTAAACTTTAAACCCCTTCCCAGATCTAGCCAATGGTCAGAATATTCTCCACAGTTGAGTGGAGAGTGTGATACGACTTTCTCACGTACTCTGGTGCCTCACATTTGACCATGTCCCCTGGAGGGGGAGACCTGGTGGCACTCAGAGGAAGGACAGCAGGTAGCCACAAAGAGACTTGATAACCTATGAGAATATATAGGGGGACGTAATCCCCCTCAGGAACAGTCATAGGGGAGGGGAATAATGGGAAAATGGGGGGGGGGGGAGGGAGGAATGGGAGGATACAAGGGATGGGATAAACATTGAGATGTAACAAGAATAAATTAACAAAAAAATATATATATAAAAAATTGTATTGTATACATATAACTGCTATGATAGCAGTTTTCTAAGGAATTGTCAAATTTGTTCACTGACATGAACAATTGAACTAGAAAAGACTACTATAGAGAAAGAGAAAGTAACAGCTTTATTCATTTGCGTGGGAGAAGCCTAAGGCTAAAATTCCAATGTAAGGATGCTGGATAGGAAATTTTATAGAGCCCCTAGGTTCTCGCCTTTCCTTTATTGGCTCTGTTTAGATACCCTCCCACATTCCTTCCTATTGTTTATCCTGGAATGTTTTTTGGAAACAAGAAGCAGTCTTCCCAGGTAGCCCGCTCTTCTTTTCATTGTCTACCTATGTCCCTCTAAATTTATACTTTTCTTTTAGTTGAGTTCTACATGCCCAAAATATAGTCAAAGCATTTTTCTTAAAAAGATAAATGCTGATGTAATAGAATAGCTTTGGCTTCCAGTTATCCTACTGCAAGCAGCCCCAGAAACCCTAACACTACTGCAACATAGAAAATGGCTTTAAATCTATACTTATGAAAATTACATAAGCCTTTAAAGAGAAGATGAAGAAAGGGTCACTTAACAAAATACAAGAAAATACAAATTGGCAAAAAGAAATGAGGAAAATTATTTAAGACCTGAAAATGGAAATACAAATAATAAAGAAAACACAAACTGAAGAAATCCTGGAGATGGAAAACTTAGGGAGGAAAACTACTGTGGTAAGCATCATTAACAGAATACAAGAGATGGAGGAAAGAATCTTAGACATAGAAAATACGATTGAAGTAATTTATACATCTGTCAAAGAAAATATTAAATCAAAAAAATCCTGACATAAAACATCCAGGAAATCAAGGACACAATGAAAATAAGAAACCTAAGAATAATAGGAATAGAGAATTCCAGCTGAAAGGCCTAGAAAAATTTTCAACAATATCAGAAAAAAAATCCCCAATGTACAGAAAAATATGCCTATAAAAATACAAGAGTCCTACAGAACACAAAATAGATTAGGCCAAAAAATAAAATACTCTGGCTACATAATAATCAAAGCAATGAATGTGCAGAACAAATAAAAAATATTAAAAGCTGCAAGAGAAGAAGGCCAAGAAACATATAAAGGCAAACATATCAGCATCATACCTGATTTTCTCAACAGAAACTCTAAAATCCAGAAGGGCTTGAGAAGATGTCGTGCAGAAACTAAGAGACCACAGATGTCAACGCAGACTACTATACCAGGCAAAGCTTTCAATCACATAGAAAGAGAAAACAAGGTATTCCAATGCAAAACCAAATTTAAAACAATATCTATTCAGAAACCAAGCCCTACAGAAGATGTTAGAAGGAAAACTCCAACCAAAGGAGGCAAACTACACCCAAGAAATAACTTCACAATAATGGGGGAAGGGTGGAGGACATGGGGGAACAGATGAGCACATGAACACTATTACCACAACACCCAAATAAAAGTCATAGCCTATCTCTAAACATCAAAGGGTTTAATTCCCTAATAAAAAGACACAGTCTAACAGAATGGATGTATAAACAGAACCTATCTATGTGGACAGTGGAGACTGACTCTGACATGAACTCTGGTGTTCCATATTTGACCACTTACCCTTGGTGGATAGGCCTGGTAAGAAGGCTACCAAAATGAGACTTGACAGCCTCTGACCATATGATGGGGGAGGAGGTCTCCTTCGGTCACACACCTAGGGGAGGGGAATAGGGTGAAAGTGATAGGGAGGGAGGAGGAATGAGATGATACAACTCAGGGGAAAACAATTGAGCTGTAATCTGAATAAATTAATTAAATAAAAAAATTTTATTAAAAAAAAAAAGAAACATACTTCAGCAAGAAAGATAGACATTACCTCAGAGTAAAGGGTTGGAAAATGGTTCTCCAAAGAATCAGACCTAAGAAAAAAGCTAATAGACCTACTAATATCTAATAAAATAGATTTCAACCAAAATCAATCAAAGAGATAGGGAAGGACACTTGAATCTCATCAAAGAAAAAAATCCACCAAGAGGACATCTCAATCCTAAACATCTATGACCCAAATACAAGGGCACTCACATTTATAAGAGAAACATTATTAAAGCTTAAATCACGCAATGATCTGCACTTCAACACTGGACTCTCACCAATGGACAAATCATCAAAACAGAAACTAAGTAGAGAAAAATGAAACTAACAGACGTCATGAATCAAATGAATCCTATAGATGACTATAGAACTTTTCACACAAACACAAAAAAATATCTTTTTTTTCTCAGCAGTGCACAGAATCTTCTGCAAAATTGGCCATATACTCAGTCACAAATGAAACCTCACCCAGTACAAGACAATTGAATTAAAGCATTGTTCTTTATCAGATCACCATGGATTAATGGTAGATATTAACAACAACAGAAAAAGCAAAAATCCAACACACTCATGGAAACAGAAAAACTCCTTGATCAATGACCACTGGGTTAGGAAAGAAATGGAGAAAGAAGTTAAAAACTTCCAAAAAGTCAATGAAAACAATGGTGCAACATACTCAAACTTATGGGACACAAGGAAAGCAGTGGAAAGCACTAAGAGCTTTCATTAGGAAATTGGAGAGATCCCGTACTAGAAACTTAGCAGGTCACCTGAAAGCTTCAGAAAAAAAGCAAACACACCCAAGAAGAGTATATGGCATGAAATAAACAAGCTCAGTGCTGAAATCAATAAATTAGAAACAAAATAATACAAAGAATCAACAAAATAGAGTTGTTTCTTTGAGAAAATCAACAAGATAAACAAACCTCTAGCTATATTAACTAAAAGGCAGACAGACAATACCCACATTAACAAAATCAGAAATTAAAAGGGTGACATAACAATAAATACTGAGAATTTCCAAAGAAACATTACATTTTACTTCAAATGCCTGTGTTGCACATAATTGGATAATTTAATGTAAATTGATGACTTTCTTAATAAATTTAACATACAAAAGCTAAATCAAGATAAAATAAAAAGTTCAAACAGTCATTAAATTGAAGCAGTCATCAAAACTCTCACAACCAAAAAATGCCAAGGTCCAGATGGTTTCAGTGCAGAGTTCTACCCGACTTTCAAGGAAGAACTAAATCTGAGACTCTTCAAACTATTCCACAAAATAGAAACAGGAAACATTGCCAAACTCATTCCATGAGGCCAAAATCATCCTGATACCTAAACCACACAAAGATTCAACAAAGAAAGAAAATTTCAGTCCAATTTCATTCATTAACACTGATGTAAAAAATACAATAAAATACTCACAAACTGAAAGTAAGAACACATCAAATGCATCATCCACCATAATCAAATAGATTTCATCTCAGGGATGCAGGGATAGTTCAGCATATGAAAATTCATTGATGTAATCTACCATATAAATAAAGTGAAAGAACATTCATATAATCATCTCATTAGATACAGAATAAAGTGTTTGACAAAATCCAGAACCTCTTCATAGTAAAAGTCTTGGAGATATTAGGGATACAAAGTCCATACCTAAACATGATAAAGGCTCTATACAGCAAGCCAACATCAAATTAAATGAAGAGAAACTGAAATCAGAGACAACTTAAATCAGGGACAAGACAAGGCTGACAATTTTCTCAATATAGCACTAGAATTTTTAGTTCAAACAATGAGACATCTAAAGGAGATGAAGAGGATACAAATTGGAAAAGAAGAATACAAAGTAGTGATATTAACAGATGATATAATATTATACAAAAGGGACTCTCACAATTCCACCAGAGATCTCCTACACCTGATAAACACCTTTAGCATAGTGGCTGGATAAAAGATTAATTTTAAAAAATCAGTAGCCCTCCTGTATACAAATAAAAAATGGACGGAGAAAGAAATTAGAGAACCTTCACAATAGCCACAAATAAAATAAAGTATCTTGGTGTACATCTAGCCAAGCAAGTCAAAGAACTGTATGATAAGAGGTTCAAAACTCTAAAGAAAGAAATAGAAGAAGATATTGGAAATTGGAAAGATCTCCCTTGCTCATGGAATGTTAGGTTTAACATAGTAAAAATGGCCATCTTATCAAAATCAATCTACAGATTCATTACAATCTCCATCAAAATACCAACACAATTTTTTAAAAACCATGATAGAACAATTCTTAACTTCATGTGGAAAAACAAGATACCCAGAATAGCTAAACTAATACTATACAGTAATACCTCAAAAAAAAAAAAAAAAAAAAAAAAAAAAAAAAAAAAAAAAAACTTCGTAGATACCTTCATCCCCGACTTCAAGCTGTACTACAGAGCAATAGTTACAAAAAAGGCATGGTACTGGTACGGACATAGACTTGACCAATGCAATCTAATCAATGACTCAGAAATAAGACCATATGGCTATGGATGCTTGGTATTTGACAAAGTAGCCAAAACCATACAATGGAAAAAAATCAACATCTTTAACAAATTGTGCTGGTATAACTTGATGTCTACATGTAGAAAAATGAAAATAGATCCATATTTATCACCCTTTAAAAGCCTCGAGTCCAAGAAGATCAAAGACCTCAAAATAAATCCAAATACATTAAATCTATTATAAGAGAAAATTGGGAAGAGCATTGAACTCTTTGGCCCAGGGAACAACTTCCTGAATAAAGCATAAATAGGGCAGTCCCTATGGACAATAATTAGTAGGCGGGTCTTTTGAAACGAAGAAGCTCTTCTAAGGCAAAGGACACTATAGTGGATGTAAACATGTTTTTGTTTTGATCCCAAGGGTGGGATAGGAAACAGACTTATGTGAGGATGTGTGATGTTTGCCCTCTGGAAATAGACTTGTGAAAGGACATGTGGAGTTTGTTCCTTAGAAGAAGATCTGCCCTTTGAGAGGACATCAACTTTGCTAATTGATAAACATCCTAGTACAGATTCTGAGAGGAGATATAAATACATGAGCCCAAAAATAGAGGCTTAGATTTTTGGTTTTCATACCACTTCCTATCCTTTGGCTGTTCATCACTCAGCTTCAAGATATTCCTGGAAAGAAATGCTCCAGAGAATGCTGTGAGGTTCCAAGTACCTTCTGCCTCTCTGGGTTCTGGCTGTTGCAGTTGCAGTGACTTTACTGAATTGCTGGTGTGATATTTAACCAGGATTCTTGAATCCTGAATAACAAAGAGTGGAATTGCTCCAATGAACTGAGGCTAAAAAGATCCACTTCTCCAGTCCATCTTATCCTATTTTCTCTCTTAACTAGGGTATATGGATTGGAAGGGGAGATATAGGCATGAAAAAGAGAGAGAGAGAGAGAGAGAGAGAGAGAGAGAGAGAGAGAGAGAGAGAGAGAGAGAGAGAGAAACAAATAAAGTAGCCTTGTAATGGTTAAAATCTATTGGACAGTATCAGTAGAACAAAACAGTGGTCTACAGATTAAGAAAAGATCTTACCAATCCTACATCTAACAAAGGGCTAATATACAAAGTATATAAAGAACTCAAAAAAAAAAAAAACCACACACACACACACACAAACACAAAAGCTACCACCAATTAACAAAATAACCCAATTAAAAAATGGGGCACAGAGGAAAAAAAAAAACAGAATTCTCAACAGAGGAATCTTGAGTGATTGCAGAGCTGAGAAGCACTTGCAAAAATGCTCAATGTTCTAAGTTATCAGAGAAATCTGAATCAAACTGACTTTGAAATTCCATCTTACATCTGTCAGAATGGCTATTAAGCAGAAGTTTTATCTTTTTTTAATTTCAAATGCACATTATGTATTCAAAGCAAGAGCCTTTTTTATGTCAAGGTTTTTCCAAGAAACAAGTGTCTGTCTTGTCTTGTAGAGCTAACCATTTAGTCTTTGTTTCTGTATTCATATAGAATATTCATATGGTCTTTCTTATTTTGATGTATATACCTGGGCTTTATCCTTGGACTAAACCTAGAATAAATGTGTTTCCTTGATCATTAAAAAAAAAAAGATACACATGGTATATACTCACTTATAATTGGATACCAGCCCAACAAGATACATGTCCTCTGAGAGTCTTCACTCAGTGGGGTTTTGGGACAGATGCTGGAAATTGCTATTGGGATTCCAGGTAAGAGTGGGTATGGGAGAATGGGGAGATAGAAGATCCCAGAAGTTCCAGGAACCATACAAAAACACATCAAGGCTGGCAGATTTGGACACAGGTGGTAACTGCACAAACTGCTCCACCAACCAAGGACAATGCATGCAGTAAATCTAGAATCCCCCTATTCATATCTAGCCAATGGATAGTGCATTCTCCACAGTTGTGTGGAGAGTGGGGATTGACCCTGTCATGAACTCTGGTGCCCCCTATTTGATCACTTCCCCTTGGTGAGGAGGCTTGGTGGCACTCAGAGGAAGGGGAAGCAGGCTCTCTGGATGAGACCTGATAGTTTGTAATCATATGGTGGTAGTGGAGGTCATGTTTTGTCACAGATCAATGAGAGGGGAATAGGGTGAAAGAAAGAGGGAGGGGGGAAAAGGAGATAAAAATGAGATGTAATCTGAATAAATTATTTAAAATTAAAAAAAAATTAAAAATCTCAATGACAGTACATACTGCCAAGGATGTGGAGAAAAGGGAACACTTGTCCATTGCTGGTGGGAGTGCAAACTTGTACAACCACTTGGAAATCAATCTGGTGATTTCTCAGAAAACCAGGGATAGCTCCACCTCAAGACCCAGCTACACCACTTCTGAGAATATACCCAAAAGATTCTTCACCATAAAGCAAGGATATTTGTTCAACTATGTTCATAGCAGCTTTATTTATAATAGACAGAACCTGGAAACGACATAGACGAGACACCCCTTAAGTGAAGCATGGATGAAGAAACTGTGGTACATTTACACAGTGGAATCCTACTCAGCCATTAAAATCATGAAACTTGCAGACAAATAGATGGAACAAGAAAAGATCATCCTGAGTAAGGTAACCAAGACCCAGAAAAACATACCTGGTATGTATTCACTTATAAGCTGATTTTAACCATTTAGTACAGATAAACATACTACAATGCACAGACTCAGATATAATAAATAACAAGGAGGCGTGAAGAGAAGATGCTTAAATCTCATTCAGATAGAGAAATAGAATAGACAAAGATAGTGGATGAAGAGAAGGAACAAGGTGGGAAACGGAGTGTGGAAAGAAATAAGAGTAGAAACCAGACCTGGGGAGAGCAGAGGCAGAAGCACAGAAGGCATGCAGAGAAAAGAGGAACTGTGCCTGGGATCATATCTGTGACAAGCTGGAGACGTAAGTAAGAGTATGCCTCTGGGAGGATATGAGGGGACCCTAGCTGAGACTCCTAGTAGCAGGGGTCATAGATATTGGAGATGACACCCTCTAACTAGACAAGACTCTTGGTAGAAGGAGGATAACACCAACCCACTCACAAAATCTCCCATTCAAAACTTACCCTGCCTACAAGATGTTCAGCGATAAAGATAGAACAGATAGAGCAGAGCTTGAGGAAAAGTCCAAGCGATGCCTGAGCCAACCCAAGTACCACGCCATGGAAGAGAGCTGACTCCTGACACTATTAAGGATACTCTGATATTCTTGCAGACAGGCACCTATAGGCGGTGTTTTCTGAAAGGATCTACCCAGCAGCAGCTCAAAACAGATACTAAGACTCACAGACAAACATTGAGCAAAACATAGGAATTCTCATGGAAAAGTGTGGGGAAGAACAAAAGGACCTAGAAGTGACAAGGGCTCTATAAGGAGACCAACAGCGCCAACTACCCAGGGCCCAGAGGGGCCTGTGATGTCTGAAATACCAACCATGGATTATACATGGACTTGACCTAGGTTCTTTACATTGATGTACCTGATGGTCAGTGTAGTCTTCATGTGGGTCCAGTATTAAGGGGAGCAGGGGCTGTCTCTGATATGGACTCTGTTGCCTGCTTTTCAATCACTTCTCCCTGACAGGACTGCCTTCACAGGCTACAAGGGAAGAGGAAGAACTCAGTCCTAATGAGACTTGATTAGCTGAGGTGGATGGGTTGGGATGGGGATTAGGGGATGGAGGTGGGACTGGGAGGAGAGGAGGGATGGGACTATGACAGGGATGCAAAGAGAATAATCAAATAAATTAATAATAATAATAATAATAATAATAATAATAATAATAATAATAACAATACTCTGAAGTTAGACGATATTTTCAGAGTCTTATTACATATATTCCCTAGAGAATAATCTATTTTTTGTTTCTTTTTATTTTAATTACAAATAAAATGAACAAAACTGAAATTACATAGTACAAAAGTTAGTATATAAGAAATCATGCATGGCAGAGTTCTCAGTTAATTTCAATGCAGTAATAATACTCATTTCTATTGGTGGGTTTTAAAATTTTAAGCAATGTATTAATTCTTCTTTTGAGAATAATCTATTTAATGGCAGCCTTTTTGGACCAGTTTGATATTCAGAAGTCGAGTCAGTAAGAGAGAACTGTAACTGCTACACATGCTTCAGTGTTGCTGTCACAAAAGCTCTAATTACTAGGGTCTGATGCCTTGTTCATGATCAGCTACAGGCCCATCATTTTCATGTTTTATCTTATGATTTACATCAGGTAAGATGTTTCCCTCTGTAGAACTTCCTTGAAAAATATTTTCAGTTTTACAGATTCTTGTAAAGATGAGGATGGAAAGTAATGAGCAAAGACACTCATGATTTTCCACCTTCTTTTTTGTTTTGACAGCAGACTACTTTTTTCAGTAGAACCATAGATATGCTTGACATTTTTAATTATTTTCTGTACATAAATGGAAAATATTAAGTTTACTTTTAAAAAGTGCCATGTATTATATATGAGGTTATATATGCATAGATTAAGCCCCTGATATACAATTGAGTTCCATGTGATTTATGCACTAAATAAAATCCACAATTTTTTACCTTAAATTCTTCCTTATCAAGCAAAAATAATGAAGCTATAATGGTGAAATGAAAGATGGAACAACACGTGTAGACCAAATAGCAACCAAAAAATCACTGCCACTCATTTCAGAATACATCACTGTGCTATGGAGCTATGTGTGCTGATATTTAACATGGCATTTAATAGATGTGAGATGACATCTGTAAGGGCATTTTATGGCCTTGTTTTGACATGTGTGATGACATTTCACAGAGGTGTGTTGACATATGTAATGGTATTTTACAGACGTGTGCTGACACGTTTTATAGAATTTCACAAACAAGTACTGACATGTGTGATGACATTTCATATATGTGTTTCTGAGTAGATGATTAATTAGTTGTCTATTAGCTTTTCTTTTTTACTTCTTATATTATTTTTGTATTGTATTTTAAGTTCACTTTTATTTGTCCTTCCAGTTCAAATACTCTTGATATTTTAACAGACTTTTTGTTTAAGGAAAATACTTATTGTCTATGTCTATGTTGTGTTGGTGGGGAGGCATATATGCCACACCTACATGAGAAGGGCAGAAAAATACTTGTAGGACTCAGTTTTTTATTTCCATCAAATGGGTTTCAGAAAGGAACTCAAGTCCATAGGCTTTGAGGTAATCACTTTTCTGCTGAGTCATCTCATTGGATGCTGGCTGTAAATCTTTACATAGAGAATTTTTAAAGATCCAGTAACTGTACCTTGCAATGTAAGACTAGATAAGGAAATGTTTAGCTTAGTACCAAAACATGTAATCACTAAAATCCCTCCCATTACAGAGGTTTTGTCTGTCTCTGTGGTAAATCTTTTTTACTATGGGATGTCCTCCCCTCTGTCTCACTTTCCTGGTAAGTGAAGACTTTCATGGGACATGTCCCTTGAGCTAGTGTCCAGATATAAGTGAGTATATACCATTTGACTCTTTCTGCTTCTGGGTTAACTCACTCATTATGTTCATTTCTAGTTCAATCCGTTTGTCCACAAATTTCGGGAATTCCTTGTTTTTAATAGCTGATTTGTATTCCATAGTGTAAGTGTACCACAGTTTCTTTATCCATTCTTCTACTGAGGGACACTTAGGCTGTTTCCATGTTCTGGCTATAATGAATAAGGCTGCTATGAACATGGAGAGAGGGGAGGACATCCTATTAGGACTCTAGGTGAGAGAAGCATGGGAGAATAGGGAAATAAAAGGATCCAGAGGGTCCTAGAAACCTATAAGAAGAAGATTATGGTGGGCAGATCTGGGCTTAGGGGTCCTGTTCAAACTATGGCACCAGCCAAGGACAATAAGTGCAGTAAACTTTGAACCCCTACCCAGATCTAGCCAATGAACAGGACATTCTCCACAGTTGAGTGGAGAGTGGGGTCTGACCTTCACATGAACTCTGGAGCCCCATATTTGACCACATCCCCTGGATGGGGAGACCTGGTGGCACTCAGAGGAAGGATAACAGGCTACCAAGAAGAGACTTGATACCCTATAAGCATATACAGGGGGAGGAGGGCCTCCTCAGTCACAGTCATAGGGGAGGGGAGTAAGGGGAAAACGGGAGGGAGGGAAGAATGGGAGGCTACAAGGGATGGGATAACAATTGAGACGTAATATGAATAAATTAATAAAATATATTTAAAAACTCTTTTTGACTATGAAGTAATTCTTTCTCTGAAGTAGAGACCTTTTGGTCAGGCTATAGGAAGTGTAATCAGGCAGTAACATTTCTCTCGGGCCATTCACCTCACCATTCTCTCTCTTGAATGTGTGTGTGTGTGTGGTCTATTTTCTATCTCTCTCTTAATTTATATATCTCTGTAGATTCACAAATAAGTTAGCTCACAGGGATAGATATCAACCCCTTCAGAAAAGTAGACATATTTTAGCCTACCAGAGATCTCTTAGAAGAGGCCTGCTTATGTGCAACCTAATCCCCAGATCAAAGAGATTTTTCTTTTTAACATCCCCTGTTGTTTTTGGCTAGAATCTGCTTTTTGCAGCCTGGGCTGCAGGAAAAGAGCGGTCAGTTTAAGTTTTCCTCATTAGCAGCAGCATAGCCAGCTCTCAGTCGCTAGAGAAGGAAACTTCCCCTTCCTCTCCTTGATCTTGTTCATTCTTTACTTTTTATTACTTTATAGATATATTCACTTTACATCCATGTCATAGTCCCCTCCCTCATCTAATCCTTGTCCAGCCCTCCAATGCCCACTCCCTATACCATACTCCTCAGAAAAGGGAGCCCTCCTCCCACCCATCCCTGCTTAACAAGTTACATCAGGACTGAATTCATCTTCTTCTCCTGTGGCCTGTGAAGGCAGTTTCATTGGCGGGGGGGGGGGGTGGGGGTGGGTGGTGTACAGCGGCAAGGGGAGTGATCGAAAAACAGGCAACAGCGTCTATGCCAGAGTCAGCCCCTGCTCCCCTTACTAGTAGACCCGCATGAAGTCTCTCTTACACATAGGCTACATCTATGTAGAGAACCTAGATTCAGTCTATGCATGGTCTTTGGTTGTACAGTTGGCTCTGTTGGTCCTCTTGTGGAGCTCTTGTCACCTCTAGATGCTTTTCTCTCCTCCCTCCACCCTTTCCCACTAGTTTTCCTGTGCTTCACTCAGCATTTCTCTACGAGTCTCAACATCTGTTTTCAATAGCTGCTGGGTGGAGCCTTTCAGAGGACAACTCTGATAGGCTCCTGTCTGCAAGAATACCAGAGTATCCTAAATAGTTTCAGGTGTCAGCTCTCTTCTGTAGGGTGGTTCTTGGGTTAGGCCAGGCATTGATTGGACATTTTCTTAATCTCTGCTCTATCCCTTCTATTTTTATTCCTGTGTGTCTTATGTGTCTTTTAGGCAGGGTAAGTTTTGAATGGACGATTTTGTGGGTAAGTTGGTCTTCCACTGGGAATCTTGTCTTGTTAGAAGGTGTCATCTTCAGTTTCCATGGCCCCTGCTCCTAGGAGTCTCAGTTAGCATCCTCCTCATATCCTCCCAGAGGCCTATTCTTACTTAGGTCTCCATCTTGTCACATGATCATCTAATTAGATGCAGAAAAGGCATCTTACAAAATCCAGTACTGCTAGATGAGAGAAGCATGGGAGAATAGCAAAGTAGAAGGATCCAGAGGGTCCTAGAAATCTACAAGTAGAACATTATGATAGGCAGATCTGGGCCCGGGGGTCCTGCTCAAACTAAGGCACCAGCCAAGGACAGTACAGGCAGTAAACTTTAAGCCCCTACCCAGATCTAGCCAATAGGCAGAACATTCTCCACAGTTGAGTGGAGAGTGGGGTATGACTTTCATACGAACTCTGGTGCCTCATATTTGACCATGTCCCCTGGACGGGGAGACCTGGAGGCACTCAGAGGAAGGCTAGCCGGTTACCAAGAAGAGACTTGATACCCTATGAGCATAGACAGGTGGAGGAAGTCCCCCTCAGGAACAGTCATAGGGGAGGGGAGTAAGGGGAAAATGGGAGGGAGGGAAGAATGGGAGGATACAAGGGATGGGATAACCATTCAGATGTAACAAGAATAAATTAATAAAAAAATTTTAAAAATCCAGTACTGCTTTATGATAAAGGCCTTGGAGATATCAATAACACAAGGCCCATACCTAAACATAATTAAGATTATATACAGCAAGCCAGTAGATAACCTCAAATTAAATGGAGAAAAACTCAAAGCTTTCCACCTAAAGTCAGAGACAAGACAAGGCTGCCTACTTCTCCATATCACTTCAGTATAGTACTACAACTTCTAGATGACTAAGGGAGATCAATGGGATACAAATAGGAAGGAAGAAGTGAAGGTGTTGCTACTCATAGAGACATGGTAGTATACATAAATGACCCCAACCATTTCACTGGAAAAGTCCTACACCTGAAAAACGCCTTAAGCAAAATGCCTGGATATAGCATTAATTTAAAGAAAGATCAGTATAAAAGTTACAAACTGACTGAGAAAGAATTTAGGATAATCACGTCCTTCACAATTCCCACAAATAATATAAAGTATCTTGGTGTAGCTCTTTCTTGTTCTTTCAATCCTCTATCTTAACCATCAGCTGTGAGACCTAAGAGCTACAGGGAACTATGAATTCAGCTTCCTGTTCCTTCCCAGTCTCCCCCCCTGGACCTTGACACACTAAGGTTACTGATTGCAAAGTAGAAAGATACTAGGAATCAGTTTGTCAGTTAGTTTCTCCATCTTGAAGCTGTTTGTTATGCCACTTAGACTATGGAACTATTTGATGCTATCTTGAGCTATTAAGAAAATAACTGGTATATCCATTCTTTTTTTCTATTTTTCTTCCATTTAAATTATAACATTATATATATTAATAAATGTTATAAAACACATGTAATTTCTGCATATTGTGTGTCTAACAGTTGGCTAGTACATTGATTAACTTAAATTTTACTTCTTATCTTTAGATTAACCACTCGAGTAAGCTTTTGTCAAATAATTCCTTGCCAATGATTATACTGTATTCCCCGCCCCCAATTTTGTTGTGTTATTTAGTTCTCAAAGTCTGTAGCAAGTAGGATAATTAGCTGACTCTTGACACATTCCTAGTGAGATGCAGATTTAGAATATTTTTCTTAATCATATATGATTGTTGAAGATTTTTAGATCATTCTAATAATATACTCATAAATATTTTTGTGATATGCTTGCTTTGAATATTTTCACATATTCTACACTCATTGAGATAATACTATGTTCTTTTATCTGATATGAGAACTGAATATAATTTGGGGGAAATAGTTGCACATTAATTTAAAGTTTTATATACACGAGTGATAGTTCTAGACAGATATATGAACATTGTATAGTTCTTTGACACATAACAATTATTTTTAACTTGTCATAACCACAACATTTAAAATATTTTTTGATGAGTAGATGGAGTATGGCACACACGAAGAGTTATGATGACAACCTGGAAGAATTGCTTCTCTTCTTTATTGTCATGACCTTTTGTGATCAAACTCAGGTCTTCAAGCAACTGAACCTTCTGAGACATCTCTCCAGCCTTCATTAACTTTTAATATTAAGCATAGATTATTCACTGGGTAATGATGCAGCTCATTTGGAAGTGTTTATCAGACACTGTCTCAAACAAAGCAAAAGAAACAAAATTAAGTAAACAGTTTTAAAAACTCATAAATTTGGTAGTGGGAGGTGTTTCAGTCTTTCCTATCATTGAGAGGACTGGATTTTTTTCTTTAATTAAATATTTAAATAATTTGCCCAAAAATTCATGTGAGCATGACATTTTTTTAAGCTTGTGGAATAATTTAATGACATCTTCAATTATTTTGGACAATCAGTTTGTGTATTTACCTTTGTATGTATATTCTTTCTTAAATCCACTTTACCCAGTGCTATAACATTGTTTGTGATAATGGTGTTAAACAGACTTTATATTTCATACAGCCACATATTTTAGTTTTACGTTATGCATAGGAATGTTTTTCATATATGTATTTTTTATACCACATTCCCAGTTGCAGCAAAAGTCAAAATAGGGCATTGGATCCCCTGGAATTGTAGTTACAGCAGTGATGAACTATTGTGTGGCTGCAGGCAATCAAATCAAGGTCCTTTAGGAGAACAGCCTAGTTCCTTACTGATGAGAATCTCTCCAGTCTCAATAATTATGACATTTAATATTAGGTACTAGTTTTATGACTCTTTTTATGTGACTTCTGTGGTCAGAAAAGAGTTTTAAATTATTGTTAGTGGTCTTACTGAAGAGTATGGGAGTGACTCATAGGGCAAATTGTGTGTCTTTTTTTCTTTGACTGAAGTCATTTGTGTAAATTATAACTACTGTTTTGTTGATAATAATGATAGGATAAATTGAATATAATTCTGAAGTCAATTTTTCACTGTTAATATTCTGGAAAATGATAAAATGAGTCAGAAAGAGTATTCAGAAGACAGTGTAAAGCCATGTCTTTCAGGTTGAAGGGTTTTTCCATCAGTGTACTGTTGAAAGAAAATAGATTTTATTGTTCACCAAATCTGTGCAAATGATTCTAAGACACAAGAAAAAGAAGACAAAAATAATAAACTGAAAAGTAAAAAATGTTAATTACAAACTTCAGAAGCATTTAACTGCCCTGTAACTCTGAACACTGAAACAATGTCTTATTTTATTGGGACCAACAGGTAAAGTAACATAATTTAAATTTAAACTTCAGAAAAAATGCTAGAGAACAAAATTTAACCTTGGGAAGAAAAGAATTTATGAAATAAAAAACATAAAATATAATAAGAAGATGGCTATCTGATTTTAGAATTTCATATAAAATCACAGACCAATATTTGGTAGGTTATATTAACATGCTATATAAAATTGTAATCTTTACTAATAATTATATTAATAGGCATTGATGTAACAGATACTTTGCATATATTTGTTTTATGCTTTGTTCAACATGTTTGTTATGTTAATACTGTATCAGTGTACAGAAGTTGTGTATAATGACCAATAAATTGTCCATAGAAGTGGGAGGCAAAGTCTAAAAGTGATAACAATTCTCCACGGAAAACAATTGAAGCACATAGACTTTACACTGTAAAAATTTCTCTAATGCCAATGGTATCTTTCTGATCATGTTGTTATTTATATAAAGAGTTCCTGAAATTTGTGGACAAATGGATTGAGCTGAAATGATCATAATGAGTGAGTTAACCCAGAAGCAGAAAGACTCAAATGGTATATACTCACTTATATCTGCATACTAGCCAAAGGGGCATGTCCCACGAAAGCCTTCACTTACCAGGAAACTGGGACAGAGGGGAGGACATCCTAGTGGGACTCTAGATGAGAGAAGCATGGGAGAATAGCAAAGTAGAAGGATCCAGGGGGTTCTAGAAACCTACAAGTAGAACATTATGATAGGCAGATTTGGGCCCAGGAGTCCCGCTGAAACTAAGGCACCAGCCAAGGACAATACAGGTGGTAAACTTTAAACCCCTACCCAGATCTAGCCAATGGGCAGAACATTCTCCACAGTTGAGTGGAGAGTGGGGTATGACTTTTACACGAACTCTGGTGCCTCATATTTGACCATATCCCCTGGAGGGGGAGACCTGGTGGCACTCAGAGGAAGGATAGCAGGTTACCAAGAAGAGACTTGATACCCTATGAGAATATACAAGGGGAGGTAATCCCCCTCAGGAACAGTCATAGGGGAGGAGAATAAGGGGAAAATGGGAGGGAGGGAAGAGTGGGAGGATACAAGGGACGGGATAACCATTGAGATGTAACAAGAATAAATTAATAAAAAAATTTTTAAAAAGAGTTAAAAATTAAATCTTATTAAGATAATTTTTTTAACCATAGAAATGAAACTGGAAATATGGAAACATTTTTAAAGAAAAGACTGTGTGCATAAGAGTTGAAACAAATTTGTACATTTGAGAGAATTACTGCTTGTTACAAGTTTGACATTTTTATCTCTCTTACATTTTTGAGAGTTTCTAATGGATAATAGCTCCATCACCAGCTCTAACAGGTTTTGAAAATCATCATTGAAAAGATCAAACTGACCTGAAAGGAGCTTAGCTTTCTGGTAATAAAACTCAAAAATTATTTGAAGAAAAGAAATTAATTTTAAAATTATGAAATAGAAAACCTTTAGATAAAATGAAGATACAAACATTCTCTTTCTGAAAAGCCTATTATGTCATAATCAAGACATATCCTGATGTGAGATTCCTAAATTATGTTCTCAAGAGCATGTGTGTTATTTATGATCCTCCCTTTACCAACAATACTGAAGAATAAACAAATTTTCTGAGTTTCTTTTTCAACTGGGTGTATCAAATCTATTTGTGTTTGAAATCTTTGCTATTACTATTCTGTTGATAATATTGTTTCTCTTATGATCTTCTAGTCATTTGTGAATTAAGCAGAAACTTATAGAATTGTATCTATTTACCAGCAATTGTACCTAATTTGATGAGGCAGTAGGAATTTAGAAATGTGAAGGTTCCCACACACTGTTTTCATATGTAAACAGAAAACAACCTAAGATATATATCAGGCCATGATAAAACATTTTGAAAACAAATAGAATAGTGTTTACTTTTTGATAAGAAAGAAGTGTTGCTAATTACAAGAGGAGAGGTCAACAATGGTGATTGTCAAGTGACAGAAAACCAGGAAAAGCAGTGATGGATGTCACAAATTATCTGAAAGAATCCTACTTGGAATACACACTATGTTGTTATGTTTTCAGTCTACAAAATTATTAAGCTGAGGTCTTGATTCTATGATAAGAAGGTATGGGGTCTCTGAGAAGTCTTAGTTTTAAGAAATGTTACTAGAGATTTCCAAGATGGAAATAGCATCAATAAAGTTAAAAGACAAGGATGAAAAAGCCTCACTCTTCTGCTTTTGGGAGGTGGCAAATCCTCTTTGTTAAACAATACCCTCTGTGTGTATTTAAAGAAGTAACAAATAAAATGAGCATCCATACTGACCTTGACCTTTCCATCCACCAGACTTAGAAAGAATGTTTATTTGTCATATCACCCGGCTTATATAAAGTTTGGTTAATGCAGAATAAGAAGACACTTATGGAAGTAAAATAGTGTTACATTAAGACAAAATGGTATCTTCTATAATTGTATTAATTATGGTTTTGATCACAGCAGTAGAAAACTAATATATAAGATGGTAGTAGAGAGTGACCCTTAACTCCAAAGAACCTGACTGTTGATTTTGGAAGACTGTGAAAGACTATGGAACTTTGAACTAGAAAAGCTGTAGAGTGCTGAAAGCAGTGTTTATTGTACATTCCTAGAAGGAGCTTGGATATCTCTGTTTTAGGTATTTGCCAGGGAGGCTCTGAATACTCCCAAAGCAACACAGGATATTGCCATTGATGTTTGTTGTTCACCATAATTATGTGGTAATTCTCTATTGCTGAAGACAGCATGTAGTTTGGTTGCAAGACAGAGAAATCAACTTAAAATTGACAAGGGATCATTTTTCCAGCCGGGTGCTGCACATGGCATGAAAAGAAATAGCCTCAATAATAATATTACACAGCTTGAACCCTATATACTACAAGCCAACCTGGAAATATATGGCAAAATACTCAATGGTGTCATTAAAATTGGAAGCATAGTAAACAGTTTTCTGATTGTGTATGAGGCCTGCACTAAAGGCAGGTATTCAAATATGGTACTGTAAATCTGGTCGATAAACATAACTGGGACATTAGTTACTCTAGGCTAGTAAACAATATTTACTATTGTTATTTGGCTGAACAGTTGCATTCTCAAAATGTTTTTCAAATATTTATCTTTTCTCCCTTGGTCAGAGAAGCTTATCTTTTGTAGTGGACACAATTACGGTGGTAACTCATAACTGGTCAAAGCACTAAGAATAAGTGCTCTCAAGTGCTAAGTCCTAAACAAGATACCTATCTTATCCTCCCACATTGATAATAGATCATTGAAGAATTGGAGGCACAAAAAAATAGTATAAGAATCAAAAGACAGAGAAAAATTTTGTGAAATGATGTTGTGGACACAACATCCCAAGGCTTCTGAACTCCTCAGAAGCTTTGGTTGTTTGTACAAAATCAAGTCAGTTAGTATTCCAATATGGTTTGGGGATAGATTCATGAGACACAACTCCTAGCAGATTAACTATTGGAAGTTGGTGGCTCCTAAGAAATGGTGATCCATTCTTCTATGTAAGGATGGTCACAGTTTGCCCCAACTTCAGTGGATTGCCACAGATCTATCTGAATAAAGACATGAATTAAATGCACATAGTAAACTATAAAAAGAAACAAATGAAGTCTTTAGAGGGCTGTGTTAGGACTCTTGGTGGTGTTCAGAAAAAAAAGTGGGAAGTCAACATGATCAAACTATACTGTATACATTCACAAAGTTGTAAAAAATAAATAATATTTCAAAAAAGTACAAAGAAGGTGCATCTAGTAGGGAATATACTTTACACATTTGTAACTATTGTTCTTAGACTGAAGTTTCAGAAAAAATTGAAACATCATGAAGAGAAAATTGATGGCACAACAAAGAGAAAATATACTTCTTAGCGCTTAAAAGTATTACCAAAGCTCAAACAAATAAGTACACTCTATTATACTAGACATAAATAAAACAAGGTTTTCTGAATAAAAAGAAGTTACAGTAGAAACAAGCTGACCTGAATTTTAATAAAAAATAACAACTTGAGAAAAAATGAACAATGCTTCAATGCAACATTCTAATATATGCATAACCGGGCTCTCAGCAATTAACAGGATCCAAGAAAGGGCAAATCTATACTAAGTTTTGGGAGAGTGCATAACAGTAGTCTGCATCTGTGAAAATCAAGACTCACATTATGAAGAACAGGTCAAAAAAATCAAATTAAAACACAGGCAGGCCATAAACAAACATTCAATCTAATAAAGAGAAACAAATCTTAAGATCATTCAGATATTAGGAAAAAACTACACATTTTAAAACCCTATTATTACCATGTCTCATCATTTTATTACCGCTTAACCCACCCAAGATTCAAGAAGATGTTCATTTTATCCTTTCCTTAGAAGAATATGAGGAAATTATTTAACCTGCATTTCTTTGACAGAAAATGCCAACTTCTCCAAAAGCAAATGACAAAATTGTGAACATTAATAAAAGGTAATCATCACCATCAATTCTTTCATTTTTAATTTCTGATAATGCATCTTCTATTTTGTGATTCATAATTATATTTCTAAAGTCATGCATTCAATTCTGAATGGGCTAATTTCTGAAATAATTTAATCAATATTTTCAGTCTAATATTTTGTATCATTAAATATTATTTTAAGCTTTTGTAATTTTTACTCATGAATACTGTATTCAGATTATTTCTATACCCCCTCCCCTCTGACAACTACTTTTATATCCCCCAAACTTTATTCAAATTAATGACTTCTTTAATTAGGTTTGTAACATATATATGTATACACATACACACATACATATGTATTTATGAATATAATTTGATGAGACCATTTAGTGTCATGTGTACATCTGTGTTTAGAGATGACCACTTAGGAATAGGTAAGCTAGCAGGAAGCTCATCTATGGGGATTTATATTCCCATTGTTACTATATGACAATAATTAAAATAATAGTATCATAAAAACAATGTCTGGCCAGGTTTTAGAGGTCTGGTCTGAAACAGATGGTTGGCTATTCACAACCACCCTTACAGTAATGGAATTAAAGGATTCTCATGTTTTTCTTAACAATAAGCATACTGCTGTTTGTATATTTTGAATAATTCTGCTTGTTTCTCCTTTGCTTTACAAAGTCTACAAAATTAGGCTGAGACTACATGAAACAGCATCATCTCATTAATTCATTTGGAACTCAAAATCTGATTTTCACAATAAAATGAAATCAGTCAAATACCATCTTAATAGCAATACCGGAACCAATATAATAAATTGCGGTTTTAGTTTCATCTGCTCTCTACTTTCATTTACATTTAGTCTATACACAGATGATCCTGTTACAATCTAGTTGCATCTATCTGAGCCCTGTGACCATCCTCCAATGCCCTAAAGTAACCAAGAGTAGAGACTTTATGTCTCTCTACATATCCACTGTCAGATGGAAAAACTCAGATTAAATTATTATAGGACCTGAACATTTGATTGGAGAATGTTAGATATCTCCATAGATATTAGCAGGGTTTGTGTGGTGGGAGGAGGATCCTTGAGAAACAACCCATTTCTCACAGCTTTGTGACTCTCAATAATTTTGGATTCCATAGAGTGTCAAAAACTCCTTGATGAGAGAACCATCACTGTTCTGCATGAACGAACTGTAAAATTGATGGCTAAGCCCCCTTTTTACAAATGACAAAATGAAAAACAGGAAAGTTATGTAAGAATAGGTCATTTTGTTTTAATGGTGACAGTTTGCAGAAACCAGTATTAACTCATAAATCTCTTGGTATTTCAGAACAATGTTTTCCCCCCTAAACTTGTGTCCCAGCCCCAGTCAGACCAAGCACAATGGCCATCCCTTAAAAATATTTATCAACACCTGACATTCTGTGTAGTAATGCATAACCATGGTCTAAATAACAAAAGCAATGCAGCCTTCATCCTCATCTTCCCATCTCACTCAATTACAGAGAGCTCTTCTGCATGTTTTCCCTCATATAAATGCCTACACTCTCAAACATTCTATTTAAAAGGTATAGGATCAGAAACACCTAAAAATCTAAATATGCCAAAGTAACAGCCTACAGACTGGGAAAAGATCTTCACCAACCCTACATTTGACAAAGGTCTAATATCCAAAATATATAAAGAACTCAAGAAATTAAACACCACCTAACCAAACAACCCAATTGAGAAATGGGGCTCAGAACTAAACAGAGAATTCTTAACAGAGGAATATCAAATGGCTGAGAAACACTTAAAGAAATGCTCAACCTCCTTAGTCATTAGGGAAATGCAAATCAAAACAACCCATCAGAATGGCTAAGATCAAAAACTCAAGTGACAGCACATACTGACGAGGATGTGGAGAGAGATAAACACTCGTTCATTGCTAGTAGGAATGCAAACTAGTACAGCCACTTTGGAAATCTATCTGGTGCTATCTCAGAAAGCTAGGAATAGAGCTTCCTCAAGACCCAGCTATTACACTCCTTGGAATATACCCAGAAGATGCTCCAGCACACAACAAGAAAATTTGCTCAACCATGTTCACAGCAGCCTTATTCATAATAGCCAGAATATGGAAACAGCCGAAGTGTCCCTCAATAGAAGAATGGATAAAGACACTGTGATACATTTATACTATTGAATACTACTCAGCTATTAAAAACAAGAAATTCCCAAAATTTGTGGACAAATGGATTAAACTAGAAATGATCATAATGAGTGAGTTAACCCAGAAGCAGAAAGTCTCAAATGGTATATGCTCACTTATATCTGGACACTAGCCGAAGGGATATGTCCCATGAAAGTCTTCACTCACCAGGAAAGTGAGTCAGAGGGGAAGACATCCTATTGGAAATTTAGGTGAGAGAAGCATTGGAGAATGGGGAAATAGAAGGATCCAGAGGGTCCTAGAAACCTACAAGAAGAACATTATGTTGGGCAGATCTGGGCCCAGGGGTCCTGCTCAAACTATGGCACCAGCCAAGAACAATATGTGCAGTAAACTTCAAACCCCTACCCAGATCTACCCAATGAACAGGACATTCTCCACTGTTGAGTGGAGAGTGGGGTATGACTTTCACATGAACTCTGGTGCCCTATATTTGACCATGTCCCCTGGATGGGGAGGCCTGGTGGCACTCAAAGGAAGGATAGCAGGTTACCAAGAAAAGACTTGATACCCTATGAACATATACAGAGGGAGGAGGTCCCCCTCAGTCACAGTCATAGTGGAGAGGAGTAAGGAGAAAATGGGAGGGAGGGAAGAATGGGAGGATACAAGGGATGGGATAATAATTGAGATATAATATGAATAAATCAATAAAATATATTTTTAAAAATCTAAATATGCTTTATATATATTAAATACATGTGTTATTAAAATAGCACAACAAGAATAAATCAAAATATTCTCAATCACAAACAATAGTTTCCTTTTTTTTTAATTTCATTATTGTGGAGGACCCATGTTCTATTTCTGACGTTCATGTAATACATTTTCACTGTTTGTAACTCCAGTCCCAAGGTATTCAATGTCCTTTTTTTTTTTTTTTTTTTTTTTTTTTTTTTTTTTTGCGTCTATAACCACTGAACACTCTTGGTACACCGACATACATGTGAGGGATCTGAAAACACTATGGCCAGCTGCAGAACTTTGTGAGACAAGAAGGAAGTGAGCTTCAGCACAACTTTGTAGCGGTTATTGCTTTAAATCTCGAGAGTCTGATGCTAAGCAGTTTGGTTTGGACATATTTAAGCATAGCATAATTTTGGAAAAAAGTGTTTCCCAGTAATAATTGACTCAATCCAATGTGTACAGGAAAACTTAAGGCATGATTACCTTGAAACTCTTCAATGTATATGTGACCTCATCCATACACACATGCAAAAAATGGATTCTATTGACTGAAAAGCAACGCTTAAAATAAGGGTTTGTGGAGGATGACTGAGATAAACATAAGAGACCGGAGAATCTAGATGTGGCCTGACAATACAAATAGCACAGAAATAACCATGTTATTAACAAAAATCTACTTTCAGCCTTTTGTGTGGAAAAAAGCTATTCATCTCTTCCATTAATAAGACAACCTTGCGTACAAACATTCTTGGTTTCCGTAGTGATCAAAATGACTTTATGTTCTCTTCACACACATGGAAACAACACACTCATACACATAATTTTTAATGAGTTATGGTTTGATGTTTTGACCTAAATGCATAAACAATTTCATATGTGTATGTATACATATATATTATATGTAACTTTTCTGTGATGCAATAAAAGCATTTTTATTCAAATATTGAAATAATTTCCTAAATGACAAAAGAAGGATCGAAAGTTAGTACTGTGGATTTCAATATGAAAACCCATCAAGACAAGAATATTAAAACATAACAAAAATGATCCATAACCAGAAATTTATGAAAATTTATCAAAACACATTTATATTAAATACAATGTTTATAATATAAGGAATGACAATATGCACAATTCTAGATTAGAATGAAACTTCAAATGTAAACAATTAAGGGAATTCTATTGCTAAATACATAAAAATAAGAACAGATTGTTCTGAACTAAAATAATCTCTATGAATAGGATTAAATTTTTCTCAAACTTTTACACTGCCCAAAATCATTAGATGTTGAAAGAATAATGCATTCCAATTGCCTGAGATTTGTTTTACAAATGGAAATCTTTTTTTTTTTTTTTTCAGATTGAAAGATATTTATTGAATGCTTAACCAAGAACTGAATGGCCAGGGGTACAATCTGAACTTCAGAGTCCAACTGTGCCATTGAGCCATTTTCAAAGTGAGTTTTTAAAGGAAAAAAACCACAACTGGGCTGAGAAAATTTTTTCCAGGTACATTGTGTTCACCTAACTGAGAAGAATTATTTTCCATTGTGTTTAGGTAGCTAGACAAATCACCTTAAGTTGATTGGCTGGGATTTAAGGTAGGGAAGCACCCCTGGGGCTTTCTAGCTGTCTTGGAGTAAGAAACATAGCAGAATGATGTAGTCTTAACTCTAATAGTACATTAATTTATTTTAACTCAACCAAAATATGCATTTATAATCTATTGTTTTATTCTAAGCAATAAGCTTTGAAACTTCCTGGTTTCAGACACATAGGGAAATCTTATTTAACATTAAAAAAATCAGTAATATTACTGTTATTCAATAAATACCTTCCCACTGAGAATCAGTTCACACACTTAGATATTAATAAAGAAAAATTATTGACTAATAGAGTATGACTGGGGCCATGTAGTGAACAAAAGGAAATGACCATCATATAGGATATTTGATGAGCTAGTATTCGCAGGCTTATGCATTCCATATATGCTGCCATCTTTACATCACCTTCAATTTCCAAGCCCAGGTTACAATTTGGACACTTTATACAGAGATAGGAGAATGAAATGTCTGGCCACCTAGCCAGATGGGAGACTTTCACAGCAAGGATATTGTCAGAATTATATTTTAAGTACATCAGTGTTGCTAATAATTTTTACCCAGGTTCATCTTGCAGAATTATATTTTTCTTGATAAATGAACAGGCTGGCCCATGACTTAATGGTGGTTATGACCCTGCTCTGTCCCCATGAGCTGCTCCTCAGAGGCATGTTATTTGATGTGAGGATAGGTCTAATTTGTGGTTGTTAGTCAGGGTTATGTTCTTTTCTTATGGAATTGGTGGCTAATTAGAGGTCAGTCTTGGTGAATAAATGTTAGCAGAACTTTCTCAGAATCCCCAAAATTCAATTATGGTACAAAACTCTTCCCTGCTTTTTCTAACAAGCTTGCTTAGTAAGTTATTTATCTGCCAGTCCAATTGGGGGCAGTGCTCCTTTAGCTAAATTCTACTTTGTGTAAAATAATATTTCCTAAGCAAGTTAATGAGTAAATCCTTCATAGCACTGGTTCGCAATCTGTAGTCACAACCCCTTAGGCAAATGTCTATCTTCAAAAATACTTATATTACAATTCATAATAACAGAATTATTGTTATGAAGTAGTAACAAAAATAATTGTATGGTTGCTGTCATCATAACATGAGGAACTGTACTAAAGGGTTGCAGCATTAGGAAATTTGAGGATCATGGCTTTAAATCCTCAATTTTATTATCCCAAGTATTCCTGCGTACTTGCACACACATTTAATATCAGCATTTGGTAGGTAGATGTAGACAGACCAATGTTAGTTAAACACAACTTAGTCCACATACTTTCAGCTTAGTCTACATGTGAGTTCAGGTTAGCCTGGTCTTACATAGTAAGACCTCATATTTAAGAAGAGGTACTATTAGAACAATATTATGTTTGAGGTTTTAATTACTCTGCCTAAGAGATCCATGAAACAAAAATGCCTCTAACCTGTAAGCCCCTTGCCCAAGGACAGGTACTTCCTGAGATGCTGGAGGCTATTGCTTATGGGGGATGCCAAGCCACATGTTTCACTCCCCAACTACAGAGGATGTGCTTGATCATATGTAGATAAGGAGGTACATGGGCAGAAAATATGTCAGTGTGTATGTTTGCCCCTGACTGGACCTGATGAAAGCCCTGTGGTTTTGCCTTTTTAAGCCCCTGAAAAAATATGACCCCTCACCATTTCCTGGGAACCCTGGAATGGATCTGGCCAGTCCATCAACTTGGCCAGTATTTTAAAGCCTGCTTCAAATTTGGTTTAATATTGTAGTGGTGGTCTTATTCTCACTTGGTAGGATGAATGTAATAATTTATATTTTAAATTACAAATAATATCATTATATATCTCGGGGATACTTTTCTATCCTGCTTATGAGGCGTGTTAGTTACCGTGGTAACCAAAACAACTTAGAGAAGGAAGGGTTTGTTTGGGAGTCACACATTCAGAGGAACAGGAGCCCATGCCTTCTGTGATGGGAGGCATGACAGGAGGCAGGCAAGTATGGCCCTTGAGCATCAGCTAGCAGATGACATCCTTACCCACAAGCAGGAGTCAGAGGAACCATCCTGGGCATGGTGGAAGGCTTGTGAAGCCTCAAAGCCGACTCCATAACATTCCTCCTAGAAGAAGATCACACTTCATTATTTTCCAACTATTTCTACCATTTAGGAATCAAGTATTCATATGAAGACCTGAAGGTCATTCTCATTCAAACCAACACAGACACACACACACACACACACACACACACACACACACACACGTGCATGTACGTGCATGCATACATGCATATGTATATATATTTCTGACTTCTTATAAACTTATTTCCATGTATTCATTGTACAGAATGATGACTTTCATAGCTTTTTTCTTATAAATTGATTTTGACCATGTTTAATTTCTCAACCTCTGATTTTTCTCCTCCCCTACCATCCACTATGCCATCATTTTCTCATATTGTAGATCTGTGATCTACAAATGAGAAGAAACAAGTAACATTCATTTGCTGAGTCGAAAGCACACTGGTTAATTTGGATCACCAGTTCTATCCGTAACTTTCTTGTAAACAAAACCATTTCAGCCTACTTTATAAATGAATATATTCCATATTGTTTATATACCCAATGTCTGTAGCCATCCATATATTGATGGAACTTAGACTGTTCCCATAATTTGCTTATGACTAGTATTTGCATTAAAATAGGTATGCAAGAATGTCTGTTGACTAGAATCCTTCAAGTATTGGTTAGAAATTGAATAGTTGGGTTATTTAGTAAATCTCTAGAGTTTTTGAAAAACCTCCTTACTGACTGTGGTGATGCAGAACCTAATACTTTTCTTTAGCATTTTCCTCATAACTAAGGATGTTGAGTATTTTTCATGTGATATTGTTCTAATTGTTTAATGTCTTCTGAAACCTCTCTGCTTGCTTTCTCACTTGTATATTCATTTGGTGATTTGGTGTTTACTTTTTTAAATTCCTTGTATCTTTTAGATAATTTTTTTGTCAGTATGTAGGTAGCAGAGATGTTGTTCAAGTCCGCAGGCTATCTCTTCACTCTGGTAATTATATCACTTGCTCTGAAAAAATGTTTTAATTTTCTGAAGACTTTTGTTGTCTGGCTTTCTTTCTTTCTTTCTTTGTTTTGTTTTGTTCTTTTGTTTGTTTATTTGTTTGATACAGGGTTTCTCTGTGTAATAGCCCTGGCTGTTCTAGACTTGCTTTATAGACTGGGCTGGCCTTGAACTTATAGAAATTTGTCTGCTTCTGTCTGCCAAATGCTGGGATTATAAGCATGCACCACCACTGACGAGTGAAATATTTTAATTTTATACAACTCATTAGTTGCATAATATACGCAGTTCCATTTCTCAAGGTATAAAGTTCTTTTCATGAAATCCTTTCTACAACTAAATCTTGATGAGTTATCCTTGCTTTCCTTAAGTATTTTTAGAATTTGAGGTCATATATTAAGGCATCTGATCCATTTTGAATTGGGTTTTGTACAGAGTTAGATACAGATTTATCTCATTCTCCACTCCTTAGTTATCCAACATTCGTAGCATCAGTTGTTGAATAGACTTTTTCCCACAATATACATTTTGAGATACAGGTTAAAGTGAAATAAGTGTAGCTGCCTGGGTTTATTTCTAAGTCCTATATGCTTTTCATTTCTCTAATTCTCTGAGAGAGAGAGAGAGAGAGAGAGAGAGAGAGAGAGAGAGAGAGAGAGAGAGAGAGGGAGAGAGAATCATGAATTATGCTGATTGACTTACATGTTCCTGTAGTGTACCATAAAATCAGACATATGATGTTCCCATCATTTTTGCTACTGGTTATGACTATGATTACTATCATTACTGGATAATGTTTACTAGTATTTTGCTGAGATTGGTTTCGTTATTGAGATCTTTTGTGAGTCTAGATATATTTAGTTTAATTTCTATTTTTTTCATTTTAAAATTTGAATTTATTATAATTTATTCAGTTTAATTTTACTATTAAGCTTAGTTTTTTAGGGGTTAAGATGTTTTTAGGTCTAGATAGATGTCTTAAATTGATAATGACAAGATACGGTAGATATTGATTTACAATCAGAAGTTTAGACCAAGATAAGAAAGAGGTTTTCTTCAAGGTTGCCAAATACAAATAGCCAAAACACTATGAATGAAAAATTTATATAATTCCTGATTGTTTTGTGGTTCTTCTTGCTGTAGGTAGTTTATTGTACGTATGTGTAATAATATAAATGTATATTTAAAAGTAAATAATGTTTAATAATAATAACAATAAATAAATAAAATGGATCAATGAATTTGATTAAGTCCTAGCTTAAAATTGAGAAAATAGCTTCAGTTTAGTAAAAGCTGTTAGCATTCAGGCATCCCTGTCAAACTCTTGTGAATGTTAGACTGAAAACAATTCTCACTAATCTGAAGCCTATTTTCAGCTCTGGCTCAGCCATTAAGGGCACACACTGCTTTGAAAGGACCCAAGTTTGGCTTCCCAGAACTCACCTCAGGGAGCCCAGAACTTTCTGAAACTCTAACTCTTCTAGGTTGACCTAATGCCTCCATGTTTTATGCAAAAACAAAAGAATAATGACAGGAATGAGAACGCCATGAGTCAGTTGGTAACTGTGGCCATCACCGAACACATCTTTGTTGGTGCTCTGGAGGGAGCTGGAAACCAAGCTCTCACACTGTGAAGCTACACTGAGCACTCCTCTCTTGACCACTAAGCCTCTGGAAATCTCTTGCTGAGAAGCTTTTTAAAAATAGAATTTCTGAGCTTGTCCCAAAATTATTCTTGTTTCCTTTTCTTTGCAAAATTGAGAATGAATTTTCTTCCAATCATCTCTGGGAATAGGATGCTCTTCTTAGAAAAGCTTTCACAAAGGCTGGCCTTCCTCAGGCCTAGAGACCTGCAGACCTCACTTTTTAATATGTGTTTTGTGAGCTTCCATGTTCCGCAATTTAAAGGTAAGCTTTCCTGCCACACTCTTTACTCTCCACAGGTTTCTACTCAGGTTGGTTGGGCTCTCCATTCCTACCCGCTTGTGATGCTCAGTTTATGCGGCAGTAGTGTGTTTGGTCACCTAAATTCCCTTGTGTCTCTGAAATGACTTGTTGGTTTTCTTTAGATAGTTGTTTTCTTGCATAAGACACAACTTACAAACACTTTTACTGTAATTGGAAAATCAGATGGACCCACCTTCTATTTTAGTCTCCCCTCACTGTCTTCCTATGAATGAATTTCTTTTATTCAGGCTTCTTCTTTAGGCCAGATGACTACTTATAGATTAAGAAGATACAAATTCCTGTAACCCTGTCCTACCACAGGGAAGCCACATTTTCTTAAACCTTTCCTTTTAGTAATTATAATTTAAATATCCGTTTGGTAATCTGTTTTTCATGCAATTCAACATATTAAACTTCTGTTGCTTTTACATACTTCATATTTAAGTGTTACTTTGATGTATATATTAATTTACATACCACACATCTTTAGTGTTTTTTACTTTAATTTCTGAGTATCTGATAATTAATCATTTTCTATGCAGTTGTACTATAGAGATTTAAATATTTAAAATATTAGAATCTAAAGATACTAATCACAATTTTCCTATTTTGTACTCAAATAGCTTTGTTTTCTCTGAAATTTCTTGTCTTAGATTGCAGCTCACTTAAAGCTCCTGGTGAGCATTGTTCCCCGTTCATACAGAACAGTACATGGCAGAAAAGCGGCAAGGAGGGCAGGGCTGCTCAAGACTGAGGCACCAGTACACAGGCAAACAGCAGCTGCATCGCATAGAAGGCTGCATTCCTTCTCTTTTCTGCCCTTGGACGACTGCCCCAGCACAATGTGTCAGGACCGATTGCATGCCAGGTCAGTCATGAATTTAAGAATCCTGTCACTGTTTCCCTTTCACTTAATCTTGATGACTGAATTGTGAAATCTCATTTAGAGAAAGAAAAATGAAAGCAAGGTTTGCAGAAGAACCCTGAGGTACTTGCCGAGTAATGAAAGGAGCTTTCGCTACTTAGGCACTGTTGCCAGCAAAATACTGCTCTATCTGACTCCTTATGAATAATACCACGAACTGCACATCACAAGCAGGTAGGAATGGCGAATCTAGCCAACGTGACTAGAAACCTGTGGATAGTAAAGGGTGGGGCAGGAAGCTTACTTTTATTTTTTTATTAAATATGTTTATTATATATATTTATATTATTACACATATATACAATAAACTACTTGTAGCAAGAAGAATCATAAAACAATCAGAAATTATATAAGTGTTACATTCATAGTTTTTTGGCTATTTGTATTTGGCAACCATGAAGAAAATATTTTTCTTATCTCGGTGAGTCTAAAATTCTGAATGTAAATAATAGTATCTACCATATCTCGGCATTAACAACTTAAAACAACCATCCAGACCTAAGAACATCTTAACTAAGTTTATTTGTAAAACTAACCTATCTGGTCTTCAACCTCAACAGAGACTTGAAAAGGAATAAAATTAACTAACTACCTGAGTAAACAGGAGGTGCCAGTTAATAGCGTTCCCAAATGAAAAGATAACAGACAATTTGCTACCAGAACAAATACCAAAACCTTTCCATATCATTGGCGTATCTTCTTCAGCTTTCTGGCCAATATATCTGACAGACATATTTGTGAGGCAGGAACTACTGAGGACTTGCTTACTCTGTGTTGGCAGAGTTGGCCGTCAACTCTGCCTATTTCCAAGCTTGCTTTTTCTTGGGGGCAGAATTATGTCTGTGGTAGAAATGAGGACATTTTGCCAGTTGCCTTTTTGCCACATTTGAAGGCATCGCCATAAGGAGTTTCTTTGATGCTCATCATCCTCTTTGAGGTTAGGCTGGGTATTGCCAGGAGTTAACCTGTCTCATTATCAATGAGTCTTTAAAACAATAAAAACATTTTAAATGTCATATTCTGTATATTTCTGAGGTTTTTGAAGACATTATCTAACTATTTTACCTCATCTTTCTATAGAATCATATTGATCTGTTGCACCTAAGATGTGTATACTTGTGATAAAACTGGACTAATAATTGATATGACCATGATTTGATCAACTAACAGTTAACTTGTATAACTTACTTATCCTAAACAGACTGCAATAGCACTTTTAAAGTATTGGAAGTAAGCTTTTTATTATAATTGAGTTATATGGGTACAATAATGCATATTAGAGTAGAAATATATAATATGTGTAAAGAAAAATCTTACATTTGAATTTTACGCCATTGTATCTAAAGTTAAACTTATTTTGCATCTATATACAAAATTCTATACCAGTGAATTAAGAACATCTTGTCAGTGACAATTAAGCATTAAGTTGAGGAGTAGATTCACTAATCTACTTTTTGTTCTATCTTCCCTATATAGTTCTATATTCTCCCTTCTTTCTTTTCAACCCCTATCTCCAAAGCTAAGAATGCAAGATGAAGGAAAAGAGAAACATCTCTGAATTCATACTTGTTTTCTCTCTAAACAAGACCAATAATAACTTACAACCAACTCCCTTTGAAAATAACCCTCTAAACTGGGCATGGTAGCACAGTAAGTCCAGAACAGTCAGAGCTACATAGAAAAACCCTGTATCAAAAAAACCAAAAATAAAAAATAAATAAATAAAAAAGAAAGAAAAGAAAAGAACCCTCTATAGCTCAAGAAAGCAACCAAAAACCTACATGATGCCATTAAAGAAAATGGGGCGTCATTCTCTTAAGGTTTCTCATGGCTGATTTGGGACAAATAATATCTTTGTTGGGGCCCAAATAAAATTGTGGAAATGGTTAAAGAAGCTAGGAATAACATTTTTGGTCAAGTTTCTAAATATTGAGAAATTCTAGGCTTAATTACAGTCCTATGTGGGACAGTCTGAAATGTTGGGCCAATTGGCATTGGAAGCTTTCTTCCAACATGTCCTGGGAGCTATCTTGTTCTGATGAGGAACAGCAACTGAAGCACTTGGTTCTGGAACATGAACGATGCAGGATGTCAGTGTCCAGCATGCTGGTAGGAATGAATCCTGTCAAGTCTGATCCAATGTCAGTGTTTGATTCTTTTGTTCTGAAAACATATAATTTCTCGCAAGCATTATACAGTCCTAAAATTATAAATGTATATGGCATGCGTGATACACAAGACAAATAAAGCTGGTTCTCTGCTCTTTGTATGAGCAGAAAAAAGACATCTGTAAATCCTCATTCATGACATATGAAGAATGAAATCTAATAATAATCCATAAGAATTCTGTAGCCAACAAGAAACATTGTCTATGCGTAGACATTCATGTCTCAGCCAGTCTCAGAGCTATTCCCATATAGTGGGATTAGGAATATAAGTTACCTACTTGTTCTGCAGTTTAAATTCTTCACCTCCTAATTTTCTCCCCCTCCTTCATCCCTTCCTGAGCCTTCTCCCTCACTCATCCTCTTCCCTTCCCTCCCCTAGTCCTCAGAAAGGGGAGTTCTCCTTCCCTAACATCTGACCTTAGCCTTTCAAGTATCATCTGTACTACCTGTAACCTATTCCTCTGTAGCCTGGCAAGGCTGCCCTGCCTGGGGGAAGGAGTCAAACTTTAGTGGCCAGGGTCCATGTTTGAAGTAGTCTCTACTCTCCACATTGTGGAATGCACAAGGAGACTGTGCTATTGTATCTGAGCAGAGAGCATATGTCCACATCATACATGGTCCTTGGTCGATGTATCAGTCTCTGTATTGGAGTGTAGTTATCCTGTAGACATCATGAGACAAATGGACCTAACTGATATCTACAGAACATTTCAACAAAGAAATAGAACTTGCTGTTAAATTGGGGGCTATAGAAAGTCACAAGGATATATATTTAAGAGTAAGAACCCCAAGGCTATAGGCCTGAGGAAGGTTCAAATTTTTCTAAGAAGAGCATCCTATTCCTACAGAGATGATTGGAAGAAAATCCCTTCTCAATTCTTCAAATAAACAAATAAGACCTGTATGCCTGATATGTGTCTAAATTTCTTATCTACAAAATTATTATTGATTTGGATGTTATACTAAGCCAAAGGAATTTATATGATTATAGTTATAGTATAGATATGGATAAATAAAACGACTGCCAAAGCGCATACAGGTAGCATATGCATACATGGAATTCATACTTCGATCCATTGAAGTTAAGCGCCTGAATTTTAGATCATCACTAGGCATTTTAAGTGCTGAGGCATGTGTCGCATCAGATGTACTGAGCCATTGTGAAACTCAATTTTATTTTGCAATAAATGACACATGAACAAAATACAATATGCTGTATGAATGAAAAGTATGCAGGTAAAGAAGGAATAGATTCACGAAGACGAGGAAATAGATGACCACAATTCCCGTATTTCCACCTCCTCTGATATCCTTGGGACCCGTCCCATGTACCACAATCAGTGCTTTTCCTTGAGTGATATTTGCTGTGGTGGTTTGAATAGGTACGGCTCCCATAGATGTATATGTGTTTGAATGCTTAGCCGTAGGGAGTGGTGCTATTAGGTGCAGCATTGTTAGAGAAAGTGTGTCTCCTTGGATGCAGGCTTTAAGATCTCCTATGCTCAAGCTATACAGAGTGTGACACACAGTCTCCTTCTGATGCCTGAAGATCAAGATGTTAAACTGCCAACTCCTTCAGCACTACATGGCCCTCCCTGCATGATGCTGTGCTTCTTGCCATGATGATAATGGACTAAACCTCTAAAACTGTAAAAAAGACTCCCTTAAGTGTTTTCCTTTATAAGAATTGCCCTTCATATCTGAAATACTATTCATTTGTAAATAAAAAATAAAATCATGAACTTTGCTAATAAATGTATGAGACTAGAAAGGATCATGTTGAGCAAAGCAACCTGTATCTAGAAAGACAAATGTCACCCCTCCTTTTTTGGAAGTTTCTAGCTCCAAATCTTCTGATGTTAGTACATAGCCTATGGGTAACTATAGAAGCCAGGAAAATAAAACAGGAACTTCAGTTACATAGGTGGTTTGAGCTCAATGGAGAGAAGGATAACACAGTACTAGAAGTCTGATCAAGGAAATGGAAAAGAGGAGCTTCTTGGGGATGGGGAGAAACAGAAATGCAGAAGAAGATGGAAGAATGGCAAAGGGAAGTAAGTGACTGGACAGAGGCAATCTGAGAAAGGAATTTGGAAAAAGAAATCTCTTTGCAGAAGCAAGAGGAGACATATGCACAAGGAAGGAAGGAGGTCGGTAGAATAACATATGGATGCTGAAAAGCCACAGTGAATTGTACTACTAAAAACTATTAATGTCTACAATTCTGTTTATAAATACACTTATATAGTTTCCATGAACTTTTCTCATCTGGGATTCCAGGGCTTCCTATGAGAACTAGAGAATATCAAAACAAAACAAAACAAAACAAAACAAAACAAAAATAGTACCAGACATGAGAAAGCTATTTTGGAGGTATTGGCCAGTATTTGTAAGAGACTCCCAAAATGCGTATAGCCTATTGTGGTTGCCATTGGTTATCATCCAGTTGTTGGTCATAAGTCCCGATTCATGAAGACTCTGTGCACTCTAGACAAAGGACCTAGATGCCCATGATGTGGAAGTGACCTGAAATGGCCTCTCCTTCTGAAAATTAGCTTTCATGATACCATGAGGCAGCATGCAAGCTTCCAAAGGAGGTAGGCAATCAATCATCCTACCCATCTATAATGCTTGTGAATGACATCGAAACCCAGCACTGCATGACAGCTTTATGGATACAGTAGTGACACACATATCACAGCAGGGAGTTTATAGCTCTCTAACTGGACTTGAGACATTCTCAAAAATAGGAGGACCATGCCTGGTACTAGAAGCTTTGCTAATCACTCAGTGCTAGTGAATTTGTGGTTATTGGAGAACAATCTAGAACCACTAATTTACTATACCAGCAAAATCCCCAACAACAATCAATAAGCATTTGTCCTTATACCTACATGTAAGTGTACTATTCACCCTTCACTAGGGAGGCTTCTCTTTCCAACAGATGGAGATCACTACAGAAAACCACAGTCAGCCATAATAAAGAGCTGTTTAGCCAAGTCCCAGTTGATATATCCAAAAAACACACCTGCCCCTAAGGCTTAGGGAACATTATGGCAGAAGAGGTGGAAAGATTGTAAGACCAGAGGATCAGGGAGTTGGTTGTAGGGTTGTGTTTGTGTTCTAGGACCATCAGAATCTGTACATGTAATGTTGCATCAACATGACAGCCCAAATATGAGAACACGGATGACATCCAACTTTATCAGGCAAAGAGAACAAGGCCCCAACCCTACATGAAGAACTGTAGGTAATGGAGTAAGGCTGAGAGAAGTGCTGGTTTCCTGACAGGAAAGCACATCATTTGTCCAGTGTCAATTGCTACATCCTGAAAACATACATATAAGTAACATTGAATGGACTTAACAGAATTTTTAAGAAAAACCATATATATATTTGTGTATGTGTGTGCGTGTGCATGTGCGTGTGCATGTGTGTGTGTGTGTGTGTATGTGTGTGTGTGAAAAAACAAACTGAAAGAAGCCATGAATATGAAGGAAGGGATATAGTGGAGGTTTTTGGAGGGATAAACACATTATTAATAAATCACAATTAGCAAACAAATTAAAGTATATAGACAGAAGATAAATGGAAAACAAAAACTGTGGCCAGAGGCAGGGTCTCAGGACAATTTCAGTGTTTATGATGGAACACCAAATACTTTCCCATCAGGCCAATGATGACATTTACAGGTTCCTTGATCAAGTATGTCTGAGAATATCACCTGTTTTTTCATAATCCATCCGGCCCTCGTCCACATACATAAAGTTCTCAATTTAAATGTCTACTCTATTTTATTTTGACTTATTTTCTCTTACTGTTTAAATATGAGAATCCAAAGGATAGGAGATATGGAAGGAAGACATGTCTTACAGATGTCACTCAGATGAACTTATCAGGGTTTAGTGATCTCTAACCAAAGTGACGTTGTTCTCTGAGTGCTGTTTCCTCTCAGTTTCAAAACGCTCATAGACCACTAGTGCCTACAACAAGCCAGAGTGTGATTGTTCTAAGCAGGACTAAAATGAGGGTAATATGCAGATACTTTCCCAAAGAAAACTCAGAAAATGCTGAACAGTTTAGTACCCAGCTTATACAGCCATTGTGCGAGCATATACAATCTGGCAAGTGCTGTAAAAGATAGGGGAGTTCAAAAAATGAAAAAGGACATGAAAAGTGCTGGTCCCTGTGCAGGAGGAACAGCAAAACTACACTAGAACTCATGGACTATGGCCCACCAGTTAGCATACCCATGATGTGCCTGTCTCGGCGAGGCGTAATTCCGAAAACTATGTGGCCTGGGGACTTCATGCTGTTATGAGAACTTCACGGCCCTCACAATCCTCCTAGTATATGAATTGTGAGAGTACTACAAAGGCGCTTCCAGCTCCTCACTGGGCAGCATCATTGGCAAACACAAGAACAATGTTTGATCTCTTTCAGGCATTGATACTGGAGCAAATTAACGATTCAATCACCACCCTTGAAAATTCTGCCTAAAAATGGGCAAGCATGGATGCAAGCAGAGTTGACAGCCAAACTGTACCATGATGGAGTAAGCAAATCCTCAATAGTTCCTGCCTCACAAATATGTCTCTCAGATATACTGGGCCAATATGGTGAAGTTGATGCTCCAACATTATAGAGAGTTTTGGGTGACTGCTCAGGCAGCAAATTGTCTGTCATTTTTTTTTTTTTTTTTTTTTTTTTTTCATTTTGGAAGCTGCTAACCGCCACTTCCTTTTTACTTCGGTAATTACTTTTATTCCTTTTCAAGTCTCTGATAGGGTTGAAGACCAGATTGTTTAATTTACAATTAAGCTTAGTTGTTTAGAGGTTAAGATGCTTTTAGGTCTAGATAGATGTTTTAAGTTGATAATGCTGAGATATGATATATATTGATTTACATTCAGAATTTTAGACTCACTGAGAAAGGAAAGAGGTTTTCTTCAAGGTTGCCAAATACAAATAGCCAAAACACTATAAATGTAACATTTATATAATTCCTGATTATTTTGTGGTTCTTCTTGTTGTATAGTTTATTGTATATATGTGAAATAATATAAATGTATATGTAAAAAAGGAAAAATAATAATAAAGAAGAGAAAAGAACCTGCTGATGTAGATTGCCTAAAATGACCCTTAGAAAGGATTTGGAAAAAATAGATTTTTCAACAAGGTTAGGTAAAGATGTTTTTGCTAGTGGCTTTAACATAGAAATTTTTAAGGAAAAATAGATTGTTTAGCAAGATTAGGTAAAAATCTTTTTGCTAGATGCAGAAAATCTTAAGGAGCAATTTTAAGTTAAGAAACAGTATACTCTTAATAGTAAAGCTAGAAACGTTTTAAGGTTTGTCAACAAAGATAATACCCCAATTAGCACTACTTGGTGTGACTCTCACTGATGCTGGACTTCAAGGTGACTTATTTCTCATACTTAGTTTTGCCCTTAGCTTACTGATATGATTTAATAGAAAATAATAATGAGTAGATAAGCACTTTAGGATTTAAAGTAGAAATGGCTGGTTATTTTAATTTAGAAATTTAGATGTGTGATTTTTTAAAAAATCTTTAGAAGATTACCTTTTTAAGATAATTGATGCTTTCTTTATAACCTTGAATTGTAGCCTGTCAGTAAAGAAAAGCTGGCTGAGAAATTACCTTGCTTTCTTATTCGCTGTTAAAATGAAACAAGTTGCTTAGTTACAAGTGTATGTGGGTTCTTGGAAATAATTTGTTTTTCATGTATGTTTCTCACTCATAATACGTAAAACATTTGACCATGTGAATTTATTGAGGAACATGTTTTTCTTACACATACTTATTGTATTCAGTCACTTAAAGAGAAAGAGAAACAGACGGTAAACACATTGTGATTTTGGTACTGCTTGAAAGATTGTGCTGGGATATATAAGCTATGGGAGAAATAATTAGGTTGTTGGAATCTTTTTCTATCCACCAAAGTATATATGTATATATACAGTAGCTGGTTGGGGCACACTCTTCGGCGCTTGTTCCATCCATGAAGATGTGTATGTCTGTTGTATGTATGTGTGTATATGAATGCGTAAAGTAAGAAAGCCCTGAAAGAAGAAGCTGGTTGAAACCTACCTGCTGGAGTCCATCTTACTTCATTGTCAAGTGTGCGTGCGTGCGTGTGTGTGTGTGTGTGTGCATGTGTGAGTGTGTTTGTTTCTGTGTGTGGTGTTTGTGTGTTTATGTGTGTTTATGTGTATGTGTGGGGGGTTCTTTTCTCTCCTTCTTTCCCTTTCTTTTTTAGATACTTACCTCCATCAGTGGAAGCTACTCCTGGTAACAATCAGTTCCAGCCTGGGGAGATGCCTTCAGAGAAAGTCTGTAGGGTCATCAGCCAGCTTTGGGAATCTATGCCCTGCCTCAGTTTCCCCAGTTGATGTTGAAGCTGCACTTAGATATAAAATATGTTCCAAGGAAATATGAACTATAGCTATGAAAGAATACAAACTATTTTTCTCCTGATTAGTCAGCACACTTTTCTTTTTCATTTGTTAATACTATTTTAGGAATAGCAGTGAACTTTAGTGGCACTCCAGTGGTAAGATGGGCTTGGTGATAGGTGCCTCTTATTCCAACACAGTAGAGATAGAAATTCTCAGGAAAGAGACCACCCACTGCTATGTAGTGAGACTATATAGTGAGAAATCAAAGCATAATAGTCAGCTGGTCTCAAAAGCATAAGTACCCATGTAAATACTCACATAAGGATATCTAAAGCATAGCTTTGGCACTAAAATATTGTGCTTGGGTCACTAGAAAATCAGAAACATGGGACAAAGACCTGAGTGATGCTGTAGAGCCCTGGATAAGCAAAGTTCTGTGTTTGCTCTCTAGTGGCACGCGCGCGCGCACACACACACATGCACACGCACACACACAAACACACACACACACAAACACACACACATACACACACAAACACACACACACAAACACACACACACACACACATACATGCACGCATGCACACACACATACATGCACACAGATGTAAATCTCGTTCTCTCATTGATCAAAATAAAAACAGATGCCAAATCACAGGCCTACTGAAACATCAACTTTTGAGAATTTTGCATAGATTGTTCAGATTCTTATCTTGATTTAGTACTTCTAAGCTGAATGAACTCCTGGGACTCTCTCTTTTTTTTTTTTTCTTAAGTATTGACTTTGATTGTGGTGGTACTCATATATAAAACACCTCAAATTTTAATGCATGACATAGTTAGGTAGTCCATAAATTACGTCATTTGAAATTAGAGCTGTGTTCCTTGCATTAAAGATGATCAGTTCAGGTGCTAACTATCATATTTTCTTCCAGGATTTTTCAACAAATGCAGGAATTGCATAACATACTTAATATTTATGAAAAGGACATTTTATATACAATTTGTAAAACTAATAGTAAGGCTATTTAAAGATTAAAGAGACAAATAGCATACTTCTTTAGAATTTTAGGTGTTACAAACAATAGTGAAGTATTCAGTTAGTATCAAATCCTAAAAATAGATACATGGAGTCCAGTAACATTGCTTTAGAAAATAACCAATAATTCGTTTACTGTGTCGAAAAGAATATCAAAACTTAGGCATACTAAAATAGTAGACCTGAGTCATAACAAGGACAGAGGTGAAATGCCATATTTGTGATTAAAATCAGGTGTTATGATATATAATGCTGCAGCAGCAGTGGGGTGGTACCATGGCAGGCCCATGACAAGGAGTAACCTCTTGAGGAATTATGTGCCACTCAACAGTAGCCTATAAAGAGCACAATGCCCCAACTCCTCTCCTGCTCTACCATCTTTCTAGTCCCTTACTTTTGCCTGTGTGTGTGTGTGTGTGTGTGTGTGTGTGTGTGTTTTATCTATTTGTTCACTTAACACCCTGGTTGTAGGTCCCTCCCTGCTCAACACTCACCTCTCAGTCTCACTTTCCTTTCCTCACTCCCATTCCCCTATTCCTCAGGATAGGGCAGCCCTCCTACCCCAGGTCATTAACTCGCAACAGAACTGAGCTTATTTTCTCCCCCTGCTGCCTGGCAAGGTAGCTGTACTAGGGAATAATGATCAAAAAGTAGGCAACAGAGTTCATGTCAGAGACAGTCCCTGCTCCTCTCACTATAGAATCCACATGGAACCTGAACTTCATTGGCTATATCTAGGTCTAGTCCATGCATGGTACTTGGTTGGTGCTTCAGTCTCAGCAAGACCCACTGGGCCCTGTTTAGCTGTCTCTATTGGACTTATCATAGAGCTCTTGTCACCGCTAGGTTGTTTTATCCCTCCTCCCACTTTTTCACTAGATTTCCTATGCTTCATCCAATGGTTGGTTGTAAGGCTCAGCATTTGTTTCCAATGGCTGCTGGGTGGAGGCTCTCAGAGAACAACTCCATTATGCTCCTATCTGCAAGCAAAGCAGAATATCACTAATAGTGTCAGGAGTTGGCTCTCTTCCATGGGGTGGATCTTGGGTTGGGCCCGGCATTGGTTGGACATTCTCTCAATCTCTGCTCTACCTTTATCCCTGTATTTCTTCTAGACAGGGTAAGTTTTAGATTGAAGTTTTTGTGGGTAGATTCTACTAGAAGTCTTATCTAGTTAGAGTGTGTCCTCTTTAGTCTGCCTGGCCGCTGTTACTAGGAGTCTCAGCTACAGTACTCCTCGTATTCTCCCAGAAGTTTTTCCTGACTTATGTCTCCAGCTTGTCACACAGATGCAGCAGCCCACAGGATTAATATAGTAAAACAGTCTCTCACTTGTAATTAAACAAAAAGGGAGGAATGTTAGCATACTGTCTCTGTCTGTCTGTCTGTCCGTCTGTCTGTCTGTCTGTCTGTCTGTCTGTCTGTCTCTCTCTCTCTCTCTCCTCCTCTCTCTCTCCTCTCTCTCTCTCTCTCTCTCTCTCTCTGTGTATGTATGTGTGTGTGTGTGTGTGTGTGTCTGTGTGTCTGTGTGTCTGTGTGTCTGCCTGTCCTCACGTCTCACTCACTATTTCTATCCCTTCTCAGGGTTCCCTCTCCCCTCCCACCATAACTTCCTTATATCTGATCTGTTGCCATGGTGCCATTCAGCCACTGCTACATCATCTTTATGGATCATAACAGTAAAAGTTTTAAAATGAAAACTTTGGAAGAACTATGAAAATGTTTATTCTGTAGAAAGTTTGATGGCTAGGATTAGTATATAAAGAGCTCAAGTCCATCTTATCTCTACAATTCTATCACTGCATCCCCAGTCCCCATGGGAAAAGTATACTCAGTGCATCAAATAAGCTGGAAAATGCCCTCAGTATTCCCAGTCTCATTGAGAACATGGTTTCATAATAAAGCAAGGAGATAGGTTGACAAGCTGTGGAAGACAAGTTTAATGAGTAAATGGTGTCCTGTCAGCTAATGATAATCTTGAATAAATTCATTATAATGGCAAGTAGGGCTACTGCAGGAAAGTAGACAGTGGATGTAGGAGGATTTCATTTTGGGGAAAAAAGTTGGGAAAGTTTCAGTCCAGTGGAAGTGTTGGGGGCTGGTCTGTTGCTCTGAGTATTCAGCTGCTAATTACTGCCCCCTAAGATCTGGTTGATTCTCACATATACTGAATGATATTGTGACAGCTTTGATCCCCAATAGTCTCTGATTGGTTAAATAAAGGCTGAAGCCTGTAGCCAAACAGAATAGAGGTAGGCAGAGATTTGGTTCCTGGGCTGGAGGAGTCTCACGAGGGACCAGAAGGCAGAGAGGAGAAGGAAGAAGATGAAGAAAGGGGATGTGGCATGATGGAGCAGATCCAGTCCAGACACAAGCTTATTGCCAAGTCACCTGGGGAACGCTGCGGGGAAATAGCCAGACTAGCTTAGAAAATTGGCTTAAATTGTACCTGCCCAGTTATTGTCCTAAAGCTGTTTAAATAAAGTAATAGGTCTCTGTCTTCATTATTTCAGGGCCTGCCTAGCCAGGTGTAGTAAAAGCCCTAAAGAGTCTAATAATATACCATACTGCAACATGGAAACATGGGGAGAAGACACACAAGAGATTTGTGAAGTAGGAACAAGATAAGTGTACCAGGAAAATATTAAAAACATGCTGTACTGCTGTGAGCCAAAAGGCATGAAGTGCATGGGGATACAGAGGCACTAAAATGGCTGGTGTGAAATGCTTCAGAGCTTGTATTGTGAAGTAACATGAAAGCATCACAGTGAAAAATGCATGACTTAGTATATTAATAGAAACAACAACAACAACAAACAAGGCAGAAGAGGTGTCTCAGCAGTTAATGACATCCGATGCCCTTGAAGACGACTGGGCATCCATGTGAAGTGGCTCAGGAAAATCTCTAACACCAGCTCCAGAGGATTCCATGTCCTCTTCTGACTCCTTTGGGCATTCTACTCAAGTGTGCTTAGCTTAACTGCCCCTCCCATAGCACATATACAAACGATTTAGAAAAATGTAATTTTAAGATAAAAATAAAAGCAAACCATAGAAAAATCAGTAAATTGTATGTAAATCAAAATCATATACAGTGTAAAAAGTCTTAGTGATGGCGTTTCTGAGGCTAAACACAGTAAGAGTACCTGCAAGCTTTACTGTGTTGATTCTGGGTTTGCTTACCGTGATGTTCACTTTTAAAACTGTAACAAAATCTAGGAAAATTATTTTATTTTTGTGTTTGTATTCTATATGTTTTAAATGCTTAAGCAAAAAAATTAAATATTAAATAAAGCTATTTGTTGCAAAATGGTATCATGTATAAATTTTATCTACTTTGATAACATAAAATAATTAGAAATGGCTTAGTGAATGCCTTTCATGTAGATTTTAACTATAAATTGAAATTAAAAGATTTAATGTGGTCTGATAATTGTCTAATCCTTCTACATAGTTGTTGATTTTTGTTCTTCAAGTAAATGCCTTCATTCTAGTATAGCAGATGCACAGAGGGACAAGGTCAACAGTGAATCATATTTCTTGGATTATTTCAAACCACCATGAGAATTCAGTTTCCTGGAAGCCTTTGTGATCACCACCCACATTACAGATGTTCCTGTCTCAGAACAGGCCTGCCTCACCAGGCTTCCTGCTTAGAGGTGGCCCATGCTGACCAAGACAGGACCCTTTTTGCAAAACAGAGGGTTTGCCACAGAGAGTGAATTGTCCAATAAGACACAGAAATGGGTGTATAGCATTTAATTAGCAGTTTTCATGGAAGCATGTGGATACATGAGATACAAAGGAGGTAACGACTGTGGCTCTGGGGTGGTCAGCACCACGAACTGTGTTTAACTAACTTGGGATGTAAGGAGGTGACACCTTCCTCTGCTCACCTGTTCACACATGAACTTCCATCTACTCATCACTCACACTCTCTGCACTCATACACCATTGTAGCAATCAGGGAAGTGATCATTTATTCACCTGTAACTCAGTGACCAGGGTCAGTTAGCTAATTGTTTCATAAGAGTGTCCCCAAAGAAACTAAAATATGTTTTATTTTTCCAGATATTTTATTTTCCCGGGAATGAAATTTGTGTTGATTTTTTTTCATGATGCTAATCTCAGCAATGATGAAAAACCAGCCATGTATTTTGTGTTCTATACTCTCTCCAGTAACTGATGTGTTTAGCCATCAATGTGTGGCACTACAAGGAAGTGACATACCATTTGAGGTGATATTTGAACACTGGTCAATTCTTCTCACCCTACACCACTTCTTGAACATGCATATGGGTGCTGCATGCTCACCAGATTCCTGAGCACCCCAAGGTGAGCAGAGTTAAACTGATGCTGTGACCTATAACAGCTACAAAGACAATGGAGCCAACAAATCAAAGCCTGAAACATCTGAAAACAAGCTGAACATCTGTCCTCTTTGTACATTGTTTACATGCAGTATTTAGTTACAGTAACAAGATGGATACCTGATTTCATTTTTACTTCATGCCACTGTGCTCTCTCTAAAGGATAGCTTGTAACATTTGCTCTATTTGATACTTTGAAATTGTACAAAATCAATCTACTCATTCTCATCTGTCTCCACCTGCAACCAAATATGACCCAATTTTGAACACTTTATAACCTACATGAATATCTAAGAGATTCTATTCCTCATCAAAGCAATGATAAAAAACATAGTGAGGCTTGGGACAACTTTCGACTGTTGGTGCCATAGGTCAATATTGCTCCTGAGTCAGAGTTTCTCCCCCATGTAACTCTTGTACTCAGTTTATAACCTTCTCTCATTAGAGATCCCATTCAGGACCAACACACCATCACTAGAACATTGAAATGTCTATTATTTCCTTTCTCATAGGAGTTTCTCTCTGAGTCTCTGTGGCACCCGCACCACCACGGTACCAAGTCGAGGGCAAGGGACTGCGGATTTAACTCATGCACACACACACAGGCACACACACACACAATAACACAGCGGGTCCTTCGTGCTAAGAGAGCAGCAGCCACAGCGATAGCCACGGCAGTGGTTTATTAATCTCCTTCCAGAGTTCCAAAGAGCCTTCTTATAGGCAGCCAAACAGGAATCCTCCTCCCAGGTGAAATCCCTCAAGAGGTATTCGCACACAGGAGAAAAAGTCTCGAGGAGGGGAGGGGTGTGTTCTCAGAGCAGTAAACACGACTAGCCAAGATAAACACAGATGTAGAAGCTGCTAGAAACAGGACATGAAACAGCAAGACAGGCAGGCAGCCCAGTCGGGCCTGGTTCCTATAAGTCTCTCTGTCTGTCTAGATCTCTGTGTATGACTGTCTCTTACTCTGTCTCTCTGTCTCTGTCAGTCTGCTGTCTGTCTGTCTGTCTCTGTCTATCTCTCTCTGTCTCTCTCTGTCTGTGTCTCTGTCTGTCTGTCTGTCTGTCTGTCTGTCTGTCTCTCTCTCTCTCTCTGTGTGTGTGTGTGTGTGTGTGTGTGTGTGTGTGTGCTTGTCTGTCTGTGAGTAAGGGTGCCTGTGAAGGCTAGAGAAGGGTGTTGGGTCCCTTTAAGCTGGAGAAACAGGCAGTTCTGAGTTTCCATATGGGTGTGGGGATCAAGTGTTTCACAAAGCTGAACTATCTTTGCAGGTTTCTTTCATGGGTGTCTAGATAGCATTAAAACTATAAGTACAGAGAATAATCATCTCAAATGATAAAGACTCACTCCAGGCAGGGAATGTTAATCAAAGCAAACACCTTTGAAAAAAAAGATTTAAAGACAAAGTAGTAAGGACAAAACAATTAATCAAGCCTATTATTTCCTGTCCTGAACCTACTAACTATGCCATACAAAGGAACATTAGGAAAATAGTGAGAGTTCACTAGTGTCAAAGGGACTGAAAAATCAAAGAATAGAGGTGAAGGGAAGAGACTCCCATCATCAATGAAGAGAGGCAGGTACTCCACCAACAAATCACTTTGTGAACATCATGTTTGCCTCAAGTGTCTGATTTGTGAGTGTGGCCTGTTCCCTTTTTGTTCAGTACTGCTTAGTTAGGAAACTGATGGCCATAACAACCCACTCTGTGACCATGGATAATACCTCTCCTGTTTCCTCTCTGACAATCTGTTCTACAATATGAAATAATATTTTGATTTCAAACTATGAAACAGCAAAATACTTTTATGTCCTCAAGTAATGATCTCTACCTTTCCTTGCCAGCGGGATTCGGGAGACAATACCTGTGTTGTGAGATAACATTGGGTTTATTACTTTATCTGTGGGGGGAAATGTTCAACCAGTGAATCAACTTATCTGCTTCTAGGGGCTTTAAAAACAGCTTGAAGTATTACACCACATTAAATGATTTTAAAGACATTTTAAAAATAATATGAGCTATGAGTTTATGCTAAAAGAGTTATGATTTTTAAATTTTTCATTTTCATTACGTGATATGACCATATTATTTCAAGTACTATTTATCTCTTAAAGGTTAAAGTAATTTTCTTCATTGCCTTTATCTGGCTTCATATTTTAGAGTCTAAATCTTATAGAAGACTATGCTTCAAAGGAAGCCAAGAGGTTGATGCACTGCAGTTGGATCCCATTTTCGGCTCAGGTGTTCCTGTCATTTGGAGGTGTCAGCAGCTCTCTGCACCTCAGGAGCATAGCATCTGAGTGTGTTTGAAGCACTCAAGGGACTGAGTGGGCATAAAGGATTTCCAGTTACAAATCTGTCTCCTTTACATCATTGTTATTTGTATCCCTAGTGCTCTTCTAACAAGCTGCAGAATTGTACATTGTTCTTTATTTTAAAATAAAACAAAAATTTACATGTAGGCAATTATCATTTCCATCTAATTTTACAACTATGCCCTCAAAAGTAGTGACCTTCTCCATCTGCCCTAATCCACTGAACTTCCAGCAGTGACTTTCTCCATCTGCTCTAATCCACTGACTCCCAGCAACCAATTGTCAGCTTTTATTTCTTGTAGTTTTCTATACTCTGGTATTTTCATGGATATTGAGTCACAAAATAATGAGGGATTTTTAAATCAATATTCTTCACAATTTTTACATGTGATTTATTTTGTTCTACCGTCTATGCCATTGCAATTCTAGGCAGCGTTCTTTCACCCTTCCATATGTTTATGGGCATCTTGGCCCGTTCTACATTCTGACTATTGTTATAAAATAATGTGGTAACATTGTTCAAATATTTTTGTATTAGTCAAATCTTTTTTTCATAAGCTAATATATTTTGTATCAAAACCTCCCTCATCAGCAATTTGTGAATATCCCAGTTTCACCTTAACTTATAGCACTCAATATATTTTTTTCTGTAGTTGTCTAAGAGGTATAAACTTCAATCCTATAGTTTGGTTTGCATTTCTCTGCGGTTTGATAACACTAACAATCATTTTTTTATGTTGAACACTTAAAATACACGTGTATTGTAACTTTGCTACGGTGTCTTTGCAAATCCGTAGTGTCCTGTTGGTTGGTGGGGCTATTATCTTTGCAAGGCTTCTCTAACTGAACGCCCTACTGTACTGCCTTCTCTGTTCTTGTGAGTGTTTGGCGTATCATATTCTGTCTCTGCTGCTCTCCTGGTGCTTTCTCTCAGGAGCCTCTCACCGACACTGACGTGCTAGCCTAGCTCACCAAGACACAAGGATACCTAGGGGCAGGGAGAGTTCTACGCTAGAGGATGCGGTATACTAGAAGAGTATGGGGATGCTAGGCATGGTTTCCAAGAGCTTTTCTCTTAGAATAGCAAAGGTTATTTTGTAATATTTATAAAATAAGTTGCTTGATTTTTTTTTAGTTCCAAATTGTGTTTTATAGCATTAGTATGCCAGATGAACAAGTTGATCTGTCATTCACTCACATAAATAAGAAATTACACGTGTTTCCAGAGTCATGGAGTTTTGAAGTGGCCTAGTTTTCTATCTATTTCTGTTATAGACATCACAACAGAAAGCAATTTTGGTAAGAACAGTTTTTCTCGGCTTATAGTAGTCCATCAGGGAGGGAAGTGAGGAACCTGGAGGAAGGAAGTGAAGCAGAGGTCACAGAAGAACACTGCTCACTGCCTGCCTTCTCAAGGCTTACCCAACCTACCTTTTATACAAGCGAGATCAACAACCTTCCAATGACAACAACCTGTCATGTACTGCGACTTTCCACATCAGTAAGTAACCAAGACAATACCCTCTCAGACCTGCCCACAATCCAATCTTTTGGAAGAAGCATTTCTTCTACTTCATATCTATACATATGCATATAGGACTGCTTTATGACATATATGATAGACATAGCAGTTATATTCACCAGGTCTTTTAAAATAAGCTAATATATTTTATGTCACAATCTTCCTCACTGGCAATTTGTGACTTATATAAATGTGTGTGTGTGTTGTTTAATGCTTAACTTCTCTCCCCAGTTATAATTTTGTTTGCTGCTATAGTTATCCGCCCCCCCAAATTCAGTTTTAAATGTGGTATTTGTAAAAAGGAGTACCTCTGGACAGCACCCTCATGAGTAAGTCAGTGTTCCTGTAAGAAAGGCTTCAGAAAGTCTCAAGATTTTTGCCTGGATCTGCTCTCTTATGTGAGAAAATAGCAGCCTGTTGATCCCAAACCAATATATAGAAACTGCTAGAATTTCAGTTTTGCACTTTAAGCTAAAAGAAATCTAATAAATTAAAAAAAAAACTTGAACCATCAAGGCTGTGGGATTTTGGCACTGTAGCACGAGCACTGAAAATATTCTGTACGCCTTTTAATGTAAATTGTAAAGTAATAGAAATGGAGGCAATTAAAACAGTATCAATATTCAGTTAATTGAACTAGGAGATGATGCTTTCTGTATGGGACATAGAGCTCAGAGTCATCAACTTTCTCTAATGTTCTTATTTTTGTCTACCATTTCAGCTGTGCACATCAATAGAACATTTGCCGAGTTTTCCCAAAAGATCAGCACACAGACATACAGGGTGAGGACAGAGAACAGGCAGGTGTATGCACGTACATATAGAGAATAACAAAAGTTAGGCATACAGAGAATAGCCATCAAATCAGACATACAGAGAATAGCCAAAGACACAGAAAAGAGACCAGACAGACAAGAGAGACATACAGAGAATACACAACAAGATACGTGTACAACGAGCAGGCAAAAGACACACAGAGTAGCCAACAGGCATACATACAGCAAGATGGACACAGAGAATAGACAATACTCAGGCACACAGAGAATGACCAACATGAATAGTACAGAGAATAGACAGACAACCAAAGAGTAGGCCACAGACTGACACACAGAGAATAGACAAGACAAATATACATATGGAAAAGAACAACGGGCAGAGGTAAGTTAAAGGAAGGAAAAAATAGGCAACAGGGAAAACATGTATGTCTGTGCGCAGTAGCCTCTCAACCCTGACTACACTGAAACCCCGTTGGTGTGGTAGAAAGGCTCTGGAGTAGCTTTTCTTTAATGTTCCAATTAAATCCTCCTGCTTTATTTCACCTGTTTCTTGGGACTATGATCTTTATTAGTTTTATCCAACGGTGATGTTTCAACCATCCTCAGACCAGGCTTCTTTCCTCTTCATTGTAGCATGCCCAAGGCATTTCCTGGAATTGCTAATTAGTGGAGATTTATCTCCTCCTCTTTCCAAATGATAAATGAAGCAAGAGAGGGAAGATGGATACATGCCTGCATGGCTTTCCTGATCTAACCAAAGATAACGCTTCTGTGTTGTGTGCCAACATTGTTTCCAACAGGATACTGTCCTTTGTCACAAATAAACAATTTTAATCCAATCTGCACTGGTTGTTTTGGATCAAGAGAAGTTTTTCACAGGTTGAACTTGATAGGATGGAGGAAAATAGAGCACATTAAGCCATGCTTCCAAGACCTTTCTCACACATATCAGATCAGTTTCAGACATCAACTAGTCTTCAATGTAACCTATGACCATTAGTCTCCCTCTCATGACTTTAGCTTTACTTAAACAGACATTTGAGTCTCTGAGTACACCTCCTTAGACATGACTGAATCAGTAGTATGCTTGGTATTGTAGGGTGTTGGATTACTAGCTTTTAAAATGCTTTCTGAAAACTCCAACAGCATTGATTGTAATTACAGCCAGCTAAAGAGGGGTGAAAACACAGCAGCAGCTTCTGAAAACTGATCCATATATAAAGGGAAAGAATCTAGCCACTGGAAGAATGCATGTCCATCATTATGTGCTAACACATTTTGCAGGCTTATTATGCAATTTGAAATATGTGCATTATGAAAACAGTTAAATTCTAGTCTGCATGGTATTCTTTCTATTAAAAGTCTCTAGACTAATTCCCTATTCCAATTGCTTTGCTTGTCATTTTAAAAATAATTTGCACATGTTTTAATTCACTTTGAATGACGTTAGAAATTTGTTGGTTATCATTAGGTTTCCCACTTCCAAAACATGTGATTTTGGTCAGCTATATCCTGAAATTTGAAAGGTAAACATAATATGTTTTCCAAATATTTACTAGTTTCTTGCCAGACTGATTTAGAAATTCTATGCTTTGAAGTTTTGAGAAAAACAGCAGACAAAGTGTGAGACATTTAGCAGCTTTATTAAATATAGAGGAAAGATTAACATTTTCATATGTGTTAAAAGAAAAGAAGTTCTTATTCAAATGTTGAGGTTGTGTGCAGGATATATTTAATGCTCTTGGTACTCATAAAACTCAACTGGCCATCAAGATAAATATTTCTGGTCTCTCTGTGAATCAGTCACTGTCCTCTTTGGGTTTTTTTTCCCACCAAGACCATCATGTGGAAAAATACCCCTATACACACAAATAATGTTAAGAAGCCTGTGTGTCATCACAGAAAAAGAATAAAGTTAGATTCCATGCACATTCAATATATAAATTAATCAAATGTTTCATCAAGTATACATGCATATCCTGATTACCAACACTTAGGTACCACAGAGCAAATCTTCATGATATTTCATCCAACAATGATACCAAAAACCAAGGGAATATCTTCAGATATTTTCTTTGACCATTTTACCTAAAAATGTGAGTGTGAACAGTGACAGCCTCCCCAATTTACTTTGTGATTATTTGTCTCCAGCGAAATCCACTTTGGTTTAAGAAAGGCACATTTGAAGCAAGAGATTCATAAAAGACCTCCAGAAAGCTCTGTTCATCTTTATAGCACAAGCCTCAATATCTGTCATATTTCTGCACCTGATGTAAAAAAAATACACAGAGTACAAGACTCAAATGAAAATAATTATATAGGGACTACTTGATCATTAAAATGAAAATAGGTAAATCATAAAAAATGACTTTCATTGTATAAGTGGGACTACTCTGCATTGTTGTAGTGCCACATATTATATGCTTGGCAAAGAGTACAGCCGTGCCACTACTGTGACACCAATAGAACATTCTGGAAAACAATAATTAAGTTTTTGCATTGGTACATAATCTGTGTTATTTCATCCAGTTTTGTAGCTGACTACATAATGAAGTAAGAGGCAACACAGTTGAATAAAGACAGCTATATTTAAAATGGCAAACATAATTTGGTGACATAATAGTTTAAGATTGTCTAAGACAACAGTTCTCAACCTGTGGTTCATTACATGTCTGTCTTAGGATTTCTGTTGCTGGAAAAGATGCTATGACCATGGCAACTTTTATAAAGGAAAACATTTAATTGGGGTCAGACTTACAGTTCAGATGCTTAGTCTACTGTCATTATGGTAGCAAGCATGAGGCAGACAGACAGATATAGTGCTTAAGAAGGAGCCGGAAATTCCATATCTGGGTATCGGGTAGCAGCATGAGAGTTTGAGGAACTAGGACACTGGACACGGCTTGACCACTTTGCTTTGCCAATGAAACACTGACCAGCCAATCTGAGCAATAGATGAAATGAGGGGGCTCTGATTCCAGTGAGGTGGGAGAAAAAGTAAGAAAGTGGGAGAGCTAAGCCATAAAAGAGGTCCAGGGAATATCAGAAGAGGAGGACTGGAGCCAGGCAAGGATTTTTTAAAAATGCAAGCATTATGGGTATTTGGGCTGGGATTAAGTTAGATTAGCTATGGGCGAGTAAAATAGATTTATAATTACCAGCTACTGTGATCTTAAACTATAAATAAATCAAAGGCTGTGTTGCATTTTGAGTAAGTAGCCAGCCAGATAAAGACAAACTATTGCCATAACAATTTTAGGTATTTATATCCATATTAGTAGTCATTTAACAGAAAATTATGCCCTTTGTGCCAGTGAAAAGTAAATGATTCTATAGATAGACAACTGAAGTTTTCTTCACATGGTGGTCCAGAAAGTATTTGTACTGAACCTAAGGGATCCTTGGAACCTGGTAAAACCAAACCTGATCCCACCCACGCACATGATGAATGAATCAACTACACAAGAAATACATCATAGGATGCTTATCTTTAAAGAGTGACAAGATGACCATATGAGAATGAATCAGTATGTCTAATTCACTTATAAACTACTTTTTGGGTTAGAGTTTCTTGTGGAAAGCATTAATTTAGTAATAATAACATGAAGTGCTTTTTGTTTTTGTTTGTTTGTTTGTTTTGTAGTTTCTATGCATCTGGGGTTTGGGTTTTTCTTTAAACAATTCTGATGAGAGAGGAGAAATGAAATGCTGTACCACATCCAGCACAGCTTGGTCCTGAAATGGGGTGAAGAGGGACTGGAGAAAGGACAAACACCTGTAAAAAAGCATTAGATAATTTGTGTGAACTGATGGAGATGTATTACCTTGTCAACAACTCAGAATCTCTGTGTATTTACTATTTACCGCACAGGAGAAGGGCTTAGGGAGTCTTAATAATAAAGGGACCAGTCTCAGGCTGTAAACATCAGAGAAAAAGAAACTTCAGTTGACGCTTTCTGTGCCATAGATTTGGGGTTACAAAACTGTGTGCTAAATTTATCTTCTATCTATATATTTATCACCCTTAGGTATTCTGTTATGGCAAGTGAAAACTAAAATAAGCATTTTGTTTATACTTGTAAAACTATAGGTTATGTGAAAAAAGATAGAAGAATTAACCAATGGATGTGTTCATTAAACTTGTGCATAAACTTTAGATATTGATCTAGATTATAAATAAAGTCCTTTTGAGAGTTTAAAAGAAAACATATTACTTCTGCCAGGGAATATTATAGACTGACTGCACATCCACATCTTTTCCTCTTCTCCTCTAGATCCAGTGCCTCTGTTTCAACCACAGTGCTGCAGCCGAACACCTGCTGCAGCGTTCTTTGCCCACAGGCTGCAATATCCTTTTGACACTGCAGATCTTATCCTCCTAAACTTCTTTTCCCCATGTCTTGCTTTTGCCTAAGCTCTAGCTCCAGCAGGCACCTTCTGCTAGGCCAAAACCCAATCCAGCCAGGAAAACAGCTACTCTGACTGCAGAGCTGTCTCTCCAGGACAAATTGCCCAGCCTCATCCCCAGCTCTGTAGCAGAATGACTGCTGAGATCTCTTTTTATCCTCTGACCCAGTTCCCAATGAATCACAAAGATCTTCATCTTTCCCCCCTCCCAACCCACCCAATTATTCAGCCTCAAACACCAGCAGCCATTTGCTACAAAGACAATAGTTAACCAGGCCAGGGGTAACAGATCCAATCCCCCATTCTCATACCCAATGAATGCTATTGCTGACTTTCTGGGGTGACCTCCCTTCACTGTCTCCTCCTGGTCCAAGAAGGCTAAATGAGAAGATCTTCGTTGAACACTCTGCTCTCCATCCTTCTGTAAACCCTTTTATTGACCTATCCTATCTCCATTCCTAGGTGGCAGTTACCAAGACCCAGAAATATATTTTACCTGGAACCCCCAGAACATGCTACCAGATCCGCAGAAAAAAATGTAGCAGATAACACACAACCATAACAATCTCCTAAAACCAAGAGAAGAAACAGAAACCAAGGGACAAAACACTTGCTCAGTAGAGACAAAACCAGGATTCATCATCTAGACTTGTTATCGTCCCAATCCCAGATACCTAGATGCCAGCATAGAAATGCAACAAAGATTACCCAGGGGAATATGTCCCCACGAGAGCTGGCAACCCTACTACAGCAGGCCTGGGATATTCTAATATGGCTGAAGCCCAAGAAAAAAATCTTAATATACCCTGTATGAATATAATAGCTGTTTTTTTTTCCATCAGAAATGATAAGGGGACCGGACATAACAGCAGGTACTGAGGAAAAGCAGAGAGACACAAAGACATACTTTTAAAAACCCCAAGATATGATAGATATTGATTTACATTCAGAATTTTTAGACATACCAAGACAGGAAAGATTTTTTTCAAGGCTGCCAAATACAGATAGCCAAAGCACTATGAATATAACATTTATGTAATTCCTGATTGTTTTTTTGGTTCTTCTTGCTATAGTAGTTTATTGTATATATGTGTAGTAATATAAATGCATATGTAAAAATGAAAACATGAATAATTTTCTCAATAGGTCCTCTTACTAAAGTTAAATTAAGATCAGAAAAACAATTTAAATAGACCTATAACCCCTAGTAAAATAGAAGACACCATTACGTTTTCCAACCAAAAACCACCAGGAATAGATGGTTTTAGTGCAGAGTTCTACCAGACTTTCAAAGGAGTGTTAATGCCAGTACTCCTTAAATTATTCCACAAGATAGAAACAGAAGGAACAGTGCCAGATTTACTTTATGGTGCTATAGTTACTCTCATACTACGAATACATAAATACTCAAATAAGAAAGAGAATTACAGATCAATCCTCATATGAAAATAATATAAATATACTCAATAAAATACAAGCCAAACCCCAAAACACATAACATATCCACTATGCTCAAGTAGCCTTCATCACAGAGATGGTTCAATATAAAAAAATGTAATATAAAACACCATATAAATGTAATTTGCCAAACAAAAAATAAAACAGAGTAATTATCTCATTAGATACAGATAGGCCTTTGACAAAATCCAACATCCATTCATGATAAAAGTCCTGGAGAGATTAGATATACAAGAAACACATCTACAGATACAGAAGGCAATTTATAGAAAGCATACAGAAAGATACAGAAGGCATAAGGTTATTGCATAGTTTAAGTTTGGTTTCCTGTCTAAATATTGTGTAAACTCTGGAGGGGTCAAGAGGGAGGGAGAAAAAAAAATACCTCTCTCTGGAAGCAGGAGACAAAGACAGACTGAGAAGCCTCAAGCATCTGAGCTGGTAAGATCTAAAAGGGAATCTGAGTCTAAGTAAGTAAAGTTTTTGTTTTATTTTATTTTATTATCACTATTTTATTTATTTATTTACTTTGGTTTTTAGAGAGAAGGTTTCTCTGTGTAGCCTTGGTTGTCTTGGACTCGCTTTGTAGACCAGGCTGGCCTCAAACTCACAGCGATATACCTGCCTCTGCCTCCTGAGTGTTGTTATTAAAGGCGTGTGTGCCACCATGCCCAGCTTATAAGAAAAGTTCTTAAAGAGAGGTTTTTAGATTAAAGAAAATCAAGGAAGATGCAGTGATACTGTGCTTCTGAATTTCATGTGTTTGTATACCTTTGCATACAAATAATTCTTTCAGTGATGATTTTAGTTTTGTATATTCTCTTTGGAAGAGACCAAAATAAGACAGACTTAGAGAAAGAAGGGATTGAGAAATAAGGTGCTAAATTAAAGGACATGGAACAGAGGTTGGAGGAATCTTTAAATCAAAATATGGAACCTTTGGGGAAATTCAACTTCTAAATTGCAATAAACTAAGAGATATAATTCCAGATAAGGAAAATCTACAAAGGCTTGAAGAAATGGTAGAATGGCAGCCCACTGAGATTCTGGATAGAAAGGATACAGCTATAGGCCAACATGGCCAAAGTACATATTATGTGTGTACTGTCCAGGTTCAATTACTGGATGAAGGTCTATATGCTAAAGTAGAAAGCAGACCCTGTTTTTCTTGCCTTGAAACAAGGTCATAAAGTGTTTTATATGTTCTATTTTTCAGAGTTTAGAGAACTAAAAGATATGCACCATGCCATAGGTTCACATTCAGAATTCGAATGGGTTTTTGCCTTAAAATCTGGAGAATATGATTCTAAGGTAACACATTTGTTAGAGATGATGACTGTCTTGGAGATGCCTTGGCAAATTGGAGCTAATAGTACTTCAGCATGTGTATCCATTGGAATACAACAATTTTTAAGACATTATGACATAAAACATGACATAGATATAAGTTATAATATTATAGATCAAACAATTATAAAAAGATAAAACAATAATTTTTAAATGGTGGTCATACTGCAGAAGGGCAATATAATATCTCTCCAAAATGGATCAAGTAATGACTTATTGATTTCAAAATTTTAAAGATGCAAATAGTACACATGCTAAGATACATTGGATTTTAGAAAGGACTGCTGAATTAGATCAACATATAAAAATCATAATTCCAAAATGGAAGGTAATAAATGTGTTGTATTGGGAAGGAGAATATATTCTCTTCTCAACAAGAGACAAAATGCTATGTATTCCACCAAAACTGATGACAATAATATTTGACAGGTGGAGACTTCCTGAAGATTTCAGTTTTAGACAGAAGAAAAGAAATTAAGAAGACCAAATAGGATAGGGAATGTAATTTGCCAGTCCTTCCACAGTGGGACAACTCTGAGATTGACTGAGACATGAACATGTCTCCAGCCAGGACTTCAACTGGTTGTCCTGTAGATATTTGTCTACAAATTCCTCCGGACTTATCATTTAATTCTTTTAAATGGCATAGATACAGATTTATTTTACAAATAATCACATTTAACTGAACTGTGTTCAGTGCATAACCCATACACATATTAATATAAAAAATTGTATATTACCTTTGAAAGTTAATATTTTGCAGAGCAGTAGGACCAGACATCAAAAAAGTCAGACAAGTAGTCCAGGTGATCCTACCTCCAAGATGACCTCAATGACAATGTTTCCTTGAAAATCTTGATCTGAGATAATTTCAAAATAGCTATCTAGAGAGACCTGCACCACAGACTGTTCGAGTCGAGAATCCAGTTAAACACTTTACTTTCTCAGCATTCAGAGACTGGGTGGCAAAAGTTTCAGCTAGTTTCCCTAAGACTGGACAATATCCCAATTTTCATGACCCCCCCAAAATAAAACTATTCTCCTTTCCCCTGGTGGTGTGTGTGAACGTCTTTGGGTTATTATATGAGTGATAGAGATGTTTGTTTTTGTTTTAAAGGGGTTGGGTATGGGAATGATAAATAGAAAGGTAAGGTATTGAATCTACTCTTAGAACAAGGAACATTAATAAGCCAAAAATATTAAATTGGTATAGATCTTTGTATATTAAGACAGATTTAAGATTATGTTTGATGACTATAAGCTGAGGTAGTGTACGTATGTAATTCTTAAAACTGCAGTGTTAAGTTCTAGTCCTTTTGAATGCTACTATTATGAACTGTTTAGGATAAGTAAAAAATGTATATTAGTCAGACAGTCAAGCTTATCGTCACGTTAGATACTAGTTTAGTTAATTACCAAAATGTTTCCTAGATTGATGGATGGAAAATACCTAAAAAAGAAATTGTGATAAGACAGATAGATAGATTGTCTTTAAAAAAATCTCACAGATCTACAGAATATGGCATTTAAAGATTTTATTAACTTATGGCATTTTTGACCATGGGACAGGTCTGCTCCTGGCAGTATCCTCATTCTACTTCAAAGTGCATCAAAGACTTTATATGTGGCAAGCTAGCCACTGGATGAGAAAATGTCCTTGTGTCAATTACAGACACAATATTGTCCAAATAGGACAAATTGGAGGCAGGAGAGTTGACTTCTGAGTTTTATCAGGACAAGGTAGGCAAGTCCTTTATAATTCTTGAGTTATAAGAAAGTCTGTCAAATATTCTGTGCCAGAAAGCTGAAGGTGATGCTGCAACACTATAAAAAAATCTGAGGGACTGTACAGGCATATAAATATCTTTGTCATTTCTGTACTTTTGGAAGCTCCTTCCCTACATATTTAAGTAATATTTATCCCTTCTTAAATCTCACATGGGGATGAAGACTAGATAGCTATAATCTTATTAAACTTAAATTTAGAATAATAGATATTAATAGATAGTAAAATATTGTATCCAAAGACTTCTAAATATACAAATGTAAGTGTTATCTAATAATCTTCGTAACTGTTATACTACATATAGTTGTTATTGTAACAAATGGAACCTTTTCTTAGACTAAAATGTAGACATAAGATTATTGTGTAGTTTACTTTCTGATTTCCTGTCTAAATGCATAAACTTTTCTCCCCAATTTTCCTCCTGATATGTCAATAAAGCAGCTAAAAAAAAAACCAATTGATGAGCAGGGAGAGAATAGGACTGGACTTCCTGCCATCTAGGAAAGGAGGAGTTTGTGGAAGGAGAAGGGAATTCAGCCATGGGAAAGGTCCAAGGAAGATGAGGAGGAAGGAGCTAGAGGCAAGGAAAGCTACAAAGTACAAGCATTAAGTATCACTGGGATATTTGCTGGGATTAAGACAAAATAGTGTAGAGGATGAAGAACAGACTTAATTTGCTCAAGAATGTGCTGTGAAGCTTTGTATTATAAAAGAATCTCAATTATTTGTATGATAGCCAGGTTAAGAAATAAGCTAAGGAAAACAAACAGTTTTATAAAAATAGTTTCACCAAAGTGCACAGCCAACATGAAACAAAATGAAGAAAAACTCAAGGCAATTTTACTAATATCAGGATGAAGACAAGGTTTCCATTCTCTCCACTGTTATCAATATAGCAGTTAAACTTTTAAAGCAATAAGACAGCAGTAGATCAAAGGAATACAAATTAGATAGGAAGATGATATGATGATATTTGCAGATGATAAGATAGTACACTTAAGTGAAATAAAAATGTTCACAAGTGAACGTCTACAGCTGATAAACACCTCCAGTGAGGTGGCTAGGTACAAGATTAACTAAAAAACGATCAGTAGCCCACAGATATATATAAATGACAACCAAACTGGGAAAGAAATCAGAGGAACAACACCTTTCACAGTAGCCTCAAATATTATAAAATATCTTGGAGAAATAACCAAGCAATTGTATGCTTTAAAAAAAGAAGACAGAAATTGAAGGTGATACCAGAAGATGGAAAAATCTCCCCTGCTCATACATCTGTAGAACTAACACAGTAATGATAGCCATCTTATGAAAAGTGATCTACGTATTCAATGTAATCTGCAGATTCATCACAAAAACTCCAACACAATTTTTACTAGATATTCAAAGGTCAATTCTCATATTCATCTGAAAATACAAAAAAAAAAAAAAAAAAAAAAAAAAACCAACACAGGATAACTAAAACAATTTTGAATAGTAAGAAAATTCCTGGAGGCCTCACCATTTCTGACTTCAAGATGTACTACAGAGCTATAGTAATAAAAAGCACAAAAACAGACATGTCGATTAATGTAATTAAACTGAAGTACCAGACATAAATTCACACACCTATGGACACTTCATTTTTGACAATGAACACAGAAATATACAATAAACACAGAAAGCATCTTTAACAACTGATACTTGTCAAACTGGGTGTCTGTATATAGAAGAATATAAATAGTTTCTACCTATCTCCCTGCACAAACCTCAGCGGATGTGGATCAAAGACCTTAACGTAAAACCAAATACATTGAACCTGATAGAAAAGAAAGTAGGGAATAGCCTTGAATTTACTGGCAGAGGAGACAGGTTTATGAATAGAACACCTATAATGAAGGCACTAAGCCCAATAATTAATAAATAGGGCCGAATGAAACTGAAAAGCTTAAGGCAAAATTCACTGTCAATCTGACACAGTAGTAGCCTACAGAATTGGAGAAGATTTTTACCACCTTCAAATCAAACAGAGCAATAATGTTTGAATATATAAGGAATTCAAGAAACTAGATATCAAAAAACCCAAAAAAAATTAATTAAATGGGGTAAACACCTACACAGAGAATTCTCAATAGAAGAAACTCAAATGACTGAGAAACACTTAAAGAAATGTTCAACAACCTCAGCCATCAGGAATGCAAGTGAAAACTACTTTGAAATTCCATCTTACAGTTGTCTGAATGTCTAAGACCAAATAAGAAAATGGCAGCTCATAAAAGCAAGGATGTAGAATAAGGGTAGTGTTCATTCATTGCTGGTGGGAGCACAAATTTTGTACAGCCACTATTGAAAGCAGTATGGTGATTCCTCACTAAGTTAGGAATAAATTTACTTTAAGATCCAGCTATATCACTCTTGTGAGTACACCCAAAGGACACTTCATTCTACCACAAGGATAACCATGTTCAACCATATTCAACCATGTTCACTGCTGCTCTATTCATATTATGCAGAAACTGGGGTGGAAACTAGATATCTTTCAACACAAAAAAAGATACAGAAAACTTGGTACACTTCCACAACAGAGTATTAGCAGCTGTTAATGAAATGAAAATTTGCAGGCAAATGGGTTGAACAAGAAAAAGATAATCTTGAGTGAGGTCATCCAAACCCAGAAAGATAAATGTGCTATGTATTTGCTAGCATGAGGATATTTGTCATTAAATAAATGATAACCAAGCTACAATCCAAAGACAAAGAGTGGTCAGGATCTACCTTATGAACTAGGGGAAATACACGGATATACCTTGGAGGAGTAAGTAGAGTAGAATTTATGGGTAGACTAGATAATGGAGAGAAAACAGGAATAGCAGGATCAGTTGAGGAAGGGAGTTAGGGGTGAAGCAGGGTATGCAGGGAGAAACAGCTACAGTTGATGGGCATTTGAGGGGTGGTGAGATACTTCCAATTGAGTTGTTGGTCAAAGAGATACTACGCAAATACCCAAACATCCCATGCTGTTGCCAAAATATAAGGTTGCTCCACAAATTGACAACAAGTTTCCACTTCTGAAGATAACTCCCACAAAACTCATTGAACACAAAAAGAAAATGTCTTGCCTTCATATAGTCTTACCCCTATGTACTAGTGACTTTGGTAGGAGAAGGTACTCTGTAGGCTACCAAAAGTGGAATGTAAACACTAATCTAGCTTCCAAACATCTGTACTCTCTTGCTTGCAATACAGGGTAGGACACAAAGATATACATTACCTGAGAGTATGGGATTGGAAAAAGATTTTCCAAGAAAAAGGACCAAAGAAGAAAGCTGGAGTAGCTATCCTAATATCTAATAAAATAAACTTTCAAATAAAATTAATCAAAAGAGATGAGGGAGGACACTTTGTACTCGTCAAAGGAAAAATCCACCAAGATGACATATCAATTCTGAACACTCATGCCACAAATATAAGGGCATCCACATTTGTAAAAAGAACATTACTAAAGTTTAAGTCACATATAGAACCCCACACACTTATAGTGGAAGATTTCAACACCCCACTGTCACCTATTGTTACTTTTTAAAAATAAATGTCCAGTAGTATTTGGTTTTGCCCTAGGAATCTATCTGGCCTATTTAGTCTCTGGCTCTGGTGTTGGGTATGGGTTCCATATGGAGGAGGGGCACTTAAAACAAATCAGACATTGATTGGGCACTACCAAAATTTTAGAATCTGAGAATATAGATGTCCCATAATGGGAAATGGATAAAGAAAACGTGGTACATTTTTAACAACGGAATATTATTCATCTATTAAAAACAAAGAAATCTTGAAATTTGCAGGCAAATGGGTGGAATTAGAAAATATCATGCTGAGTAAGGTATCCCAGACCCAGAAAGATATACATGGTATATAATCACTTATAAGCAGATATTAGCCATATAATAGAGGATAACCACACTACAATCCACAGACATAAAGAAGCTAAATAAAAAGGAGGACCCTAGGGAGGTTACTTAATTCTCATTCAGAAGGGCAAATAGACATTGGAAAAGCTTGAAGAGAGGGAACAGGGCAGAAGTCTACCATAGAGGTCCTCTGAAACACTCCACCCAGCAGGGAATTGAAGCAGATTTTGAGACTCACAGCCAAACTTTGGTGGGTAGAGTTCATGGAGACTTATGGAACAGTTGTGGGATAGAAGGACCTGAAGGGAACGAGAGCTCCACAAAGAGAACAGCAGAGCCAACAAATCTAGGCCCAGGGGTACCTGAAGAACAACCAAGGACCGTGCATTGAAAACCCAGAACCCATGCTCGATGTAGTCAATAGGCTTCACAATCTCCAGGAGGTGAGTCCTGTAATATGGGGAGTAGGGACTGCCTCTGACAGGGGCCTGTTGTCCATTCATTGATCACTTCCCCTTGGCAGGGTGGCCCTGCTGGAACACAGAGAAAAAGGATGCAGGGAGTCCAGATGATTCTGATAGGCTGGGGTCAGATGGTAGGGGAAGAGGGCTCCCCATTTCTGAGGACTAGAGGAAGCAGGGAGGCAGGAAGATTGGGAGGAAGCATCAATTGCATTGCAAAGTGAATAAAGTATAAATAAACAAATTTAAAACTTAAAAGTAACAATAAAATTACTTCTAGTGAAATTGTTATGCCCATAGAGCAATGCCTTACTCAGGCAAAATCAAAGAAAGTTCCTTTTGCATCAGATGGGAGCAAATACTGAGACTCATAGCCAGACAATACAGGCAGAGTTCCACCTTGGAACACACACTCTAAATAAGATGTCACCTTCAAATCCCTCCCACTCAGAGGACAAGGAACTCTACAGACCAGCAGGCAGAAAGAGCATAAGAGACAGAGAGGAAGGAAGACACCAGGAGAACAATCCCACAAAATTAACATCTGCAAAAGCCCATATGAACTTACAGAGACTGAAGCAGCAAGCACAAAACCAACATGGGACTGCACCAGGTTCTTTGCTTTGTGTGGCATACCTTTCTATTTAATATTTTGTGGAACTCCTGAATATGTGAACAAGTGGGTCTCCCATTCTTATGACTTCACTTGGGTATTTTCTCCTTCTATTAGTTCTCCTTGCCCAACTTTGATGTCATGGTTTTTATTTTATATTATTATATTTCAATTTGATATATTTGGTTGTTACCTGTTAGAAACTTGCTCTGTTCTAATAAGAGATAAGAAGGAAGTATGCTCAGATATAAGGGAGTGTGGGGAGAAAAAGGACAAGCAGAGTGAGGGGAAACTGTAATTAGAATATATTGTATGAGAAAATAATCTATTTTAATAAAAAGGAAATAATAATCTCTTTTGATAAAAGGTGAAATAATAATAATTATGATAAATGTAGAACTATTTCAAAAAAGAGAAAAATATGTTATTGAGGTAAAAGTTATGAAAAACTTGAGCACATTGAAGGTATTCTTGCTTTTTGTGATCATAAAAAATTATAAAAGATGAATGCCATCTATTAAAAAGAAAATAAAAATGTAAACAGCATGTCCTTTAGAAAAAAAGAATATAAAAATGTGCATTTTACCCATTTTATTATGAATATATGTTTTAAAGATCATATTAATAAAATATTCAATTTACTGACCTTTTGAGTTTATTTCCCACCACTTTATGTTTGGCATGTGGAGTTACTAAGAGCTTGAAGAGTGACTTTGATACATGCACTCTTGACCAAGCATAAGTCCACATACCCTGTCACACAGTCTTTCCATTCTCTTCAACTTCTTGATCCATTCACTTAGAGTAAGGCTTAAATATTGAATCAAAGTAAAGGCTAAGGTAGTGACATAACTCTTGTGCTTCAGAAGAGTCACCTTCCAATGATGAACTCAAATCATTACCTATTTACTATTCCCTTGAAAATACACATATTTGAAAAAATAAACTGCAAAAACTCTCATGGCAATGCTTTTATTTGTAACTTTCATACAGTAAAACAGCTTCTTTAAACATCTAGGATAAAGTGCATTGCTTCTAGTACAGTCGAAGCTAAATGTCTCCACTCTTCCTGAAAATAAGGGTAATTTCCTCACAATTATGATGACCTGGAATATAGTTTAATTTTCCTCCATGCTCCTCCACTCCACCTCTATTGTTTTATTAAGCTTTTTCTATTGTGGCTGTTTCTGTCTTCTTGTTACTCTATAATATAAATGCTTTAAATTGTGGATAGTAAAGATGTCACAAGTCCTTATCAGAAACCAGAAAAAGCATAACTTCAATTTTTTACTGTGCTATTATATATATGATATATATACTATATATGATATATACTAAATACATCTTGCATTTAGAAGTTAGCACTATATTATTTTTTGTTTTCACATGCTCTTTCACATTAAGATCAGAAGTCTGTGTACATTTCCTAAATATCAGATTATAATACATTCTATGCAGCTCTCATTGCAAATCACAAGCAAGATTCACCCCAAGAGAAGGATGTAGGAAAGAACACAGGCTGTGTGCCAGGGGCTGAAGACAAATTTAGCACAAAGATGAACACTGCATTGAGAAGCTTAGCAAAATATACCAAGCACACCTGAAAACAATCTAAAAGTATTCTTCTTCTGTCTGGTCATAAATTATCTTAAGAAAGAACAGTACCTGCCATGGATAAGATAATACATTAGCTTGAATATTGTTTTATTGTGCACATATAACCATAAATCTTGTTCCTGTCAGGTCAAACTCAAAATGTATACCTAGTGAGCACTTGTATTGTGTCTGATCTAAATAGTGAGAGGCTGAAACAAAAGACACGGTGAGTTTCTAATATTCAAAGCAAAACACGGAATATAAAATAATATTACCAAAGCTCTGTAGTTTTGCTAATTGTAAAATAACAAAATTATATATCTGGGGCAAATAAATATAACACCATACTGAACTTAATTTTGCTCTTAAAAGCTTTCAGTTAACAAGTGGATTGAAAATTACATGTGTAACAATTTCCCTTCTAGACACCACAGAATAACAATGAAAAGCCTTTGCCAACAATGGGTTACTTCTTTAGGTGTTACCGGCCAGTAAAATCACATAGAATTGCAAATATTATAGACTATTGTTAATAGTGTTACCCTCCAGAGTTTGATGTTTAGATCCTATTATTGACAACACTCCATACTTGAGTCAGAGAACATGAGAAATTAAGCTGGAAATTCATTCTTAATGACTAGCTTTCATAATGCTAGAAGGTGTGATTCACAGCACACACATACACACACACACACACACACACACACACACACACACAAAAGAAAGGAAAAGGAAAAGAAAAGGAAAGGAAAATAATCACCAGTCTTAGATAGACATGAACTCTGAGATCTACAATAATAACTGGCCTCTCAAGACATGTCTACTCAAAGAATAGTATCAAAAATTTCATAGAAGAGTAACCAACACTATTATGATTGGACTTAAGACCCATTCTGCAAGATGAAACTCATACCTGGAACCTTTATTGAGCCAACAATGTATATCTAGACAGGTTATAGACTGTCGTAGAGAACCTACTGCTGTTATTCTGCTAAACAGATAATGCATTAAATTAATTCATAGAGGCTCCTTCTCTATCCTTAACATTTTTCTCTTTTTCACTGAGTTGAAAACTTGGGAATCCCATCTCTGTATTTCTTTCCTTCCATTCTCTGCCCATGCTGGTGGAGTCTCCATGGACACTAGCCTTCAGCTACCTTTGCAAAAGCTTCCTGTAGATCCAAGATGGCGGCGAGCCGTGTGGATCGTGTTTAGAAGCTCCAGTAAACAATTCAGGGAATTGCACAGATTTCTGAACCAGGAACACCGAGGTCCCCACACCACGGCAGCAGGAGTGCTCCACTATTCGAAGGAACCAGGGTGCAGAGGACCGGCATGCCCCTGCACACGGGAGGAACGCGCATTCTCTCGGACTGTAGCAGCAGCAGCAGCAGCAGCAGTAACAGCGGCAACAGCAGCAGCAGAGGCAGCGGCTGAGGTTTGCAGCTTGGAGCCCTCCGGCGGAGGCGATTGGTGTGGTGGCTGGTGGGACAGGAGAGGGGACTCTGGGCAGGATTTGGGTCGCGCAGTACCTTGAGACCCAAACTGGACTCAGCGGAGATTTCAGCCCCTGAGTCCCAAGTTCAGCTCAGTGCCGCAATGCCCTGGAGACCTTAGCTCAGCTCAGCAAGCAGTTCTGCCTGAGGCACTAGCTCAGCTCAGCAGCAGCTCCCCTGCTGTGACACAGGCATTACGATAGGCATTACCTCAGGGTAAAAGGTTGGAAAAAATCTTCCAAGCAGATGGTCACAAGAAGCAAGCAGGCGTAGCCATTTTAATATCAAACAAAATAGACTTTCAACCAAAATTAATCAAAAGGGATGCAGAAGGACACTTTATACTCATTAAAGTAAAGTCAACCAAGATGACATGACAATTCTGAACATATATGCTCCCAATACAAGGGCACCCACATTTGTAAAAGAGCTGCTAAAAAAGCTTAAACCACACATCGATCCCCACACAATAATAGTGGGAGACTTCAACACCCCACTCTCACTGAAGAATAAGTCATGGAAACAGAAACTAAGACGAGAAACAACAGCATTAACCAATGCCATGGGTCAAATGGATCTAACAGACATCTATAGAACCTTTCACCCAAATAAGAAAGAATATACCTTTTTCTCTGCACCCCATGGAACCATCGATCCCCACACAATAATAGTGGGAGACTTCAACACCCCACTCTCACTGGAGAATAAGTCATGGAAACAGAAACTAAGCTGAGAAACAACAGCATTAACCAATGCCATGGGTCAAATGGATCTAACAGACATCTATAGAACCTTTCACCCAAACAAGAAAGAATATACCTTCTTTTCTGCACCCCATGGAACCTTCTCCAAAATTGATCACATCGTAGGTCACAAAGCAAGCCTCAATAGATACAAGAGGATTGAAATAATACCTTGTATCCTATCAGATCACCATGCTCTTAGGCTGCAATTCAGCAACAACAGAAATAACAAAAAGCCTACACGTACGTGGACTACATGTACGTGGAAATTAAACAACTCTCTGCTAAATGACACCTGGGTCAGGGAAGAAATAAAGAAAGAAATCAAAGAGTTTCTGAAATTCAATGAAAATGAAGGAACAACATACCCACATTTGTGGGATATATTGAAAGCAGTGCTAAGCGGAAAATTCATAGCACTTTAAAAAGAAATTGGAAACATCACACATAAGCATCTTAACGACACAACTGGAAGCCCTAGAAAAAAAGAAGCAGAAACACCCAAGAGGAGTAGACGTCTGGAAATAATCAAACTCAGGGCTGAAATTAACAAATTAGAAACTAAGAAAACAGTCCAAAGAATCAACAAAACCAAGAGTTGGTTCTTTGAGAAAATCAACAAGATAGACAGACCATTAGCCAACCTAACTAAAAGGCAGAGAGACAGTATTGAAATCAACAAAATCAGAAATGAAAAGGGAGACATAACAACAGACACGGAAGAAATACAAAGAATCATAAGATCCTACTTTGAAGACATATATGGAACAAAATTTGAAAATCTAAGGGAAATGGATGATTTTCTTGATCAATTTCACTTGCCAAAGTTGAGTAAAGAACAGATAAACAAGCTAAATTGTCCCATTTCCCCTACAGAAATAGAAGCAATCATTGATAGTCTCCCAACCAAAAAAGCCCAGGACCAGATGGTTTCAGTGCAGAATTCTACCAGACCTTCAAGGGCGAGCTAATACCGATACTCTTCAAGCTACTCCAAAAGATAGAAATGGATGGAACATTACCAAATTCATTCTATGAGGCCATAGTTACATTGATACCTAAACCTCACAAAGACTCAACAAAGAAAGAGAATTTCAGACCTATTTCTCTTATGAACATCGATGCAAAAATACTAAATAAAATACTTGCAAAATGAATAGAAGAACACATGAAAGATATCATTCATCATGACCAAGTAGGCTTCATTCCAGGCATGCAGGGATGGTTTAACATATGGAAATCCATCAATGTAATCCACCATATAAACAAACTGAAAATAAAAAACCACATGATCATCTCTTTGGATGCAGAGAAAGTATTTGATAAAATTCAACAACCATTCATGTTTAAAGTTTTAGAGAGATTGGGGGATATAAGGCACTTTCCTCAACATAATAAAGGCTATATACAGCAAGCCAATAGCCAAAATCAAAGTCAATGGTGAGATACTCAAGGAAATTCCTCTAAAATCGGGAACAAGGCAAGGCTGCCCACTCTCTCCATATCTCTTCAATATAGTACTCGAAGTTCTAGCCAGAGCAATAAGACAACAAAAGGAGTTCAAGGGTATCCAAACGGGAAAGGAGGAAGTCAAATTATCCCTATTTGCAGATGATATGATAGTGTACATAAGTGACCCTCAAAATTCCACCAGAGAACTCCTACAGCTGAAAAAAACCTTCAGCACATTGGCTGGATTCAAAATTAACCCAAAAAAGTCTGTAGCCTTCCTATACACAAATGACAAGCTTGCAGAGGAAGAAATTAGAAAAGCCACACCCTCCACATTAGCCGCAAGCAAGATAAAATATTTAGGAGTTACCCTAACTAAGCAAGTGAAGGACTTGTTGGGAAAAATTTCAAAACTCTGAAGAAAGAGATTGAAGATGACCTGAGAAGATGGAATGATCTTCCTTGCTCATGGATCGGGAGAATTAGCATAGTAAAAATGGCCATCCTACCAAAAGTAATCTACAGATTCAACACAATACCTATCAAAATACCTACACAATTTTTAAAAGACATTGAAAGTTCAATTCTGAACTTCATACGGAAAAACAAAAACCCAGAATAGCTAAAACAATCTTGTACAATAAAAGGTGCTCCGGAGGAATCTCCATACCTGATCTCAAAGTGTACTATAAAGCAATAGTAATTAAAACAGCATGGTACTGGCACAGCAACAGGCTGGTTGATCAGTGGAATCGAATCGAAGACCCAGAGATGAATCCACACACATATGGTCACTTGATTTTTGACAAAGAAGCCAAATCCATTCAATGGAAAAAGGATAGCATCATCAACAAATGATGCTGGTCTAACTGGAGGTCTATGTGTAAAAAAATGCAACTGGACCCATATTTGTCACCTTGCACAAAACTCAAATCCAAGTGGATTAAAGACCTCAACATAAAACCAGAGACACTAAGTCACTTAGAAGAAAAGTGGGGAAGAGCCTGGAACATATTGGCACAGGAGACAACTTCCTGAACAGAACACCAACAGCCCAGGCCTTAATGTCAACCATTAATAAATGGGACCTCATGAGGCTGAGAGGCTTCTGTAAGGCAGGAGACACTCTCAAGAGAACAAAGCGACAGCCTACAGACTGGGAAAAGATCTTCACCAACCCTACATCTGACAAAGGTCTAATATCCAAAATATATAAAGACCTCAAGAAATTAAACACCACCAACCGAATAACCCAATTGAGAAATGGGGCTTGGAACTAACAGAGAATTCTCAACAGAGGAATACCAAATGGCTGAGAAACACTTAAAGAAATGCTCAACCTCCTTAGTCATCAGGGAAATGCAAATCAAAACAACTCTGAGATTCCATCTTACACCCATCAGAATGGCTAAGATCAAAAACTCAAGTGACACTACATGCTGGCGAGGATGTGGGGAGAGAGGAACATTCCTTCATTGCTGGTGGGAATGCAAACTAGTACAGCCACTTTGGAAATCTATCTGGTGCTATCTCAGAAAAATGGGAATAGGGCTTCCTCAAGACCCAGCTATTCCACTCCTTGGAATACACCCAGAAGATGCTCCAGCACACAACAAGAAAATTTGCTCAACCATGTTCATAGCAGCCTTATTCATAATAGCCAGAACATGGAAACAGCCTAAGTGTCCCTCAATAGAAGAGTGGATAAAGAAACTGTGGTACATATACACTATGGAATACTACTCAGCTATTAAAAAACAAGGAATTCCCGAAATTTGTGGATAAATGGATTGAGCTAGAAATGATCATAATGGAGTGAGTTAACCCAGAAGCAGAAAGAATCAAATGGTATATACTCACTTATATCTGCATACTAGCCCAAGGGGCGTGTCCCACGAAAGCCTTCACTTACCAGGAAACTGGGACAGATGGGAGGGCATCCTATTGGGACTCTAAATGAGAAACACATGGGCGAATAGCAAAGTAGAAGGATCCAGAGGGTCCTAGAAATCTACAAGTAGAACAATATGATAGGCAGATTTGGGCCCAGGGGTCCTGCTCAAACTAAGGCACCAGCCAAGGACAATACAGGAGGTAAACTTTAAACCCCTTCCCAGATCTAGCCAATGGTCAGAATATTCTCCACAGTTGAGTGGAGAGTGTGATATGACTTTCTCACGTACTCTGGTGCCTCACATTTGACCATGTCCCCTGGAGGGGGAGACCTGGTGGCACTCAGAGGAAGGACAGCAGGTAGCCAAGAAGAGACTTGATACCTTATGAGAATATACAGGGGGAGGTAATCCCCCTCAGGAACAGTCATAGGGAACGGGAATAATGGGAAAATGTGGGGGGGGAGGAATGGGAGGATACAAGGGATGGGATAAACATTGAGATGTAACAAGAATAAATTAATTTATAAAAAACAATAAAAAAAATAAATAAAAATATTGATGATTACTTTTCTCTTTCAGTAGAGTGCAGAGTACCTTCCAGCACTATGAAAGCTAGCCTGAAGTGGTAAAGCGTCTAGGTCATTACCACCTAAATTTCTCCATGTTTATAGCTTAAGAATTTGATGTCTTCAACTATGAGATCTTTCAGTCAAGTTCTAGGGAGACAACCAAGAACAATGAAAAAACATATAGAACTTTGGTGCTTTATAGAAACTTACAAATCAATAACAACCACAAAAAACAGGGGTTTCATTGCTGGTGCTGAGGTTTTTATTTGGTAGAATATTGTGTCTAGTAGCAGTACTGTCCCCTATGACAGGGCAGTTCCATTTACAATATATATTTTAGGAAACTTTTTCAAAATGCATTTAGTGTAAGTTATCCCTCCCCATACTTCATCCTCTCTCCTGCCCTCCCAATTTTAAAATAATGTTATCCTTAGTGATACTCACCTTATTATGAAACCAAAGAAGCATTTTCCTCTTATTAATTTGTTTTTTAATAATTTTGTATATTATATTCTGATGATAGTTTTGCCTTCCTAATCTCTTCCCACATCTTCTCTACCTACCCATCTATCCAATATCATGTCTCCTTTCTCTCTCTCTTTTTAAAACAAACAGGCAAATTAAAATAAGAATAACAAAACATAGGGAAACAATGGGGAACACATGTAAAAAGAAACATACACATACTTAGAACCCACTTTAGATTTTTTTATTTTAAAATTATCTACTTTGTTTAATTTTGCTCTGAAACACTACCCATTATGCTCAATTGTCCTTTTAGATTAATATATACTAAACCTAAGAATTTTCAATGAATAATTTACATATTCAAACCACTTCATAACTCTGCTCTTTATGTGTCTTACATCAATTTTTAACTGTGAACCCACACTTACTTTTAGGTAAGTCTCTGATGGTTTTGATTCACAGTAAACTTACTTGATGAACATTGGTTATTCATCTTAAATAACTATGTAAAGAATTAGATGGTATTATTCCCCGTGGCTTAATATTCATTTAAAATTAGTTTTCCCAATGTCAGTACAAGTGATATTCAAGGCAGTTGGTTAAGTTTCTCATAGGTCCTGTTAGTTTTGATAGAACTACAAATTAGAAAACAGAAGAATTTTCCCACTGCAAATCTTTGTGCCTTGCATCCTCCATGAATGCATAATTCACTTTGATTTAACTATCATGTCTGTTTGGTTTACTCCGGTTTCCTTTGGGTGCTTTCTTATGCTGTCTTGAGATGAGGTCTTGTGATTCCTTTTTAATTTTCTGTAGCCATGAAGGCTCCTGTTATGTTTTTCCATCTATTTGTACTGGAGGAGACAGAGACAGAGAGAGTGAGTGAGTGAGAGAGAGAGAGAGAGAGAGAGAGAGAGAGAGAGAGAGAGAGGGAGGGAGAATATCAATCTCAGATTTATTACTCTGAGGGTTTTGTGACTGGAGCCTATGCCAAAATCTATAGAATGCATGATGTAATCATACCATGTCTGAGAGAAAGCCCTGAATTTAGTGAAGAAGTTAGGGAAAATAAAAAGCCTGAAAATCCAGAGTCTTACGTGACAAAATGATCTCTTGGGAATCTTTCCAGCTAAGCCAGAAGGGATTTGTACTTTAAATTAATTTTTATTTTTATAATGCTGGGGATCAAGCAAAGGCCTCTGCTTGTTAAGCAAACACATTTTTCCCATTAAGCTGCACCTGCTTACCTGAAGTCATTTTTAAATCAACCTCTTCTGCAAATGTCTTCACAGTAACAAATATTCTACTGACATTTGGTTGTTACAAAAGTTTTTTGTTTCAAAGTATTCCTTGTGTTTCTTAAATGTACAGCTTTGCTATACATTTTAACACTTACTCCTTTGTTTGCTTCTTGAACCTAACAGATATTTCTGTCTTAAAATCCACTGTTCCCTATTAAAACTCACTTGTTTATTTGGCTGTCTCCCTTTACTATGAGGCAGGTACTAAGGATTTACATATTTACTTTAAAATTTTATATCTGAAGCACAGAAAAATGAGACAAACTATAAAATGTCTCACATAAAAGTTAAGGCAGCAGAAGCAGACCAGTGTATAAATCTCATTAATTTGTCTAACAGTTTTGAAAAAGAGGATCCTGGTGGAAGCAAAAAGCCATATTCCAGTTTTTGGTTCTGGTTTGACTACCTGCTACGAAATTCTCTTAGATTCAGGGGAATTTTTCACTGATTTCCAGAATATAGTGATGTGACAATCTTAGAACTCTTACTGTCAAGGAGAATATTCTGTTCTTGGTGCAAGGAACTTAGTTTTTCCTTTTGCATAGAAGCCATATTGCTTGAATGTAGCTTCTCCTAGATAGGTGAAAAACAAAACACTAGATGATATAAAAATGATATCCCGGATTGACAAGTTTTCTGATTGCACAGTGTTCCAACGAAATCATTTTAAGCATCCTGTTAACATGTACTTGATTCCAGAATACTGGTGAAAAGCAGCGGTAGGCACAGCATCGCTCTCGTTCTTTGCTGGTTGACTGCTATCTCCAAAAAAAATGTGTTCATATTTCACGTTGCTCCTTTGACAGTTCTATTTTTTCCTGTTTTCCCCTTGTCAGATAAACTTAGATAACCAAAATTTTTCTTCTCATAAGGTAAGTCACACTAACGTCCCACAGTGTGGAGGTGCACCACAATGGCTGCTCCCTCTTATCTTATACACATCACCATTGGAGAGTTTCTTAGCAAGATGTATTTTACACATTTATGAAATGGTAGTTTTCTGACTTCACTGCCACACATGAAATACGTCATATCTAAAACAAACAGAATACAAACCTACCCATGCCTCTCTTTTCACAAGTCCTTTTGTCCTGCATTTGATCTAACTCACATATATGAAACATGATATATGGATAAAAACAAATAAAAATAAAATGTCTAATATTTTTCCCAAATCCAGGGAAATGTGTTTTTAACATCTGTGTGAGATTAGGAAAATATTCATCAAATAAATAAAGCTAAGGAAATATGAAGGGAAGCATTACAAACACGCAGATCTGAGTTTTTGATAACTGTCTTATTGCCATGCAGATATTTCTTTTTCTATTTCCCTACTGTGTGGTCATGCAGAAGAGAATAGAGCAGATTTGCCACCATTCTCAGGTTCTGTTTGCAAGGCTTTCCAGGTATTATCAGTCAATTGAGGAAGCTGAAAGTTTTCATTTTGATTTGTGTTTTAATACTAAAATTCTAGTTCACCATCTCCCCCTTTGACATGTTGACAGCTGTTTTCTTGGACTCCTAGTAATGGAGGATATGGAACCTGAACCAGCCATCTTCTGTAACCAGGCTAGGCTCCCAGTGGTGGGCCTAGGACAGCATCCACCTGCATTATCTGCTCTGCCTGTAAATGCACTGGTGCAATGGTCACTTAGATCTTGTAATAATAGATAAGCAATGACTGGTATAACCTGAGATCCACACTACAAAAGGGAACATGTGCCTTACACTGCCTAGATGGCCAGGATCTGGAAACTGATTGGCTCAGAGACCTAGGATAGAACCAAATATGACTGAAGGAAAAGAAGCCAATGAAATGACTTCTAGTAATATTCTGCTACACTCATAGGATCAGTGCCTAACCCAATTATCATCAGAGAGACTTTCTCCTGCAGCTAATGGGAGCAGATGCAGCTACTCAAGACAGACCTTAGGAAGAGCACAGGGATCTCCAGAGAAGAGGGGACAAAGGATTGTAGGAGCTAGAGAGATCAATGACCCTGAGAGAACATGGGCCACAGAATCAACTTAGTAGTTAGGCTCAGAGAGAATGAAGAGACAACCAGAGAGCCTGCATGGGTCTACAGCAAGCCCTCGTGTTGTTCCTTAGCTTGAGATTTTGTTAGACTCCTAACAATGGAAGTGAGGCTGTTTCTAACACTTAACCTGCTGATGGGGCCTTCCCCTTCCTACTGGAGTTCCTCATCCAGCCTTGATTGAGGGTATATGCCTAATCCTAATGCATCTTGTTATGCTGAGTTTGGTTGCTATCACTGGGAGGCCTTCGCTTTTTTGAAGGGAAACAGAGAAGCAGTGGATTTGGGGAAGAAGGAAGGTTGGGGAAGGAGCTGCAGGGAGGGGAGGCTACAGTTGGAATGTATTGTATTAATGAAGAATAAATAAGATAAATAAAACCAATTTTTTATCAGTCAGTTGGGAGTAGCAAAACCAGAGGATAGAATGTAGATTTTTGTGAAAAAAAAATAATGCATTGTTGCTCCTTGGTAAGACCTTGGTGAGTCATTTGTGAAAAAAATTGCCAGTAAATTTTATATTAACTCTACAAAGACTGGAACATTAACTGAAAGATTGTCTGGCTAAATTTATAGAGAAACAGGCAGACTAATATTTCTGTGGCAAAAGAAGTTGAGATGATTGGAGAGAGAGAAATAATGACAATAATAAAAGAACTAATTATACAAAAGCTTCTATTTATATCTCTCCTGATTATAAAGAGTGGTGTCCTTGAAGGTGAAAATGGGATTATGGGAATCTAAAAAAGGGATAGAAGTGCCTGTCTTTATGGAAGCAGAGTACAGGTAATACCAGCTCCCTGAGCCTGGTGTTGGTGGGCTTGCAGTTGGGACCCCTGTCCTTGCAATCCATGGGAAAGCAGTCTGCTCTAGCAGCACTGCTCCCCTGGCAGACATGCTACAAAGCAGCAAGGAAGAGAAGCATTATTTTTTGTTCTTTTTCATGGGGATCAGTTAAGGAGCATCATGTGTCACTGCATTAAATAAACGGCTGTTCACCTCCGAACTACGTTCTCTTGTGCCCAAGTTCTAAATGTTCACAAATCACCATCTTGGCCTTCTCCATGATGAGGTTTGGCCTTGATTTAACTTATTCAGATATTGTATGTTTTGTCACATATTTTAAATCACTGACCTTGGTCATAGGGTATGACCATTCTGGAGAAGTTCTGTGGCAAGACCTGTCTCTCTTTACCTTTGTCCACACAGACCTGGACTCACTGTTAGGATCCCTGAAGCAGACAGAGAGACTAGAAAATGCAGAGTAGAAAATGTCTGTTCTTCTATGAAGAAAGTCATGTCCTCAGATGAACACGGCAGATGCCTGCTCTTCCATGAACAAGGTCATTTCCTAAAATGGACTGTGGTAATAACTATGGTGGATGTTTATAATCCAAATAGGTTTTGCTTTCTATGCCGTTATCCTAAATTATCTTTTAAAGTAACTCAAGTGAGAGATCATTATTTTCTCAGTACCAAAACTCTCTTATTTCTCTTCATTAGGTGTCTCAATTACTTTGAACTTATCCAGTAATTTCTCACTGAAAAATCCAAATCTAGTATATATGATACATAATTTGATGGCAGAAAGCATCCTATTAAATTTTGTGAAATTGTATTTTGTACATTAAAACTCCCATGTTTGTTTGTTTTTAATTATTTCATTTATTTGAGGCAGGATGTTAGTATATATGTAAGGCTGGCTTTAATTACCATCCCCCTGTCTTAGCCTTCCAAGTTGTGGGATTATGAAGTTTACAACGCCATACCAGACAAAAGTCAAATTTAAAGAGGCTGTTAAATTAAACGCTGTGCCTGGAACATTGAAATTGCATGATAATATAATATTTTATAAAGATCTGATTTGAGCCTCTCTAATTCCCTATAGTTAGCATTTGTTAACCCTATTTACAGAGTTCTACACATTAGACGACTGCTAAGTCAAAAGAATGTGGACAGCCCAGCTAATTCATTAAAACATAATTAGAAATTTAAAAATGCATTATATATTTTAGTTATTACATATTCTCTCTCAAGAACAACATATTTTAAGAGATTTTCATTATGATACAAACTACATTTGAAAATTTTAGAAAGTTTTAACATTGAAAATGTTCTACGACATTGACAAAAGCAAAGGTCTTAGTTGCCTCCATTACAGTCAACTGCAAATACCTACTTCTTCTAATAGTTATTTATATAATAAACACATTCTATTACCGACACTAAAGAATGTTTAGTCTCGCTGAGTTTTTAAGGTTACCAAAATCGAACAAATATTTCCTTATTCACTGATTTTTTTTTTTTTTTTTTTACTGTGATGATCTTTTATATGTCAGTTTAGTGGTTACCAAAACTAGTAGGCCCTGATAAGTGGTTATGTGAATTTCTATACACCTAAAATGGTGACAATTTATCATTCTTAAGTGAACCAAGGAAATCAATGTTAATGACATAACATGCTAAACTATAGACAACCAGGCTGTCTTTGAAGTAGTTTTTGCTGTTAATTAGAGAAGAAAAAGGGTTGACTTTTCTAGACATTGTCAGATTTCTTCATTTCCTTTATTTCTTTTCCTCCTTGCTCCTAATCCTCATCTTTTCCTTCTCTTTTTATTGACAAGCATTTGAGAGTAAAGAGATAATTTTAAAAACTAAAAAATTCAATTGTTGCAATAAAAGAAATGTATTTCGAATTCAACCTGGCTGATTCCAGCTCCCTTGTGTCCCACAGTGTGGCATCTATGTGTTTAAGATGGATGCTGCTGTGGGCAGGGGAAGCAGGTCAACAAACTGTATAGCTGCCTGCAGTGCTGCAGAGGACATGTGTGAATGGAATGAAAAGATATCTGTTCCCTAAAAACACTTTAAAGTCAATTGTGATCATAGAACCCCAAGAAAACAATCCAGCAATTGTCATTTGCACCTTGAAGGCAAGCAGAAAATAAAACAGGCCATTGCTACTGTGTCCAATGGAGAATTAAAAGAATAAATTCCCAGCCCTGTGGGATGCAGAGTGGCCAGCTCCAGAAATGTGTGTCTGGGGGTGAGGGCTGCTGTCTCACAGTCACAGAAGAACTTATTTATAATGGTACAAACTGGATGCACAGGATGGCAGGGGGCAAGGAAAAGTTGGCTTTTGCTACAGTCTCTTTCAATACTAATTATGTGGGAAATGCTCTCCTCGCCCATTATTAAGAAAATTCCTAAGGTACAGCTTATAGTCCAAAGCTAAAACAACAGCTGTCACCCTGAAAAGAAGAGCAGCTTCTGAGAAAGATTCAGAAGGTATATATGATGTCATTGCAAGCATATTCAACACAAATATATGTGTTTGTAGAAACTTACTATCCACAATCCGAAAGTTTGAAGAGAAGACAAGCCTGCTTAGACTTAGTTTTTAGAAAATAAATATTTTTGTTAAAATCCCATTTTTTAATCAATTGATATTTATTTATTTGACAAAATGTTTATTTGTTACCCAGACTGGACTCAAACGTCTCCCCTAATCTTTCAAGTACTGGGATTAAAGGTGTATATCCTTGCCCAGCTAACTTTTTCTTTTATGTGAAATCTGCCACATCTATTATAAATATTTCCTATTTATATTAACATCCAAGAATATTATAAAAATATCTCTCATCTACACATCTGTCTACCATGTATCTGTCTCTGTTGTCTCTCTGCCTGTCTCTGTCTTTTATTTAACTGTCTATCATCCTTCTACCTAGCTTCAGGAGTCTATCTGCTATGGAATTTCTAAGTAAACACACAGAAGTTCATACTTTAAATAATAAAATAATTATTATAAAAATAAACCTTGAATGAGATTAGATTCTACACATGCTGATCTGCCAACTGAATTTTCTCAGAAGCAGTCTACATGTATATCCACCTGCCTCAACCTCTCATCATATCTTAATTACAATTAGCTTTTATTCCTGTCCTACTTTTCTCCAAGCATTAAATTGATGAAAATCAATGGTGCTATGGAACATTAATACCAAACCAGTAGAAAATTATATTACTATTTCTATAGTATGGTTTACCATATTTAATTTTTAAATATGCCACATACTAAGTGCCTTTCATAGGTATCATGGTTAAATTTACACAGCATGTAATTTATATTTAAACATGATCATATTTAACTTACAGAAAAAATGCTCAAAAGATTTTTTGGGCATTTTGTGTATAGTCTAATGAAAATTCTTATCATTATATATTTATTAAAGTCCACAGAATAAAATAATACTTAATTTTGTTCAATCATTCTAGGTAGCCATAGAGATTGGAACATTTCACCTGTATTATTCCTGTTTTTTGTTTGTTTGTTTTGGTTTTGAGGGTTTTTTTTTTCTTTTTCTTTTCTTTTTTCTTTCTTTCTTTTTTTTTTTTTTTTTTTTTTTTTTACTAGACTGAGGTATTTAACCCAATGTATTTTCTCAATCTATTTCCTCCTACTTAGGTCTGTGAAGATCATCTGTGTCTGCTGGACCAGTGGAAATAGACTGTTCATTTTGGGAGTCATTTATAAGAAGCTATGGGAATTTTGTTGATTTTACTTTAAATGTTTTTTATTTTAATTAGGGATAGTATTTTTAAAAATTTACATTATATTTCTAAAGCTATGACAGAAATTTCCATCTATCTGGACTGTTATTCCCCTTTAATTTAGCTTTTTTAGCAGCCTTAGACATTTTTTTCACAAATTATGGGTAATGACGTTTAGTTACCTACAGCCCATGCTCCATTTTCATATACTTGCTCACTTCAGTGTCCCACCAGACACTGCATTGCTTTCTGAAGCTTCTCTGTGGCTCCCAAGTGTCTCTGATTCAGATTGCACTGATGGCCTTAAGAGACCTGTCAGGTAAGTACAAAATGTCTTTACACTGCAAATTGTTCTGGTATTAACCATAGAATCTTAGTTTTGTGAGTTCTGTGGAAGAAAACTGCAGTTAAATGTCATTTTTAACACATCACGATGGTCAGCAGAGCCAGCACAACTGACACTGCCAGTGCTGAGCTTGACCACTATCAAGGAAAGGCCATCTCATTTCTCCCTTTGGAATTATGCCCTCTGTGAGTTGAATTTTACAGGTGATGTGCTGTTTGTTCCACACTTGCAGAGTGTGGTGCAGAAGATTCACTTAAACTATTGGATTTCCTTCAGCAAAGGAAATGTGTCTCTTCTCGAAGCATATTTATTTAATCATTAACTCATATCTGGGTAGATATGTATTTACATTTCAAATTACTACAGTTTGGATCACTGATAAACTTTTTTAAAATCTACTTTGGTGCCCCTTTCTTATAGTGCCATTCTGTTTTGTTTATTTTTCAGGACTTTGTTAATATCCACAGTCACAGGCTGCTTCATTTTCATCTTGTATGTCTTATTCTTACTCCAAGACAACTTCTCTCCATTATCCTAGTATCTTGGATATTGCTTTCATGTATGAATAATATTTGCCTATTAATCATTCAAAATTTAATTTATTTGCATATTTCTTCCATATCTGGCCTTATTCTTAGAGAGAGAAAGTTTTTGTCAATTTTGTCTTTTATCTATGGGACCTCAATTCTTATTTTATTTTTATATAATCTTTGGTTCATGGAGTTAAGAAACTAAAACATGTACAGTAGACATGCTGATTGCTATGTGGGTAAATGGGCTTCAAGGGCTGACTGAGCCAATGGAGAAAATAACACATTTGCACACACAAGACTGCATACATAGCATATATATGTATTTGTACTTATTCAGGTAAACATAGGCATCTGCATCAGAGCAAAGATAAATTCATTCTGCCAGCTCAAATTCTAAATCATCATCATAGGAGCAACCCGACCTTCTCCTACTGACTAATGAGTAAATTTGTATTCCAACAATGAAAATCTGGTTCACATCATCTGTAATAAATTTGGTTAATTGCTCAGTTCCTTATGCATCAAAGTGCCATCATATTTATTAATTTACACCCATATGGAGTGGATGTGATAATTCTAACTGTATTCATCTTGAAAACTCCTCTGGTGATTCAGACTTGCTGGAACCTTCAACTTCCCCTCATATAAAGTCATAGTTTTGATCTTGTTACTTTTGCTTTTCAACTATTTCACTTTTCATCTCTATCTCTGTCAGTCTGTCTGTCTGTCCGTCTGTCTGTCTGTCTGTCTCTCTCTCTCTCTCTTTCTCTCTCTCACTCTGTGTGTGTGTGTGTGTGTTTGAAAAGAGACAGAGACAGAGAATGTGTGTTGTATGTATGCCTATACTCATCTCTATGTGACTGTCTGTGGCACATACCTGCAGAGACCAGGGGAGGATGCCAGATGTCCATTATCAGACACCACTTTACCTTTATTCAGTGAGACAGGATTTCTCACTGAACCTGGAGGTTTCTGCTTTTTGCTGTTGTTGTTTTGTTTTTTTTTTTTGTTTGTTTGTTTTTTGTTTTGTTTTTACCATACTGGTAGACAGTAACAGAAAAGATTCATTGTTTTAAATAAAAATAAAAATGACAAATACTGCCATTTTAATACCTCAAATAGTTGGGAATTAAATTATTTTATCTTAGCACTATGTTTTGTGAAAAAATTTTAAATTTCTTTTCAAATTGTGTCCTCTCCATGATTCTTTTTCTAATTTCAGCACATAATATTCTCTAGAAGACATACCAAATAACTCAAAGATGAACCATGATGTGAAGCTTTGAAATGTTTGATGGGAAATTACATGGTTTTATATTAAAGTACTTGCAATTGTCAGTCTCCCGTGAAAAATTAATTTTACATTGCCATGAGGAAAAGATTGCCCTCACTCAACAAACTTCAAAAAAAAAAAAAAAAAATCAGAGTGAATTTTGTGGCTTCTCTTACCTTTTCTATCCAAAGAGGTATATTAATAAAAGTGTATTGAAAATATTTAAGATGCAACAGCATTTTAAATTATTATTTAAAGTCTTCCTAAAGTTATGCAGGTAGATTGTCTGGGTGCCACACTCTGAAGTGCATGTAGATGCAGTTAGCCCATTGCCTTTGGCCCTCCAAACCACAGTGAGTGAAGGAAATGAGGAAACGGAGATTATGGGCTACAATGCTATCGCCATGAAAGCTGGAGCTGGTCAGAGCTAGAACTCTGCAGCTGGAGATACATACATGAAAGAAGGATCTTCACATCTGTGTTAGCTTTGCTCATTACAGGAACTGTGGTGTGCGTGTGTGTGTGTGTGTGTGTGTCTGTGTGTCTGTGTGTCTGTGTGCCTGTGTGTGTGTGTGTGTGTGTCTGTGTGTCTGTGTGTGTGCTGGGGAGAAATGGTTATCATAGCTGATGAGCTACTCTATTGCTATTCTGTCTGAAATAAGGATTTTGCTTCCTTTTCTACCTGCTTTACAGTAAAAAAAGCAGAAATGAAGTCGTCGAGTGTCAGTTCTGTGTATGCGCAGCTGCTTTCCAAAAACACACACAAACATTTCTGTAATGATTGCTAAGGACATGATGACTCATATTCAAAATTGTCACTGGGGCCATCCGAATCAACAAGATGTGGTCCTGTGCTGGGGCTGACAGGCTCCAGCAGGTATGCGTGGTGCCTTTGGGAAACCCCAGGGCACAGTGGCCAGGGTTCACATTGGCCAGGTCATCATATCCATCCGCACTGAGCTGCAGAATAAGGAGCATGTGATTGAGGCTCTGAGTAGAGCGAAGTTCAAGTTCCCTGGCGACCAGAAGATCCACATCTCAAAGAAGTGGGGCTTCACCAAGTGTAATGCAGATGAGTTTGAAGACATGGTTTCTGAGAAGCGGCTTATTCCTGATGGCTGTGGGGTCAAATATATTCCCAGTCGTGGTCCCCTGGACAAGTGGAGAGCCCTGCATTCCTGAGGAGGGTTTCCACTGTGATGATCTTCTGTACCCTACCAAATCATGTTCAGTAATAAATCTCACAGCCAGTAAAAAACAAAAAACCAAAAAACCAAAATTGTCACTGGATAATACCTTGAACATGGTATTATATTTTTTTTTTTTCTGTAAGAACAAGGTACGGTGCTGAGAGAGTGAAGACTTGCTGAGCATTCAGGTTTGTTTACTTGAGTGGAAGGTCATAGTCGTGATAATAGGTTATGTCTAATAAAACCTATTATCAGGTGTGTTGCTTTGTTAGCCAGGTGAGAAGTTCAATAACTGCAGTTAAATAAAAGTTTTATCTCTTTCCAACAGAGGCGTGCTCCCAGCATTTGCAGTCTGAGAACAATAAATGACAAGAGTATGATTGACTAGGATGGCCCTTTATCTCATATTTACAACAGTGCATAATCAAAGCTAATAACAGCCATTGTTCAAGGATTTAACCAGAAGCAAGTAATAGTGTGGACATTTTATGATATTAATTTAACAGTTTACATGGCAAAATATTCAAGACCTAGCATATGCCTCACAATATTCCCATTAGTGCTGTTGGAAATGATTATTAATATTTACTATTAATACCTATAATTATTACAGTAGCTATTATTGAACCTGCTATTAATCAAACAACTGTTAGACAATCAGACAACTGTTAGATTTTTAATATGTCTTAAATTTTGGCGCTGGGTAGAAACTACACACCTAAGCTATTTTTAACTTCCAAGCCCCGCTTCCAATGGCGATTCCTACATGAATTGCTTCAAGTGTAATATCCCATAAATACTTGTACATGCCCATGTGTGCCATTTGGACTGTTTCTCTCCATCACTGATCCTCAGATTAGGCTCCTCACAGACACGGTGGCTCTGTCTCTTCTCCTTCCTCCTCCCCATCTCTCCTGACCCCCTCCCGTGATGCTTCTATCCTTCCAGCTCATGAACCTTAGCCCACCTGCCTCTCTTCTGCCCTGCCCAGGCAAGACTTTTTATCTAACCAATCAGGGATAATATACGAGGCAAGGTTCACTAATGTCATTTGTGGCATGTGGCAGTCTGCTCATAAAAGACAGCCAGCAAACCTCAGGAGGCGAAATAATTAACAATCAAATTCAAAGCACCAAACCATGCTGTAGCACACTGGAAGTAATTTTTTTCCTTCTCTTCACAATGTCTTCATAATGCCTACCCCATGTGCACAGTGAAGTGTCTGACAAGCAGAAGCAGAGATTGCACACAAAGGGATGAAAATCCTCAGGTCAAAACCTTCAGGGGATAGGACAATCTGAACCAGGCCTGCCTAGAATGTCAAAGGGCCCTAAGGTCATTTTTAAAGTCATGTTTAATTTCTGATTGGGTCTGATGTCTACTACATGGTAGGAAATCCGTTTCTCTTTAAGTCAGTGGGTATTAGATGACATCAATCTTTCCAATCCTCCTGGGAGCTACTTAATATGCTGCTTGGGGTGATGCTCCCATGTTATGGTTTGCATGGTTAAAATGCCTACTTAAAATGCTGAAATTCTACCATAGGACTATGTGACCTGAGCTAAACTTGCAAACTCAGTGCAAATAAAGTTTGTGCCTTGGTGATTTTTTCTGGTTTGCTGAACAGACTGTCTCATCAATGGAAAAGTTATAAAATGGATGTTGGGCTGCCCCGTTTTGATCAAAAGATCTTACAATTCACTAGACTCTGCATCATTCCTAGAACTTGAATGCTATAATATTTACTTACCAGACAAGATGTGCCCACTGGGCCTTAGAGAAATGAATGTTAAGGGGATTAACCAACTGCTTTCTGATTTGGTCTGACGTCTACTCCATGGTAGGAAATCCATGCTTACTACTGCACAACTGGTTAAAAGCTCAGGGCTTGGGAGGCTCTTTGGGGAAACTAATATTATTACTATTTTTCTAAATGGACATGTCACCAAACTGCCTTCTATGTATTTGTGTGTATTTCCATAGGTTATGGTCTTGACCATACAAGCCTCTTTTGCAGTGGAAAGCAGTCAGTGCAGAGATTGATAACTGATTAATGGGCTGTTAGTGTCTGCTCATTGCTCAGTTCTAAATTACTGGTCCCCATTCCCCCAGGACATGGGGAAAGAGTGAGTAAATATGAAACGTTGTTTTGCATATGACATGATCTTTGCACTCACAAACTCACGGCAGTTATGGCTAAGGTGAGCAAGAGTTACAAAGAGTCAACAAGATCAGTCAACATTCCAGCAGGCAGCACTAACTAATGGGGAGGAATATTTTAAAAAGGAAACAATTGCCAGGCATGGTGGCCCACGACTTTAATCCCAGCACTCAGGAGGCAGAGGCAGGTGGATCTTTGTGAGCTCGAGGCTAGCCTGGTCTACAAAGAGAGTCAAGGACAGCCAAGGCTACACAGAGAAACCCCTGTATCAAAATAAATAAATAAAAAATAAAAATAAAAAAGAAACAAGACAACGGAAAGTAAGTGAGAGAGGTGTCTAGGAGTACTTACAGGGTAATTGGGAATAGAGTGGATACAATCACGATACAATGTATACATATATGAAATTGTCAGAGAATAAATACAAATATTCTAACAAAAAAACAAGCAAAGATACCTGTGGTGACTTGGAAGTTGTACATCCCCTTTGGCTCAGAAAGTACAATTAACTCATCATTTTTCTCTGTAATTGGCACCTTCCATCTGTTCACCTCTTCTTAGGCCATGTCTGTGCTAGTCATTATCGCTTCGAGTTCTCTCTTATAACTCTGCCCCAAGACTTACACTAGTTCCATTGTCTGTTTTCTAAGATGTTAAACTGCATCTAAATAGTCACCACTGAACAGACGATATCTATTTATTTAATTTTTTTAATTAATAACTTATTTGTAATATTTAAAATATTCACAACTTCCATAATCATCTATTTTTACATATGTTCAGCATTATATTCTGATTGGTGTTTTAATTTTCTTAGATACGCTCTTGGATTTTGTATCTCAGAAGCCAACTTTAATATACACAATCCTGTACTTGTGTGCTATGGGGCATTAACTCTCAGTTATTTCTGATTCAGGCAATTTGCCAACCAAGAGTAATTATCAGGGAAATCTTTTTATTTTAACAATTTTGACCTTTATATTCATATTGATGTGTAGCTATTTAGTCAATTTTGCCTTTTTTTTTTTTTTTTTTTTTTTTTTAGACAAGATAATTCACAAACTTTGTAATGAGTTTGGAAGTGCGACCTTCTTTTTTAACTTAAAGAAGCATTGAAAGACCTCTTTAAAAAATTCAGCAGATACTAAAGTTTCATAGGATGATGAGTTCAATTTCCTTTCAGGTTACAAAGCTGCTCAAATGATCCATTGCATACCAGGTGAGTTATGGCTGCTACTGCTTTTCAGGATTATCTATTTTGTATTACTTGTGAATTCGTGTGTATGTGTGTGTGTGTGCTGTTGTTGTTGTTGTTGTTGTATTTACAGTGTCTGATTATTTGTCACTTGTGGGTTCTCTCTTGGTCATTGTCAGATTTACTAGGGTTTCTCAACTGTAATGATATTTCTAGGGAGCCATTTGTTTAGGAATTAATTTTATTTGTTGTATACAGTTCTCAGTTTTATAAACTTCTTCTCATACCGGTCTGCAATAAATTTGTATTGTCTTCATTCAAATTTGGTGTTGTGGTGATGCTGGCCTTATGGAAAGAACTTAAGGTATTTGTCTTCTTTACTGTGTTGAAAGAAATTGCGGAGCATTGAAGCTAATTTTGGTTCAGTGTTAGAAATTGCTGCTGAGGCAAACAACTCCCAGGTGTTCAATTCTTGGCAGGATTTTTGAGTACTTGTTTTATCTTTTTACTAAATGTAATTCTTACCAGGTTTTTTTCTTTATGATTGTACCCATAGGTGATGTGCTTTACTAGAACTTTAACTCTTTTTTTTTAGGTTATTAAACATATTGGTATGGTAGTGTTGATAGTATTCTCCTTCTAAAATTTATTTTGTATTTTTAAAAATTATGTGTATGAGTTATTTCCTGAATGCATGCATGTGCATTATGTAAAAGTAAAATTATTCTCCTGGTTCAATTGCTGTCTGGGAGGCTTACTACCTCCTTCTGCTGTGCTAGGCCTAGTCCTGGAAGCGTCTAGCTTCTATATGATCTAACCTAGGCCTAGAATGTTTTCAGCCTCTGAGACTTACTGCTTAGTGAGAAGACCCTTACTTGTTCTCTCTAAACTCTGGCCTGACTGGTTCAACTCAGCTGTTCTGGCTCAAACTCCTCTTCCAGCTGACTTATTTACTCTAGCGTCTCTCAGCCCAGAATTGTGCTGCTTGACCTCAAACTAACCCAATTGGGCATATCCTATTCTGTCAAATTTTCTCTAATTTGTCACCTTTCTGTCACTCAATTAGACATCACTTTACAACATGGGTACTTCCTTCCACAAACTAACCTTACCTTCATTTGGGATTAAAGGCATGTTTCACCACACCTGGAACTAAGCTTTTCTTTACCTGATACTTGCTGTATACCAGGCAGGTCTTGAGCTCAGATCTGTTTGTCTCCTGGATTAAAGTCATGCTTATATTCCAGCTGGATTACACAGACCTAGAAGATCTTTGGAAGTGATCTCTTGCCAGCCCGATCACATAGAACCGGAAAGTCTTTGGATGTGATCTCCTGACAGAACAGCCATATTCTGAATTAACATTCCTCTACAGCACAATGTCCTCAAAAAATTCAGAAGGTGATATTGTATTCCCTGTCACTGGGATTCCAGATGTTTTTGAACCACCATTGTGAGTGCTGGGCACCAAACCTGGGTCTTCTTCAAGAGTAACAAGTACTCTTAACAATTGAACCATCTTTCCAGGTCGATAGTATTCTTTTATGACTGTATTTCCATTGGCATTAGTTAAAATGGTATTATATCCAATTATAATTTTCCTTTAGTCATTTTTTTCAGGAACTAGTATTTATTACCAAAATCGTATTCAATTTCAACAAGATTCCACAGCTACAAAACCAAATGTGCACACTGAAATCTCAGTGCAAACAGTCAAATGGAGCCCCAATCATTAAAAAATTAATTGAAATTACCCGTGAAACAATTGTATTTTTAAAACATCTTTATACATCCATCAGAAGAATTAAAATAGTTAATAGGAAAAAATACAAATTCAGAAGTCTAATATTGATGTTTTAAAAAGGCAAGTATTTTAAAAAGTATTTTTAAAAGGTTTAAGTATTTCTATTTGAATGTCAATTTCTCAATCACCCAATTTTATGCCATTCATCATCTGGCAGGATCTCTCAGCCACCTATGGGTCTACCTAAAGGTGTATTTTTCATAATTTCATAAAAACTGTTTTTAATTTTATTAATGTTTGGCATTTTTAATTTCATTTATGTTTTCTCTCTATTTTTTAATCATTCATACAAATTATGATTTGTGCAATGTCTCTTTCTCTCTATGTATGTATGTGTGTATGTATGTATACTTGTATGTATAAATGTGATGTGTGTATCATGTTCAAGTAGATAGAGAAATGTACCTACCTGTGCCTGCTTATGTGGAAGCCAGAAACCAACATAGGGGTGAAGGAGAGAAACCTATTCTTTAGGATCCCAAGATGTGATCGAACGGTCTAGTAAGAGAACAGGTGATGTTAATTTACTAGAAGAGCAACCACCTCATGCAGGAGCTTAATTGCTACCAGATGAAAAAGATCCTGTGAACAGACTCTGGGAGGAGATATGTAAATGAGCCCAGAATTGGTGGTGGTGCGGATTGGAGACTAGGGATAGGTTTGGCTGTTCATCGCTGCCCTTCAAGATGTTCCTAGAGAAATCTGCTTGAGGGAAGGCTTCAGAGCTCTGGCTTCTGCTGAGGCTCTGGGGTCTGGTTACCCCCGGTTCCAGTGGAAGAAATCCTGCGGCTCTGGATTGGAGAATCATTCCTCGGGACTGATATCCTTAAGGTTTTGTTGTGTCACTTAATCTTCATTTCCTACAGTTTTGGTTAATCAGGTTATAATTGACGTAGGCTCGGTCAATAAGTTGTTAACAAAATATTTTGGTTAAGAAAATTGAGCCTATATAGGTGTTTGCTATCACTTTCTACATATTTATTTGACAGTGAGGCTCTTGCTGAATCTAGGGCTCGCCGTTTTAATTAGATGTGTAACTAGTGAACCCTAGGATCCCTCTCTCTCTGCCTACCCCCAGCACTGGCATTAGAGGTGTGTAACACCATGTTTGAATTTTATATGGGTTCTGGGGATCCAAATTCAGGCTTTGATGCTTGTCCAGCAGCACTTGATGTGCAGAACCATTACTCTGCACCTCTTCATCTAGTTACTTGAAGCAGAACTTTGGGATGAAGATATTTCACATTTTTAATGTGTTTTCACTGATCAACTTCCTTCTACTCACTGATTTTGTTGCTAGTCATGTATTGTGACAAATTAAGTTTTGATTTTCAGGCATTCAGTGTTTTCTGTTTCTTAATTACCTCTTGATATGCATGTCTGTTTAAGAAGAAAGATTCTAAGTATTTGAAGATTTTCTATTTTCCTCCTGCTATTTTTATTGGTTTCCATTTTCATTCCAAGCTAATTATAAAAGGCACTTAGAGGCATTGTAACCTTTTCAAGTTGCTAAAACTTATTTTGTGACCAGAAATACCCAACCATAAAGATGTGTTGTATACTTTAGACCAGTGTGCTCCCTGCTGTTGTATGAATTGCTGTCCACATTGTCCATTTTGTTTTTTCATTTTGTATACTCATTATTTATCCTTATTTATTTAGCTTCTATCTAATAATATGTCCTTTATAAAAAGTAGTATTATAACAAGAATTGTAAGTTCACTATAGTAACTATATTTTGGCACCTTAGATGAACTGATTTTGTCTGGATGAATAAAGTGCCAGAAACTGTAAGAGAGGACTTAAGAAAAACAATTCAAGGGAAAAGAACAATTCAAGTACATTGCTCTTTGCAAAGGTCAGTCTGACCTTGCTATTTTTGCTAATTTCATATTTGGACTTCTATAACTATCTGCTTAGCTCCTAGCTTTGAGAAAGGAGGGAATCTTGAATTTCACATAGAAGGGAAAATCTAATAGACAATAGATGGATAAAAGGAGGGACCTTAGTGAGGGAGGGGTTGGGGAGCAGAGCAGGTGGGATCAAGTAAGAGTAAGATGGAGGGATAGAGAATGTGGAGAAAGAACTGGAATTGGTGTGGAGTTAGCATCTCTGGGGCAGATAAAAATCTAGGAGAATGGAAACTCCCAAGAATCTATGAGGGGTCATTTCTTTCTTTTTAAGATAGAACAGAGATTGAGGGAATGTCCAAACAATGCCGAGCCCAATGCAAGACCCACCCTACGGAAGACAGCAAACTTCTAACACTATTGACAATACTCAGCTATGCTTTTGTACAGGACCCTATCAAAGTTGTTCTCTGAGAGGCTCTGCCAAGCAGTGGTTTGAAACAGGTGCTGAGACTCACACCCAAACATTTGGTAAAGCATAGGGAGTCTACTGGAAAAATAGGTGGGAGGGTAAAAGGACTTAGAGGTGATAAAAAGCTCCATAAGAAGACCAAAAGAGCCAGTTAACAAAGGCTCAGATGAGTCTGTGGAGTCTGAAGCATCAACCAAGGACCATGCATGGACTGGACCTAGGTGCTCTGCATAAATGTGGCAGATGGGAGGCTCAGGTTTCACATGGGTACATTATTAAGGGAAGCAGAGACTGTCTCTGACATGGACTATGTTGCCTGCTTTTTTATCACTTCCTTGACCGCTGATGGACTTTCTTGCCAGGCTACATCAGAAGAAGATGAACTCAGTCCTGATGTAGTCCTGATGTGACTTGATGGGCTGAGGTATGTGGGTAGGGGGGCTACCCTTTTCTGAGGAATAAGGAAGAGGGGCGAGAGAAGGGAGGGTGGGATTGGGAGGAGAAGAGGGATTGTAAAGTGAATAAATAAATAATTTTTAAAGTAAGAAATGTCTTTCTTTAAAAAAATCTGTGTATAGAATGATTGGAAAGAAGAAATTAAAGAAAATATCAGGAGATGGAAAAATCACCCATGCTCATGGATTGATAGAATTAATACAATAAAAATTATCATATTACCAAAAGTAATCTACAGAGCCAACACTCTCGCTATCAAAATTTCAACACACATTTTCTGAAAAACAAACAAAAATCAAACAAAGTTTTCAGCTTTATATGGAAACAAATAAATAAATGACAGGATAGTTCTAAAACATCCCAGATAATTAAAAAAAAAAAAAAAAATGGCTTGAAGTACCACCTACCATCCCTGATTTTAGCTATACCATGGAGTGTTAATAATAAAAGCAGCATGGTGTTGGCATAGAAAAGATAGTGGTTGATTTTTCTGATATGTTTTTGTACACAGTTTGCAAAATTTTTATTATGAATTTTTGCATCTAGGCTCCAAAAGGAAATTTGTCATAATTCCTCTGTTACAGGATATTTGATCCCATTGTGAACCTCAAGATTGTGAACTGTAAAACCCTGTTTCTTGTTTGGTGTGGTTCAACCATAACACAAACCTTAAACCCAAGAACTTTCTGTTTATTGTAAGCAGGTGATTATGGTGTGGTTCAGCCAGCCCTTGCATACCCCTTTAATCCAAGAGCTTTCTGTTTACAGAATTTAATAAAGTTAACCCTAGGTCAAGATGTAGAGCAAGAAACCAGCTGACAGGGATTAAAGAGTAGGAGTGACTTTGAGTTTACGGATATTTAAGACAGCATGGATAAGAAAGGGCTTTTGATCTTTGAGGTAGAAAGTTCTTTGTCTTTTAGTTTTTTTGGCTTTTCCTCTTGGGCTGTGAGCTGAGCTAGCAAGCTTTTGGCTTTTGGCTTTAGACTTTCTGGTTTTTCCTCTTGGACATGATCTGAGTAGGAAGGTCAGCTGAGTGCTTTCTCTGCCTCTCTGAGCTAGCAGGTTTTCACCCCATTATCTGGCTGCTGAGTCTTTATTGATAAAATCGGCAGTCTGGGATTTACTTTCTTTAAAACAATTCTCTTTCTTGTTTGGTCTTTATGTGGCTTAAGTATCAGGTTACCTATAACATTGTATTAAAAATGGAAATATTCAACTCTGTTTCTACCATGTGAAATAATTTTTCCCATTGGAAAGGTTTTTATTGAGACCCCACCAACTGTGCAAATTTCTCCTGGCATTAAGCACCTTCCTAGTTGGCAATGTAGTCTTTCTTGAGTGGTCCCCTGAAAGCTTTCTTCTCCTCTATGGTCTGGAATTGACTGTGGCCAAACTTGGAGGTGGTGTCAACGAACTTCAGGTCAATCTTCTGCAGAGCTTGCTGTTTGGTCTGCACCAACAAGGACTTATTCCCTTCTTGGCTCCCACCACACAGGCTTTGAGCATGACAAAGTCATTGGTCACCTCACCTTAACGGACAAAGCCTCCCAGTGGGTTGATGCTCCTGTCAGATGAGTCATAGTCAGTAGATGCATTCTTGATTGGCTTATCATCCCTGATGAGGTAGCCTTGACCAATCTTGTACATCTTCTTGTTAATCTTCCTTCAAAGAAGGTAGCCTTTCTGCCCAGCTTGAGCCACAGAGAAAGATACATGGGCAGGGTGCCAGGTTCTAATACAGGCAACTCTATTCAGCCCTCTGTGAGTCTTGTGGGGTAGTTTCTATATAAGGAAACAACTGGTTCCCAGAAACCAGCTGGTCTCTCAGCCACTCTGCTACCATGCACCTGAATCTCCATCAACTGTGCCTTCTTCTGGCACAGAGGAAGCAGACACAACCAGGTATGGGCAATTATGTGGAAAATGGCAGTTCTTCATGCTGTTGAAGTCCTCCTCCAGCTGTTTCTTGCCATGCCATCCTGCCATTTCTCACAGTGTTTGGTAAAGGGCTTCTTCTTTGATTTGTGCCAGTTATTTTTTAAATATATTTTATTAATTTATTGTGCCAGTTTTTACAGAAGTGCCTTTTACCCTCATCTCTGATATGCTCAGCAAATGTTGCCTTGAAGGTCCAGAGGCCTTTTGGGGTTTCTACACATCCCACAATGCCCACAACCAAAATGGATGGGGTTTCCACAATGGTTACAACTTCCACGACTTTCTTTTTCACCTTAGATCCTGGCATGCCGATTTCCTGGATGGCTGTGAGGTGAATGGGCTTGAAGGGTGAACCTTGGGGAAGCTCTTCACTTTCTCCCGATGCCAACTGCTGTGCTTCCGAGGCAAGAAGTCCAGGGACCAATGCCTGGGAGCAGAGAATTTCCTGTGAGACATTTTGACCATCACATGCCACCAGCAGAGCTAAGTGAAATATTTTGAGGAGTATTGACATTAACTATTTTTATGAACATTAGCTCTTAGCCATTCTGATGGGTGTAAGATGGAATCTCAGAGTTGTTTTGATTTGCATTTCCATGATGACTAAGGAGGTTGAACATTTCTTTAAGTGTTTCTCAGCCATTCGATATTCCTCTGTTGAGAATTCTCTGTTTAGCTCTGAGCCCCATTTCTCAATTGGGTTATTTGGTTTGTTGGTGTTTAATTTCTTGAGGTCTTTATATATTTTGGATATTAGACCTTTGTCAGATGTAGGGTTGGTGAAGATCTTTTCCCAGTCTGTAGGCTGTCACTTTGTTCTCTTGACAGTGTCTCCTGCCTTACAGAAGCTTCTCAGCCTCATGAGGTCCCATTTATTAATTGTTGACCTTAAGGCCTGGGCTGTTGAAGTTCTGTTCAGGAAGTTCTGTTCAGGATCTTCCCCACTTTTTCTTGTAACTGACTTAGTGTCTCTGGTTTTATGTTGAGGTCTTTAATCCACTTGTACTTGAGTTTTGTGCATGGTGACAAATATGGGTCCAAATGCATTTTTTACACGTAGACATCCAATTAAACCAGCACCATTTGTTGAATATGCTATCCTTTTTTCATTGAATAGATTTGGCTTCTTTGTCAAAAATCAAGTAACCATGTGTGTGGATTCATATCTGGGTCTTCGATTCGATTTCACTGATCAACTAGACTATTGCTGTGCCAGTACCATGCTGTTTTAATTACTATTGATTTATAGTGTGCTAAGTTCATGTGGTCCTAGGCTTTTTTGGTTTGGAGATTTTTTAATTCCAACTTCTATTTCACTAGAGATTATGAGTCTTTTAATTTTTTAACTCATCTTGATTTAATTTCGGCAGGTGTTATATATCACGAATTTTATGTATTTCTTTTAGATTTTCAAATTTGGTGGCGTACAGGTTGTAAAATATGTCATTATTCTCTAGATTTCCTGATGTCTGCTGTTATACCTCTCTCTTCTTTCTAATTTTGCTAATTTGGATATGTTCTATCAACCTTTTATTTAACTTGAATAAGGGTTTGTGAATTTTATTGATTGTTTTTGTCCATGTATCGTTTGTATGTTTTGTTTTTGTTACTATTTTACTGTTATTCCTTGGCATAATTCTTGGCATCTACTCATTTTAGTTCTGATTTTTTTCATGAAAAGCATTCAGATATGGTTTTTAGTTACTAGTGTGATATATTTGCACTTGTTTAAAAATGTGGGCACTTAGTGTTGTGAACATTCCATTTAGAACAGCTTTCATTGTGTCCTATAAGTTTGAGTATGTTGCATATTCATTTTCACTCATTTTATAAAGTCTTTAATTAAAATTTTCTTTTTTTCCTTTTTTTTTTAAATTAATTTATTCTTGTTACATCTCAATGGTTATCCCATCCCTTGTATCCTCCCATTCTTCCCTCCCTCCCATTTTCCCCCTACTTCCCTCCCCTATGACTGTGCCTGAGGGGGATTTCCTCCCCCTATATATGCTCATAGGGTATCAAGTCTCTTCTTGGTAACCTGCTGTCCTTCCTCTGAGTGTCACCAGGTCTCCCCCTCCAGGGGACATGGCCAAATTTTCTTTATTGACTTATTTTTCATAAGTTTGTAAGCTTTCTGATATTGTTGATATCGAGCTTTAATCTGTAGTGCTCAGATAAGATGCAGGGTGTTATTTCAATTTTCATGTATCTGTTGAGACTTGCTTTGTGCCCAAGTAAGTGGTCAGTTCTGGAGAAAGCTCAATGAGGTGCCAAAAAGAAGACATATTCTTTTGTTCTTGGGTAATGTATTCTGTACATATCACATGTTTGCACCCATATGGTAATGCAAATGCTTTTTGTACAACTTCAAAATATCTCATACTCTATCAGAGTCTCAAAGGTGTTTAAAAGTCTGAAGTTCAAAGTTTCTTCTGAAACTCATGGCAATCTCTTAAGTGCAATCCCTTATAGAATAAAATAAAAATAAAAATGCCAGTAACACACTTCCAACATGCAATGACAGAGAATATACATTAACCATTCTAAACAGGAAGAAAGGGGGCATAGTGAGAAAATAGTGGACCAAAGCAAGTTCCCAAAATAAGAAGGCTAACCATGTCTGTACTTCCATATTTGATGTCAAATTCTATCAGCTTTGTTGACTGCAACACACTTCTCTCTCTTGGGGTGGTTTCATACTTAGCAGCACCTTTTGGAAGATATTCCAAGATTTTAGAATTTCCAACATGTACTAGATCCCAATGCAACCTAGGCTTCACCTCAACAAATTTACAAAATGGCTTCTTAAGGGCTCCATGGAGGGACAAACCTGGAAAACACCCAACTTCAGCAGCCTTCCCTAAACAAGGGAAGAAATTCCACAACTTATCTTTTGTATTTTTTATATTAAAGCCAGACCCACATAGCTGTTTTTCTTCTTCCTACTCTGGAATTGTCCAGCTTGTTCAAATACATTGTTATCAGCTTTCTGGTTTTGATGGTTTCCTTCACTACATAAGCTTCTTTTTATTCCTTTTCATAAGTTTTAAGCTTAGCTGGATGAGCGCTTGTCCTGAGATCACCATTCTCTTTATTTCATTTAGCACCAGGCTTTTCTTTAAGTATTTAATCACTTTGACCACAGGTCTTAGCTCCATTTTACTTCCCGATGCTCTCTTTCTCCTCAAACTGTGTTTTGTATTTTTTATATAGCTTAAATATTTTTATGATTAACATATTATATATTTTATTTACTTGATTTTATAGTTTTTGCTGCTTTTTATTATTAATCTCAATAAGAGTAGTCATAGTAAACAAAAACTTAATCAATACTAAACTATCTTGAAATCTCAACTTCTAATACCATTAATCCAAAATTTTCAATTTAACCCCAGGCACATTCTTTTTTTGGTAAGTACAAAACTCATACACATCATTTGCCAAAATATCACAAGAATTGTCTATAGACCACTTAATAGTATTCTTACTCATCTTCATAACTTCTTAAGCTGGGACTCCCACAGTTCAAATTATCCTCAGCACTATCTTCTGTGTTCCTACTACTAGGTTCCATTAAGCTCTGCTTAAAGATTTCAACTGCTTTCCTAATCCAAAATCCCAAAATCACCATTTAGCCAAAAAGCAGCATAGTCAGGCCTGTCACAGCTGTACCATGCTTCCTGCTATCAACTTCTGTGTTAGTCAAAAGTCTATTGCAGTGAACTCACCATGACCTTGTAAATTCTTATTTTAAAAAGTATTTAATTGGGGCTTGCTTTCAGTTTCAGAGGTTTAGTCCATTGTCACCAGAGATGGTGCTGGAGAAGTAACTGAGAGTTGTTCATCTGTATCTATGTGGAGAAGGAAGAGAGAGCCTCAAAGCCCCCACCTCTAGTGACTTACTTCCTTTAATAAGGCAACATCTCTAATCCTTTCACAATATACCCCTCCCTGGTCACCAAGCATTCAAATCTATGAGTATATGGGGACCATTCTCATTCAAACTACCACATAGAAACAGTTACTATACAATTATGTAGCTGTTGGGGGTTGGTCTGGTTTTATGTATTCTGATGCTAATTGCTGGATACCAAGATCTAGTTGCTGCCAGAGGAACAAACAAGTAAATAATCCAAGACTAGCAAAATCAAAAGAGGGGAAACAAATTTGTATGCATGCAACACACACACACACACACACACACACACACAAACACTCACACAAACACCATCTGCAAAAACAAAATAACAGGAATCAGCAATGAGTGTTTAATGATATCTCTCAACATCAGTGATTTCAATTCCTCAATAAAAGGAAACAGAAACAAGAGGAAATCAGGGTCCATCCTTATGATGTATGCAAGAAACACACCTTAACATCAAAGGTAGACATGACCATAGGGTACAAGGACTGAAAAAAATTCCGAGCAAATGGACCTAAGAAATAAGCTGGTGGAGTCATTTTAATATCTAACAAAATAGACTTCAACCCTAAACTAATCAGAAGAGATAAAGAAGGACACTAATACTCATTAAAGGAAAATCCAAATAGAGAACATTGCAATTTTATTTATTTATTCATTCATTCACTTTATATTCCTATCATACCACCCTCACTCCTTCCCTCCTGTCCACCCTCACTTCCTCTTCCCCCTCCTCCCTTCCCTACTCCTTAGAAACAAGGAGCCTACAATCCCCTACACACTTGGGCGGGGTGCATTAAGTCGAATCAGGACTGAGTGCATCCTCTTCCTCTGTGACTTGGCAAGACAAACCCTCAAGGGGAAAGTGATCAAAAAGCAGAAACAGAGTCCATGTCAGAGACAACCCCTACTCCCCTTACTAGAGGACCCACATGAAAACTGAACTGACTATTGGCTACATCTCTGTCCAGACCAGGCATAGTCCTTGGTTGGTGTTTCAGTCTACATAAGTGCTGGTTAGTTGGCATTGTTTGTCTTCTTGTAGGGCTCCTGTCCCCTACCTTCTATCCTTCCTTCCACTGTTCTACAAGGCTCGCTGTACTCTATTCAATGTGTAGCTGTGAGTTTTATCATCTGTTTTATCCCATTGCCGCTCAGGCGACAGCTGTGCTAGATTTCTGCCTACATGCATAGAAAAGCATCATTAATAGTGTCAGATGTTGGCTCTCTCCTATGGGTTGGGTTTCAGGTTGGGCCAGGCATTGACTGGTTATACTCTCATTTATGCTCTATTTTTATCCCTGCACATCTTGTACGTAGGGTAAATTTTGGGTCAAAGTTTTGCAGATAGGTTTGTGTTTCTCCTCACCTCTAATAAGAGTCCTGTCTAGTTATAGGCTGATCTCTTCAGTCCTCATGGCTCCTGCTATTTGGATTCTCTGAGTCACCACCATATCCTGCCAGGAGCCTACCCTATCATATGTCCTCAGGTTATTACAGAAATGCCCCTGCCCATGGTTTCTCTTTGCAAGCCCTCTATCATCCCAGTCCTATTCTTCCCGGTGTGATCTCCACCCACATTTCTCTATGCTTTCCATCTCCTACCCGATTTCCTATCTCCAGCAAAATGAAAAACCAAACAAGACAACAACAATATACATGGTATTAGTACAAAAACAAAATCATTAATCAAAGTAATTAAAGTCCAAGGCATAAATCAACACACCTATGGAAATCTGTTTTTTGTTTTGTTTTGTTTTTGATAAAGAAGCCCGAAATCAACACTGGAAAAAGACAATATCTCAACAAATTGTGTTGTTCAAACAAGATTGCTGCATTAAAAACAATTTATATAGATCCATACTTAATCAACTAGTGTCACTAAGTAGAAAACACCACTGTAAATAGATCAAAGACTTCAACATAAGAACAAATACACTGAACCTGATAGATGAGAAAGTGGAATATAGTTTGAACTCATTGGCACAGGAAAAAACCTTTCAAATGGGACATTTTTAACATAGGCACTAACTATGTTATCTGATAAAGGGTTAGCAGTCAGTATATATAAAGAATTTAAAAAACGAAATAACAAGAAAGTAAATAACTCAGCTAAAATGGCTTATAGATCTAAACAGAATTCTCAATATAGGAAACTCAAATGGCTGAGAAACACTAAACGTATTTAATATGTTTAGCCATCAGAAAATTCAAATCAAAACTACTTTGAAATTTAATGCTATAACCTGTAAGATTTATAAGATCAGTAACACATGTGCTAGCAAATCCTGGGGAGGATGTGCAGCAAGGGAAACCTTCATCGGTTTTTCATTGGATTGCAAACTTGTGCAGCCACAGTAGAAATCAATATAGAGTTTCCTCAGAAAGTTGGCATCCAGCTAACTGTCTTTGGGCATATACCCAAAGCACTCTACATCCAACTCCAGAGGCACTTATTCAATCCTGTTCATTTCTGCTTTCTTCATAATAGAAACAACCTGAATGTCCTTCAACACAAGAACTAATTTACAAAATGTGGTATATATTTACAATAAAGTATTACTCATAAGTTTGAAAATATGATATCATGAAACTTGCAGTTAAACAGAGAGATAAAAAAAATCATCTCAAGTGAGATATCCCAGACCTCAAAAGACAAATATGGTATATACTCACTTATAAGTAGATATTAGTCATTAAATAAACAATAACCAATCTACAATCTGTTGAATTACTGAGGTTATGTATAGAGTAAGGGACTAGATGCTACAGTTATATCTTGTTAGGACAGGAAAATAAAGTGATAGTTATGGGTGGATGGAAATACTGAAATAGGAGGTTGAAAGGGGGTTGGGAAGATGAGAGAGATGTGGAAGAAAATATGGGAAAAGGTGGTTAAAATTAACTGTCATTTGTGGAGTAGTATGAAAACAATAGAGTAGAAGCTTCATATTGTTGAAGACAATACCTACACAACTCAATAAACACAGAGAGGTTGAGTTGGTACCTACTTGGAGCATTTACTCCTACAATCTAGAGCTTTGGTACAGAAGTATTCTGCATGCCACCAAAAGAGAAACAGAAACAACAAGCCAGCCACAAGCACTTTTATATACAATTCTCTTTTGCCTGGAAGATACACAAGAGCAATTGTGGCACAAAGCTTATGAGAGTAACCAACGAATATCTGATTTCATATTAGGCCCTCTCCATGAGCTAGAACCCAAACACAACACAGCTTGCAACACAGCTTGGTTGACCAAGAATTGAGACTAGATTACCTAAGAATCTCAGGTAAACTAAATATTACTTACTGTTCTAAAAAAATAAAAACACAAACTAAAACAACAAAAAATATAGCAATATAATGAATCCAAATGACAGTATGCTTTACATATAGATCTGTGCCTTGCTCACCCCTCATCGGAGCTTCCTCCTCCAGTAGATAATAAAAAATACAGAGACCCCAGCCAGACATTATACAGAATAAGAATCATAGAATACTCAGCCCTAAGTGGAATGGATGTCTTCGCCAAATCTCTGAGGGCTCATGGAATTGTAAAAAGGTGAAAAGAGTGTAAGAGCCAGGGGGAGTGGGAACAACAATTAAACAAGCCCTGTAAATAAGCAAGCCTCATATAAATTCAATGAAACTAAGGCAGAATGCACAGGCCTGACATGGTTCTGTACCAGGTCCCCTGCATATATGTTATAGTGTTCAGTTTAGTATTTTTATGGGAACCCTGGCTATGTGAATAATTGCATCTCTGATGATTGCGTCTTTTCTTGGACTATTTTCCTTCAGTTTGTCTTTTTCAGCTCCAATTTGATAGTTCTGTTTTATCTTACTATATTTTATTATCCTGTAGAAGCCTTTTTTTCTAGAAAGAGACAGAAAGGAAAATGATCTGGAGAGGAAGGAAGGTGGGGAGGACCTGGCAGGAGGAGACAAGGGGAAAACCATAATCAGGATATACTCTCTGAGAAATAAAAGTCTATTTTCAATAAAAGGGGTAAGAATGAACCAAGTGATAATGGGATGGCAGTGCTTAGGGACACTTCTCTTACTTATTTGGAAAGTGGGAAATAGCAAAAGCTTCTATACTGGAGTGATAGGAAAAACAAAACAGTGGGCCAAGTGTGAGCAATCTCTTCTTGTGTATTTTCCTGATCTCCTAGGGAAAAATGTCTCTCAATAGCACAGGAAGAAAATTGCTTCTTTAACCCCCTAATGATAGAAACAAAGTGTTTTGCGGCTCTGGGAACAAATGTCACAAATATGCCAACCAGACCTAGTATCCTGGAAACTGAGCAGATAGGCAACATACATATTTAGGGAATTTGAAAGTGATCCTCAGAAGGGACATTTTTAATTTATGCAAAGCTCCATTTTGAGAGCTTAACATGCTTAACATGCTGTGTTTATATGTGTGAAGGCAAAGTTAAGTTTTAGTGTTGTTACTCATTTGCTGTAATTCTCATCTCATTCAAGGAGAGTTTACTTTTATATATACCAACATAGTTTGTCTTTTTGTTTGGGTTTCTTCAAGACAGGATTTCTCTGTACAGCCTGGGCTGTCCTGGAATCACTTTGTAGGCCAGGCAAAGATCCACCTGCCTCTGTCTCCCTGAGTGCTGTGGTTAAAGGTGTGCAGCCTCATGTACAGCTTCAACATAGTTTGTGAAATAGCTACTTCAGATACTGTTTAACATAAAACATACTTAAAATTACATAGCTCTTTATGACAAATGAGGGGATAAGGCTTAGTGACTTTGTCAAAAAACAAAAAATAAATATATAAATCTTCAGATAGTTACCATATAGGTATCGATTCCAGGCATGCTATTTGGATGTCATATCAAAACACAAGTATCTCTTTTAGTTAATGTCTTCCTAAGAAAATTATTACATTTTCTAAGCCTTAGAATTTTTCCTATATAAGGGAACCATTCCATATTTAAAAAGAAGCATAGTTTGCACATTTGCACTAGTTCTACATGCATTACTAAGCAAATTTCTGCAACTTGACACTCCTGCTTCCGTAGCATATGCATCTTTCAATGTTTGTTTCATGATTGTGATTGATGAATGTCTTGAGTTTACTAATATCAAATATTCAGCTCAGCATTTATTTCACACATTTCTAACTGCCAATCATAAGGAACATTTTAAATTATGTGTTAAATATGACCATTATATCTCTGTGTGTTTAAGAAAAGAACTTCAGATATTGTCTTACTCACTCACATCTGGGTCAACTGAACACCGAGATAATTCAGCCTTTTAACACGAACTATAATCTAACCTTTTAGGATATTTAAAAAAAAAACATCATTTAAAGTACAGTTAGTGTTTATATCAAACAATTTTCCTTTGTGTTTTTCTATGGCAATCATTAATTTCAAATGAGTAAATCTTACAAGTCCTCTCAAAGTTCTAGAAAATCTTATTATAGTCATCTGTAAACAGTCACTGGCCCCACCTCTGTTGACACTCATGTTGAGGAGACCTATAATCCACACATTTTATTCTTGCACAGCCTGTGCCTTGGCTTCCTGGCATTTGCTTTTCTCTGCTCTGAATGTTAGGATCCCTTATCCCCCATCATGTCACTGAAGTGTTCCTGCTTTGCTTACATAAAACTACATTAAAATTTCCTCCCTTGAAAAAACAGTCCACTCATATTACTGTTTCATTTTCAGTGAGAAACAAACAGCTGTGCATTTTCTTCCTAAGCTGCAGTGATAGAAATATTCAAGGGCTGTCTGAACTGCTTCCTCATACACATAGATGGCCTTGTCAATAAGACAATAGTTTACAAAACTCAAACTATCATAAATAAGTCTGACCTGACCACTCACAACTTCTCATGGATAGAGTGAAAACTAAGACTGTTTGACATTATCTACCTGTAATAAAACTCTCCCATAGTCTCATGGTTTGAGAATGTTTGGCTTGTACTTTCATGTGTTAATAATAGTGTGGTGTCATAAGGTCAGTGGAAATGATGAAGAAGGAAGATATTTACCATTCCTGACACTGTAACTGACATGTGAAAGGGTTTCTCCATGTAGACCTGGCTGTCCAGGAACTCAGGACCTCAAACTCAGAGATTCACCTGCTTTCGTATCTGCCTACTGAACAATGGGAAGAAAGGCATGCAGGACCAACACCTAGCATTTTGCCACACTGATTGTTAACATTTCATAAATGTGGCTGTTTGTGTCATGTGCTTAAGAAGCAATACTACCCTCCACCTCAAGCAGGTACCTCCTGCCAATCCAAAGCCCAGTCCTACAAGAGAACTAGGCTGACTGCAGACCTTCCCATCTCTCCTAGTCCTTCAGTCCTGTACCTAGCTCGGAAGTAGAACAACTGCTGTGGTCTCCATTTTCCATCTGATGCCATACCCAGTGGGTCTTAAAGATCTTTTCCTCCAACCTTTCTTCCACTAACTCATTCCATTACCACAGCCTCCAACACCTGCAAGCATATTAAACAATTGAACAGGCCAGAAAAAAAGATCCACTCCCCCCGTCCCATCTCCAGAGGTAAATAAAACCTTGTGGGAGTAACCTTCCTTCACAATCTACTCCCATTCCATGGAGAGCAACTAGACAGATTCTTGTTGCGCAATATTCTCTCCATCCTGCTGTGAACCTTCCATACTTCCAGAGTATCTTCATTCCTAAGTGTCGACTTCCAGAAATGCATTTTACCTGGAACATCCAGATGTCACATAAAATTTCCTAACAGGCAATGCAAAGCCATAATATTCTCCTAAAATTCAGAGAGGAAATAGAAACCAAGTAGCAAAACACACAACCAACAAAGACAAAATCAGAAATCAGTACCTTGATCTTTAGTTATTCTAAACACAGATGCCTAGAAGCCAGCATAAAAACATAAACAATATCATCAAAGGTAAAATGTTTGTACTTAGAGACCAGTACAACAGACTTTGAACAGTCCAACATAGCCAGAACCCTAGAACCTTAAAATGGCCTCTAAAAAGATGATAGAGTTGTTAAAATGGAAACACATAAATCCCTTAAAGTAGTCTAGAAAAACAAAAGCAAATAGTGGAGGAAATTAATATAACCTTGAAAGAAACCCAGGAAAACAGTGGTAGGATTGGATTGTATTCAATTGAGTTATTGGCTGAGGGTGTCCCATGGAAATCGCCAAAGAATTGAGGGTGTTGCTAAGACAATAAGTTTCTCTCTGCCAACTGGCAGTGGAACTCTGTTGCAGAGGACAATACCCCTATAACTCATTGGACATGGCAAAGCCAAACTGTTGCCTACATGGATCATTCACCCTACTTCTAGTGTCTTTGGTACAGTAAGTTACCAAAAGGGAAACATGGACACCAACACAATGACAAAATTCTTTAACCTAAAATCTGTCTGCCTCCAAAATATGCTAGGGCAGTGGTGGCACATAACTTGCTGAAGCAACCAATCAATGTCTGATTTGACCAAAGGATGACTCCAGGCGAAGGAACTCATACACAGTAATGCTATGGTAATCAAGAACCAGTGACTAGATAGCCCAGAGACCTAGGGTTAAACTAAACAGCACTGGTCAAGAAAAACAATTACAAAAAAATGCAACAATGAAATTATTTCTATGAATGATATCAGTGAAGTGAATATCTAATAATATTATGCTGTACTCACAGATCTTAGCCAGCCATCATCAGAGAGACTTCCTCTAGCAGCAGATGGGGACAGATGCAGAGACTCATAGCCAGACATTATATGAAGAGAGGGTCTAAATGGGAGGTTTTTCTTCTATCTCTACCCCTCAAAGTTCAGTGACTCTTGTGGAAATCTTATGAGCCATTGGGTTTGGAGTACACCAGGAGAACAAGGTCCTCTGAAACAACTAAAGAAATCTCATTTGGCTCATAGAGATTGAAGCAGCAAGCACAAGACATGGTTCTGCACCACGTCTTCTGTGCACATTTTATGGCTATCCGTTTAGTATTTTTATAGGACTCTTGATTGTAAGAATGAGCTTGTCTCCATGTCTTGAACCTTTATTATATTTAGGTATATATCCCTGATCTTTCCAAGACTTTAAACATGAATGGGTGTTGAATTTTGTCAAATGATTTTTCTGCATCTAAGGAGGTGATCATGTATTTTTTTCTTTCAGTTTGTGTATATGATGCATTAAATTGATGGATTTCTATGTATTGAACAACACCTGCATGCATGGGATGAATCCTACTTTATCATGGTGAATGATAGCTTTGCTGTGCTCTTGGATTTGGTTGAGATTATTTTATTGAGTATTTTTGCATCAATGTTCATAAGAGAAATTGGTCTGAAATTCTCTTTCTTTATTGAGTACCAAGGTGACTGTGTCCTCACAGAATGATTTTGGTAATGTTTCTTCTGTTTCTATTTTGTGGAATAATTGAAGAGAATTAGTATTAGCTCTTCTTTAAAGTCTTGTATAATTCTGTGAGAATCCATCTGGCCCTGGGGTTTTTTGTTGTTGGTGGTAGACTTTTGATGACTGCCTGTATTTCCTTAGGAGATAAAGGACTATTTAATTTGTTTACCTGATCTTCATTCAATTTTGGTAATTAGTGGCTATCAAGAAATTTCTACAATTCATTTAGATTTTCAAATTTTATGGTATATAGGCTTTTAAAGAAGGACTAATGAATCTTTGGATTTCCTCAGTGTCTGTCCTTATGTCTCCTTTTCATTGCTGATTTTGTTTATTTGAATACTCTTCCTTTGGCTTTTAGTTAGGTTGCCTAAGAGTTTGTCTATCTTGTTGATTTCCTCAAAGAACCAGCTCTTGGTTTTGTTAATTCTTTGAATTGTTTTCTTTGTTTATAATTTATTGATTTAAGCCCAGGATTTGATGATTTTCAGCTGTCTTCTCATCTTTGATGAGTCTTCTTCCTTTTGTTCTAGAGCTTTAAGGGGTATTGTTAAGTTGCTAGTTTGGGATCTCTCTATTTTCTTTATAAAGACAGCTAGTGATATGAACGTTCCTCTTAGCAAGGCTTTCATTGTATCCCATAAGTTTGGACAAGTTATGGCTTCATTTTCATTAAATTCTTGGAAGATTTTAATTTCTCTTTTTTTCAGTTCATCCATTACCCAGAGATCATTGAGTAGGGAGTCTTTCAGTTTCCATGAATTTATAGTCTTTCTGTTGTTTCTGTTGTTGTTGAGTTCCAGCTTTAATCCATGGTGGTTTGATAAAATGCAATGGATTTTCTTGATTTTTTTTATCTGTTGATACAAAACCTATAGTATAGCACCCTAGGTTGCTTTGTGGTCAGTTTTGGAGAAGGTTCTGTGAGGTGCTGAGAAGAAGGTGTACTCTTCTGTGTTTGAGTAAAAAGTTCTGTATATATCAGTTAGGTCTATTTGATTCATGTCATCTATTAGCTTAATTATTTCTACAGTTAGTTTCTGCCTTGATGATCTATCTATTTATGAGAGTGGGTTGTTGTTGTCTCCTACCATTAATCTGTGGAATTAGATATGTGATTTAAGCTTAATGGTGTTTTTTTTTATATGAATGAGGAAGGATTCTCATGCATTTGGAGTTAGATGTTCAGAATTGAGACATCATCTTGATATAGTTTCCCTGTGGTGAGTATGAAGTGTTCTTCCCCATCTCTTTTGTTTAGTTTTGGTTGAAAGTATTTTATTAGATACTAAAATGGCTACTCCAGCTTGTTTCTTGGGTCTATTTGTTTGGAATAACTTTTTCCAGAACTTTAAGGTAATGTTTATTTTTATTGCTGTGGTGTGTTTCTTGTATGCAGCAGAACGATGGGTCTTATTTTCACATCCATTCTGTTAAGCTATGTCCCTTTATTGGAGATATGAGGCCATTGATGTTGAGAGATATTAACAATTAGTGCTTATTGGTTCTTTTTTTTTTTTTATGTTGGTAGTGGTAGAGTATGTGTGTGAACTTCCTTTCTTTTGGTTTTGTGGATGTGGGGTTATTTATTTCTTTTGTTTTTGTGGGTAAACTTGGGTTGGAGTTTTCCTTCTAGTATCTTCTACAGGGCTGGATTTGTGGTTAGATACTGTTTAAACTTGTGTGTGTGTGTGTGTGTGTGTGTGTGTGTAATATTTGTTTTCTCCATCTATGGTTATTGAAACTTTTGCTGGGTATAGTACCGTAGGTTTGCATCTGTAGTCTCTCTCTCTCTCTCTCTCTCTCTCTCTCTCTCTCTCTCTCTCTCTTTTTTTTTTTTTTTTTTTTGCTCTTTCAATGTATACACTGGGATGCTTTTATTAGTTACATTTCTTGTAGCTGTGACAAACAGCACTTGACAAAATAACTTGGGGCCAGAAGAGTGTGCTTTGGCTTACACTTGCACAGTGCAATGCATTGTGGTAGATAGGTGAGGCAAGTCATGTGACATTTGTGGTCAGAGATAAGGGAGTGAAGCTCTTTTCCACTCTTTCTTTTTAATGAAATTATGCAATCAAGCTCAGAGAATGGCACTACCCTCCATTAGGGTGGGTGTTTCCTGTCATTCTCACCAAGATAGTCCCTTGATTAGACATGGTCAGAGGCTAACTTAGTTAAACTAAACCATTAAGAGTTTTACCCAGAAGTTTTTTACTATGTGATTGCAGAGTTTATGGAGTTGACTATACAGTATTAAATATTAAAGATTTTACTATGTGATATTTTAAGCCAGAACTTTCAAAAGCTAGGTTGAACATGGTAGCATCAATTGCATATTACTACCTCATGTTTGTGCATGTTGGTATGTGATAAGATTAGCTAAAAATCTAGCCTTTTGCCAAAAGTCAAGTGATACTCATAAAAGAGTATATTAGGTCTATAGAATTTATTCAGTTAGAAATACAACTTTCAACTCTTTGAGCAATCTATAAATATATCCACCTCTTGTCATGAGGTGCCTCACATTTGACCATGTCCCCTGGAGGGGGAGACCTGGTGGCACTCAGAAGAAGGACAGCAGGTTACCAAGAAGAGACTTGATACCCTATGAGGTAATCCCCCTCAGGAATAGTCATAGGGGAGGGGAATAATGGAAAAATGGGAGGGGGGAGAGAAGAATGGGTGGATACAAGGGATGGGATAAACATTGAGCTGTAACAAGAATAAATTAATAAAAAAATTTTTTTAAATTAGCATTAGGGAATAGCTTGACACATTTAAAAAGAGCATCATTCTTTACAGATTTACTACATTATATAGGTGGTGTTCATTATCCTAATAGGCTATGTATGTTTAAGCCTCAAATAACTATTTGCAAATAAAATTCTTATTCTCTTAGTGCTCCTCTGGCAAATAATAAAAAAGGGAATAAAATCATAAATTTGTTAATTTTAGATACTTATTACCTGTGCACTCAGTTGATCCGACCCGCGGGTCCAGTTATTCGGGGGGTCGAAGGGGGTCGCGACCTGTGAATGAAGAACGGGCGAGAGAGAAGGCAGGGCTCAAGGAAGTATAACTTGTCAAGAGTCGTTTACTGAAAGCGGGTGTTTGAATTTAAAGCATGGTTCGGGAAGGGCGGGGGTAGGAAGGAGTACAGTGGGAAAGTACAGAATCTTCTGGGGTAAGAACCCCGGGGTAATGTGTGGGGAGGGGGAGGAAATAGGTGGCTTCTCTCAGAAGTCACGGTACGCTGAATGTTCCTCTTCTCAGGGGCAAGCAGGATGTTTGATAAGTTCTTTCAACAGTAGGCTTGAGGCCAGCTGGAGTCCGGTTCAGCCAGGGGTCTCTTGGCTCCCAACACTCAGTGAATAAAGAAATCACACACACACACACACACACACACACACACACGCATCCAAACACATGCATACTAGACACCCATAGAAACACTAGTTCTGCCATTAATATACCTGAATAACACTATGCTTAATAAAAGAAGATAGACAGAGAAAAATAATGACTTCATGCCCTTACTCATATATCAAAGCATCTGTGGTCTCTTAATGTCTACATGACATCTCTCGCAGCGCTTCTGGCTTTCATAGGCTATGTTGAGAAGTCAGGTGTAATTCTAATAGGTTTGCCTTTATATGTGCCTTGGCCTATTATTTTGCAGCTCTTAATATTTTTTCTTCTTTCTGTACATTTACTGTTTTGATTATTATGTAGTGGGAGGATTTTCTTTTCTGGTCCAATCTATTTGGAGTTATGTAGGCTTCTTGTATATTTATGAGCACTTCTGTTTCTTCTATGATTTTGTTGAAAATACTTTCTAAGCCTTGCAGGTGGTAGTCCTCCTTTTCTTCTATCCCTTACTTTTCTTAGGTTTGGTCTTTTCATAGTATCCCAGATATCTTGGATGTTCTGTGTCAGAAGTTTTTTAGATTTAAGATTTTCTTTGTCCTTTCTATTCATTCACTCATATATTCTACTCTGGAGATTCCGTGTTCCATCTCTTGTATTCTGTTGATGATGTTTGTGTCTGTAGATCCTGACCTCTTTCCTAGGTTTTCTGTTTCCAGGATTGTCTCAGATTGTGGTTTTTTTTTCATTGCTTCTATCTCCATACTTAGGTCTTGGATTCTTTTATTCATTTCCTTTTCCTGTTTGATTGTAGTTTCTTGTTTTTCACTAGTTTCTCTAAGTGATTTGTTCAGTTCTATCATGTCTTTCATTGAGTATTCATGTTTTAGTTTGAGGGATGCATTTTCCTTCAAGTCATCTATCATTTTCATAATCTCAGATTTGAAATCCTTCTCCTGTGCATTGGGTGCGATTTTGTTTCCAGGGCTTGTTGTGGTAGTGGGATTCCTGGCTTTTGGTCATATCAAATAGCCTGGGAATTGTTGTTTGTATTCTTAGTTTGACCCCTTTCCATTGTGATATCTCTGATGTTAGAGGTTTGGTAGTGTCTGATGATCAGAGGGTTTTGTGGTAGGTATAGATGACGGGGCATTGGTCCCATACCCTCTTCACTTCACTATCTCTGTTGGCTCCCTGTTAATGACCCAGATAGGCCAAGCAGCTTGGGAGTGGGCAGGAAGTTACAAAAGCAGTGAACTGCTCTGATAGGCTCACCTAAAACTTTGGTCCTGTGGCCAGCCAAAATCACCTTGCTGAGTTCAGTGTTTCTGTTGGCTACCTGTTTGAGAACCAGGTATACCAGGCAGATGGGGAGCAGGGAATAAGATACAGAGCATAAAGTTGCTCCTGTGGGCCTGTTTGCCTCCTAGAGGTGGAGGACAATGAGGGATGCTGGTGGTTTTGTAGCCCAGACCTCTCTGAGGTCCAGAGTTCAGAAACTGCCTATGAGCCAGGGGTGTGGCTAGTCTTTGGAGCATGAACCCTGTGGCTGCCTAGACCCCAGAACTTTCTGTGGATTTTCCAGGTGAACTGGCATCAGATCCACTTGTGTTCCATACTGTGGTATGTTTTCTGTGCTAGAAGCTACAGATGCTGCTGTTTTGCAGGCCACAACTCCTTCTGAGCTCCAGAGGTTCAGGAGCTGTCTGCCAGGCAAGCATGTGGCACTATTCTTCAGAGTGTTGTGTCCATGCCTTCAGGGACCCAGGACGTTTCTGTGGATTAGTCCAGTGGCTGGACCCAACTGTGCTCCACACAATTCGGAACTTTTCACCCATGGATCACCAGTATTGGTGTTTTGTGGTCCTCAGATTGTTCCTTATGTTGCTGTACAGCCACTGCTGTCTTGCTTTCAAATAAGATGTGTGTGCAGAGCTGTCATAGTGGATCACCTAGCATTTATTCTTAATAAAACAATCACATAGTAAATTAAAAAGTAAACTCTAATCAAAGTAGCACAAAATAAGACCTTCAAGAATCCAGTAACATTACTCATAATAGAAAATCCTTCATAAAAACCATCTTCAATTCCACAAAGGCACTCTGAAATAAAAATCAAATAAGGTACACCTATCTCCAAAAGTAATACTATGCTATTGGATCCTGCAGTAGGTGTTTACAAGCCATGGTTTCTTTTTTTATCACATGTGCCATAATGATCCAAGGAGAGGATGTAAAGGAAAGACCCATTACAGAGAGGCTGATGTGTGGGAGGATGAAGGAAAGAAGTGGAGGAAGGAAATGTTTCTCACAGTAGGGATTTACAGCAAAGAGGGAAGTTTCAGATTATAGCCTTTCTCTCACCAGGATAGTTTGAGGAGATGTAAAGGAATATGTTTAAAAAAAAGAAGCTGAAGGAGTGCACAAACAAACAAACAAAACAGAAAACCACAAACAACAGAAATAATAAAAAACAATCCTCATTACTTACTTCCTATTTGTATATCCAAGGAGAAATGACTTTACTTTTTGTTATTTTTATCCAGTATTACTTGGTTCTTAATAGAACTTCAGTTCTTTAGAGGAGAAAGAAATCAAAGCACAAAACATCAGAAAGTATTTTCCATTAGCCTCTCTGAAGTGTCTCATTGCTGGAAAAGAGGTCACTCTCACAAAAGAGAATACAGCCAATCCTGTTCCAGGAGCATCCATGACCAGCAGCTTGAAAGACCAGAGGGAAATTGTTGTGTGCATTGTGTACTCTACCCACACTTTTCCCTCAACTCTTTGTGTCTCAACTACACTCTTGCAGAATGTAAATATTGTTTCATGTCCTGGATCTCAGCTTCCCAGTTATCAGTAACACTGTCAAGGATGGAAGAAGTATACATCATCAGTAGTAGAATCTTTCTCATCCTTTTTCCCACTAAGCAAGCCCTGTTTTTCCCATAGACATCTCATAATGCTTATGTGAAAAGGAAAAGATCCTAAGTCTGAAGAGATTAAGAAAGGAAATGGCAGAATGATTAAGAAACAAGATAAACTATAGTACAGCAGTTAGAGTGCACTAACTGAGGAAGTAGACCACCCTACCTACTGGAAATTTAGGCAGACTCCAGGATTATATGAGTCTTTGAAATATCTTTGTCTCCTATCATAGCAGAATGTGTGTGCTTTCCAGGAGCAGCTTACAACTCACATCAGTTTCCAATGTGAATGGTACTTAGTGTAGTAATTACTGTGCTCATCCTTATGATGTAGTGTGAGACAAAAGAGCCTCAGGAAGGAAGGGGTTGTTTTCCCTCATACTTCCAGGGTACAATCCAATGTGACACAAAGTAACTGCAGTGGGGATTTGAGGCGGTTGGTCACATTTAATCCAGATAATAAATTTTTCTATATAATAATAGAAGAGAAACATACCTCATGTTCATGTACCTAACCTAATACTAGTTAGATTATTAATAAATGAGTTGGGTAAATGATTTGGTGGATTTTAGAAAAATTAAGAAGGAAGAAAAATTTAGGGAAACTTTGAAAACTGACAAGTTATAATTAAAATCACTAAGTCTTTATGTTCAGCTTTGCATGCCATTATCGACAGATCTTGGTGCCTACCTAGAAGCAAAAGAAAACAATTTTAAATTCTAATGTCCCTTTACAGGATTACAATAAAGACAGAAATTACATTGAGGTAAAAGCTCATGATGAGGTTAAAGGAAGACATTGGAAACAATCCTAACGTCCTAATAGTCTTTTCTTCGTTACAAAGATACAGTTGAGATAGAAATTGTATTATTATAGAAGTTCAAGACAAAGTCACCAAGACAGGCACGTTGTCTCAGTGAACTGCCTGCCCTTCTGAGTAAACATGACATGCCAGGACTTTCCTGATGTTATCGAAAGACATAAGGACAAGCTGCTTCCAAGTAAAAAGGCTACTTAATATTTTAAATGATTACTTTCTTTTAAGTATAAAATGTGGAAAGAAAGGATTAACTAAAGGCCAGGAAGACAATTTAGGGTATCAGGTGGAGGGATTGATCTTTGATCTATTAACTAGATGCCAACTTAAAATAAAATCAAATAGAGTCGCTTTATTTAATACCTTTTGTAAGCACAAGGCTTTATGATACCAATCATAAGGAAGAAAGTTTTAAGTTAAAAGAAATCTGATTTTATCCTAAAGTTAATTTTTAGTTTTCACGAAATTTGCTGGTCACTTGCTTTGATCTCCTTGTTTCTACATACTTATGTAATCAAAAAGATTTCAGGCTGTGTAATCAATGACTAAAGATTTTAAGGAAATGATTTTGTGTATAAATAAAGCTTAAAGGATACTCAGGTTGTCAGAGTAGGTAAAGCCATTAAGGCTTCCTCTCTGTCCCATCTCTTATCAAAAGAATTGAATGGGGTCCCATGTCTGATTTTTTCTTCCCTCATCACTCTACATACACCCTTCTTTGGGGCCCAAGCCTCATCCTGAACTGGACTCTGGTAGGTGTCCAAAGGTGAGGAAGAGAAGTAACTCAAAGGTGGAACTCACCACTCCAGTTGAGAGAAGGAACTCAAAGGTGGAACTCACCTTTGCAGTTGAGAGATCAGCCCCCTTTCAGGAGCATGGTGCTCATAGCTTTGACTATTTTCCAGGCTCTGCTGGCCTGATCTCTCTGGCATTCTCAGATTCCTTCTTTAGACACGTAGTAAACTTCGGCAGACTCTTTTCAAGCATTCTTCTTAAAATAAGCTTTCATTTTTTGAATCACTCCATTCCCCCAAAAATATTTTCCTGCAGATTTCAGCTATTATATGTGAACTTCTGAAAATAGAGTCCAGAGTTCCACCCCACTCAGTGAGCACAGTCTCAGGCCATTTGACCAGTTTTTCTTCACACAAAAAGCATGCACATTTTTGTTAAGACTATAAAGGGCGTCTATAAAGACAGAAATTATTTTCTTTAATAATATGTTTTACTCTTCAGTTTCACTTGTCAAAATGTCTTCAGGTTAACCTCTCATTCAATTTTGACTGTATTCTATTCATTCCATGAAATCTGTGTCATCTCCATTGCAAATTATATTATTCTCAGGCATAGCACTCTTTCAATAGGAAGGTGATATTTTCTTCACTCACTGCCAGACTCAGAGGCACAATCAACTGTCACATCTGCAATATACTGCTCATCTATCCTTGGGTGTTCTCTCAACCATATATTTCTCCACTGTACTCAGTTGTGCAGAATCCATGTGTAACTGAAGACCATGGGTTTGCAGTATACAGAGTTCAAAGCCCAGACAAGCATAGCCAACACATGAAAGAAGGAAGAAAGACAGCAATAGCAGCAAGCATGGATAATTTGAGAGTTATGGCTCCTTTGAACAAAAAGTCATGGAAATTTATTGGGGTAGGAGAGGATGATGGAAGTGGACACATTTCTGAGAACATGCTCTGGGTAAATGCATTCTGTAGTATGCTCAGTTTAAGTTCATAATTTAAAGATAAAACATAGACCTATTTTAGACATTCCTATCTCAAAGCAACTGTTTTGTTTTTAACAAAACTAAAATGGTAAACAAGGAAACCTCTATCTATGCTCATCTTGAATAATTGCATTCAAGATGAAGGAAAGGGAACTCTTAAAAATATATATTGCAGAAATTTGATCATACATGCACTGTATCCTCCATTCCCAGAACGTGCTATCTAGTTTCTGTCTGCTGAATACAGAGATGATTATATCTTAAATTTCCTAGATAAAACATAATTTCTGTGGGTTTCCCTCTAAGTATGTAAACAAATATCACAATGTATATTCTCCTTGGAAAAATTTAAAAAATGGTTCTATTGTTTGATGTTCAATAGAATTGGAAAGGTAACATAAATCCAGAATCCTGATTCACTCTGTGTCTCTCAAGGGAAGCAGGAAGATCATGACCCCCTCAACAGTGAACTGGGAAAAGACATCCAGGAATTATGTTCCTCACATGTTTCCTCACACTTGACTTCTGCAGCCATTTTTCTCTTCACTTGGTGTCTGTATCCATCTGCTCACTGAGAGTCTGAAGCCATCTCCTTACTAAGTGGCAGTCATCTCATTAAACAGCTGTGATATTTTCCCTTCTTCCAGATCTTCTTGTCTACAGTGTTGAGGTAAATTATCCCTCCTCATAAGAACAGCTAATGTACAAGTTCATTGTGTGTTGAACTCATTTCTGTCAGGTTGGAACTATGTTTGTTGTTTGATCCACATAATTTTCCAGTACCTATGTTAGTTTACACATATCTCCCCACCTGTCCTTTATCTTCCACATCAACTCATTCTGTTTCTTTCTATGTCTTTTTCTCATTAAAGAGGTGACTAACTACAGCCTCCATTTCTCTCAGTGAGATGCTTTCAGCTCACGGGTGTAGAACAGGGACTGTCACTTTATACTGATCTTACAGTTCCAATGACAAATGAAGCCAATGAAGCCCGTGTTCTGTCTGAAATATAAGACTGTCAAGATTTGTTTACTATATTGAAGTACTGAAAATTTATTATCTTAAATATATTCTTTAAAGATTTCACAGAAATACATTTTATTTTCTAATATACAATCCAAGTGTCAGTTCTAATTTAATGAATAAATGTAATATTTTATGGCAATTTTGTTAATTTTGCCTTCCTCTTATTATTGTCATTAAAATGTCTTTGAACTCTATAAGCCTTCATTCATAAAGCTTCAGATTTTGTAAAGACAGATAATTCTGTTATAGTACTAGTACAGAATTTTTTAATCTGAGATTAGTAATTCACAAAGAAATGAATGTTTAGAAAATAGTCAGGAGATGTCATGACCATTTTCTAGGTGAATTTAATTTATTCCTGACAGTTAATGAATTGTCTTGTCTTTGAAATGTCATATTTTATTTTTCTATTTTTAAGTGAAATGCTTGCCAGTGAACTTGCTTAGGATATCCCTTATCCTATAAGTAAAGTAACAGCTGTTACTACATTGTGACATTGGTTGTAAGGTGAAGTGTAATTGTGTAATGCTTGTCTGAATCTTTAAACTATTAAAATAAGAAAGAAAAATTCCCTTCTAAGAGACTAAGAATGATGACGTACAAAGGATGACGGCATCCTCTAGAGAGATAAAATACCATTATAATAGATGACTCAGATACTCCCAAAGATAAATAGCAATTTTCTGATGTCATCTTTTTGTCTTTAGACAATCCTTAACTGTGCTTCTCTTTAGATAAATGAATAAGTAAAGGCTATTGAATTAGTTGTGCTTCATCATGTCAGTGTGTAGTGTCCCACTGTATTGAAGTAGACCCTATATTTGGGGATATTTGATAAATATATGAGGTCAGCAGAAAAATAAGATGCTATAAAAATAGAAATTTAATATTTCATAACTTAGGAAAAGTTTTAACTACAATGGACCTATTTGCTAGGTCACTTTAGCATGATTCCAAACAGAGTCTGCTGTTTTGGAGTACGCAGAGGCATCTCTCACTCTTTTCAGAGTGAGGATTAAACTTCTCTGTGTAACAGTAAAACAAAGGACAGGAGAATTCATACTTCAATCAATTCAACTCCCTATATACAGGGAATAAAATGTCTTCAGTGAAAATACTATCAGCCCTCAGGTGATCCTTCAAACACTCAGTGAATCAGAGTGCTGACAAAGGGGTTAGGAACAAATATGTTTTTGCTTTGGAATGCTTCCAGAGGGTCAAGGGAGAGGAGACACTATAAATTAGCAAATATTTCATGAATAAATGCAAGGGATGATTCTAGGAGAAAGTGGACTGTACTAGGGAGGTTATGTTTTCATGCCAAGGTGGTGAGAGTACAACAGAGACTAGAGGGGATAGTACAACTTTCAATACATAGGGACATTTGCGTGTTTCTATGCCACCATACATTGATCCAAGCTTTTACAGCTGCATAGTTATGACTGTCATATGAGTTGATACCAGTTGCAGCTGCCAAAGAAGGGTCTGTCTTTGGAAACAGGATTATTTGTGGATTGTTTACCTACCTTCTGTCAGGAACCAGTAGTCAGATTAAAGAGCTACCACCATTATGTGTTCTCTCCTTGACTCCTTTATGTCCTCAGCTATAATTCAAAATTATAAAATTACAACATAATTACATGGAAAAAAGTTTTAATCACAATGTAAAATGTTAAGACTCCTCCGTAGCTGTGTAGCAGAACACCTGCTGCAGTCTTCCTCTCTTCTAACCCTATCTCCAACAAAACACAAAGATCTGCTCCCTTACTTTTTCTTCCTGCAGTTCATGCCATTGTCCCAACCTCCTGTATCAGGAGGAATAACAAGATCTGGTATGTCCCACCAGGAGCAGAGTCTCAAGTTAGACTGCATTGATCCCCCACTGCCATGTACAGGACATACATTGACAGAATTCGGATGGTATGACATACTGGAAAAAGAGTAAGATATCAGGACATTCTTTTCCTTTGGGGAGAACAGACTCATATTATAAGACTAAACTACATGGAAACACAATTAAGGAACAGCTCAATTTTTGTTACATTACATGGTACAAATACTGCATTATGCCCCTTGAGGAATACAAGTTACTTTTTATGGGTTTGTTTCTCAGTATTCAATGTCTGGAATCTCCTGATCATAGATGCTGACCACAAGGCAAAGAGGGCAGAAAGCAATGTAAAACGGCACCTGGTGGAGTTGATGGACCTTAGAGAACAATAGAAACTTAAATGCTTGCTGAACCTATTGCTTTTGCTTCAAAGAATATTACCATAACAGAGTTGATTACATCTTTCATTCTGTATGCTGAAAAATAGATTAACAACCACCTGTGAAAAGATCATATATCTTTTTAGAATCATTAAGTCAGCATTCAATATTGTCTTTAAGTAAGATACTATGCAAATACAAAGTATAAATGGTGTAGCTTTTTTTTCAATAAACACTAGATATCTCTACTCACCCTCAGATCTTGTCAGTATTTTTCCTTTGATGACTCTATACCTCCTTTTTAGGATCTGAATCCATGACAGGCTGTACTCTACTAAAAACCCTTAAAGGAAAAATAATAAACTAATAAAGCTGTTCAAAAAACTGAAAATGCAAATAAAAGCAATTAAAAAAACCACAAACTGAGGGGATTCTGGAAAGAAAAATATTAGGAATTCAGACAGAAACTAGAGAGAAAAGCTTCATCAACAGAATACAAAAGATGAAAGTCAGAATTCCACACATTGAAGACACATTAGAAGAAATGGACTCATAGTCAATGTATAAAATCTCCTGGCATAAATCATGAAATCTGGACACTATCAATTGAACAAACTTAAGAATAATAGAAGCAGATAAAAAAGAAGAATCTAAGCCCAGAGAATATTTTCAATAAAATTATAGAAGAAAAATCTCCTAATCTAAAGACAGAGATGGCTATAAAGGTATAAAAGGCACATAGAATATCAAATAGACTGGGTTAGAAAAAAAGTTCCTTCAGCGCATAATAATCAAAACACTAAACAATTAGAACAAAGAAATAATTTTAAAAACTGTGAGAAAAAAACACAAATAACATATAATGGCAGACTTACTAGAATTACACCTGCTTTTTCAATGGAGACTTTAATAGCCAAAATAGCCTAGATAGTTGTCTTGATGATCTTTCCATTGGTGAGAGTGGGGTGTTGAAGTCTCCCGCTATTAATGTGTAGGGCTTAATGTGCTATTTAAGCTTTATTAATGTTTCTTTTATGAATGTGATTGCCCTTGCATTTGAAGTATTCTGAACTGAGATATCCTTGGTTTTGTGTATTTTTCCTTTGATGAGTATGAAGTGTCCTTCCCCCTCTCTTATTAATTTTGATTGAAAATCTATTTTAGTTGATACTATAATGGTTACACCAGCTTGCTTTTTGAGTGTATTTGCTTGGAAAACTTTCCCTTGGAATCTCATATATATATATATATATATATATATATATATATATACATACACACACACACACACACACACACACACACACACACACACACACACACACACCATATTTTGGGCAAGCCCCATGCCAACATTGGTCTTTTGCATATAGGTACATAGGAGGTAATATGGCCTGAGATAAGGTTGTCAGATATGCATAGCAATCACTCTACTTGAAAAACTTTTGTGCTTCCCCAAAGTTCTTCAAATAGTAAAACATAAGAGCATACAAGGCATAACAAAATTTTCTGTGTACTTCTTTGTCAGATGTTTTAAAAAATATATGTGGTTATCTTCTCATTCAGTCAGCTTTGATATTCTTTTTTTCCTTTCTGTCTTCTTGTCCTCCTCTGAAATTTCATCTCCTAATAACCTACTTACCATATTAAGCCTAGAAATGATTGAATGCAATTAGATTAAAATTAGATATATCATGGGATAGGACCCATCCAATGGAACAAAGCTTACATAGCCCAAGGTTTTCAAACAAACTGATTGAATACTAGCACCTCACCCTTTTCAACCAACTCACCCTCTAGAATGCAGAAAAGGAACCACTGACAATCTATTTTTACCTTAGAACTGCAAATGTTTCTGGAGACTTCTCTCACATTGCAGACTGCATTTGATGCCTTACTCTGTTTTAATAATCCCATAATTCCTCTACTACGATTCTATGTCTTGTTCAACTCTCTGTTTGAAACAGATACAAATATTTGAATTGCCTTGCTGAGAACCCTAAGATCCTCTCCACTATAACAACATGATTGGCAATAGTTAAAAAGCAGAAATCATTCAGTGCCCATAATCAGTGAATAACTAGTTAAGAAATCATGGTCTGCAAATACACTGCTGATGTACATCTACAAGGCTATAATAGAAGAACTTCCAAAAGTTTGCTAAGTGAAAGAAGAAAAATACAGGATATCAGTGATTGCTGATACTGTTTAGATGAATCTACGTAGTCAAAATTCATATAGGGAGAGAGTGGGTGAGCAGAGAGACACAGTAGAGCCATTGTTTGGTCATTGGGTAGTGAGGTAAACCATTTTATATTAGACAGATGTGGAAGTGGTAGAACATTGTCTTGGCAACTTGTTTAATTATTTCTTTGTAAATGATCATTTTAATATTATATGACTTTTATAATAATAAAACTCTAATGTGAAAAAATATGTATGAATGGACTGGTGAATCAAAGGGAAAAAAGGAAGTAGAACACAGGAAGAAAAGCAGCCCCAGCATTCATTACCTGAGTGGAACCCTGGAAGTAAGCCTAATGAAGTAACTAATAAAACTACAAGAAGAATCGTTGCCATGACATGATACTGAGAAAGTAAGAATGCTGACTGCCAAATAGGCACAAGATGCTAGGATATTAAAATGTTTCATATTGAGCATTGCAAAAAAGTATTCTGAATTGATTCTAGAAATACTGATTGATTATACATGTTCCATGTGCAACTTCGCCTCAGTATTGATTAAAACAGAGACAAATACTATGACTTCTTACAGTATAGACAAAGATATAGGTTTGTGCCTATTATATTCCATTCATTTTTATTTTTAAACTTGTCATAATATAAGAAAAATTTTAAAGATGGAAATAAAAACACCAAATCCACATCAGAATGCTCTTCCTGAGTTTTAGTTAAGTAATTAATAGAATCAATAGTGATTACATTTTCTAATGAATACTTAATTGACTCTCTGGGAAATTACTTATGATTACAACTCATTACCAAATAATTGCATGCTGTGTAGTGAGTTGTGTCATGCTGTTAATTCAGATAGCTGAATAGAACAAATATTTCAAACTCTGCTTTCATCTTCTGTAGAAATACAGTGCTTTCTGTAAGGAAGCTGGACATCAGTATCAGTCATTGTACTTTCACAATTGTCCAAAAAATTAATGATGAGGTAACATATACAAGGGGAGAAGGTCCCCCTCAGTCACAGTCATAGAGAAGGGGAGGGAGGGAGGAATGGGAGGATACAAGGGATGGGATAACAATTTATATGTAATATGAATAAATTAATAAAATATATTAAAATTTTAAAAAATTATTTTTTCCAAGACATATCAATATTTTGAAAGCAACCAAGTTACATTTTCCTTTGCTTAGGTTGTAGGCAGCCCTCAGTGGAATACCCAACTATAGTTGAAGGCTCAATTTTGATGACATAACTTAATGTGTTTATATACCATTTTCCTCTATGGTGATTCAGGAAAATATCTATTTTGATACACACAGATATGCAGACATACACACAAACTCACAGACACATAGAGACACACATACTTCACAAAATCTTTAACAGAATACTTGAGGGCAAGAATTGGTAGAAGGGCCAAGACAAGATGGCAGACAAATATGACCTAAGTAGTGGTGTGTCTGTGTGTGTGTGTGTGTGTGTGTGTGTGTGTATGTGTGTGTGTGTGTGTGTGTGTTGTGAGATTCTGGTGAGAGGGGTCCATGTGACCAAGAGGGTCATATTGAAGACATTTGGAAAAAACGCTGATTGAGACAACACAAATGAACATGTCTTGAGAGCTCTGTAACACCATTTTAAAGTTTAAATACCAAAGCTGACACAAAACTACTTCCTCTATGGACCTTCAAAAACAAAGAAACAAACAAACCATTTTAGGTGTCTTAACAGAAGAGTATTTCAAAAAGTAAATAGGAATGAAAGACAAAATAATTACAAAAATGAATGTTTTTTATCACTATCACTAAAGTTGGATTATTAAGGACATCAAATATTTTGAATATCTTATTTTTATTGAAAATAGATTTTTTTTTTCTAACACAATATATCCTGATTACAATTTGCTCTATCTCTAGTCTGCCCAGTTTCTTTCCACCTTCCCTCTCATCTGGGTCCAACACCTTTCATTCCCTCATTTAAAAAAATAAACAGACTTCTATGACCATGTGATACATATGACATAATAATATAATATAAGATAAAATCCAACATATTTGAACTAGACAAAATAAAAAAAAAAAAAAAGGAAAGGATCCCAATATTAGCACAAAAATCAGAGACATGCAATTCACAAGTTCAAGAATCCTATACAAAACACTAAACTGAAAGCCTTTACATATATGCAAAGGACATGTTATTTTTTATTTTTTAAAGATGCTTTTTTTTTAACATGTATGAGTATTTTACTTGAATGTGTGTATGTGCACCACAGGTGTGTCTTGTAGCCATGGAGGTCAGAAGAGGGTGACTGGTCCCTTGAAAGTGGAGCTATTGCTGAATATGGACCACCATATATGCCTACTAGGAATCAAACCCATGTTCTCTGCAGGAGTAACAAAGCTCTTAACAGCTGAATCATCTCTCAATCATCAGTTTCTGTGAATGTGTGCACGTGTGTTCTACTGAAAAAAATAAAATTCTTAAAAATATTCCACAGTGTTAGAAACAAAACCTCTTCAGAAACACACATATGAACATCCCAGTCAAACACACAGATCTTGTTGTATTATTATAACTTCCTCTAAAACTGTGTCAAACATAATAAAGTTATGAATACAGTAAATATAAACTGGGCTGAACTTACTAACATAGCACCTGCCTAGCATGTGAAAAGCCCTGAACATCATTTCCAAGTCCCCAAAATGAATGAGTTTTTAAAAAATTATGTAATATAATATATGTGTATATGTATATGTGTATGTGTATATATGTATAAACTGCTTTGAAAATTCTATACATAATAAATACTTTATGAGTATTATATATATTTAATGAAAATGATTAGAAAAATAACAAATAACAAAGATGTAAAAAAAGAAAATGATTAGAATAAATAATCTTAAACTAACATGATATATCTATTTTTTCAAAGTAGCAACAAAAAATTAGATCTGAAAATCTCATCTGTATGCTGTCTCCAAAATTCACTGGGTAGGTCCACAATAACATGACAGATTCACTGATGCTACTTACATTATTTGGATTTCTACAAGCAGGTTTGATAAATCTCTTGTCACACCAAGTAAAGAAAAATCAACTTTGCAAGGAGTAGATAGATGTTCAAAGTGACAGCAAGTGTATTAATAAAAATGAACGGTGATGCAAAGTCTGTGAATCATATATGCTTGCTGTTCCAAAAGTGTTCGTCCTTCCCCCATCCTTGTATTTTGTCACACATCTTACTCTTAGGAGGTACATAAATGAACCTGTACATGCCTAAGTCACTTAAAGTTTCAATTCTAAATATTTGACTTCAATAACAAAGATATGAACTAAAACATGATTTAAACAAGAAATCCAAGTTAATTAGTGGAGTGTCCCCAATGGATATATGCCTCTTAAACAATGTATCAGAGAATAGAAATGTTGCAGAAAGTGAAAAAGATCATTAAGCTCCACTCCAGAATACAAACAGCAGCCTAGTGCATAAGTATTTGCAGGCCAACAAAGCTATAAAAGTGACCCAAACCATTTGTAGGAACACAGAATATCATGAGTGAATCCCAGACATTGAGTATTGTACACTTTCGGAGTTGGCCTTTGCTTTGTTCAGATTGTGACAGTGCCCTAGTTCTTCCCTCCTCAACTAAAGTATTATAACTCATTTTGATAGGAGTCCACTATTGAGTGACTTTGAATTTTTAAAGAGATTTTAGAATTTTACAAAGACCTTGGATTTTAGGATGCAAACAGTCTTGTGAGGCATGATAGGCTAGAGTCACTTGTTAGGGGTGAAGGTCTCCCCCTCTCTGAGGACTAGGGGAGGGTCATAAGGGATAAGAGGGAGGGAAGGTAGGACAGGAGGTGACAAAACAGGAGGCTACGATTGGGATGTAAAGTGAATAAATTTTTTTTAAATTTAAATAAAATAGCATAAGAGAGACTGAATATTTTAAGAGGCTGTTTTGAAATGTGTATTTTAAGAGTCTGTTTTAGACTGTGGGACTTCTAAAAATTGGAATGTTTATATTGTAATGCTGATGTTCATGTGTGATCTTGGGGAAGATGAAGAAAGGAAATATTAGGGCTTAGTAATGTTTGGGTCAAGGTGACAAGAGATTAGTGCATATAGATTATTGTAAACATTTTTTGAAAGAAAGGAAAATTAAATGCTTTCAAGGTCACTTATACATGGTCCACAGCATGGAATGCTTTCATTGTAGTTTTCTCTACTGTCCATCTGGAATTTATTATTATTCCACAAGGGCTTCTATGACTTTCATTGAATATTAGAGAAGATAAGATATTAAATCAACAACAACAGCAACAATAATTATAAAACAAAAAGAACAAGCAACAACTATGAAAGAATCATGGAACCCAGGTGATAGTGGGTGAGAACAGCTTTTCCTGCTGACAGGATAAGTACAGCATATCAACCTTCGGTTTTGTTTCTGGGGACAATCATGTGTGTGTAGGGCAGGTTGTCTGTGACACAGAGGAAAAGACCCCACCCATTCATAGACTCTACCTTGTGAAAATGCAAACCTATTTAAAAGGAGAGCTCCTGAACTGAGAATGGCACTGAAGGCATATCTTCTCCTTCAAACATCTTGCTAGGAAAGTGGTCCGCAAAGGTCAGCACACAGAAGCTGATAAACTGTAGTCAATGGGGAAGCAGCATTTGTATTTCAGCTGGTTCTGGAATTTGTCAGTGCCATCCACATAATACTTGTTTTGCAAGCAGGAAAGTTGCAAGAATGGAACACTGATGTGTATCAGGGTTGGAGTCTCTACAAAGAGGTCCTAAGTGCTTAGTCCATTATGACTTGTGAAAAGGAAGTCGAAGATGCAATGGGTCACCAGCATAATGGAGATGCCAGGACAGTGAGATGTTCACCAAGGAATGCTGCAAATATGGAATAGAGCCAACTGAAAAGAGAGGTTATGTGTGCTACAGGTAGCAGAGACGAAGATATGGGAGCATTCAGACATTTTGAAGTACCGAAGATTTTATCACAGGCCCAGATCCAGACATGGTAATGCAGGACTTGATGTTTTCTTTCCTGTATTTTCATCTTACATTGGTCAGTCATACTTTGCTATGCTCCATTTCTTCACATTTTGAGTGTGGATGCTTATATCTTTTTTTTTTTTTTTTTTTTTTTTTGTGTTTTTTTTTTTTTTTTATTAATTTATTCTTGTTACATCTCAATGTTTATCCCATCCCTTGTATCCTCCCATTCCTCCCCCCCCCCCCATTTTCCCATTATTCCCCTCCCCTATGACTGTTCCTGAGGGGGATTACGTCCCCCTATATATTCTCATAGGGTATCAAGTCTCTTCTTGGCTACTTGCTGTCCTTCCTCTGAGTGCCACCAGGTCTCCCCCTCCAGGGGACATGGTCAAATGTGAGGCACCAGAGTATGTGAGAAAGTCGTATCACACTCTCCACTCAACTGTGGAGAATATTCTGACCATTGGCTAGATCTGGGAAGGGGTTTAAAGTTTACCTCCTGTATTGTCCTTGGCTGGTGCCTTAGTTTGAGCTGGACCCCTGGGCCCAAATCTGCCTATCATATTGTTCTACTTGTAGATTTCTAGGTCCCTCTGGATCCTTTTATTTTGCTGTTCTCCCATGCGTCTCTCATTTAGAGTCCCAATAGGATGCCTTCCCCTCTGTCCCAGTTTCCTGGTAAGTGAAGGCTTTCGTGGGACATGCCCCTTGGGCTAGTATGCAGATATAAGTGAGTATATACCATTTGATTCTTTCTGCTTCTGGGTTAACTCACTCATTATGATCATTTCTAGCTCAATCCATTTATCCACAAATTTCGGGAATTCCTTGTTTTTAATAGCTGAGTAGTATTCCATAGTGTATATGTACCACAGTTTCTTTATCCACTCTTCTACTGAGGGACACTTAGGCTGTTTCCATGTTCTGGCTATTATGAATAAGGCTGCTATGAACATGGTTGAGCAAATTTTCTTGTTGTGTGCTGGAGCATCTTCTGGGTATATTCCAAGGAGTGGAATAGCTGGGTCTTGAGGAAGCCCTATTCCCATTTTTCTGAGATAGCACCAGATAGATTTCCAAAGTGGCTGTACTAGTTTGCATTCCCACCAGCAATGAAGGAGTGTTCCTCTCTCCCCACATCCTCGCCAGCATGTGGTGTCGCTTGAATTTTTGATCTTAGCCATTCTGATGGGTGTAAGATGGAATCTCAGAGTTGTTTTGATTTGCATTTCCCTGATGACTAAGGAGGTTGAGCATTTCTTTAAGTGTTTCTCAGCCATTTGATACTCCTCTGTTGAGAATTCTCTGTTTAGTTCCAAGCCCCATTTCTCAATTGGGTTATTCGGTTTGGTGGTGTTTAATTTCTTGAGTTCTTTATATATTTTGGATATTAGACCTTTGTCAGATGTAGGGTTGGTGAAGATTTTTTCCCAGTCTGTAGGCTGTCGCTTTGTTCTCTTGACAGTGTCTCCTGCCTTACAGAAGCTTCTCAGCCTCATGAGGTCCCATTTATTAATGGTTGACATTAAGGCCTGGGCCGTTGGTGTTCTGTTCAGGAAGTTGTCTCCTGTGCCAATATGTTCCAGGCTCTTTCCCACTTTTTCTTCTAAGTGAGTTAGTGTCTCTGGTTTTATGTTGAGGTCTTTAATCCACTTGGATTTGAGTTTTGTGCAAGGTGACAAATATGGGTCCAGTTTCATTTTTTTACACATAGACCTCCAGTTAGACCAGCACCATTTGTTGAAGATGCTATCCTTTTTCCATTGAATGGATTTGGCTTCTTTGTCAAAAATCAAGTGACCATATGTGTGTGGATTCATATCTGGGTCTTCGATTCGATTCCACTGATCAACCAGCCTGTTGCTGTGCCAGTACCATGCTGTTTTAAGTACTATTGCTTTATAGTACAGTTTGAGATCAGGTATGGAGATTCCTCCGGAGCATCTTTTATTGTACAAGATTGTTTTAGCTATTCTGGGTTTTTTGTTTTTCCATATGAAGTTCAGAATTGAACTTTCAATGTCTTTAAAAAATTGTGTAGTTATTTTGATAGGGATTGCATTGAATCTGTAGATTGCTTTTGGTAGGATGGCCATTTTTACTATGTTAATTCTCCCGATCCATGAGCAAGGAAGATCACGCCATCTTCTCAGGTCATCTTCAATCTCTTTCTTCAGAGTTTTGAAATTTTTTTCATACAAGTCCTTCACTTGCTTAGTTAGGGTAACTCCTAGATATTTTATATTGCTTGTGGCTAATGTGAAGGGTGTGGTTTTCCTAATTTCTTCCTCTGCAAGCTTGTCATTTGTGTATAGGAAGGCTACAGACTTTTTTGAGTTAATTTTGTATCCAGCCAATTTGCTGAAGGTGTTTATCAGCTTTAGGAGTTCTCTGGTGGAGTTTTGAGGGTCACTTATGTACACTATCATATCATCTGCAAAGAGGGATAATTTGACTTCCTCCTTTCCCATTTGGATCCCCTTGATCTCCTTTTGTTGTCTTATTGCTCTGGCTAGAACTTCGAGTACTATATTGAAGAGATATGGAGAGAGTGGGCAGCCTTGCCTTGTTCCCGATTTGAGAGGAATTTCCTTGAGTATCTCACCATTTACTTTGATTTTGGCTATTGGCTTGCTGTATATAGCCTTTATTATGTTGAGGAAAGTGCCTTGTATCCCCGATCTCTCTAAAACTTTAAACATGAATGGGTGTTGAATTTTATCAAATGCTTTCTCTGCATCCAAGGAGATAATCATGTGGTTTTTTATTTTCAGTTTGTTTATATGATGGATTACATTGATGGATTTCCGTATATTAAACCATCCCTGCATGCCTGGAATGAAGCCTACTTGGTCATGATGAATGATATCTTTGATGTGCTCCTGTATTCGTTTTGCAAGTATTTTATTTAGTATTTTTGCATCTATGTTCATAAGAGAAATTGGTCTGAAATTCTCTTTCTTTGTTGAGTCTTTGTGAGGTTTAGGTATCAATGAGACTATGGCCTCATAGAATGAATTTGGTAATTTTCCATCCATTTCTATCTTTTGGAGTAGCTTGAAGAGTATCGGTATTAGCTCGCCCTTAAAGGTCTGGTAGAATTCTGCACTGAAACCATCTGGCCCTGGGCTTTTTTTGGTTGGGAGACCATCGATGATTGCTTCTATTTCTGTCGGGGAAATGGGACTATTTAACTTGTTTATCTGTTCTTCACTCAACTTTGGCAAGTGAACTTGATCAAGAAAATCGTCCATTTCCCTTAGATTTTCAAATTTTGTGGCGTATATGCCTTCAAAGTAGGATCTTATGATTCTTTGAATTTCTTCAGTGTCTGTTGTTATGTCTCCCTTTTCATTTCTGATTTTGTTGATTTCAATACTGTCTCTCTGCCTTTTAGTTAGTTTGGCTAATGGTCTGTCTATCTTGTTGATTTTCTCAAAGAACCAGCTCTTGGTTTTGTTGATTCTTTGGACTGTTTTCTTAGTTTCTAATTTGTTAATTTCAGCCCTGAGTTTGATAATTTCCAGGCGTCTACTCCTCTTGGGTGTTTCTGCTTCTTTTTTTTCTAGGGCTTCCAGTTGTGTTGTTAAGATGCTTATGTGCGATGTTTCCAATTTCTTTTTAAAGGCACTTAGTGCTATGAATTTTCCTCTTAGCACTGCTTTCAATGTATCCCACAAATTTGGGTATGTTGTTTCTTCATTTTCATTGAATTTCAGAAACTCCTTGATTTCTTTCTTTATTTCTTCCCTGACCCAGGTGTCATTTAGCAGAGAGTTGTTTAGTTTCCACAAACGTGTAGGCTTTTTGTTATTTCTGTTGTTGTTGAATTGCAGCCTAAGAGCATGGTGATCTGATAGGATACAAGGTATTATTTCAATCCTCTTGTATCTGTTGAGGCTTGCTTTGTGACCTACGATGTGATCAATTTTGGAGAAGGTTCCATGGGGTGCAGAGAAGAAGGTGTATTCTTTCTTGTTTGGGTGAAAGGTTCTATAGATATCTGTTAGATCCATTTGACCCATGGCATTGGTTAATGATGTTATTTCTCGGCTTAGTTTCTGTTTCAATGACTTATCCTTCAGTGAGAGTGGGGTGTTGAAGTCTCCCACTATTATTGTGTGGGGATCGATGTGTGGTTTAAGCTTTTTTAGGAGATCTTTTACATATGTGGGTGCCCTTGTATTGGGAGCATAGATGTTCAGAATTGTGATGTCATCTTGGTTGACTTTACCTTTGATAAGTATGAAGTGTCCTTCCTCATCCCTTTTGATTAATTTTGGTTGAAAGTCTATTTTGTTCGATACTAAAATGGCTACACCTGCTTGCTTCTTGTGACCATTTGCTTGGAATATTTTTTTCCAACCTTTTACCCTGAGGTAATGCCTTTCATTATGGGTGAGATGTGTTTCTTGGATGCAGAAGAATGTTGGGTCTTGTTTATGTACCCATTCGGTTAGTCTGTGTCTTTTTATTGGAGAATTGAGGCCATTGATGTTGAGAGATATTAATGACCAGTGACTGTTAAGAGTCTTAATTTTGATGTTGTTTCCAGTCGAGCGTTTGTGTAGTTGTGTTTTTGCCATGGGATAGTTATCTATTTCCTGGGTAGTTTTGGTTGTAGCTTGACCCTTTGGGATGGAGTTTTCCTTCTAGTACCTTCTGTAAAGCTGGGTTTGTGGATAGGTACTGTTTGAATTTGTTTTTGTCATGGAATATTTTGTTTTCTCCATCAATGGTTATTGATAATTTTGCTGGGTAAAGTAGTCTGGCCTGGCATCTGTGTTCTCTTAGGGTTTGCAGGATCTCTGTCCAGGACCTTCTGGCTTTTATGGTCTCTGCTGAGAAGTCAGGTGTAATTCTGATAGGTTTACCATTAAATGTTATTTGGCCCTTTTCCCTTGCAGCTTTTAATATTTTTTCTTTGTTCTGCATGTTTTGTGTTTTGATTATTATGTGGCGGGCAGTTTTTTCTTTTCTGGTCAATTCTATTTGGTGTTCTGTAGGCCTCTTGTATGTTTATAGGCATCTCTTTCTTTAGATTGGGGAAATTTTCTTCTATGATTTTGTTGAGAATAGTTTCTGGGCCCTGGAGTCTGATGTCTTCTCTTTCTTCAATGCCTATTATCCGCAAATTTCTTCTTTTCATGGTGTCCTTAATTTCTTGGATGTTTTGTGTCAGGAGTTTTCCAGATTTGGCATTTTCTTTAATGGTTGATTCAATATCTGTGATTGTATCTTCTAGCCCTGAGATTCGTTCTTCCATCTCTTGGATTCTGTTAGAGAAGCTCACCTCTGTGTTGCTCGCCTTCTTCTCTGAGGTCTCACGTTCTCGTTTTTCTTCTGTCTGTGTGTTTATCATTGAATCCATTTTCATTTTCAGATCTTGAACTGATTTTTTGATTTCTTTCATCTGATTTTTTGTATATTCCTGAGTTTCTTCCATTGCCTCTTTATAGGTCTTCAGAGCTTGAACCGTTTTAGCTATTTCTTTCATCTGGTTGTTTGCATTTTCCTGCAATTTTTCCAGTTCCACTCTATGTGCTTCTTTTATGTCTCTCACCTGTTTGTCTGCGTCTTCCTGCATTTGATTACGAATTTTATTTGTTTCCTCCATTATCATCCTCATTACTAAGGATTTGAGGTCATTTTCTTGTATTTCCGTTGTATTTGAGTTCTCTGGGTGGTTTTCTTTGGGATAGCTGGAAACTGGAGACGCCATGTTGTTTTGGGGTTTTTTGCGTATGCTTTTTCGTTGTCCTTTAGACATCTTGCCGTCTTTGTTTTTGTTGGGTAGCTTCCAGAGTTGAATGGAGGGTGTCTGATGATAGATTCACTTGTTTTCTTACGGTTTCCCTAGGCTGCGAGCTCAAAGCTTCACTGGTGTGGATGTTAGGAGGTTAGCCCTGTTGTTCTGGTCTCTCACAGCCAGTGATCCTCAGTCCCTCTCTGCTGTGGATCCTGCAATTGTTCTGGGTCTCTGAATGAGCGTTGGGTCAGGCCAAGGTATCCACAGCCTTCTGTGTTCCCTGCCAAGTCCAGCCAGGAGCACTGGGACCGAACCACGGGCAGAACTCAGCTAGATTCTCAGGGCCAGAACCGTCTGCCAAGCTCAGCTAGGGATTTTGGGCCCAAAATGCACGGATGCTTATATCTTGCCATTGTGTATGAGAAAGGTATAACAGGTTTTCTAATTATACAAGGTTAAGACCTTGTAAGAGATTGAATTGAGCCTCAGGAGACACCGTGAACTTTTAACAGTATTGTAACTCTTAACGTCTATGGTGACTTTCATTATAACATAGCTATGAACCTAAGTATCTCATTGAAGTGCTATACTTTTAAAATGATGTGTTTGGGTGTCAAGTTGACAAGAAAGACTTTGTGATACTTAGCACTGATTATCATTTTGATAAGATCGAGAATCACCTAAGAGAAAAGCCTCAGGGCATGCCTGTGCAGTTTAGTTTCTGTTCAGAGCCCTGAGGGATTATCTTGATTAAGTCAACTAAGGTGGGAGGACTCAGCCTAGATGTTTGGAGGACTGTTCTGTGTACTCAGGTCCAAAACTAAAAAAAAAAAAATGTGTAACGAGAGCTGAGCACAAATCTTCATGCCCCCCTGCTTCTTTGCTGTTGGTACAGTGTGAATAGCCACCTCAAGTTTCTGTCACCACGATGGCCTTGATGTACTGTTAAATATTGGTCATAGCAATGAGAAAAAGTAACTAATACCACATCCTTACTGTTTTCATGTCCCATTTGTTTCATTACGTGTTTGTTTTAAGATGTTTTTAGGTCTAGATAGTTGATAGAGATGAGATATGATAGATATTGACTTACATTCAGAATTTTAGACTCACCAATATAGGGTAGAAGTTTTCTTCAAGGTTGCCACATACAAAGGGCCAATACACTATGAATGTAACATTTATATAATTCCAGGTTGTTTTGTAGTTCTTCTTGTTCTACACAGTTTATTGTATATGTGTGTAATAGTATAAATGTATATGTTAAAACATTTTAAAAATAGTTTGGATTTTAATGTAATACTCCTCAGTGAGAATGTTCAGAGTTTTAAAGAGGGAAACCAATGGATTTCAATCAATACTTCAGATTTCTACTCCCATTTGAGAAAATATGAGCTTAATGTCTTTTCAGCATTATTGATTGTGGCACAAACTCACTAAAGTGACAAGTGGTTTTCTGTAAAATGAGCATCATGATGTCTGTTTCAAAATGTCCCATACAGTTGACTAGGGTAATACTCTTGCACACTGTCTTAACCCTCACAATATCAAACAATAGATGTTTTAAGCTTTTTTCTGCTTTCAAGAACTTTTTTGCATCTTAATAAAACATCATATATTATTATCTAATCCTCTTTAAAAATAAAAAAATTTACAAGAAATACAAAAGCTGATATGGCATTAGGGTGAAATGAAAAGCAAAGACCAACTGTTGTATTTTGTTCTAACAATTTTCATTGACCCCATCATATATTTATTATTTTAGACCTTGAAGATGATCGCTAATTTGCTCAGATTTGGACTTACAAATTCAACTAGCATCCATGTGTTCATCTATAAATTTGAAATCACAGTTTCCTGTTTATTACTAACTGGAAATTTGACCATGTAAATGATTCATGAATGATAACACAGAAGACAAGTTACTGGCAATATAAAGAAAAATACACTGACTGTAGTGGTATCTTCCTAAAAATCCAGCACTAGACAGGTGGATACATCAAGATGGAGGATTTGATTCCAGTTCCAATTACAACAATAAATAAATAAAATCGAAGCCAAAAAGAATGAAAAGGAAATCTCATAGTAATAACAATTAGCATTCAAATATTTTTGTGTATAGAAATGTTCATTTCAGTTTATAATGTATAATCTATTATAGAGGGAAGTCAGGGTGGGAACGAAAGGCAGGAATATAAGCAGGTCAAAAAGAAGATAGCAAACACCCAAAGATTGGAAAAAAGTTTTCACATTGCTACCAAAATATACTGGGTTGTTAAAGCAGTGCCCAAAGACATTGCATAGATTTTTAGGGCACCATGTCCATCCTTGAGTGACCTTTTTATGCTTGCATCAGAAAAGCTTTTCTCTGGAGTTAAGCAAATTTTACAGAAATTGAAGGTATGTGTTTCTAGAAAGAACCATATCATCTTTAGCAAACAAAACTTTCTATCCAAGCAGATAGCAGCCATGGTCCTATCTCAAGAAGGGAAAAGAGAAGGCATCTTCTTGGAAGTGGAGAGGACATGGAAGATCACTGCTGCTCCTGGTTCACTCATTAAAGCTTGTTTAGCCTGATTAGTTATAAAATGTAGGACCAGCTGCCCATGCTTGCTCCTCCAATACTTGGCTGGGTGCTTTCTTATCAATAATTAATCAAGAAAATATCCCCCAGATTTGACTAGAGGCTAGTCTGTTGGAGAGATTGTCACAATTAACATTCCCTTTTCTGGGATGACTCTGTATTATGTGAAGTTTATGAAACAAAAACAAAAACAGCACACATGATTTGTTTATGTATTTATTTTTTAGTGAATGACCAATAACTAATGTCTACCATGCCATCCCTAAACCCAACAGCAAGTCTATTGAGTAGGTTGGAAGACACTCTTTCTCTTCTCTCTTTCTATCTTTTTATTAAGAATAGATTCTTTTTCATACATTATATGCTGGTAAGAGTTCCCCTCCCATATGAAGTTGAGAATTGATCTTTCAAGGTCTGTAAGAAATTGAGTAGGCATTTGTTGATAGGGACTGCATTGAATTTGTAGATTTTTTTTGGTAGAATGGCCATTTTTACTCTGTTGATCCTCCTAATTCATGAGCCTGGGAGGTCATTCTGTCTTCTCATATCTTCTTCAGTTTCTTTCTTCAGAGACTTGAAGGTACTTTTTCATACAAATTTTTCACTTGCTTTGTTAGAATTATACCAAGATATGGAAAAAACAGATTAGCTAAACCAATCCTATAGAATAAAAGCTCTTCCAGAGGAATATCCAGCCCTGATTTCAATCTGCACTGTACAGTAACAGTAACAAAAACAGTGTGGGACTGTCATAGAAACAGGGTGGTAGATCAATGGAATCAAATCTAAGACCTAGAAATAAACCCACACACCTTATGGACCCTTAACATTTGACAAAGAAGCTAAAACCATACAATGGAAAACACATAGCATCTTCAACAAATGGTACTGGTCTAACTGGATGTCTACATGTAGAAAGATGCAAATAGAGCTGTATTTATCACCCTGCACAAAATGGGAAGTCCAAGTGAATTAAAGACTTCAACATTTGATTCTTTCTGCTTCTGGGTTAACTCACTCATTATGATCATTTCTAGCTCAATCCATTTATCCACAAATTTCGGGAATTCCTTGTTTTTAATAGCTGAGTAGTATTCCATAGTGTATATGTACCACAGTTTCTTTATCCACTCTTCTACTGAGGGACACTTAGGCTGTTTCCATGTTCTGGCTATTATGAATAAGGCTGCTATGAACATGGTTGAGCAAATTTTCTTGTTGTGTGCTGGAGCATCTTCTGGGTATATTCCAAGGAGTGGAATAGCTGGGTCTTGAGGAAGCCCTATTCCCATTTTTCTGAGATAGCACCAGATAGATTTGCATACTAGCCCAAGGGGAATGTCCCACGAAAGCCTTCACTTACCAGGAAGCTGGGACAGAGGGGAAGGCATCCTATTGGGACTCTAAATGAGAGACGCATGGGAGAACAGCAAAATAAAAGGATCCAGAGGGTCCTAGAAATCTACAAGTAGAACATTATGATAGGCAGATTTGGGCCCAGGGGTCCCGCTCAAACTAAGGCACCAGCCAAGGACAATACACGAGGTAAACTTTAAACCCCTTCCCAGATCTAGCCAATGGTCAGAATATTCTCCACAGTTGAGTGGAGAGTGTGATATGACTTTCTCACGTACTCTGGTGCCTCACATTTGACCATGTCCCCTGGAGGGGGAGACCTGGTGGCACTCAGAGGAAGGACAGCAAGTAGCCAAGAAGAGACTTGATACCCTATGAGAATATATAGGGGGACGTAATCCCCCTCAGGAACAGTCATAGGGGAGGGGAATAATGGGAAAATGGGGGGGGGGAGGAATGGGAGGATACAAGGGATGGGATAAACATTGAGATGTAACAAGAATAAATTAATAAAAAAAAAAAAAGACTTCAACATAAAAGCAGTCTCACTAAATCTGTTAGAAGAAACAGTGGGGAAGAGCTTTGAATTCATTGGCACATGAGACAACTTCCTGAATAGAATACTAACAGCTCAAGTTCTAAGATCAACAATTAATAAATGGGACCTCATGAAACTCAAAACTTCTATAACGCAAAGGACACTGTCAATAGAACAAAACAACAGCCTACATACTGGGAAAAGATCTTCACCAACCCTACATCTGATAAAGGGCTAATATCCAAAATACAAAAGAATTTAAGAAACTAAACACCAACAAGCCAAGAAATCCAATTAAAAAATGGGGTACAAGCCAAACAGAATTCTCAACAGTGGAATATCAATAAGCCAAAATGCACTTAAAGAAATGTTCAATGTCCTTAGCCATCAGGAAAATGGAAATCAAAACAACTCTGGGATTCTATTTTACTCCCATCAGGATGACTAAGATCAAAAACTCAAGTGACAGCACATGCTGCCAAAGATGTAGAGAAAGGGGAACACTCCTCCATTGCTGGTGGGAGTGCAAACTTGCACAAACACTTTGGAAATCAATCTAGTGCTTTCTTAGAAAACTGAGAATAATGGTACAAGACCCATTTATACTACTTCTGAGCATATACCCAAAAAGATGCTCTATAATACAACAAGGAAGTTGGATGAGCTATGTTCACTGCAGCTTTATTCATAATAGCCAGAATCTAGAAACAACCTAGATGTCTCTCAACTGAAGAATGGATAAAGAAACTGTAGTGCATTTACACAATGGACTATTACTCAGTTATCAGAAACATGGAAATCATGAAAATTTCAGTCAAATGGATAGAAGTAGAAAATATCATCCTGAGTGAGGTAACCCAGACCCAGAAAGAGATCCATGGTATATATTCACTTTTGAGTGGATATTAGGCCAATATAGGTGTCCCCTGTGAGTCTCCACCCAAGTGGGGATCCAGACAGATGCTGGTACTTGCAGAAAGATTCTGGGCAGAGCACTGAGAGTCCCATGGATGAATTTGGATATGGAAAGATTGGAAGGGTCATGTGTTCCACAAGGAAACTGATAAGCCGGCCGGATATGGCGAAGGGGTTGGGGTGAGCTGCACAAAGTGATGCACCAACCAAGGATAATGCATGCAGAGAATCTGGAACCTTCTACAGAGGTAGCCTATGGACAGCTCATTGTCCATGTGGGTGGAGGGGAGCAGGAACTAGTGCTGGCGATTTTATGACTTTCCCTTCTTGGGGTGGCCTTGTGGGCACACAGAGGAAGGAAACACACAGGAAGAGCAGAGCAAGCTACCCTGATGAGACCTGATAGGCTGTAGTCAGATAGTGGGGAGCAAGGTTGTGACACCCATTAGAGGACTAGGGGTGGGGAATAAGGCAGAAGATGGAGAAAGGGTAGGAACTAGGATATAGGAGCACGTGGGTAACTATTGGGATGTAAAGTGAATAAACTATAAAAAATTTAAATAAAAAGTAAATGAAGGTGTTAAGTGATTATGAACTACCAAAAAATGCTTTCCTTCCCTCTACTCCTCCCAATTCCTCCCCACCTCCACTCTCATCCAGATGCACTCTCTATCTCTGATTATTAAAAAAAATGCTTATAAGATATAAAAATAAAACATAAATTAAAATATAATCAGATAAAACAAAATCATCATATCAAAGTTGGTAAAGAGAAGAGAAGATAAAGAAACCCAAGAATAGGCACAAGAATCAGAGACTCACTCTTTCACAAATGCATGATTTTCATTACCTGTGCTGGCCTTGTGCTTGTTGCTTCAGTCTCTCTGAGTCAAATAACCTTTGATCAGTTGACTTAGAAGACCTTGTTCTCCTGGTGTGCACTATTCCCCCCCCCAGACTCTTAAATTCTTTCTTCCTGCTCTTCTGTAGGGTTCCCTAGGCTATGGGGGGGGGGGGGGATTTGTGAGAGACATACAATTTAGACCTGAATGTTTCAAAATATCTTTTTTTCCTTAAATCTATTTGTTTTTAATTTATATACTTTACATCTGGATTGTAGCCCTGTCCTGCATCTCCTGCCAGTCCCTTCCCTCTCTCTCTCCCTTTCTCTCTCCCTCCCTCTTTTTCCCATCCCACTCCCCTAGTCCTCAGCGAGGGAGCGCCCTCCTCTTCTACCAACTGACTCAGTCCAGTCAAATCTCATCAGGACTGCCTATATCCTCTTCCTCTGTGGCCTGGCAAGGCCTTCCTGCCTGGGAGGAAGTGATTTAAGAACAGGAAACAGTGTCCATGCTGAGATAGTCTCTGTTCCCCTTACTGGGGGACACACACAGAGACTGAGCTGCCTATCAGCTACATCTGGACTGGAGGCCTAGGTCCTCTCCATACATTGTCCTTAGTTGGTGCATCAGTTTCCACAGTCCTCCCTGGATCCAGATTTGTTGACTCCATTAGTCTTCTTGTGGAACTCTTCTCTTCTCTGCATCCTTCTATCTCCCCAGTCTTCCATAAGACTTAATATCTCCCCCCCCCTCTCTCTCATATCTCAATGTAGGCCTATGTTTCTCTTCCTATCTGCTGTAGGAGGAAGCTTCTCTGATGATATCTGAATAAGGCACTGACCTATGATAAAGCATCCTTTGGATATATGCCCAAGAGTGGTATAATCAAAACTGGAGGTAGATTAATTCCCATCATTCTGAGGAACCACCACACTGATTTCCATAGTGAGTGCATAAGTTTGTACTCCAAACATCTGTTCTTCCACATCCTCACCAGCATGAGCTGTCACTTTGTTACTGTTCTTAGCCATACTGAGAGGTATAGGATGGAATTTCAAAGTAGTTTTGATTTGCATTTCCCTCGATGGCTAAGGATGTCAAATATTTCTTTAAGTGTTTCTTAGCCATATGAGTTTCCCTGTTAAAAATATGTTTATATCTACATCTCACTTTTTAATCATATTATTTGGATTTTATATCTAATTTCTTGAGTTATTTATATATTTTGAATAGTAGCACTCTGCTGGATGTTGATTAAAAAAACCTTTTTCTCCATTCTATAGCCTGCTTCCTATCTGAATGCCTGTGTCTTTTGCCTTACAAAGACTTTTTACTTTCCCGAGGTACCATTTACTAGTACTGATCTTTTTTTAAGTCACTTTGATATTTATTTATTTATTTATTTATTTATTTATTTATTTATTTATTCATTCATTCATTCATTTTGTATGGATAATGTTTTTTAATTTATTTAATTAATTTATTCAGATTACATCCCAATTGTTGTTCCTAACCCTTATCCTTCCATTCCTCCATCCCTCCTGCTTTTACCCTATTCCCCTCTCCTATGTCTGTGACCAAGGGAGACTTCCACTCCACTATATGATCATAGGCTATCAAGTCTCATCTTGGTAGCCTGCTTGTCCTTTCTCTGAAAGCCACCAGGCTTCCTCACCAAGAGAAAGTGGTCAAATATGGGGCACCAGGGTTCATGTCAGAGTCAGGACTCAATTGTGGAGAATGTCTTGTTCAGTGGCTAGATCTGAGTAGGGGTTCAATGTATACTGCATGTATTGTCCTTGGTGGGTGCAGCAGTTTGAGCAGAAACCCTGGGCCCAGATTTGCCAGTCCTGATGTTCTTTTTGTAGGTTTCTAGGATCCTCTGGATCCTTCTATTTCCCCATCCTCCCATACTTCTCTCACATAGAGTCCCATTAGGTTGTTCTCACATCTATCCCATTGTCCTGGTAAGTGATGACTTCTATGGGACATGCCTTTTGGCCTAGTGTCACTTATAAGTAAGTATATACCATGTGAGTCTTTCTGCTTCTGGGTTAACTCACTCAGTGTCATCATTTCTAGTTCCATCCATTTGTCAACAAATTTCAGGATTTCCTTGTTTTTAATAACTGAGTACTATTCCATAGTATAAATGTACCACAGTTTCTTTATCCTTTCTTCAACTAATGGACATTTAGTTCGTTTCCAGGTTCTGGCTGTAATGAATAAGGCCACTATGAACATGGTTGAGCATATGTCCTTAATGTATAGTGGAGCATCTCCTGGGTATATTCCAGAGAGTGGAATAGCTGGGTCTTGAGGAAGCCATATTTCTAGTTTTCTGACATAGAACCAGAAAGATTTCCAAACTGGTTGTACAAGTTTGCATTCCCACCAGGAATGAAGAAGTGTTCTTTCTCCATATCCTCAACAGCATGTGCTATCACTTGAGGTTTTTATTTTAGCAATTCTGATGGGTGTTAAGATGAAACCTCAGAGTTGTTTTGATTTGCATTTATCTGATAAGTAATGGTGTTGAACATTTCTTTAAGTGCTTCCTGGTCATATGATATTCTTCTGTTTAAGAATTCTGTGTTTAGCTCTGTACCCAAATTTTTATTTGGATTATTTGGTTTTGTTTGTGTTTAGTTTCTTGAGTTCTTTATATATTTTGGAAATTAGAACTTTGTCAGATGTAGGGTGGGTGAAGATCTTTTCCCAGTCTGTGGGGTGTCTCTTCGTTCTGTTGACAGTGTCTCCTGCCTTACAGAAGCTTCTCATCCTCATGGGGTCCCATTTTTTAATTGTTAACCTTAAAACCTGGCCTGCTGGTACTGTGTTCAGGAAGTTGTTTCCTGTGTCAATGTGTTCCAAGCTCTTCCCCACTTTTTCTTCTAACTTATTTAGTGTCTGTGGTTTTATGTTGATGTTTTTAATCTATTTAAACTTGAGTTTTGTGCATGGTGATAAATATGGATCTAATTGCAATTTTCTATATGTAGACATCCAGTTAGAACAGCACCATTTGTTGAAGATGCCATTCTATTTCCATTGAATAGATTTGGCTTCTTTGTCAAAAATCAAGTGGCCTTATGTATGTGGATTCATTTCTGCATCTTTGATTCAATTCCATTGATCAACCAGCCTATTGCTGTGTCAGTACCATGCTATTTTAATTACTGTTGCTCTATAGTACAGCTTGAGATCCGGTATAGAGATTCCTCTGGAGGATCTTTTATTGTATAGTATTGTTTTTATCTATTCTGTGTTTATTGTTTTTCTATATAAAGTTGAGAATTGATCTTTCAATGTCTTTAAAAAATTGTGTAGGTATTTTGATAGGGATTGCATTGAATCTGTAAACTGCTCTTAATAAGATGGCCATTTTTACTGTTGTTTCTCCTGATCCATGAACAAGAGAGATTTTTCCATCTTCTGATGTCATCTTCAATCTCTTTCTTCAGAGATTTGAAGTTTTTTTCAAAGAAGTCCTTTACTTGCTTGGTTAGAGTTACTCCTAGACATTTTATATTGCTTGTGGCTATCATGAATGGTGTAGTTTCCCTAATTTCTTCCTCTGCATGATTGTCATTTGTATATAGGAAGGCTATCCAACCTTTTTGCTGAAGGTATTTATCAGTTGTCGAAGTTATCTGGTGGATTTTGGGGGTCACTTATGTACACTATCATATCATCTGAAAATAGGGATAATTTGACTTCCTCCATTCCCTTTTGGATCCCCTTGATCTCCTTTTGTTATCTTTTAGCTCTGGATAAAACTTCAAGTACTATATTGAAGAGATATAGAGAGAGTGTACAGCCTTGCCTGGTCCCCAATTTTAGAGAAATTATCTTAGTGCCCATGTTGGTTGTGTTCTGTTCAGAAATATTTATATTTATTTGTATTATGCTACACTCAAATATCCAGTTTGACCAGTATCATTTGTTGAAGATGCAGTCATTTTCCCAGTGTCTATTTCTGGCTCTTTTAAAGTAAAAAAAATCAGTTGTCCATAAGTGTGGATTTATGTCTGTTTCCTTAATTAGATTTCATTGATCAATGTGTTTGCTTTTATGCCAATACAGTGTTGTTTTTATTATCATAACTTGTAGTATACCTTGAATTGTGAGGTCTCCCTAAGTTCTTTCTATTGAGGATTTTTTAGCCTCCCTAGTTTCTCTCTCTCTCTCTCTCTCTCTCTCTCTCTCTCTCTCTCTCTCTCTCTCTCTCTCTCTCTCTCTCTCTCTCTCTCTCTCTCTGTGTGTGTCTGTGTGTGTATGTATGTGTGTATGTGTGTGTGTATGTGTGAGTTTCCATTATAGGTGAAAATTTTCTGCTCAATATATGTAAAGAATCATGTTGAATTTTGATGAGAATTTCATTGAATCTGTAGATTTCTTTTGGTAAAAGGCCACTTTTACTGTGTTATCCCTACTGATTTGTGAACATGGAAGATCTTTCCATCTTGTCATACTTTTTTTCTTAAAAGACTTGAATTTTTTAATCATACAAATCGTTTACTTATGGAGTTAGAGTTACTCTAATATATTTTACATTATTTTATTTTTTTAAATATTCAACCTTTTTATTAGCCTTTTCAGTATTATTTCCAATGGCAACAAAGCATAGAAATAATGAAAATTCCCTTACATATGGGCTTGAGGGAGTAAATGATACTACATGAAAATAATAAGATATTATACAGATATCAACATTACGATCATGAAGATGTGTGGAAAAATTTTTTCTTTATTAAATATATATTTATTTATTACATATACATTTATAATTTTCAAAATATATACAATAAACTACCTATAGCAAGAAGAACCATGACACAATCAGGAATTATATAAATATTATATACTTAATGTTTTGGCTATTTGTATTTGACAGCCTTGAAGAAAACATCTTCCATGTCTTGGTGTGCCTAAAATTCTGAACGTAAACTAGTCTCCATCACATCTTATATTATCCACTTAAAACATCTATCTCAACCTAAAAGCATCTTAACCCCTAAGCAACTAAGCTTCATTCACTCAAATATTTTAAACCTGAATATCTAAGAAGAGTTAAGTCAATTCTAACAAGAAGTAAAAGGTATTTTCATTCCATTATAGTTTCTATTTATATGATACTACATGGTTGTAAGAGGTGAATGGAAAACAGAGGCTATAGTAATTGATACTTCCAAAAGAGTTACTGTTACTTAATTATGAAAGCTAATGTGTACTAACTCCCAAATAACCAGTAGGTCTAGGGGCCTGAGAGGGAAGTAGGAATTTAAAATCTAATGATAAAGGATAGGAAGAAAAGTGAGATGGGAGGAATGGCTTCTCTACCTCTGTAAGGACTGTCAGTGGGCTGAACAATACAAGCAAGGAATACTGTCTCCAGCCCCCTACACAACCAAGAACTTCCCTACTCCCACTGTCATCATCAGGAAAGCACTCCAGTTAAGTAGGAAAATCAGGGTATCAATCAGAGCAAAGGATATGTAGGTGATAATTTCATGGGAATATTCTTCTTTTTGGATGAGGTTCTCCTTTCTACTCCTTTGCACAGTCAACTACATTAAGGTGTAACAAATGCCATAGAATCTCACTTAGCTTGTGTTATCTATTTGATCCTCGCTGACACATTTACTGAGGAAGAGTTCCAATATATATTTTTCTTAGACATCATCATGGAGAAGCCTACTATATTTACATTCTAAATGTTTCTGGAAATACTGCCGAAGGAGTTTTGTGTCTATTTCCTTAAAGAGAAAAATTGAATCTCACTGGACAAAGAAATAATTCATATTTGTATGGGAATTATAATAGGTAGTATATAAATAGCAGGATTAAATGCATGTTGATAATCATCAAATGAAATAATCTAACTGATGTATGAAACATGATTTTTCTATATCATATATATATATACTTGATTATTTTAATTACGTAGGTACTATTTATTTATTTTTTTCTTTTTTTTTTTTTATTAATTTATTCTTGTTACATCTCAATGTTTATCCCATCCCTTGTATCCTCCCATTCCTCCCCCCCCCCATTTTCCCATTATTCCCCTCCCCTATGACTGTTCCTGAGGGGGATTACGTCCCCCTATATATTCTCATAGGGTATCAAGTCTCTTCTTGGCTACTTGCTGTCCTTCCTCTGAGTGCCACCAGGTCTCCCCCTCCAGGGGACATGGTCAAATGTGAGGCACCAGAGTACGTGAGAAAGTCGTATCACACTCTCCACTCAACTGTGGAGAATATTCTGACCATTGGCTAGATCTGGGAAGGGGTTTAAAGTTTACCTCGTGTATTGTCCTTGGCTGGTGCCTTAGTTTGAGCGGGACCCCTGGGCCCAAATCTGCCTATCATATTGTTCTACTTGTAGATTTCTAGGACCCTCTGGATCCTTTTATTTTGCTGTTCTCCCATGCGTCTCTCATTTAGAGTCCCAATAGGATGCTTCGGAAGGCATCCTATTGGGACTCTAAACGTAGGTACTATTTATAATAAAACATATATTTAACTATATAATTAAAGCAAGTAGATGATATTTTGTAGTCAATCACAAGAATATATTTGACTTTAAAATGGTTGGGTTTCTTAGCCATCTTCTCCTTTAGAAAAAAGTCAAGAAGATATTTAAAGAGATCAATTTATCCTAGGCAGAGATGCCAGATTTATAACAGCACCAAATATGTACTAGTGGTACAAATATATGATAAAGAGAAAAGAAAACAGTAACTAACTTGAAGATAAACTATAAGAATTTGGACAACCTGAGATGACTCAGTGGGTATGAACTCTTGCCCCGAAGCCTAACGATGGGAGTTCCCTTCCAGATTCCACAAAGTAGGACATAATCAATTCCCTCAAGGTGTTTTTTGACCTCCATATGTATGCCATGGCACATGTACACATGTTCACAATACATATACAAACACACACACATAATACATATATACATACAAACACCCACATATTCAGATAGACACACACAAATACACACATTTTAACAAAAATAAATAAATTTAAGGACCTACTTTGGAGAAGAAGGCTCTTTAATACAATTCTTTATTTCTGTTTTAGGAAAAAGGTGATAATGGAAAGAAAAATAAAGGCCCTCCTAGAAAATTTTCTGAAAACGGAAGAGAATCTTGAGCAAGAGAAAGACAGTACATGTGGGAACAAGGGTTGGGAAGATGCCTCAGATGCTGTTGCCATGCCAAGGACCTACTTAAAAAGCACTTCATGGTAGAATGCATTTGTAATCTAAATTCCAAGAAACTAGAGACAGAAATAAGCCTGTGGCTTCCTGGCTATCTAGTGTACATAATTAGGGGACCTAGTGAGAGACTGTTTCAGTGATTGAGGTGGAGAGTGAGTCATATTCTGGACCTTAGTTTTATTCCACCTGCAGCCATATGAAATGGAAGCATCTGAAGGTGGCAGGTCATAGGTTTTGGGTGGCTTTGAGCACTGCATTTTCAAATGTGTGCTTCTCACAACAGGAGCTCCTGACCTGAGATTCTGTGGCATGGAAGAACGGAAAAGAAGAAACTGAGGGCCTGAGGCCCTGAAATCTACTGCTTCCCAAAAACAATTTCTGTTGCTGATAAACTGACTGAGGGTTGTCTGCTCTGAGGCCTGATCCTCTTTCTCTGTGACCCAAGTTTCTATAAGGTGGATAATCTGATTTCAGAAAAAGAATAAAAAATTACACCGACAAAACTGGGCACAAACAACACATATGAAAAATGACCAAATGAACTAAGACCCAAGTTTCCATTTCCCCTGGTGTCTCCAAGAGGTTTATAATAAATGTTCAATAGTATTCCTTTATGTCTCAGGCCTTCGGTTCTAACCACATGGGCATAGTGCCTTGCAGGTTCCCAGAGTGCCAAAGAGAAGTTCCAATTCCCACTGCAACCTTGAGTAATGTGCCTGTCTCTTTTGCTCCTGTTGTTCTTAGTCTTGTTATTTGAGAAGAAGGCATCATTAATATTATCTCAAGACACATCTTAGCTGAAATCACTTATTCCAAGACGGAAAGAGTAGGTCAGGCTTTAGTAAACTAAGGAGGCTTTAGGATAACTTGCCTTTAAACGTCACCTTGTCCTTGGAGGAAAAGATCTATTCAAATTCTTTACCATAATCTTACATGACTGATACCCTTGTTAATGGGAGCAGACACACACACACACACACACACACACACACACACACACACACACACACAGAGAGAGAGAGAGAGAGAGAGAGAGAGAGAGAGAGAGAGAGAGAGACAGACAGTGATAGACAGAGACAAACAGAGACAGAGAAAGAGACAGAGACAGACCTGTGCTGCCACAAGCCAACAACTGTAAGGGCTGCCAGAAGCTGTAAGTGGGTTGGTAAGCCCCTTTCCTCAGGCCTATGTCTCTGAACTGGCCTTCAGAGCTTTGGAAATAATACTCTAATTTTCAACCATCCAAGATGCTGGTATGTTGTACAGGTTCTTGAACCTTTATAAAACTAATGAGTCTACAGATATAAGTGAGTATATACCATTTAAGTCTTTCTGCTTCTGGGTTAACTTACTCATTAGGATAATTTCTAGCTCAATCCATTTATCCACAAATTTCGGCAATTCCTTGTTTTTAATAGCTGAGTAGTATTCCATAGTGTATATGTACCACAGTTTCTTTATCCATTCTTCTACTGAGGGACACTTAGGCTGTTTCCATGATCTGGCTATTATCCATACTAGCTCAAGGGGCATGTCCCACAAAAGCCTTCACTTACCAGGAAACTGGGACAGAGGGGAGGACATCCTATTGGGACTCTAGATGAGAGAAGCATGGGAAAATGGCAAAGTAGAAGGATCCAGAGGGTCCTTGAAACCTACAAGTAGAACATTATGATAGGCAGATTTGGGCCCAGGGGTCCCGCTCAAACTAAGGCACTAGCCAAGGACAATACAGGCAGTAAACTTTAAACCCCTACCCAGATCTAGCCAATGGTCAGAACAGTCTCCACACTTGAGTGGAGAGTCTGATATGACTTTCTCACGTACTCTGGTGCCTCACATTTGACCATGTCCCCTGGAGGGGGAGACCTGGTGGCACTCAGAGGAAGGACAGCAGGTTACTGAGAAGAGACTTGATATCCTATGAGCATATACAAGGGCAGGTAATCCCCCTCAGGAACAGTCATAGGGGAGGGGAATAAGGGGAAAAGGGGAGGGAGGGAAGAATGGGAGGACACAAGGGATGGGATAACCCTTGAGATGTAACAAGAATAAATTAATAATAAAAAAATTTTTAAAGAATATTCTTTTTAGGAACCAAGAAAAAAAACTAATGAGTTTCTCACTGCTGTCCATCATGAAGAGATGCCATTCCTACATGTCTGTGACTTGATCAGGGACACTGCAGTAAAGGACAGCATACTATTCTCCTGCAGCCTTCTTCCCTGGTGAGTTCCTTCTCTCATATGCAGACAAACTGTCTCTAAATGGCAACAGACTGCATTCTTTAGATTAGAATGGGGTTTTATGTACCCTATCTATATGCATAGGATATATCATACTTGAACCTAGCAGCTTCCAATACTTGAACACGAACAGCAGGCCTTCATTCACTGCAGTGTAGGGAGTAGTGGCAAGGAAATGAGAAAGAGAGAGAAAATAGAAGACAAAAAATAGAGGAGAGATGGGAGTCAGAAGATCTTACACAAGCTATATGTTATGCCAAGGGTGTTTATTAAGAAGTATAGTATCTTACATATAACTCTTCATGATAGGAAGAAATGAGGCAAGGTCAGCAAAATATTATCATATAATGAGATAAAGTCAGCAGGAAGATAATCAAGCAATGCTGCACAAAGGAAACACTGGGTATTTCAGAAACATCACAGATCCAGTACATAAATGCCATGGTGCTGAAAATCATATCCCCTTAGGATGAGAAGAGTTTGATCTGAAACCACAGCCTTGCATGCAAGCCATAACTGGCTCTGCCAAACGTGCTCCTGGTTTTGAGAAGAAACTGTTCCTTCTCTATAGATCAGTTCATCAGAGAAAAGCCTTGGAACAAGTGGTTCTCAGAAGTTGAATGTTCTTCTTATAGGTTTCCAGGACCCTCTGGATCTTTCTATTTCCCCATTCTCCATGCTTCTCTCACCTAAAGTCCCAATAGGATGTCCTCCCCTCTGACCCACTTTCCTTGTAAGTAAAGTCTTTCATGGGACATACCCCTTGGACTAGTGTCTTGATATAAGTAAGTATATACCATTTGTCTCTTTTTGCTTCTGGGTGAACTCACTCATTATGATAATTTCTAGTTCCATCTACTTGTCCACAAATTTTGGGAATTCCTTGTTTTTAATAGCCGAATAGTATTCCATAGTGTAAATGTACCACAGTCTCTTTATCCATTCTTCTACTGAGGGACACTAGGTTGTTTCCATGTTCTGGCTATTATGAGTAAGGCAGCTATGAACGTGGTTGAGCATATATCCCTGTTGTGTGGTGGAGGATTTTCTGGGTATATTCCAAAAAGTGGAATAGCTGGGTCTTGAGGAAGCCATATTCTCATTTTTCTGAGAAAGCACCAGATAGATTTCCAAAGTGGTTGTATTAGTTTGCATTCCATGCTTAAACTATGGCACCAGTCAAGGAAAATATAGGCAGTAAACTTTGAACCCCTACCAAGACCTAGCTGATGAACAGGACATTCCCTACCATTGAGTGATGAGTAAGGTCTGACTTTCATATAAACTCTGGGGCCCCATTTCTGACCATGTCCCCTTGGTGGGAAGGCCTGGTGGCACTCAGAGGAAGGATAACAGGTCACCAAGAAGAGACTCGATACCCTATGAGCATATACAGGGGGAGGAGGTCTCCCTCAGTCACAGACATCGGGGAAGGGAGTAGGGGGAAGTTGGATGGAGGGAGAAATTGGAGGATACAAGGGATGGGATAACAATTGAGATGTAATATGAATAAATTAATTAAATAAAAATATACATTATTTTAAAAAAAGACATTAAACATGAAACAAAGTTAAAGGTGGCATTGTTTATCAATTGTGAATATGACACATACTTTTTCTCCTCATTCTGGACCATACTTGCATACCAAAAAGGGTAGTTGAGGGTTCATTCCTAGATTTTAGACATTCTCCTTCTGCAAATGAGCACTGCAAAGTGTTTACAAAAACCCAAACACACAGTCCTCCACATTTCACTGCTCTTGCCTATCTAGATCATTTGGCAAGTGAGTTGAAGAACACTTTTATGCCAGTGGCAATTGCAATTCCAGTTTAAAAGTCCCATCTAAGAGCCGGGAATGTTCCATACCCTTTCCTCTCTCATAAGATGTCATTCCCACACACATTCCAGTGGAAAGGATGGTCTGAGAGAATGGTTACCATTCTTTCTCTTATGTATATGTTTAGCACTCCAGTTGGCAGCATCAACCTAGGACAGTAGGGCTTAAAAGTGAGGCAGACGAAAGTCTCATTTAACAGCCAACTTTGTTCCGAGCATCTGACAATTCATACTGTGAAAGATAAGAAGAATCATCTGAGTAAAGTGTACAGTCACAAGGACAAAATGACTCTGGCTAAAACATCTTTTTCCATAAAGGCATGTGAATAACAACAGGTAAAAGTAAGCTTATTCTTATCTGCTATACCTGGGAGATCCACAAAAGCACATTTCAAGAAAAGTTCTGAAATATTGAGAAACTGAGGTCACAAGACCCTTGTCATTTTTTTTCTTGAAGTCTTCTCACAAGCACTCATAATTCTCACAGGACTCCATTCTTGAACTGTGTTCTGACAGGTATGGTGTACACATGTTAATGCTCTATGCCCAGTACTGAGTCGCAAGAATCAAATTCAGAACTTTGTCAATTAATCTGCTAATGTAAGAGTTATCTAGTAGTGAGGAATACACCATGCTGCAAGTGAATGAAGCTTGAATGTGGACGGTATAACATGAGTAATGGTACCTGGTGCCCTACCCAAGAAAGGTTGTTGAAACCTCAGATTATGAGTATTTTTTCCATGATGCCAGAGACATGATAATATAAATATCACTTCACTGTCAGCAGAACAGCATTTATTATTTTATTCACTGGACTGTTCAATTTTCTGGACCCAGATATTGTCTAGGTTGTCTCCTGACAATGCCTCTAATTCTCAGTTGACAGAAAGAGTTAACACTTCAGGATTCAGAGAGCACAGTACAATTGGGATAATTTACCTGTGGAATTATGGTTCCACATCTTGTCTAAAATGGGGTGGAGCTAAAATGTCCACATGGCCACAAAAAGAACTGCTTTTTCTTAACTCACCAACATGTCATTGTGAAAAGAGAAATATACTTTTAAAATCAGGCATAAAACCAAATGCCTTGCTTTAGTACTATATAACTTTGAAATATGTAGTAAGTTTGCATCCCTCAGTTTCCATTACAATGAGCAGGAAAATATTTGAGATACTCAGCTTAGAAGGAGTAAGGTTTGTCTGTGATCATGTTGCACACGATTCAGCCCAGGGTTATTCACCCTGACCCTATGGCTTTACATATGTGGCACTATACTCTATTGTGGCATGAACTGGTAATCTAGAGGATGCTCCTCTGCCAGAGCAGAGACTGGCAGGAAAAAGCTGAGGTCCCAACACCTTTCAAGGCTATGTCCCAATTACACAATTCTTGACTCTGGGACCTACCTTTTGTAAGAGTTCACCATTTGCTAACATCTGGGAGGCATTTTTTATACACCTGTTTAATGTATATCTGTCTGAGTTCAGGTTCTACACAAAAAGGACTTATAGTAACTCCCATCATGGTTCATTATCATCACTCAGTAAGACAAATGCTCAGAAAGTGGAGCACACATATTGTCACTAAATCCTAATTTCACTCTTTTATTCTTGTCTCTCTAATATTTATTATTCTGCAACAAAACACCCCAAAGCTTTTGATATTGGGTTAATTTCATCTAGATTTGCCGAAGGAGAACTTGCATGAAGGGATCTAATTTTCTACACACTACCTATTTTCATCAAAGTAATTAGATCTAAAAATCTATTTCTTCATAGAAGAGTACTGAGTGACAGGTGGAAATTAAATAAGCTAACAAAAATGCACATTGTGTATTTTATAACCAAAAGAGCACTTTAGCACAAAGAGAACCTTTTAGTGTAATGGAAAAGAAATGATCACTTTTTTCTTTTTTAACAAATTGAAACATATGAGAATATCAAGACAAATATGAAACACAACAATATGAAATATCTCAAATATGATCAGTCACATAAAAGAGAAGAAAACACATCAGTAGAGTATAAGGAGCCAATAGTAGTTGAAATTTAGTGCTAACTATCTCATTCTAGATCCCTTCATGGTTAAAGAGAACAGGGGGCACCTATGACTATGCTCTTATCTGGAGGAGCAGGGAACTATTATCTCTGTCATTCAGGTTTCAGGCTTTTGTGTTTCAGCCTTATTCCTGTCTCCTTACCATGTGATCATCTAAAAACATCACAGTCAATAGATCTTCTGTGATGTCCTTCACCCTGGGCATATGTGATTCTTTTTATTAAATTTTTTTTCATTTTTACATATACATTTATATTATTAGACATATATACAATAAACTACCTAGAGCAAGAAGAGCCATGACACAATCAGGAGTTATATAAGTGTTAACATTCTTAGTGTTTAGGTTATTTGTATTTGATAGCTTTGAAGAAAACATGTTTACTATCTTGGTGAGTCTAAAATTCTGAATGTAATCAATATCTATCATGTCTCATCATTATCAACTTAAAATGTGTATCTGGTGCTAAAACATCTTAACCCCTAAATAACAAAGCATAATTGTGAAACTAAACTATCTGGTCTTCAACCCCATGAGAAATTTGAGAAGGAATATAATTGATTATCTGAGTATACTGGAAGTACAGGTAAGTAGCTTTGCAAAAGAGAAGATGACAGAGACAGTTTGCTACCTGAATAGTCACCCAAAACTCTATAACATTGGAGCATCATCTTCAGCCTTCTGGCCAAATATGTCTGACAGACATATTTGTGAGGCAGGAACTATTGAGGAACTTTCTTACCCTATCTGGACAAAGTTTGACCGTCAACTCTGTCTACATCAAAGCTTTTCCTTCTTTAGGCAGAGTTCTGTCAGTGACAGAAATGAGGACACTTTGCCCATTGGCTCGACTGCCACATTTGAAGCCATTTCCATAAGGAGGTTCTTTGATACTCATCATCCTCTTTAAGGTAGGTTGGGTGTTGCCAGGAGTTTCTTTAAGTGTTTCTCAGCTGTTGGATATTCATCTGTTGAGAATTCTTTAGTTCTGTACTCCATTTTTAATTGGCTTATTTGGTTAGGTGAAGTTTAATTTCTTTGGTTCTTTATATATTTTGAATATTAGTCCTTTGTCAGATGTAGGATTTGTGAAGATATTTTCTCAGTCTGTAGTCTGTTGTTTTGTTCTGTTGACAATGTCCTTCACCTTATAGAAGTTTTTCAGTTTCATAAGGTCCAATTTATTAATGATTGATCTTAAGGACTGAGCTGTTGGTGTTCTCTTCAGGAAGATGTCTCCTATGCTAATGAGTTCCTCTTCTGAAATTTTGTCTTCTAACAGATTTAATGTGTCTGATTTTATGTTGAGGTCTTTAATCCACTTGGACTTCTGTTTTGTGCAGGGTGAGAGATATGGATCTATTTTCATTTTTTTACATGTAGCCATCTGGTTAGACCAACACCATTTGCTGAAGATGCTATCTTTTTTCCATTGTGTGGATTTGGCTTCTTTGTTAAAAATCAAGTGTACATAGTGGGGTTCATTTCTGCATCTTTGATTTGATTCCACTGATAAACCAGCCTATTTTTATATCAGTACCATGCTGATTTTATTACTGTTGCTTCTCTTAGCTTCTGACTTGGCCTCATACTAAATTTGTCAATATGTTCTAATATTCTGTGTCCTCTTTCTCTTTCTTGTTCTGTCTTCACCTATGACTAGTTTGTTTTCTCATTAACCTGTTTCTGTAAAACTCTGCCAGTAAAACTGCCTTATAGTCTATGAACTAAACTATCTTGAACTCAACTCCACTGCATTGTCTCACAACTCACCGACTCAACAGAACTAGATGAACAGAACTGACTAGAGCTTAGAGATATGAGATCTGCAAGCGTCTGTCTCCTTGGGATTAAAGACACGTATCACCACATCAGTACTTAAGCTTTTCTTTGCTGGAGACTTGCTCTATACCAGGCTGGCCACAAACTCAGAGATCTGCTTGTCTTTGTCTCCTGGCATTAAAGGTGTGTCTGAATTCCAGACAAAACACACAGATCTACAAAGTCTTAGGATATGACCTTTTGCCAGAGAGCCATGTTCTGGATTAAAATTCCTCTACACTGCCTGCTTTATGTTTAGTTAGTGGGGATTAACCTGCAATCCATGTTTACTGGCAGGTGAGCTGAGCATGAAATGTGCAGCCCCCCTACTCCTTTGTCTTATGAGCCAGTTGAGTGCTTCTTATGACACAGTTATGAGCTGTGTGACTGCAGTGTGTGCAGGAGAGAAGGGGCATTCCTCTACATCTTCAGATCTCAGGAAGATGAAGAGCCACGACTAAAACACAGATCCCAGGTTTCAACAGGCTTCCCTCACTGCCTGCTTCTACCAAAGCCAGTCTTTCTCTGGCATTACTTAATTCATAACAGCAGAACCTTCCTCATAAACCACTGTCTTTGCTTTATAATTATGATGAGCAAATCATTAAAAAATGTGATGAATTCCATGCCTTTCTGATTGTGTTGTATTGTTTTTAGAGACAGGGTTTCTCTGTTTAGTCCTGACTGACTCCCTTTGTGACCAGCCTGGCCTTGAACTCACTGAGATGAAATTTAATGTCAGTTATTGGGAAAGATGCCAATTAAGTGAATTCAAGTTGGTGCTTAGCTGTAACCTAAGTAGTGATTTTGGAGAGCAGGCATATCATTTTAACAGCCTCATGAATGGAATTTCAAGATCAGAGTAACTAGATGCTGCATATGCAGAACATAGGAAAACTTATTAGCCACAAGAAGCAGCAGATTGGGGGGTAAATTGCACTAGTAATAGGTATTCTAGGAAAAATGAACTTGGGATGTGAGGGAAATCTCCTGTGAAGGCTCATGAAGAGGATTGCTTTTGCAATCCGCAGGAGTGAATGGTGCTGCTATAACTGCAGAAAGTATGTAAGGAAATAAGCCTATTTTTCACATCACTGCAAAGACTGCAAATTAACTGCTAAAAAATAAGCCTGTCTTACATATCACATTAAGCAGCATGCCTAGGTGAACTGAAGACTCTCATTCACACAGTCTTTGCCTAGAGAAAATGTGCAGCTCAACATGAATAAAGCCTACAGTGAAGTGAGTTATAGGTAAAGAAAAATCAAAGAAAAAATTTTACACAATTATATTAATAGTTGTTTTGCATTTATCCTTTGAATGATCCTGGAAGTGACATAGGGACTGAAAAATATGATGAGCTTTGGAGCTGTAACTCAGCTGAGATCAGCAGTCGGGTGTGAGGGGGAGAAGCAGGTTTTGTTTTCAACAGACACTGTCTGGGAGCATGTTACCTCAGCATCACTGGACTGTTCTGTCACATAAAGAACTGAAGATGGTTATTATGGAAACTATTCAATTTTCATTGAGAATAATTCAAGTGAAATTGAAGGTTCTACATGTAGAGATAGCTTTGTAGCTTGGTTTTTCTTCTTCCTGGTTTATGTCTTATTGTTGTTGGTGTTTGTTTGTTTGTTTGTTTTTCCAAAATATCATAGCAGCTAGCTTGAAAATGGAAAGCCAATATAAACCCCATTCTTGGAACCTTAGGGAGGTTTCTGTTTAAACTCATTTCAAGGAACTGCTAAGTCCTATGGGCTGAGCAGAATTATTAGGACAAAGTGTTCTGGAATGAGAGAATGCTCAGTAAAGCTGTTATGATTGCTCAGTGCTTACCCAGGACTCATCACAGCACTGAGAAAAGTAAGTACATCAGGAAATATCAATTTGTAGTGCTGAGATTCAGGAAATGCTGCTAAGTTCTTTCTTGAGTGACCTGCTATGGAAGGAGACAGTTTTCTTGGGACCATCCAGCATAGCACTTACTTCAGACTTTTCTCACTGTGGGCTTTCTCAAGCTTTACCAAGAGGCAGAAAAGGGAGATGGGAAAGATGGTTGTCTTCAGCCAGAGGAAGCTGCTGTTCTTGAAGTGTCCAGGGGAAGAGATGGGAGAATGCCATGAGCCCCTAGAAAGAATGCTATGAATACAAATTCTACAAATATTTGAGTCCCCTGTTATCCAGGGCCACAGACTTAGAGAATTGGTGAAGTGTGATTTTGGCTACTGTATGAGGAAATATCAAGCTGATGAGTATAGAAACATACTATTCATGTTCAGTGCTTTGGCAGCACTGGATCTGAGGTACCTGCCCACCACACTCTAGTTATTTAAAGCCTCAGACCATTTTCAAGTAATCTTAGCAATTTCTGCCCTGATAATATGACTTTCTGGTTAATTTCTGCATTCTTAACAGCACACTGTAATTTTTATTTTTAACTAAAATAATTGGTTGTTGACTGAGATAATGTGGATAGATTTAAGGGAGAGGGTATTCTCAGAGAAGGAAGGATAGATAGCCTTTCTTTCTTACTTTCTCATGTATGCCTGGACCCCGTCCTCTTTGTGTGTTTTCTTTCCTTGTGGTGTCTGGTACCACCACACTTGACTGTGGTATCCAATCAGACAAAATGGCAACCAGTCGACTTCTGCTACAAAGCACTCCAGCTAGAGGGTCGAGTGATTTCAAGGACATGTGGCATTGGTGTGAGATGCTCCAGTGATTTTCATTGCTCATAAAGCAGTGATACTCAGCAACCTTAAGATCAAATTTATTAGTATATTATTTTAAATACTGAGGTGGACCAGGTGGAGTAGCACACCACCATAACCTCAGATACTCAAGATAGTGAGACAGGAGAATCCTAGGTTTACAACTAATGGAGGCTACATAATAAGACACTGTCTTAAAGAGGATAAAAATAAGATTCAGGTAGATATGAAAAGTAAAGTACTTTGACAAACAATGAGCCTATACTTGGTACAAGATGTTTTCACTACACCACAGAAACACAATTTTATCTGTAGCTGTAAAGGACATTTGTTTACATAGATGTTAATTGTTATTAAAAGTTTATTTATATAAAATATTTGGCCTGCTAGTTTGTTTCCAAATAAATAATTTCCCTCATTTTTATTTTATCTTTTCTTCCAACTATGCTGTGTCATAATATTAGAAAATGGAGCTTTGATTGGGTTTATCTTCTTCAAAGAGCTTGTTCTTTCTGGTATCATCCATGACTCTGTCTGATTGCAGCTTTTCAGTGCTGACTCTGCACTTGATATGTTACCAGTAGTTTTTAATCTAGTGCCACTCAGTAAACTCAGTAAAGCTTTCAATTCCATTATATCCTACAAGATTATAAATTTCATGGTCTTTTAATATGTACTTTGTTCACATTTATCTTATCTTTTTCATCTTCATCCCTCCTGTTCTGTCTTGTTGGTTTATTCCTCTCCCATAATAGCATGCTTTGGCTCTTGTATCACACATATTTCATTGCCCTTTTGTTGTCCTCCTCTTTAAGATAGCTTCTTCCCTTGTAGAATAATCTTTCTTTCTTTTTCATGACCTGTAGCTCACCTCAATAGCCAGATAGTCTGGTCAGAAAATCCTAGAAATCTCTTGTTACTATTTCTACAGCCCTGGATTACAACTGCCGTAATGTCCCATTGCATTTTACAGGGGCTCTGGGGATTGAATTCAGGTCTTCACACATTTGTGCCAAGCAATTTACTTCATTAACTGACCTATCTCCTCAGCCATAGCACCATATTTTTGGTTTGTTTATTTATTTACTTACTTATTAATTTATTTAATCCACTCATCTATTACTGGACACTTAGGTTGGTTCCATGTCATAATATAAAAAGTGCCACAATAAACATGTACATCTATTGATCTTTGAATAAGATCTAGAATCTTTGGATGTATAACCAGAACATATTTTTAACTTCTATTTGGATGTGATGTTAATTGAGAAAAAAATAAGTGTGTATTTACAGGTAGGGCTATTATTATTTCATGCATTTTAATAACTATAGGATATAGAACAAAGTTTAAAATATATTTCATGACTCAGTGAATATTTTAAATATCTGCGCTTCCTTCTCGATGAATGCCACTGCATGGTGTTCAAGAGTTTCTTGTAGGCTGGCCAGGTGGCCTATATGTCCTTTGGGCTTCATGCTAGAAAACTGGTCATGATTGTTGATGCTATTGATCAGAACAGGGCTCTAGTGGATGAACCCTGCACTCGGGTGAATAGACAGGCCATGCCTTTCAAATGCATGCAGGTCACTGACTTCATCCTCAAGTTCCCATACGGTGCCCATCAGAAGTATGTCGAAAGGCTCGGAAGAAGGCAGATATCAATACAAAATGGGCAGCCACAAGACGGGCCAAGAAGATTGATGTAAGAGAAAAGAAAGCCAAGATGACAGATTTTCATCATTTCAGTATTATGAAGGAAAAAAATGAAAAACAGAATAATCAAAATGGAAGTCAAGACACTTCAAAGAGCCACTATCCTGAAAACTTCTCCCAAATAGCACCTGTTTCTAAGGCAGTAGCAGCTGCTTCTAAAGCAAATGTCCCAGCCAGGAAAGCAACGGGACCAGGCAAGAAGACTGCATCCCAGAAGATCCCTGCCCAGAATGCAGTGCCTCCTGACAAAGGTCAGAAGGGTCAGAAGACTCCAGCCCAGAAAGCAGCTGCTCCAAAGTCAGATGTCAAGTAAGGTTGAGGTGATATAGGGAATAAAGCTCCTTTTTGACACATTGGGAAATCTAATGAGCGGACTCTATGCTTGTCACCAAGCAGGAAGTAGAAGACTGGTGGGATTGTAAACAAGATCTGTTATGTAGACTTACTCTACCCAGGCTTTAACAATCAAACTGACACTGTGTCTTATGCAAATATTTATTTCCCACAAAAAAAATCTGTCAAGCAAAATTTTAATTTTTCTACCAAGATTATCAAAGTTGGCAGGAAGATTAACCTTTCCTACTACAAAGACATAGCATATATTCACTGAAGGACAGGGAATAAAACATAATCTAGTTGATGGGGCAGTGAATGGATCAGTAGGGATGTGTAGGCACCAATATCCATTATTCTGAATGTAATATATGAACCAGCAGACCTCATCATCATAGATCTCTAACAAGCCTGACCCCATTTAAAAAATGATATTCTTCAACCAAGAACCTTAAAGAAAAACACTGCAGCTATTTGTGTGTGTGTGTGTGTGTGTGTGTGTGTGTGTGTGTGTGTGCGTGTGTGTATGCTTCCTATAATTAGCAGCACTTGGCACATCTGCAAGATCAGAAGTAGCAACATCAGATAACAACAAATGATTATCAAGTAGCCAAGGCCAAGAACTAACAAGCAGAGTCAAAAGTGAGCAAAGCGGACATCAGTCATCTTTAACTTGATGTACAGCACATAAACTGCACATGACCGTCTTCCTGGTTAGACTAGTGGGACAAGCATAGAGCATGTGAGTTATCCATGGGTTTGGGTTATGAAAGCCCTGAGAAGCAAACTATCTCAAAAGAGTTTATCTAAGCCTTTGTACAATTTCTGCCATTGACTTATAAAACTACTAGACAAAGAAAATCCAATGACATTGACTTCTCTTGGAACTCCCTCAAATATGTCAGTGACTACCCTCTGTATTTATTTTTTTAATATGTTATTAATTTATTCATATTACATCTCAATTGTTATCCCATCCCTTATACCCTCCCATTCCTCCTTCCCTTCAATTTTCTCCTTACTCCCCTCCCCTATGAAACCTTAATTTTTCTGAACTACTTCTTTTTTGGTTGATTGATTTTGTTTGCTTTTGAGGAAGGGTTTCTTTGTGTCCTGGAAGACCAAACTGACCGCAAACTCACAGGGATTAATCGAGTGTGCCTCCACTGTCTGGGTTTGTAATGTTTTCTTTTAATAAATCACTTCCTTTTCACATATTCCCTTGATGATATGCTTTACTTTTGAGTGGCAAAGTGACTGTCCCATTTAGATATATGATGATGGTGAGTATCCAGTATATTAGGCCATGCATAATTGGGTTATGAAGAATTCCATTGTCTTCAGAAGCTACATCAATAACAGAAGCCTGGCATTAGATATTGCAACTGTAATTTCCAGAAATTTTCATCTCCATGATAGTGGATTTTACATGTAAGCTATGTTATGTCTTTATTCTGTTTAATTTTTGAAATGATACTATGGTTGCTTTTCTCTAAACTCCCACATACGCATCTTCATTCCCCTTCAAATTCATGACCTCATTTTACACTAATTGTTATTGCATGCATGCATGTATATACATATATATTGCCATGTATAACTTATTCAGTAACTATGCCATTTCCCTGCTGTTTCTAGAACACAAAAGCACACAGTAGTTTTCCAATTATCTGACTCTTACAGTCTTTTTGCTCCTTTTTCAGAGATGATTACTGAACCTTAGGTGTAAGAGCTTTGTTTAAAGTAAATCCACTGGGGTTCTACAGCACATGTTCTATTGTTCTCTGTATTTTGGACACTTACAGTTTTCTATAACGGTCTCCATCTGTTCAAAGAGAATCTTCTTTGATAGGAGATGAAAACTACACTTATCTGTGGATATTAATAGCTTAAGTAGTTTGAATGCAGTTAGGAACTATACATATTTAATTAAATGTTGGTAGTATGTTCTCCTGAGACCCATGCCCTCATTGTTTCTGCTAGGATTAATACCAGGCATGATTTCATTCCTACTGAGGGGACCTTAAATTTCAACTAGATACCTCTTACTTACCCTCAAGGTATGAGTGCTATTATTGCACTCTTAAGAATTGCTTGTGATGCTGATCATATTGTATCCCATCGATGTCACAGATGTGTAGGACTACTGGTTGCTTCTCTACCTTAGAAGCTCATAGAAGAACTTTTGGTACAATGGAAGCAGGTGTTCAGGGGGCATTCAATTTATTTCCAGCTCAAATCCTCTGAGTCCTGGATCAGAAGTACATGGTGTCTAGAGCAATAAGAGCTTTCTTTAAACTTCTAGGAGCAGATGAAGGCTACAGATAATATTTTATATTTTTGGAATGGCATGCCTCTTTGGCTCTTCTGACCAACAACTTGAAAGACTTTGTCTGGTATTTGTGTTTTTGTTAGATAGCCTATGGTATTTTGCAGAAACATTATCAGCCCAAATGAGATAACATCATTTAATCTATATAAGCATATTTAAAAAAATACACTTATATGTAATTTGGAAAAACAAAGAATTATATGATTCTTTATGTTTTTAAAATATCTTTAGTGTTATTTTTCCTCCTCCCTTTCTCCCTTTAACTTTTCATCTCTCTCCTTCCTAATTATTCTTCACCCATTTTCTCCATTTACCTTATTATATAATCGAAATCCTGCTACTTACCAGTCTAGTCCCCCAGAAAACTATATTTTTACTTTTGTAGATTCTATGGTTACTCCAGGTTACATACTCACATTTAAGTATTGGGAGCTAAGAACCACAGATGAGCTAGAACATGTATTGTTTTCCTTTTGGATATATGTCTCCTTATTCAATATAATATTTCCTAATTGGTTGAGTCAATTGTGGGAAATCTATGACTATTGTCTTAATTAAGGTCTATATTCTTGTGATAAAACAATGTGATCTACTGTGGAGAATGTCCTGTCCATTGGCTAGACCAGGGTAGGGGTTTGAAATTTACTGCACGTATTGTCTTTGGCTGGTGTCATAGTTTGAGCAGGGCTCTTGGACCCAGATCTGCCCATCATAATGTTCTTCTTGAGGGTTTCTAGGACCCTTTGGATCCCACAAACTCTGGTGCCCCATATTTGACTACATCCCCTGCATGGGGAGGCCTGGTGGCACGCAGAGGAAGGATAACAAGCTATGAAGAAGAGACTTGATACCCTATGAGCATATACAGGGGGAGGAGGTCCCCCTAAGTCATAGTCATAGGGGAGGGGAATAGGGAGAAAGTAGGAGAGCGGGAGAAATGGGAGGATACAAAGGATGGGATAACAAAACAATGTGATCAAATCCAAGTTGGGAAGAAAGGTCGGTTTATCTCATCTTATAGCTTGCATTCCATCATTCAGAAAAGAAACTCAAGGCCTGAATCTTAGAATTAATGTAGAAGCCACAGAAGACTGCTTCTTATTAGCTTGCTTCTCATGGATTTTTCAGTGTGCTTTAAAAAAAAAAAAAAAAAACACATCCAAAACCACCAATAAAATGATGGCATTGCCCTAAGGTAGCTCAGCACATTTGATCAATCATCAATTTAAAAAATTCCACACAGGCTAGTCTGTTGGCTTCATATTTTCAACAACGTGCTTTTTTATACAATCCAGACCACCAGCCAGTGGGCAACATTGCCCACAGTGAGCTGGGCCCTTTTGATCAATAATCAATTTTTTAAAAATCCCCATGTGGAAATCCATTGGCTGCATTTTCTCAATTGAGGTGCCTTCCAAAATTGTTCTAGCTTGTGTAACATTGACATAAAACTAGCTATGACAGTTAATGTGGCCCTGCTGTTCTGCCATAGTAATATAAATCTCACTTGGCAATGTTACATTGATCTAAAATTCTAATTTTCATCTATATAATTATAACCTCCACAGGGAACCAGTTTTTTGTTAAAATACTTGTAGCTTGTATCATTGACTAAGATACTTGTATTCTGGCTGGATGATAGTGTGCTGGACTCATCATCTGCTTATTGCCAGGTGTAATAATGCATTGAATTCCTGCAACATTTCTGTGAGGCCATGTTCAAGAATCAAAGACAGGAAATCTTTTGTTTTGTTTTGTTTTGTTTTGTTTTTTCTTCATCAACATGAAACAATGTCATGCACACTCACATTCCCAGCTGAGCCTCTCAGAGTGACAGCCTAGAGTGTAGCCTTGAGCTTTTGCAGATGTTAGTCACTTCCTTCCCGCCCCCGCCCCCGAATCTACTCATCTTATCATGTTTCTTGAATTATTCAGCTAGGAAGAGAGGAGTGCTGTCAATTCTTTCTTTTTTGACAAGGCCACATTCTTTACAAACCAAGCTTTTATTTAGTTATTTAGTGATGCATCTGCAGTTTACATGCTCTCACCAGAGCCCTGTCTGCTACATTGGTATTTCTCCTTTAAATGTTTTAAGGTGTGATGATTGTTCTTCACAATGTTGGAGGTTTAAAAATATAAGAGAAAATTTTAAATTTTAAATTTAAGTTTTAAATTATCCTAATAATTTAGAGGGGGTGGATACTAGCTAGCATCGGTTTTTAGCATCTTACATGAATGGATGAAAATCTCCATGTACTTATCAAAATAACTTTCTTCATAGATTTTCTATTCCTCTGTGACTACTGGGTCTATATATGTGACAATAAGAGGATCATGATGTACTGACTTGGTTTGTTAAAACATAAAACAATGAGAACTTGCTGATATTCAAGACTGAACTTTTGCTCAGCAGCATCAAATGGCATCTATTCTAGGGTTTTATCCAAGGAAAGGTGACTTTGAGTAACTATTCTTCAGATATGTCACTGTGTTGTTTACTGCTGGGATTTGTCAGTCATCTCATAGTGTGAGCACGGTAAAAAGAAAGTATTCTTAAGAATATGGAGAAATTATTCAGTGTTTAAGAGTACAGAAAAAGTGTTCATATACATAAAATAAAATAAGTAAATCTTTAACAAATGAAAAATGAATCATTTAAGAATTTAAATAGAAGATGAAGTATGGAAAGCACATGCAGTATAATCACAAGGACAGAAGTTCAGGTGCCCTGAGCCAGTCTAAGGCCCAGGTCCATTTAGGAACTGCCTGAAATTCCAGTGCACAAAAGACAGAGCCAAAAGATCTCAAAGCAAGCTGGCAACCAGACTGGCCAGTGATATTCTCCCGTAATATGCAAAGTTGATCAGAATCAACTAAACATTGTTGGTCCTCCACATTAATATGCACATACATGAACAAGAAGCTACTCAGACACATGTGAGCACCCACCTGCACACACACACATATATATCATCCATATATACATGAGAACATACCACATACACATATAAAAAAAAACAATTTTAAAAGCAAAGAAGGTATCCTTTGATCAACTGCAAAAATGCTTGGTTATTCACCCAAACCACTAGGAATAGACTATTTATAATGTAGTAGAAAAAAGAGGGTTTTTTAGAAAAAATAACCCTAAATTTAATTAAATGAAAAGCAATGTTCTATAGTTTTCTGTTTATTGTCAGTTACATGTATGGCTTCTGACAGAGGCACCTGTATCTAGGCTTTCTTTTATGGTGCTATTGGTCAATTAAGTATGGACTTCCTTGCTTACGTGACTCCTTATACCGGCATGTGAAGTCTCTTCAATGTCTACAATTTCCTTTACTTCATTGTTATATTTAGAATTCATAAAATAGCATATTGTTTTACTTATTATTCTCTCAAATGTTACATCCTAACTGCAGTTTTCTCTCCCTCCTCTCTACCTGTCTCTCCCCGCAGCTCCCCTTTCCTTCCCCCAGATCCACCTTCTTCACCTCCCCTCAGAAAATAGCAGGTATCCCTGGGACCTCAATTAAATATTGTATAACAAGCTACAATAAGGCCAGGTACATATTCCCACATCATGATTGAATAAAGCAGCCCTTTAGGAGGAAAAGGGTCCTGATGGCAGGTAACGGAGTCAGAGACAAATTCTATTCACTCCCATAGATCCCATGGAGTTCTTTGCACTAGATTTCTACCTCATCCTCAAAGTGCTTCCCAATTCCAAATGCTTCTCAAGTTGTCTCTCTTAGTTTTCTCTTTCTCCATCTCCTTCAGACATGAGGCCTTTTGTACTTGTCCCCACCGGACATCAGTTAACCTATGACATCTATTCCCTTTTCCCAGGGAGAGTACATGTGGTTCTCATTGTTACTTAGCTTCTCTGGGTATGTGGATTATAGCATCGTTATCTTCTACTTTATTGCCAGTATACTTATAGTGAGTACATATCATGTTTGTCATTCTGGATATGGGTTATCTCACTCAGGATGACTTCTTCTTGTTCCGTCCATTTGCCAGCAAATTTCATGATGTCATTTTTTCAGCAGCTGAGTAGTACTCTATTATGTAAATATACCAGCTTTAAAAAAATTAGCGGAGCAGTGTAGACCGCGTTTGGAGGCTCCAGTGAACAATTCAGGGAATTGCACAGATTTCTGAGCCAGGAACACCGAGGTCCGAACATCACGGCAGCAGGAGTGCTCCACGGTTCGGAGGGACCAGGGTGCGGAGGACCTGCGTGCCCCTGCACACGGGAGGAGCGTGGTTTTTCTCTGATCGGAGCGGCAGCGGCAGAGGCGGCAGCACCAGCGGCACCAGCAGCGGCGGCTGAGGTTTGCAGCTCATAGCCTTCCGGTGGAGGCGATTGGTGTGGTGGCTGGTGGGAATTGCTGCGGGAGAGGGGACTCGGGGCAGGATTTGGGTCGCGTGGAGCCTTTGGACCCAGACTGGACTCGGCGGACAGTTCGGCCCCAGAGTCCCGGGTATTGGCCCGGCTCAGCAAACAATTCTGCCTGAGGCACTAACTCAGCGTGGCCATAGCTCCCCTGCTGTGGCGCAGGCTTAGTTGAGCACGCTGCTCCACACTAGGCACTACCTCAGCTCAGCGGCAGCTCCCCTGCGGTGACACAGTCTGGGCGGAGCACTTGGTTTCACCACAGGTGCTAACTCAGAGCAGCCGCAGTTCTCCTGCTGTGGCGCAGGCTTGGTGACGTGCTCGGTTCCATCCTAGGCACCACCTCAGCTCAGCGGCAGCTCCCCTGCGGGGACACAGTCCGGGCGGAGCACTTGTTCCACCACTGGCGCTAACTCAGAGCAGCCGCAGTTCTCCTGCTGTGGCGCAGGCTTGGTGACGTGCTCGGTTCCATCCTAGGCACCACCTCAGCTCAGCGGCAGCTCCCCTGCGGTGACACAGTGCGGGCGGAGCACTTGTTCCACCACTGGCGCTAACTCAGAGCAGCCGCAGTTCTCCTGCTGTGGCACAGGCTGGACAGAGCTCTCGGTTCCACCAGCTCTAAGACTCTGGTTGGACACAGTGTACAGTTTGAATCCAGAATTCCTGGCTGAGATTGGTGGTCAGTTCGGGCCCTGAGTCAATAACTGACCACAGCACGCACTTTGGGCCAAAAGGCCCTAGTGGAGCTTGGTGCGTAGTCCCAGCCCAAAAATTCTGGCTGGGCCCTGTGTGCATTTTGGGCCCAAAATCCCTAGCTGAGCTTGGCAGACGGTTCTGGCCCTGAGAATCTAGCTGAGTTCTGCCCGTGGTTCGGTCCCAGTGCTCCTGGCTGGACTTGGCAGGGAACACAGAAGGCTGTGGATACCTTGGCCTGACCCAACGCTCATTCAGAGACCCAGAACAATTGCAGGATCCACAGCAGAGGGGGACTGAGGATCACTGGCTGTGAGAGACCAGAACAACAGGGCTAACCTCCTAACATCCACACCAGTGAAGCTTTGAGCTCGCAGCCTAGGGAAATCGTAAGAAAACAAGTGAATCTATCATCAGACACCCTCCATTCAACTCTGGAAGCTACCCAACAAAAACAAAGACGGCAAGATGTCTAAAGGACAACGAAAAAGCATACGCAAAAAACCCCAAAACAGCATGGCGTCTCCAGTTTCCAGCTATCCCAAAGAAAACCACCCAGAGAACTCAAATACAACGGAAATACAAGAAAATGACCTCAAATCCTTAGTAATGAGGATGATAATGGAGGAAACAAATAAAATTCGTAATCAAATGCAGGAAGACGCAGACAAACAGGTGAGAGACATAAAAGAAGCACATAGAGTGGAACTGGAAAAATTGCAGGAAAATGCAAACAACCAGATGAAAGAAATAACTAAAACGGTTCAAGCTCTGAAGACCTATAAAGAGGCAATGGAAGAAACTCAGGAATATACAAAAAATCAGATGAAAGAAATCAAAAAATCAGTTCAAGATCTGAAAATGAAAATGGATTCAATGATAAACACACAGACAGAAGAAAAACGAGAACGGGAGACCTCAGAGAAGAAGGCGAGCAACACAGAGGTGAGCTTTTCTAACAGAATCCAAGAGATGGAAGAACGAATCTCAGGGCTAGAAGATACAATCACAGATATTGAATCAACCATTAAAGAAAATGCCAAATCTGGAAAACTCCTGACACAAAACATCCAAGAAATTAAGGACACCATGAAAAGAAGAAATTTGCGGATAATAGGCATTGAAGAAAGAGAAGACATCAGACTCCAGGGCCCAGAAACTATTCTCAACAAAATCATAGAAGAAAATTTCCCCAATCTAAAGAAAGAGATGCCTATAAACATACAAGAGGCCTACAGAACACCAAATAGAATTGACCAGAAAAGAAAAACTGCCCGCCACATAATAATCAAAACACAAAACATGCAGAACAAAGAAAAAATATTAAAAGCTGCAAGGGAAAAGGGCCAAATAACATTTAATGGTAAACCTATCAGAATTACACCTGACTTCTCAGCAGAGACCATAAAAGCCAGAAGGGCCTGGACAGAGATCCTGCAAACCCTAAGAGAACACAGATGCCAGGCCAGACTACTTTACCCAGCAAAATTATCAATAACCATTGATGGAGAAAACAAAATATTCCATGACAAAAACAAATTCAAACAGTACCTATCCACAAACCCAGCTTTACAGAAGGTACTAGAAGGAAAACTCCATCCCAAAGGGTCAAGCTACAACCAAAACTACCCAGGAAATAGATAACTATCCCATGGCAAAAACACAACTACACAAACGCTCGACTGGAAACAACATCAAAATTAAGACTCTTAACAGTCACTGGTCATTAATATCTCTCAACATCAATGGCCTCAATTCTCCAATAAAAAGACACAGACTAACCGAATGGGTACATAAACAAGACCCAACATTCTTCTGCATCCAAGAAACACATCTCACCCATAATGAAAGGCATTACCTCAGGGTAAAAGGTTGGAAAAAAATATTCCAAGCAAATGGTCACAAGAAGCAAGCAGGTGTAGCCATTTTAGTATCGAACAAAATAGACTTTCAACCAAAATTAATCAAAAGGGATGAGGAAGGACACTTCATACTCATCAAAGGTAAAGTCAACCAAGATGACATCACAATTCTGAACATCTATGCTCCCAATACAAGGGCACCCACATATGTAAAAGATCTCCTAAAAAAGCTTAAACCACACATCGATCCCCACACAATAATAGTGGGAGACTTCAACACCCCACTCTCACTGAAGGATAAGTCATTGAAACAGAAACTAAGCCGAGAAATAACATCATTAACCAATGCCATGGGTCAAATGGATCTAACAGATATCTATAGAACCTTTCACCCAAACAAGAAAGAATACACCTTCTTCTCTGCACCCCATGGAACCTTCTCCAAAATTGATCACATCGTAGGTCACAAAGCAAGCCTCAACAGATACAAGAGGATTGAAATAATACCTTGTATCCTATCAGATCACCATGCTCTTAGGCTGCAATTCAACAACAACAGAAATAACAAAAAGCCTACACGTTTGTGGAAACTAAACAACTCTCTGCTAAATGACACCTGGGTCAGGGAAGAAATAAAGAAAGAAATCAAGGAGTTTCTGAAATTCAATGAAAATGATGAAACAACATACCCAAATTTGTGGGATACATTGAAAGCAGTGCTAAGAGGAAAATTCATAGCACTAAGTGCCTTTAAAAAGAAACTGGAAACATCGCACATAAGCATCTTAACAACACAACTGGAAGCCCTAGAAAAAAAAGAAGCAGAAACACCCAAGAGGAGTAGACGCCTGGAAATTATCAAACTCAGGGCTGAAATTAACAAATTAGAAACTAAGAAAACAGTCCAAAGAATCAACAAAACCAAAAGCTGGTTCTTTGAGAAAATCAACAAGATAGACAGACCATTAGCCAAACTAACTAAAAGGCAGAGAGACAGTATTGAAATGAACAAAATCAGAAATGAAAAGGGAGACATAACAACAGACACTGAAGAAATTCAAAGAATCATAAGATCCTACTTTGAAGGCATATACGCCACAAAATTTGAAAATCTAAGGGAAATGGACGATTTTCTTGATCAAGTTCACTTGCCAAAGTTGAGTGAAGAACAGATAAACAAGTTAAATAGTCCCATTTCCCCTACAGAAATAGAAGCAATCATCGATGGTCTTCCAACCAAAAAAAGCCCAGGGCCAGATGGTTTCAGTGCAGAATTCTACCAGACCTTTAAGGGCGAGCTAATACCGATACTCTTCAAGCTACTCCAAAAGATAGAAATGGATGGAAAATTACCAACTTCATTCTATGAGGCCATAGTCTCATTGATACCTAAACCTCACAAAGACTCAACAAAGAAAGAGAATTTCAGACCAATTTCTCTTATGAACATAGATGCAAAAATACTAAATAAAATACTTGCAAAACGAATACAGGAGCACATCAAAGATATCATTCATCATGACCAAGTAGGCTTCATTCCAGGCATGCAGGGATGGTTTAATATACGGAAATCCATCAATGTAATCCACCATATAAACAAACTGAAAATAAAAAACCACATGATCATCTCCTTGGATGCAGAGAAAGCATTTGATAAAATTCAACACCCATTCATGTTTAAAGTTTTAGAGAGATCGGGGATACAAGGCACTTTCCTCAACATAATAAAGGCTATATACAGCAAGCCAATAGCCAAAATCAAAGTAAATGGTGAGATACTCAAGGAAATTCCTCTAAAATCGGGAACAAGGCAAGGCTGCCCACTCTCTCCATATCTCTTCAATATAGTACTCGAAGTTCTAGCCAGAGCAATAAGACAACAAAAGGAGATCAAGGGTATCCAAATGGGAAAGGAGGAAGTCAAATTATCCCTCTTTGCAGATGATATGATAGTGTACATAAGTGACCCTCAAAACTCCACCAGAGAACTCCTAAAGCTGATAAACACCTTCAGCAAATTGGCTGGATACAAAATTAACTCAAAAAAGTCTGTAGCCTTCCTATACACAAATGACAAGCTTACAGAGGAAGAAATTAGGAAAACCACACCCTTCACATTAGCCACAAGCAATATAAAATATCTAGGAGTTACCCTAACTAAGCAAGTGAAGGACTTGTATGAAAAAAATTTCAAAACTCTGAAGAAAGAGATTGAAGATGACCTGAGAAGATGGCGTGATCTTCCTTGCTCATGGATCGGGAGAATTAACATAGTAAAAATGGCCATCCTACCAAAAGCAATCTACAGATTCAATGCAATCCCTATCAAAATAACTACACAATTTTTTAAAGACATTGAAAGTTCAATTCTGAACTTCATATGGAAAAACAAAAAACCCAGAATAGCTAAAACAATCTTGTACAATAAAAGATGCTCCGGAGGAATCTCCATACCTGATCTCAAACTGTACTATAAAGCAATAGTACTTAAAACAGCATGGTACTGGCACAGCAACAGGCTGGTTGATCAGTGGAATCGAATCGAAGACCCAGATATGAATCCACACACATATGGTCACTTGATTTTTGACAAAGGAGCCAAATCCATTCAATGGAAAAAGGATAGCATCTTCAACAAATGGTGCTGGTCTAACTGGAGGTCTATGTGTAAAAAAATGAAACTGGACCCATATTTGTCACCTTGCACAAAACTCAAATCCAAGTGGATTAAAGACCTCAACATAAAACCAGAGACACTAACTCACTTAGAAGAAAAAGTGGGAAAGAGCCTGGAACATATTGGCACAGGAGACAACTTCCTGAACAGAACACCAACGGCCCAGGCCTTAATGTCAACCATTAATAAATGGGACCTCATGAGGCTGAGAAGCTTCTGTAAGGCAGGAGACACTGTCAAGAGAACAAAGCGACAGCCTACAGACTGGGAAAAAATCTTCACCAACCCTACATCTGACAAAGGTCTAATATCCAAAATATATAAAGAACTCAAGAAATTAAACACCACCAAACCGAATAACCCAATTGAGAAATGGGGCTTGGAACTAAACAGAGAATTCTCAACAGAGGAGTATCCAATGGCTGAGAAACACTTAAAGAAATGCTCAACCTCCTTAGTCATCAGGGAAATGCAAATCAAAACAACTCTGAGATTCCATCTTACACCCATCAGAATGGCTAAGATCAAAAATTCAAGCGACACCACATGCTGGCGAGGATGTGGGGAGAGAGGAACACTCCTTCATTGCTGGTGGGAATGCAAACTAGTACAGCCACTTTGGAAATCTATCTGGTGCTATCTCAGAAAAATGGGAATAGGGCTTCCTCAAGACCCAGCTATTCCACTCCTTGGAATATACCCAGAAGATGCTCCAGCACACAACAAGAAAATTTGCTCAACCATGTTCATAGCAGCCTTATTCATAATAGCCAGAACATGGAAACAGCCTAAGTGTCCCTCAGTAGAAGAGTGGATAAAGAAACTGTGGTACATATACACTATGGAATACTACTCAGCTATTAAAAACAAGGAATTCCCGAAATTTGTGGATAAATGGATTGAGCTAGAAATGATCATAATGAGTGAGTTAACCCAGAAGCAGAAAGAATCAAATGGTATATACTCACTTATATCTGCATACTAGCCCAAGGGGCATGTCCCACGAAAGCCTTCACTTACCAGGAAACTGGGACAGAGGGGAAGGCATCCTATTGGGACTCTAAATGAGAGACGCATGGGAGAACAGCAAAATAAAAGGATCCAGAGGGTCCTAGAAATCTACAAGTAGAACAATATGATAGGCAGATTTGGGCCCAGGGGTCCCGCTCAAACTAAGGCACCAGCCAAGGACAATACAGGAGGTAAACTTTAAACCCCTTCCCAGATCTAGCCAATGGTCAGAATATTCTCCACAGTTGAGTGGAGAGTGTGATACGACTTTCTCACATACTCTGGTGCCTCACATTTGACCATGTCCCCTGGAGGGGGAGACCTGGTGGCACTCAGAGGAAGGACAGCAAGTAGCCAAGAAGAGACTGGATACCCTATGAGAATATATAGGGGGACGTAATCCCCCTCAGGAACAGTCATAGGGGAGGGGAATAATGGGAAAAAGGGGGGGGGGAGGAATGGGAGGATACAAGGGATGGGATAAACATTGAGATGTAACAAGAATAAATTAATAATAAAAAAAAAAAAAAACTAAAAAAAAAAAAAAAAATTAGCTCTTCAGTTGAAGAACAGCTGGGTTGTTTCCTATCGACTGATCCCTGGAGCTAATCAATGTTATTAAACAAATGTACTTGACAGATATCTACAATACATTTCACCCAAACGCAAAAGAAGATACCTTCTTCTCAGCACCATATGTAACCTTCTCCAAAACTGACCATAGAGTTGGTCACAATGCAAACCTCAACTGATACAAGAAAATGAAAATAAGCCCAAGTATCCATTAGACTACCATAGATTAAAACTGAATCTAAACAAATATAGAAATATTACACTATCATCAAAACTGAGCAACCTTATATTGAATAGCTACTATGTCAAGGAAGAAGTAAAGAAAAACATTAATGACTTCCTAGGATCCAACAAAAATGAATGCACAGCATACCCAAACATATGAGACACAATGAAAGCATTACTAAGAGAAAAGTTTGTAGCACTGAATGTCGTCATAAAAACATTGGACAGATATCATACTAGCAATTTAAGAGCACGGCTGAAAGCTATAGAACAAAAAGAAGCAAGCACACTCAAGATAATCAGATGGTGGAAAATAGTCAAATGGAGATCTGAAATCAATAAAATAGAAACAAAAAGAACAATACAAAGAATCAATGATATAAAGAGTTGTTAGAAAAAAAATCAACCACATATATCATAGTATATTGAAAATAACTAAAATGCACAGATTATCCAAATTAACAAAATCAGAAAAGGCAATCCAAACAAGCATTAGATTTATACTTCAAAAGCTTGTACTCCACAAAATTGAAAAATATAAAAGAAATGATCACATTATTTAATAATTTCAATTACATTTAACCAGAAAAGAAGGAATTTGGGACCTATAGAAACGAAGCTGGTAAATAAGTTTTTGCATTTTAGTAGTGCTTAGTCAAAATATTGTATGCAGAGACACTTCAGAGTTTGCTGTTGTCCTTTTGTTGGGAAGAAGGAGAATATTTGCATCAAAAATGAAACACTTTGTGGATTAAACATTAATATAAGCACTATGTACAGTGTAAACATAGGTAAGTAGGAAAGCAGATAGGTACATATGTTTGCATCTTAAATCTCTAACCTCAAGGTAATTTTATTCAACTTTTCATGAGGTTATATTGTTGACTGCTACTTATTGTATGGAATCAGGTGGAATTTTCTAGTTGCAGCAATATTCCAGCTCCTAAAGCTTAGGAATTTGAATAATTTTAGATTTTTGACAGTTTGTCTAGTGATAGTCAGCTCATGTGTAGTCCAGAAAAGATAAGCAGAAAATTATGAGGCATGTTCTTAGGAGTGAAGTGAGCAGACTAGTGGTTGCCTTGAGTGAAATACAAGGGTTTTGGATGGATTGGGTGTCTCCTATGGTGACAAGGTGGTCCATGAAAAGGCCAGAACGTGGAACCCACTGCTACATTTTTCTGAATTATAGAACATGTTATTGTATGGAGTAAAGGGCGAAACTTCACTTGTACATCTGAATTATAGAAAAATAATGTCTTTTTTAAAAAATTCCATTTAAAAATTTTGGTATGACCTGAGTTTTTAGTGCAATCCAGAGTTCTGAATTGGAAGTTATCTAGTGCCCTGTGTAGGAGATCCAAGATGTTGTTAAAATGACAGAGAACTCACATGTCTTAGTTTCTCCATTAACCCAGTAAGTATATCACCAATGTTGTAGTTGAGAGAACAGAAACCACCTCAGTCAGAAATGATATTGTCACTCACAAACTATTTTTCAGGTGCAGTCTTCAGCTATCCGATGTACCTCCATACAACAGATGAGCTTCTTGGCATGTCTGATGAGCTCCAAGATTCACACTGAAAGTATTCTCATACAATATTTAAATGATTTGCCCCAGATAATGTAACCACTGCATGGGTTGGCTTAGATGATCTAGGGACTCACCAAATCCCACTTACTTTTCAGTTAGCTAGATTCTCAATACAAAAAAAGTGCTTTAGAAAGCATAAAATTATTTGTTTCTTCCTACAACCTAATTTAAAATGAGAAACTGATTTCACCACGATAGTCATCAATGATTCACCAATGTTGACAAACATCATTTATATTTTTATAATTAATATGTAAGCACATGACAATTTAATCAAAGAGCAGAACTAATCAGTGATTCACCGTTTTATTTAAAATGAGTCTATAATAAGCTGCATAATTTGGGTTCTTATCTGTTTAAGAATGATGAAAATGATGAGTAATTTTATAAGATGTTAGAAACTTACATGGGAACATAAAATAATGAGAATGTTAGGAAAGTATGTTTAATGCATAATAAGCTGCTTCTCAATAGATTTGTCTACTCAAAAGCATTTACTCTCTGACATTTGAGTTTAACTGAGACTTTTTCTTCCTTATGCATTAAGAATATTTATAATCAGAGAATATTTTCTGTGAATTTTTGCCTCAAGAAATAATTGAAAACATATTTAATTTACAATACCTCTCAAATGATTTTATGAAAGTCTATTGCCGAGGGCCATAGATTGGACTATGCTAGACACACCAGCATTGTGCCACTCTGAGAACTAGTTTGAAGTGTAAATTTGAAAACCTAACAATACTATAAAGTTCATGATAATGACCCCTAACCCTGACAGTATAATGCACATTAATGGAAGATTCCAAGATCTGGAATAAGACCAGGATATTCACTTTCAGCCTTCATGTCACAGAGCTTTGAGTGTCCTATCCAGAGCAATTAGGTTAGAGAAAGACAAAATATGTACTAATTGCAGAAGATCAAGTAAATCCCAGCATTTCCAAATGCTGTGCATAAAATCTCAAGAGATCTACCAAAAAGTGATTGGAATTAATACATACTGTAAGCTGTGTATAAAAAAATCAACATATAAAGAATGACTATTATTTAACTATAATAGAGTATTTAAAGATAAGTGAAAATATAACCTCATTTTAAGAGTTACAGAAAAATAAAATAACAAGAAATGTGTCATATATCTACAGTGAAACATATAGACCATGGAAGAAAAAATTGGAGCAGAAATTATGAAGCAACGGGAAAAAACCTGTGTTAATAAACTGGAAAAACCAATATTGTTCAAAGGTACAGGCTACTGCAAACATTCTCCAGAGTCTGTACCATCACATTTTACCAAAACTGCAATATTAAAATTGCAATCACATCTCAACAAAATGTTGAAAATTCTATCATAAAGTTTGTCTGTTCTTGCAAAAACAAAAACAATAGAAACTATGAGTCAATCATCGTAGGCAATCTTAAACAAGAAAAAAGAAAACAAGAAACAAACTAAAAGAATAAGTAAGACTTCAGAGTACATGTTACAAGAATACATGTTGCTGCATGAGGAAAACAATAAAAACAGTGGGACAAAATTGAGAGTGCAGACCTCACCATCTATCATTTAGCTGCTCCATAGCAAATACAGTAAGAAACAGTAGGAGACAGCCTACAGTATAGGACAAATATTCTCTTGTTTTTTAAAGATTTATTTATTTACTATGTAAACAGTGCTCTGCCTGCTTGTATCCCTGCAGGCCAGAAGAGGGCACCATATATCATTATAGATGGTTGTGAGCCACCATGTGGTCACTGGGAATTGAACTCAGGACCTCTGGAAGAGCAGTCAGTGCTGTCAACCACTGAGTCATCTCTCTAGCCCGAAAAAAATATTTTTAAATCATACCTTTATTCATAGGTTAATGACTGGAATACATATAATGAGCATAAAGAGCTCAACAGAGAAGACAAACTCATAACAACAATCATTGCAGCACTAAGCTTTTCTACGTGGATGCTGAGGATTCAAACTCTGGTCCTCACGCTTGCTTAGTAAACTCTTTATCAACTGAACCATGTTTCTAGTCCATTAGAAACATATTTCTAAATAATATCTATTCTGGTCAATTAAATCTACTTCCATGTAATGGAAGTTACTTCCATCTAATTGAATTTCAAGTGGCTATGCTACTACTGATGCTTTTAGACATCCACGGTAGCAAAGGCTCCCAGAGTGCCTCTGTCATCTTCATTGTTTACTTCGACTTTGCTCAGATAAATCTGAGTTTACAGCATCACACTGATAAACATGATAATCCTACCTCTTTCTACAATATCAAATCATGTATGTGTGTGTGTGTTTAAAAGAAATAAAAACTAGGTTTATGAAAAATGTAGGGAGTTCTTTATAAGAGATTTAAGGTGTTCTCTTTCCAATTACAAAAAACAAAAGGCATCTACTAAGCACCTAATAAGTTCAATAAGTTATACTGAACATGAAATGATTAATTATTTTGGATCAAATAAATTCTAAAATATTTTATTATTTAATTTTGATATAGAATATTTTCCTTTTTATTGGGAATTTCATACATATACATAATGTGTTTTGATAAGATCCCATTCTGTGCCCTCCAAGTTCTTCTCTGTGCCTCAACATTACTTTCCCTATCAACATCAAGTACTGTGTTGTTTTAAACTCATTAGTCGGATTTAGAGTTGACATATGTGAAGAATATGTGAACATTTAATGAAATAAAGGTACCCATCATATAACACATTCTTGAAGAAAACTTACCAAGCCTCTCACAGCAATTATCAAATGCCAATAGTTCCTTAGTTGACGTAGGACCATCTTCCTCCCTCTCCTCTCCATGCTTGTATTTTTCCCTGGCTTAATATCATGCAGCTCTAAAGTATGGTATAATAACCACTACCAGTTTGTATGTAGAAATGCCCCCATTTAATCTGGGAGACACTATATTGTTGTAGTCATCCATTGTCTTTAGCTCTTACAGTTATTCCATCTCTTCCTCAATGGTTTCTGATCCTTTGGAGGAGAGGGTATGATATAGATCTCTGACCTCTTGTCCTCTGCATACTGACCAGTTATGAGTCTCACAGGGAATGTGTAAGCCTTGGAGTTATTAAATTGACCAAGTATGAAGAACATTATTTAAAATAAAAACAGAAATAATAAAAATTAGCTAGATCTGGGAAGGGGTTTAAAGTTTACCTCCTGTATGGTCCTTGACTGGTGCCTTAGTTTGAGCGGGACCCCTGGGCCCAAATCTGAGATTCCATCTTACACCCATCAGAATGGCTAAGATCAAAAACTCAAGCGACACCACATGCTGGCGAGGATGTGGGGAGAGAGGAACACTCCTTCATTGCTGGTGGGAATGCAAGCTAGTACAGCCACTTTGGAAATCTATCTGGTGCTATCTCAGAAAAATGGGAATAGGGCTTCCTCAAGACCCAGCTATTCCACTCCTTGGAATATACCCAGAAGATGCTCCAGCACACAACAAGAAAATTTGCTCAACCATGTTCATAGCAGCCTTATTCGTAATAGCCAGAACATGGAAACAGCCTAAGTGTCGCTCAGTAGAAGAGTGGATAAAGAAACTGTGGTACATATACACTATGGAATACTACTCAGCTATTAAAAACAAGGAATTCCCGAAATTTGTGGATAAATGGATTGAGCTAGAAATGATCATAATGAGTGAGTTAACCCAGAAGCAGAAAGAATCAAATGGTATATACTCACTTATATCTGCATACTAGCCCAAGGGGCATGTCCAACGAAAGCCTTCACTTACCAGGAAACTGGGACAGAGGGGAAGGCATCCTATTGGGACTCTAAATGAGAGACGCATGGGAGAATAGCAAAATAAAAGGATCCAGAGGGTCCTAGAAATCTACAAGTAGAACAATGTGATAGGCAGATTTGGGCCCAGGGGTCCCGCTCAAACTAAGGCACCAGCCAAGGACAATACAGGAGGTAAACTTTAAACCCCTTCCCAGATCTAGCCAATGGTCAGAATATTCTCCACAGATGAGTGGAGAGTGTGATATGACTTTCTCACGTACTCTGGTGCCTCCCATTTGACCATGTCCCCTGGAGGGGGAGACCTGGTGGCACTCAGAGGAAGGACAGCAGGTAGCCAAGAAGAGACTTGATACCCTATGAGAATATATAGAGGGAGGTAAACCCCCTCAGGAACAGTCATGGGAGAGGGGAATAATGGGAAAATGGGGGGGGGGAGGAATGGGAGGATACAAGGGATGGGATAAACATTGAGATGTAACAAAAATAAATTAAAAAAAAAAAAAAAGAACCCAATGGCATCCAAATAATCAACTGAATATGACATATACCTTTTTGAAGCCCATCAACAGGCATAAAAACATGGTATTCTCTTCACTGATCTATAGAGGTCATTGGTTCTCATTTGTTCATGACCTCACAATCCTTTAAGACCCTAGATCAACTTGCTTCCATTCATATCTTGGCCCCCAGACATGTTGAGAAAATTTCTCAGATGAGCTTGCCAATAGCAATGGAGTTTGAGGGTGGACCAGTTGGGAACTCCTTCCTATTTCATAGCTCTATCTGGATACCTTGTTGAGGCTCTCTTTTCTTGAGTTTGTTGTTTGTTTGTTTGTGTTACTTTTTAATGAGCTAACAAATAACATATTTATGTAGACAGTTTTTATTGATATTTTGATTTCTAATTCTCAAGGCCCCATTTCTCCAGCCATCTGTCTGTTCATGTTCTTCTGCTCCAACTACTCCCTTTGCAGTTTGATGTCACACATGTTCTATTGGCCTCTACCTTAATTCTCCCACCCAAAAAATGTTTTTATCCTCTCATTTATCCCTCTCTATGGCCCATACTTACACAAAAATACATACTTAAAATTACAAATGAGGATGCCCATATAAGAGACACCATGCAGCGTTTATGTGAGCCTAAAATGATATTTTTCAATTTTATTTTTCTTTACAGGTGAATAAAATTCAATTGTTTACACTTTCCAAATGTATTGGCTATCACTCTGTCTGGTTCTAATATCTGATTATTGTAATAAAAGGCATCAATAAACATAGATGTACATATGTATCTCTACAAGGTTATGGAGTGCTTTGAGTATATGTCTACAGAGTCATACCTGGATCACATGGTGGATCTAATTTTAGATTATAGCTTTTGGAGGATACTTCATCCTGGTTTCCATGGTGTCTGGGCTAAGTTAGAGTCACAAGAGCTAAGTATAAATGTTCTTCTCAAAATATTTATCATGATTTGTTGTCATTTATTTTCTTAATGGGGACCATTCTGAGTGAGACGAGATGGAATCTCAAAATGGTTAAAATGGTTTGAATTTTCATTTCAATATGACTAAGTATATGAAATACTTTAAAATATTTATTGGTCATTTATATCTCTGTTCAGTTCATCAACCAATTTTTTTTCATGGTGTGTGTGTGCACATGTCTGTGTATGTGAGTGTGTTTACTTTTTATGTTTCCTTAGGTCTAAGTATTAACTCTGGTCTGGAATGCATCTGACAAAGATTTTTCTTCCACTATTTCAGCTGATTGTTCAATTTGATGATAATTTCTTTGGATATATAATTATTTTAATTTAATTTAATTCAATTTGTGAGCTTTTAGATCTCTTTCTTGTGATGCTGGGGTTCTTATTCATAAAGTTCCCACTCCTTGTATTTTAATGTTTGTCCACATTTTCCTCTAAAATTCTAGGGTTTCGAGTTTTAAGTTATCTTTGATTCCCCTTGATTTGTGTGTGTGTGTGTGTGTGTGTGTGTGTGTGTGTGTGTGCACGCGCGCGCGCGCGGAGAATTAGAGATGCTGATTTGCTTTTATTTTTCATCAAGTGGATATCCAGTTTTGCCATCACCTTTGGTTGTATAGGCTGTAGTTTCCAAAGCACATTTTTAAAAATATTTCTGTCTAAAATGAGGTAACCATGTTTTTTTGAGCTATTCCTTGGTCCTCTATTATGTGCTATTGGCCTATATGTCTATTTTTTTCCAGTAACATAGTATTTATCATTATGACTCTGTAGTATGGTTTGAATTCAGAGGCTGTGTTACCTCCAGGAGATTTTTTTTTCTACTCATGTTTGTTTTGGCTACATGCAGTCTATGGTGTTCCCATATCAATTTTAGAGTTAACTTTTATTTCCATAAAAATGAAATTTTAATGAAGATTTCATTCAATCTAGACATTACTTTCAATAGATTACTCAGTTTTAGAGTATTAGTTCTGAGAATTTAGGAGGTAGGAGGGCCTTTCTTTAATCTACTGTCTTCCTACATTTGGTTTTTCAGTGTCATATAGATTTCATGGCATATAGTTTTCATACTACTAATCCTCATATTTTTAATCTATAATAAATGTTACATTTCTCCTAATGTTTATGGCAACAGTTTATTGTTGATTACACACACACACACACACACACACACACACACACACACAATATCAATGTTTGCAAGAGTGTTTCTTATCCTTCAACCTCACTGAAAATGATTGCAGAGTCTTATTTTTTCATTTATTTGTTTTTAATTTCATTAATTATTTATTTACATCCCAATTGTAGCTTCCTTCTTCCTCTCCTCCTGGTCTTATCCTCCCTGCCTGTTTTTCCTATTCCTCCTGCCCTACTCATCAGAAGAGTGGAGGCCCTCCATAGCATATCAAGTTGCATCAGGACCAAGTGCATCCTCTATTCAATCATTTTACAGCCTGACCCAAGCCCTATGCCTCCTCTCCTCCTGGTCCCACCCTTCTATCTCCTTTCCATATTGCAACATGCCGTGACACCTCAAGTCCTACTAAAGCTAGACAAAGCATACCAGGTAGGGGAAAGAGATCCAAAGGCAGAATATGGAGTCATAGACAGCACCTGATGTGTCTGACTTTTAAGTAATCCATTATTCTTTAACTGTGACACTCTTGTGGCTGCAAAGAAGAATGGTGAAATAATTTTTTCAAAATTTGCATTTTTACAGCTCTCTTTTCACTTCTTATTATAGCATATTCCACACCAACTTTCCAACTCAAATTCCTGCTATATAAGATAATTCCCTTTAGTCTAAAATTTCTACCACCACCATCATTACCTTCTCCCTATGGATGATGACAGTATAGTACCAGATTATGATCTAATAATTATCTACTTCAGAGCTTGAAGTACAAGCACATTCTTTTCCCATATTATAATTATGCTTGTATTCTGTATCTCATAGTTATATTTTTATATTTCCTTATATTACAAGATATGAGTGCATCTATTAATATTTTTATTGACTGTCAAGGTCAGGAAAGAACTACAAATGACAGACACTTTGGATTTCCTAAGGGTTTTTGGTAAGATCAGTATATATACATTACACTCTCTTCCAGGCAATGTCTCATCCTGGAATCAGCTTTGTCTCCTAGGAAAAGTATTCTGCCCAAAAGGTTACCAGAAACCTTCTTTCCTAATCCACATGAAAATTTGAAATGTATAGTAACTTCCCTGGCTAGTTTTTATGGCACCTTGACAGCTAGAGTCATCACAGAAGAAGAAGCCCCAAATAAAATGGACATACAAAGTAGATGGAGGGAGGGAGCTGTTTGGGAGAAGGGGTGGGGAAAGAAAAGATGGTGGGGAGAGCACGGAGAGAGGTGGCTGGGAGAAAGAACAGGAATCACTGAAATGGGGCACCTCTGGAACAAGCCAGAGACCTGGGATGGCAGACGATCTCAGATGTCTATGCAGGTGACTCTAACTGAGACTCCTAGAAGCAGAAGATATGGAGCCTGAACATGGCCACCTCCTGTAGCCAGGTGGGACTCTCAGTAGAAGAAGGGGGACATCAACCCACCCATAAAACTTTTGACCCAAATTTGTCATACATACAAGATATGCAGGGATAAAGACAGTCATAGATTGAAGGAATGGCCAAACAAGTACTGGCCGAATTTGAGACCCACCCTATGGGAGGGAGCCAACACTTGACATTATTAATGATACTCTGCTATGCTTGAAGATAGGAGCCTAGCATAATTATCTCTGAAAGGCTTCATTCCAGCCACTGATGGATACAGGTTCCAGAGACTAACAGCCAACAATTAAGCAGAGCCCAGGAGCTTGTGGAAGAGTGGTAGGAAGGATAGAGGGAGCCAGAGAAGGACACTACAGAATACCTACAGAGTCAACTAACCAGGGCCCATGGTGGCTTACAGTTACTGAACCACCAACCAAAGAGCCGGCATGGGATATAAATAGGCCTCTTAAATATATGTAGCAGATGTGCAGCTTGATCATCATGTGGGCCCCCTAAAAATGGATCAGCGGCTGTCTTCGACTCCGTTGCCTGCCTTTGGACCCCTTTCCCCTAGCTGGACTCCCTTGTCTGGCCTCAGTGGAAGAAGACATACTTAACCTTGCTGTGACTTGATGTGCCTGGGTGGGTTGGCCCGTCCCTTCCCTGAGGAGAACAGGAGGAGAAAATAGAGTGAGGGGTTTAAGGGTGGGACTGGGAGGAGAGTAGGGAGTATATAAAGTGACCAAATAAAATAATGGAACAATAAATAAAGACAGTAGATCTGTAACAGGAAAAAAGAGAAAGATAAAGAAAATGCCTCTATAAGATGAGATGTGGCAAGCCTGTGGGACTCTTTTAAATTAGTGATTGATGTGGGTAGACCTAACCCATTATTGATGGGGCCACCCTTGGGCTGGTGGTCCTGAATTCTATAAGAAAACAGAACAAACCATATGACCAAGCCAATAATCATCACTCCTCCATGGCATTTGCATCAGCTCCTGGCTCCATGTTGCCGACCTGCTTGAGTTACTGTCCTTGCTTCCTTTGATGATAAACAGTGATATGATGCAGAAGTATAAACCAAATAAATCATTTTGTCTCCCTTTTCTCTAATTGTGGTGTTTTATCATATCAATAGCAGCACAAACTAAGACAACAAACAAGTATTTTTCTAAGGGACTTCTCCTTTGAATGTGTGTATGTGTGTGTGTGTGTGTGTGTGTGTGTGTGTGTGTGTGTGTGTGTGTCATATGTGTCATATGTAAGTGCATGTATCCACATGCCAGAATGGATTTGTGGAGATCAGATGACAATCCAGGGTGGAAGTCCTCATCTTCTATCTTGTATGAGCATAGTATATGTTGCTGTTCATTGCTGCCTGAGCCAGCAGTCAGCCCCATGAGCTTCTAGGTGTTGCTCTGCTTCCCATCTTGCCAGGTGGGCACTAGAATTACGAACATGAATTACCTCATCACATAGACTTGCCTGGGTCTTGAGTTCTCATGCTTGCAGGAAAAGCACTTTACCCACTGAGCCACCTTCTTGGTCTGCTTTGACTAATGTTCAACAGTAGATTACAGGGGGAATGGCAACATAGTCTGGTCAGTCTTGGAATTCAGAGGTTTTATTAAAGCACTCTGTTTTACAGGCTTGTGGAACCCAGGGCATCCAAATGCTAGAATCTACCACTGAGCCACAATCCTAATTCCGAGCATAATGTTTATCACTTAGATGTAAAACAATTTTTTTCATAGTTATCTATCACAGAGAAATAAAACCAAACCATGTATTGGTGTCAGGTTCTTCTGACTGCAATAGCTTGTTGAAATCATCCCCAAAGAAAGAAAACTGCTTATCCTACTGAAATCACCGAAAAAGGAAATCTTCCCCAAGATAAATCACCAGTCTAGTGATAAGGAGATTTTGAATAAGTTGTTTTTCTGTGTTAATGTGTGTTTGATTAATTTTTTCATTTATTACTGTATATCATCTCACACACTAAGCTCTTGCTCATAAAACCGACCTCAATCCCCATTATATATCACTGCGCTACTTCTTGCATAATCAGTGAAGCCATTCTCCCTTTGTAGTAATATGTGTTGAGAGGATTTTTTGCTTATTTAACTAACTGCCATTGACAATGTACATTTACAACTGAAAATTTACTGTCATTACATGAAATAAGAAATCTTATTCCATCAAACAAATAGTAGATTTTTCCTGAATGCTAGTAGTAAGCATACATGTTGTGGCCTGACAACACTCATTGTGTTAAATCAATATTAACCTACTACATCATTTTAAAAGCATAGCAGAACAGTGGCCTGTTTAGTGGTGTGAAACCATTCACTTGCTTCTGTTTTCCATTCTTCTGCTGACTATAAACTTCTATTTTGATTATATTATACTCAATGATGTAGCTGTCAATTCTAGGTCACCGGACTCTTCTGTTCTTTTCCTACATGACAGAATAAGAAAGAGAAATGTTATTCTGTGTTGTAGCAAATGCCTTTATATTCTCAGGTAGTTTTGTAAAAAAAAATTCTGGTATTCTTTGAACCATTAAAATATTGGCTTTGAAAACCCATCAGGCCCAGTAAGTGTTTATACTTTTGCTCTAAAGAGTCCCTCAGTTGTATTCTGAAACATAAAGTAAGCAAATCGAACCTGAACTGGACTTGATTTAATTAGTTTTGCTTATTGGAAATCATGAGAGACTTATAAGGATCCTCTGGCTTCCTCCAGGCTTTATTACTCAGGCTGAGCACAGCATGCATTTTATGTATCAGGTTATAGGGGGAAAAAACAGTTTAACTACTTGGAATCATACTGTTTTTCAGGGTAATCCAAGTGACATTGTACAGAGATATAATGACTCTCAGCAAGAAGAAATGTTTTATAATTTTGATCTTTGAAACTACAATGGAAAAGATCAAGGACAAACTGCTTTCTAAGACACTCCTTTATTTTCAAACTCAGTCTTCACTGACACCACATAGAGTGATTTCTGAGATTTGCTGAGAGACATTTTAACACGCTTTATAGTACCTATACAACATTAAGCACATAACATAGCCTTCTCTACAACAATCACCTTTAATAGTTCCTATCCCTAGTGTTTTCAGAAATTGTCTATGATTCTTAATATGTGTATCAATTTACATTAATTTACTCATTTTCTTTTAGTTATAAGATTGCCTCCACAATCTCTTATAACCACTCTGTATGGAATAAAAAGTCAACTCCAAGCACGTCACACATCTGAATGTGAAAGGCATAGCAAAGTGCTTTTCATACACGAAACTGGGAAATGCATTAAGGGATTCTGAATAAAAAGAACAAGTAAGAAATATATTAAAATACTAATTATCAACAAATATTCCTCAGGACTGTGAAAGTTTGTGAGTTTTTGATCTCCACATTTTTTCCCCCACACTGTCTGATACAGAGCAGACATTCACTTATGTTGTAGCAAGTACTGTAACATCCAAGGCGAGACTAGTAACTTCAGTTGCCATACATCTGTAAAAGATTTGTGTCTGCCATAAAACTATTGCTAAGTAGGGATCCATTTCTTTTATGTTCCTTTCAAACTCTCCCAAAAGTGCACACTGCACAGTCTCCTTTGGGACCTATGTTCACTCATAAATAAGTCTTTTTTCTAGAAAGAGCCCACACTGACCCTGCCTGCTCTACTTCCTTTCTGCTTGATGGATGAGAGTGAAAGTCCATGTTGCAAAGCCTTTGTTTACAACAGAAGAATTTTGAAATTAAATCAGTAAAAGAAAGCTGGTTCTTTTTAACGCAGACTTTTTCACTGATTTTCTGTGGTGCTTTCTTGTCTTTTTTACAATTTTCTATTTATTATAATTTATTCACACTACATCTAAATTGTTATCCCCTCCCTCTTATCTTCATATTCCCACCATCCCTCCCTCTTTGGCCTTATTTCGCTCCCTTAGACCTCTGGGATGGGGAGATTCTCCCCACAGTCTGACCATAGCCTATAAGGTCTCATCAGGATAACCTGCATCCCCTTCCTCTGTATGCTCAAAGAGTGCCCAGCTAAAGGCCAGTGATCAAATCCAGGCCACCAGAGTTCATTTCAGAGGTAATCCTACTCCCTCCCCACCCCGTGTGGAAAATGAGACACTTCTGAACAGGGGTCTAGGTTCTCTGCATGCATTGTCCTTGGTTGGTGTGTGAGTTTGTGCAAGTCTCCCTGGGTCCAGATCCAGCTGCCTTGATATTTTCCCTGTGGGTTTCCTGACAACTCCTTGTCCTTCCATCCCCCCACTCTTCCATAAGACTCTCAGTGCTCTGCCCAGAGTCCAACTGTCAGTCCCAGTCAATGGTTTCTCTCCCATCTAATTTCAGCCTATGGAATAAGCATCTTTTCAAATAGCTCTAGGGCTCTTACTCACTGTTGTAAAGTGACAACATGACTGCTCCATGGTATGGTTAAGGGGAAGGCTTTTTATTGTAGATATGAAAGAGAGAACAGCCATATGCATCTAGAAAACTCCAGAGAAGGGAGACAAAATAGAAGGTAGAGCAGGGTTAGCAGGCTGGACCTAGACACAAGAGAAGCAGGAGCAGAGCAGAGAGGTCCAGAAACAAAGTAAGAAGGGAGGCATAGAGAGAGAGAGGAAGGGAGAGAGAGAGAAGAAAGAGAGAGAGAGATAGGGAGAGGGAGAAAGAGAGAGAGACACTTAAAGGCATCATCTTTCTCAATCGCTAAAATGCAGAACATACCTTCCTATTTTCCTTCAGTTAACATTGTTTTGTTTCTTGCCATTAGATGCTTGTTTTCTAGGGGGTCAAATATACTAATTGGTTTTTTAGTTAAATATTGAACAGAGGTATCTTAAAAGCTATGAACCAATTGGAAAGGAGAAGGCCATGCCAAATTCTGTCAGCATGTTGTGTGAAACAATTTCAGTGTTCCTAGATTTTCACTGGGTGAAATTAAGTCTACACAGAAAACCACCTTTTCCTCAGAAAAGTGAGTTACTGGTGAGAAAATTTTAACAAAATTTGATTAATAACCAAACCAGAACTAAATAACATTATTATGTAGAAGCTTAATAATAAGTACCAAAGTTAATAGAAACATTTACTATTGAGGCAAAAAAAGGCGGGGAGATGCATGGAAGCCAACTCTTCATTAAACACTGCAAAACCACACAAAGGCAGAAGAACCATTGCTCCCTTGTAGTTTAAGGAAAGTACATGAAAATATGAATCAGTATTAGATTGATTTATTTTATTATTTGTTTATTTATTTATTCACCTTACCTCCTTATCCAGTATCCTCCCTCTTCTTCTCTCAGTCCCACACTCTCACCCTCTTTCTGCATTTCCCATTCTCCTTCTCAGAAATGGGGAGGCCCCCAAAGGGTAGCAACCCAACCTGGTACTTCTAGTTGCATCAGGACTAAGCACATCCTTTTCCACTGAAGCTAACAAGGCAGTCGAACTAGGGGAAATTGATCCAAACACAGGCAACAGGATCCAGGTTAGAGACAGCCCCTTCTCTATTTGCTAGGGGACCTTCATGAAGACCAAGCCTCTCATCAGCTATATATGTGTAGGAGACCTAGGTCCAGTCCATGCATGCTCTTTTGTGTGTGGTTTAGTCTCTGCAAGATCCCATGGTCCTCTGTTTTTTAAAAATATATTTTATTAATTTATTCATATTACATCTCAATCCCTTGGATTCTCCCATTCCTCCTTCCCTCTCATTTTCCCCTTACTGCCCTCCCTTATGACTGTGACTGAGGGGGACCTCCTCCTCCTGTTTATGCTCATAGGGTATCAAGTCTCTTCTTGGTAGCCTGCTATTCTTCCTCTGAGTGCTGCCAGCCCTCCCCATCGAGGGGACATGGTCAAATATGGGCACCAGAGTTCATGTGAAACTCAATCCCCACTCTCCACTCAATTGTGGAGAATGCCCTGTCCATTGGCTAGATCTGGGTAGAGGTTCGAAGTTTACTGCACATATTGCCGTGGTCCTCTCTTAATTGACACTGTTGGTCTTTTTATGGAGTTCTTATCTTCTCCAGGTCCCTTTATCCTTCCCCCACCTCTTCCACAAGAGTCTCTGAGCTCCACCTAATGTTTAGTTATGAATCTCTGCATCTTTTATAATCCACCACTAGATGGAACCTCTCAGAGGACACATTATGCTACGCTTCTGTTTGCAAGCATAGCAGAGTCTTGTTAATAGCGCGAGGGGTTGGATCTCTCCAATGGGGTGGGTCTGAATTTGGACCAGTCATTGTTCTACCCTTCCTTCCATTCTTCCAGATTTATCCCTGCACACCTTGTAGTCAGAGTAAATTTTGGGTGGAAGATTTTGTATGTGGGATGGTGTCCTCCCTCCACTGGAAGTCTTCCCTAGCTATAGGAAGTATCCACTTCAGGCTCTATATCCCCCACTGAGGGGATGGGAAGAGGAAAGAGGGTAGGGATCAGGTGGGTGGAAAGAGGGCTGCATCAGAGAAGAGATAGTGATGGCTGGGAGCATCTCTGCAACAACATGGAGACCTACATCAGGGTGGGCTCCTATCCATGGGGTGACCATAATCATAGTCTCTTAAGGCGAAGTACTCACTCAGAGTTTTTCAGTAAGTGAGAATAGTTTTCATGTTTGTTGAATGATATTGTGACAAACCATGCAGGAAACTGAAATTATATTTTAGATAAGACTACATTTCTAGGCACAATAATACCTGGCCTTATTGGCAATCAGTTAGGCTCTTGAATGAGCAAGCAATGCAAGGGAGCAAATTTCAGACTAAATTAACAAAGGACAGGATTGTGATCTGATGTGGCCGCTGGGGTTCACAGTTTGTGCTCCACTGAGAGGTCAGGTCCATCTGATAGTGGCTTGTCTGACCAGTTGACATCTCACAATTAACTTATCAACACAAGAAATTCAATTTTCAACATTCTGAGGGAAGATATTTCTTAATGAATTTGATACATTGAAAAATGACCCAACCTTGGAAATAAAATAAAGTCATGAATCATTTCAAGACCACATCATGATAAGTCAGTTTTAACCAAGAACTCATCCAGAGACATCCTAGTCTTACTCAAAGAAATGGTAAAGCTGCAGTTTTCAACATTCCCTACTGGTCCTCCTTGAAAGACACCTGCAATGTTTCTTCAGTTATAAAAGTCTGAGTTTCCAAGACTGATCAGCAAAATTCAGAGAATGCTCTTTATTTCCTCAAGTGAGCATGAGTTAGAAATGCCTGTTTTGAACAAAGATTAACTGAGAATAAGACATGAAGAACTCTTATTGCTAATACTTTCTTGCTGGGGCTTTGTACATTAAGCTTCTAAGAAATAAGAACAGTTTCCTAACATACATGCACATACACACAGACACACACGCACACACACAGAGGAATGCACACACATGCAAACACACACATAGACACACGTGCACACACACAGAGGGAGAGAGAAAGAGAGAGAGAGAGAGTATTGTTTTCTTTAATTTTTCCTATATGGAATTAACCTGACTAAATGACTTAGAAAAATAAAATATTTTTAAAAAATAACTTCAAATTCCAATTTAATTTAATTTTTCTTTTGCTATATGCATTTTAATGCAATTAATAATGGAATGAATACTCATTATTTAATTAAATATAAATTAGCAAAGTATAATTCACTTTGAAATTAACAGTTCAAACAAAGTAATAACATTTGTTTTATTTTAGGATTACCTTCTTATTACTTAAAAGACAAAAGAAGTAGTTACAGAGGATACTTCTAATCTTCCATGAATTTCCCTAATTATTAAGAAAATAAAATATTTACCTGATCAAGCACATCATAAGAATACAGAATGCATAGGGATTATGTTGGTATTTTAACCTAAGAAGCAAAACTCATTTAATATGAGTACAGAAGAGACACTTTCTACTTTACATGCTTTGTGTAGAAAGCCAGGGGGTATGTTAAATAAATCATAACATCCATTAAACTGGCCTAGCTTAACCCAGATTCTCATAGCTATTTGTGTTCTTTACATAGGTAAAAATTGCATATTATATGTGTGCAATTAATATGTGTTTTCAGATCTTCTAGATTACAATATACGAGTGCAGAAACAAGACTTCATCGTGGGAAAAGCCAATCTGACATTTTTGCGTTTGTTTTCATTGGGGATGAATTGCTTGGATTGAGGATGGCTCTTTCTACAGTTGGGACAGCGTCTGAACCATAAGAGAAAGCATCTTCTGTAAAGTAAGGAAGTACTAAAAACACAATAGCAATTGGTAAAAAAGGAACCAGGATCCCACAGAAAGAGCACTAATGGCCACAGTTGGAAATGTTTGAGTTACAAAATAAATACAGTAATACTGGGCAATAACCCAGAACATGAACTATGCATGAGGCCAAAGGACAAAGAACACTCTCAGATGCAGAACAGCAAATAATTTTTGCAGATGCTGTGCTGAAGAGCCAGAAGTGGAGCATGAATTTCCAGCGCAGAAACCTGCTCTAACTTCACTTCTCTCCAATCCATGATGATCACGCTGACATGAGAATACTTGAAATATGAGAAGCATACTTCCTTCTGTCAGTTTCTGCATCAGACACAAGACCCCAGAACCCCAAATGGAAGAAAATTCTACTGACCACAAAGCCAATACTCCCCCATGCTGTCAATGTTACTGAAAACATAATCAGGGAATTGGAAACACCCCATAAAGCCTGAAGAGAGGCAGGGACTATTGAATATTCAGGAAGTGGCCTGGATCTAGAGCAGCTAACACACTTGAATGAACGATGGAGGTCAGCTAAGAAAACAACCCCAAAGGCCAGATGCTAAAGTAAAGAGAATGATAACAGGGCCATGTAACTGCCAATACTACAGTCATTGACCTTCTATTTTGACAGTGTACTGAGCTGTATTTTTTTTTCAGCCTTCCTGTGTGAGTTATGTAGAACCTCTAAAAGATCTGTGTAATTGGCTCTATTTCAACTGGATGTCATGGTCTCACTTCTTTCTACACTGAAATACTGATGTGATAGAACTAGCTTTAGCACCCTTTGTGAGATACATATAGACCACAGGATGTACTTATTCATTAAGAATGATGAAACCAGCTGAGTAGTGGTGTGCAGTCTTGTAATCCAGCACTCAGGGAGGCAGAAGCAGACAACTCTGTCAGTTTGAGGCCATCCTGGTGTACAAAGCAAGTCCAGGACAGCTAAGGTGACACAGAGAAACCCTGCCTTCAAACAAACAAACAAGCAAATAAACAAAAGAATGATGAAATATAGGTGAGGTGGACTATGATACTACAGAACATCACTGCAACACCAATTATACTGGATAGTTTTCTGCCAATTTGGCACAAGCAGGAATCATCTGAGGAGGGAACCTTAATTAAGAAAATGCCTCTATAACATCAGGCTGTTGGCAAGCCTGAAAACCTTTTCTTTTTTTCTTTGTTTAATTTATTATGAATTATTTACATTACAGTCCATTGCTATCCCTTCCTTTCCTCTTATCTTCCCATTCACACCCTCCAACCTCTTCTGCCCTATCCCCCTTCCCTAGACCTATCCCCCTCTTAATGGCCACAGCCTATCAGGTCTCATCAAGATAGCTGCATCCCCTTCCTCTGTGTGCCCCCAGCGTCATCTCCCCTCCCCAAGGGGAAGTGATCAAATTATGGGCACCATATTTCATGTTAGAGGCAGTTCCTGCTCCCCCACCCACCCATAACCATGGAGATTAAGCTGTCTATAGCCTATATCTGAACGGGGAATCTAGGATCTCTGTATGCATTTTTACTGGTTGGTGCATCAGTTTGTACAGGCCTCATGCCTCCCGACTTCTCCATCTGGATCCCCCTGCCTTGATTGTCTTCCTGTGGGGATCTTGTTGCCTCCTGGTCCTTCCATGCCCCTATTCTCCCATACAACTCTCTGCACTCTTCTGAGAGTCCACTTGTGAGTCCCAGCATATGTCCTGATTCCACACTGGGTGGAGTCTCTCAGAGGACATCTATGTTGGGCTAATATCTACTTATAAGTGAGTATATACCATGTGTGTCTTTCTGAGTCTGAGTTACCTCACTCAAGATGATGTTTTATAGTTCCATCTGTTTGCATGCAAATTTCAAGATCTCCTAGATTTTAATAGCTGATTAGTATTTCATTGTGTAAATGTGTCACAGTTTATCTGTCTTCAGTGAGGGACATCTAGGTTGTTTGCAGATTCTGGCTATTATGAATAAAGCTTCTATGAGATTATTTGAGCAAGTGTCCTTGTTGTGTGGTGGAGCATCTTTTGGGTATATGGCCAGGAGCAGTATAGCTGGGTCCTACTGTAATGCCATTCCCCGTTTTCTTAGAAAGAGTCAGATTGACTTCCAAAGTGGTTGTACAAGTTTGCACTCCAGCCAGCAATGGAGGAGTGCTCCACTTTCTCCACATCCTTGCCACCATGTGTTGTCACTTGGGCTTTGATCTTATCCAATCAGAAAGGTGTAATATGGAATCTCAGAATCATTTTGATTTTTTATTTCCCTGATAACTAAGAATGTTAAGCATTTCTTCATGTGTTTCTCAGCCATTTGATATTCCTCTGTTGAGAATACTCTGTTTAGCTTTGTACCCCCCGTTTTAATTGGTTTATTTGGTTTGGGTGTTTAATTTCTTGATTTCTTTATATAGTTTGAATATTAGTTCATTTTTGGATTTAGGGCCAGGGAAAATTGAAAGTTCAATTCTCAACTTCACATGGAAAAACAAAAAAAACCCAGAAAACTTAAAACAATCCTGTACAATATAATATCTCCACCCATAATCTCAAACTGTATTATAGAGCAACAGTAATAAAAACAGCATAGTACTGGCATAGAAATAGGGTGGTTGATCAATGGAATCAAATCAAAGACCCAGAAATAAACCTACTCACCTATGGTCACTTGGTTATTGACAAAGAAGCCAAAACAATACACTGTGTAATGATTAGAAATCAGATGCCAGGCAACAGATATAATATAGAAAGGTTTATTTTTAGAAGCATGAAAATGCAGGAAAAAGAGAGAAAAAAAGGAAGTACATAACATTTGCTTGCTTGTGTTCTATAGATTTTCTCACTCTGCTTTATCCTTACTATTATCCTAAAGAGTCAAAATTATATTTAAATCATAGTTTCCTATTAATACAGATACATTAAAAAAGAACACGTAAATATCATCATTACTAATGGAGTTTCCTCCTGCAGTTTTTCAAAAAAAGATAACTCTGTAACTGGTAGTTAAACAAAAATATTTTGAAAAATGGAAATTCTGATTTTCCTTTCCTCATTGCTTTGAGAATGCCAAATAGTTGTCTTATGTGCCAAAATTTCCTAGAAAATTATCACATCTTCTAATTTGATTTTGTTAACTTCTTATCATCCAAAATATGTAACCAAATTTGTATATAAGGAAGAACAAAACCTGACAATCAACTTGAAATATATGTATTTGAAGGATATTGTAACAGAATAAATGAATCAGAGTGAGTGGTAAAACCTGCCCTTTAGTTAATTGATTAGAAATGTGAACTTTCTGACACCTCTGTGATTCACCTAGCTTGAGGAAACCATCAAGAAGAATGTATGAGATTATTTTACTATAGTCATTCCCCTTTGTAAGCTCTATTATGTAAGGCAATTTCACCTAACAAATGCCATTCATTTTCACAAATTCTCTCCTAGTTGCATCATAGTTGCTAATCTCTTCAAGAATGTAGAAGCAAGTGAATTTATTCTTCACTCCTCCAATAAGTAGAGGTCATTGGAGGTTGACTGAGCCATAGTAGCTCCACTTTTATAAAGGGATTGTTTCACCTTGTAGGAGTGAATCAGACTTTGTGTGACTGGATTTGGTTTTTCTGGGTGAAATTATTTTACAGCAGGTCTGCATCATCTGTCTTCCCTTCTGCTATGACTGGTTCTTTGTTCTGCATGTGTTACCACAATTATGATACTGTGGACAGAAGAAACTCACAAGAACCCAACTGATGCCAGCACCATAGTTATAAACCTCTAGCATTATGAGCCTAGTGACCCTTTTTGTAAAACTATGAAACAGGTATCATGCTATAGATCAGAAAGTGGATAATGGCACTTTGAAAGAAGGCAAGGAGGTCTTTCAAAGGCCACAGGAAACCTTAACTATATAAGAAAAGCTGAGTAAAATGGTTTAATTCAGACAAATAATCAAGTACATAAAAAGATTTGATTAAGAGAGTGAATAGATAAGACATATTAGAGAAAATAGTTTTTGCCTATACTCAGTAGAAGACTTGTCTCTGAGATAACACAAAGTCTAATGAATACTAGAAAATAAACATGTCAGAGAACATCCATAAGAGTACAGTCTACATACAACAAACAGATGTAATTATTGTAACAAGAAAGAACTTTGATGAATTTTATACTCAAACAAAGTATAAATGTAGAATAACTCCATGTATTTGACTGAGAAACTAAGTGGTTTATGCAGTTATTCTGGGGAAGTTCTCTGGAGCTGTGTCGAGTTTTGAATAAAAAAGGCTATCATCAGAGAAGTTTTCTCCTTCTGCAGATGAGAACAAGTATATAGACCCACAACCAACTAGATATTATACACACACACACACACACACACACAGAGAGAGAGAGAGAGAGAGAGAGAGAGAGAGAGAGAGAGAGAGAGAGAGCAAACACTCAGATCTATATCATGTGTTTCCATTAAATCCTGCCCCTCAGACATCAAGGTATACTGTGGAAGAGAATGTGCAAAGAGTGTAAGAGATATAGGGAAGGATACCACAAAAACTAGGTCCTATAAGTCAGCATGAGCGAATTTGTGAACTCACAGAGAGTATGTGCAAGTCCTGCATGGGCTGCACCAGGTTCTCTGGGTACATAATATGGTCCAGGTCAGTGTTTTTATGTGACTCTTGAGCACGTGAACAAGTAAGTCTATGATTCTTGTATCTTCTATAGGGCTTTGCTTCTTCTGATGGTTTGTTTTATACAACTTTGATGTGATAGTTTTTGTTTTATCTTATATTTTATTTTGTTATATTTTTAAAAGACTTAAAATCTAAAGAGTTTTGGGGGTTGTTTTTTTTTAAAGATTTATTTATTTATTAGGTATACAGTGTTCTAAATACATGTGTGCTTACATGATAGAAAGGGGCACAAGATCTCATTATAGAAGGTTATGAGCCACCATGTGGTGCCTGAGAATTGAGCTCAGGTCCTCTGGAAGAGTAGCAAGTGCCCCTAACCTCCGAGCCATCTCTCCAGTCTCTAAACAGGATTTTGGTGGCCTTAAATTTGAAATATCTTATTCCATGTTAAAAGAGATAAAGTATTACCCGAGATTTGAGAATTACAACAATCAATACACTAATCTTCACTGTACTTGCCTAAGAAAGTGAGGACTCTTTTGTAGAAAATGCCCTTCAACTTATACATAGAAATATATTTATATATAGTAAAATAATCATTATATTTTGATACACTTATCATTTTGCACAGGGATAAATGTATTAGATTTGTTAAATATATGATTTTGAATTGGTTCCCAAAATGAAAACAGTGTTTACTTATCTATTAAATATTTATTCTGTATTCAGTCAGTGAAAATAGATCTTTGTTGTTTCAAAGTCAGATATATAGACATTTTTCTCTGTGCAGCAATGCCAGCATAAAAGCCAATATTAACTCAGAATTTAATATAAATATTTTAATTTGTAGTTTGTATGTGCTTATATCTTCAATAGAAGCAAATATTTACTAAGAAAATAATTATCTACAAATGTCAGAGATATTTTCATGTCTTGTGTTAGTGGTGGTCAATAAAACCAAGTTTCTGTAACTCCAGTAATAAATAACTTTTAAAACAATGGCAGAAGCTACTAATATATAAAACAATTAAAACATTCTAAGGTACACAAATGACCTGTAATGGTCAGGTTGATGAGGAGCACTATGCTTTTGCATAGAATATGGGTTCAATTCCCAGCACCCATATTATAGGGCATCTCACAACTACCTATAACTCTAAAGAAAGATCTGATGTCTTCTTCTGATCTCTACAGATACAATCACTAGGCAGACAGATATATGCATTTAATAAAATAAATAAAACATTTCAATGAATAAAATATTTTCTTTTTATACTGAGGAATGTATACAGCAAGGATAAGAGATTTCTCAGAGATTTTGTCCCTAGTGCATTCTGCTTATTCAAACTACAACTAAGATATGGATGAATAGATTCTGCTGATATCATCCCTGATGTCACCCATGAAGCCTACCCTCCCAAGAAGGAGAGGACATTTGAAAGAAAAAATGAATAGTAATTCTACTTCAAGATGTTGAGCTAATCTTTTACCAGGAAGATCTAGATAATATTTAGTCAAAGATAGGGCTCCCCATGTAAGTTTCCTGGTCTGTCTTAAGTAACATAAGATAATTTATGTCCAGATCATGTTCTTAAATAGATATGCATATACAATATCAATAAGATAGACTGGGCTATCGAAGATTCCTGGGCCTAATATATAACTGGTTGTGATGGCTTGAATGAAAATGGCACTCAAAGAAAGTAGCATTATTGGAAGTGTGGCCTTGTCGGAGGAAGTGTGTTTCAGTGGGTGGGCTTTGAGGTTTCAGATGCTCAGTCTAGGCCCAGTGACTCACTCTCTCTTTCTGCTGCCTTCAGATATGGATTTAGAACTCCACCACCAAGTCTGCCTGCATGCCACCATGCTTCCCACTATTACAACAATAGAATGAGCCTCTGAACTGTAGGCCAGTCCCCAATTAAAAGTTTTCTTTTGTAAGAGTTGTTACAGTCATAGTGTTTCTTCACAGAAGTAGAAACCCTAACTAAGATGCTGATGCTCATTTATTTAAACTCCCAGTGTTAACATTTAGGAAATAAAGTTTATGAGAGTCAAGTGAAATAATGTATGAGGCATGAATGAAGCCATTGCAGTTGGTTGACATAAACACCTTATGCTGCAAATTCATTCAAGGATAAGAGTTCCCATCTCAGTTCACCATAAAACAAATAATGCCTGATATTTCCTTGAGATATGTGGGCAATGAAAGGACACTGGAAAGGGGAATAAACAAAGAGGAAGGACCCATTCAACTCCTGCAAATGAAAGACTTAGAATGTATATTCTAAATGTCAATAGAATGCCAAGCAACTAGAATATTTTCTAATCCTGAATAATGACTATAGTAACAGAGTAAACAGAAAACAGGCTATAGATCATTGAGGAGACATTGTGGAGATTCAAGATGGTTCCAACCATGTAATAAGAACTTCAAGATTTATATTACAGTAGAACAAAGAAGTGACACTACTAAGTCACATAGTAGAGAACAACTAACTTGTTTCAAAATGCATAAAGTATATATAATTATATGTAGCAATTAAAGTAAAAACTGAAGACATACAGATTTTTGCACTTGTCTCTTTATTGAGAATATCAGTGTGTTGTTTGATCTAAATATATTTCATCCCAATGAAATGATACAAGTCCACCAATCACAGTGAGCAACAGAAAACTATACATCTAACTGCACTGAATGCAAATAGAGAGTACAAGAAACCATAGCTCAAACACCTTACCTAGAGGCTAACAATAGAAACTTGGCAGAGTCCTAGTGCAGCCCAGCCATGGCCAGGCCCTGCTTTCATCCTAAAGATGCGTGGCTGGGAGCAGCATGAATGGAACCTAAGAATTATGCCACATAGAATGTTCCTAGTAAGATTACAAAAGTAAAGCATGGGTAAAGGTAGGATAAAACAATATTTTTTCTTCCAATAAAGGATAATATTATAATATATGGGGAAATATTTTTAAATTCTGGGGAAATAGTACATTAGATAATTATTGGCAATGGGGAAATCCTGACTGTCTACAAAAAAGTTCAGAGAGAAATGTAAGTTTTTAAAATTTCATTTCATGATTGTGTGTGTGTCTGTATTTATGTACATGTGATAATCCTCAATTCCCAAAATAATATGCTGTGAGTCAAAAGAAGACAAATTCTATATCCTGCTACTTATTTGTATAAAAGAGTTTCATATTTTAACTTTCTGAGCACCAGCATCTTGTTGATACCAATGACTGGCCCATGGGTTGCTTCTAGAAACTCTTACATGCTTCTGAAATCATTAGCTCCCCAGGTGTATAGAATGTCTTGGCCTTTAAGCTCTGGGGCCTATCTACACAGAAAAATACAGTTCCAGCCAAGGATCCAGAACACTGAGCACTTACAGCACATCCATCAAGGAATAGAAGACACTGTGTGCTCATAGCACAGTGCCAACCAAGGATCCAGGATGCTGATTGCTTATAGCAGTACTAAGTTCCTGACAACAAAGGGTGCAGGAAAATATTTTATACTCATGAAAGAGGTGTGTTGCAGTCAACAAAGATGAAAGAAGGTGGAGATCTGAAGAACATTTTGACATCATACATAAAGATGCAGAATTTGGAGTTTGCCCTGCTGGGTTTTGGTTTTGCTTTGGTTCAGTATTTTTTTTACTATACACCCTATCTGGAATGGCAGTGTTTATTCTGTGCCATTGCATGTTAAAACCATATAATCTGCTTTTTAATTTTTATTCTATAGGGCATTACAGTTAAGATATTTCCATGAGACTCAAGAGAGACTTTGGACATTTAAACAATATACAGACTGTTGCAGACTATAGGGACTTTTGAAATTAGACTGATTGCATTTTTGCATTATGATATGGACTCAAGACTATAGGGGTCCAGGACTAGAATGTGGTGGTTTGAATAGGAAAAGCTCCATAGTTTCATATATTTGAATACTTAGTCATTAGGGAGTATCACTTCATGAGAGAGGTTAGAACATGTGGCCTTGTTGGAGTAAGTGTAGCTTTGTTAGGAGCACTGTGTCACAAGGGGTGTGCTTTGAGATTTCAGAAGCCCAAACCAGGACCAGTGGCTCTCTCTCTTCCTGTTGCCTGAGGATCTGGATGTAGTGGTTGTAATTTCTCCAGAATCAAGTCTGCTTGCATGCCACCATGCTCCCTGACATAATGAGAGTGTACTAAACCTCTGAAAACTGTAGGCCAGCCTCAATAAAATGTTTTCCTATATAAAAAGCTGTCATAGCCAGGCATGGTGGCACATACCTTTAATTCTAGCACTCTGGGAAACAAAGGCAGGTAGGTCAATGTGAGTTTATAGCCAATCTGGTGTATAAAGTGAGTCTAGGACTGCCAAGGTGTTGTTATAATGTTCTTGTGGCCTGTGTACAGTTTACCCTTGTTTATTGAAATGCTGTTTTTCTTCCCTGCTAACTGGTTTCAATCCAGATTGTGATACTTATTCTAAGCATCTCCTGTCCCAAGTTTTTGTAAACATGTTACCTTTTGTTCTCTGTATTGCCAATAAAAGCCAACTAGTTAATACTGAGCAAGACAGAGAATAGGATGGGGCATCCTGTTGGAGTGAGGGAAGGGGAAAAAGCAGAAAGGAGAAGAGCGGTGTATGTGGTAAGGACCAGGAAACACCAGGAGAAATGAACCATACCCAGGAGGGGATGGAGAACAAAGTATAATGTGGGAAATCTGAATGTAAAGAATCTATACTGTCTTGGAAGTTTAGAATGGAGTCATCATTGCTCAGTATTGTGCTCTATGATGACTGAGTATATCCTAGTCTCTTTGTGTGGCTATTTGGGTATATAGCTGGTTAAGGAGTAACAACTGATTATACTAAAATTATAAGTCAACATTAAATATTAATAATCTTGTGAACATTCAGGCTACACACAGAAACCTTGTCTCCAACCACCCCTCCAAAAGGAGTTGTCATTGTATCTATTTACAGCAATAGAACACTGCCAAAGACCTGGGAGGAGGAAAATTTTAAAAACACTGTTAAGATTATTAGTTTATAATGCTTTGTGACTTGTTTCTACTTTTACCAGTGAATAATATTCACATAAGTATATGACACATATATTTAAACACACACACACGTGTGTGTGTGTGTGTGTGTGTGTGTGTGTGTGTGTGTGTGTGTGAAACAATTTGGCTATCTACTCACTTCCTCAATGGGGCCCAAGTTACTTTGAATTTTCAGCAATTATTAATATATTTCCTTTGAATACAGGCAGAAGGATTTTGTTTAGATGTATCCTTATACGTGAACTGAGAAAATACCTAGGTGTGACATCTCTGAGAAGTTTACACTGAGCTTCGTAAGAAATTTATAAACACCATTTTAAAATAGTGGTGCCATTTTTCATTGCATTGCCAATGAAACTGAGGCCCTCCTGCTCTGCATACCCAACAGATACTTGATATTGCTGATGTGAAAATTTTAACCATGCTAAAATTTGTATTCTGTGGCTGTGTTTTGGAAATATATAATTAGCTTTTGCTTCATTGGAGTGAACATATGAGATTATCTCAGAAGAGAGTTTTGAATTTTGAACAATGTGGGGACTGTCAAAAACTAGCAGCACTCTTAGAGATTAAATGGATTTTGAGACATGATAAAAATCAGATTTTAGGGTCAAGAATTAGAATTTTGTGAATGAAGCTTCTGTATCTGACTGTCAAGCTGACAACATGATGTTATAACAGTTAATCTAAGTTGTTAACACAACAGGGTTTACACCACCTAGGACAAAAACCTTTGGCAGGTGCATCAGGAAGGATTTTAGATTGGTTAAGTATTTTAGAAGAACCACCCTATCTGAGAGTTGCACCATTCCATAGCCTGATGTCTTGGGCAGAATTTAGAGAAAGCACATCAGAACCTGCATCCATCTGGCTGCTCTCTGACTATAGAGGTGTGAGCAGTTGTAAGGGTGCACCATCTTTCAAACCTATGATTTTAATTGCTTGTTTTCATAATTATTGTGCTATTTGTAAATGTATACCTCATTTTAAAAAACATACTTGCTGGTCTACAAAGCCAGTCCAAGACAGCCAAAGCAACACAGAGAAATCCTGTCTTGAATGCCAAAAACAAACAAAAATAACCAAAACCAATCACACTGTATATTTTATTCTTTCTACGAATAAAATAGTTAATAGACTTAAGTGGCTGTTGAATTTTTTTTTCAAATCAGATAATGTGAATCAACTAAATATATATATCAACTATAATACACGAACTTACTATAGCAAGTCCATATGGCTCTCTGTAATTAATTGTGCTTTTCCTTTTTATTTTTCTTTTTTAAAACTCTAAAATAAAAAGGCCTTTGGAAGATGTAGAGATGTTTAAGTGGCTAAAAGCATTGACTGCTTTTCCACAGGACTGAGGTTTGATTCTTAAAATCTGCATGGAAGCTCAAACCCATCATGATTCAGGTCGCAGGGAACCATCATACTCATCAGGCCTCCACAGTCATTGTATGGGTGCCTCGTCAAAACACATGCAATAAAAATGATCTGGATAAATGTTTGTTATTTTAAATACAATAATATATTTCTTCAGCTAGGGTCCAATTGTTTTCTCTGTGTGAAAGATAAAAAGACCCATTGCAGAAACATATTTAGGAAGTTTCCTAAGAGTGTTCACTTCAGTCACAGTCTACCATACAAGTCTCTGGTAGGTAAAAATGACCATTTCTGTTTGGGCCCTTTCACCTCAGTAGAAGAATGGATAAAGAAACTGTGGTACATTTACAATATGGAATACTATTCAGCTATTAAAAACAAGGAATTCCTGAAATTTGTGGATAAATGGATTGAACTAGAAATTACCACAATGAGTGAGTTCACCCAGAAGCAAAAAGAGTTAAATGGTATATACTCGCTTATATCGAGACACTAGTCCAAGGGGTACGTCTCATGAAAAACTTTACTTACCAGGAAAGTGGGTCAGATGGGAGGACATCCTATTGAGACTTTAGGTGAGAGAAACATGAGAGAATGGGAAATAGAAGGATCCAGAGGGTCCTGGAAACCTACAACAGGAACTTTATGACAGGCAGATCTGGGTCCTGGGGTCCTCCTCAAACTATGGCACCAGCCAAGGAAAATATAGGCAGTATACTTCGAACCCCTACCTAGACTAGCCGAGGGACAGGACATTCTCCACCATTGAGTGGAGAATGGGATCTGACTTTCACACAAACTCTGGTGACCCATTTCTGACCACATCCCCTGGATGGGGAGGCCTGGTGGCACTCAGAGGAAGGATAGCAAGTTACCAAGAAGAGACTTGATACCCTAAGAGCATATATAGGGGGAGAAGGTCGCCCTCAGTCACAGACATAGGGGAGGGGAGTACGGGGGAAGCGGGAGGGAGGAAGGAATAGGAGGATACAAGGGATCAGATAACAATTTAGATGTAATATGAATAAATTAATTTAACATCCATGGACTCAATGATTTGGAGACTGAAAGTATTTTCAATTGTGCCTCTGCTGAATGAATATATGCAGCCATTTGTGTCATTTCCTACATAATAAAATATAAAACTATTAAAAACAAAAAAAATAAAATTTGTTTTAAAAAAGGAAAGCATGCCCATTTCTAATGCTGCTGACTAGTTAAGCATGTGTAAGTCAGAAGACCACCTTTCACAAAATATTTTGACTAGTTAAGAAGTCTGATTAAATTTTTGCATAGATAGTTATCCAAAAGTAGACCTTTCAAATCTTCAGAATAAAAGCCCCTATTGATTGTCACACATGGTTCTCAATGGCTGCAAAAGTTATAGAAGTTTCATAAGAGCCACACATGAAAAGAAATTTCATCTTTCGGGAGACTCAAATTTTCCTCTCAGGGCTTTAGAACAACATGAGTTGAATGGTAATCATTTTTGAGCTGTTTGTAGTACAGCTAGGAAAATGATTTGAACCTCGATTTCTAAACCATCTGTGACACCAGAGTTCATAGTTTGATTTCAAACCATGTCATCATGTGAGAGAAGTGGCAGTTTATCTCAAGATAAAAGTCAGGAAAAGCAAGGCCATTTCTGGGCACAAAAAAAATGTCTAGACATAATATAAACTATTTCTTGTGAAAGAAAACAATATTTTTAGGAATTAAGATAGGACATTGTAAAAAAAATGCATCGTGTCCAGCTCCTTTCATTTCTCCCTTTCCATTCTCATTTCCTATGTTGCTGTGATTTCTTGGTGACATTTCAAGTTTTCTGTGTTCCTGGATATTTGGATAGAATGAGGTTCCATGATGAGTTTGTAACAGTCAGTTCTTTCTGTTAATCACATCTTATGATTTACCACTATACCCATCTCAGCATATACATCCCAAAGCTATTAATCACTATTATTTATGCACAATTTTATAAGAACTTTTACCCAACCACACTAACTCTTAAATACATGGAATAATCCAATCTCAATTAATTTGGTGTTATCCAGGCTAAGAGACAAACTGCAACACATTTATAAAAGAACCACTAGCACCCACTCTCAGTGACACACTTCCTCTAACAAAGACATACATACTTCCACAAAGCCACACCCATCAATACTTTCAAATAGTGCTCCTCTCTAAGCATTCAAATATATGATCTTCTGGTAGTTATTTTTTTTTAATCCCTGTATCCTAGTTGATTGTAGTCATGCTTAATCAAGCCCACTTGAGTTTAATTCTTTTTTCCATACAAAGAATATCATTCTCAGTTCCTGCAAGGAGCTACAGCTCAATGTCTATTAATTTCTCCACACTCACCTCATTGCAACACTTTATCAAAGCATCCATTCAAGTTTCTCAAGTCTTCCACCATGCCTACTCTCTCCCAATTTTGCTTCTTATTGTGTCAGTGCCAACATTTTTCATGTAGTACACATTCACTGAGTGTGAACTAGTTCATGAACAATTAACCAGGAAGGATGTATCCTCCCATGAAGAAACAAGAGGCTTCTACCATTCCTTTAAATGTTTGCAGTTCTCCCGGTTTTGTTAAGTAGATTCCCACATTGTGATATACAGTCCTTGTTGTTTTAAAATCTCTCCCTATTGTAGTCAGTATAGAAATATTGGTCATTCTCCACACTCCACAGTTGAGTGGAGAGTGGGGTATGACTTTCACATGAACTCTGGTGCTTCATATTTGACCATGTCTCCTGGAGGGGGAGACCTGGTGGCACTCAGAGGAAGGACAGCAGGCTACCAAGAAAAGACTTGATACCCAATGAGCATATAAAGGGGAAGGAAGTCCCCCTCAGGCACAGTCATAGGGGAGGGGAGTAAGGGGAAAATGGGAGGGAGGGAGGAATGGGAGGATACAAGGGATGAGATAACCATTGAGATGTAACAAGTATAAATTAATAAAAAAATAAAATAAAATAACATTTTGCCCAAGGGGGGGGGGAGAAGAAATATTGGCCAACACTGAGGTGATTAACTTCATGTAACATAGAATAATACAGGGTAGAGAAATACTATTGATTAAATGTCTAAGTGAGAATGGAGTTAAGATGTTGGGAGACGGAAGGAGGTATAGAAGTGAGTTAACTAAAATTTTTGGCAGCTGGATGAGTATGGATGGACATATGGATAACACTAATTAAACTCTGAGTTTTTTATTTAAAAAATAAAATGTCATTGAGAAGATGATATGTGGGAAGTCATGGTGCACAACTAGAATGCTGGCAGTTATTATCAAGATTATATATATATATATATATATATACATACATACATACATACATACATACAATTTTTAGAAAGTTAAAAATGGAAAATATGAAAGTGTAATAACAGTAAATAATATGTATTACTTATTGGAAGTTTAAATTTTAATAAATGAAATACAGTGAATAATAGAAATCATGGATACTTAGGAACTGGAAAATATAAGAATTGATGGTGGTTATATAAGAATTTATTTGCAGAAAGCAAATGCTCAAAACATCCATGTCAATCTTAGCAGCCTGGAAATACTAATTTTTGTGTTAAAAGAATTTTCAGATGTGGGCAAATGACTTTGTTTTGCATAATTCACCATAAAATACTCACATTGGGTAATTTCATAAAAAGAAACACTATTAGAAGGAGAAAATTAAAAGTAAATAATAATGCATATGGTGTCAAAATGTGACTGAAGCAAGAAGAGGCATGGATCATTAGTTTAGGAAGTCAGGGAGACTCTAGAGTTTGAAAGAAACAAGAATATAATCCTCCTAGACCTGTATAAGGAAAGCAGCCTTGCTAATTTGGTTTTACACATTTGATCTGGTGAATTATAAGAAAAAAAACTGTATAATAGTTTAAACCATGGATCTGGAAGTAAATGTTACCAGTATTAAAATTCTATAAGGAAAATGATGGATAAAAAGAAGAAAACAAAGGGACTTCAGAAGACAGTAATAAGGTCTCTTCTCACCAAGGAGTATAGGTGTAGACTGGGTTAATTGGACTTATCCTTCACATAGAAGAACTGTGGACTTCTTTCTTCTCCCTGTTGGGGTGGTATCAGAAGACTCTTGTAACACTGACCTTTATTCAGCAGTAATGAACCCACCACATTTTTTAATGTCAATAGGGGCTATGTGGAGAAGAGTAATGACGCATTCCTAAATTTCTCATCAGGGAGACTTCAGTGAAAAAAAACACAGGTAGTGGGAACACCGATGCTTTTCAAGTTGTATTAGAAAGTTTCCCTGACTCCTGTGTTTAGAAAAGGTACTAGACAATGACTGAGAAATGTAGATGATGGAAGCTTGGCTTGTCAACGTTCAAAGGGAAACTTCAGAATCTTCAAGAGACTTTATAGAAATTACTAATGTGATATTTCAAGAACCTATGTTTTTTTGGTCCTCTGGGGTTGAAGAATCAGCTATGGTTAGGAAACTAGAACCACAGAAATGAAACGTTGGCTTTACTGGGACAATCAGTGTTGGCTATCCTGGACCAAAAATTCAGCTGTGATTTTTTTTCATTGAGATAAAATTGTTTAGGTAATATTTTCTGAGGGTCAATAGAAGCCGTGGTACAGAAAGTCCAAGGCTGTATCTCAAGATAGGAGCCAAAGTAAGACTATCCTACATGATACTAGTTTTGATGACATTAAACAGTCATGTGGATCAGCTGAAACTTGTCAGTGTGAGAGGCTAGAAGAGGCCATTAATGAAGTTACAGCCTCAGTTGCAATGGATAATCCAGCATACATGAGATGCCAGGAATGTGGGTCAGCCACAAAAGGTAGAAGCAGGTATGGAATGGGGTATGCCTGGACCTACAATAAAAGGTGTGTGTGCTACAGATAGCACAACTAAAGCAGTGGGAGTGCCTGATTTGGGCTTCACAGATCATGAGAACAAGATATCAGTCAATGAACTATCCTGATGGATGTTACTTTTGCTTTGATGCAATTGTCGCTGTGCCTTGGTATTTCCTATTTAGAGTAAGACAATATTGGGTTGTTGTGGGTTTTTTTGTTTGTTTTTGTTTTGATTCAATAGGAACTCACAATTAGAGACTTACAATATTTGAAAATTACTTCAGACTTTTAAATGTATTTTAATATTTAACTACTGTATACAGTATACAAATATACATAAAGTAATGTGTTTTATATTGTGATATTAGTATTAATCCTTAAAAATTTACAAGAAAGAAAACATGGTTTAATAGTGATGAGTTTGTGTCTCAAATAGATAAAGAGTTCATTTTTCTGATTAGTTCTTGTTATTCAACTTTACAAGAACAAGAGTCACCTTGCAAAAGGAAACCTCAACAGAAGAATTTTCTCCATCAGCCCAACAAATGAACATTCCTGGGGCACATTTTCCTATTGATGATTCTGCGGGAAAGCCCAGGCCATTATGGGCAAGTTCACCCTTGGTGAGGTGGTCTTGAGTTCTACAAGAAAACATGTGTGAAGGCCATGAAGATAAGTTCCTAAGAAGCTTTCATCTTCTCCTTGAATTCCTAAAATGACTCCCTTAGTGATGGGTTGTAATATGGACATGTAAATTCAAAAACCCCTTTTCTTCCTAAGTTGCTTTTGGTCAGTGTTTTGTTATAGCAGCAAAAAGCAAACAAAGACAATGATCAATCCATGAGATGACAACTCACAGACCTGCTAATGTTTCTAAGACATTGATAATTTCCCTCAATTTGTAGGTATCTGAGTGCATACAAAAAATTTTCTGTAAAACAATCAAGATCACAAAAGTCAGAATGCCAAGGTGGGGTCCCATTGGGTTCGATGCCATCCTGGCCTATATAGTAAAGACCCTGTCATAAAACAGGCAAATGAAAATCTAAGACATGCTTCTGAAGAAATTAATAAATGGATTTTTATTATTTGAAGTTGATTTTAGTAAACTATATCCTAAAATTAAAATGCTTACCTTACTTTTGACCTCTGTAATCATTGTTTGCCTGGAAAAGAAATTAAACTCATGCATTCTCAGGAAGTGTTGATTTTATAGAGAGAAGAATAGGCAAAATCATTTGAGAAATATGAAAAGTTAAAAGCTCTGAGCCTGCACTGAAGAAGACTCCACAGCTCTGGCAATGTTATGCAAAGCCACAAGGATAGATTTAACAAGAATTCCATACAGTAGAATAGAGTGATAGTGCAGACACAAGCAAATAATGGTGAGGCTCTTAAAAGTAAAATATATGTTCATATACATAGACGGGAGAGGAAGAGAGGAGGAGTCATAAAATTACAGTACAGAAGTAGTATTGAACTAATATATAATCTAAGTAAATAATTAGTGATATGCCTAAAATCATGCATATATGTTGAAATAAACTATTCAAAACCAGACAGTGTTAATGTTGCAGGTTTTCTGTTTTGTGTACTCATGGAGGAATCAATAAGGAGAGTCACAGTGTGACTAGAACCTCTGTGTTCAAGTTGCCTTTTGCTGTCTTCTAACCAAAAGGCTCCAGATACATGGACTCAAGATTGTGGTCAGCAAGTCTAGGAGCCATTTTTTAAATGAAAGTCTTTCCCTATTGATTTATATTTTCAAGGAATATCAGAAAATGCACAAAAATAACTAACAACTAAATACTCTAACTCTGACTATACATAACTAAGACAAAAACAATGCAGGGTTTAAAATATTTTTCAGTTCAGGTAATTATACTTTAAAATAAGGATGGATTAATATCTCACTTTAGTCAATTTGCAAACCTAAAATCATTGCTAGTTAGTTGCTTCTTATCCAATAGACCCCACAATTATGTACAAATACAAACACGTCAGTAATGTGTTCTATAAATGAACGAACTCATCTCAGTCTACCCAGTTTGACTTGACTTCTCTTGTTGTAATCATTGGCTGGCCTCTAAGATAAAAGATAAAACATTTACCTCAGTTGTAGCTTTATTCTGGATGGATAAAGATATTGTTGTTGACATATAAATTAGACAGTGTGTATCAGTGGAAGAGAAAGGGATCTGAGAAGCGGCTTGATGCTTTTTGCAAGAATCAACTTTTTTGCACTTGCACTTATTTTTTCAAGTATGTGCTCTGATTTTGATGCTAGAAGTAGAAAGAAAATCTAGGCTCAAGGGGAAATGTGGGCAACTGTTCAAGACATTTATACTGTTTGGCTCTGATGACAGGCAGAAGAACAACTGATTTAATGCCCCAGGATGAGGCTTCCAAATGTGTGCCTCCACAAACTTTGAACCAAGAGACAGAAGATTCAGAGCACAGTCAAATGCTATAACAGAAATAGCAGCAGCAGCAGCAGTAGCAGAAACAGCAGCAGCAGCAGCAACAGCAGCAGCAGCAACAGCAACAGCAACAACAACATCTGGAGGGCCCTAACTCACTTCAGTTTTGAGTCAGACAGCTCTTAACCGACACACCACATCGAAATGGCTATAATCTCTTCAGCAACTTCCTTTCACTTATTGAAACAAAAAGCACCGGGCTTAAACAATGCCTCATATTCTTAAAAAGATTACATGCTCCTGTCATACTTGAGTCGTTCAGACTGTAAGGCTTTAATTCTTAAGCAATGAGCTTCATTCCCTATTTCTTCCATAGGTCCACGTCTAGAATTCACAGTGCCCATTTGAGTAAAGGAAGGACATGGTTCGTGCAAAGTTCCTAAGAACTTTATAGTCAATATCTGAACAGTGCTATTTCAAATATATGAGTTAAAATTAAGTTTCTAAGCCTGAACAACCTGCTATATAAAGATTTAGCAGAGTCAAAGAAATAAATTAATAACTGATGTCCGTATGAACCAGATGTCTGAGTTGGGTTTCTGTTGCTGTGATAAAGCATCTTGACAAAAAGAAACTTTGGGAGGAAGAATTATTTCACTTATACTTCCTGTTAGCTAACAGTCCATCACTGAGCAAAGTCAAGGCAGGAACTCAAGCAAAGCAAGAACTGGGAGTCTCTTTAAAATAGAATAGCCAGTATCCTTGTCAATGTCCAAAGTTTCTCTAAAAATCTAATGAGTCTTTAAAAGTAAAAAACCTCTCAACTATGGAATTCTGTAAAACAAAAACAAAAACAAATTAAACAAACTAATAAAAAACAAGATGCACACTTTCTTACTCTAACAGATGGGAATCAGGTCAAATCTAAGCCAAAGCTCAACATTGTAAAGCTTCTGTCAGACTTCTGATCCACTCTTCTAGACTCCAAAATGCTTGCCACAGCACACATAATGCGTCTCCCAGGCTCAGGCCAACTCTACTCCATACCTGCTGCTTTGTGTTTGTTCCATGATACTGGTATCTTCAAAAGGTTGGGTTTTCCACTGCAATTGGGCTGAAACTTCACCCATAGCCTCTCCTGAGCTCTCTACAGGGACTGACCCTGTTGCCTGGTGCCAAGCATCAACCTCTCTCCATGACTCTTTCCACCCTGGAGCTTCTATAGCAACTGAGGCTGCACTTTTACCAATGGCCTCTCCTGGCCTCTCACAGTGCTTCTGCTCATTTTCATGACCCCTTGGCTTGCAAGACAAATACCACCTGGGAACCACTTGTTTCCAAGTTCAGAACAAGGTCCCCCTGGACCACAGCTTCTGTATACTGACTCTGAGGAAACACTTCTCTGATTTTACCTAAGTGATGTTGGTCTCTTCCTAATTGGTAATTTCTCACCAAAGTAGAACAAATTGTCAAAGCAAAGCAAAGATTTGACTTTTTTCTTTCTGATCTCTAATTACAGCCAACTAACTATTTGGTCCTAGCTCACCATAATCACATATTCATCATTGAAATGGCCCCAGCAGCGTCTTTAGGGAACTCAAAACTTCCATCTGAAACTTCACCAGACATGCCTCCGTTATCTGTATTTCTCACAGCACTCTTAAGCTCCGTGCTCCTTCCCACTGAACCCTGCACACTTAGCTGTTTCCAGTTTAAAGGTCAAATCCCATCTCAGTCCTCCCAAAGACACATGATTAGGTCTGTCACAGCAATATCCCATTACCTGGTGCCAGTTTCTGTCTTAGGTGTCTATTATGGTGATAATGTACCATGACAAAAGGCAACCTGGAGATGAAAGGGTTAACTTCCCCTACATATCTTCTTAAGAGTTCATCACTGAGGGAAGTCAAGGCACAAACTGAAGGAGAACAGGAACAAGGAAGCAGGAGAACAGGAACAAGGAAAACAGGAGGCAGGGCATTGAGGGGTATTGCTTTCTGGCCTTATCCTCATGGCTTGCTCAGCCAGCTTTTTATAAAGTATTCAGGATCAGAATCTGGGGGTGGCATTGCCCACAATGAGCTGGGCCCTCCCACATAAAGCATCAATCATGAAAATGCACCCTATACTTGTCCCAGAGCCAATGTGATCAAGGAATTTTCTTAATTGTGCTTCTCTCTTCCCAAGTGACTCCAGTTTGTGTCAAGTCAACAGGAAGCTAGCTATCACACTGAATGGATAGAAGTTTGAGGTAAAAAAAAAACGCCAACGAAGCTTCACCTATTTAAAAATAACTATATGCTGTGCTAAAAAGTGAAATCTTTAAAGTACATATAAATGTAATTAAGGTCACATTAGCTATTACAGGAATTACAGTTCTTGTCTTCTGAGGGAAAACTTTTCAAGACACCACACACAGTTAATCAGACGTTTATTAAGAGAAGGAAAGTAAACATGCCAGAATGCAGTGAGCTATCCTAATGGAGAAAGGCAGAAGTACAGGGCATTATATAATACAGATTTTAAATAAATGTTATGAATATTTATGAAGTAGATGGCCTATTCTTAATTAAGATGATCTTTTTACCCTCTAAAATCATGGTGGACCAAGTCTCTCTCTTTGGGTACTCCTTCCTATGTCCCTCTAGAAAAGCCCACAAAGAACAGGTATAGGGGACCAAAACAAAAATGTTTATAACATCAAGAAAGACAACGACCTTTGAGAATGCAGTCATTTTGTCGGTACAGATGTGTGAAAAATTATTGGGTGCCTTTAGTTTTTAGTGCATCTGTGTAAGTGTGTGTCTATGTGTGTGTGTGTGTGTGTGTGTGTGTGTGTGTGTGTGTGTGTGTGTGTGTGTGTGATCATTTGGATTCTAACATTTTCACATGAAGCATTTTATCCACTGAAATATCTCTCCAGTTCTGAGTCACGGTATTTTTATATAGCGGGAATAATTTATTTGTGATTACATGATGCTTAAACATGAAGAGAAAATCTGACCATCAAGAGTTATCAAGATTTAACTGCAGTTCTCATAGTTGCCTGTTGGTTAAGACATTCTGTTACTCTGAGTTAAGACACTATCATCTTTGAAACTGAAACTTGATCACAAAAGTTTGACCTAGATTTTGCAATAGAAGGTCAATCTACACAAACAAGAAACAGGTTTCTGATACTCAAGATCTCTTTTGTTCAATTCTATTACTTATTTTATCACACTTGAATGAGTCATTTGTATTTTAATTGCTTAGATTATAGTCTAACATTTTTCTATTTGTGAATGAGAACTAAGAATGAGGGATGGGGGATAGAGGAATGGCTTTGGGTTTAAGAACACTAGCTGCTCTTTTAGAAGACTTGGGTTAGATTCCTAGTACGAACAGGTTACCTCACAATTATCTGTAACTCAAGTACCAGAGAATGTGCCTTTTCTGGCCTCTGTGCGCACCAGGAACACAATAGGGCATAGACATACATGCAAGCAAAGCACCGATGCACATAAAACTCAAAAAAATATTTTGAAAAACCAAACAAAATCAGGGAGGAAGGAGAAACTGAAACAGATATGCTGAAGAAATGTGAGAGATGTCATGGTAGGAAGCTAGTAAAACACATGACAGATTTTGACATTTTATGTATTTCAAGGTTTGTTCTTTTCTATAATTCTGTGTCTCATTCACCCAACATGTTTCACTGAAACATGTTCCATTATTAAAAACATGAATGTTATCAGGGCTCTGTTTTTGTTTACTTGACACAAGAAAAAGTAATTTTTGAAAAGGAAACTTCCATTGATAAAATATCTCAACCAGATTAATCTATAGGAAAAAAAAAAAAACTTTCATGGCCTTCTCTGAATTGATGACTTCACCAGATCAGTGGGGACAGTGCCACCCCTGAGGCCACAGTTCTGGATGATGTAAGAGTGCAGTCTTGAGGCAGATATGAGTGGTTAGCCAGTAAATAACATTCCTCCATGGCCTCTACTTTAGCTCTTGCCTCCAGGTTCCTGCCTTGAGTTCTTACCCTGACTTCCTTAAGAGATGGAGTGTGATCTACAGAAGCTACAACATATACTTTCTTCTCTAAGTTGCTTTTAGTCATGATGTTTTATCCCTCAATAGAAACTGTAGCTAGGAAAAATGGTAATGCAGAAACCTGCTTCAGAATGAAACTTTTTTCCTGAATCAGTGTGACAAAGATAACTGTCTCTGCTTTCAACAAGCTTAATTAACTCCCCAAGTGGTTTTCCTTTGTGCTGTGTCATGAGGTTTCTACTGCTGTGAAGAGACACCATGACCAAGATAGCTTTTATAAATGCAAACACTTAATTTGTGGCTGGTTTACAGTTCAGAGGTTTAGTTCATTGTCATCATGGCAGGAAGCATGGTTGCACGCAGGCAGACACCATGCTTGAGAAGTAGCTGAGAGGTCTACATCTGTATCTGCAGGCAGCAGGAAGAGACAGACAGATGCTGGACTTGGCTTGAGCATCTAAATTCTCATAGCCCACTCCCCAGTAAATAACATACTTCCTCCAACAAGGTCACATCTACTGCAAAAGGCCACACCTCCTAATAGTGCCTCTATCTATGATAATATGCAAGCCATTTTCATTCAAGCCACTACAGGCTGCAAAGCAATATCCTCTAAATGAATCATTCCATACTAGGTGGAAGCTCTTGAGACTCTGGAAGTGACAAACTCTCAAGCTGTTGGGAAGTAAAACTCTGAGGGTTCACAAGGCTTCTTTCTGAGGATACAGAATCAGAAAACAATAAAAGGAAGAAGGCTAATCAGCAGTGTTATTTAGAGGCGAGTCTCTCCAACCCGTCTAGCTGCCTGTAATTTGTGCATAGAGCTCCTGAAATGATGCTCGCATGATTTAAAGAGGGTTTTTCAGTGAATGAGGTGACTTTGAGTTGCCTCTGCTCCTTTATGTAAAACTTCACCCACATTCCATTAAGTAGCCCAATAAAGCCATTGGTTTGGCAAATTGGACATTGTTATAATTGTTACTTTGGTTGTCTTTGAATTCTCTTCCTGAGGTAAATAGACATTTGCATTGTATATCCAGAGGAAAAATGTTACAGTACATTTTGCATCAAGAACATTATATTAGCATTATTTGACCATCTGCTCCTTTGAATACTGGCATACTGAATTATTCTGATTAATTCTGTACTGATATGTAAGCTAAATTTATTTCGTATAGTTTACGGGTTCTCACTGTACACCAAGTAATATGTAGTATGCATGTTCTGCCTCCCCCTATTTTTTGTCTCATTGCCAGGCTTTCTTCATATATGACTCAATGTTGTAATTTTCACTTTTGTTCCCATCTAGAAGCTGAAGCCATAAAACTCTACCTTTCTTGTTATCATTAAATTCTCACTACCTAGCCAGGAATGTGGGTTATCTAATCAATGATTGCTAAGGAAAAGAAAAAAGAAGCCAAATCATTGCAAACTAGCCAACCAAACTGCTTTTTACAAACAAAAAATCTGTTATTTTCCACCATAATATCTTTATACTTTAGTGACTTCTATAACTATATGCAGATAGAGAAAGAAAGATATAGATAGATATATTGATAAGAAGTAATGAACTAAATTTTATAGCTGTAAAAGATGGCTCAGTGATTAAGATATGGTACTGCTCTTGCAGAAGACCCATGTTTGATTCTAAATCCAACATGTGAGGCTCATAACTTTCCATAACTGCAGTTTCAAGGAATCCAATATATCTGGACTCTAAGAGCTCCCATAAGCCCCCACTCTCCACTCAACTGTGAAGAACGTCCTATCCATTGGCTAGATCAAGGTAGTAGTTTGAAGTTTGCTGCACATATTGTCCTTGGCTGGTGCTATAGTTTGACCAGGAACCCTGTGCCCAGATCCACCCATCATAATGTTCTTCTGGTAGGTTTCTAGGACCCTCTGGATCCTTCTATTTCCCCATTCTCCCAGGCTTCTCTCACTTAGAGTCCCAATAGGATGTCCTCCCCTCTGACCCACTTTCCTGGTGAGTGAAGACTTTCATGGGACATGCCCCTTGGGCTAGTGTCCAGATATAAGTGAGTATGTACCTTTTGACTCTTTCTGCTTTCACAGGAACTCTGGTGCCCCATATTTGACCACGTCCCCTGGATGTGGAGGCCTGGTGGCACTCAGAGGAAGGATAGCAGGCTACCAAGAAGAGACTTGATACCATATGAGCATATACAGGGGGAGGAGGTCTCCCTTCAGTCACAGTCATAGGAGAGGGGAGTAAGAGAAAAATGGGAGGGAGGGAGGAATGGCAGGATACAACAGATGGGATAACAATTGAGATGTAATATGAATAAATTAATAAAATATATTTTTAAAGACAAGATCCCATAAGCATTCACACACACACACACTGATTAAATACAGTAAATGTGAATTTTATTTATTTCCATCAATCCTAGATAAACAACTACCTTTTTTTACTTTAGCCCATGTTTTAGTCATTTGGCCTATTTTATATTTGTGCTTACCTCTTACGAAGATGTGCTTTAAATGCACAAATAAGTGCTTCTATTCTAAGCACTGTGACCAAAGATGGTGTCAAGTTGTAAGTGCCTGAAGATAATTACTTAAATTACTTTGATGCTCATGATGTTGAAATTATGTGTGACTGTGTTACCATTACTTGATAGCCATTGAATGTGTTAATGTCTTCATCAGAGGATAGAAAATGTAGTTGTTTCATGAACATGCTTTCAGAAAGCCAATAATAATGTTCATGTCTCTTCGTTCAGCTGCCTGTCCTTGTTTGTAATGTTTCTGCACAACACTACAGGTTAAATTTGTTTCTGCAGAACACAGAACACAAGATATAATATTTGCTTTGAGCTTTTCTTCTCTCTGAATATACCACTTGAAAATCATTAACCTGATTTATAACTTCTTAAGATTGTTTTACTTCTACTTTCTCATTTATTAAGCTTTTATAACTTTATTATCTTTCTCTTATAAATGTCTTTCTCTTTGTCGCAAAATAAATCAATTATTTTGATGTATCAGGCTGACAAAGGAAGAGCATGCGGACCCTGGAGAATCATTACAGTATCCGTGATTAGGCTATTAACTCAATAATTTGATAAAATTTGGGATAGAAACAGTGGGATTTTCCATGAACAGGCTTCAAGGTCATGGCTAGACATAGAAGTCCTAGAACAGTGATGAGCAAATATAAATCCTCATAGTCCTATGATACTCCCTGCTCACATTATTCCTGCTATTACTAGCTTGGCTGGCTTCTGTTTTCGTAAGATGTGTCAGGTGCATTTAGCTATGGCTGGTTTTTCCTTTATCTTAGGTTAGACAAAAGGACTTCTCAAAAATCTCTCTACTGAAAGGCTTAATTAGTTTGCTCCCTCCCCTCTTACTTTTTTCATTCTCTCTCTCTGTCGTTCTCTGTCTCTCTGTCTCTGTCTCTATTTCTGTCTCTCTCTCTCTTTCTCTCTCTCTCTCTCTCTCTCTCTCTCTCTCTCTCTCTCTCTCTCTCTCTCTCACACACACACACACACACACACACACACACACAATGGTTGTGTCTTTGTGACTATTGTATTGAAAGTATATAGGTAGAGAATCATGTGGCTCTACCCTTCTCTGATAAACTCATAGCTATGATAGATTCTTGCAGAGATCAGACATGACCTTCGGTTCTGTATATTTTGGTGAGCTTGCCATGCTCCACTGAATAAGTCAAACACATTGCCACAGAGACCATTGGTCAAACTAAGGGGATCACAAAACAAAGCAAAAGAAATATACAAAAACATGTGCTCATAGGGAGGCTAAAAGGAAATTAGAGTGGTGGGAAATCAGAGAGGATGGGTATGACAGAAATCAGAATGCACAGGGTAGACATATGCGAATGACCCATACATTTATATGTTTGAATACTTGATTCCCAGTTGGTGGAACTGTCTGGGAAGGATTTGAATGTATGGCCTTGTTGAAAAAGGTGTGTTCCTGGGATGGGTTGAGGTTTCAAAAGCCTACACCATTCCCAGTGCCTTTCTTTCTTTTCTGTGCTTGTTAATCAAGATGCTAGTTCTCAGCTCCTGCTCTGGGTTTGGGCCTGCCTGCCTGCTGCCATGCTTCCCACCATGATGGTCAGCAACTCTGTAACCTGAAATCCTCCCAAATTAAAAAACTTATTTTATAAGTTTAGTTGGTCATGGTGTCTTCACAGCAATAGAAAACTAAGTAAGACAATATGCGTACCCATCTCTAGGCTTATATCTAGTCTTATACACATAGAAAATATGTAGTTCAAAATGGGTGAGATGTTATATGTTTTTCTGAACTTGCTTTCTGGATACTTCTGGCTGTTTCTATCTCTCTTGTATCAGGCACTTGTCCAAGATAAGCACAGTGGGATGTGAAAGAAGTGAAACTTTATCAGAGATATTTCTTTGTTTTCTCCAAAGCAGTTGTTCTTAAGTATCTGGTTTGTTAGCCAGTTCACAATGACTGAAAAGAAAAATTGCATTTTCCATTGTGATGGCTAAGTTTAGTTGTCACCTTAGGCACCTGGGGAGAAGGAACTTCAATTAAGACATGGCACTAATCAAATTAGTCTATAGGCATATCTGTGGGATAATTTTCAGTTAATGATTGATGTAAACAGGCATAGCCCATTATAAATAGCAGCATCTCTAGGTAGATAGGACTGTACTTTATAAGAAAAGGATCTAAGCAGCTAAAATATGTAAATTTAGTAAGCAGTGTTTCTCCATTGATTTCTGCTTTGAGTTATTCTGTTGGCCTTCCTTGATAGTGGACTGTATCTTGTAACCTGAATTAAATCTTTTATTTTCAAGTTGTTTTTACTAAGTGTTTAAATACATTTTCAAAATGAAAATTAATAGAATTGGTATCAGCAAATAGGAGGCTGCCGGTATGGACTAATCATGTGGCTTTTATGCATTGAACTGCTTTGTGGGAGAAAGTGCGAAGATTTTTTTTTTTCAATTTGGCTGAAAGCAATTGAGTGCTCAGAGATTAAAGAACTATTCTGTTGGCTGCTTGCAAGATAACAAGTCTATATAAAATGTAGATAATGGGAGCCCAGCTATGACACCAGAAGAAAGTAAGGACTATCAGGGCTCATCTTATTATGTATTTGAATAAGGAACTGTGGAAGTAAAACTTGTGCTTTACTGGGACAAAGGATGCTAACGAGGCAGGTGGACCTGAGCTGTTTAAGAAAGCTATCTTGGGGGCTCGGAGATGACTCACTGGCTAAGAGCACTGACTGCTCTTCCAGATGACCAGGGCTCAATTGCCAGCACTCACATGGTATCTCACAACTGTCTGTAACTCTAAGATCTTACACTTTCACACAGACATACATCCAAACACCAATACATATGAAATAAAAGTAAATATATTATTAAAACGAAGAAGAAGAAGAAGAAGAAGAAGAAGAAGAAGAAGAAGAAGAAGAAGAAGAAGAAGAAGAAAGCCATATAGCAGACCAGACGATGCAGGCAGTAAGCAGCATCTCTCCATTAGTTCTCACTTCAAACTCCAGTCTCCAATCCCTGTCTTGGCCTCTCTTGATGAAATATGTTTGGTCAACTGAAATAAATGCAGTCATCTCCAAGTTGGTTTTAGTCAGTGTTTTTGTTGTTTGTTTGTTTTCATCATAGCAGCAGAAAGCAAATTAATAATCCAAGTATTATATAATGAAAAAATGTCTTTAAATGGTTACTGTCTGATTCTATTTCTCAGAGTATATGACAATAGATAGTAAGCAATTCATAAGCTAAAACTGTACATAAATTATTTTTACAAAGTTTATATCATGAAAATAACTATGCCACTGCACCTATATCATGTGAAGAACAATTCCTTTTAGTATCTATCCGTGATTTTATATATTGCACACTTTCCCACTTTATACTAACATTCGCTAGTTTTCATGGTATTGAGAATTGCACTCTTTTATAAAATATGGGTTCTGTTTTTCTTAAAACTCATTTAAAAACATTCTAATTTCCCCTGAGGAACTTGTTTTTACCCAACAAACCTGTATTAATTGAGCAACCTGCTGTGTGACTATGATCCCTCTCTACTTATGAACTTTCACTGTTCATTGTTAATTTAATGGAGACATGATTAATATTCACCTGGACACCACAAAATGCTCCAAGTTAACACCGTCACTAAGCAACTAGTTCAAAGTGCTAGTGTTACAGGTAAGGCTCTCTAATTCTATAAAATTCTGAAGTGTATAGCTCATTTGCAAATAAGAATAAAGTATTCTCCTTCTTAAAAATCACATTTTTCTTTATTCTGTAAAGTTTTTAAAATTTATATTTACCTTTTATCATTTACACTTTGGTTAGGATAATAGTGAATCAAGAGATCTTTACTTGTATGATACTATTTTTATATATGTTAAATATATTTGTCATTTGTAAATATGTTCATGTTACTGATTTTCCAGGGTATGTACCATATCTTTTCAAAATATATTAAATGCTGTTTCCTTGCATACAAATAATTTAGAGTTCTAACATGGGAAAATTTGTGATTATTTTGTCACAATTCCTAAACAACCTATTTTATTATTCTAAAAACTGTTATTCATTTATGCAGGCATTGTTTAAATGCTTTAGGACTTTTAAATTGACATTATAAAATTTGAGAACTATAATTTGCTCTATTCTCTGTGGTGGTTTAAATAGGTAAGGCCCTCATAGATTCAAGTGTTTGAATCCTTGTCCCAAAGGGGGTGACACTGTTGGGAGATATGGCTTTGTTAAAGGAAGTATGCCACTGTTGGGAAGGCTTTGCAGTCTCCTTTGCTGCTATTATGGAATGCAGTCTCTTTCTGTTGTCTTTGGATCAAGATATATAACTCTTGTCTCTTCCCGCACAATGTCTGCCTACACACCACCATGTTTTCCACCATGAGAAAAAGGAACTAAGCCATCCCCAATTAAATGTTTTCCTTTTTAAAGAGTTGCTTATAAAGGTCCTGATGTCTCTTCACAGAAATAAAACCTTAATTAAGATCAAAGTTGATACCAGGAACTGAGATATTGCAGTGATAGGCCTGACCATGCTTTTGTTTGGAGGAATGTGGATTTGGAGCCTTTGGATTAGGAAAGCAATGGAATTCTTTAAAAGGGGTTTAATGGGCCATCCTTGCAGAAACAAGGAAGATAGTGGTGCTGAGGGTGATTTAGACTGGTGGGGGCCTGGCTCAAGAGGTTCCAGAGGATAGGAATTTAGTATGTTGCCTAGAGATGATTCTTGTGATAATTTGGTGAGGAATATGCCTGCTATTTGTCCTTGTCTGATAAGTCCCGCTGAGGATAAGTTGCTCAAAACAGCCTAGCATAGACTCTGTCTGTGGTTCACTCTAACAAACAACATTTTGATAAATTGGGGCAAGTTGAGGAAGGAAAAATACAAAATGTATGGTTCAAAGTATAAAAGGCACCAGAAAGTGGAATGAAACCCTAAGAAATTCACATTCGTTCTGTATGACACTTGAGTATAATTTAAAATTTAAAAGCCTGTGTTTATCTTTTAAGTATAACAATGTATATTAGCCATTTTTGCTGAAAATTAAGTTGTGACCCACTTCCTATGATTATATAATCATAAGCAACTAAAGTCAAAAGATGAACCAATCTGCCCTCTTCCTTTTATAAAGGAAGAAAGAACAATCTGAAGATTCCTCGGTTGTTCTTTATGGCAATAAGCAGGATACACTTCTGTCCTCACAATCTGTGTCTACCCCCATCCCTGAGGAGGGCTAGAGCTGAGAGGAAAAGCAGTTAGCAACAAGTCAGAAAGAAACAGGCAAAAGTATAAACCCAGGTATTAGTGTTTATGAAATGCTTTTCTGAGCAATTAAAGTAATCTTTCTATGTGATTATGATGACACATGTTTTAGACAAGAGCTACAAGAATTCCTTATTACCCTAAAGAGTGTGTACATTTCCCATAAGGAGGGAAATATACACCAGCAGGATAATACCATCTACCAATATTTACTATGCTGACATTAGAAACAGAAGAAGATGGGCATATCTGATTAGATCAGCAAGTAGAAGTGTGACCAACAGATGCTACAAACCTTTTGGGATAGTTGCTGTGTTCTACCTTTTGTTATTTTTCTTCTGCTCTGGAGCACCTCAACAAAATTATGATTGGTAGACCCCATGCCTAAGAACATCTCATTCTAAGTATATTCATATTGAAGTAGTGGTCAAAATATAAATATTAAACATGTGTGACATACCCATATCAGCAACTCATTATTGAAAAATATACAAATAAATATGTTAATAAGATTACCATTTACTTTAAAACTGCTATTATAAATAATCTCACCATGTAACATTAAAAAGTATGGCAATTTGTCAAAGAGACAAAGGTTGGTCCCTATTTTAATTACAAGTTTTCTAAGTTTATTTAGTTAATATTTAATCTGATATTCTGATTCAAATTGAATTTCAGTTATTCCTAAAATTGTACAATATATTTTAACACACTAGAAATATTTCCCACACATCTTAATGACATCTTACCTTTTCTAATGTGCGAGTTTATAAAAGGAGAGAAAATGGCAACATCATATATTATAAAATGTGAGTGATTACATTCCTAAACTATTTAGAATGTTTTTAAACTGCATACTGCCTTAGCTACAAGCTCACTTATCTCTTAATACTTTTCTCTGACATAGATGAATGCTTTTTGCAGGAATATATTAACAAATAAATTCAGAAAACAGTTGTAGAGCTAATGAAAAACCTGAGTGCCCATAGATTAAACATGACAAATGAGTTATTTTAAGATAGAAGATCAAAGGAAAACATTTTCTGAACAGGAGATCAATACCACAAATACTAAGGACAAAAATTAATAATAAAAAAAAGACCAAATAAAACTGAAATGTATGGCTTTTCTTTGTGACAAAGAATGCCATCATTGACTATGACTGAGAGGGACTTCCTCCCCCTTTATATGCTCATAGGGTATCAAGTCTCTTCTTGGTATCCTGCTATCCTTCCTCTGAGTGCCACCAAGTCTTCCCATCCAGGGGATGTGGTCAAATATGAGGCACCAGAGTACATGTGAAAGTCAGACCCCACTTTCCACTCAACTGTGGAGAATGTCTTGTCCATTGTCTAGATCTGGGTAGGGGTTTGAAGTTATGGCCTGTATTATCCTTGGCTGGGAGTAAGGAGAAAATGGGAGGGAGGGTGGGATGGGAGGATACAAGGGATGGATTAACCATTGAGATATAATATGAATAACTTAATAAAAAAAGAATATTCTAAAAAAAAAAAGAATGCCATCATTCAGGCAAAGTGGTAGCCTACCAAATGGGAAAAGATTTTTGCTAATTACATCCAATACAGGGCTAATATCTAAAATATATAAATCACTACTAATACTTAGACATCAAGAAACAAATATCCCAGTTAAAAATTGGGCCAGGCTACAGTGGTGCATACCTTTAATCCCAGCACTTGGGAGGCAGAGGCAGGTGGATCACTGAGAATTCAAGGCCAGCCTGGTCTACAAAGTGAGTCCAGGACAGCCGAGGCTACACAGAGAAACCCTGACTTGAAAACAAAACAAAACAAACAACAACAAAATTGGGCCACATAATCAAGCCAAGAAGTTTCAAAAGATGAAACACATAAGGATGATAAACAAAGAAATATTTAATATCCTTAGTCATTAGGAAAATGCAAATCAAAACAACTTTGAGATTTCATCTTACATCAGTTAGAATTCCAATATCAGTGGCAGTTTATGCTAACAAACATGGACAGATTACTCACTGCTAGTGAGAATGCAAACTGGTACAGACACTCTGCCAAGCAGTCTAATGCTTTCTCACAAACCTGGGAATAGATATAGCTATAGTACTCTTGGTCTTATACCTAAATGATTCTACATCCTACTACAGAGATTCTTGCTCATTCATGTTCATGGTTCATGGCTGCTCTATCCAGAATAATCAAAAATTAGCAGCACCCTTGAGGTCCATCAACAGTTTAGGAATGGATACTAATAATGTGGCATATTTATACAATGAAATATTATTCAGCTGTTTAAAAATTAAATTTTAAAATAGATAGACCTAAAAAAAAAATCTTGAGTGAAGTAACTTAGATTCAAAATCAGAAATACAGTATGCATTCTCTTAAATATGTGCTATAATTTGAATAATCACTGCTCTAGGAGAAAATAAGGAACTAGGAGGAGAGGAGGATGATGAAAGGAAGAAAAAATAGAAATATATATATTATGGAGAGATAAAGCAGAGACTGTAGCAGCAGGATGTACCTGGAGGAAAATAGAATAGAGGAGTAAGGGTGGCAATAAGAGAAGAGACAGTTAACATCAAGGGTTACTTGAAAGACCATATAATAACCTACTACTGTAGAAGTTTTTATTTTATACATAATATATAGGAAAGACATCTAAATGGATTCACCAATAACTGTGAAGAAAATGCCCTACTAGATAGCATTTGACACCAAACGGTACCCCCAGTGCCAGGAATATGTTATATATAGTTAAATTAAGGAACAAAAGGGCCCTATGGACACCCCTATTCAGGCTATTGTCAAGGTTACCGGTGGCTCTCCAAAAACTTACGTTAAGGCCCATATTACTGAAGACAAAGTCTACATAACCCAGTGAACATGGGGAAGTCAAGCTGATTCCTAGGTACAGCCTTCAGCCATAGTGACTAGTGTTCATGGTACTAGAGGGTACCTTGAATTCTACCAGAGGGGAAAGACAACCATCAACTCCTATACACACCCTGTGATGTAAGTAGTGACCTGTCAGCAAGATATGCTGGTATAGTAGCCCCACAAACATTATGAGAATAAGCAACTATTCTCTGGTTGGATTTAAGACCCAGTGAACAAGATGGAACCCTTGCCTGGAAGTGTTTGGGTGCCCAAGAATCTGTGAATAGATAGGCCATGGTCCCAGGGAAATACTATTGCTGATACCACCCTATTCTTTTCCCTCCCAATTTAATCCTGCTATTACAGTCTCTCCATAGCTAAATATTCTACTTTCCTTTCCTTGGGAGATCCTCCCTCCACCTAGTCCCTTGCTCTATACTTAATTGTTTTCCTTAAGAAACATAGTGATGAAATGGCTCCTTAAAATATTGTGTTATACTTACAGATCACTGCCCTGCTGAAACATATAAGAGAAGCTTCTCCTTGCAGTAAATGGTCACTAACACAGAGACTAACATTGATAAAGATATTCCTTCCAGATAGTCATCAAAGGCCTCTCCTCAAGGCTCAAGGATCTATACAGAAGAGAAAACAGAAAGCTCCTAAGTACCAGAAATGATAGATGACTCCAAGGAAATTTTCACCATACACAGCAGAACTATTGCACATATGAACTCACAGAGTTTGAGGCAACACACAAAAGTCCTGCCCAGATTTAAACCAGATAGAGTCTCAACACTGAGACAGGGGAAGTGGGCATAGTCTCCCAACTCTAACCAAGAAGCTTTCTCCAATTGAAAACCTCTTGCAAAAAAACATTAAAATTTTCTCCAATGTATTACCACTGGATATATTAACCAGACTTAAGAGTAAATGGATAACACAAAACAAGTTCAAAAATATTCTTGTAGATTATGGAAGCAGTTTTTGTCTTACTGATCTTTCGCTTGTATATTATTTCTAATTTTCTGTTTGTGTGTCCATTTGTGCATGTGCAAGTGCATGTGGGTGCATTTGCCTTTGTATGTGCTTGTGTGTTTTTTCTATTTTATTATGCTTTTAGTTTTGTTTTGCTCTTTTGGCTATTTTCTAAAGAGAAAGAGAAAGAGAGGGTGGGAAGTTGCATGATTGAAAAGATAAAAAGGATTTTGGAGGAGTTGAAAGAGAATAATATATTGTATAAAATATTTTCAATAAAAGTATAACAAAAAAAAGAAAATGAAAATAATATTTGATATGGAAGAACTCTGAACACAAATGATTGGATTAAAGCAATCATTTAACATGCACTTGGAAAAGTGTTATATAATGACAAGGGCACACTCACTTGATGTCTTGTTATCACACATAGGACAGTATGTTATTCCAAACAAAATAAAAAATAGAGAGAGCTTGTTGCACATTAGTGCCTTTCGGTGAAAAAAAAAAGTATAACAAAGACAAAATAACCTCTAAGACATAAAAACTGTAATTTTCCTTCAACCTAATATATTATTGAAAAGGTTAATTAATTCACTCATTTATTTAATAAAGTAAATGTCATCTCAACTTTCCAATTTCATTTTAATTACAGATATGTGAGAACTATCTATTTGATTTATTTTTCATCATATATATTTAGCTATGTGATATTTTTCCAGAGATATGTATCTTGAAATATTTTCCCAAATTTTCATTTATAAATACTCCCACCCAACAAAAACAATCATAGACACCAGCACCTAGCCCTATAACCACCCCAAACCCAGAAGCTTAGATACCAGAATAAAAGCAAAATCAATATCAGCCATAACAATATGTCTCCACCAGACCCAAGCTTTCCTAGAACAGCAAGCCCTGGATATTCCATCATGGCTAAAGCGTACGTGCACGCGCGCACACACACACACACACACACACACACACACACACACACACACACACACACACACAAACTAGTTGTCTACTTTACCATATCTAGTTAACAACCATAAAACTAGCTATCTGAATATGATACAGGTCCTTAAAGAGGAAATGAAGAAATCTCTTAAAGAAATCCAGGAAAACACAAACAAAAAATTGGGAGAAATGAATAAATCTCTAAAGGAAAATTTAAAATCAATAACAATAATACAAACAATTACAGAAAATCACCTTGCACAAAACTCAAGTCAAAGTAGATCAAAGACTTCAACAAAAAGCCAGACACACTAAATCTGTTAGAAGAGAAAGTGGGGAAGAGCCTGGAACTCATTGTCACAGGGTAGAACTTCCTGAACAGAACATCCAAAGCTCATGCTCTAAGATCAACAATTGATAAATAGGACTTCTTGAAATTGAAAAGATTCTGTAAAGTAAAGGACACTGTCAATAGAATGAAACTGCAGTCTGTAGCTTGGGAAAAGATCTTTACCAATCTTACATCTGACAAAGGGGTAATATCCAAAATATACAAAGAACTAAAAAATAAAAATAAAATAAATACCAACAAACAAAATAATCCAATTTAAAAATGGGGTACATATCTAAACAGAGAATTCTCAGTGGAGAAACCTCCATATCCAAGAAGCAATTAAAGAAATACTCAACATCCTTTGTCATCAGGGAAATGCAAATCAAAATGACCCTGAGATTCATCTAATACCTGTCAGAAAGGCTAAGATCAAAAACTAAAGTAACAACGTGAGAGCACATGCTGGCAGGATGTGTCAAAAAAGGAACAACACTCTTCTTTTACTGGTGAGAGTGTAAACTTGTACAACATCTTTGGAAATCAATCTGATGCTTTCTCAGAAAACTGGAAATAGCTCTACCTCAGGACTCAGTTCTACCATTCCTGAGCATATCTCACTAGATTTTATACCATTTGCTCAACTATGTTCACAGCAGTTCTATTTGTAATAGGCAGAATATAGAAACAACCTAAATGTCCCTCAACCAAAGAATGGATAAGGAAACTGTGGTATATTTACACAATTAAATACTACTCAGCTATTAAAATCAAGGAAATCATAAAACTTGCAGGCACGTGGGTGGAACTAGAAAAGATCATCCTGAGTAAGGTAACCCAGACCCAGAAAGAGACACATGATATGTAATCACAAATAAACAGGATATACCACAATGCACAGACCCAAAAAAGATTAGTAACAACAACAACAACAACAAAACAAAAGAACAACAACAACAAAAAAAACCCAGCAAGGTAGGAAATGGAGCAAGAGTGCAGAGAGAAATGAGGATGGATATTGGACCTAGGGAGAGCTGGGTGGAAGAACAGAGGGCCTGAAGAGAAAAGAGAAACCACAGGTGGGCACATCTCTGTGATAAGTTGGAGACCTGAGATAGGTTGGACTTCTGGGAGGATATGGGGCAGGATTCTTCCTGAGACTCCTAGTAGCAGGAGTCATAGAGAGTGAAGAAGACACCCTTTAACTAGACAGGGCTCCTAGTGGTGGGAGGAGAACACCAACCCACCCACAAAAACGTCAAGCTAAAATTTAACCTGACTACAAGATGTGCAGGGATAAAGATAGAGCAAAACTGAGGGAATGTCCAACCAATGCCTCCACCAAGTGAAAACTCACCCAATGGAAGAGAGTCAACACTTGATACTATTAACCATACTTTGTAAGTTTGCAGACAGGAGCCTAGCATAGCTGTCCTCTGAGAGGCAACCCCCCAGCAGCAGATCAAAAAAGCTGCAGAGACTCACAGCCAAACATTGGGCAAAGCATAAGGAATCTTGTAGAAAAGTTTGGGGACAGAGGAAATAACCTGGAGGTGACAGGAGCTCTATATGAAGACCAATAGAGCCCACTATTTAGGATGCAGAGGTACTTGTGGAGACTGAAGCATCAACTAAGAAGCATCCGTAAGTTGGACCTAGGCCCACTACACAGATAGCTGATAGAAAAACCAGGCTTCATGTGGGCTCCTTAGTTAGGGGAGGTAGGGCTGTCCCTGACATGGACTCTGGTACCTGCTTTTTGATCACTTCCTCCAGGCAAGATTGCCTTTCCAGGCCACAGGGGTAAAGGACATGGTCAGTCTTGATGTGACTTGATGAGCTAGTGTGGGGGTGGCTCCCCTTTTCTGAGGAATAGGGGAGGAGGAAAGAGAAAGGGTGGGACTGCAGAGAGAGGAGGGAGGGGACTATAATCAGGATGTAAAGTGAATAAATAAGTTAATTAACTTATTTAAAAAAAAAAAGGAAGCCAAGAGAAACAAACAATTGAAGGAAACAAAACTGGAGGTTCAGGATCTGGTTCCCTTTTCTGTTTGTGTTCCTGCCTACCATGAAAGGAAGGGTGCACCTCACATCACAATATTCTTCTCATACTTATGGGGTCAAGATGTGTTAACCAATCTCTAAATGGAGAAGAAGGGCAACAAGCTCCCATAATGAAAGAAGTACTTCTGGCCGTGTTCTCCTGGTGAGACATAAGCCCTGGAACTCTCAGAAGTAACAAACTAAAGACGGTATCACTCTAAGCGACTTGGCAAATCTCACCTACTGCAGCTGAGCATTCATAAATAGCACTCTCGGTGCCTTAGTTATCTTCAGTTCTGTGAATAGGATTGAGGCCAGCTGGAATTTCTGCTTTCCATTGTTGTTGTCTTCACTCACTTCACATTTAGTAGGCAAGAGTGTTATTAAGACTTTATGAATGCATTATCTGATATTTCTAGAGACACAGTCTCACAGACAACTCTTTGTTCTGGCTTTCACAATTAATCCCATTCCGTCTTCTACAATGATACCTGAGCCTTATGTGTTAAAGTTCTAGATTTATCCTTTGTGACTGGATTCCACAACTATGCATTTTGGTTGATTTTGGCTTTCTGTAATGTTCTCTGTCTGTTGCAAAGTGAAGCTTCCTTGATATGAGGTGAGGACTACACTTATCTGTGGATATAAAGAAAAATAATTGGAATGTAAGTAAAGATTACATTGATGGTAAAGTGATGGTTTTATGTCCATGAGTTCCTTTGATGTCCATTATTCCACTAATTCTGGAGAATTGGCTGGGTTTATAGTACCAGATATGCTTTTGCTCTTGGTGAATGATCTTAAGTACAATTAGAGAAATGTTATATATATATATCCATGCTGCTACTGGACCCCTAGGGATGCTGGTCATTGTTGTGGGTCATAGGTGTCATAGCTAGATAGGACTGTGGGTTGCTTCCTAGGACTGTGGGTTGCTTCCTTCCTTTGGAAGTTTGTAATGGCTCCTTCTGGTACTATGAAAGCTAGTCCTCAGGGAGAAATTGTTCAGGTCAGTTCCAGATCAGGGACTATTGGGACTTATGTCTGAAGTGCATACTGTCTTCAGTAATAGGGACTTACCTTTCACTGCTGGGGCAACTAAGGGCAGTAGCAATAACATATAGTGTTCTGAATGTTTCTGGGACAACCCTAACCAACAACTCAAAGGTGTGTTTCTCATGTCTAGTTGGGGGGTTGAGGGGTGTTAGATGTCCTTGGCCCTTGGACAGATAGTTGTCAGAACAGAGAGACATTTTCATTTAAGCCACATATGTGTGTTTATATACCTGCTCACATGTATTACAGATAGGTCTTTCAGGACTATAGTTCGAAGTATGAGTTCTTATGATTTTTAAGACATCATTACTGTTATTTTTATCTAACTTATTCTGTGTTCATCTCCATCGCCCTACATATTTGAAACTCTTCCCCATGCTCCCATTTCTCCCATCTGATCATTTGAACATGGCTATTTATTTCTGTACTGTTGCCGCACCCCTGACCCCTGATATGATCCCCTGAAATGATGATATGGAGAATAATGGGTCAATAATCAAGTCAATGGAGAATAATCAGGTCAAATTACAAATTTGTCCTGATAATATTGGCTTACTAACAATTGCTATGCAATCAACTTAATTAGAATATCAGCTCTGGATTCTGTTGGACAATAAAAATAAATCATCCCAATGCCTATGTAAATATATCCCTAAATATGTTTAGCTTAATGCTATTTTAAATCAGGTTTTTATATTGAAATTTATACATGTAAATTTGGTGGGATAAGTTGTTCTACATTCTTTACAGCTGCTAAAATTGTATCATAAAATGTGCCAGTTCTAACATCCTACTCAACAGCAACAATGCATATTGTTTTAAACAGTTCTGAGTATGTGAAGAGCTTGAGAATTGACTCAGTGCATAACATCATTTGCAGTGCAAACATGAGGATCTAAGTTTGCATAGCATCACAAAAGAATACACCTGTTAAGCCAGCTCTCTGGGTGAAAACATTGTGGCAGAGGATTTCTGGCACTTGCTGGCTATCACCCTAGCTCTAAATTCAGTGAGAAATCTTATCTCAAAGCAAGAAATCAACGGAGGTATTGATGGCCCATGCATTTAATCCCAGCACTTGGGAGGCAGAGGAAGCTGACCTCTGTGAGTTTGAGGCCAGCCTGGTCACCTGAGCCTGGTCTCTTTGAGGATAGCACAAAATCCTGGACAGCCAAAGATAAACAGAGAAAGCCTGTCTCAAAACAAAACAAAATAAAAACACAAAACCAACAAACAACAACAATGATGATGATGACCAAATAAATAAATAAATAAATGAATGAATAAATAAAATAAAGCAGAAAAGAGAGGACACAAGATGCCCTCTGGCTTCTTTACATGTACATATAGTCATATACATGTATATTTGTCTAATATACATTAACATACACCACACCAATATATATATACAGCACAAAGAAATATTTGGGGAAATGTATTATCTATAACGCCCATAATAAAGTCTTCAAAATAATTTTCTTATACATAACTCTGAAGTACCCAATTATGATTCACAAAAATGGAATAAGAACCAGAGATTAAAATGTAAGTGATTTGCAGTGGTTACTGACACATAAAGATGTTTAAAATCTCTAATTTTGCTGATAAAGAGGGAATAAAAGTTATCAAGCTGAAATTTAACAGCTCTTCTATTAGGAATGATAAAAAGTATAAGGAATCATCCTTCTTTACACTGTACATAGTACATATAAGTGATAAGGGGTCTGTGTATATATGTATGTATGTGTGTGTATATATATATATGTGTGTGTGTGTGTGTGTGTGTGTGTGTGTGTGTGTGTATGTCTTTGCACAGAAATCCCAAACACAAACTCTCATATAAACACACACACACACACACAATTTTACCACTTGGGCTGATAATGCTCCCCAAAAGAGCCATACTATATGTAGCAAAACACCAATTCCAGACATGAGAAAACCCTTTACAAGTTATTGTTCAAGGAGGATAACAAGATTATAAAAATTGTACAGGATATGCTGTTGCCCTTGGTTGCCTTCTAGAAGTTGTAAGTAAACTCCTATTGCTAAAGACCCAATTCACCTTGCATACAAGGACACAGAAAAATCCAGCTGGGTATGACCCGTAAATCTCCTCCTTGAGGACTAGCTTTCATAATATGGTTGCTTATGTAATACCTAAATGAGTATACTAACAGACGTGCTAACATAGAAGGAGGAAATCTCATTGAGTTCCACATGTACAAATAGCTACAAGCAACTAAAGAATGCTGAGAAATGGAAAAGCAGTCTTCTTCCCCAAGGTTGAGCTTTCTAATTGGTTATCCAATACCAGATTGTCAACCCTGAAATCACATACTTACAAATGGCATTAAACAAGCTCAGCAGAATGTAATTATGTATTTATGTGTGGATGGGGTGGGTGGGGTGGGTATGTGTGTAGGGATGTTAGTGTGTATTTAAAGAAGAGACTATTTAAGGTTTTGGGAAAGAATGAAGTCAGTGAGCATGGTGCGGAACTTACAGGGAGAAAAGGAAATGACAGAAGTGATGTAATTATGTTTCAATAAAAAAAAAATTTTTTTTTGAACACATACCCAGAAAATGGATCTATCTGTGTAGAAGTCTAAGAGAAAACCTGCTACTGGGACCAGTGAAGAGATAAGAAATCCTGACTGTAATAACAAATTGCTGGAAATTCATTATAGAAATTATTGTCATAGTGTTCTCGACTGTGTACAGTTTACTCTTGTTCATCCAAATGTTGATTTCTCTACCAGACTCTCTGGATCAATCAGGACACTGCATTGTGATGTTTATTCTAAGTATCTCCAGTCTCAAGTTTGTGTAAACATGTCACCATATGTTTTCTGTGTTGTCAATAAAAAACAATCTAGTCAATGCTGAGAATAGAGTGGGGACATCCTGATCTGATCCAGTGAGGGTAGGAGAAAGGAAAGGGAGCTGAGGCTGGAGCCAGGAGTAGAAGACCTAGAAATATCAGGAGAAATGAACCCAACCAAGGAGATGACTTAAAAGTAAGTATAAAGTGGAAAATCAGAATGGGAGGAAACTAGAGTTACACAGAGGTAATTATTGCACAGCATTGTGCAATAGGCTAATTAAATAGATCCTGGTCTCTCTGTGTGGTTATTTGGGTATAAAGCTTGTTAAGGAGTAACTGCTTATTTCACTAAAGTAATAATTCAATATTAAATATTAAATATTCATTCAGCATAGATAGTTAAGCTTTTATCTAGTCATAACAGATTCAAACTGCTGAAAATTTGATGAAATAACTTTTGAAATAATAAGGAAAAAAAGACTGTTTACCTACAAGGAAGCAAGAATGAAGCGTTACTTGACTTGTTTTTACAACCATGAAAGCAAGAAGCAAGTAAAAGAATTTGCTAAAGTGTAGAAACACCAAGATGGATTTTTTTGTTCTTCAAAAATATACTTGTCAAAAGTAAAGGAGAAATGTGGATTTCTTCAGGTACATTGTGTCATTGGCTGAAGTTTAGCCTGCACTGCTTTAACTTTAGAAAGTATTGTGGTACAATTGCTGCCATATTTACACTACAATTCCTTCCATAGTTATGTGTATTTGTTTAAAAAAGAAATGAAGGAAACATCTTGTAGGAAGAAAATCTGTATTTACATAATCTCACTTTTCCTAACATCTTCATTCTCATCTCTTCTACCCCAGATAGAAACTTCTTTTCTACTTCCACGTGTTATTTCTTCTCCTGGCACCTCAAGAGCACCCTTTGACTGTTCTCTGATTGCTTCAGTATAACATCTGTGTCGATTCCTCTTCCCTATGTCCAAGCAAATGGTGGTTCTGAGATTTGTGTATGGTAAGTTCATGCAATAACATGCCTCACTGATGATTCTTGGATAATTGGTTGATTTGTTTCTTCATGCGCTACAATGAACAGTTTCAGGTTAAATAGAGAGCTTACTTTTTCATATTTTCAGGGTTTTTTCGGAGAATGCCTATGCTGTAAGACATAAAAGAAGAATAAATATTTATCTTTATGAACATCGATTTATCACTCCTCCCCCCTCCCTTGCAGTTCAAAGGACAGCATTGTATTATTGTCCCTCTGGGAAGTTTATCCACAGCTGTATTCAAGCTATCTTCTCCTCTGAGGCAAGTGTCATTTCTCATCATCTCATTGGGTCTTTCTGATGTGACAGGAATATGTTGTCTCTGCCCATTGTCCCAGGTGACCTGTACAATGGTTCCATCACACTACTGCAGGAAGCCGACTGATCAAAAATGAGCATTGCAATGTCCTTCCAAGCTAGCAAATGAAATCAGCATTTCTTAGTCTTTTAGGATATGGAGATGGGCAATAAAAATTTGATTTAGCATTAAAATTTGCATATGAGATATAATCATCCAAGGCACTTAGCTCTGTTCATTCTTTAATTTTAGGACATTTGCAGTATTCAATCTCTGCTTTATCAAAGAATGTGCTAGTCTGAGGTCATCATTATAAAACATAACTGTGTCCTAAATATTTCCATTTGATTCATTTCCATTAATGACTTACTTTGCTTTTTATTTGCTTTCTTTACAAAATATTTTGTCCCTTATTTGTAGTACAAAACATCTGGCAACATTATACAATTCATCTCAGAAAGATTGGCTCAGTTTTAATAAAGTACATCCATTAAAATTTCCTGATCCAATTACCCTTAACATTGGATCTCAGGAAAATATTCCAAGGAAGTTAACATAAGTAAAGAAAAAAAAAACCTGTGTCCTCTTACTTAATGAAAATAGAAAGCAAGTTTCACTGCCAAAATAGTGAACTAAGTGCAAAGATTCGGTGCATCATGCTGTGAAGGCTTTTATCATTTCTCTAGAGGGAACATCAGCTCAAAGAATATTTCACTGAGTTCAGTCTTGCTTCCTACATGCCAAGTTGGCAGCCACAAATCAGTCTTCAGAAGCAGGCTGTAAGCAAAGGCACTTGATGGGTGAAGCCTATATTTCATGAGAAGCCTGGAGGAAACACTTTTGTCAAAAGAGTGTCAAGCATCAATTCCAGAGAATTTAATTAAAAACATCTTTTAATGTCAACCCTGAAAAATAACAGTAAAAGAATAATGGATTTCTAAAGTCAAGTTTATTGCTCTCCATACAGCAGGTAAAAACGTCCAATTGGACATTGATGGGTTGCAAAAAGATTGTGTCCTCATTTCTCCTCATAGAATTTAATGTGAATCAGCTATCAACAGTTTTATTGTCCACATAGATGTTAACTTAGACTCCACTTATATGAAAACCTACAGTAGCCATGACTTACACAGAATAGCTACTTCTTTCTTTTCTACCAGAAATTTAAATGTATGCTATCTTGGAACATATTTAGAAACTCCACAGCTGCATCTTGGAAGCAGGCTCCAAATTTGTCTTCTTCCCTCCTTAGTATGCAGCAACCTGTCTCATTTTCTCCTTCACAGGCCATTTTCTGTTTTCTTTTTTTCAATACCTGCTTGGATTATTAGCATTTGATTCTCCCTGTCTGCTGTGAGTTTACTTTTCTTTTTTTCCTTTCTAGTATACTGACATAGATAGCCAACACCAACCCCTTTTCTTTAATGTAAGCATTCATTGCTGCAGATTGTTGCTCACCTTGCTTCAGCCACATCTCACCTCCTCAGATGTATGTCCTAATCTCCATTAAGTTCTATGAACTGCTTTATATTCTTGGAAGCTCCCTTTAGTCTATGGTTTAGTTAGAGAAGTATAGCTTATTTTCTATTGCTGGACACTCCCTTCCATCTTTCTACAATTGGTTTGTCTGAATAACAAGTCCATTAATGCCTGAGAACAACATGCTATGTGATTTAATGACAATTTTAAGTCTGCTGGGGTGGTCTTATGAATAGGGATATGGAACAAATGTGTAAAAACATCCCATGGTACTTGGTTGAAAGTGTGTGTTCTCCTTCTGGAAGCAGGAAATTACATGTAAATAGGGCCTGTGGGGACGTGCTGGGAGTTGGTATGCAGCTCATTCATATTCTCCCAGAAACTCTGACATGCATTTCTTCGGTCATTGAGTGGAATAATGAAGTTCCTAGTTGTAATTAACAATTTGACAATTTTCCCTTTAGTTGCATAAATTTTTATATCCCATATTTTAACTGTTTCTTTAGAAACTATGAACTACATCTTAAGAGTAATATTTCTTCATTTCTGGTCGACACTTTCATTAATTTAGAAATATTCATCTTACCTCTGGTAATTGTATGAAGTGAAGTCCACTTTCTATGGTAATAATACAGGCATCTATTTGTTTTAATCAATGTTTTTCTGGTCAGTTTTACATTTTGTTTACTTTGAACATTGCTGTATAATTATTATACGAAATAATTTCTTGAACAGTGAATTAATTAAATGCATGTTTTCTTTGCTTTGCTTCATCCACTGCCAATCTTTATCTTAATTTAGTTTGTTTACATCATATCCATCAATTATAATTATTGACATGGGAGAAATTTTTTTTTAAGTTTTAATGGTACTTGATCTTTGCTTATACTTCATGTCTTACTTTTCTTTTTCACAGTATCCTTTGAATTATTTGACTTTTGCTTTAGAACTGTTTTAATTTATTTTTGCTGCTCTTGAAAATTTTGTTTCTTATAGTCTTCTAAAGTGCTTCTCTGGACATTAAAATGCACATTATATATCTTATCACAGCACTACTAATACACCAAATAAGGTATATAGACTGTTTTCATTCAGGCCAATTTATAAGATCTATCTTTTTACATCTATTTAAAATTTCCCTTCTTAATATATTTTCTACATAAAATCAATATCAAATCATTTATTATAATTTCACTTCAACTATAAAATTTCTCTTACCTTCACAATTCCTTAAGGTGGCGCACGCTTTTAATCCCAGCACTTGGGAGGCAGAGGCAGGTGGATCGCTGTGAGTTCGAGGCCAGCTTGGTCTACAAAGTGAGTCCAGGATGGCCAAGGCTACACAGAGAAACCCTGTCTCAAAAAAAACAAAAAAAAAGAAAAAAAAAAGAAAGCAGTTACAAAATTTATTTCAAATGTTTCAAAAGCCAAATATGTTTCAAAAGCAACACTTCAGAAGATGAAACAGGATGAACAATTGTTCTTGGACAGCCTTAACCACCTAGTGAAATTCTATCTCAAAACAAAAAAGTAAGAAAAAAACCATACAAAACCCACAAACATAGAAAAGAATGTCAGTGAATCAGATCCCGTTTGAATGGGAGTGTCTCTCCTCCACTTTTCTGGGTGTTGCCTTTATTCGATGTCTTAACTTGTTCAATGCCCAGAGTATACATCATTCACCCTGCTCAGCTCCCTGTGAAAAGTCAGCAGCATGACTTCCTTGTGGCCTACAGTTCTGGGTCTCATCGCCTTTCCTGTAACTAGACTCACTCCTGCACTAATTAATTCTTTAGAATAAGAAAATTAGAACATTTTCCATAGTGTCAAAAGGCATGGACAATGAGAGAGGAATCATCTGCATCATAAAAGATAAGCATTGTTCCTCTAACATAGGAGGAAGAACTGACTTCTCAAGGCTCATAGCGGCAGCAGAGAAGACAGATAGACATGCTTTGTTGAAATAATAAAAATATCGGCTACCTTTTTACATGTAGAACCTAGAACAAAACAGAAGGAACAAGCAGTCAATGACTGAAACCAGGAAACACACATTTTCCTTTATCATTTCATGTATTTCAAAATAACAGAAACCAAATGTAACTTCAACCAATTGCTGATAGAAGATATTTAAAAATAATGTCTGTAGTGAACGTGAATCTGCCTTTCTTATCACTGCCCTAAATACAAGCCACATTTGAATGCTATACTCAATATACATGGGCCTTAAACCAGATCAGAGGATGTGCCTGTCACGGATACTGCACCACTTAATGAAGGGGGAGAACTGAGCAGTCATAGACTTGGGTCTCCTGGGAGCTCAGGAATCAATTTTGCCTGGATATCAATGTGTGGCTTAATAAATCATAGGATATTTGGTTTAAAACACACAGAACAAATGAAAAGTCGACTTTCTACTAATTAGTAAAAGCATTCTACCAATATTTGGGAGTGTTCACTAACACTGAAAAGACTAATTTCTATATAAACAGGGACAATACTAGCTATTATCAAAAGGCAGAAAAGTTTGTGATCTAATAAGTATTTAATAACCTTGTCATATTAAGCATTTTATTATCTATGTGTGTGGTGGTTGGTTTTATGTCAACTTGACACAATCTAGAGTTATTTGAGAAGAAGCCTCATCAAGAAAATGCCCCTAACAGATTAGCCTGAGGGCACACCTGGGACCATTTCTTGATTAATGAGTGACATGAAAGTGTCTAGCTCATGTGGGATGTGCCACTACAGGGCAGGTCATCCTGGGATTATATAAAAGCAGTTTGAGAAAGCTATGAGGGACAATCCAGTAAGCAATGCTTTTAAATGGCTTCTGCATCAGCTCCTGTCTCTAGGTTCCAGTCTTGCTTGAGATTCTGCCTTCACTTCCCTCAGTTATAGACTGTAACCAAGCAATATAAATGGAATTACACTTTTCTCCCTAAGTTGTTTTTGGTCATTTAAAAAATAACATCAAAAGAAACTAAGACAATGTGTGAAAAATACTTTATTTGACAGGACTGGAGCTAACAAAAAGCATCCTGTGGCCGCTTACATTTTTAACAAGCTTTCCTGCTATGAAAGTACCTATTTTAGCTGGGTGTGGTGGCACATGCCTTTAATCCCAGCACGCAGAGAGGCAGACACTGGTGAATTACTGTGAATTCAAGTCCAGCCTGATCTCCAAAAACACTCCAGGACAGCCAAGACTACTGAGAAACCCTATTTGGAAAAAAACAAAATAAATAAATAAGAAAGATAGAAAGGAAGGAAAGAAAGAAAGAAAGAAAGAAAAATAGAAAAAGAAGGAAAGAACCTGTTAGAAAGTAGCCATTTTCTCCTAACTGTGATAATGGGTTTATCTTAATGAGGATGGTCCTTAAATTTGAAACAACTCACACAAAAAGTAGAGAACAGAATGTGACAGCAACAACATCACAAGAAAATTAAATCCAGAAGACAGCATATATCTGTTTTAGTAGAAAAGCAAAAGTTACAGGCACATAAAATTTGATTACAAAGGGCAATGGCTATTTACATTGATTTCAAAATGGTTCTTTTTTGTTATGTTTTGTTTTGGTTTGGTTTGTTTTGGTTTTTTGAGAGTTTTGGTTTTGGAGTTTCTCTGTGTAGTGTTGGCTGTCCTGGACTCACTTTGTAGACCAGGCTGGCCTCAAACTCACAGCGATCCACCTGCCTATGCCTCCTGAGTCAAAATGGTTCATATTTAAAAGTCATACTAATACTGGGTTTTAAAAACAGTGTAGCTCTCTGGTACAAGAAGGTCCTGGGAGTCTATAGGGTGAGTCTACAGGTGATTCTAGCTGAGACTCTTGGCAGCTGGAGTTATGGAGCCTTAAATCTCTACCAGGTGGGACTTCCAGTGGAAGGAGGGGTACATCAAACCACCTATAAAATATTCAACCCAAATTTTGTCTTGCCTACAAGAGATGTAGGGACAAAGATGGATAAGAAGTTTAGGGAATGGCAAACCAATTACTGGCCCAATTTGTGACCCATCCCATGAAAGAAAGCCAACCCCTGACACTATTAATGATACTCTGCTATGCTTGCAGACAGGTCACTTGCATAACTGTCTTCTAAGAGGTTTTATCAAGCAGCTGGTGGAAACATATACCGCAACCCACAGCTAAACCATAGAATGAGCTCAGAGAGTTTGTGGAAGAGTAGAAGGAAGGATTGAAGGAGCCAGCAGTATCAAGGATATCACAAGAAGATCTACAGAATAACATAACGTGGGCCCATTGGGTCTCACAGAGACTGAACCACCAACCAAAGCACATCCATCCAGTCCATCTACACATATGTAGCAGAAGTACAGCTTGGTCATAATGTGGGTCCCCTAACAATGAGAGTAGTGGCTCTCTGGTGCCTGCCTTTGGATCCCTTTCCCTTAGCTGGACTGCCTTGTCTGGCCTCAGTGGGAGAGGATGAACTCATTCTGCTAAGACTTTAGATGCCAGGGTGGGTTGGTGCCCATTGAACCTCCCTTCTCTGAGAAAAAAGATAGAGGGGAAAGAGAGGAAGGAGTGTGAGGGTGAAGCTGGCAGGAGCGGAGGAAGGGGCTAGGATCAGACTGTAAAGTCATTAAATAAACAAATGGTAAGTAAAAAATGTATATCTATGTAAACATGGGAGAGGGAGGGTGTTTTAATGATGGGATAGAAGGACACAGATAGTATTAGGGGTTTGTAACTAGACTTTTGTTATTGTTGTGGTAAAACTCCCTGACCAGCACAAATTGTAGAAGGAAGAGTGTATTTGAGACTTATGCTTCTAGAGTGTTAGAAGTGGAATGAACAATAGCCAAGAGTTCACATCTCAAACCATGTAAGGAGGCAGAGAGTGCTAATTCAAAGTGGCATGAGTCTTTTTTTATTAATTTATTCATATTACATCTCAATTGTATCCTCTCATTCCTCCCTCCCTCCTGCTTTCCCCCTACTCCCCTCTCCTACGTCTGTGACTGAGGGTGACCTCCTTCCCTTGTATATATTCATAGGGTATCAAGTCTCTTCTTGGTAACCTGCTATCCTTGGTACCACCAGGCCTCCCCATTAAGGGGACATGGTCAAAAATGGGGCACAAGAGTTTGCATGAGTCTTATGATACCTCAAAGCCCTTCTCCCAGTGTCATTTTCTCCATCTAGGCAATACTTCCTAATCCTCCCAAACAGCTACCCACTGGGGACCAAGTATTGGATTACCCTAGATTTATAGAGAGCATTTAATTCAACCCATCACAATGGTAATGAGAAAAACAAGAGGTGGTTAACTGTGAAAGGGAGAGGGAGGTCAATGGTGTTGAAGGAGGATGGAAGCACAAAAATATTAAATATGTTTGAAAAATCCAGCAGCCAAAACTATAGCTGTGGTGTGATGGGTTGTCCCTAATGCAATAGGGGTCATTATTTTCCTGGAAGCAAATGGAGAAAGTGACCTTGGTGGTCTTTTTGTTCTACCTACCTGTGCTTTGGACTGAGATTAGATGGGTCTGTTTACCTCCCTTCTGGCTAGAATTTTCTAACACTTTTAGAAAACAATTTGTTAAAATAATCCAATTTTAAAATCATGGTAGCCTTTTGTGTCAGATGTAGTCAGAAAAGCAACTGTTCAGAAAGTCACATGGCCCAAGGCATTCAGACAAAACCACACCAAGACACTGTCTCTTGTCCCTTCTCCAAGACTGATCAAAAATATTTCAGGTTTTCTCAGTATACCTCACTGGAAAGAATAAAAAGGAAGAAGTCAGTGCCCAGAGAAAGAAGATAGGGAGTTAGGTGGCGTTTAGAAGCCTCTTTCATATTCTTTAGTCACTAGTTAGTCAGGGAATGGAGTCATTAAGAGGCGGTGGGGAGCTTTTGGGCTGACCAGAGGAGTTGCCCCACCCCCTCAGTCTTGGGAAAGCTGTTCCTTTCATTTTTCTTGTTACTTGTCCTTTTTTCATTGTACTTGTTAGGTTTGATTATTTCCCTTTCCAGTCCTCAGAGTCCAACTCCCCATTCCTAAAGAGGAGGTTTTTTTTAAATGTAAATTCAGAGTACCTTCAAGTTATTGAAAGGAACAATTTCATGTATTCACTCTCAAACAACCTTCAGAATTCCCTCACCACCAAGCCGCACTTTGCTGTTCACAGGATTTCCTACACTGGTCTGTGCACAGAGTTCATTGGATAAGAACATATTTTCTTGGGCCTTCCCTGCATTTCTGAGAAAACCTTTTCTATCCTGGAATTGTAACACACTCAAAACAGTGCAGTTAATGTGAGGTGCTCGGAGACGCCATAATGTGGGAAAAGAACACGTTGCTCACAAAGATAGAACACGTTGCTCACAAAGATGAGGTGCTCGGAGACGCCATAATATGGGAAAAGATAGAACACGTTGCTCACAAAGATAAAGGAGTTGAGCATTCTCCCAGATTGGTTTGAAATACAGGACGAACCCCTAAATTGTTGGAAAAAAAACTTCAGTGTTTCACAAAAGAACACATGAACAAAGGGAAAGTATCTGATCAAGGCAGCATCTTTTTGCAAAATAAGGTTGTGCATTCCAAAATCCAAACCGGGGTAGTGAGCACATATGGCCAGGATAGCTTTATCCCTGATATATGAGGCAACTGTGTCTCATTCCTCTAATTGGGGCTCAACTTCTCAATCTGACTGAACTCTCTCCAACACAGAGAAGAGAAGAAATTCTGGGAATGTGGATCTGTATATTCTTTCTTTCTTTCTTTCTTTCTTTCTCTCTTTCTTTCTTCTTTCTTTTGTTTGTTTCCTTCTTTCTTTCTTTTATTGTGTTTCTTTTTAACATATACATTTATATTATTACACATGAATAAAGTAAACTAGCAGGAAGAACCATAAGACAATCAAGAATTATATAAGTGTTACATTTATAGTGATTTGGCTATTTGTATTTGGCAAACTTGAAGTAAACATCTTTCCTATCTTGTTGGGTCTAAATTTCTGAATGAAGATCAATATCTATCACATCTCATCTCTATTAACTTAAAATATCTATCTAGATCTAAAACCATCTTAACCCCTAACTAACTTACTAAGCTTAATTGAAGGACTAAGCTATCTGGTCTTCAACCCCATCAGAGATTTGAGAAGGAATAAAACTTTAATACCTGAGTGAGCCAGAAGTGCAGGTTAGCAGTTTCCAAAATGAGAAAATGACTGAGACAGTTTACTGCCTGAACAGTCACCCACCACTCTCTGTACCCCTGGAGCATGATACTTAGCCTTCTGGCCAAATATATCTGACAGACATATTTGTGAGGCAGTAACTATTGAGGACTTACTTACCCTGTCTTGGCAGAGTTCAGCCCTTGACTCCACCTGCATCTAAACTTGCCTACTGCTCTGTTGTTCTATTTACCAAAAACAGGAAAATATCTTTTTCAGTGACCACAAGGTAAAGTTTTACTGACAATTCTGAATCCGATATTTTTCTTAGTTTTCTTTTGACAAACAGGCCATCAAGCCAACATGTACCTTCTTCTAAGGGAATTCATGTATAATCTCAGCCTCAGGAACACGCTGGAACAGTGGCACAAACTCTTAGATACACATGCACAGTGAGCAGGAGTCTAAATAAGCTCAGCAGAGCAGAGGAGAGGCAACGCCAGCCTGAAAATCTTTCTTGATAGACATTTTCTTGAAAGATATTTTTAAATAGTGAGGAATTCCATGTACTGCAGTTTGAACCCTAGTCTCTATCCTTTGATTAAGCTGTTGCCACTTAAGTGGAACTCATATCCCAGTTCCAAAGTTCTTGCTGAAATCTCCAATGGTAATGTGAAAACCTTGCCTCCATGCCCTTCCACAGCATCAAAGGACACCTGGAAAATTCTCTTGAACTCCAGCACAGAGTTCACTAGCAGTATGAAAACTAATACCCTTTAAATTCACTTACATTGATGATTCTTATTGCCTCGCTCTCTAGGTGACTCACAAACCTAAGCACTGTTATCTAGTTTCTCTTTTCCTTTTCTCTTTCCCCTCCAGTTCTAGTTCTGATGTATAATCAATTACCAAGTTCTATAAATTCTCTTGCTTCCAACCCCTTCATTTTCTTCCTAACAGCTGTGGCTCTGACTTAATAGCATACATTACAGTAGTTATGAAAATAGCATCCTAAGTGGGTCACCATTTTTTCAGTTTCTCTGAATTTCAGTCTGTCCCAAAACACTTATGAGCTCTTCAGTTTGGAGCTCCTCTGCCTTGCGTCCTGGGTACAGCTTGCCTGACACCTAGAATATATAACCCCTTAGAACAGAATGGGGGAATGCTATGTGTGTGTCTCTGCAGTGTGTGTGTCATGTTACAGAAAAATCACACTATTCTGTTTCTGAATTACAAGCTTTTCTTTCTAGAAAACCTGGCCTGAAATGTAATTATTAACTGTGTAACTCCTGGGTCCCAATGAAAACAGAATGGCAGTAAACCTGAAAACAATAGCAATTTCAGCCGATTGGCCATGAGACAACTACTCTAACAATTTGCAAATCATGGCACATTTAATCTTAAAAACAACAATCCTTAATGATTTCAGTTTTCATTGTAAAAACAAAACAAAGCAAAAAACAATAAAAACACTCTACTTGAAATGACAGTTTTGTGCAGATTTTTTCCCAGCACCTTTTAATTAAAGTTTTTGTTCATTTTTCTCATTTTGTGTCCTTAAGATAATATCGCAACTGTATATAATATATTATGATCCTCCTCTTCCTTTCCAACACTTCATTTCTTTCTCCCAACTAGTCCTCTAGTGTTCCTCTTAATTTCATGTCAGGTGTACATGAGCAAGCACAGATCTTGTCAGGTAATCCATTATGTTTCTCATCAACTTTTTTTCTGTCATGCTATGTATAGGGCTGGTTATCCTTTTTAACATACAAATCCATTGACAGGCCTGTCTTCTTTCCATGACCCTCAGAGAGAGTATATGGTTTGCAAGGCTAACTAGTTATCACAAGCTTGAGGTGCACATCATGTGTCTTCCTATCATTGTAGAGCTACTGGTGGCTCCTCTTTGAGGTTTTCATTTAGCCAACGTGATTATGATGATGCATCCACTGGAGTCATACTTAAAGTTTTGAATTTCTATATCCCAGCTTAATAATGTGTTTTAAACCTTCTTTCTTGGTACTGGGCTGTGGCCACAGCGAACCGCAACTCCATCAGCCATGAGATTCTGAGTAGAAACAATTAGCTTTCTATACGTTAGCTATACTGTCTGCTAATGAAAATGAAAATGTCAGCCATATTTTCATTTCACAATGGGTTATGCCCTGCTGAGTTATCAGCAATACATGAGTTGAGTGACCTTGGACTCCACTCTGTAACTGACAGTGTCTTGCTTCTTCTTGCAGTTCTCAATTGAAAGGAGCACATTTCTATGAAGTTGATTTCTCGGTGTACGTTTGGTCTATAGTCTTTCTTTTCTGGAACATAATCTTGTGAGACCTTAGACTTCAGATATGTGTTATTTCCTACTTTTATTCTATTATTTTCTCAAAGAGTACATCCAATGGCCTAAGAATATTTTGAAGAATTGATTTTAATTGTTTATTTCATTTCCCATTTCTCTGCAGCACTTTATATGTTGTTTTACATAATAATTGATAAAAACCCTTTTAAGTAAACTTTTCAGGTTTCCTATCCTGATATTAATCATAATGAAAAGTTTACTTCCTTTAATAAGAAGACTATCAAAGCCTACAATGTGAGAACAGTAGAATTTAACTGATGGGTTTCTTTATTTCTCCATACGTATGAACTTTTTATGTGTTTCATATGTGACTGAGCCATCTTGTGTCTTGGTTTCAAGAAGTTATAAAAGATACTGGACGACAGTTATTTTTCCATCAGAGCATAGAACTTTCCATATCTCTCTCATGATAGCCAGAAGGGAAGGGGACAACATAGTAGGATACACTTGTGGATTTATAAAATATAGCTCTCAGGGCATGTGCCAAGATTAGCATCACATTTGAAAACTCATGAGGCTACATCATCCCATAAGGAGCTGAGGAGTACAGTTGCCACACAGTCTATGTCATGCTTATTTGGAGGGAAAATACATTTTTGTGGATGACTAGTGTTTTAAGTCAGGTGGCCTATACAATCTTAATTACTTCATAAACCACATCCATCTCTTACTAAAACAAGACAAGCTGGATGTAATCTGTAAGTCTGAAATTTTCTCCTTATTAGATACTTTTCAGCAAAACAGCAAAATGCCTACTTACTCTCCTTCCATTTCCTTTCCTCAATTACAGAAAATACCGTGACCAATACCCCCAAATGTGAATATGAAAGGAGGAAGACCACCAACAAGCTGTTGCTCCATAATAGCAGTCAAAGCCTGCAGGGTTGTGTTTCCATGTTTGTGGGGTCACCAATGACATACTTTTAGATTAGTTTCTGCATCCTTTCCCTGTTATGATTATGGTGAGTCTTCCTGTGTGTTCTCTACATATGCTGACTCAGCTTCTGGAGGATCCTTCACTGACATTGTGTTTCCTGATATATTTTCAGTAGATAATGGAAAGTACTCTTTTTAAAGATGATATACATATTTTTTATTTTCTTTATTAATTTATTCTTGTTACATCTCAATGGTTATCCCATCCCTTGTATCCTCCCATTCTTCCCTCCCTCTCATTTTCCCCTTATTCCCCTCCCCTATGACTGTTCCTGTATATGCTCATAGGGTATCAAGTCTCTTCTTGGTAACCTGCTGTCCTTCCTCTGAGTGCCACCAGGTCTCCCCCTCCAGGGGACATGGTCAATTGTGAGGCACCAGAGTACGTGAGAAAGTTATATCCCACTCTCCACTCAACTGTGGAGAATGTTCTGACCATTGACTAGATCTGGGTAGGGGTTTAAAGTTTACTGCCTGTATTGTCCTTGGCTGGTGCCTTATTTTGAGTGGGACCCCTTGGCCCAAATCTGCCTATCATAATGTTCTACTTGTAGGTTTCTAGGACCCTCTGGATCCTTCTACTTTGATATTCTCCCATGCTTCTCTCATCTAGAGTCCCAATAGGATGTCCTCCCCTCTGTCCCAGTTTCCTGGTAAGTGAAGGCTTTGGTGGGACATGCCCCTTGGGCTAGTATGCAGATATAAGTGAGTATATACCATTTGATTCTTTCTGCTTCTGGGTTAACTCACTCATTATGATCATTTCTAGTTCAATCCATTTGTCCACAGATTTTGGGAATTCCTTGTTTTTAATAGCTGAGTAGTATTCCATAGTGTATATGTACCACAGTTTCTTTATCCATTCTTCTACTGATGGACACTTAGGCTGTTTCCATGTTCTGGCTATTATGAATAAGGCTGCTATGAACATGGTTGAGCAAATTTTCTTGTTGTGTGCTGGAGCATCTTCTGGGTATATTCCAAGGAGTGGAATAGCTGGGTCTTGAGGAAGCCCTATTTCCATTTTTCTGAGATAGCACGAGATAGATTTCCAAAGTGGCTGTACTAGTTTGCATTCCCACCAGCAATGAAGGAGTGTTTTTCAACTTTTTTCTTACTATATAATTTGATCATATTCTTTGCCCTCCCCTAACTCTTCATAGGTGCACACCAAATCCCTTCATACTCATGTTGATGATGACCCTCTATCAAAAATAACCACAATAAAATAAAAAAGTAAAAAACAAATAAAACCTATATGACAAAAATACAAGAAAAAGCAAAATTTTTAAAGTGCACACAAGCACATGTGCATGTGCACAGACACACACACACACACACACACACACACACACACACACACAAATAAAAGCATGGAGTCTGTTTTGTGCTTTGGGGCATGAGGCCTGCCCCACAATATGTTTGATATACCCAGTGACATGCCATTGGAGAAGACTTATTTTTTTTCTTTTCCTAGAGGAAATCAATCAATGGCATGAAGCTTTTTGGCTAGCAGTGGTGAGACTTCCTCTTCTCAGTGCTGGGATTTTATCTGGTTTGAACCTGTGCTGTTCTTGTGTATCCTGTTACAAACTCTTTTAGCATCCCTGTTGTATCTGAAAGATGCTGTTTACTTAGAGTCATCCACCACCACTAGCTTACAATATTTTCTATTTCTCTTCTGCATAGAATACTGAACCTTGATGGGATGTGATTTGTAGAGGAATTTTAATTCAGAATATGGCTGCTCTGGCAAGAGATCACATTCAAAGAGCATTCAGACTAGAATATACACATTCCTTTAATCCCAAAAGACAGAGGCAAACAGATTCTATGTTTAAGTCTATCCTGGTATAGATGTAGTTGCAGGTGAAGAAAAGGTGAAGTCCAGGTGTTGTTGATACATGCCTTTAGTCCTAGAACTCAGGAGACAGATGCATGCAGCTCTCTGAGTTCTAGTCAGTGCTGGTCAGGCAGTTTGGTTAAGACTGATTTGAGAGGAAGTGTAGTGGAGTTGAGTTCATGACATCCCAGTTTGTAGAACTGAGAGGCAGTTTTACTGGGAGAACTTTTCAGAGACAGGTTGCAGAAAAAACAAGCTACACACAGATGAAGACAGATGAGCCAGAGAAAAAGGATCCAAAAATTAGAACAGATTGCTGGAGTTAGTTTAATGCCAAGCAGAGTAATTCATTCAGAAGCTGAGAGAAGCAAGTTTGAATCCAGTCAGCTTGGAGAGGAGTTTGAGCCAGAAGAGCTGAGTTGAACCAGCCAGCCTGAATTCAGAAAGAGTGAGTGTATTCACCAGTAAATCTCAGAGGCTGAAAGCATTCTAGTTGTCAATTAGATTGTATGGAGTCTGGAAGCTTCCAGGCCTAGGCCTAGGTTAGCAGATGGAGGAAGTAAGCCTCCAAGGTGACAATCACCTCAGGCAAATGAAAGTTACTTTTACGGGGATTGTTTAAGATAAGCTGGAGCTGAGTCCGCCAAAGTCTTCTACTCTCTGCACCCTGTCTGATTGTGTGCTTCTGTGTTCATTATCATCCACTGCAACAAGAAGCTTCTCTGATGGGGGTTTGAGAAATATACTGATCTATGAGTTTAGCAATATGTTATTAAGAGTCATTTCTTGTAATGTTACTTTAGTGGAATAATAATAGGTTTCCCCCTAGGATGCATGACTTATCAAGTCTCAAATTCTTGGACACTCTGTATGTCCAGTATGAATTACATCTCATAGAGTATGCTGTAAAGCTATTTTTAAAATTGATTGGTTACTCATAACATTTGAGACATTATTATACCAGTGTATCTTGCAGGTAGTTCACTGTTGTAGGAAGCTAGGCTTGTATCCCGGTAAAATTAGTAAGTACTTTTCTCCACCAGCAGCATGCAATGTACCTTGAATACTAGTCAATAAGAGTGAAGGTTCCAGTTAGTCACCAGGTTAGTTTTTCCATGTTCAATGACGTAAAAAATGTTGTCTTGACTAATAGGTCCTTACCAACGTTTAGTGCAGAGTAATCAATAGGTTTTGTTTGGTTTTATTGTTTGTTTTGTTTTGTTTTTTGATGGCATAACATGTATAGTAGGAATTCCACTTAAACTCCTTTCATGTAATCATTCCTGAGAGCAGTAAATTGAATAATGCCTCCTCTGAACGCATGTTCATATCCAAACCTCTAGAATTTATGTCTATAATATTCTTTTTTTATTAATTCATTCATATTACATCTCAATTGTTATGCCATCCCTTTTATCCTCCCTTTCCTCCCTCTCTCCTGCTTACCCCCTACTTCCCTCCCCTATGACTGCAACTGGGGGGAACCTCCTCCTGCTGTATATGCTCATAGGGTTTCAAGTCTCTTCTTGGTAGCCTGCTATCCTTCCTCTGAGTGCCACCAGGCCTCCCCATCCAGGGGATATGGTTCAATATGGGGCACCAGAGTTCATGTGAAAGTCAGTCCCCACTCTCCACTCAACTGTGGGGACTGTCCTGTCCATTGGCTAGATGTGGGTCTGTAATAGTCTTAAAGAAATTAATTTCCTAAAACAAATAAGAATTCAAATGACACTATTCAAAATTATTGATTGAACTTAAATCCAGAGAAAATGGTACATTTGGGCAAAGGATTGTCAGCCACTCATATTGTGCTGCTGTCAGAGGAGACAGATTAGGGAAGCTCAAGAGCATAAAGGCTAGTTTGATACTGAACACATTGCAGGCATTTTAACTCTGGTTTATGGTAACCTGTGCATGGTCATATCACTTGAGACATGTTTGACTTTGTTATTTTTCTTGCCAAGGTGGCACAATCTACACCCAGGCTTTAGAGTTCTTTGTGGGCCCTGAGCATTCTTTCTAGTCTTTGGGTGTGATAATGTACATATGTGAGTATAGGATAAGCTTCATGTATGACATTGTCAGTGAGGCATGGCCTCCAATCAATCAATCAATCAATCAATTAGATGAAAGCCCATGGGAAATAGGTCATGGGAGTATGCTGAGCAGGTCAATTTTTCTTCTTCATTCCTTTTTTTGAGTGCTCTGAGATGTGATTACAGTCCTCTTCATCACTGGGTATATGATTGACATGGACCATGACATAGTCATCTTCACTTTTGTTTGCTTAGGGTTTCTTTGTAGCCACAATTACAACCAATCATGATTTCTAGTCTTCCAAAGTGAAAGTACCTTAATACTTCTTTGAAATTCCAAACTAGAAGAACTGGCTTCCCTGATAGTTTATGAATCTGCTGCTTACAACCAAGCACACACAGAAGACAGCATTGTCTTTTGGAATTAGTTCTTAAGATTTGTTTAGCTTCTTAATTTCTTTGTTTCAGACAATCATTTCTGCCAATTTGCTAATAAATAATATTGTTTATCTGAACCCATTGGTATAGGGAAGTCAGCAAGGTTTTGTTTTTAATCTACTTTGTACAATTAAAAAGTGTTTGGCTTTTCCAACTATCTACCTAATTTCTGAATTTTATTTTCCTATTTCTGATTAAAATTTGGTTAAATATTACCTTAAACTGAATTATTAGATTCTATTTTCCTAAATTTTACATAACCTTTCTGTTCTGAACATACACTTTTAGGCATAAAAAAGCTTATACGAAGCAACATCTACTTGATAGATTCATATTTAAATTCTAAATTTCTGTTGAGTTGTATTGCTTTGACATATAATAAACTTTTCAGAGCCTAGTTCTATAATTACAATGAATTATACATTTCATGTGACTAATGCAAGAAGTGAATTAAGAATGTCATAAATACATAAAATACATAGTAAATAACTAAGAATTAGCCATATGTGACTTATGGTTGTGATGTCCCCAAAAATATGATCAGAAACCAAGTGTGTTGGCACACATTCCTAAGTGTGGCCGAAATGTCAGGAGTTCGAAGTCACCCTTGGGTACATGAGATCATGTTGAAATAAGGAAAGGAAAGAAGGAGAAGAATCAACATTTAAAAAAAAATCAATCAGTTTTCAATAAGTAACTAGCTGCTTGGTAGAAATGGGACTAAAAATATTGTATGTTTAATCTAGAAGTATAATTGCCAATATACAATTTTGTGACTGCCATTCACATGTTCACATATTCAAATCATGTAATTAACTTATTTTTAAGATTTGGCGTTGGGTTTATTTATGAAAACAGCATAAGACACTGGTCATCTGTAAATGGTGTGTAGGTAGGTGTGTCACACCAGTTTATCTGTTTTCAAATTGACAGAAGCCTTTTTTATGCAGCCTTCACAGTGGCCTGGACACGTTTGGGAGCCTAAACTAGGGCTGAAGCCTGGGCCTTGGCAGGAGCTGTGGCCTCTGCCTTGGTTTGAACCTTGGGTTTTGCTTGACAGAGCCTACAACCCTTGGCCATGTAGCTTCAAATCTACTTCTAAAGCTTGGGATGAGCAATGAAAGCAAGACAAGGCAGTTGGATTTGAGGCTAGGGTCCTTTGGCATATTGGGCTTAATGGCCTTAGGCTTCACAAGGGCCTTAAGGGCCTCTGCATGTGCACTCATTGCTTTTGCATTGTTTGCCTACATTTTCTTTGGGTCTTTCTTGTGTTTCTTGGCAAAGCTCATGTTTCTCAGGAACTTGAGGCCAACTCTCTTAGGAGATTTGCATCTTTGTGACAGGATTTCTTCATGCTATTTCTGTGCTCTTTGTGAGACTGGTTATATGTGGTATGATTCTTTTTTTTCTTTTTTTTATTATATTAATTTATTCAGATTACAACTCAATTGCTATCCCATCACTTGTATCCTCCCATTCCTCCCTCCCTCCTGCTTTCACTCTATTCCTCTCCCATAGGTCTAAGACCAAGGGGGATTTCCTCCCCCACTATATGGTCATAGGCTATCAAGTCTCATCTTGGCAGCCTGCTTGTTCTTTTTTGAATGCCATCAGGCATCCCCACCAAGGGGAGGTGGTCAAATATGGGTCACCAGAGTTCATATCAGAGTCAGTCCCCGCTCTCCACATAACTGTGGATAATGTCCTGTCCATTGGGTAGATCAGAGTAGGGGTTCGATGTTTACTACTTGTATTGTCCATGGTTAGTGCAATAGTTTGAGCAGATCCCCCCTGGGCCACAATCTACCCATTATGATGTTCATAGCAGCCTTATTTATAATAGCCAGAACCTGTGGTGTGATTCTTGAACTTGGCCCTGTACCCTGCAGCTTTCACAGTGACTGGAATCAGAAGAGAAACAAACAAAAAAACATTATTACTTTTTTTTCCCTTTTTGCATGGGAATGGTATGTCTGGGATGTGGCTTGAATGTATCTTCCACAGGTCAGTACCCTAACATGTAATCACCATTATGAGGTACTTAAAAGAGGGAAATGAATCCAACTACGGTCCTTAACGGTGGAGTTTTAAGCAGCTGTATAAGATTAGAAAAGGACATCAGAGTGAAGTGCCCTGATTAAATGTGGGTACAGAATCTCCACATGAATTCTATGCATCGCTTTCCCTGTGATGCGCCATTCTGAGTACTTGCACACTTAAAACTGACATTATCATATCTAGGTCCTTAAGACTCCGGAAATTTAAAGAAATAAGGCCCTTTCCTTTACGGAGGGGTTCAACGTTGTGTGCATTCTGCTTTGAATGAGAAATAGCCCTTATAGATGCAGATATTTGAACATTTATTTCCCAGCTGTTTGGTGCTGTTTCAGGAAATGACACATCCTTGCTGGAGAATGTATGTCATTTTGGGCAGGCTTTGAGAGCTTATAGTTCACCCCACTTCTGGTTATTTCTTTGCTTCCTGTTTGTGGCTGAAGATGTTAGCTCTTAGGTTCCTGATCCAGTAGATTGTGGTCATGTCTCTCCAACCAGCAAGGACTCTTAGCTTCTGGAAGCATGAGTTGCTTTTGGTCATGATATTTTATCACAGAAACAAAAAGCATGAAATACAATGTATTTTGTTGCAATAATGTCAAACAAACTAAAGCAAGAATATTTAAATAATGTAAAAATAGAGGAAAAAAAAGGTCAATGGCAAAAGACATATAACCAGGAGCCAGGGAATAAAGCCAAAACTACTATGGAAAGGATCCAATAATGAAATATAATTCATAATTATAAGTATTTTATTTAGAATTCAATAACAGACATTTGTATGAGAGAAATATAGTTGTTGTTTATCCAGATCTTTCAAGAGACTTTTCTTGTTAGTATAAAATTACTCAAATAATGAGAGCACTGAAATATCTAGCAGGTAGAAATTTAACCCTAAAGAACCCATAAATCTATACTCTGGAGAAGCTTTGGATCATTTTTAGTTTGTGTCAGCTGCTTAGTTGTGTTAGCATCATTTGTACTCAAGCCAGTCTTGACATTTTCCTCTCTGCTCTCCATTTGTGGACTGCCTTTGCTCTTTCATCTCCATTGAATCCCATTACACAGCATAGTGCTCTGCCACATTTTATGTTTATTTGGCTCCAAATATAAAGTGTGCCATATGAATGCAAGTAATATAATGACTTTATTTTATTAATTGCAATAACATTTTATCCTTTGCCATTATAACTACTAAAATAAAAAGTGGAAGGGAAAGGAAAAGGAACGTGTGAATGCTTAGCAATAGACAGACCTCTAGTTTTACCGTTTATGGTAAAAAATCTTTATGGTCATTAATTACACTTGATAATATCTAAACATCAGAGTAAATCTACACTGGACACCCAGGCACTTTTGTTAATTCATCTGTGTTCAGATATTCAATGGAAATGCCCATTTCACTTTATAACAAATATGATAAACTTGTTCTCTATAATTCTTTTTTCTCTTCATCTATCTTCTATAAATGACTGGATAAATGATAAGTAAGCCTTTTATCTTTATAGATACTTCACATACATATGTGGTCTGAGATATAAATTGACTAAATTAAATTTAAAATGGTGTTAGAATGATGCCTCATGCCTATAATCTCACTACTTGGGCAATTGTGGCAGGAAGGTTGCAAGTTTATGGCTAATCTAGAGTATGGCAAGACACTATCTAAAAGAAAAGGTTAATATTTTTTGTATGTAAAGTATAAAATGTTCCGTTTTCAATGTACCAAAGAGCTTTTTAAAAAGTAGAGTTTATAATGAGCCGAGAACTGTCCTTAATTGTTCTGTGCATCCCACCCACCTCATAGAATTAGAATGTTAGAACTTTATAATGCTTGTGAGAAATTATGTTTGCAGAACAAAACAACCGGACACCGATGCTGGATCAGACCTGACAGGATCCATTCCTCTCAGCATGCTGGATCCTGACATCCTGCACCCTCCTTGCTCCAGCACCAGAGGCCTGTGTTACCATTACCCATCAGATTTGGACCGCTTCCCAGACGGCATTGTAGAAAGCTCCTGATCCATTTTGGACCAGCACTTCGATCTCCTATTAAACCTGGAATCTCTCAACATTTGGAAACTGGACCACAAGTGCAATCACATGCTTGATTGACCATTTTTCCCACTTTGCATGGAAGAAGGCTCCTAAGGTATTATTTGACCCAATTCAGGATGAAGAAACCTTAAGAGAACGACGTCTCATTCCCTCTAAGGGGGATCAGGTAGGTTTCTGTTTGCTCTCTTGGTCTACAAATGCTTATTTTCATCGGGAAGTGGTTGTAAGTTGTTATTGGTCTTATACAGAGAAAAAACTAGGTGAAACGCAGGGGCATCTCTCTTTTCCTTTATCTTGCATATGTAGGTAAAGAGATAGGAGCTGAAAAAAAAAAAAAGAAAGGGAGATATACAAATATAGAGGGAGTATAGAACAAAAGGTAGATGATTGAAACTGCTCCTTAACTCAAGGTCTTAATTGTTACTGATAATGAAGGTTATGTCTAAGCCATTGGTATAGAATTTAGTATGTTGATACAAAACATGGGCATGTCAAATACTTGTCCGATTCTAGCACAAGAATATATATTCTAAGTCTAACAGAAAGATATGACTCTATCGATATATGAGGTAAAATAGTTAAGTAAGGTCTTGAAGGGTCTCAGATACACAGAATATGGCATTTAAAGATGTTTTTATTATCCTAAAGTTTCTTTGACAACAAGACAAGTTAACTCCTGAAAACACCCAGCCGACCTCAAAGAAGATGATGAACATCAAAGAACCTCCTTGAGGAGATGGCTTCAAATGTGGCAAACCAGTCACTGTGCAAAATGTTCTCATTTCTGCCATGAACAGAATTCTGGTTAAAAATGGGCAGCTTAGATACAGGCAGAATCTAGGGTCGCACTCTGCCAAGACAGGGTAAACAAGTCCTCAATAGTTCCTGCCTTGCAAATAAGTATGGCAGAGCTACTAGGCCAGAAGGCCAAAGATGAGGCTCCAACTTTATAGAGAGTGTTGGGTGACTGTTCAGGCAGTAAACTGTCTCAGTCATTTTGTTTATTTTGGAAGCTGCTAACCTGCACTGCTGGTTCACTCAGGAATTTAATTCTTATTCCTTCTCAAGTCTCTGAGGGGTATTGAAGACCAGATAGTTTAGTGTTACAATCAAGTTTAGTTGTTTAGGGGATAATCTTTTTAGGCCAAGATAAAGGAGTTAAGTTAATAGAGATGAGATAGGATAGATATTGAATTTAATTCACAAATTTAGACCCAACAAGACAGGAAAGATGTTTACATGAAGTTTGACAAATACAAGCAGCCAAGTCACTATGGATGTAACATTTATAGAACTCATGATGGTCACATGAGTTCTGCTGCATGTAGTTTGTTTTATGCATGTGTAGTAAAATAGGTGTATATAAATAAAAGTAGCGTTTACCCATTGGGGTGGCTTGTGCTACCTGAATATTATGATATGTGCAAGAATAGGGAAAGTGCACTGAATGATGATGCTATGAAATCATCTTAAGGAGTATGTGTTTGCTGTTATTATGATGGTACTGCCAAAAAGTAAATGACTCACTTTTTGTTAAACAGAAATGATCTTGTACAGTAGATGCAGTAGATTTTACTAGATACAGTAAATTTTAATTCATATAAAATTTATTTATTTAGGTTCTGCAAAAGAAGTTGAAAATTATGCATCTGTTATAAAAACAATTGAAAATTTGAAAAAATATAAGGAGTGAGGTTCAGATTCATTAAGAAAAGAATATATCACTAGGGAAATAACTGCCTTCTTAGCAGGTAATAGGATAAGACATCAGAGCTGGAGCGCAAAAGAGCAGCCATATTCAGAGACTGGGCTGGTTGATGATAGAGTAAAATTGCAAGTTGGCCCATCACAGGTACCAAAATTTTATAGTAACTTAAGAGAGACCTGAGCTGTGTTTTAGCAAGCTCTTACATACTGGGAAGCCACTGTGTGACATGTGCTGGGATACTATATTCTTAGTTAAGCTCCATCTTTGTAGGAACTAGTTCACCAGAGCTTATCCTGAGAGCCATTTGGTAGATCATCACTAACCAAGGGGAATGGAGACAGTCTACTCTAGCAATGCTTGTCTCCTCAGTATGAAAAACAAACAAACAAAAACAAGAAGAGAAGAATGAACTAAGATCTACTGCATAGGAGCACAGGCCAGAAACTATAAAATTTGGCAGCTCCCTGGATAACTTGGTAAGAAACTAATAATGTTAAACACAGGAGAAATAGTCTTTCCTAGGGATCATTTCCTTAATTGGTTATGTAATTTCAAATTACCAGCCCTAAAAATTATTCATATAATGATATATATACAAGTAACACTAAGTGGGATGAGCAGCATATATATATGCATAAACATAGAAATACATACATACATATATATATATATATATATATATATATATATATATATATATATATATATAGCAAAGAAAAAGAGGCTATAAATTTTAAATGGAGTAAGACAGGAGGACATGCAAGGGGATAAAAACAAGAAAGGGGGAGAAAATTATATATTTTTTCAAATCTAAAGATGTATTTTTAAAATCCAGTTTAAGTCAATTAAACACATTTGCTTTAATTTTTAAATAAAAATTCTCATTTTTCAGAGTCTGCTTTTTCTTATAAAATAAAATAAAGAGAACACTTTTTAAAACTCATTTTGGGTCCAATATCACATTAAAGGTAGATGAAAGAAGCACAGAAAGAGAAGGAGAACAGGATCTCACGAACATAAATATCATAAGGTTGAATTCAGACACATACAGTACAATCATAAACCATGACTAAATAGGAATCCCATTTGTGCAAGGATGGTTCAACACAAAAGTCCCATAGATAGACATTATGTAGAAAAAGACAGTCTCATTGGAGGTCTCAAATGGGTCCCTCCTCTCAGAGATTAAGGAACTCACGAATGAGGGGAGAGGAAAGACTGTAGGAGTCAGAGGGGATGGAAGACACTGGGAGAACATGGCTCACCAAATTGACTAAACGTGGCTCACATGGGCTCACAGAGACTTAAATATCAAGCATGGAGTCTGCATGGGTCTGCACCAGGTCCTCTACATACATGCTATGGCTGTTATCTTGGTGGTTTTGTGGAACTCTTGACAGGTGGGAGCAGGTGTAGTTCGAACTCTTTTATCTTCTCTTGAGACTCTTTTTCTCCTATTATGTTGCCTTGCCCAACCTTGTTAAGAGAGCTTTTGCCTTGTCTTATTGTGTCTTGTTCTTTCCTGTTTGTCTATTGTATCTTGGAGGCCTGCTCTTTTCTGAAAAGGAAAGAAATAAGGAGTGGATCTGGGGAAGATGGAAGATGGGAGGAAAGTAGGTGTGAAGGGAGAGGAAACTGTGGTTAGGGTAAATTATGTGAGAGACGAATCTATTCTCAATAAAAAGCAAATGGCAAATAAAGCAATTGATTATACAAACAGGCCTTTAAAAAATCACATGGTTTTTATCATAGGCATACAAGTAAAACATTTCACAATTCTCACACACATTGTGGTTTGCATGAAGTGTCTGACCCAGGCTCCTGTGTCTGAGTGCTTCCCCCCAGGCTCATAGAGCTATATGGAGAGTGGTAGAAATTTTAGAAGGTAGAGCCTTACTAGAGGAAGTGAGTCACTGGGGCAGGCCTTTGGGCTCTATAACCATTTACTGTTTGTTTGTGCTTTCTGCTTCCTGAATGCAGGTGCAATGCGGCCTCTGCATTCCCTGCCACCATAGACTGTGTAACTGAAAGAGAAAGTGGAAACAAACCTGTTCTTAAGTTGCTTTTGTCAAGTATTTTGTCTAAACAATGAGGAAAGTAACTAATATGCTCATGATAGAACATAACATGAATGCAGAAAAGAGGGCCACTTCCTCTACCTGATAAATGAGATCCAACAAAACCCTATGGCTTATGTTATGCTCAATGTTGAGAACATGAATTAGAATTAAGGAAGAAAAGAAACCAAATAAGAACAGATTAACAAGAAAGACGCAAAACTCAAACTTTACAAATGACATGATCATCTGAAAAAATCTGAAAAAAAAAATGACAAAACCTCCTTGATGCTAAGAAACTATATAACATGGGTGCAGACATAAAATTAATAAGCAAGATAATAGCTTTCCTATACTGTCTCAATGCTCAATGCCTCAATGCTGAGGCATAAAGCTAATAAGGTGTATTCTAAATCCATAAAAGGGAGATGAGAATTCTGGTGAAGTAAATCAAAGAACTAAATAAGTAGAGGCATTGCATGTTCATAGATGGAAAGTCTCAATGTGCTGAGAAAAACTGTCCTTCCCAGTTTTATCTGTAGACTCAGTGTAATCTCAAGCAAAATATCAAATGGTTATTATATAGATAGTGACAAAATGAGGGTGAAGTTAGTGTGTAGAAGTGGAATGCCCCTGTAGATACCAGAATATTGAAGAACAGATAGAAAGTATCATTCTACCCACCTTCATGACTTACTGTAAAGCTACAGTAATCAGATCAGCATTGGAGTAGATAGCAACACATGACAGCAAGCCCAGGAATACAGTCCCCTGATCTTCAGCAATGGACCAAAAGCAAGCAGTAGTATTCTTAACTTAGCCTCCTAACAAGTGATGCAGGAAGCTGGATAGTCATATGCAAGCAAAACAAAACAACAAAACAGTATATTTAACGTACTTTCTAAAATCAATTCTAAATGGATCTAAATATAAATGTAAAATGCAACACTAGAAGATGGCTTAGGAGCAAATGCTTATTGCAGTTTCAGAAATTATACCAAAGGCATGATCAGCAAAGGGAAGAATTGATTAACCAGATTCAATTAAGTTAAATTTTTCTTCTCTGCAAAATTGTCTAAGAATAAAAAGACCTGCCATGGATCCAGAGAAATACATACAAAAATATGCCTTGTGAAAGACAATAGAATTTTTTTTTTTTTTGAGGTAAATTTATTCTTTATTTTTTTTTAATTTATTTTTTTTTATGTTTTTTTTATTATTATTATTTTTTTATTATTTTATTCTTGTTACATCTCAATGTTTATCCCATCCCTTGTATCCTCCCATTCCACCCCCCCCATTCTCCCATTATTCCCCTCCCCTATGACTTTTCCTGAGGGGGATTATGTCCCCCTATATATTCTCATAGGGTATCAAGTCTCTTCTTGGCTACTTGCTGTCCTTCCTCTGAGTGCCACCAGGTCTCCCCCTCCAGGGGACATGGTCAAATGTGAGGCACCAGAGTATGTGAGAAAGTCGTATCACACTCTCCACTCAACTGTGGAGAATATTCTGACCATTGGCTAGATCTGGGAAGGGGTTTAAAGTTTACCTCCTGTATTGTCCTTGGCTGGTGCCTTAGTTTGAGCGGGACCCCTGGGCCCAAATCTGCCTATCATATTGTTCTACTTGTAGATTTCTAGGACCCTCTGGATCCTTTTATTTTGCTGTTCTCCCATGCGTCTCTCATTTAGAGTCCCAATAGGATGCCTTCCCCTCTGTCCCAGTTTCCTGGTAAGTGAAGGCTTTCGTGGGACATGCCCCTTGGGCTAGTATGCAGATATAAGTGAGTATATACCATTTGAGTCTTTCTGCTTCTGGGTTAACTCACTCAGTATGATCATTTCTAGCTCAATCCATTTATCCACAAATTTCGGGAATTCCTTGTTTTTAATAGCTGAGTAGTATTCCATAGTGTATATGTACCACAGTTTCTTTATCCACTCTTCTACTGAGGGACACTTAGGCTGTTTCCATGTTCTGGCTATTATGAATAAGGCTGCTATGAACATGGTTGAGCAAATTTTCTTGTTGTGTGCTGGAGCATCTTCTGGGTATATTCCAAGGAGTGGAATAGCTGGGTCTTGAGGAAGCCCTATTCCCATTTTTCTGAGATAGCACCAGATAGATTTCCAAAGTGGCTGTACTAGTTTGCATTCCCACCAGCAATGAAGAAGTGTTCCTCTCTCCCCACATCCTCGCCAGCATGTGGTGTCGCTTGAATTTTTGATCTTAGCCATTCTGATGGGTGTAAGATGGAATCTCAGAGTTGTTTTGATTTGCATTTCCCTGATGACTAAGGAGGTTGAGCATTTCTTTAAGTGTTTCTCAGCCATTTGATACTCCTCTGTTGAGAATTCTCTGTTTAGTTCCAAGCCCCATTTCTCAATTGGGTTATTCGGTTTGGTGGTGTTTAATTTCTTGAGTTCTTTATATATTTTGGATATTAGACCTTTGTCAGATGTAGGGTTGGTGAAGATTTTTTCCCAGTCTGTAGGCTGTCGCTTTGTTCTCTTGACAGTGTTTCCTGCCTTACAGAAGCTTCTCAGCCTCATGAGGTCCCATTTATTAATGGTTGACATTAAGGCCTGGGCCGTTGGTGTTCTGTTCAGGAAGTTGTCTCCTGTGCCAATATGTTCCAGGCTCTTTCCCACTTTTTCTTCTAAGTGGCTTAGTGTCTCTGGTTTTATGTTGAGGTCTTTAATCCACTTGGATTTGAGTTTTGTGCAAGGTGACAAATATGGGTCCAGTTTCATTTTTTTACACATAGACCTCCAGTTAGACCAGCACCATTTGTTGAAGATGCTATCCTTTTTCCATTGAATGGATTTGGCTCCTTTGTCAAAAATCAAGTGACCACATGTGTGTGGATTCATATCTGGGTCTTCGATTCGATTCCACTGATCAACCAGCCTGTTGCTGTGCCAGTACCATGCTGTTTTAAGTACTATTGCTTTATAGTACAGTTTGAGATCAGGTATGGAGATTCCTCTGGAGCATCTTTTATTGTACAAGATTGTTTTAGCTATTCTGGGTTTTTTGTTTTTCCATATGAAGTTCAGAATTGAACTTTCAATGTCTTTAAAAAATTGTGTAGTTATTTTGATAGGGATTGCATTGAATCTGTAGATTGCTTTTGGTAGGATGGCCATTTTTACTATGTTAATTCTCCCGATCCATGAGCAAGGAAGATCACGCCATCTTCTCAGGTCATCTTCAATCTCTTTCTTCAGAGTTTTGAAATTTTTTTCATACAAGTCCTTCACTTGCTTAGTTAGGGTAACTCCTAGATATTTTATATTGCTTGTGGCTAATGTGAAGGGTGTGGTTTTCCTAATTTCTTCCTCTGTAAGCTTGTCATTTGTGTATAGGAAGGCTACAGACTTTTTTGAGTTAATTTTGTATCCAGCCAATTTGCTGAAGGTGTTTATCAGCTTTAGGAGTTCTCTGGTGGAGTTTTGAGGGTCACTTATGTACACTATCATATCATCTGCAAAGAGGGATAATTTGACTTCCTCCTTTCCCATTTGGATACCCTTGATCTCCTTTTGTTGTCTTATTGCTCTGGCTAGAACTTCGAGTACTATATTGAAGAGATATGGAGAGAGTGGGCAGCCTTGCCTTGTTCCCGATTTGAGAGGAATTTCCTTGAGTATCTCACCATTTACTTTGATTTTGGCTATTGGCTTGCTGTATATAGCCTTTATTATGTTGAGGAAAGTGCCTTGTATCCCCGATCTCTCTAAAACTTTAAACATGAATGGGTGTTGAATTTTATCAAATGCTTTCTCTGCATCCAAGGAGATGATCATGTGGTTTTTTATTTTCAGTTTGTTTATATGGTGGATTACATTGATGGATTTCCGTATATTAAACCATCCCTGCATGCCTGTAATGAAGCCTACTTGGTCATGATGAATGATATCTTTGATGTGCTCCTGTATTCGTTTTGCAAATATTTTATTTAGTATTTTTGCGTCTATGTTCATAAGAGAAATTGGTCTGAAATTCTCTTTCTTTGTTGAGTCTTTGTGAGGTTTAGGTATCAATGAGACTATGGCCTCATAGAATGAAGTTGGTAATTTTCCATCCATTTCTATCTTTTGGAGTAGCTTGAAGAGTATCGGTATTAGCTCGCCCTTAAAGGTCTGGTAGAATTCTGCACTGAAACCATCTGGCCCTGGGCTTTTTTTGGTTGGAAGACCATCGATGATTGCTTCTATTTCTGTAGGGGAAATGGGACTATTTAACTTGTTTATCTGGTCTTCACTCAACTTTGGCAAGTGAACTTGATCAAGAAAATCGTCCATTTCCCTTAGATTTTCAAATTTTGTGGCGTATATGCCTTCAAAGTAGGATCTTATGATTCTTTGAATTTCTTCAGTGTCTGTTGTTATGTCTCCCTTTTCATTTCTGATTTTGTTCATTTCAATACTGTCTCTCTGCCTTTTAGTTAGTTTGGCTAATGGTCTGTCTATCTTGTTGATTTTCTCAAAGAACCAGCTTTTGGTTTTGTTGATTCTTTGGACTGTTTTCTTAGTTTCTAATTTGTTAATTTCAGCCCTGAGTTTGATAATTTCCAGGCGTCTACTCCTCTTGGGTGTTTCTGCTTCTTTTTTTTCTAGGGCTTCCAGTTGTGTTGTTAAGATGCTTATGTGCGATGTTTCCAATTTCTTTTTAAAGGCACTTAGTGCTATGAATTTTCCTCTTAGCACTGCTTTCAATGTATCCCACAAATTTGGGTATGTTGTTTCATCATTTTCATTGAATTTCAGAAACTCCTTGATTTCTTTCTTTATTTCTTCCCTGACCCAGGTGTCATTTAGCAGAGAGTTGTTTAGTTTCCACAAACGTGTAGGCTTTTTGTTATTTCTGTTGTTGTTGAATTGCAGCCTAAGAGCATGGTGATCTGATAGGATACAAGGTATTATTTCAATCCTCTTGTATCTGTTGAGGCTTGCTTTGTGACCTACGATGTGATCAATTTTGGAGAAGGTTCCATGGGGTGCAGAGAAGAAGGTGTATTCTTTCTTGTTTGGGTGAAAGGTTCTATAGATATCTGTTAGATCCATTTGACCCATGGCATTGGTTAATGATGTTATTTCTCGGCTTAGTTTCTGTTTCAATGACTTATCCTTCAGTGAGAGTGGGGTGTTGAAGTCTCCCACTATTATTGTGTGGGGATCGATGTGTGGTTTAAGCTTTTTTAGGAGATCTTTTACATATGTGGGTGCCCTTGTATTGGGAGCATAGATGTTCAGAATTGTGATGTCATCTTGGTTGACTTTACCTTTGATGAGTATGAAGTGTCCTTCCTCATCCCTTTTGATTAATTTTGGTTGAAAGTCTATTTTGTTCGATAATAAAATGGCTACACCTGCTTGCTTCTTGTGACCATTTGCTTGGAATATTTTTTTCCAACCTTTTACCCTGATGTAATGCCTTTCATTATGGGTGAGATGTGTTTCTTGGATGCAGAAGAATGTTGGGTCTTGTTTATGTACCCATTCAGTTAGTCTGTGTCTTTTTATTGGAGAATTGAGGCCATTGATGTTGAGAGATATTAATGACCAGTGACTGTTAAGAGTCTTAATTTTGATGTTGTTTCCAGTCGAGCGTTTGTGTAGTTGTGTTTTTGCCATGGGATAGTTATCTATTTCCTGGGTAGTTTTGGTTGTAGCTTGACCCTTTGGGATGGAGTTTTCCTTCTAGTACCTTCTGTAAAGCTGGGTTTGTGGATAGGTACTGTTTGAATTTGTTTTTGTCATGGAATATTTTGTTTTCTCCATCAATGGTTATTGATAATTTTGCTGGGTAAAGTAGTCTGGCCTGGCATCTGTGTTCTCTTAGGGTTTGCAGGATCTCTGTCCAGGCCCTTCTGGCTTTTATGGTCTCTGCTGAGAAGTCAGGTGTAATTCTGATAGGTTTACCATTAAATGTTATTTGGCCCTTTTCCCTTGCAGCTTTTAATATTTTTTCTTTGTTCTGCATGTTTTGTGTTTTGATTATTATGTGGCGGGCAGTTTTTCTTTTCTGGTCAATTCTATTTGGTGTTCTGTAGGCCTCTTGTATGTTTATAGGCATCTCTTTCTTTAGATTGGGGAAATTTTCTTCTTTGATTTTGTTGAGAATAGTTTCTGGGCCCTGGAGTCTGATGTCTTCTCTTTCTTCAATGCCTATTATCCGCAAATTTCTTCTTTTCATGGTGTCCTTAATTTCTTGGATGTTTTGTGTCAGGAGTTTTCCAGATTTGGCATTTTCTTTAATGGTTGATTCAATATCTGTGATTGTATCTTCTAGCCCTGAGATTCGTTCTTCCATCTCTTGGATTCTGTTAGAAAAGCTCACCTCTGTGTTGCTCGCCTTCTTCTCTGAGGTCTCCCGTTCTCGTTTTTCTTCTGTCTGTGTGTTTATCATTGAATCCATTTTCATTTTCAGATCTTGAACTGATTTTTTGATTTCTTTCATCTGATTTTTTGTATATTCCTGAGTTTCTTCCATTGCCTCTTTATAGGTCTTCAGAGCTTGAACCGTTTTAGTTATTTCTTTCATCTGGTTGTTTGCATTTTCCTGCAATTTTTCCAGTTCCACTCTATGTGCTTCTTTTATGTCTCTCACCTGTTTTTCTGCGTCTTCCTGCATTTGATTACGAATTTTATTTGTTTCCTCCATTATCATCCTCATTACTAAGGATTTGAGGTCATTTTCTTGTATTTCCGTTGTATTTGAGTTCTCTGGGTGGTTTTCTTTGGGATAGCTGGAAACTGGAGACGCCATGTTGTTTTGGGGTTTTTTGCGTATGCTTTTTCGTTGTCCTTTAGACATCTTGCCATCTTTGTTTTTGTTGGGTAGCTTCCAGAGTTGAATGGAGGGTGTCTGACGATAGATTCACTTGTTTTCTTACGATTTCCCTAGGCTGCGAGCTCAAAGCTTCACTGGTGTGGATGTTAGGAGGTTAGCCCTGTTGTTCTGGTCTCTCACAGCCAGTGATCCTCAGTCCCCCTCTGCTGTGGATCCTGCAATTGTTCTGGGTCTCTGAATGAGCGTTGGGTCAGGCCAAGGTATCCACAGCCTTCTGTGTTCCCTGCCAAGTCCAGCCAGGAGCACTGGGACTGAACCACGGGCAGAACTCAGCTAGATTCTCAGGGCCAGAACCGTCTGCCAAGCTCACCTAGGGATTTTGGGCCCAAAATGCACACAGGGCCCAGCCAGAATTTTTGGGCTGGGACTACGCACCAAGCTCCACTAGGGCCTTTTGGCCCAAAGTGCGTGCTGTGGTCAGTTATTGACTCAGGGCCCGAACTGACCACCAATCTCAGCCAGGAATTCTGGATTCAAACTGTACACTGTGTCCAACCAGAGTCTTAGAGCTGGTGGAACCGAGAGCTCTGTCCAGCCTGTGCCACAGCAGGAGAGCTGCGGCTGCTCTGAGTTAGCGCCAGTGGTGGAACAAGTGCTCCGCCCGCACTGTGTCCCCGCAGGGGAGCTGCCGCTGAGCTGAGGTGGTGCCTAGGATGGAACCGAGCACGTCACCAAGCCTGCGCCACAGCAGGAGAACTGCGGCTGCTCTGAGTTAGTGCCAGTGGTGGAACAAGTGCTCCGCCCGCACTGTGTCACCGCAGGGGAGCTGCCGCTGAGCTGAGGTGGTGCCTAGGATGGAACCGAGCACGTCACCAAGCCTGCGCCACCGCAGGAGAACTGTGGCTGCTCTGAGTTAGCGCCTGTGGTGAAACCAAGTGCTCCGCCCAGACTGTGTCACCGCAGGGGAGCTGCCGCTGAGCTGAGGTGGTGCCTAGGATGGAACCGAGCACGTCACCAAGCCTGCGCCACAGCAGGAGAACTGCGGCTGCTCTGAGTTAGCGCCAGTGGTGGAACAAGTACTCCGCCCGCACTGTGTCCCCGCAGGGGAGCTGCCGCTGAGCTGAGGTGGTGCCTAGGATGGAACCGAGCACGTCACCAAGCCTGCGCCACAGCAGGAGAACTGCGGCTGCTCTGAGTTAGCGCCTGTGGTGAAACCAAGTGCTCCGCCCAGACTGTGTCACCGCAGGGGAGCTGCCGCTGAGCTGAGGTAGTGCCTAGTGTGGAGCAGCGTGCTCAACTAAGCCTGCACCACAGCAGGGGAGCTATGGCCACGCTGAGTTAGTGCCTCAGGCAGAATTGTTTGCTGGGCCGGGCCAATACCCGGGACTCTGGGGCCGAACTGTCCGCCGAGTCCAGTCTGGGTCCAAAGGCTCCACGCGACCCAAATCCTGCCCCGAGTCCCCTCTCCCGCAGCAATTCCCACCAGCCACCACACCAATCGCCTCCACCGGAAGGCTATGAGCTGCAAACCTCAGCCGCCGCTGCTGGTGCCGCTGGTGCTGCCGCCTCTGCCGCTGCCGCTCCGATCAGAGAAAAACCACGCTCCTCCCGTGTGCAGGGGCACGCAGGTCCTCCGCACCCTGGTCCCTCCGAACCGTGGAGCACTCCTGCTGCCGTGATGTTCGGACCTCGGTGTTCCTGGCTCAGAAATCTGTGCAATTCCCTGAATTGTTCACTGGAGCCTCCAAACGCGGTCCACACTGCTCGCCGCCATCTTGGATCCTCCGACAATAGAATTTTTAAAACCTAGCAAAATCACCTGGAAAAATGGAAAAGAGATTTTGCATACACTTAACTGAAGATGTGTAGATGACAAAAAATAGGAGAGAGAGAGAGAGATGGAGAGAGAGAGAGAGAGAGAGAGAGAGAGATATGTTCCTCAACACTGACCCCAACATAAGGCAGATTAAAACAAAATGGCATCATGCTGCTCATTAATAAACATACGACATGTTTATTAATTAGTGTACAACATGTAGGATGCTGGCAAAACCAAGTCTTCGTGAAGACAGGAAGTAAAGCCTGCCTCTTGCCTCCTGGGAGTGTAAAGTGGTTCAGACAATATAGAGGCCAGTGATAGAGCTCATTTCAGCACTGCTGCTGGAAGTAACAATGTTCACAAAATGCCCTGCTCCCTGCGTATAGATGTACTTCCTAATTGCCTGATGTTACTTCAAAGCCAAAAGAGAACAGAAAAACTGAACTTTGTGTAGGCAATAGAAAACTGTTCAATGTTGAAAGGAAACAATGAGTTTACACAGACTGGAGATATGTATGTGTTACATATTATATTATATACTATAATATGTTATTATATTATATTATATATAACATATATATAATATATATTATAAAGTGAGATAAGCAAGCCTAAAAATCTTCAACACTGCATGCCTACTATTTCAAAACAGTATAGATGAGAAAACTATGTAAAAGCAAAACAAAACAAAAAAAAAAATTTGTACTGACACGTGATTTGGGGGGAGGAAGAATGGGTGGATTGAGGATTTTATTTTACATTTTTCATAAATATATTTTAATCATATTATTTCCTCCCCAACTCCTCTCATGTTTCAATAAATGCCTCTCACATCAAACTCCCTGTCCCTCTGGCTCTCATAGTATTTCCCACATTCTCTTCCACAGTATTCCCTGAGCTATATATTGAGATTATTATAGATGTATCCATAGACTGGCCTCCATAGTTCTGCAGTTTGATTGGTTACGGTCTTCTGTAATGGTCTCTGTCTGTTGCAAAGGAAAGATTCCTTGATGAGAATCAAGGACTAAACTTATTTATGGGTTAAAGAACAAAGAGTTTTAAAGTAATTAGGTTTTATATCAGTGTAGTAAAGTGGTAGTTTTTGACTCTGAGATAAATGGTTTTCATTAGCCTCTGGTAGTTGGCAAACTTTCCAGTACTGGACACAGTTTGTCTCTTTTAAAGCAGGTTTTTAGTCTAAGTAGAGAGCTGTTGGTTACCATCAAGATATATGTGCCACTATTGCACCCTTTGATGGTCACTGTGGTCCATGCACATTATAGGTAGGTAGAACTATTGTTTACCTCCTGAATCACACTACTAAGTATTTACATAAAAGAGGCCTGGATATGCAAAAGTGTGTGTATAAATATATATGTATAGTTTAAATGAAGTTTAATACTTCATAATACTTCCTGTAAGAGTCAAAGAGCAACTTACAGAAATCCCAAATAAGAAGTCCTCCTTTAAGCATTGAATTTCTTTGTGGATATGTATACTTACATAATCAGATTTTTACATTAATTACAGCAGTCATTGAATTCTTTTCAGAGAAATTTTGTTTAAATTTTCCACTTTTGTCTTAGATTCTGTTTATATTTTTCCCATTCCCATTAATACTCTTTTCCTCTGTGGCTGATTTTACAACAGTCTTATATACATCTTCCAGCCTTTTCTAAATCTGTAAGTATTTATAAAACTAGTTTAAAGCTAATGTTTAGTTTTAGTTTTAAATAATAATATAATGAAAACACTGTTCTACATTCTATTTTCCTTCTTAATTCTAAGATGAAAATTTGTAGCAATCATACAACTCATTGATTCCAATTAATTCAACTGAATGTCCTGACACAAATGTATTATGAAACCATGATAGAATCCCCACATTGTGAAAATCCAGTTTGTTTGGAGCCTATGCTATAATCACCATTATTACTTTTATGTTCTTAATATGCTGGTCTTAAAATAAGAATTATCTAAGGACTTAGTCAAAGATTTATTCTAGGGTGTGTGAAACTTATTTTCATAATGGTTCTAATTTTGGTGGCTAATGAAGATTTCTTTATTAGGATTTCTACTGTTGTGATAAAACACAGTGGTCAAGATGAGCATGGTGTCACATGTCTTTAATCCCAGTACTCAGGAGACAGAAGCAGGTGGATCTTGTGAGTTCAACACCAGCCTGTTTTATGTAGTAAACCTGACTCTAGGACATCCAGGACTTTGTAAAGAAATCCTGCCTCAAATAAATAGGTAGATGATAGATAGATAGATGATAGATAGATGATAGATAGATAGATAGATAGATAGATAAACACAAGGATAAAAATCAATATTGGGGCAGAAAGGTTTTATTTCAGCTTACAGTTTCACATCACAGTCAAAAAAGGTCAGGGCAATAGCTATAATAGGGCAGGAACCTAAAGGCAGGATCTAATTCAGAGGTCATGGAAGGGTGTTGCTTACTGACTTGCTCAGCCTGCTTTCTTATAAAAGCCAGGACCATCTTCCCAGGAGTGTTTGAACCCACAGTGGGCTGAGACCTCCCATATTATCCAGTAATCAAGATACTGCTCTACAGATTTGCCTACAGACAAATCTTACGGAGGTATTTTCTCAGTTAGTAGTTCCCCTTCACAAATGACTCTAATTTGTGTCAGGTTGCCATAAAACTTGACAGGACATAAGACGGCAAGGCAGGTTTCTCCCCTGACTTATCACATCTGATATCTCTATGTTTGTTTGTTTGTTTGTTTTTCCAGAAATTGTTTGGATACATTTCCATTCTGCCTGCCATGAATGAAAAACAGAATATGTTCTAAGTTTCCACAGCATATCTGAAGTAGTGCCCATTTTTTCCTTTTCAGAATCTATCAGTTAAGATGGCATCTTCCTCCCAGAGAAACATGGGCTGACACTTCTTAAGAATATTGAGACATCCCTTTGCTCTTCAAACTAGTCCAGAACTTCCTGGGTCTATTTGGTATTGAGATTGTAACATTTTAGCTACATTGTTTTAATTATATTGTTTCAACCAAACAAAATTAGTATTTCTCACTATTCATTCAATGTGTTCTATTTCTTTAACCTGTGCTTGTGTCCTTACAGCTTTGAGCTATCATGTAGTCTTTTTTATCTGTCCATCAGCAACTCATTTACCTTTCTTCAGTGTCATACGTTTTTCCCAAATTTTACCTCTGATTTCATGTACTTCTTCCATATTCTATGCTTAAGTAGTAAGCTATTTACCTTAATTCATTTATGTTTTGGTTTTAATTTGGGGAGAAGATCTTACTTTCCACATAGGTCGGCTCCAATTCATGTTCTTTACTCCTCCCAGGCTTCTGATGGCTGGGATGACAGGTGGCAAAATTATGCTATGACCACATCTGGCCTGGCTCATTTTCTTTGTATAGTTCAGTTTGTATGGAAGACAGACCAGACCCTACAGTGATATCCAATGATTACTAACATCAGGTCTTAATGTTCTTCCCTCTCTTCCATTTAATTTGGAAAGACAATGTTAATCAATATATGTAAATGGTGATGATAGAAGTAGCTTTTCTGGTCCTGAAGAGAAAAAGGATGCTGTATTCTAACACTCTGCAGCAGAAACCTAAACATACACTCTAGCATGCAGCTGAAAAACGCCATGGCCCTCAGATCTGCATCTGTTAGGAAATCACTTATCCTGACCACTTGGAAACACCTTCAGAAGGATTGAGCCCTCAGAGAACAGCTAAGGACAAATAGAATCTTCCTTGAAGCTTAGAAACCCAGAGGATGGGTCTAGGGGCCACAGAGAGCAAGCAGATGGATGTTCTTTCAATGCCCATGTTCACTGTGACTAAACAAAAGGAAAAAATCAGTATAGGTCCAAAATCTTCTAAAAATTTTTCAGTGGCTTTCTCTTTCTTTTGTTATTTTTAAGTAGACTCATAAAATATACATATTTATGGAGTAAGATATAATACTTCTATGCACATACACATTGTTTAATGCTCAAATTCTGTGAAGCTCTTCCGTCAGCATCTGGTTAATAAACCTTAATTAGAAATATCTGTTGTTCTTTTAAGTTAGTATGTTCCAGTATTACCAAAAGCAAATAACTAAGTTATGATAATTCTATTGATTTAAGTAGATACTTGATATTGATACATGGAACACTGACCTTAGAGGTTTTATCATATATACTTAATCTCAAAATCCCATTTTAAAGTATTACATAACATTCAGACGCTCTTTCCCATCCTGAAAAGAACATCCATTATCTTAATCTTCACAAATACATCTTTCTTTACTAAAAGTATTTCATTTGTTACATCCCTCTAACACTTACTTTTCATACTTGCAAGGATTTTTAAAATTTTCTTTCTTAGTATCGTGAGACATAGTAACATTGGAAGTAAATTTATTCTCTAATTAAAGGAAAGTTTAATACAAACCAAATTCTCCAATGCATAAGATACTAAATTAATATTGCATACACATATACTCTCAGGCAAATATTATAAAATACAAGATAGTAATAAATGATATTGTATGTTTTATACAGTGTAGAAAATGATATACAAAAATTATGTTTTTGATTTTGAATGAATTTAAGTAGCAGACAGATATATAGCAAAATATCAACAACTCTATGTTTAGAGCCACCCCAGGATTTAACCAAGGAAGGCCTATTATAACTTTTATATTGAAAAAAAACTTTTATATTGGAGTAATTGGTTGAGGGACTTTCAGGCACTAAGTCCACTCTGTCCTTTCCATGGACTTTCCATTAACAATATTTCCTTTCTATCTGCCAGATTGATTTACTTTATAAGTAGTCAATTAATTCTTGATACTTACTATGCATTTATATTAGTCTGATTGTGTTGCTAGGGAATAATTTTCTGTTTAGATTAGTTTGTGGTTTTCCTGGAGTCTGGGTTGAGACCTTGGTGAGGTTTAATACAAAATGGAATTTCTTTTTCGAAATGGAGTTTGTCTGGTCCTTACAATATAGTAATGAAAGGACACTGAGTGAGAAAAGTAGATCTTGGAGTAAAAGATGAGAGAGCCAATCCTCAAAGCAACATATCTCTGGACTAGCATTGGATATACTTTCAGTTTTTCCTCAAGAAGAAAAGAGAGAGAGAAAAGATGGAGGAAAGGAGAGAGGGCAGTTGGTACAGAGAGAGAGAGAGGACAGAGACACAGACAGAGACAGAGACAGAAATGAAGTCTGGAAACAGGTTGTGTTTGGAGATACTGCCACCTGACACTCCAGGCTTTACATATGATAGTTACAACCTTTCAACATTCAAAATCTCTTGTGGCAACAGAGAGATTTAATCACTGATAGATAACTTGGCTTCATGGTTCTCTCCAGGAAGTACAATTGATGTCCAAAAATTAGTGGTTTTGCATGTAAAACTAGAAGACCTGGGCAATAAAAGGTGTGGGCAGCCTGTTTTTACTAGAATTTAGAAACATTTCTAAAGAAGGAATGATAAAATTGCTAACTTACAGGAAATTAATATGAGAATTCTGGAAGTAGTCATAAGAATTAAAGAAAGACATCAAAGGACAGGAGGTTAACAACAAAATATTAGACAGTATGTGAAACCTCAAGACAAAGTCTACAAAGCTTCATGTTCTTCAGGCCCTCTGTTCTCCTCTATCCTTCTCTACCCCTGCGTTGTGTAGGAAGAAATTTCTATTCTCCTCCTTCACTGTCCCATCCTGTTCTCCTTGCAATTCCTGTGGGGACTTTAGGAATTCAAAAGGGAAACAAGATTCTGCACTAAAATAAGATATTGCTATATCTCATTTTAAGATTAAAACCCAGACAGAGGAGACCCAGATAATGTTTATGCACCATTGACAAATGTGAACTAAATTAATTGGGTATGGGCCCAATGATCCATAACAGAACATGCTAGAATGTATTAAAGGATTTCTTATCATTCTGTTGATATATAAACCAAGATTTATGAGTCATGACAATTAATTAATTGCCTGCCAGAAGTAACACAGAAGAATGATTTTACTTGGCAGATTGGAGAAACTTCCTTAAGGACTTAAAGAATTATGATATTTCACATTTCTGCCATGAATTAGTGAACTACCTCTGTGCTGTAATAGTGACATTTGTGAACGAATTATTGACTGATACAAAACACAGGAGTGTAAAATAAGGCCAAGAGAAACTAACTTCTATGTCAAATTGTTGTCAGAGTGATCTTTTTGTGAATTGTGTGAAGGCTGTCTTTGTATTATTTGATGCTGATTTCTTTACCAGCAGAGAGCTGAACACAGGCAGGACTTTGCTATTTCTGCTTTATGGCTGCATCATATTTATTAAATATTTTCTCTAACACCTTCTGTTCACTTAATGGAGAGCTGAATGGCTAATAGCAAAGGCAGGAGGAGAGCATAGGTGGGACTTCCAGAGATACGGGACCTATGCGAAAGCATTAGGCCAGGGGGATTTGCCAGCCAAACCTGAAGGAGGAAACAGGTGCCAGGACTGAGAAAGGGAAATGAACGATGTAATATAACATCGGCAAGTACAAAGAGGCTAAGTTAAGTGATAAGAGTGGTCTGGGAACAAACCTAAGCGAAGGTTTTGTATAAATGATATGTCTCTGTGTCATTACTTGAGTGGATGGTGGGTTGAGACAGCCCAGCTATAATTGGCACTCAACATATATAAAAAAATATTTTTAAAACAACTGAGAATTCCCCTTGAGAACTTTGAGGATCACAGAAGTGGCCCCTTGCTAAATTGCATTTTAGGAAGTGCTAGAAGATATGGCCACTTCGATGTAGCAGGCCATATCTAAGAACTATTTTCAAGAACAAAAAAGAAAAGATAAAAGACATGGCTAGCAAATTTTTGAGCTTACAGACAAAGAGAGCTACTAATGTCTATTATCTCCACTATTTTAAATGTCTTGGCCATTTCAGAATGGAATATAAGAAACTGAAATGGGTACCCTCCCATAGAGTACTGCAGGCCTTTGAGAAGGATCTTGAAAATAAAATGGACTTGAATGCCCTGAAGAATCCAGAGCCTTTCCTTTGTACACATTAATGTGTAAAAAATATAAAATAATTGTGAACACAGAAGAAACAAAGGCATTGATTGGTATTTGGGCCAGTCTATGTCTTTAAACCCCACCAGGTTTAAAACACTCTCCTTCAGAGGAAAAGCACAATTCAATGGGAGTGAATTTTTTAATTAATTAATTTATTTATTAATTCATTCATATTACATCTCAATTGTTATGCCATCCCTTCTATTCTCCCATTCCTCCTTCCCTCCCTCCCACTTTCACCCTATTCCCCTCCCCTATGACTGTGACTGAGGGTGACCTCCTCCCCCGTATATGATCATAGAGTATAAAGTCTCTTCTTAGTAGCCTGCTATCCTTCCTCTGAGTGCAGCCAGGCCTACCCATCAAGGGAATGTGGCCAAATATGGGGCACCAGAATTCATGTAAAAATCGGTCCCCACTCTTCACTCATCTGTGGAGAATGCCCTGTCCATTGGCTACATCTGGGTAGGGGTTCTATGTTTACTGCACGTATTGTCCTTGGTTGTGCCATAGTTTGAGCCGAACCCCTGGGGCCAGATCCACCCGTCATAATGTTCTTCTTGTAGGTTTCTAGGACCTTCTGGATCCTTCTATTTCCCCATTCTACCATAGTTCTGTCACCTAGAGTCCCAATAGGATGTCCTCACATCTATCCCACTTTCTAACCTACCTAGAACTGCCTTTAAGAAAAACCCTATATAGATTCAAATGGGAGAAGCTAAATGCCATCACACATTTCTACTGGTGGATTGTTCCACTATCACATTAGGAAAGTTAAATGTTCATATCTTTTTCTCCGAAAAGGGAGAAATTACCTTAAACTTGGTACACTAAGAATCCCTAGTCCTCTATTTCCTTCGTGAAACTTGTAAATGAATAAGAAATAGTCCCTGCTTAAGGAAACAGACAACCTTCTTTCATAAGTACCAGATGAATTATGGGTCAAAACAAGATCACAAGAGATAAAAGCAATCTCTAGCCAAATATTACAATACCCTTTGTACCAAGAGGCCCTAATGGGAATTAAACCTATTGCAAAGGGCTACCAATAATATGGGCTTATAATTCCTTGTGCTAACCCATTAAAGACTTCAATATTACTTAGAAAAGAGCCAAATGAAAAAAGGATGGAGATTTGTGCAAGGCCCAAGTGCCACAAATAATAAAAAAATGATAAACTCCTTGACACTCTATGGTGCCTAATCTCCATACCTTATTATCTAACATTACTCAAAAGACAGCCTATTTTTCAGTGATCGACCTTTGTAGTGCATTTAAAAGTACCTCTGTTGCATCATACAGCTAGTTTTTGTTTGCTTTCATATGGGGTGAAATATTAGTGTACTTGGACTGTGATGCTACAGGAATACAGAGAAAGCCCTGTTGGGAGCAAATAAAAGCAATTTGCCATTTTGACTTCAGATTCCATTGTACCTAAGCTGACTAACTCCCTTTCTAAAAACAGGAAAAAAAAATGAATTACATTCAATGTCAGTTGGCAATGAAGGAGCACTGGGGAAAAGTTTCCAAATCCTGAATTCTGATTGGTAAAAATTGTAATTGTATCTTGGGTCAGATGCTTGCGGTTTTTATGTTCTTATAAACCCTGTTTCAGCACCTACTCAGGGATGTCAGAAGAAACGAGGCTCCTGAGTCTTTTCAGGGGGCCCTGATGGATCTGTGGCTCTGCTTATGTGGTGAGAATAATAAAACATTTTGCTGCTTCACAATCTCGCTGGTGGGGTGGGTTTTTTTTTTTTTTTTTTTTGGTTGTCGTTGGTTTTTTCCCACCTTCCTCATGGTACACAATGGACACAGTGTGACAGCCCCACATATTTTTCTCAATTTCCTAAATAATACTTATAAGATGTGTAATGTTTTCCTGAGTCTACTTTAAATCAGCAGTGTTACTGTACTGTACTCTCCCTCAGATGATGCCTCTCTCAAGGATACAATCTCTTTATTATACATTGACTGGGTAATAAAGGCCAGAAAGAATCAAAAGACAAAATCCAACTCTGCCAGCAGGAAGCTAAGTAGCTAGCTGCTAGTAAGCTGAGTTCCGAGGAATGATCAAAGAAAGAGAGACAGCCAAAGAATGAATCCAGGAAGAAGCAGGGCAGGTGTATATGGGGGGTGGGTGGAGAATAGGGAACAGTCTCAATGAACTAAATAAAAGACAAGTGAATTTTTAGAAGCATATTTACTGACCTTAACACAAAAGCTATTTCTAGAGTGAACCATGTTCTTCATAGCAGAGCCTCTGATCTAATCTGTTTCTTCAAGAGACACGTCACCTCTGCATCTCAGCTTTTATTGTACAGTGTTTGCAATACTCAACAATGCAAGACTTCCTGGTTTTCCAAGAGTATCTTATGACTAAGATCATGCAAAGGCTATAAAGCGCCTCACAGAAAGCAATCACTCTTTCTTACAACTTTTCCAAAGCATAAATACATCTTAAAACAAATATCTCACACAGATGTATATACAAGGTACAATGACTCTAGAATGTTTCTCACTAAGCCTGGGTCATATGGTAACTCCCTTAGGACTGCACATAAGGACTTACCCTAGTCTGCTATTAGGAATTTCCTACCCCAAAAACAACAAAACAAATGAGCAAACATAAATAATTAAGGGAAATCTAAGTGCTAAATGATATTGTTAAAACTGGATTCTAAAATACTCAATACTTGTCTAGCCATTGTATATGAAAATACTAAAATTAAGCATGACCAACCAGATACCATACAACCAGGCCTGAAGGAAAGAACAGGAATTAAGTCTCTAGAGACATTTTTAAAAATGTACTCTTCTCTCATATATCACTTACAGACTGTAGTGATATATGAGATTGGAAAAACTGTTTCTAGTTGTGATGTGGCTCAGACCTAGAACACCCCTTTAAGGCTAGATAGGATTAAATGAAGTTAACCATATATGAAAAGTCAGAGCAAGCAACGACATGACAGGGAGTGAACATAGGGAAACACTTGTAGAGTCTAAGAGGAAATCAGGAGGACAGACATAAAGAAGCACAGGAAGTAGAAGGGAGGGGCATTCAATTTGAGAGGTTTTGAGATGGTGTAGGGAAGGAAGGAGCATTTCATTTTTCCTTTTAGGATACCACCTGAGGAGGAAGCTCAGCTGGGTGCTTCTGCCTTTCTGAACAAGCAGGATTTCACCCTAGCATGTGGCTCCTAAGCCTTTATTGGCCATATTGAATGATTGAGATTTTGTTTTAAAAAAACCAACACTGTGGTTTTCCTCCCCCCTACCCTAGTCCCTCCCTCTCACCTCCACTTTCCCCCAGATCCATGCCTCTTCCTTTCCCTTTGGAAAAGAGCAGGCCTCTCAGAGATATCAACCAAATATGACATATCAAGTTACAATGTGACTGGATAAATACTCTCATATCAAGGCTGGATGTGGCAAAACAGTAGGAGGAAAAGCATACCAAAAGTAGCCAAAAGAGTCACAGAAAGTCCCTATTCTGTTAGGAATTTTACAAGAACGCTAGGCTAAATAACAATACCGTATTCACAGAAGGCCTAAGTCAGAGGTATACAGGCTCCCTGGTTATCAGTTCAGTCTCCATGAGCTACCGTGAGCCTTGGTTAGTTGATTCTCTGGGATTTTCTCTTGTGGTGTCCTTTACCTTCTGGCGCCTACAATACTTCCTCATCCTCTTCTGTAGGATGCTTGGCTATGGATATCTGCATCTTCTCCAATCAGTTGCTGGATGAAGCCTCTCTGATAGTGACTATGCTAGACACCTGTCTGTAAGTTTAGCAGAGTATCATTAGGAATTATTTTATTGACTTTATTTATTTACTTATTTATTTATATATTTTTGCTAGTCATATTTGGTTCTATGTTAGGACTTTCTCCTTTCTTTCTATCTTTCTATCTTTCTATCTTTCTTTCTTTCTTTCTTTTTTCTTTCTTTCTTTCTTCACAGTCATGCTTGGCTCTATCCCAGGTCTCTGAGCTATCCATCCTCTTGTTCCTCGCCCTCCAGACAATGTCAGGCATAGCCTTCCTCTCATAGCATGGGTCTCAAGATGGACTAGTCATTGGTCGGTCACCCCCACAAGTTCTGTGTCCTTTTTACCCTAGCCCATTTTACAGGAAAGACAAATTGTAGGTAGTTATGTGACTGGGTTGGTGTCCTTATCCCTTCATTGGAAGCATGTCTGGTTATAAAAGATGGCCATATTAGGCTCTGTATCTCCCATTACTAGAGTTTCCACTACAGTCATCCTCATAGATTCCTGGAAGTCTCTGTTTCTTGTGAAGTTTCTACTTTGCCTGCCAAATGCATTGTCTCTCCCAGTGCTCTCTCCTCCAGCCCACTAGGTCACTCTTTTCAATCCTCACCTATTCCCAACCCACCTATGAAAATCGATTCTATTTTCCATTCCCAGGGCGATCCATGTGTCCGCATTTGAGCCCTTCTAATTACTCAGCCTTTCTGGGTGTGTGAATTGTAGTATGGTTATCTTTTACTTTAAAGCTAGTATCCACTTCTATGTGAGTGCATATCATGTTGTCTTTCTGGCCTCAGTTGCATCCATTTGCCTGCACATTTCACGGTGTTATTTTTTTTAACAGCTGAGTAACATTCTATTGTATAAATGTAGTACCTTTTAAAACAATTAATTAAGTCATGTGTTTTACTATGAATGAAGTTACTTGTGAGATTCCCAGAAATTGTTTTACAGATGGAAGTGAAGAAAGAACCTCTTTAAGTACTGATGCTTTGGCAGTTTTTAGCATTTATAAGTGAAACTCTTCTGTAGAAGAGAATCGTCTGTAAGTAGATAATGCTCACAGAAAAGTTGTTAATTGTACTAGAATTTTTGGCTCGGTTAGTAAAACATCTTGATTGTGGAGTTAAGATTCCTTTCTATTCCTGTGACCCCATAACTTTTTCTGTTTCTATCCTAACTCAAAAATAGCTTTCCCTTCTTCACTAATTGCCTACTAAATTCCACAAAGAATTATTCTGTATTACTAAAGAAAAGTTATAAATGCCATTTTATTAATTACATAATATGAACTGTAATTTAAAATATATGAGAACTTTTATCAGAATGTATTTTTAAAAGAGACTATTGAAGTAGAATGACTTTTCTTACTTCCACTATTTCAAGCTTTCTTTGGAACAAATGATTGTTTCTAATTCATGTAAGTAACGATTAATTTTGTTGTATTTAATTATTTTTATATTTAACTATTATAAGATTATGAGTTATTACAAATTCCATTTCTGACATGATATGTATATAATAGTATAGACAACAAATCATCTAGGTCAGTTATGTCATCTAAAAGTATCAGTAAGAGCAGAGCGCATGTAACCCAGCTACCTGGTTGGAATGCATACTTTCGAAAGACACATTTATGTCTGATTCTTTAACCATCTGATTTTTAAAAAACGGATTCAAGAATTTAGAATCCCCCAAGAAACCTCCAACTTGGAGAAGAAACTGTTGAAGAACTATTGGCCCCTGAGAGGAAGAATTTGTCTCCTGCTGAATGATTGATTCACAACTTGTCAGGTAACCAGCAGGAGAGACTTATAGCTGAGACAGTGGGAGACAAACTTAAGCCAGAAGTCTGTTATGCATATTTCTTGCCTTTTGTTCAACCCTTAAACTCCTATTAGAAGCCTGGAGAGGGACTTGGGGAAGATTAAGGCCAATGACCTGTCTCTCATTCCCCTTCCCAGTATAGTCACATTGAATTCAACACTGCTTTCTGATTTTTACTAATAATTTGGCTCTTTTAAGTTGGTTTATTGAAGATGAGATAATAAAAGTGACTTGCTATGGCATAAGATGTGACTGTAAGTGTGATAACATATATGGCAAATCTGATTCCTTTTCATTGCAAATTTATGAAGATATGTTAGGACACATTGGATTTTAAATGTGTTAAAAATTACTTGGCTCTACAGAGTGTGTCTCATGTCTTTCAGGAAGTAGAGAATACCTGACTTTGCAACTAATTTGCATAGGAAGTAAAATAGAACATACTGTTAATAGTCTTAATTATGTATATGCTGCAGCTGCCAAGCTCACGGATTTTAAATTAATGACTATATAATAAAGATTAAGATAATGGCCAAAGTAATTAAGAACAAAGCATACATATGGCATGTAAGTTATAATTAGGCTTTTAGAGATTGTAAAATTAATAAATACATCATTATTCTCAGTGAGAGGTTTTTCTTTATTGCTAATTGGAAGAATGCAAAAAACTGTTAAATTCTCCACAGTTGAGTGGAGAGTGGGGTATGACTTTCACATGTACTCTGGTGCCTCATATTTGACCAAGTCCCCTGAATGGGGAGACCTGGTGGCACTCAGAGGAAGGATAGTAGGCTACCAAGAAGAGACTTGATACCCTATGAGCATATACAGGGGGAGGAAGTCCCCCTCAGTCACAGTCATAGGGGAGGGGAGTAAGGGGAAAATGGGAGGGAGGGAGGAATGGGAGGATACAAGGGATGGGATAACCATTGAGATGTAATATGAATAAATTAATACAATTTAAAAAACTGTTAAGTATGTTAAGAGTACTCTCCTATAAAGGAATATTTTCAAAATTACATGAAATCAACAATGATGCTGCAATGACTTCTGAAATTCAGCATTTAAATACGTTAGTACTTTAAATATACCTAAAATGTTTGAAACTTACTCATTCACATATTTTTGTAAACATATTTTGTAAAAAGTTCACATATTTTTATAAAAAGTTAATTAGTGCATGTTCATTAGATGAAGCAATGAATGTCACAGTGGAATCAAGTATAATAGCTATTTTGACCATTATCACTTTACATTATGTTCTTTGGACTCCCTTCACCTTTCTTGGAATTGAAAAACCTGCCTGCCTCCATCTTAGACTTAAATAGGCTTAAAAGGCATCTTATAGTAAAGAAAAACTAGGCTAATTCCTGTTTATGATTAAACCCATATTTCTCAAGGGCTCAACTATAAGCTTAACTACAAATGGCTCTGGACTGCTTATTCTGTACTCCATGAACGGCAAAAATGTCTTTGTTTCAAAAAATTAGCAACCATCTTGCAACCTACTTTTGTCTCAAAAAGGTTGTTATGGCTACCTTGTTATAATTACCTGTTGTTATGTTCACCTAGGAATCATGTCTTTGATTCTGAAAACCATTATGACTAACTTTTTATGCTTATGTTCTGGCCTGTAACTCCACCTATTTTGCCCACCAAATCTCCTATTTGGAAACCCCCTACCCCTGAACTATAACAATACTGGTTTCCTCACATCACCTCTCAACACTCACCTTAGGGGACAACAGCTGGTGTGCATGAATAAAAAGCTTGTTTTAATTAATTGTTTCCTTTAATTAACTTGGCCATGATGATTTGGGTTGATGTTCTTTCTCCTCCCATTTTTGGGATCAGTATGAGCATGTATACCTATATTTGAAAAGCATACAAATACCTATAATGTTATATGATATATAACTATAATATTTTTAATCTAGATGTCTATGGCAGAAAACATGTATTCTTCATCTGCTCAATTCACTTAGCATAATGATCTTGGAAGCCACCAGAATGTTCACAGATCCAGTTAGTTTACCTTAAATTGCCTCTCCATCACCTCTCTACTCTGTTCTCCCAGGTTTTGCTGTTGATTACCACAAAAATATCAATTTTCTCAACCAGTCTCACTCCCTTTGGTACTTATTAGATCCCACACCTCCTTGTTCCTGTGAATCCTGTAGCCAAAACACAGATCTTAGAGTCTCAGATTTCTTCTAGTTGCCTGATTGTCATGCACAGTTAAGCCATCTCACCTTGAACCCTATGGCTAGCCACTGTGATAAGGAAAACTTACAAGCTTCTAGACCAAATGGTTCTGACACCAGACTGTAACAGAGAAAAGGAAGAGATGGATCAAGTTCAAAGTTCAAGTTCAAAGTTCAAAGTTCAAGTTCAAGTTCAAACACAGGACTTGGAGAAACTGAGCTAGAACTGAAATGGAAGCCCTCTCTATGCTATGAAGACTAACTTTCATAGTATCTAAGGCTGCTATAGAAGCTACAGAAAGGAAAGCACTCCATAGTCACACCCAGCAGCAAAGCCTACAAACCACAACATCTGCTCCAACAAGACATCCCAAATGATGCAATGATTCCCTTCTATCTCAGAGGCAACCAACAGATCTCCTGAAATTACTGCTTCTTGAATAAGAAGGAATTCATGCCTGGTATTGCAGCCTAGACAACTAAGCATGGCAGGAAGGGTCATAGACCCCAGAGGAGAAAATACTGTTTCCCTTTTCCTAAAGTAATATAATTTCTACACGCACTCTAAATGCTAATCCTTAGACCCAAAGATAATTATAACTTTCATTACTCATCAAAGGAGTTTCTTTTGCAACAGGTGTAAACTATTACAAAGATCCACAACTAGTTAGGAAGTAGAATATGTGGTACTCAGGGATTTATAATCTCAACTGGTACACATAGACTCCAACCGCAACACTTAGGGCTCAGAGAAGTTTGCTGATGGCTGGCTAAAGATGGGTGATGTAAGAACCGAACAACTAGGATGACAACTGCTAAATATTGCTTCCTGCACATTGGAAGAGAGCAGCAACAATGACATATTAATAATGTGGTCACCTAAACAAGACTTGTATAATGCATGATAACAACATGGATGGTAGAAGTTTCACAAACCCCCATTGCTAGGTGAAGAATACAGACAAGAGCTGCTGCTCACACATGAAAATTGGTCTTCTTTAGGGAGGAGTTCCCAAGTGATCAGTTTTAAACACATCTACATATGAGCACCAGTAAATAGGCTCAGTAAGTTTTATCTATCAGTGATGATGAAGAAAAATGTATGAATTGAGAGGAAGTGGTGATGAGAACAAACATCATTTACCTAAATATGAAAATCAATTCATAGCAATTATAATAAAATACTCATAAGATTTCCAATAGAAAATTTAAAAGAATATTCCAACTTGAAATGGAAATATGAAGGATCAAATAAAGTCAAGAATCACTGAGAAAACAATAACTCTACAGAGCTCAGAGATAGAAAGGTCAGCAGAAATCTGTGATAAGAAAACCAAAAGCCATATTAAGGGAAGCTGCATTGGGTCCTAGAGAGGAGCTAGATGTCAGTACAGAGTGGAGAACATAGCACATCTGCCAGACATAGGGACAGGTCACACACAGCAAAAGAATCCTATGAGGACATTTGAAAAATGCTTCAGGGAATAGTATTGTTCAGTCTCACTACAATAACCAGATCTACAATTTAAAGTGTTCACTCTAGGCACATTTTACATTAGCATGCAAATAAATAAAAAAAACTAAGCCATTTTAGTAAAATCTACTGATAATAGAAAAGATAACATGACAAATTGGAGGGTAAGGCTAGAGAAAATGATCTTGAGGTGAAAAAAATGGAGAAAAAGAATGTAAGTTTTATAATGAACTGAAAACCAACATTTATGCATGAGCATACCAGTTGAAAGACCAACATAGATAAAAGGGAGTATTAACAAATAAGAAATCTGAGTGGAAAATCAATACATAAAGTAACTATTTTGCCTCTTTGGAGGAGTGTTAGGAATCAAACTCAGAGCCTAAAAACATACCACTCAACATCGTTTGTGACTTCTGAGACTTAAAAAAATCATATTGAAGACACATTAAGATAACACTCAAGATATCTCAACATTATTTCACAAGTCCATAAATGCCCAAATTCTATAGCCACAGAGCTGAGTAAACAACATATCTCATATTTTGCTAATGGGAGTTTAAATGCATACAATCACTAGACAAAAAACAAGACTGAAAACATTTAATAGAGGTGTGCACTTACCAAGATCCAGAAACTGTATTATACACTTATAAAAACATAAGTATATTTACTCATTGCATTGTCTCTGCTTTGTTTCACATTAAACATGCATTTTTGAAGGAACATAAGTATGTAGTTCTCTGTAAGTCCATCTGAGAAATAACTTAAAGGCTTTAATCTTCATCTTAAAACTCAATTATAAGCAAGTGTCTCTAACATTTGAGTCTTACTACTTTGTTAACATCCTCCATAATTTAATAATTATTATAGGCATTTATTTTCAACTTTACAAAGGAATATTCTTGAAAAAATGGATATGCCTTATTTATTTCTGAAATTTCTCCTTTGTTACCACCATTTTCACTTACTAAGTACTCAGAAATATCACATACTTAGTTTATGTGAGAAGCTTACATTTTACCTACACAAGTCCAGTAGGAAGAATAGAATTATCTTGAATGGTGTTTTCCCTAAAATTCAAAGGATATTGGGAAAGTTTTCTTTTGAATTTCTTATGTTTTCTGGTATTCTGATTTATAAATTGACATAATTTTTTTAATGTAGCTGGCATTCAGGCAGCATAATTTTTTTCCAGAACTTTTGTTTACTTAGGTCTATTTCATATTCATGTCTAGTGTGTGTCAGAATCTGTTGCATACAGATAACCTAAGAACCAAAAGAGTAGGCCTAATATCTATTTTATAGTATTGAAATAAAAACATGCATAGCTAAAAGTAGCATTTATCTGAGGTGTCTAATCCAGTAGCCGTGGGCACACTAATTTTTCTGTACTCATTTATTTTTCTTGACAGATAATTGCACACCCCATTGTGAAGGTGTGTGGAAACCCAATACTGCTTCCAACAAGTCCCCATGCTTTTAATAGCTCAGATGATCATTACCAATGGCTGAGTATGAAGTAAGTTTAATTATGTATATTGGTTTTTGGTTTAATACTCAATAAACTCACACTCACAGATAATGTAATGTGCCCTGGAAAACTGAAAATACCACATGAGTTACTTGATTCATATATCACCCTATAGGGATTATCTGGAACCAAACCGTCAGTATTTTGAGTGATGCCCATTTTGCAAGTAGGATAATATTGCATTTGGTAGTATAACATTCACCTTAACTTTAGTTAATATATTTCAATATAACTTTGTAAATATCAATTGCATGTTTGTTATTACAAAGACAATGTGAGAGGCAACCCTAAAGAATTTTAGCTGAATCATGAATAATGAGTGTATCAGAAGCTTCTTTCATTCAGTTTTGCATTCATTTCACAGTAACCTTTTCTTGATATACAAACATAAATAAACTTCTATACATGAAAAACATATAAAAATGTAGATCTTAACAGAAATAATCTACTTTTATATAAAAACAGATTGCAAGTGTTTTGTCATCCAAATTTATCTTTTTGTCTATGACAGTGATGACTAGTCATTTGACTCTATTGAGGAAAAATAAATGATACAGCTGAAATGGTTCATAGTTTTTTATAGAAAAAAAGCACCAAAATACTCATATATCTGTCAAATTACAGTTTCTTAGTAAATGGATAAATATCTAAACACCAGGACAATCAATTTAACTTGTATTTAGTATTGATTTTTGACTATTCATCTATTTTAGAGTCTAATATCTCAAATTAATTTTCACCAAGTTTTATGGTTTTGACATATATAATATAACATACATATGACAATTGTCGATGTTTCTGTGAAGAAGAAAGCCACTTGCAGACCATTCTGCTGTTGTAGGAGATCTTACCCAAACTAGAAGGTCACCATCCCTATTCCAAGGCAAAATTTGCACTTAGGAGTAGTTAGATAACATCGTGTTGGCCGATATAACTGGAAAATGGAAGCTGGATGTGGAACAAGTCTTGATTTTATACTAAAGGGAACAGAAAGCTTTAACTATCAATGTCTCATGGCATCAGCAGTTGTATTTAAACTCCAAGACACCAAAATCTTGAAAGGAAGAATAAGTGTATGTCAGAGAAATTAAATTTCCAAATAGATGAATGCCAGTATAGTATATCCACATTTTTATTTCTAAGACACTAGAATTAAGGTTACTTAAAAATGAAAATGTCCAAATAGACTATTGTCTACCAGTCTGGTTCCTTGATTCATAATTTGTTTCTACTATGCTTTTTCTAATAACTCTTGCATCCTATATTGCTTTTCAGTTTTCCTTTAGTCCAGTTTTATTAATTAGATTGTTGGTTGTTATAGGGATTGAGTTGTGTACATCAATCATGCCAGGTAAGCATTCTTTCACTGAGTTATATCCAGCCCTTTTAAATTTCTTTTCAGACAGGATCACACTAAAATATAAAAGAAGGCCTTGAATTTGCAATTTTGTCTCAGCCTCCTAACCATATCACCACACCTGCTGGTTCTCATCACCTCCTGAAAGCAACACAGTTGCATACTTATTGCCACTGCATTGGTTATAAAAAAAAAAGTGCTTAGCTGAATGTGGGTCTAAAGCTTTGTGTTCTCTGGGTCTCACCTGTTCTGTCTATAAAATGTGCACTGATGTTAAAATCTGGTTATCAGAGTATCTAAAGATCAGCCTCAGAGCTGTCTTTCCTGGCAGAACTTTCCTCTGATTGAAATGCCCTTTGTCTGTGCTATCCAATATGGTAGTGGCACTCACTATTGAGCACTTGGTATGTGATTGTTGTAACTAAGAAACTAAAATATTAAGATAATTTAAATGGTTTGAATTTGTTTTTTTTTAAAAATCCATGGATATTGGTTACCATATTGGAAACTAAAGGCTAGAGAACTTACAATAGATACCAAACTAAATCTCCCCATGCATGTGGTTTTCAATTCGTATTTTCAATGTTAACTGTCTGTAATCACTTGCTGCCCATGAAATCCATGTGTTTTCCAGATATAAATTTACCTGCATGTTCAAAAGCCTTTGTTAGACACTAAGACCTGAAGGAAATTATTATTGACCTCTTGACTGACATTATAACTTATATCCTCCTTATCTTCTGAAGGTCCTCCATCCATGTTAGCATGTATCCTTAGTTTCTTCTTTTACTGTTTTATTGGGTATTTATATTTGTATAGGACATAGACATAAGCAGAGGGTTGAGGACAGCTTCACATGCTATCTTCAGAAACACTACCATTCACTTCTTTTGAAATATAGTCTTCATTGGTAGGGAACTCAGCAATTAAGCTAGAATGGCTGACTGGTGACGCAGTGATCTATATGTCTCCTCCAACCTGGAGCTGGGGATTCAGATGTATTCCAGCACTCCTGGATTTTAATATTGATGCTAAGGACTAAATTATTAAGTACTATGTTTAAAATGCAAAAATGACCTATATAACCATCTTCCCTGTCCTCCAGTAGCCTTTTTAAAAAAATAAAAATAGTCTACTTGCTATGCACTGAAGTGATAGATTTCTATTTTATTCACTCTGATATTTACTTCCTAATATTTGCTACAGATATCGTCAAATAAAATTGAAAACTTCATCCATCTTAATATTAACCTTCCAACCCATGAAACATAAGTTGTTTTTCTACTTAAGTATTTAAATTAATTAAATTATATATCCTTATTTCCTGAGTCTATTCTTTTTAAAATGTACATCATGTGTGTGTGTGTGTGTGTGTGTGTGTGTGTGTGTCTGTGTGTGTGTGCATGTGTGTGCCAGTAAGAGGACAACTCACTTTTCCTTCCATCATGTGAGTGCCACGGATTGAACTCAGGTGGTCAAGAGTGCCCACAAGTACCTTTACTTGCTAGTAGTTTAATGTAATCAAATAAGACAGTTTTCCCTGGGAATGAAATGTGATTCTATTTCTTGCCTTACTGCCTGAAACAAAGACTCAGTACATTGACAATGGGCGTGCTGGTTTACCTCTGATCGTAGCAGAACGTGCTCAGGATCACATAAATAATGCCAGCCCTGTATTGTGTGTAGATGTCCTTTGAATGATGACAAATTCTTTCATACATTTGTATTTTAAATACTTCAAATATTCTACTATTTGTATATAGCTTCTGCCTTATAAAGAGATACCATAAAGAAGTATGTGAGGCTCCCCTATGTTGCTGCTCAGTAGGGTCCCAGAAACTATCAAAACGACATTGTTATTGCCTTTGCTCTTGACTGTCTGTTATAATGATGGAAGACCCTATTGCTGAAGACACAGAACACTTTGTTCTCAGTGTATAGCACTACCTGGGAAGCTTGTCCATGGTGACTAACTTCCACACTATGTAGAAAGTGCCATGCACAGGAACCACATAAAATTAAGCCAGTCAACATTCTAGCATTAAGTGGGGAAGGGTTTAGAAGCTGTCTTCACTAACTGACGAGATAGTGATGGTTAAGATTTCAGAGGCAGGATGAGTCAGTTTTCTTTTGTGTCCCAAGTGGATTGTATAGTCCAGTGGATAGTCCAACACCCACAATACTCATGAGTATATGCAATAAATGGCTGTTGGTGATAAACCATGTAAAGCTCCTGGCTTGTGGGGAATGGCTAGTATACATTGTTGACACAGAGATGGCAAAGGACATCATGGACCAGCATTAATTGGACATGCATTTCACCCACTGAGATCCTCATCAGCAGCAGCCATAACTGAGCCCTCCATTGCTGCTGCTTTCTCTGTGGCTTCAGCTTCTCAGTTTCTCCAGGTATCTGATCTCAGGACCTTAAGCTGTAGAGATTTAGCCTCAGCCACTTTGGAGTCCTGCGGTGTTACTGTCTGGAGGTATAGATAGGGCAACAACACAGCCTGAAGTTCTAAATACCCCTTACAAGGACCCACAGTGCGTGGCACCCAGGGGAGCCAAAGAGCTGAAAAAAGGAAACTCAGGGAAAGACACAGAGAAGCCCAGAGGCCAAACTTGAAGCAGCCCAGCCTGGCTGCTTAAGCTCCTCCAGCAGGGACCTGAACACTTTCCTGCAAATTATACAAAATTTGCAAAGTTAGCGAAGGGAGGTTATGGCAGGGAAGGCTGTCCTTGAAGCTTCAGTCAGCATGAATAGTCAACACTGCCCAGCAGATCCTTAGCAGTCCAATATGGAGCCTGATACCACCCTTCTTGTTCCCCCTTCTCTTTTTCCTAATCCTACTCATTGCACCTTGACTTACAACCTTCTTCCAAAACAGAGCCAAAAGATACGTAACCAGATTTTAATCATTCGTTATTATGGGATTGCACACCCTTAGCTCTGAAGCCAGAGGCACTCCTGATTCTACCCTGACAGTGAAGAAGATCTAACTTGCCCCATGGACCTCCATGCCACATTCAGCAGGAAGTATGATAAGGTTACTCCCTTTTGCCAAAAATGACTGTTCACCAATTGAAAACAAAGGAGGGTCGATGTGGGGTTCCCTGCTAGGAGGGTCTTTGTAAATTTTGTAAACCTTGTATACTTTGTCAACTTTGTAAATCCTTAATGCAGAAAAGTGGTCAGGCCCCACCCTGAGGAACTGTTGGCTCTGTTTCCTAACAGATAAACCTTATTATACAATCCAACTAGCTTACACAAGAGAGAAAAAAAGGTTAAATGGAAAAAGAGAGTGAACCTTCCGGTAACCGTTCCAGGGGACGGGTCCCTAGGTGTGTCTGGCCTGCGCACTGGTACGGCCTGTTTGCTGATCCTCTTTTCGAACCCTAGCACTCACCCCGCAAATCTCTCCAATTATCATACCAGAGCTGGTAGCCTCTGTAACTGTCACAAAGGTCATTTCCAGGCCCCCAATAGGACCCTTCCCAGATTATGCTAATTTTTGATGAAAAGTCTGAACAACAACCCACCAATCCATGACCAGGAAAACCCATCAATTTCTGAGATACCCACAAAAATCCATCAGTCCCTGAGCAGGAAAACCCACCAATCCTTGAGGAGGAAAATCCACCCATCTCTGAGCTCCCTCAAGCTCAGAACTTGAAATCCTACCAGTCTTCACCATGGAAATCTCTGCTCTAGGAAGCTCCACCCTCTAAGAAATTCTACATAAAGGCTTTGTCTGTTAAGTTCCCTACTGTCCTATCTTAGGAGCAAAGGCAGCCAACCCTGAATTTGTCCTTCAACACCTTGGACCCTCCTAATAAATCTCTTTTATAAAATTTGCTGCCTGGTGCGACTGTCTCATTGGATGAAATGAAGAAGCAATGAGGAGAAGGGAAAAAGCGAAGAAATGGAGCAAGGCTGAGAATCCCAAGCTCCTCAGCTCAGTTGAGGATACCCTCCCCTGGCAGCTGCAATAGGTCTGCTGAGGAAGCCTCCTCTCAGAGCTACGGGGTTCCCGGGCACCCAAGTCCCATCACACCCTTCCATATAAGCAGACAGGCCAAAAATTGGAAGATTTCATACAAATGTGTTTGGATAATACTCATATCTTCATTCAACCTTCAGATCCATACTCCATTCCCTACCTACACATTGTGTCTTTTTTGTATATGTGAGTCTGTGTGTCTAATTTGTGCTGCTTATATATTTTTAGATGTGTGGCCTTCTACTGGAGTATGGTTGACTTACCAATGGTTATATTCTTAAAGAAAACCAACTGTATGACATTTCTAGAAGGTAACACTTCAATAAAACTGCTTCTCTTACTCTTAAAGTCTTCCCACCCCTCTTCTTCAATGACCCTGAAGTTTAGGTGCTAAAAATTTATTGTACATGTATCAGTTGTCTGTAAAGTCCTTGTCTGTTAGAAAGAGAAGGCTATTTGATGAAGGCTGAAAGCAACACTTCTCTATATGTATAAGGGCATAGATTTAGAAGGTGGTCAGAAATTATGCTGGTCTAATAAAATAGTTGTTGCAGATTCACTTCCAAGATCCATACCAAAAATAGTTTGCCTCTTGTTCAGATAGCCTTGGCTCCAATTAGTGAGCTATTTATTACTGCCAAAGTACATGTATATCTATTGCATTCTTTTTTTTTAAATTTTTTTTATTAATTTATTCTTGTTACATCTCAATGTTTATCCCATCCCTTGTATCCTCCCATTCCTCCCCCCCCATTTTCCCATTATTCCCCTCCCCTATGACTGTTCCTGAGGGGGATCACCTCCCCCTATATATTCTCATAGGGTATCAAGTCTCTTCTTGGCTACCTGCTGTCTTTCCTCTGAGTGCCACCAGGTCTCCCCCTCCAGTGGACATGGTCAAATGTGAGGCACCATAGTACGTGAGAAAGTCATATCACATTCTCCACTCAACTGGAGAATATTCTGACCATTGGCTAGATCTGGGAAGGGGTTTAAAGTTTACCTCCTGTATTGTCCTTGGCTGGTGCATTCTTGCAGTTACAGAAATGCTACACCCATGAAATCTTATCAATTTGTCTACCTATACAAGACCTGAACAATGATGGTACCAATGGACATGCTAACAGAAAATTTGTAAAGCTCAACTGTCTTCTGTTGCAGTTAATTTACCAGGATGGCCTAATAATGTTTAGTATTAGGCATGTAGTTATCATGATGGCAGTATTTTCTAACCCATGAGCAATCGGTCAAGACACAAACACCTGTTATATTTTTAATAGCCTTAGTTAACTGGGGGAGGGCCGACATTAATCCTCTAAACTACATCCATAGCGGGGCAGTATGGAATACCTGTCCCAATCCCATGCCATCTGCTTCTAATAATTTCTATCAAGCTACCTCTCATCTATAATCCCAAATACTTGCTAATGTTCTTCATCTGGGCCAAATCCTCTATCCACACCAGCCATGTGCTTCTCTTCCAGCTAACCCATGAGGCAGCCTCCCACTTCCTCGCCTTTCCTCCAGTCTCTCTCTCCCAAGATTCTCTCTCTTTCCTGAAAACCTGGAAGCTTAGCCACACCTATTCCATTTGCCCATCCCAGGTATAATGACCTTTTATTGGTTGAACAGGTTAAGCTCTTAGGCAAAGTGCAGGTGGGGCAGAGATAGCAAGCAGTAATTAGCATCAAAACCAACCTCCAAGAGTCTTCAGCCACAGAAGGGGAACTAAGGGCAAGTGGGAAATGTTGAGACCAGAAGACATATATTTCCCCAGTAAGATCCCCTTCAATTGGTTTTCGAGTTGTGAGCTCTGAAATCATGTACATGCAAGTAATATATAGACAGAGCAGGGTGGTGGTGGCGTGCATCTATAACAAAAATAACAAAAAAAAGAAGAGGTAATAGATTTTAGAAAGAATAAGCGGGTTCATGGGAGGGGTTGGAGGGAAGAATGGGAAGCAGGGGGTGTTTAGTTTTCTGTTGCTGCGATAAACCAAAAGCAACTTTGTCAGGAAAGTGTTTGTTTTAGCTTAAAACTCCCAGGTCTCACTCCATCATTAACAGAAGTCAGAGCAGGAAATCAAGGTGGGAACCTGGAGGTGGGAACTGAAGCAGAAGCCATAATGGAATGCTGCTTTCTTACTTGCTAAACCTGCTGTTTCCTATTCAGGATTTGAAGGTGCTAAAGTTTTTGTAGATGGTGTCCAAAAATCATGACTGGTGTTGAAACTAGCATTTGGCTATGCCTATAGAGCACCCCGCCATGTGACACACTACCTGAGGCTCAGAGTCAGCATGACTTCTTATTTAAAGGTCAACCCAGGTTTTGGGAGGCCTAGCTACTCCATTTCCAGCTGCCACAGGCAATCCTGATGCCAGCATGCTGTGTTTGCTCCTGTAATTTCCTGGCTATTAGTGCAATGGCACAAGCTTCAAACTGTGATTCAGCAAATTGCCTCTTCTCAAAATCCTGAACTATCCCTCAATCCTAAAGGATCCTACAGTGCACATATATCTGTTTTAAGCAGTATATATGTATAATTGTTTGAGGTATGTATTGTGTGAAAAACCAGCAAATCCCTTGCTGTTTGTGCCAGAAGAAAGCCTTCAATCTGATTTCAAACCATGTTCTTCTCTCTGTGTACACAGGAGACCCAGCATCAACTAGAGCAAAGAATCTTTTATCTGTGTCTCAGACAATTTGAATTTATCCTTTAAACACAGGAAAATAGATTTTAGTGTTTTGTTATTGAATTGTTACAAGCATGTCACCTAAGAAAATCCTAGGATACTAAATTACTATATCCTAGTCCTTGCCATTTAGAGAGAGAAAAGGTTAAATCAGTAGATACATGCATGCTAATAATTTCTCCTCATGGCTGTAGAATAGGTACTGATACTATGAAATTTATTTTAATGGATAATAATCAGCACCATTTCTGTAGCCTGCTATATCTAACATCTATTTATTACAAGTGATTTCATCGATTTATGTAATCATGAACTGTTTTAAAGACAAATGAGTAAGGTAGTAAGAGAAACATTTTAAAGGAGTCATAAATGTTAGTATATGCAGAAACTAGAAATCACTCAAATATAAGTGACCTGTGAGGCGAGCATATGCCAGAGGATCCATGCTCATGGCAGTCGGAATGAGCAGCATCCCGTGCAAACTGCACTAAGGTTTTCGCTTTCTCCACCTAGCCTCAGCGGTAAGATGGAAACTAAAGAAATAGAGCCAAATTCATTCTCTTAAACATTCTGTCTTCATTTTCTTAAAAATCTCATTAGTTCTGAAACATGCTCATGTAGAACTCACTAAGGTTTCAGGCTGTCCACAAACTCATGGCCATCCTCCTGACTCAAATTCTCAAATATTAGGACTATAGGCGTGCACTCTCATATCCACTTACTTTTAATTAAAAAGAGAGAGAGAGCCCTATTGTTTGCAACAACAAACAGAAAAGGTGTTCACAATGAAAGAAAAGACAAAATCTAAATGACTAAAGCCTCCAATGCTTAGATAATTAAAATATAGATTATTTTAATGGAATGGTGAATTTATTATGTCTTAGTATAGGATAAGAGTAGAGACTGATTTTAACCAAACATTGTTTACCATCTGACTTAACAGTTCAATCCAGTGGTCCAAGAGCAAAGAGAAAACAAAGGGAACTTCTATTTTCATTATGGCAATTTGAATGGCTCTAAGTGTTCAGCAGGCTTCAGGAAGCCTAGGGGAGAGGCTGAAGGTGTCACTGCCCTATGCCCACTGAGGGCTTTGGAGGCCAGCAACAGCAATCTCTTACACAGTAAATCTTTATGTCACATTGGAGTAGCAGGACAGGTTTCTGGCAGCTGGCAGGCCCAGGATTCTCCGGTCTCTAGGGGCTGAGGCAGGAATGAGTTCCTCTGCTTGCAGTTACTGACAGAGTTCTGGACAGCTAGCTAAAAGGACATCCCTGCCTTGGACAGAGCTTCAGATGTGTAGCATCAGAGTCCATCTCTAGAGATCTGTGGCCTCGAGCACAGGGGGTGGCAGGTCCACAGCTAGTAACCATTTTCCTCCCAAGCGAGCTCATTTCCTTCTGTCCCTCAGCTGCAAAATGTCAAAATGTGTGGGGTTTTATCTAGGCCATGATTTTCTTTGACAAGAAAAGAAAAGAAAAAAAGGCCTATCAGAAGTTACCTTTAGGTTTACACTGAAATCAAAAGATTTAGAGCTAGGAAGCACAAATAAGAAAAGATATGTAGCATATTCTCTCCCTGGGTCTGGCTATATCCATTTACCTCAATTAGCTGAAGGATATTTAAGTTCTTTCCATTTCCTAGCTCTTATGAACAGAGCAACAGTGAACATATCTGGGCAAGTGTGTGGGGTAGGAGGTTGAGTCCTATGGCCATATGCCAGAGACTGGTAGATCTGTGTCTGGGGGTAGATTTATTTTTAGTTGTTTTTTGTTTGTTTGTTTGTTTGTTTGTTTGTTTTTTAGAATTCTTCACAGTGATTTCCATAGTGGCTACACCAGTTTGCAGATGGCACCATAACAAATTAGTGTTACACTTCCCTTATGTCTGTTATAGCATTTGATATTGATGTTTTGTTGATATTTGCTATTCTGGTAGAGGTAAGATAAGATGAAATCTCATAGTATTTTTAGCTTGCAGTTCCTTGATTGCTAAGAGATGTTAAATACTTTTAAACATAATTCTTAGAAATATTACTTCTTTTTTTTTAATCTCTTTGTTTTAGTCCCTTGCTCATTTTTAAATTAGGTGGTTTGTTTATTTGTTTGATTCTTTGTTTTCTTAAGTCATTTGCATACTCAGGATATTCATTAAACTTCTATCAGATTTATATCTGACAAAGATTTTCTCTCACTTTGTGGGCTTCTGTTATTTCCAAGTCGACCCCCCAAATGGCTGTACCACTGAATTTTTATAAGTGGCATACAGGGATCAGCTCAGGCTAGACACTGACTGCGTAAACAGAAGGATTGCTAGTGAACAAACAGACACCTGCTGGCCCATGTAGATCTGTCTGCAAGTCCTGGGACTTGAGGATCTTAAAGAATAAGGCAGGCTATACTCTAATGCCACAGACAACTTTACTTTAGCTTCAGCGTACTTTTATACACGGATGTAACAAAGCAATGATCCAAGGAAGGTTGCTTGAATTCAGAGAAACATGATCTGAAAAACATGTAAATGAACTCTAGTAAGCACATACTAAATACTAACAGAGCAGCCCTTTTCCATAACTTTCTCAGGACAGACCAGTTGCCTGGAACTAACTACAGATTATATCTAAGAAAACCTGAAAGCAAGGCACAAGGCCATATCCAGATTTGGTCTATATTAAGGACAGCACTCAGCATATTCTTTCACCAGATTGGGTTCTATGGCTATGTTTCAACCTCCAACAAATATAAACATGTCTTAAAATTTGAATATATAAATGTTTGTCACAGGAGGCATGAATCACGTCCAAGAACAACCCAGGGAACAAAATGCACTTGAGGTAACAGGCCTTCTGCGTATTTATGCTAGAGCCTCTCTCATACTTCCTCAAGGCACTGCTCATCATGTGTCACTCCTTTGGCCATGTTCTCATAAAATTCTAAAATCAGCATTTCTCAGAAACCATATAAAGCTGGTTTGTTTTAGTTAGAAAAAACATTACTTTGCTTCTTCACCCCTATATCCAACTACCTACAGCAATGGTTTCCCATTGACTCAAAAAGGTCTGAAATAAACTAAAGTCCTTCTGACAGTTTCCAGCCTTTTCTGGCTTGCACATCACCACTTGTAGCTACATGCTTTCCTTATACATGCAAGGATTTCTCTTCCTGTTTCTATTCATCCTCCATGAAGGATAGCCTTGGCAGTTTGATTTCCCACAATAAACCTTTCTTGCTATCCATGGAGTGGTCCAGTTAAGTGATTTTAATGTAGTTTCCTCTTAACTTATTAACTGTGTTACTTGCTACATGAAAGTTTCTAAGTCTTATGAGGTCTTATTTGTCAACTGTTGGTCTTAATTCCTCAGTGAAAGTAGTTCTTTTCTGAAAGTCCCTTCTTGCATCTATACCTTTCAGAGTAGGGCACTACCTGAGCTTTACTCTAGCAGTTTCAGTAAAGAAACTGGGAAAGTAGAAAAGGACTACAAAGGCAAGGAGGAGACCAGAATTTAGAAGGAGGACACAAGTGATATGAGGAGGGAGAAGGAAAAAATGGAGACTGCTTTAAATGTCGAATAAGAGAGAGAGACACACACAGATAAGAGGGAAGCAGCAAAGATACATAGTACTAAAGATGTTTTTTTAAGTTGTAGGGAAATAGTTTTTAAGCTTACTTAAAATACATATGGTGTGTGTGTGTGTGTGTGTGTGTGTGTGTGTGTGTGTGTGTAAATCATAAGTAAAGAAGGAGTTAGAAATTTGAGAAGGAAGAGAGGAAACAGGAAACAGAGAAAAGGTTAGAAATAATATAAACATAGTACTTTCATATAACATTCTGACAAATGTAAATAATTAAAATTGAAAAGTACCTTTAGTTCTGGTTGCTATGGCAGTCTTTGCAGAACTCTGCTCCTCTAACATAGCTGGGGATCTCATGCAGTCATGGTTTTCCTCTCCTTTGGGCCTTGAATTTTCTACCCAGAGCATCCTACATTGAGTTTGAAGCTCTGTATTGCATTAGAGCCTGTTTTAACCCTCCCCAGTAGGACAAAGACTATAGTCTACATACACACGCACACACACATACACACACAGAGTTGATATTGTCTTATTACTTGAATAATTGCTTCAGGATGCTCCAACCATGTCAAAACCCACAGATATTTAAGTAACTACAATAAAAATTACAGTATGTACAATATCCTTTTGTGTTTTTCTGTGTTTTAAAACATCTCTTGTTTATCTATTCTGAATACATATAAACATATATCTATATATGTGTGTTCCATGTTTATTAATCATTTATGTATGTGAGTATTTTATGTGTGCTACACAAGCAAGAAGAGGGTACAGGTTCCCTTTGAGTTATAGAAGAAGATTTCTGTGGGTCACCTGATGTAGGTGTTAAGAATCACACTATTCTGGAAGAGCAGTAAGCACTGATAACCACAGAACCATCTTGCTAGTACAATAATATTCTGTACTTTTAAGGAACAGTAAAATAGTAAAAATTGAAAAAGTCTTTACATGTTCAGAAAAGAAACATTTAAAAAAATAAATGAAGGACTTTGTCTTAGTTAGGGTTTCTATTGTTAGGATGAAACACCATAACCAAAAAACAAGGTGGAGAGGAAAGGGTTTATTTGGCTCACCCTTTCACATGACAGTTCATCACCATCAGGACAGGGACTCAAACATGGCAGGAAACTGGAAGCATCAGCTGATGCAGGGGTCATGGAAGGTGCTACTTACTGGATTGCTTCTCATGGCTTGTTCAGCCAGCTTTTGTATAGAACCCAGGACCACAAGCCCAGGGATGACACCATCCACAACTGGCTGTTTATCAATGACTAATTTAAAAAATGCCTTCACTTACTGGGAGATTGGGATATATGTGAGGGCATCCTACTGGGACTCTAGGTAAGAAAAATATAGGAGAATGGTGAAATAGATGGATACAGAGGGTCCTAGAAACCTACAAGAAGAACATCGTGATAGGTGGATTGGGGCCCGGGATAGGTCTGCTCAAACTATTGCACTAACCAAGGACAATACAAATAGTAAACATCAAACCTCTACTCTGATCTACCCAATGGGCAGGACATTCTCCGCAGTTTTGTGAAGAGTGGAGACTAACTATGACATGAACTCTGATGCCCCATATTTGACCACCTCCCCTTGATTGGGAGGCCTCATGGCACTCAAAGAAAGAATAAGCAGGCTTCCAAGATAAGACTTGATAGCCTATGGCCATATAGTGGGGGGAGGAAGTCCCCCTCAGTCATAGACCTAGGGGAGGTGAATAGGGTGAAAGTGGGAGTGAGGGAGAAATGGGAGGATACAAGTGATGGGATAATAATTGAGTTGTAATCTGAATAAACTAATAAAAAAAAAAAAAAAGAAAGAAATGCCTTAAAGGCTTACCTGAAGCCTGACATTCTAGAGGCATTTTCTGAAGTGAGATCTCTTCCTTTCAGATGACTTTAGCTTGTGTCAAGTTGTTATAAACTATCCAGCTCAGGCTTATTCTGTCTTACAACTGGAATGGATCTATTTCATCATGGCAGAGGAAGCATGGCAGTAGGCATAGGAGGCTGCCTGGTCACATTGCATCCATAGTCAAAAGGACAGGAAAGAGGAAACAGGACCAGATGACAAAAACTCAACCTCTAACCCTAGTGACATACTTACTCCAACAAAGATCTACTTCCTAAAGGTAAAACAACCTTGCCAAGCAATGTCACCAATTGAAGACCAGGTTCTCAGTTACATGAGTCTGTGAGGAACATTTACCTTTCAAAACTCAACATTTTGTCCCATATCCCAGTAGGTTCATAGCCATCTCATGATGCAAATCTCATTCAGTCCAATTGCAGAAGTAGTCTTTCATAATCCTAGCACTTATAAAATCCAGAATCTGAGTTCTCTTTTGATACCACAATATCCCAAAATATACCCTCCTATCAGTGTGTGTGTGTGTGTATGTGTGTGTGTGTGTGTGTGTGTATGTGTGTGTTCAAACAATAAATTCTATAGATCCATGTAAGACATCTATGCCATTTGATAAACTCATGTGGAATTCAAAGGGCTTGCTGGTCTATTAGTAATTTTTATGTTGTTGTGATAAAATACTACATCCAAAGTAACTTACAAGAAGGAGAGATTATCCAGGTTTGCAGCGTTGTCATGGCAAGGAGCTGTGGCAGCACAAGGAGGAGGTTAAGTGATTTCACCTTAATCTCACACATGAAACAGAAAAAGTAAACACAGGGCACTCAAAGTCTGCCTCCAGTGCCATCCAACAAAGCCACACCACCAAAATCTCTCCAAACAGCACAACTAGGGTCAAGGGTTAAAATGCCCAAGCCTATGGGAGACAGTTCTTATTCAAAGTACCACACTTGGGTAGCCTTTCGCAGACAGCTCTGCGACATGCGGCACACAGAGCCAGCACCACTTTATTCTTGAAGCTTTGTCTAATGGATGCTGCATCATCCCAGCACGGAATCTTCATTGTTAGTTAGGTGTCATTTCACAGCTTTGTGCAGTTGACCCTCTCACACATTGCATGGCCTCAGCAAAACTCCATGGCAGCCTCAGTCTTGCATCTTTCATGCTTAAAACTACCAGCATCATATGGATGTCACTACCAAGTTCTGCTCCCAGCTTGGGAATAAAGACTGACTCCTTTGGATAACAATTTTATCAGCCTCTGTGTGCTGACCACAGAGAAACATTTCCCTTGAAAGTTGTTTTCCAGGAGCAGGGAGCAATTTCATAGGCATTCTGAAGTTAGGTTTTCTTTCTTTCTTTCTTTCTTTCTTTCTTTCTTTCTTTCTTTCTTTTTTTTTTTTTTTTTAAACTAAATTGTATTTTCACAAATTGGAGCATTTGCTCTGTGGGATTTTGTCCTTGGAGCACTTTTCCTATTGTTGCAGTGCAGACCCAAATTGGTCTTAGCTGCAACTTTAAACTTTTTCTAGCTTTTATGTCTTTCTGCCTATTTATTACTATTGTTTTACTGTAGAGCTGGATATAAATTGTAAGTAATGACTCTACCATAGCCTGAATGTTAGCCTCCTGTGATCGTTTTCATGAAAACAATCCCTAAAGACTTATGTGTTTGAGGAGCTGGTCCTCAGTTGGTAGAACTATCTGAGAATGATTAAGGTATGTGGTCTTATTGAGGAGGTGTGCCATGCAAGGTGGTCTGGAGGCTTCAAAAGCCACTGGCCATGCACATTTCATTCTCTGCCTCCTGCTTGTGGTTAGAGACACGAGTTCTCAGTTGCTTCTGTTGCCGTGCCTTCACTCCACCATCCTAGACTCTAACACACTGGAATTGTAAGTACATTTAAATGTTTTCTTTTATAAGGTGCCTTAGTTGTGGTGTTTTACCATAGCAATAGGCTATGATTGTGTGTGTGTTTGTGTGTGTGTGTGTGTGTGTTAATACATATTCCAAAGAAATATTGCTCACATAAAAGTGTCATTGAAATAAACTGGCCTTCATGAGTCTTTTTTTTTTTTTTTCATTTGACCCTCAAACATTTTCACAGGTTAGAGACAAATCATCTTCTCAATGACTTTTCATTATTTTTGTTAATTTAGGTAATTATTTGAACGTTTTATGCATGTATATAATGCATTATACATATGCTCTTCTCACATCCATAACTGATTCCATTCCATTCTTATCATGACAAACACTTTTTACCAGTCTTTCCAAGATTCATGTCTTTGGTTTACTTTTCCGGCCAATTTGATTTAACTAGAGCCATAGTAAGCTCTGGATTGGGATTATCCATTATTCGCTCTAGGTGAGAGAAGCATGGTAGGATGGGGAAATAGAAGGATCCAGAGGGACCTAGAAACCTACAAGAAGAACATTAAGATGGGTGGATCTGGGCCTAGGGGTCCTGCTCAAACTATGGCACCAGCCATTATTCACAACTAAAGTAAATGACTCTCCCTCTCCCTGAGTCTATCACTGAAAAGTGGTTTGGCAGTAAGGGATGATTCCTGAGCCCCTTTGCCATCCATGCCTGGCTTACTCTTGATTAGACTCAGTGAACGTATCTGCAATTACAGTGATTTTGCGATTGTAATGACTGTCTTTTCTCAAATAGTTCAGAGTCCCTCTCCTTATTTTCAGTGTCTAACATTTATTCACCCCACTTCTGAAACTGCTACTGAATTGTAAAATGTGTACTATATATGTCCTCTTTTTAGGGATGATACTCAACTGTCACTAATTCTTAGTACATTGTGCAGTGATGATTCTGAATTCAGTGCACTCCACCAGAAAGAGGTTTATGATTAAGGCTGAGAATTACATTTGCCTTTGTGTATATCCACGAATACTTAGAAGACAGTTTTCTATACATTTTGCTAAAAATCAAACCAATAATAATAAACCCACAATATTAAGTTCTCCACAATGGTTTAGAGATATTTTATAGTACTATTTATGAGTTCTTTCTTGTGGAATGGGGCTCAAATCCAATCAAAGTGTGGTTCGTTACTCCTTTTACTGTCATGCCACTCAAAGCACCTTCAAGGAGTATGAAAAGTAGATAACAGTGAGGAGGCATGCAAATAAGTTTATTTTATTTGTCTGTATCATGCAATTAAGATATGTATCTTCAACAGCCATGTCTTATCTTCTTGCTCTGATGAAAAATGAAGAGGAATAGAAAGTAACTATGCTGACTGAGAGATGTTTGGAGCCTCCATCATGAGGGACAAACATCTTCAACTATACGGAGGTTTTGTTTATAGTCCATAGAAGCAGCTTTTCCCACCTGTGCAGGATGATCTCCTTTCAATGTTCTTTAAAAAACAAATTATGTTTTTTAATGTTTTGAAATATATTAGGCATTCATATGACTTTTTTATGTCTACATTCTTTAAGTTGACCCTTCCCTGTGCTCTCATGCTCTCCGTTCCCCTGTCTATTCCCTGGTTGACCCCGCCCAGGTCTATGTTCTCCTTCTCTACTTTTATATTTCCTACATATACTGCCTCCCCTTAAGGAATCCCCTTCCAATGGTTTCATTCTAGCTTCCTGGATTCAGATTGAATACACAAAATTAGAGTATGACACTTACACCTAAAGGAGGCATGTGGCATTCAGTGTTAATGAGCCTGGCCTATCGTGTTCCACAATTTTTCCAATTCCATTCTTTCCTTGAAGTGTTCTTTATAGCTGAATAAAATCACATGGTATATATGTACCGTATTTCATTGTTTATTCATCAATTGATGAACATCAGGCTGTTTCGATTTCTGTGGATAGAATTACAAAGAGCATGAATGAACAATAATCTCTGTGGTAGACTATAGAACCCTTCAGATATAGTGCAGGCATGGAATAGCTAAGTCTTGAATGTAGTAGTCTACAGTGTTTTTATTTTTAATGCTGTTGTAAATGGTATTGACTCCCGGATTCCTTTATCATTGTGTTTGTCATTGCTTCATATTGTCATTGCTACATTGTCATTGCTACATTTTGAGGACTCTTTGTATTGATTTCATAGTGACCATATCAGTTTGCATTCCGATGAATAATAATCAAGATTTTGGCTGTCTCCATATTCTCATTTGACTTGTTTATAACCGTCATCTTGTCTCTGGTCAGGATGAGTGCTTGGACTGGTTGGTTATCAGTTTGACACAATCTAGCTTCATCTGGAAAGAGGAAACTTCAATTTTAAAAATGCTACCATCAGATTGGTCTGTAAACAAGATTCTGAGCAATTTTCTTGGTGATAGTGATAGTTGAATATAGGAGGTCACAGTCCACTGTGGTTGGTACTGCCCATGGCTGGATGATGCTGCATAAGAAAGTCAGTGAGGTGAGCTATGGAGAGCATGCCTTTAAGCATCTTTGTTCCATGGTCTCTGCTTCAGGTCCTACCTCCTGGTTCCTAGCTTTAGTTACTGTTCTGACTTCTTTTCATGATGGAAAGTAAATTATACAATGACGCTAAACCTTTGATCACCCAAGCTGTGTTTGGTAATGATCTTTATTAAAGTAATAAGAAACCAAACTAAAACAGTAATAACTTTGTATTCGGTTTGCAGGAATTTCTTTTTTTAGACACAAGTTATTTATATTCATTTCTGAAATATACCTATCAGATAGAACATATAAAGCACACGACAAATTTGGGGTACAGATTATTAGTTAAGGGAGAAATTAAAACATATTTCATGATTATAGTACTATTTTCTTTACTTAATTCAGTTTGTTTTAATTAATTTATTTATTCATTTTACATCCCAATCATAGCCCCCTCTCCATTCCCCATAACTCTCACCCTTACTCCTTCTTCCCCCATGCCCCTCCCCTACAGGATACAGGATACAGGATACAGGATACAGGATATGGAATTACAAAAAATTTTCACTAAATTTGTTGAGATTTGCTTTTGTGTTCCAATATATATTCTATTTTAGAGGAACTTTCATTAGCTGCTGAAAGTACTGTGTATTTAACAGTGTTTGAGTGAAACCATCTGGAGGTCTGTATTAGGTTTACTGGGTCTCTAAAGTAATTTAACTTGGATGTTTGTTTGTTCGTCTGTCTAGATGGCCTGTGAGTATTGACATCACCTTTTCTTACAATGTTGGTGTTAATCTCTGGCTTAGTACGTAGTAGTTGGTGAATTGTTCCACCTTGCAGACCCCACCATGATGGACTCAGTCTTCTGATTCTGTAAGCCACAGTGTGATAGTTATTGTGAGAGAAAATTATATGATAATATTTTCATAACCTTTATCATTTGTCTATTTCAATTTCTTTAAAATCTGTTAACAGAGTCAGCATGTTCTTTTAGAGATGTGTTATTATTCTGTGTTTTTTGTTCTTTCTTGTATTTTCTATGTTGAAATCTATGCAGTACTGAGTTCTCCTGTTGGTGGAGAAACTGCTAGATGCATTGTAACAAATACCAAATATAACACAATATTGAAGAGGAGCAAGTATTTCTGGCACTGATAGGACTACACATGTCTTCCTGGCTCATAGCCTAGGAGTCAAGTTCATTGATCTCTTTTTCAAATGCAGCTCCCTTTCTTTTTTTGTTCTACAACACTCATCTCGTACAGAGTTGGCCTGATGCTCAAGCTGGGTATAAGGGGCCATTTTCTTTGATTCCATGCAATGGAGGTTCTATCCCTAGGATTCCAGAGGTAAGACTACAGAGGACAACCAAAATTCACAATAACTCATGTCAAGATGGCTCCTAGCCACAGTTTGTTAGAATCCACTAGAAAGTGAGGTGGGGCCCTTCACCACACAAAGCTACTATTCCAATTTAAGGTTATTAATTTAGACTTCAGGACTGAGTATAATTGAACATCCCATTTGCTAGTATGTGTCATCCTCACTGATTTGCTGATGTTTTACCTTACCCCTGCTAAGGGGAATTTCTTTATTCTCTAGCTGTGAGGCTGGTGTGACATGCAATGAGGCATTTTATTTTCCTTTCTATGAGACTGCCACCATTATTTAAATTGTGTAAGGTTTCTTGCTGGTTTCCTGTGACCTCTCATGCTTAGTAACCTCCAAAGGCATCTCCATTCCTGTTCTGTTCTCTCTGCGGAGGAGTACTGGCTGAGTACTGGGTGCCTATCCATCTGTTTTATCTTTTTGTCTTTTCCTTCAGACATTGCATTCTCTCCAACTCTCAGAATCTACCAATCCTTCACTACTTTGTAGGAGGATCTACTTCCTATTGTGGATTGTCATTTCTTCATTGGTATATGAGAAATATTTTGATTTTTCTCTTGGCTTGAGGTTTCCTCACCTCAATGTGACTGTCAATGCTGACTCCATACTTGACTACAGTATGAAATGAAAGAATTTCTTCTGTCTATAGTTCTAGGTAGGAAGCTTGCTTACAGCATTTCTGGTCTAGGAGTTATATTTTTTTTTCTACAGCTCTTCATGGAAAGGATATTAAGAAAGCAGTTTGATTTATTTCTGTCTTAATAGTCCTGAATATGTATATTAATTCTCAAGACCTGCAGGTTATAACTAGTGTTGGACTGAATTTGGCCCCAGGATGTTTTTTAATTCTCTCGACTTATATTCCTACTTTAACCTTCATGCTAGTCCCTCTTGTGTTCAATTATACACTATATGTTTCGTGTCCTACTTCATTCAAGCTTGGTTCTCTAGATAAGTAGAAATTTAGAATGGAGTTCTCAAACCCCCAGGCACTTTCAGACTCTGAGCTCAGTTTTAATACTGGCCGTCCATCTCTTGTCTGTCCTTTGAATCTGCTTGGTATATGGCTAGGAGTCCCACATTCAACAGCCGTGATGTGGGGTTCAGGACTCTTCCTCAGCTCTTGCTCTGTTTCTTCTCTGCACAATCTTCTGTAAATGCACTGTGGTCGCTTCACAGTTTCCTACCTTTCTGAGCAGAAATAATCATACTCACTTGCCCTTGGCCAAGATTCCCATGTTAATCATGTTCATATTCCCTGTTAGCAAATCAGTGTTTCTTTTGTATATTAAAAAAATAGTGTTGGATTTTTCCTTCTTTTAGATGATTCTCTCTCTAAAAACTGAAGTTTCCTTCTAAACAGATATAATTCTTGGAGCTCCTGCTTCTTCTTCTTCAGCATACTTTAATAACATAGGCTATACAGGAGGTTGACTTGCTTTTGCTTGCACAAAATTGTTATTATACTTCATGTAGCTAAGTTGTATCATCTTACATTGCCTTTACTCAATACATTAAATCTTACATTGTAGTCTATTCAATTTCTGACTAATTGGAGCTCTGATTAATTCAAAATTCACACACACACAGACACACACACACACACACACACACACACACACACACCAAAACAAAAAAAAAAAAACCAAATTAATAAACAAAGAAACAAAAAACAGGCAATACCAGCTCCTCCTGCTGTGTGGCTTGCAAGAGTGGCATTTTGCAACACAACATGGTACTGCCTACATTCTTTAAGTTGACCCTTCCCTGTGCTCTCATGCTCTCCATTCCCCTGTCTATTCCCTGGTTGACCCCGCCCAGGTCTATGTTCTCCTTCTCTACTTTTATATTTCCTACATATACTGCCTCCCCTTAAGGAATCCCCTTCCAATGGTTTCATTCTAGCTTCCTGGATTCAGATTGAATACACAAAATTAGAGTATGACACTTACACCTAAAGGAGGCATGTGGCATTCAGTGTTAATGAGCCTGGCCTATCGTGTTCCACAATTTTTCCAATTCCATCCTTTCCTTGAAGTTTTCTTTATAGCTGAATAAAATCACATGGTATATATGTACCGTATTTCATTGTTTATTCATCAATTGATGAACATCAGGCTGTTTCGATTTATGTGGATCCAGGTGTAGCCCCTGACGGTAGCAGAGGCAAGGACCACATTATGGTGTTAGGTGGGATTACCAGCTACTCATATCGGGTTGCTTATCATTATCCTCAAGTCTCCAGTTCTGCCTCTCCTCATTTTATGCACATCCTTCTGTTTCTCTTCTCTTCCATTTCTACACCACAGTCTTTCTCCTCTTATTGGCACCTGGGGTCTCTGAGTGTCTAGGGTCATCTCAGGTGTGGTCTCCAAAGTGCAATGCCCCACCCATGCCTTATGGCGCCAGGCAGGGGTCATCTCTGGCATTGTCTGCCACCCAACCCCGGACTGCATGGTGCCAAACTGGTGGTCATCCCAGGCTCACTTTTTTAAAGGAAGTGTTGGGCTACTAATCATTCACGTCAGAACACTGAGCATAATCATAGCCTCTCCCTTCTCTCCTACATATTGATGTACATATGACACAACAGCGGCACCTGCAACACCTCTAGGGGAAGTCAATAAAGGTAATCTTGTTCACAGGGAGCTTAAATCAATCTCTTCATGTTTTGAAATACATATTATTTTTCGATTTAAAAATTGAATTACAGTGTAGGATAGCGATACTCTACTGACATATATTTTATGTGTTTTCACTGAGCCATGTAATATGTAAAGACAAATATATGAGACATTTGTTTTAAGAATTTTAATCAAAGATCCTTCATTGAGTAATCTTAATTTATTTTTAATATTTATGGTATTTTCATGTACAATGAAACTAAGAGTTTCTACAAAATCCTTTTACCAAAAATATGGATGGTGGGTAGCCAGGTAAACAACAGATGAGTAATTTTTATAGTTCTTTCTAGGGTTAAAGGACAATTAATTGTATTAAGTTGTACATTTCTCATATATAAATTCTAATGGACTGTAACATCCATGAGAAAGCTATATATGTTACAGTTAAATGCATCATAAATACATAGCTGACATTGATTTCAATCCTTTGGGTAATAATTGTGTTTGAAGCAATTTTGCTCATTTGTTTTATTAAGTTTATTAATGATACAGAAAATATTTCTTATAATATTAAGAAGCTTACACTGAGCTGGGCACTATGAGACATGCCCATAATCCCAACACTCAGAGAGGTAGAGGCAGGTGGATCTCTGTGAATTCAAAGCCAGCCTGGTTTACAAAGATCCCATGACAGCCAAGGGTACACAGAGAAATCCTGTCTCAACAAACAAACAAGCAAACAAACAAAAGGAAGCTTACACTGTTTTCTCCAGTTTATATTTGTAATATTGATATAAATATTTTTGGTATTTGAAATATGAGTCATGTATCTTTCATGATGCTGTAAGTTCAGGCTACAGGCTACATTTGAACGTAGCTTTCAGATCCATTGATGTTAGGGCTCTCTCTCTCTCTCTCTCTCTCTCTCTCTCTCTCTCTCTCTCTCTCTCTCTCTCCTTGCACTCAAGAACAACAAGTAAGCTTTGCATCATTTTTCATTAACACTGTGACATCAATTAATGCTGAATACACACTACTAAGTATGATTTTTCATGCTTTCTAATTCTTCTGATGTCAGTCTGAACTTTTAGGTGGCCATCCACATGTTCAACTTAACTTATTAATAAACTGTTTCATTTGAAACAAAAATTCATAATGAATACAGGTGGCACTGGCAATAGAATACCTACAGTGATTATTTCCCAGTAAGTATACATTAGCTTTATAATTAAACTGATTTTTTTAAAGAATACTACTCAGATATATATATATATATATATATATATATATATATATATATATATATATATATATATATATATATACACATACATACAAGGAAATCCCAAAATTTGTGGACAAATGGAGAGAATTAGAAATGATCATATTGAGTGAGTTAAACCAGAAGCAGAAAGAATCACATGGTGTATACTCACTTATAATTGGGCAATAGACCAAAAGGCATGTCCCATGAAAATCCTCACTTACCAGGAGATTGGGACAGATGTGAGGACATCCCACCGAGACTCTGTGTAAGACAAATATAGGAGATGGAGCAATAGAAGGATCCAGAGGATCTTAGAAACCTACAAGAAGAACATCGAAATGGATGGATCAGAGCCCAGGGGTATCAGCTCAAACTATTGCACTAACCAAGGACAATACAAGTAGTAAACATTGAACCCCTACTCTGTTCTAGCCAACGGACAGGACATTCTCCACAGTTGGGTGGAGAGCAGGGACTAACTCTGACATGAACTCTGGTGACCCATATTTGGTGGGGAGCCCTGGTGGCACGCAAAGAAAGAATAAGCAGGCTACCAAGATGAGACTTGATAGCATATGACCATATAGTGGGGGAGGAGATCCCCTTCAGACACAGACCTAGGGAGGGGAATAAGATGGGGGTGGGATGGAGGGAGGAATGGGTGGAAGTGATGGGATAACAATTGAGTTGTAATCTGAATAAATTAATTAAATAAAAAGAAAAAAGAAAACAATGCCTACCTATCCTTGCCTCATGTCACATTGTTCCATGTGGACTGGGGCTCTTTTATGAGGGGTGCAGGAAAGAAATTAAAACATTTTTTAGAAACTCTTCTCTCTTCTTAGAGAGTCTAATAGCCTGGCCAAATCCCTCTGCTTTTCTTTAGTAGGGGAAACCAGTAAAATGGCAAGTCAAAAGGGGCTTTCAGTTTCCTCTTGTACACCTGCCTGTCAAAGAGAATCTTTGATCTTCGCAAGCTTCCCCCCACCCAAGAGAAGCCTCATGTGCACTTCACATTTAACCCTTGTCTCACAATTTTCAATATAATGTGATTCATCCAAATTCTGATAAGAACTGGGTTGTAAAATTTTTAATGCTTCATGGATTTTTAACGTTTTGTGGTTATATAAAATAAATATCACTAAGGGGAAAATTAGTGCTGTGTGGATTATACATATGCAAAAGTAAAGAAGCAAAAACCATGGCAAACACACAGATGTATACAGATGCTTTGAACCTGAGCGTGGTGTGCATATGTGAATTGAAGAATTCAAGGGTGAGGGTCTACAATTCCTTGGAAACTAACAGAAGTATTTCTCACTTTGCAATATAACTTTAAAATTGTAAATATAGTTGAGGACAGAACTTGGTGGTAGAGTACATGTTTTATGTGAGTGAGGCCCTCCCTTTGATTCTCAGTTCCCAAAACATATATGTGGAGAGGGAGGTACTGAATAATATGTACAGCAAAAATAATCCATGTGGTCGAATGATAACTTTATGGATACAGGTGACTGCTTTTTCACGCTGCCCTTACACGTGACATGCAGTTTTTAATCCTTGTGTAATTAGGGAAGTTCCAACTTAAATGAAGATATTGTTTTGCTAGTTTGATATTTGAATATGTTTACTGAACCAATTATTAATAACAAAGTGGCATACAAACAAACACATCACAAATACACCAAAATTCCAGAGGAGTTTTCACATACTTTATCCTTAAACTTCAGTAAAGTGACAGAATGAAAGATGAGCCTGAATCTTGCAGTATTGTTTTTTTAGCGCTGTTGCTGTTGTTTTTCTTTCATTTTAATTTTTAAAAACATTTTAAATTATTCACATATATCCTAATTGTAGCTCCCTCCCTCATTGCCTCCTAATCCAACCCTCCCTTCCTCATGCCCCCCTCCCCTTAAAATATTTTAAATTTGAAAAGGTCACTATTCATGCATGTTAGGACATAGTCAATACAGCCCTTCAAAATGACTTTAGTAAAAAATCATTTGGTATCTTAGAAGAGAAGCAATACTTCACTGAAAAATCAAGTACACAAAAACATTACAAATCAGCAGAAAATATTTCTCCAAGCTCTAAACATTTCCACCAAACACTAAAAGCCATCAAAATACTCTTCTTTATTCACAGTGCTCAAATCACAGGCATACTCAGACTAAAACCATACTACATTTTATACAATAATTCAATACTTACAAAATGTGCTTGGTTTTAAATTTATTTTGTGAGTGAAAATCAGTAGAACTGTCTCCCTGAGAGTCTTATGGAAACATTATATAAAATGCTTGGGACAAATTATTATTTCTTTACATTTTTAAATGTACATTTTACAATTTCATTTCCATTAGTTTGGGGGTGTTAATTATTTTTACTGTATGTGTGTTTGCTTTCCATGTATGTCTGTCTGTGCACCATCTGAAAATAGGGCATCAGATCCTCTGGACTTGTGGTTCTATCTGGTTATTGCTACCATGTCGGTGCTGGGAACTGACTTTGGCTTCCCTGGAAGCCAAGTGTTCTCAACCACTTATCCATCTCTCTAGACCATTTACTTTTTGGAACTTAAAATATAATTATGTTATTTTCTCCTTCCCTTTCCTTCTTTCAACTCTTCCTACGTATCCATCCTCCCCTCCCCCTCATGTATGAGTCTCATATTCATGGCCTCTATATCTTTAATTGTTGTAACACATATAAAATGTATGTTTGTTGGGGGATGGTCTAATGCATTCTGATGCTAATTACTGCTAGCAAGCTGTCTCTGTAACCCACCTATTGATTAATAAAAAGCCATCCCACCTGGGCAGGGCAGAGGAGCTAGAGGTATCACTAAGGTTTCCAGGCTTAGAGAGAGGGGAATCCTGGGAAGAAGAAAAAAGACTGCCATGAGAGGAGAGCAGAGACCTGAGGAGGAGAAGGAATCCACAATGGATTAGATGGAAGAGAAGCACATGGCCAGCATGAATGGAGATTCGGCCCCAGATGAAGAATAAGTATTTGGGATTATGGCTGGGAGGTAGCTTGATAGACATTATTAGAAGTAGATAGCATGGGATTGAGGCAATGACCACATACCTGCCCCACCATGGGAAGTAGTTTAGAGGATAGTCTGCCCTGTCTCAGGTTAACTAAGGCTATTTTAAAATATAGCAAGTGTCTGTGTCTTAATTTATCACTATCTGGTCATACTGATAATACTAATAATACAGATAATTTTAAAAGTACATATGTCTAAGAAATATATATTATAAACATATAAATATATTCTGCTCAGTCTGTATAAGGCTAGGGTTTTTGACTAGCTATGGATAGAGCACATAAGGATCATAAGTGGAGCTCTATGTGTAGAATTTTTTTTAGATTTATTTATTTATTTATTATGTATACAATGTTCTGTCTGCATGTATACCTGCACACCAGAAGAGGGCATTAGATCACATTATAATACATGGTTGTGAACCACCATGTGGTTGGCGGGAATTGAAATCAAGATCTTCAGAAGAACAGGCCGTGCTCTTAACCACTAAGCCATCTCTCCAGCCCCTCTATGTGTAGAATTTTAACCCCTGTGTACTACTGTCCTTCTAAGAGAAAAATATGCCAAGATTTTACAAAAACAAAAAATTCACACAGAGACCCAGTAAAATGACCAGCAAGCCAGAAGATGTCTGAGAGGAAACCACTTCTGCCAGTATCTCAGCATTTAGCCTACAGATTGACCAAAAAAAAAAAAAAAAAAAAAAAAAAAAAAAAAAAAAAAGGTAACAATAGCACTGAAATTGGTACCAAAAAGTGAGATATTGATGTGATAGAGCAGACCATGATGTTTGTTTGGGGGAAGGGAAATCAGGAAAGACTGTTGGAGTTTTGTTTTGGGAATGGAATAGAAGACTCCGAGCCTAATGGCATGTTCTGGAAAGCCTGGAAAATAAGAATGCTGAGGGAAGCAAAGACTATATTGAGGTTGCTTATGTGATATTTTTAGTTAGTGATCTGCAATATGAAACTTTCTGTGCTTTACCAGTACAATGAATGTCATTAGCTGCAGCTGAAAAATCAGTTGTGATTAATAAAAGACCAGCATCACTGAGGTGAAATATTCTAAGAAGTGTTTTCTCAGAGTCAACACATAGAAACAGTGATCCAGTGACACCAAGGCTATATCTGAACTGGTAGCCAAACTTAGTAATGTATAAGAATCTTCTGAATGATAAAAAGTTTTGCAAATGTGATGGGATTATGGAGAGGACTGACACTAAAAGATGCCAGTAAAGGCCACTGGTGAAAGTCCAGCTTCAAATTCAGTTGAGATCTCAGAATATTGGAGATGACAGTGATAAACCAGCCAGCCTCCATCCTGGGTTTGAGGCCAACCTATAGTAAAAATAAACTAGGTGCATTCTTGATTCTTAACAGTATCAAAATTATAGTTGTGTAGTAGCAATGAAAAACTTTTATAATTGGGGTCACTACAATATATAGAACTGTATTAAATTATTATAGTAATATATAAAGTACCATAGTATATTACATGAGAACATTGAATTGTAAAAGATGATCAAGTTTTTTTGAGAGTAAAAGCATATAAAATATATTTTGAGCCTTTTCTTAGCACAACAGGAAGACCACAAGATGGTTTTCATTTGAGGAATGAAACTAATACTTGGTCAAGTATGGGGTAAGGATAGGGGGCTGATGATACTGGAGTTGGATAAGTGGACAGCAAAGATTATGAAGACCTTAAAAGTCATGTAAAGCAATTAAATACAGTTTCTACTCCAGTCACTACAGTAGCAGTACAGAGGACAAACTGGTAAGATTTAGGACTGAAATCAACAAAGAGATCAACACACAACCGAGTAAGGGAGGGACTGAGAATTCAGAAACCACTTGTCCAGTAGAGGTATTGATTGGATATGGGCTGGAAAAAAAAAGAAAAAGGATCTGAGAGGGACACATTAATCCATTTTTCATAAATTATATTAATGATATAATAATTTTCTAGAGAATGCATGTGGAGAAATCAAATATCTAATTGTAGAAAATTTTGGAATTATGAAAATAAAATACCTTTCACAAGAATCTTAGTGATGGAGTGACCTGTAAAATCATTTTAATTGCTTAGCATAGTTGCGTTTTATTGTACCCAAACTGTAAATAATAAGGCTCTGTCTCCTGGTATCTCAAACTGGATTTAGAAATAAAGACCTACAAATGTAGTTAAGGTAAATAGTGTGGCCTATTATCCAATACAACAGCTTCCCTTATAAGAAAAGACAAGATGTTGACACACATGGAGAAAGACCATGTGCAGATATAGAGAACAAGCAAACCACAACCCGCAGGGTGAAGCTGGTCATACCAAGATCCCATCTTCACAGTTAAAGAGAGGTGAGAGAATAAGTGTCTGCCATGCTTTGACATACATTATGTCATTTTTAGCAAGTTAATGCAAACACTATTAGGGCTGAGTTCCTACTTTCAAATGACTGTTCTGTTGTTTCTACTGTACCTGTGGGTCATTATCTGCCTCTCTTTAGAGAGTGTATTCCCAATATTTCTGATCTTATTTTGTTGGATAGCATGTCATAATTTTGAACACTGGCAAATTGTAGCAAAAATCCTCATGTCCAAGGTAAGTTTTGAGAGAAACAATTGACCAAACTAGATAGTTTGAAGACCTTAAAAGTGGTTATTTATATAAAATAGTTGTTAAAATCTTGCTGTCTTAGGGATTGTCAGGTAAGCCAGAGGGGGAAAAAGTGTTGAATAACCCCAGATTTCTATTCTTAAAGATTTTTCAGTCTGACAAAAGAGTGGGTTTTGTTTGAGAATACTTGCTATATAAATGTAGGCTTTTGTGTGTAGTAAGAGCACATCCTAATAATACTGGGTTCAAGGTAATTGATCTTTAGGAAAATGGGCTATGAGCTGAACCTCTAGAGAATGCGCCATTTACATTGGAAATAAGTGTAATGTGAATATGAAACGCCCCCACCCCGTTGGGCTCATGAACTGAGGCTTGATCTTAGCAAGATTTCAGGCAGTGAGTTAGAAATTTTAAGAGGCAGAGCTTAGCTAGAGAAAGCACATCATGGAGACAGGGCCTTTGGGTGTCTCGTTCATTGCCCCATCTTCTCTTGCTGTGTATAACGTGGCCAACATGATCTGAACTGCTCTCCACCTCAGCACCCCACTCAACTCCCTGATCATGGTGGAGTAATAATTCTCAAGGAAAGAAGCAAAATAGTTTTCTCTTAAATTGTCTTAACCAGAAAAAAAAATGATACAACAACAAAAAGTTAACAAACAGCTATTGCTTATTGAATAAATGGTTTGTTCTAACATGGATAATCATATGAATATTAGAATCAGAGACAAGAGAGGGCAAAGGGGGCATTGCAGGATTAGAACAGCAGGAAGACAGCTCGGAAGGGGCTGGATGGTGAGTATTTCAGTATGAGCAGTCCTTCATGGCAATTACTGTCAGGCAATGATGTATGAGAAGTAACCCTTGATAATGCTTTTGTCTTTTCTTTTCTTTTCTTTTTCTTTTCTTTTCTTCTTCTTCATCTTTTTTTTTTTATATATATAATTCTTTTTTCACTTAGTTAAGTATAAGAGGCTCAATTCTGATTTTGACAACTTGACATTTCCAAACATGTATATATTGTAATATCTGATTGATAATGTACTAACGCCCTAATGAGCCTTAACATTTGGCTTATATAAGCAGTGAAACTGAAGAGGATGATGCTATAAAAAATCACTCTGGAGGCAGGAATGGTAGTATACTATAAAAATTAGATGTGACCTAAGCAATCCATTACTTGAGTTGAATTGTTGTATGGGGTGTGAAAGTGACAAGAATGTCTACAAATTTTGCTAATTATGTCTAAGAATATTAGAGGCATTATTCCTTCCATAAATGCTAATCAAAAAGGGAAACATTAGTAATGAATCGTCTTAATTATATGTTTGTTTCTATGATAAAGTATCTTGACAAATGCAACTTTGGGGAGAAAGAGTTTACTTTGCCATACACTTCCAGAGTGCACAACCCTTGATTGTGTGAAAGACAAAACAGCAGGCAAGATCTGGAAGCTGTGTGTTCATGTTGTGTCCATACTCAGGAAGCAGAGCTTGCAGAGTCAAGAGAGGCCTACTCAGACCAAGAAAGCTACACCCATATCTTATTTTATTATCAGTTTTGCTGACTCTGCTTCCTCCATTTCCCCATCAACAGTCAACACCTCCTCAGTTGCGGTGGCGTCTTTGAAGGATATTCCTCATCCTTGCAGAAATGCCCACTAGCATGGTTTTGTGTGGATCTTGTGCAGGCAACCCCAGCTACTGTGAGTTTTGTTTGTGTGCCCTTGTACTGTCCAGATGACATAGTTGTGCAGAAGTCTCTCCCAATTTTTGGCTTTTACAATCTTTCTATGCCTTCTTCTGTGCTGTCCCTGAGTAGTGGAGTCAGATGGTGTCATATAAATATCCTGTTAGGGCTGAGGGCTTGACCCTCTGATAGTTCTCCAAAGTTTCTACATAGTACTGTCAGCTAAGAGCAGGTGTTCAAATAAATGAACCTGTTGCAACACTTCACATTCAAACCACAACATGAATAAACTTTTTAAAAAATTATCCAAAATATGTAAAAGATATTCAAAGAATAATGTCTACAATAACATTTAAAAGCATAGAAAAGAAAGCATATTTTTAAAGTCAGAAAGTGGTTAAATTAGTAAAATGAAAAACAGAAAAACCAAAACACAAAAACAAAAAACGGCCATAACTTTCCTTCTCGACCCTGCCATTTGCTCATGGGTATTACAAGGAAATACATTTAGCTTTTCATAGGCTTATCGTCCTTTGACCCTGTATCCTGTAACTTTCCTAAACTTGCATTTTTATTTTAGGAATTTGTGAGGCTTTTTCTTGTTTGTTTTCTTTTCTTGACAACCCCTTGACATTTTCTAGATAATAACTAGATTATTTGAAAGTAGTTTTACATTTTCACTTCAAATCTTTAGGCCTTTTCATTTCCTTGCCTTATCTCACTTCCAATATTGGGTTGAGTAAGAGGAGAGAGAGGCATAAGCCTTCTGCCAGTGTCTGGTAAGGTCTTACTTCTTGCCTGTTGTTTTTAAGATGCTCTTTTATTTTGTTCCATTTCAAATGTTGGATTGGGTGTCGTGGAAGCTTGGTAGGGATTTTGCTGGAGTTACCCTTAAGCTTTCTGTATATTCCTTCCAACACCGACAACACAATGGTATTTGTTGCTATTGATATATTCCTAGACGTTTCCAAAGCTCTGCCCATCTTTTTTCTGTCTGTTTCCTCAGTCCACACACTGGGAAACCTAGTTATTTTTCACAATTCAAGACACCATTGCAATTTTTTTTTCTTTTCTGCTCTTGCTACATAAGACTGTGTCTTATTTAAACTTCTCCTTTAAGAATTTTCCTTAGTAAGTACTTGGGGGCGAAACGAAGAGACTAGTGAGGTTAGTTCCATGAGGGAGCAGAAGCACAGATTCTTTCTTAGCCTCTGCTGGAAGGCAAATGGGCTCTCGTTACTACTGCTGGTGGTCTGTGCTCCTCATTATGCATATCAAAAGCACCTGAGGTTCTTGTTATTTCTCTTCACTCAGCTTCCATACACCGTGAGCCTGGCAGAAAGCTACTCTAGTCACTCCTGGCCACGAAATATCTCCTGCATCTCTACAAGGCCTCCCCGGAAGGGTCTCAGCAGGGCTCTTAACTGCTAGGTTAAAGTAGCAGGCCAGACTTTCTAAGTCACCTACCTATTTGGGGTATAATCATCTGGTGGGGAAGAGAGACTCAGTTTCTCAGATGCAGCAGCACTGGGTTTGGATTGGAATGCCTCAGGGTTGGACCAGGGATAGAAGCAGGCTTCTCACTCGGCACCTTCTCAGTGGTTAGGATAAGGAGACACTTTTTCTGCAGTGTTTGGCCATGGCTATTAAGGTAAAGTTGTCTGCACTCTGATGCTGCCCATTAGTTGGTATAGAAATTCTGAGGCCATTTTGTTATTTTTAAATAAAACTTGACTTTAGAGGTTTGGTGGTATAAATATTCTCTTGCTTAAAAAGTAAAGTCATTAACCACTCTAGATATATCAGAGGGACAGATGACCTAAACACATAATATTTTTGCAAAATTGATCTGGAAAGAATTCCTGTCCTTTATCAAGTAGTATTCAGAGATATAGGGTGGGGAAAGACAGAGGACCTGTAAGGAGTGGGGGAGAGGAGACTGGAATCATATGTATTCCATATTGTATGGAAAAAATCCGTTTTCAATTTTAAAATGTAGACTTCAGGGATGAGGTACCTGACATGTTATTCAATCCCAAGTGTTTATGGGTAATCACGTACATACAAGCAACACTAAATGAAATGTATAAGACTCTAATTACAGGTATTGGCATTTTGTCACTATTGAAAACTACCTTGAGTTAACCAAAACAAATGGAGATATTCATTTTGGTTCATGGTTTTAGAATATTCAGTTGTTTTGACTGTTGCTTTGAGTTATTTGTTGACAGACTATCATACAGGAGTTCAGGGCAGACAGAAGTTGCTGATCATATGACAGCAAAGATAAAAAAGAAGGAAAGAGGAAGAGTTCAACTACCTGTTTCCATGGCAGACTATTAGTAATACAATCACGCCTGATGTATTCTGTTAATTTAATCTTTTTTAATTAAAAACCTTTTATTTAATTAATTTATTCAGAATACATCTCAATTGTTTTTTCTCTTATTTGTATCTACCCGTTCCTCCCTCCCTCCCGCTTTCACCCTATTCCCCTTTCCTATGTCTGTGACTGAGGAGGACCTCCTCCCTCACTACATGGTCATAGGCTATCTATCAAGTCTCATCTTGGTAGCCTGTTTATCTTTTCTCTGAGTGCCACCTGACCTCCCCACCATGGGGGAGTGGTCACATATGGGGCACCAGAGTTCATGTCTGAGTCAGTCCCCACAGATGTACTCTATTTAACACACAAAAGCATGGGAACATTTAATACATGAAATATAAGATCACAAGTTAGTAAAAGTCACAAGTCCATATGTAGTAAGTGTTCTGTAGCATATTGTATAGAACTGTGGTTAGTACTAATAAGCGATTGGGTTTTTTGTTTGTTTGTTTGTTTGTTTTGTTTTCTAAGAATCACTCAGCTTGTCACTAAGGTCTTCTACATTCCATTGGCTTATTTTGTCATATTATTTTGTTTGCAATGTTCATTAGCTCTCTCAATTAAACCCTCCTGGTGACTATCCAGAAGGAGCATACCTCTGTCCTCATGATGCCTCCTTTTCCCCCTGTAACTTGTCCTCACCACTGGCAAGTGAGTAGGTGAGAACAGTTAAAATAGGTCATAACTAAAGTTTTAAATTCCTTCTGCTACAAAAATTATACTCTTCATAAAGATGATCTTTTTATAAAACGTTGCAAGAAAATCACAACTGAGTACAAAGAACATGAAACAGGAGTGAGAAATAAATCAATCCAATGTAGTGTCAAACACTAGTACATGAGCTTATAACTAGTGTGCAGATTGGTAAAACTGGTCTAACTCATGGATTACTCTAGGTTGTGTTTTTGTATATGGTACAAAAACTACAAAGTTATTTTTTTGCTGATAATGTTGATAATACTCATGTGTCTGTAGATGCATATGAACAGTTATGAGAAAACAAAAAAAGAGGTCTGTATTGATTCATTCGTACCGACATCTTCTATATGCTAAATTCAAAAGAGATATTGGAAAAGAAGGCACCATTGTAAGTGTCTAAACTTGAATTATTTCTTTATTTATTTTTGTTTTTTATTTTTTATTAATTTATTCTTGTTTCATCTCAATGATTATCCCATCCCTTGTATTCTCCCATTCTTCCCTCCCTCCCATTTTCCCCTTATTCCCCTCCCCTATGACTGTTCCTGAGGAGGATTTCCTCCCCCTGTATATGCTCATAGGGTATCCCGAAGTATCTACAACTCTAAGTTGAAACACTGTGTCTATTCAGATGCTAACAATTTGAAAATTTTGTGAGATTTTGTTCATCTTCAAGGATACAGCTACAAAATGCCAGTGCTTCTGCAGGACACAAGTTGACATTCCTGTGTGTCAAAACAGTGAAGACAATTCTCTGTTCAGAACATGATGAGTCAAAAATAAACTTGGGACTCCAGTTATAGCTCTAATTTTAACCATCTTGTCAGTCATCATCCTTACAGCCAGAAAAACACTGCACAAACTGAAAATCAATGGCCTTTCTTGGAAAAATGGGGTCATAAGATCAAGAACATTACTAAAATATGAGAAGACAGGGACATTAAAAAGCCACAGTGGTTAAAATCTGATTATTTGGAGGATAGTTATTGAGAAAAAAACATGTAGTTTTATGGGAGCAGTGTCATGGTTAATTTTATGTGTCAGCTTATAAGATTTTTAAAAATGGACAGTTAAGCTGGATAAGACATTGAATAAAGCAAATGACATTTGTAATCATCCTCGCCTGATTAGTTGGAGGCAAAGAAAAATTCTGAAGCAAGAGGAAACTCTCTTATAATCATCAATTTCATCTGCTCTACCATTACTCTGTGTCTCAAGCTGCCAACTCACTACAAACTGAATTTTCCAGTATCTTTAAAACATAAGAAAATACTGTATAATAAGTGGACATTTATATGTAAACTACCTGCATACATAAATACCAAAAATTCCATTTATCCTGAATCTATTATTTTTGAGAAATTACTAGAGATTGCACTGGGACCTATGAGTACAACCCCTCAGAGATCTTGGAATTCCATGGGCATCCTCACACAGTTATAAGATTTATGACCAAAAACTTATAAGAATCTCTATAGAAAACCCAGGAATAACCCTACTGGTCCTAACAAGGAAGGAAGCAGAACATCCTTTAAGAAAGACACTCATCTTTACATTTGATAGAGGATTGTGTCTCACCCAACCTGCATCAGAGAAGCTTCTTGAAGCAAATGTTGATTAATACAGAATCTCACAGCTGGACAATGTACAGAAAGTAAGACATTTCAGAGTACACAATCCTGACCTGAATAGATGACTTCATCAAACCCATTCCATTCCATTTCTCTCTCAGGAGCCTCTCAGAGGACTCCGGGAAAGGCCCAGGTTCCTAGTCTCACTGGAGGGTAAGAATGGGATGGAAATGAGGTTTCTGTTGGGTATTATAATTGTCTCTTTTAAAATAAGATTGCTGGTACCAAACGGCAGTGGAAACTCGAACATGCCAAAAACCTGTGATGATTTCAAAAGTGTTCAGCCCTGAGGTTGAGCTGGTTAAGTTGCTGTATTAATGCACAAAACTGGAAGGCAGGTCAGGTAAGATACAGTTCTGCCAAGACAGAGGTTAAGGGCTGCCTAAGCAGTTCCACATGTTAGTGAACAGCAGAAGTTTGCAGATTACACCCCAGTTGTTATCCTCTAGCTTGTATCTTCCTGTTCCTACTCTCTCTCTCCTTCTTCTGCCCTATTCACCTCTCCTAGACCTCTGACAGAAGGAGACCTCCTCCTACAACATATGACCACAACCTATTAGGTCTCATCCTGATAGCCTGCTTCCCCTTCCTCTGTGTGCCCCCTGGGCCTCCCCCACCAAAGGGATGTGATCAAATCCAGGGCACCAGAATTCATGTCAGAGGCAGTCCCTGATCCCCCACAAGCATGAACAATGAGCTGTCCATTAGCTGTATTAAGCCAGGGATCTAGGTTCACTATATGCATTGTCCTTGGTTGGTACAACAGTTTGTACAGTCCCACATTGACCCAGATCCTCCAGCGTTGATGGTGTCCTTGTGGGGATCTGAAACTTCTGGATCCTTCCATACCCTCACTCTTCCATACCACTCTCAGTACTCTATCCAGAGTCCATTACCCAGTCCCAGCACCAGTCTCAATCTCTCACTGGGTGGGGTCTCTCAGAGAACCTCTCTGTTTGGCTGATATCCACTTATAAGTGAGTATATACCATGTGTGTCTTTCTGGATCTTACTTACATCACTCAGGATGATTTTTTCTAGTTGCATACATTTGTCTGCAAATGTCAAGATTTCCTTGTTTTTAATAGCTGAGTAGTATTCCATTGTGTAAATATACCAGTTTCTTTATCCATTCTTCAGTTGAGGGACATCTAGGTAGTTTCCAGATTCTGACTATTACGAATAGAGCTGCTATGAACATAGTTGAGCAAATGTCCTTGATGTATGGTGGAGCATCTTTTGGGTGTATGCCAATGAGAGTTATAGCTGAGTCATATGGGAGCACTATTCCCAGTTTTCTGAAAATGTGCCAGATTGATTTCCAAAATGATCTGTATCTTTATATTAGGGAATTGAAACAAGTGATTTTGAGAATTATCAATGATCAGTGTTTGTTCATTCATTTTTATTTTGTTGTGGTAATGTAAATTTTTCTTCCTTCTTTGATTTGATGGTCTGACATTAGTTTCTTGCATTTCTTTGGGTTTAGTTAACCTCTTTAGGTTGGTGTTTTCTTTTTAGTGCCTTCTATAGAGCTGGATTTGTAGATACAAACTAATTATATTTGCTTTTACCATATAATGTCTTTTTAAATTCATCTATTGTAATTAGAAGTCTTTCTAGGTATAGCAGGATGGGCTGGCATCTGGGGTCTCTTTGTAGAATACCTATCTAGGTTCTTCTGGCCTGTACATCCTCCACTGAAAAATTAGATATTTGGATTAAAGACCTCAACATAAAACCAGATACACTAAACCTGATAGAAGGTAAAGTGGGGAAATCCTAGATGCATTGGCGCAGGAGACAATTTCCTGAAGAGAACACTAATAGCTCAGGCACTAAGATCAACAATTAATAAATGGGACCTCATGAAACCGAAGAGTTTCTGTAGGGCAAACGACACAATCAAAAGGATAAAACCACAGTCTACAAAATGGAAAGCGATTTGCACCAACCCCAAATCTGACAGAGGGCTGACATCTGAAATACAAAGTCCTCAAAAAACTAGACATCAACAAGTAAAATAAACAAATTAAAAAATGGTGTAAAGATCTAAACAGAGAATTCTAAATAGAGGAATCTCTAATGCTGATGACAGCACATGATGGCAAGGATTTGTTGCAAGGGGAGCACTCCTCCATTGCGCATGGGAGTGCAAAATTTTACAGCCACTTTGAAAATCAATCAGACAGTTTCTCAGAAATTCATCAATAGATCAAACTTAAGTTTCAGCTATATCATTCCTGGCCATATGCTGAAAAGAAGGTCCATCATATCACAAGAACACTTGTTCTAGTATATGCATAGAAGCTTTATTTATAATAGCCATAAACTGGAAACAACTTATATGTCTCTCAAATGGAATAAGAAAACATGGTACATTTACATAATGAAATATTACCCAGATATAAAAAAAACAACATCATGTAATTTTCAGGCAAATTGACAGAACTAGAAAAGATCACCCTGAGTGAGCTAACCCATGGCCCCAAAAGACAAACATGATATGTACTCACTTATTAGTTGATATTAGTTGTAAAATAAAGGGTAACCGTGCTATAATCCACAGGCCCAAAGAAGGTAAGTAGGAAGAAGGACTCAAGGAGAGACACATGAATATCACTGAGAAGGGTAAAGAGAATAGAAACCATAGGTAGATGAGGATAAGGACTGGACAAGGGTAGAGCTGGGGATGGGAACAGGAGGTATCTGGTGCACAGAGGACCAAGAAATTACTGGGTGAGACAACTAGATTCAGGATGGATGCATCTCTAGCTAGAAACCTTGGGCTATTTAAACACCCAGAAATCTATGAGGGTGACATTAGTAGATAAGACTCCTTACAAGCCTCACATTTGACCATGTCCCCTGGAGGGGGAGACCTGGTGGCACTCAGAGGAAGGACAGCAGGTTACCAAGAAGAGACTTGATACCCTATGAGCATATACAGGGGGAGGTAAGTCCCCTCAGGAGGGGAATAAGGGGAAAATGGGAGGGAGGGAAGAATGGGAGGATACAAGGGATGGGATAAACATTGAGATGTAACAAGAATAAATTAATAAAAAAAATTAAAAATAAATAAATAAATTTTGAAAGTAGAAAAGAAGAAGAAGAAGAAGAAGAAGAAGAAGAAGAAGAAGAAGAAGAAGAAGAAGAAGAAGAAGAAGAAGAAGAAGATTTGGATCCTGAAATGGCCATCTCACAGAAAGAGGCAAAACTTCCAATAGAGGGATTGGGATACCAATCCAGTCACAGTATCTTCAACCAACAGTTTGTCCTGCCTACAATATGTGCAAGGATAAAAATGGAGCAGAAAATGAGAAATTGTCCAAGAAAAGATTGGTCCAGCTTGAGACCCTTGCCATGAGAGGAAGCCCACTCCTGACACTGCTATTGCTATTCTTCTATACATGCAGTGAATAACTTAACATAGCTGTCATTGTAGCAGTGTCATGATGTTTGGCTGTGGGTGTCTGCATCTGTTTCCATTAGTTGCTGGGAATCACACTTTTCATTTAAGCTATCTCATAAAATTAATTGTCATATTCAATAGGCTCAAGAGAAATACCTAGTAACCTGATGATACAGCAATAGAAATTCCCCAAACTAAGTGAAAAAATAAAGTGAAAAAGACTAACAGAAAAGTCTAAGCACAATATAAGAAATGAGGCGATGAAAAATCCCTCAGTAAGATATGGATTTTAGATGAACTATGGCATGTATCTAACATGTATCAATTTATTGGGACCAAGGTAAAAAATACCAGAGATCAGATGACATAAAAGATAGAAACTTTTTTTTTTCACAATTCTAAAGGCTAGAAGTCTACGGTTGCTGTTGCATGTTCTTCCAGGAATTAGGCTCCCAACAGTCACCATTATTTTGCTGTGAAGAGAGACAATACATAAGGCATCTCATAAAAGAAGTAATTTAATTGTGGGTTCCTGTATAGTCACCTCAAAATGTCATCACATGGCTTTTTTCACACAGACCCAATGTTGAGAAGTCTATCATGTGTCATATTCTAAAGTTCATCTATTTAGCCTGTATTAAAATACATCCATCAGGCCTAGTGTAGCTTAGTTATCTGTCCACAAGTTCTGTCTCTAAGTGCAGTCACATTCTCTGGTCCTGGTAGTTAAGATTTCAACGTACAGATTGTAGATGTACACAACACTGGGAGTATCTGGAAAATATTGGCCTAACAATATTAAGGCTTATGATCAGTAAATATAAAGTGTCTATTTATTTGGGACTGCTTCAATTAATTTGAATAAAATTATATAATTTGGAATTAAAGATTTATATCTATTTTGTAAATATTATTGCTCAATAGTTTGCTCTTTGTTTGCTATTATAAATGAAATGACTATTCATCGCATATTTTAGATTGCTTATTCAAAGTGCATATAAATATAATTAATTTACACATATTAGCTATTTGTTTTGCAGTTATCAAAGGAGCTGTGTTTATTTGTTTTAACAAATGCATATAACAATATTCTAGTAGATTGTAGAGTAGAAGCAGTGATTATTCTAGAGATTTGGTGTATATATAAGACAGTCTCATTAGTATTGAGAAGTTATTTCCCTTCCTTCTAAATCTGACGCCTTTTCATTTTCCTGCTTTCTCATCATGGCTAAAATTTGGAATTGGAACTGAGAGGTGACATGTTTGTTTTGTTTAAGTTCTCACTGGGAAGCAGCCACTTATGTGGCCTCATTAGATATTTGGAAATAGTCTTTTTGTACTTAAAACTATTCTATTCCTTTGCAACTTCTTACCGCCATTTTTCTAAAGAGTTTTGCATCTCTATTCATAAGATGAGTGTTACGGTTTTCATATTTGTTTGCTTTTGGTAGTTGTAGAATGTTGGCTTTGTGAAATGAGTTGTAAGATGTCCTTCTTGTAATGTTTTGAGGAAGACTTTGTGAAGAATAAGTGTTAAATTTGTCAGTGTTTGGTAGAATTCAATGATAAAGGCAACTGAGCCCAGACTTTTCTGTATGACGCTCAAGTGTTAAGTCACTCTTTGTTTTCAGACCTATTTGCTTTCCTGTTTTTTGAATGCACTTTAGTAATGTGTATTCTTAGGAGTTTATGCATTCTATCGCAGTTATCTAACTTGTTGGTGTATGGATCACAAGATTCCTTTAAACTCTTTTATTTCTGTCCTGGGTGTGAATACTCATTCTTTCTTCTTGGGTTTATAATTTGAATTTTATTATTTTCTCTTGATAATTCCTGTTAAAGTTTTCTCAGCTTTCATGCTGATTTTCTCAGAATCATAGCTTTAGGTTCAGGTGGTTTCCATCATTTCTGTTCCTCACTCCCTTCCTGTCTACTCTGGTACTCCGCATTTACTTCCTTTTGTTGGATTCAGTTCAATTTGTTCTTAAGTTTTCTAAGGGGTCTGTGTAGATTATTTATTAATACATAGTTCCATCTGAGCACTGTGCTAGCTAGAGCCTGGATGTTCTGGTAGGGGTTGGATTCGTTTTTCATTAATTTCAGTTTCAAATGTTATATTTTAATTTTTCTTTTGGTTTTTTTTATGCAGTTCATTGACATAAGTAAGATTATATTTGATCATATTCCTTAATTTCCTAAATGTTGTTTAGAAATTTGTGCCAAATAGGATTCTAATTCATTCCGACTATGTGCTTTGCATACTTATGCTCTTAGCTGTGTTCTCTTGCAATCAACATGAAGCCCATGAAGGATATAAGAGCAAAATGTGGTCTACACTTGGGTCTGAACTCTCTCTGTTGCTTCTAGACCTTCTTGCTTGCCTCTGCCTGTATCTTGTATAGCAGTTTCCTCCAAGAGCAAAACATTCCATTCTTCATGAACTCTCCTTATGACAGAAGGGAAATAATTCAAAACATCTCCAGGAAGTCCCTGAACCTTACCAGATTCACAAAGCCCCTTTCTCCAGAGTAAACAAAAGGGCAGAAGAGAATCATTCTCTGACAAACCTTCCTGCAAAGAATCAGAAACTAGCTGAGCTGCCTGGAAGAGGCTAAGACAACTGAACTACCAAGAAGGGACATTCTTCAACCTGCTGAGCTGCCTTCAGGTTGTGCAGTGTGCTGCAGGTTTCTAGCTTTCGTGAATTGTCACTCATGCTGGAGTGAGCTTTAGTGACACAGATATATTTGAATCATTTTTGCTCCTGGAGGTAACTCATTGCTCACATTCCTCTAAGTAGCCCAAATAAACCACACTGGTTTACAAAGTTGGACTTCAGTGGTGTCCTTACCTTGTTCTGTCATGAGCTTCATATCTAGCATGAAAACCCTTATATGTTTCATCTCCCCAGGAAAACTCTATCACAGAACACTGTCACTTCTCATAGCAACCTAATTATAGCTGGATGACACACAACCAACATATGTATTCTGTTTTTTCTGCCTCTTAATTTTGCTGGTGATGGTATTGTTGAACCCTTGCTGGAATTTTCTTTTCTAGAATGATCATATAATCTCTAATCCATGTCCTGAAAGTACACATATACCCCTCAGGACCAGTACAGATATCATATCAAGTTAGTGTTGTAGTGACATTTTCAATAGGTAGGTTCTTACCATTCTACTGCATAGTTTTCTCTCCAAAGTGCCCTTTTTTCTCTTTTCTAAGAACATAATAGCTTAAGACATGCCAGTGTCATGCTAGGTGACAAAATAGGACATCATGGCCACTTTTATTTTCTTCTTTTCATTTTTTACACAGAAACAAGCTCATACTCATCAAATGAAATCTTAGATATTAAACATGCTCCTCCACACTTCTAATCAGTGCCTCCGTCATATGAAGTAAGAAGCCAGAAAGATATAATCAATATGAGGTAGGAAGAAATCTTCAGTGTAAGCCAATAGGATTCTCCCAGTGTGAGCCCATAGCACCCCATGGATGTAAGGCAAGAGGACATCCTTGATGTGATACAAGAGAATAGTCTCAGTCTGAGCTAAGAGGACATCTTCAGCAAGTCGAGGATTTCATCCCCATGAGACCCTTCCATCACAATACTCTTCACCCCCAGATTCACCCCCGGAAGTTTATATCACTCTTAGTGATGTGATCTTCACGTATACTAGGCTTCTTTCTTTGTGCTACGTTTGACACATCACAATCTCTGTAACCATAATGGGTTTCCTCTCCAGAGCTCTTACCCAACAGTGGCATTACCTACCTCCCAATGTAAAAAGGTAAATGAAAGGACTCAAGCCATCTCCAGCACAGCACACCTGGCTGTGACAGGCCTTGCCATTCTCCCCAATTCTTTCTACCTTGATAAAAACCATTAGATTATATTCCTAAAGTTAGCCACTGAGGTCTAGTCCCTTATTTGACCATGTTTGTCTTCCTAAGGCTAACTTCCAAGGTCCAGCTATCAAAGTATTGAAGTCCAGGAATGAAAAGCCTCCTTTGTCTCACCCAAATAACATGCTCAATTAAAATTAAAAAGCTCATCCTAACATGGGTTTCCTCCTTTACCTTTATAAACCACCATTTTCATATGAGCCATGTCTATCCAGAGGCAGTCTTGTGTTCCTTTCCCTTGTTCCATTCCCTCTCTCCATCACGTTCTATCACCTGTTTTTGTCTCTTATTCCCTGTCCTTTGTCTCTATGGGGCAAATGAATCTCTGTTGCACAGAGAACTTGCCTTTGGAGGTCCTGAGCTGACACTTATCGCTTATAGTAATGCCTCTGCATTATTTTTGATTATTTTATCTTTATGCACTCATTCAGTAAAGGGATTGCCTTGGATTTTCTGAAGATAGTGCTAATTTATGATGATTTTCAGGGCCTAATTATTAAAGTTGCCACATCAAATTAAGAAAATATCCAGTGTGGATTATTATAGTTGTCAACCCACTTATCATCATATACCTCTCATTATGTGTAGAGAGATGGCCTCTGACTTTTTCTGGCTCAAGTATGGGTTTTTGTCTAGTTTGTGAATGTCTTACTTTTTAGTGATATTACATTGTGAAAGCAACATATGGTTAGAAAAAATTATGATTTCACTTTTGATGTTTCCTCAGCTAATAATATAAAGTCTTTTCTCAGAATGCTGGCAGAACACAGAGCTGAAGCTGAAAGTCCCACACATACTGAATTCACCCAGTACCAGTAGCTTTACTTGGCCCACATTTCTGCTATCTTCCACCTCCTGATATTTCCACTGTAAATTAAGTTTAATCTCAGAGTTTTACATCTAGGCCATTTAGGTGTTCCATGAAAAAAATCTGACCAGTTAGATACTGCCATGTGTCAGAATCTTTATAAAACCTTTGGGCGAACACTATCACCCCATTAGGCTTCTATTTTCCTTAACTTCAAAAGCCACACATAGAAGGTTATAAGTCCTGCTGCCTGCCACCTTGAGATGCGGCCCAGACCCTTTTTACTACAGTGCCTGCATCAGCCTCTGATTGTCTTGTGTGACTGAACTCGGGAAACATTTCTCTCTGCTGCTCGATGCCATGCCATTCAAGCAGAGTGTCTTGAGTGTTTCTTTTCTTGAGGATTGTATTTTCAAGGTCTGGAGATTTGAATGGTTTTGCCCTCAAGGCAAATGTACAATGTTTCTCTTTATCTGTACACATCTCCTCTTCTGCAATTTTAACCATGTTTTAGCTCTTTTAATTGAAAGGCTGAGGATTTTACATATATTTTGCTCCGCTTTCAGCTATAGATTCTCACTATAGACCTGGATAAAGCAGTGAGCAGTAACATACTACAGCCTGAATATTAATCCATCTTGAAATTTCCTACACCAAGCATTTTAATCCATTTCCTCTAGCTAGAAGCCACCTCTCAAAGGAACCAAAACTTCCTAAAAACAGTACCCAGTGGAGGAGTCCAACAGATTAAATACTTGAGCCCATGGGAGTGCATTTTAAATCCATATTTTTTAAAAAGCAGAAAATAAAAATTGTGCAATTCCTACAGGCTTTACATGCCTGCAAATAGCATTTCTCCCCACCCCCAAAAAGTCTACGTTCATTGTTCCATCCACCTTGTTCAGCTTAGGTGTGCTTGTAGCAGAAAGCTACCCATGAACTGTTCTATGCTTATTTCTGCTTGGCTCTTACTTCCTCGTGGATCTTCTTTGTTTTTGGTTCTTTCCGGAAAATTTAGTTGATTTTGGGTTTCTGTCAGTTGATACTATGACTTGTTAACACCCTTACATATCTGTGGATATCTGCCCCCCAGCATTCAGTATGCATGAAGCCTAGCACACCTATAATCTCTTCCTACATGTGTGGCCTGGCTATGTGACACAGAAGCCTCTGAGTTCGCCCAGAGCGCATCTTCTAGGTCCTTTAGACTTGGCAAGTCTCACAGACTCTTTAAACATACATAGTCTAGTAGATATAACACTAATTTTCTTGATCCAATATAATAAGGCAGAGGGTTTTTTAAATGTTAGCTCTTCAGGTAATATTCAATTCCCCAGTCAGAAAATAGAAAATTTATAATGGACCTTCCCCCTGTGGTTGCAGTAGTTTCATCTGTCTTGGGACTTGTGTCTACTGGCATGAGCACACACGCCTGCTGGGATCCGGTCCTGTCCTCTTGCCCCTGCAGCCCTAGCATGAATATCTCCCACAGGGTGGTTGTAAAAAAGAAATCCCTGGGGTTTTTGTTAAAAATGACATGTGGTTAAACTGCAATCCTGATATTTCTGAACTCAAAGTGATAAAAGCAGATGGCTGTGGAAGACTGTGATAAAAATCATGAAAGGTTAACTTTCATTAAGTCACCAATTATGGGACTTGATAAAATGAATGTACAACTTTATAAAGGAAATGTGAAAGGATGTGTAGAACAAGTGGGAAATAGTTCAAGTTAAATGGAAGAGCTGGTGACCAATAGCCACATGAAGACAGTGGCTATTTGTCACTTTCACTTCAAAGTAAACATGAGAATTTAAGAGAGTCCCCAGTCTGATGCCACAACACACCAGACCTGTATCACAATAGATACCAGTTCCTGGTCCTCCATTTGGACACAGCAGTTTGCTCCACATTAAAAGGTATGCCAAGAGTCACACTAAAGTGAATGGAACGATGTTGCAGGAAGCCACAGTCAATAGAAATGCCATACTACAGAATGTACTTGGCAAGAAAGGGAGCCAAGCACAAAAACATGTTCTTATTGAGCTCTCTTGAGGGGGGTTGGACATCTCTTACCTAATATTTTGACAAAGATCAGGCATGTGGAGTTAATAACTTCTTCTTAAGTGAGCAGAATTTGAAAGAAGATTCCAGATGGTGACAAATGAGCATTCTGCTCTACAGGAAAGCAATGCAGAGTCCTAGAAAACAGCGAGTTGTCACTCCAGGCTTCAGCCAGAGTTGGCTTATGTGCAGAACTGCATTAGTTTCTGTTTAAAAGTAATCAGCTCTTCCTAAAACATAAAGAAAGTTCTCCACTGAGCATGATCAGAAAGGTTCTGCTTACCATTGGTACAATGAACTCCTTTAAGTTTGTTGCCAAGACATTGAACAACAAAGAAAGCCTCAAATCCTGCTTTGCTGTCATTTTCTTGCAAAAATAGGACCAAACGGGAAATCTCTGTATTCAAGCATTAGGGTCATGCTATTATTGTAACACCAAAGACTGTTGAATGGAATGGCAAACTCATAAAAGGCACTTGCAAAATGGCCCTTTGATTGGAACTAAAAAGAATTTTTAAAAAACTCACAAATACTGTGGCCTTTTATTAAAGCAATTGTAGGTAGTTGTGAAGCCTACTTTTTAGAATGTTACATTTTAACATGTGAAAGTAAAAATAATTTCATGCCTATTTTCAATTTTATGTAGTTTCAGAGTTTCTATCCTTTCAATGAACAGAGAAGTATAGCTTCTTAAAATAATTATAGCTTTATGTTTTAAAAGTGTCCTTAGAAATGAAAGATCTAGATATTTTAAGAAAAGGAGAAATCTGGATATCTATTAGATGTGTGGGTTTTTTTAAATTCTTCTATGTGCCCCCATTTTTTTTTATTTTGTTTCTTTTTCCTTAATTAGTTTTATTGATTAGAAGTTATAGCAAGGGAAGGGCATGTAATTTTACTGGAATCTTTAAAACAGATACAGTTAACAAGCATCTGAGACATGTTTTATTAAATTTGTGTCGAAACTATCTGGTCCTGGGCTGTTTTTAGTTGGGAGACTTTTGATGACTGCTTCTATTTTCTTAGGGGTCATAGAACTGTTTAAATTGTTTACCTGATATTGATTTAACTTTGGTAAGTGAAGTGTATTAAGAAAGCACCCATTTCCTTTAGATTGTCCAATTGTGGAATACAGACTTTTGAAGTAAGACCTAATGATTCTTTGGATTTCCTCAGGGTCTGTTGTTATGTCCCCATTTTCATTTCCGATTTTGCTAGTTTGGATACTGTGTCTCTGCCTTTAATAAGTTTCACTAGGGGTTTGTCTATCTTGTTGATTTTCCCTAAGAACCAGATCTTGGTTTTGCTGATTCTTTGTATTGTTCTCTTTGTTTCTAATTTATTGATTTCAACCCTGAATTTGATTATTTCCTACTGTGTATTCCTCTTGAGTGTGTTTTCTTCTTTTTGTTCTAAGTATGATTTTTGTTCTAGATGTGCTTTTAAATTCTTAGTAAAAGAACTCTCCAATATCTTTTTTTAAAATATTTATTTATTTATTTAGTATGTATATAGTATTCTGAGTGCATGTACATCAGCAGGCCAGAAGAGGGCATCATATAACATTATGCCTTGCCCTGCCTACAAGATGTGAATGGAGAAAAGATGGAAAAGAGATTGAGGGAATGGCAAAATAATGACTGACCCACCTTGAGACCCACACCATGGGAGAGACCCAACTCCTGACACTATTAATGATATTCTTCTTTTTTTGCAAACAAGAACTTAGCATAACTGTCACCCAAGAGGCTTCATGCAGCAGATAATAGAATAGATGCAGAGACCAACAGTCAAACTTTAGGCAGAACTCAGGAAGTCTTGTGGAAAAATTAGGGGAAGCATTGATGGAGCTGTAGGAGTCAAAGACACCACAAGAAACCAACTAGCCTGGGCCCATGGGGCTCATAGAGACTGAAGCACCAACCGAAGAACATGCATAGACTGGTCCTAGGTCCCCTACATATATGAAGCTGATGCACTGCTTGGTCTTTAAGTTGGTCCCCTAACAATTGGAGCAGGGACTCTCTTTGATTTGGACTCTGTTGGCTCCCTTGAATCCTGTTTTCCTTGCAAGTACTTGACTTGCCACAATGAAAGAGGACGCATTTAGTCCTGATGCTACTTGTTGTGGTAATGTGCATTAGTACCTGGTGTGGATAGAGGAGTCTTAGAAGGAGTGGGAGAATAGGACTGGGAGGAGAGAGTGAGGTTGCAATTGAGATGTAAAATGAACATATAAATTAATTAATGAAGAAAATGTTTTAAAGCTATATTGAGCTGTTACTAATTTAAGGAGTTTGTTAATTTAAATGATAGTCTTTGTCACCATATGCCTTTCCCTCAGTGTTTCCTAATGAAGTATGCTTAGTAATTTCTTGTTTTCTTTATTTATAAAGTCTTTTAGTGTTTTATACCTGCAAATAAGTAGGCATGTACATTAATTTTGGTTTTGTTTCCATTGTTCCAAGCATTAACAAAGCAAATCATAATATAGAAAAGATGATAGAACAATTAATTAAGCAAGATGCTCTATTTGACTTACTTAGAGAAACAGACTAACAATGTCAGACTGGGGTGTAGCTCAACTGTAACACATTATCTTAGTGTGTTTTACATTCTGGGCCTATAGAACACAGGGATAATTTTAAAAATATGGTCCTTTGAACCAAGAAATGGCAACTCTTGTAGTCTGGGATATTTTTTAAATCTGCAAGGATTAAAGCATTCATCAATTTAGACTGATAAGTTGCTTGTGGATTCTATTGTATGTCCAAATCCACAAACTAAATTAATGGAATCCAGGTTCATGCCATGGTACGTAGCTTAATGTGAAAATATGAACAAATCTCTCTAGTCCAGCCCTGAAGATTCCCTCTGTTTTTGTGACATCTCTCTCATCTGACAAGGTAATTCCCTGGAAATGGAAGCATCGGTTCCAAAATTGGGGCACCTCAGAGTCCTAATCACCTCACACATTACAATCTTAATTTCATCTTTTGTGAAATTATATCTCATATCTTTCTGGTTCATATCTATCTTTGAGTTCATATTTGGAAAGAGAGCTCAGTGGTGAGGAGCTCTGCTCATGATGCATAGCATACTAATTGTTTTTATGTCTGCAATAAACCTAGTCTTAGGGTGTAAGTGTCAGGGCGGCTTCAGTAGTTGTTCCTCGTGCATTTGCACTAGAACTAGACATGCTTCCATGCAAAGGAGCAGCTATTTTAATGAATGCAGTTGACAGAGGTTAAAGAAATTAAGAAGTAGAAAAACTAGTAAAAATAACAAGGGAAAAAGTGCAAAGGAATATAAGCATTTTGTTATTATGAACTGTTTAATATTATTAGTTCATTGAAAACTTCATACAATGTATTTTAATCATATTCATCTCTACTCCACACTTCCCTTCACTCCACTTCTTTCCAACTCAGCTTTCTGTACCCATTCTTTTCTCATCAAGTACAATTGGTGTTGCTCATTACTCCTGGATATATGCCATTCCACTGGAGCATGAACAGTTCCTACCCTTAAAGAAAACTGACCCTCAATCTTTCAGCAGGTCCCAGTTGCTCATAGATCCTTGGGTAGGGGTAAGATTTTGTGTCACCTACATTTTCCATGCTGAAATTTGGTCAGCTTGAGTTAACACAGGATTGTGCATATTTTCTCAACTACTGGGAATTTATATGTGCAACTCCTGTGCTTTATCCAGAAAAATAGACAAATAAATAAATAAACTTGCTTCTTTGTATTCATTTACTACCTCGGTCTTACAGTCTTTTCAACCTCTCTTCTGAAGAGATACCTGAGCCTTGGGAGGAAGGATTGTCCCATTTAGGGCCAAGCATTTCAGTCAGTCTCTGCACTTCCACCAGTGGTAGATCTCTGTGTAATTTGCCATTTACTGCAAAAAGAAAGCTCGTATGATGAGAGTTACTAACAACTTTCTAGAAAGGGGGGGGGGGAGGAAACCTACAGAAATTATGTCTAAAAATCTAAGACAAATAAATATGAAAAGAATTCAGAATACCTATTAAATTATGCACATTATTCATAGTTGAGGCACACACTCATACTCACAATCTGACTGATGAAGCCTTCCATAAACCTCACCCACCAGGATTCATGTATGTTAGAAATGTGGCCCTAGGTAGAAAAGATGAAGTTTTATGTGTCTTTGTGATATGTGCTTCCCCCACACTTTCTGTGACTCAACTCCTATTTATAATGAAGCTGTCATCCTATGTGTTTGTTATATGATATTGTGCTATAATTTTGAAGAATTTTAGATATCTTTTTCTTAAGTTTAGTTATTTCAATAAGAACATGTTACTTGCAGGGGAAATACAAACATATTTCTTAGAGTGGTAATAGTTTTCTGAATTTCTACTTCAGAATTGCTGAAATCCTGGGAGAACTCTGTTTTTTTGCCAGAAGCATCAAGTTTCTAGGATCCTCACCCATTATGAATTTATTTTGCTGCCTGTTTGTGTAGAATACACATAAATTGCTGAAAATCTACACTTCATGGATACTTTTAAGTCTGCAAATATTCCTTATCCCTTATGTCTTAGAGTTTTATTGCTGGAAGAAACACCATGATGAAGGCAACTATTGTAGAGGAAAACATTTAACTGAAGCTGGCTTATAATCTCAGAGGTTGAGTCCATTATCAGCATAGTGAAAACATGTCAGCATCCAGGCATACATGGTATTGGGGAAGAAGCTAAAAGTTCTACACCTTGATCCACAGACAGCAAGGAGGAGACTGTGTTACACAAGGCAGAGCTTGAACATAGCAGGCCTCAAAGCCTGCCCCCTCAGTGACACACTTGCTCCAACAAGGCTACACCTACTCCAACAAAGCAGCACCTCCTAATAATGCCATTATTCATGGATCAAGCATTCAAACACTTGAGTCTAACGGGGCCATATGTATTCAAGCCACCATACCTTAAGAACCTGGAATATATAGAGCATTGTGATGGGCACTTTTTTGTGACCATTTAAAGAAGCTATGAGTAGAATTAGAAGTTCACATCCAATGACATATGACGTGCTAACCAATAATTTTAACTGATATATGTAATTTACTTAAAGTAGGAGAGATGAGATTCTTATGAAACACAGGTTATGTTGTTCAAGTGTGTATTTGACATTCGGACTTCATAGTGTGCTTGTGTCTTTTATAATGAGCTGTTCATTTCATTTTATCTGATGAAAGTTCAGTGACAGATTAAATAATGCATATAATACAGCACCCAGGTAGGAAAATGTCTTGTTGTATTATATATTCATGACAAAAATTAAATTAAGAATAAGGACTCCATATCTGATGGGAGTTTGATATGAAATCAGATGCAAACTATCTCAGGTGCTGTTGATAATAAAAGGAAATCAAAAGTCTTGGATTGAATTGGTGTAGTGCTTCTTAGCACTAAACTGAAGTTCTTAAAAGCCACAACAAACAACTACTTTGGGAAATAGAAATACAAGTTCTATCTCTGTAAAACTATGATGTGTTGTTAAAATTGTGTCTATAAATTTGACTTACTTGACAATATATTTCTGTCTCAAGTTTCTAAGTTATTTCCATATTTTATTAAAACCTGATCCCTGAGAAGCCATAATAACTTCAAAGTTGTTCAATTTTGTTAAAGTGTGCCTTCTATTATTAAATAAGAAAATGCCCTTCCCAAAGCCTTTGATCTTACAAGCATTTTAAAACAATTTGCAAATCAGATATTGTCCTAGTTTCATCTCTGTTGCTGTGATAAAACCACGACCAAAAGCAACTTGGGGAGAATAGACTTTATTTGGCTTACAGGATATAGTTCGCCATAGTGGGAAAGGAACTCAGCTCAAGGCAGCAACCCAGTGCCAAGAATTGAAGCTAAAATGGTAGAGAAATGGTGCTTACTGGCTCTTCAGCCTCTTCTCTGTCTCTCTGTCTCTGTCTCAGTCTCTCTATCTCTCTATCTCTCTGTCTCTCTATCTCTCTGTCTCTCTGTCTCTGTCTCTCTGTCTCTGCCTCTCTCTCTCTCTCTCTCTCTCTCTCTCTCTCTCTCTCTCTCTCTCTCTCTCTCTCTCTCATCTCTTTACAGCTTGGTTCCAGGTCTCTCCCTCCTGTCCACCCACACTTACCCTCATGACCACCTTCCCATGCCACTTCTTTTTGTCAGAGAAAGGGAGGCCCTAAAGCAGTATCAACTTATCCTTGAACCTCAAGTCATAGCAGAGATAGGCACAGCCTCTCCTATTGAGGGCAGACAAAGCAACCTAGCTAAGAGAAAGAGATCCAGAGGCAGGCAACAGATCAGAAACAGCCTCTACTCTAATTGGTAGGGAACCCACATGTTGACCACAGTGCATATCTGCTACATATTTGTAGGGCATCTAGCTCCAGCCCATGCATGCTCTTTGGTTGGTAGTTCAGTCTCTGTGATCTCCCATGGGCCCAAGTTACTTGACACCATAGATCTTCTTGTGGTGTCCTTGACGCCCCTAGCTCCCTATATCCTTACTGCCACTCATCCACACAACTCTACAATCTTGGTCAATTGTTACACCATGGGTCTCTGCATCTGTTTCCATCCAGTGATCAACCTCCTTTTTTACAAAATGAAGAAGCACCTGCCCAGGGAGGGTATGACCTACAAAAGGCTGTTCCTTCCTACAGCAGCCATTAATCCAGAAAATGCTTGTATATATAAAAATCACATAGAGGCAATTCCTCAATTGACATTTTCTTTCCAAGGTGTCTCTACTTTATGCTGAATTGGTAAAACAAAACAAAACCAGCACAATTGATTCACTGTCAAATCGACAAACAAATACATCACTTTAAACCTTAGATTTCCTCTCTCATTTATCCTCAAAATGTCACAATAACATCAAAATAAAAAACATGTCAACTTTTAAAAGTCCCCAGGCATATATCTACAGCATGGCTTTTTCATTTAAGACTCAGATGGAAGAGAAAGCAGGAAGGATATGAAAGCTAGACAACAGAAGGTTTACTATGATATTGTGTCTCCTAAAAATTTCAAAGAGGTTACACCCGTGAAGTCTCACCAACATGGAAGCCTAAATTTGACCTAAAGAAAGATGACATTAATAGATATGATAGCGTGGAAGAAAGGAAGTTTGCACGGCTTTAAACCTAGAAAAGAGACATCTAAGGAATGCTGGGAATAAGAGAAATAATCTTGCCCAGAGAAGAGCACATTAATTATCATCAGGTTCAAAGGAAATGCCATTTCCCCTAATTCTGTCAGTTAGACAAAAATCAGAGTTCCTCAAGAACTTGTGAAGCCACTTCCCCTCACCCAAATGGAACCATTTCTCTTACCACTGGCAGACAGAGAAAATGACTATCTGTGGTGTCTCTTAACATAGTAAAGTATATGGTGGCCTCTAGGCTACCTACATGTTTCAGAGTCCATCAAAAAATCCTAGCTCTTCTCAGCTCTTTTCATTTCCCCTCCTACCCTAAACTTCAGCTCTTGGGCTTCCCTCCCTATAGCTACACATTCTTGTTTCAACCCTGCTATTTTTAATATGCTCACTCTCTGTTTTCATATTTCACCCCACCTCTCATCTCTCTGCTCTGTTCCCTTGTATCTCATAGCCAGGTCAAATCTACTGGCCATATTCAGGGTATAAGTTTCTCTCTTTGCTCTGGATTCTTTCAGATGCCTCTGGATGATGCTCTCTCTCTCTCTCTCTCTCTCTCTCTCTCTCTCTCTCTCTCTCTCTCTCTCTCTCTCTCTCTCTCCTATCTACAATAAAACCTTCCCCTTAACCACATCACAGAGCTGTCATGTCATCAATTTTTAGTTATGTGGAGGAAATTCCCCAGACTGTCACATGTTAAAGAATGTTGCCAAGTGTTCAGATAGTTCCCTTGAGCTGCCCCACTGCACTCCAGATATTTCAAAAATTAAAGGCAGTGAAGGTAATGAATTTTAACTCTGCCTAGCTGTTGTTATTTCATTACAAGCTTTTGTACTTGTATTTCCTGTTTACTTGCATTTATGCCCTCTCTCTCTCTCTCTTTCTTCTCTCTCTCTCTCTCTCTCTCTCTCTCTCTCTCTCTCTCTCTCTCTCTCCCCTCTCTCTCCTCTCTCTCTCTTCTCTCTCTCTCTCTTGTTCTCTCTCTCTCTCTCTCTCTGATAATAAGAACCTGATAAATGTGAGGCCTCTCATAACAAAAGCCTTATAAATGTGAGGCATAAAGTCAATGCCATTAACAAGTGATACCAGAACAGTCCATAGTAATACAACTGATTTTTGACCACGTCCCCTTGGTGGGGAGGCCTGGTGGCACTCAGAGGGAGAATAACAGGTCACCAAGAAGAGACTCGATACCCTATGAGCATATACAGGGAGAGGAGGTCCCCATCAGTTATAAACATAGGAGAGGGGAGTAGGGGGTAAGCGGGAGGGAGGAATGGGAGGATACAAAGGATGGGCTAACAATTGAGATGTAATATGAATAAATTAATAAAATATTTTTAAAAAAGAAAAATGGCTCAGTGTTTCAGTTTTCTGGAAGTTTCCACAAGTACCCCATATTGGAATGGTAATCCCAGAAAGCATATATGCATAGCATTGTATGAACTAAGTAGTTTGTATTTATATATTTATAAACACAACAAAAACACATTACATACACATACATATATAATACAATATATTATGGGACATAACGATCATATGTATAGTGGCTTTCAGGCCACCAAAATAAGTCCTGTGTAGAATATGCATATACATTACTGAGTGTGACTGCCAGCCTCGGATGCAGGCTTGCCCTCTCATTGTACCATTGCTTCTGTATTCTCACCCCAAAGAAATGTTTCCCAGAAGATTTTGCCTCAATAATGCTGGTCTCACTAACTACAGACCTTTTAAAGGCCCAGATAGCCAGAATTACTTGTCTATATAAAGCAAACTTGTCAATTTAATGGTACTTATCTTTACTTAAGCACAATTGATTATTCAGCCCCATTGACAGGAACCACATATTTTTAATATCACTATGTTCTCTAAGACGCTATGATTTGTAGGTTTCAGATTGTGGTGGTTTGAACATGTATGGCCCCCATAGAGTCTTGTGTTTGAATGTTTGGCCTATAGGGAATGGTACTATTAGGAGATTGCCCTTATTGGAGTAGTGGTGACCTTGCTATAGAAAGTGTGTCACTGTGGAGGCAGGCACTGGGGTCTCCTATGCTCAAGCTCTCCACAGTGTGGAATTCAAGTCTCCTTTTCACTGCCTTCACATCAAGATGAGATCTCTTGACTCACCCAGCAGCAACTCTTACTGGATGCTGCCATGAGTCCTGCCATAATGACAATGGACTGAACCTCTGAAACTATAAACCATCCCAATTATGTTGTTATTTATAAAAGTTGTCTTGGTCATGATGTCTCTTCACAGCAATGGAAACACTAACTAAGACAGAAGTTGGTGTCAGGGACTGTATTGTTGCTATGATAAGCCTAACCATGTTTTTATTTGGAGGAATATGAATTTTTGGGACTTTGGATAAGGGATGTAACAGAATACTTTAAATAAGGCTTAATGGAACTTACTAGTAGGAGCATGGAAGATAGTGGGGCTAAGGGTCATTTGAATTGAGAGGGTCTGGATCAGGAAGTGTCAGAGGAGAAAAACATTAGTATGTTGCCTGGAAATTATTTTTGTGATATTTTGATGAGCAATGTGGTTGTTTTTTGCCTTTATTAGAAGAGTCTGCCTGAGACTAAGGTGGAAAGATTTAAATTAATACATTGGCAAAGGAGATCTCAAAACAGCATAGTATAGACCCTGTCTTGTGGTTCACTCTTATGAAGAACATTTTGATCAAGCTGAGAAAGGGAAAATACAAAATGCATGGTTCAAAGATTGATGGGTCCAGGAAGGGGAATGTAGCTAAATCCTGTGTTCAAGGAGATAAACAAAGTAAAAATACTAAATGGAATTACAAAAGTGGTGACCTTGGGGCAAGGTCCTACCTATCTAAGCTTCCGTGCTGCAAAAAGTATGTTCCTCAAGGATATTTTCACCTATTCTAAATTTATGATGTGGCTGTGGTTGTACAAGGGATAGCTATATCATGTTTGGCATTATATGACCTGATTATTGGTTTCATTTGAACATAAAGGGATATGATTGTGTGCCAGGTTGACTAGGGGTGAATTGTGATGGCTATTCTTGGTTGTCATCTTGACTGTATCTAGAATAAACTACAATCCAGAAATCGAGGACACATCTGATTAAGATCTTGAGGCAGGAAGACACCATGCCTTTGATTTGGACATTGAGCATGGAAGATACAGACTTTTGATCCCAATCTTGAGGTGGGATAACACATGCTTTTTATCTGAAGTGACATATGCCTTTATTCCAGATCTTGCGGCACTTTGGCCATACTTATAAAGATCTATAATGGAAAGGAATTAAGGAAAAGCTTAGGTTCAGGCGTCCTGGTATAACTTTTTATTCCCAGCAGTAGTAGCCTTTATTCCCAGCATTCAAGAGACAGGCATGCTGGTCTCTGACTTCATGGTCAGCCTGGTCTATAGATCAAATTCCAAGACAGCCAGGACAGTGAAGAAAACTATGGAAAACAGAAGCTGTTGAAGTTGTAATTGAGCAAGGGGGCCATGTTCCAGCAATAACAAGTATCAAAACTTGTTAGCTTCTCCCACGAGGTTCTGGATTTAGAATAAAGGATAGAATTTCCCTTCCATGACTAAAAAAGCTGCTGAGGCCAGCATAGGCCAGTTTTTAAAAATTTATTAATTCATTTATTTTCTTTACATGCAGATGTGAACTTTCCCCAGCTCCTCTCCTCTCAATCCCTCCCTTTCACTTCCTTTTCCTTTATAAGCCCCTCCCTTTCTCCTCAGATCTCAAAGTGCCTTTGCATATCAAGCTCTATTAACACTAGGCTCCTCTTTTTATACTGATGCTAAACAAGGTCATGCAGTTAGGAGAAAGGGATCCAAAGGCAAGAAACAGAGTCAAAGACAGACCTTATTCCTGAGGTCCAAGATGAGGACCCAGCTATATATCTGTTATATATGTGTAGGGTATCATGAATGGTCTCTGGTTGATGGTTCAGTCTGTGAGGCCCTATGGGCCAAGGTTAGTTGTTTATTTTAATTTTCTTGTGGTGTCTTTGACCTTTCTGGCTCTTTAACCTTCCCCTTGTTCCAGAAGATTCCCCAAGAAATCTTCCTAATGTTTTGCTATAGGTCCCTGCATCTGTTTATACCAGCTGTAGGGTGAAGCCTCACAGGTAACAGTTATGCTAGCCTCCTGTCTGCAAATACAGCAGAATGTTACTAGTAGTGTCAGAGGTGGCCACTCTACCATGGCATAGGACTCAAGTTAGGTCAGTCAGTAGTTAATCTTTCCCTCACTTTTTGCTCTCTCTTTATTCTTGTACCTCTTACAGGCAGGAAAAAAAAAATGTGTGTCAAGGCCTTTGTGGCTGGCATGGTATTCCCATCCCTCCATTGAAAATCTTGCCTGGTTACAGGAGGTGACCATTTCATGTTCCATAGATCCTATTGCTCAAAGTCTTAACTGGAGTCCACCTCATAGATGTCTAAGAGTTTCCATTGTCCTGCATTTCTAGCTTGTCCCAAAGATGACCCCAACACCACTGATTCCAGCTCTCTCCCCCACCATTTTCCTCACACTTTATCCCTCCTGTTCCCCTCTCCCACACAGTTTCTTTCCTCCATCCAACCCAGATTTCTATTTTATTTCCCCTATCAATGAGATTCAAGCATTCTCCCTTGAGCCCTACTCATTACTTAATTGAAGCAAGTTTTAATTAAATACTGACTGGACTAGAATGGCCCTTCAGGTCTACTCTTTGGCATCTCAGCCGGGAGCAATGAGTCAGATGTTGTAGGGCCGTTTTAAGGGCAAAACTCTATTGCCACCGTATTTCCCATGTGGCCTTGCTATTTTCTTTTTATTTTATTTTATTTCTTGAAATTAAGTTATTTTACTGTGTTCTAGTGAATGACATGTTGGAAGAGACACAGAATTCTGAAGAGAACAAAGTAGGTGATGTGTGGAAAACATATTCCTATATCCTTATATACAACCTATACAAAAGGTTCTTGATTAGGAAAACCCTATATTATTTGTATTTCAACAAGTAGTACAGAGGAAATGCCCCATTAGGACCATGTAGTACTACTGCCAAACTATGAAGCCTTGTCTGTCTGTCTATCTTCCTCCCTCTCTCCATCCCCCCCCCTCCCTTTCACGTTTCAAGAGACAAGATTTCTCTGTGTAGCCTTGGCTGACCTGGACTCACTTTGTAGATCAGGCTGGCCTTGAGCTCACAGAGATACACCTGTCTCTGCCTTCCTGAGTGCTGGGACTACAGGCATGTGCCACCACACCAGGCTGTCTTGTCTATTTAAGAAAAAATTCCACATGTATATTGCTTTCTAAGTACTACAACTCTCAGTATTCCAGGAAGTTACCGAGTGCTTGGGCAGGTGGGCTTACAGGTTTTCGTTGGCTTTTACTAATACAAATACCTAGAAATGAACTCAGCCTGGACTAGAGGAGGATTTTTGGTAGTAAGATAAAATTTAGCATTCCTAGGAACTTGTGAAGCTGGTTCCCACCTGCCTCAAGGAGGAATCATTTCTCTTATCTCTTATAAAAGGGACACATGGTTCTCCAATTAACATAGAGCAGCGGTGCCTATCAGCATGTCAAGGATTATGCTAGCCTCTAGGCTACCCCAGTCCCAACCTGCAAGTGCTTCTAAAACAAGTCAAACTGCTCAAGGCAGTCTCCTGGCCTTTCCTTTTCCCCACAGCTGCTCACTCTGTTTACAGCCTGCCTATGCTCATCATTTTCAGCATTCGGTTCCTGTTGTTCTTGCTATGCTTTCTCTATTCTTCATCCCTTACTGTCTTTCACAGATAGCCCTGGCCATGTCCAGTCCTCTGACTATGTTCAATCTACTTTCTCTGTCTCTGATCAGGACTCCTCCTGGTTATCCCCCTGGCTGTACTGCCGCACATATCCACAATAGAACCCTCTCATCCCGTAAAGCAGTCGTCAGCTTTTTTCAAGACCACACACTAAATTTTACATTAATATTATGCTAAGATTGGCTCAAATGTCAACAGTTTACTGGGGAGAATTCCACTGAATATGGATAATATTAATTAAATGCTAAAAAATGATCTTATACAATTGTTTATGCAGTCATCTCTCCTGTAAACTTTCAGGATCTAATCAAAGAGGATTGAATCACAGAAGACTGTAAAGTTTCTGAAACATAACCCAGATTAAAAATAACATCTGTGGGGAAAGGAGTAGTGGAGAGCATAGGCAAGATCAGATGCAGAATGGTATTAACAATTTAACAAGTTTGTGCAGACAGCATGTTGCATGGCTGATACATGCTAAGATTCATGGGTGCGGGAGATGAAGAGCATCCAGTAGCATTCTCATTAGCATGTAGAAAACATGTACAGAAGTTTAACTATCAATATTGAATTTGCACACTTCATTGGAGTACACATTTTATAGATACATTCAGGTGAGTATACGTGTGTGTGTGTGTGTGTGTGTGTGTGTGTGTGTGTGTGTGTGTACGTGCATGCATGAGTGTGCATGAATGATATGTTTCTGGAAGATATGTAGAATGGTTTAGTCACTACAGAAAATAGTACAGTAGTTTCTCAAAAGAAACAAACAAAAAAGAAAGAAAGAAAGAAAGAAAAGAAAAATCGATGAATTATAATGTAATTAAGGAACTTAATGTCTAATTATCTTTAATAAAATGAAATTTGGGGATTTAACAGATATCTTTACCTCCATGATCATGTCACATGAGGCATTGTAGCAAAGGCAATGAAAGAACTTGAATGGTAATGCTGCATTGTATGTATAGGTTTGTAAGGAAGGTAGATGTATTTGAAGTACTCTATACCAGTGATTGAAATAAATAAAGACAAATAATGAATAATTGGTGCTAAAATACACTGTGCTTGAGGGGACAACTTGCTATTTGTGTTTCTCTCTCTCTCTCTCTCTCTCTCTCTCTCTCTCTCTCTCTCTCTCTCTCTCTCTCTCTCTCTCTCTCTCTGTGTGTGTGTGTGTGTGTGTGTGTGTGTGTGTGTGTGTGTATTGTGTTTTGTCTATGTTTTTAAATGCTTTTTTGCCTATGTGTTTGTTTTTAAAGAGAAAGAGAAAGAAGTTGTAGAGTGTGTGGATAGATATCTGGGAGGAGTTGGAAAAGAGAAATCCAAGATTAGACTTTTTGCATTAAAAAAATTATTTACAATGAAAGTTATGCTACTCAAAATCCTATAATGTATTTTGTTTAAATAAATATTATAAGTTGGTTCTTTAGTAAATATATCTTTACATTGAGCTAGTTTGATTAAAAAGGAAAAAAAGACATGACAGGAGCATCATTCCTCTTAAATTGTTTTCTGCTGACCTGATCTTTGAAACTCTACTATCATTATAAGAAATGTGAGTGAAAGGTTTCCTAGCACTGCTGGGTAGAGTGTGACACATTTTGCTCTCCAACATATGGAGAAATATTCTAGAGTTTTCAATCCTGCATAGCAACACTAACCTGCAGGGATGTTTTATGTCTGTAATAGAATATTGTGTTTAATCATTTCATGCACAGTGTTGTGCGAGCTAAAAATACAACATAGCAAGCTGAGGGAAAACCCATTTAAATACAAAGGTAAGGGAGGTCCTGGGATTTGGTGATGAAGTGCAGCTTCTTTGAAGATGGAAAGAGCTTTTGTAAAAGTCTGCAGGAGTCAACTTAAGAAAAAAGTAAAACAGGTATTAGCTGTTTATGAGTCATCTGTCCCTGTCCAGTTCTCTAGTCTGGGCAGAGGAAATCAAAAGAAAATCCCATGGGCTCTCAGCCTTCGTTCTAAGAGATCATTTGCTCTGTTCAAAGAAAGCATTAGGATGCAGTTTCAATCTTGTACAAAGGTGAAACTCTGTATGACAGGCTTTCATTTGGTCACTATTCTCTGTGGATAAACAAGAAATGGCTCTCTTGTTAGAATATGGCATTTAGCCTTGGAAAATGGCTTTCTTTACCATGCTGGCTTCCTGTTTGTACTGAACTGACATCTTTTGACCATTTTCTTTTCTGTTATCTGACTTAAAACATCTTCAGAATTTGTATGTTTTAACATTTAATTTCTTTGAACAGTATAGCTCACTGGATACTTATGGAAGTATAAAATCAACTGGGATAAAAATAGGCAATGAAAAGGCTATATCTTTGTGTTTAGCTAGCACCCAGAGTGTTTCCCACTTATTCATAGCTATGAGTTCCTCTGAGCATGCTTAGATATGCATCTTACATAATGTAGAGGCAGAATCAAGTGAGGAAGTTCATCACAAAACATATAAATAAACAAATAAATGAGGGACACTATTGGTATGGTTACTTTTCTTTTTTTTTTTTTTTCTTCTGAAAACATGAAAGATCACCTTATAAGAAAATATAAGATTTATCAAATCAAACTCATTCTTATTTATAAAGGGGCTCTGTAAAGGCATCTTAATCTTTGAACAAATGGAAAAAATGAGAATAGAGATATGAGTAATCCAAGGTGATGATCACACAGAGAAAAAAGAAAGCAAATTTCATGCCAAGTGAGTTGAGCATAAGGTAAGGAAATGTGAGACTTTTTTCTATTTTTATTTTATTTTATTATTAATTTATTCTTGTTATATCTCAATGGTTATCCCATCCCTTGTATCCTCCCATTCTTCTCTCCCTCCCATTTTCCCATTATTCCTCTCCACTATGACTGTTCCTGAGGGGGATTACCTCCCCCTGTATATGCTCATAGGGTATCAAGTCTCTTCTTGGTAACCTGCTGTCCTTCCTCTGAGTGCCACCAGGTCTCCCCCTCCAGGGGACATGGTCAAATATGAGGCACCAGAGCTCGTGTGAAAGTCATATCCCACTCTCCACTCAACTGTGGAGAATGTTCTGACCATTGGCTAGATCTGGGTAGAGGTTTAAAGTTTACTGCCTGTATTGTCTTTGCCTGGTGCCTTAGTTTGAGCGGGACCCCTGGGCCCAAATCTGCCTATCATAATGTTCTATTTGTAGGTTTCTAGGACCCTCTGTATCCTTTTATTTTGCTATTCTCCCATGTGTCTCTCATTTAGAGTCCCAATAGGATGCCCTTCCCCTCTGTCCCAGTTTCCTGGTAAGTGAAGGCTTTTGGTGGGACATGCCCTCTTGGGCTAGTATGCAGATATAAGTGAGTATATACCATTTGAGTCTTTCTGCTTCTGGGTTAACTCACTCATTATGATCATTTCTAGCTCAGAGACTTTTGTTTTAAATAAATTATGGCACATCTGCACACAAGAACACAATCTACAGAGCTTGTAGTTACAAGACAAATCTGTATACAACAAAACCATCTACAGCTCATACAGTTACAAGGCCAGCTGGAGAGCTACACCCTGCCTCAGTTTACCCTGTGATGTCAAAGGCGGTCTTTGACAGTGGCCTGTGAGGAGAAAAGTAGCCATGACAGTATTGTTCTTTAAGACAGGATTCAGGAGCATGCACATTCATGCATATGTGTGTGTGTGTGTGTGTGTGTGTGTGTGTGTGTGTGTGTGTGTGTGTATTACTGGCATGAAGCAAGATTTCAATGTACAATGCATACTAAGTGAGTGTCATGACTTAGCATCACTCCAAACCGTGGTTGTCACATTCCTTTAAGGACTATGTGCACCAACAAAGAGAAAGCTAAGAGTCAAACCAAAAAAATAAGAGCGATATTCCTTCAATCCAGTGTGGACTCCTAAGTGACCCTTGACAGTGCCTGATGGTTTTGCTTGAGTGAAAATCTTTGTTGTCAGGACAGCAGGCAAGAAGCAGACCTTTTGGAACAGACACAGAAAAAGTAACATAGAATTCTCAGCATGTGTGTGGATTCCCATGCCAGCTATGCACCTGAGGACTTAACCCTATCACGAAGGTAGAATTATGGTTGATATGGTGCTCAAATGCTGGAGTGCTCAAACTGACAAACTAGGGATGTTTTAATGTGTTATAGCACCCATTGCTATAGCAGTGAGCCAATTTTTAAAAGAGTTAGGATGCTAAATTTTGTCAAGTGTTTTTTAATGATTTTATGAAATTAATTTGCAAATGAAATTTAAAATACGGTATACAAAATTTTATCTGAAATCTGGACTAGAAATTAAGTTATTATGAAAAGAAGAAACGGGGGACTGGGGAGTTGTTTTGGAAAAGAAAATAGGAGTTGGGAAAGCAATTTGTAGATAAATCACTTCCCAAGCAAGGCAATCAGAGATTGCATCCTCAACACCCATCTAAATGCTGTGCTGGAAAAAAAGCCTGCCTATATAATCCGAGTGCTCAGGAGGTCCTGATGGGATTCCCAGGGCAAGACAGCTCACTGGACTAGCCACATGAACAAGCTCACGTTTCATCAAGAGAGCTTATGTCAGGAATTCAGGATGTAAAGCAATCAAGGAATACACCCAATATCACTTCTGACCTCCACGTGCGCACACATCTACCACACATGTATACATGTGCAAACATGATTACACACAGAGAGAACATGCAAAACACAGGAAAAATGTTTTAGAAATCCCTAATACCTGCAGGCAAATTATAAAATATACTACATAAGAAAGTTCCTAGAGCACGTATCATTATATAATCACATTTAAGATGTCATATTGAGCAATGTAAGTTAGATAGTCAGGAGAGAACAGAGCTTTTTGTGCTAAGCAATTCTTAATTCTAATGAAAGGGAGATGAAGGCCTATTAGTTCATCACCTAATACTTAGTAATTAAATGAAGAGAAATATGTCTTATCATAAACAAGATAAACCTGAATGTAAATTTTATGATGATATTTTAATATTATAAAACTGAAATACTATAAAGTTAGATGTAATTTTCCTGAATTGAATAATAGTTTCTGCTTTGATATTAAAATACATTAAATATAAACTAAAATTAAATATCCTTAAATGAAAGTCATATCACTAAAGCATTGGTTGTTTTTTTTTTTTTTAATTTCTATTTCTACACTTAGTTTGGTTTTGTCTCTGTTTTCAATAAATTATCAGGGTAATGGATTTGTTTCTTTGATTTTTAGACTCTATATACAGTTAATTAATTAAAATTGAAGGTAAGTGATAGTGTCACTGATCACTTTTGAACATTTTCTGGAAATACAAGGTGAAATCATCTCTAAACCTATACACTCATTGGAGCAAGCACACTATAAATACGAATTCTAAACAAACAACATGTAAACACTGAATTCCAGAGACACAGGAAAATGAATAATTTTAGAAAGTACCTTAGGCAGATTTGTCAATGAACTATAGGGAACACATTCCACTGGAAACATATCACAGGCTGCCTTCATACAGGGAGGTGAAGACACCCAATGGAACATGGTGCATTATACTGACAGATCCATGGTTGCCTTTTTTCCCTTTTTAAACAGTTTCCTCAAAACACACCACACACACACACATACATATAAATATACATATATATATATATATATATATATATATATATAGAGAGAGAGAGAGAGAGAGAGAGAGAGAGAGAGAGAGAGAGAGAGAGAGAGATTAAAAATCTTACTTACAAAGTTACTAGATGATATACGTTATACTAGATAATATACTTAAAATGTAACATTGAATAAAGTATAGTTCATCATTTTGAAGACTGTATAATTATACTCTTTAATTAAACTCCTCAGTTCTTCTAATTCTCCCAAAAGCAGGGGAAAAAGGGCTGCAGTACAATGCACTATTTATTGACCTTTTCTTGGTTTTTAGAAAGGCAAAACTTTGCAACTGGTTTATTTGTAAGAACTAGAAAATTCAAAGTCACATAAATAAAACACAAGAGCAAAACTGGTGTACTAGTGTCACTTTTCTGGAGACTAATACAGGAGCAGAAGCAAACCGGGAGGCTGCAATGGCATGTAGCTTGTGTAATGTAACAGCGAAGATGTTCTATTTGTGACGGTGCTATCTATAGAAAAATAAAAAACAAGAGCACTTTCGATTGCTAAATATTTAGCTCACTATCAAACAACACTTGAATTTAAATAACATGCTCATTTGGCAGGTGTTTTGATTTTATTCCTGTGCCTATATCATACTTAAATATACATATACATAAATATTTCTATGTGTACAGAGCTGTGCATGTCAATAATCTCTGTTCTTAATCCTTGTATGACTTATCTGCTTTTAACTATAGTAACTATACTTGATATAATTAGGTTTTATGTCAAGTTGAGGAAAGACACAATTCCAGAGTGCTATGAATTCTTAATAATTTTATTTATTCTTTGACCATTTCACATATACATAGAATTCATTTTGTTCTTATTGGCAAATATTAACCTCCCTTATGCTCCTTCAACTCCCTGAGCCCCTTATTCTTTCCAATAAACTGTCTTCCTAATTTCATGCCCTTTTTGTGACTCACAATTAGGTTCAATTAGAGATTCTTTCTTGAATGTAAGTATGGGGATATTACTGGAGAATAGTTAACTTATTGGTGGTTACATTGTAGAAGAAAAATAGCTCTTCATTTGCCAGCGGGCATCAATTGCCAACGGCATTCAGTTACGAGTGAAAGCTCATGAACAATTCATGCTGGCAGGCTTGGTCTTGCTCAGATCTTGTGCAGGTAATCACATATGTGGTAAGTTTAGAAGAGCAAAGGCCCTGTCATGTCTAGAGACAGGATTGCAAATCATGCCTCTTCATCTTCACCTCTGACATTCTTTCTACTGCTTCCTCCATACGTTTCCCCAGACTTAGAGCAGAAGACAAAGGTGGCACCTTTAATGTTGAGTACTCAACTCCCTTATCTTTGCCACAGAGTGCAATAACTTCTTAACAGAAGAAGCAAGGTTTTAATCTGGAAAATTGAACTCGAATTTCAACATCAGCACTATAGTATTGAATGAGAAAATAGAAGTAGCAAAATAAGCTCCTAGATTTCTGGCTTGTCTAATTTGAGATACAGTGGTGGTATTCTTTGAGAAGCAAATAAGTGAATGATTAAATCTACATTTTAGTTGGAGGATGACATACTGCACCTACAGTGTTTTAAGTTACTTCTATGAGGCACATATAAAGACAAATATAGATTAGTCGAGTGACTCATTCCCAAGGATCGTAATGTGATGAGGTCTGTGTGTGTGTGTGTGTGTGTGTGTGTGTGTGTGTGTGTGTGTGTGTGTGTGTGTGTGATGAGTATGTATCTCCCCTTTCATGACTGTTTTGTTTGGTTTTTTTTTTTTCAGTATGGAATCAAGCCAGGGCCTTAAACATGCAAGGCAAATGATCTACTACAAAGGTAAATTGCCACATCCTATTAAAGGCACTTATGTTTGGCAACTGCTTGCTGAATGATGTGTAGGATTCACATAGAAGCGTGCACACTGAGGTGTATGCCAATTTTTGGGAATCAGTTCTCTCCTTCCACCATGGGTTTGGAGAACAGAACTCAGGTTGTCAGGCTAATATGGCAAGTGCTTTTATCTATTAAGCCATTTAACTTGCTCTATAATCAGGTTTTAAAATGAAACCAGTGCATGTATTTGGAGAAAATCCATAGAAAGAACAATAAATTGGATGGAGAGGATTGAGGAAAATATATATTAAATGAGTTAGTTTTATAATACTATTCATACACATTAGAAATATTTCTAGTTGTTTTAAGGGGTCAAGTAAGTCTGAAAAGATGTGTCTCTAAAGTTAAGGGGATTTTTCTAGTGAAGAACCAATTCTTGGTACACACAAGGTGGCTAACAACTGTCCCCTCTAAGTCTAGTTTCAAAGGATATAATGCCCACAAATGACATACAAATTACCCATACACATAAAATAAAAATAAGGATGCTTTTTGAGAGGGGACTGTATTTTAGTACCCCGTGTTTTTAGGTAATGGTTTGCTTGGATTAGAATTAATGCTACCCAAAAGAGATGTCCCGTGAAAGTCTTCATTTACCAGGAGATTGGGATAGATGTGAGGACTTTCTACTGGGACTCTAGGTGAGAGAAGTATGGGAGAATGGGGACATAGAAGGATCCAGAGGATCCTAGGAACCTAGGACCTAGACATCTAGAAGAACACCATGATTGGCAGATCTAGACTCAGGGGGGTCTACATAAACTACTGCACCAACTAAGGACAATACATACAGTGACCATTGAACCCTTACTCTCATCTACCCAATGGACAGGACATTCTCCACAGTTGTATGTAGAGTGGGGACTGACTCTGACATGAACCCTGGTGCCCAATATTTGACCCCTTGGTTGGTAGGCCCGGTGACGCTCAGAGAAAGGAGAAGCAGGCTGCCAAGATGAGACTTGATAGGCTGTGACTATATGATGGGGGAGGAGGTCCCCTTCTGTCACAGACCTAGAGGAGGGGAATACGGTGAAAGAGGGAGGGAGGGAGGAATGGGAGGATACAAGTGAGGGGATAACAATTGAGATATAAACTGAATAAATTAATAAAAAAAAAAGAACTAATGCTGGACTGCCATGTGAACCATTGTGAAGTAGGCGGGACTCAGGAGAATACCACTGATGTTTCTTCTTAGTCTTAACAGAAATTTTTGTTTAATTTCTTTAGAGTGTGTTACAAATAAAAGCAATAGCTTTTATATCATAGATGCATTTTGTAAGACAAACTATGTCCTTTTAAAATTCACTTGTTGAAATGCTAACCCTTAGTATCTCAGCATGCGACTTCATATAGACCCAAAGTCATCACAGTATTTAGATCAGTAGAACCACACTGGAATAGAAAACTCCTATTCATGACTGATGCCCTTACAAAGAGGGTCAGTGAGAACACAAACATGTGCTGAAGAAGAGTGCCATAAAAAGGTGAAGAGTGCTTTAGTAGTGTTCTCATGTATGACAGTCAAAACGTCAGCAATGCCACATTCTACATGGGCTTCCTGCAAAAGAGTGTGCCTTTTGGTGGAGATCATTTCATTGAAGATGCCTAATGGCATTTTGCTACTGACTTACATGTGACAGTTTCCTATTATTTCTATTCAAATGCGATTAATATTTTAAGTATAGCCTTAATTTTCATTGCCTAGCTTGTGAAAGGAATATAACCTTGCTTTAGTCTAGAACCAAGATGTAAACAGTCTTTGGATGCTTGACCCCACTGAGACTTTGTTTTCATATATGTCACACAACATTGGATAAATTAATTATAGATTGGAAACACTAATAGTATCACAATTCAGTTAAAGAATTCTAGTTAAATACTAAGATATTTCTGAAAAGACATAGAATAAGCCTGTCTCAGTGGATAACTTTATCACTGAAATTCAACATTCCTTGATATTATGACTGTTATGCTGTTTTACTGTCTAACATGCTTCAAGTCATTGTTTGATTTTGATTGTTTCCATATTTCTCCAATATTATCTCATGTAAATTGTGTAAAGCTTTTATTTAACAAAGAATCTTTAAAATTTAGCAATGCTTTTTTAACATTTAAATATGGACCACATCTTTTAATTCACATTTTCTTAATGCTTCTTTTAGATTCTGCATATTTTATACCTTAAAGATCTTTGATCTCTTGAGCATTTGTCCTCTTTTTACTGAATATTGTATTTCATGGGAGCATATATGGAATAAAATGTCGTTAATTATCACTGTTAATGCAGTGGCATATGAATAATCCTAAATTTACTGGGAGTGGAAACTTTTTACAGCATTAATTCAAGGTACTCAGTGATAAATTTCTGATTTTGAAACCTTTTTTTTTTTAAACCTTAAACATCTGAAAGAAAACTGCTTGTGAGTTACCAACTGCTCATAAGAAAGTGTTTCCATGTAGGATGTCACAGTCTGTAAAGAGGTGCAGAGTGCTGCTTTGATGACAGCTTACCCAAGAGTGTAAGGAGAGAGTGTTTTCACAGTAATGTTATTTAGTCTGTCCAATAGAGTGCCATTTGCTTATTATCTATTACTCTTGTTTCTTATCACTTTCAACTGGTTCAGACCCTTTATTTGATACACTGTTTGTTTTCACATAAAACAATAAGTTTTTTAATTCTGTTCTATCAAAATCATGGAAAATAGGAAATGGATTTAAGAGTATCTTATTAAATATACAATCAGCTTCTAAAGATAAACCTGAGAACACATTGGAAGTTAATTGGTTCATTAGAGAATTTGCTGAAATTCTACCACTTCTCTAATACTTGGAAGTCATTTATAAGTTAAACAGAAACAAAACATCATTATGAAATACTACAGCAATAAAATTAGTCTCTTATGGAGGAAATTAAAATTTCACTGGTTTACAAACATAAGCACAATTTATTTGAGAGAAACTTATGAGTAAACCTAAATCTATTTATATTTGTACATAAAATCTACTGTATTTACAATCACTCAATGCTTTAAAACAAAATTTAATGTGAAGCCTGCAGCTGGATATGACAAGCCCAGATGGTTGATAAATCCCCATGTAAACTCACATCTGTTGACTGTGCAAGTGTTTTATTTGAGGGAAGTTATATTTAATTGAGTGTCATAGTTCCTTGACATAGTCTTTCTCTTGTCTTAGGAAATATGCCACTTGTCTAATTTTTTATTTCTAAAATAAATGAACAGTAAGTCACTTTCTAATCCATATTTAAAGAATGTTTTCTCCTTTATGCAAAGTAAATTCTATCTATAGAATTTTGATTTGATTTATGACACAAACAAATGTGCCAATTAGAGTTTCCTAAAATAATCAGGTTCATAATAAGAACTTGTGAATGTTGGGTAATTGCTTCTGTGATGTCTTACTGTATTGTACCAAACCTATTGCTGTAACAATGGTCAGCTGATTCTAAAAAGTGGCTTGATTTGATATCAAAATGGTAAGAATGTTGCCTCTGTAATTCTATAGCACAAGATTCTAAAATGGGAAGTCACATTACAAATAATGGACTCCCACTTTTATTACACTAAGAGACTTTGAAAATGTTACACAGTGTCAGAAGAAAGGAAAAGTAGTTGTGACATCACACCGTGGAATAAGAAAAAGTACAGTTAGTGTGGTTAGAAGAGGGGGTTTGACTTCTACAGTGTGAGCTGCCTTATTCCTTTATATGATTTGGGGTGCACAGATCTGAGGAGGGAACCCAAGCTTTCCATATGATAAGCAAGCTCTAGACCTAGGTGACATTTGCTGCCCTCTGCTAATAGTCAAGTGAAAGGATTTAAACCATTTCAAGTACTGGTTCCTATTTTTAAATGGGAGGGTTTTGTATAAATTTAAAATCAAATGATCTACGAAGCCTTCCTCTAACTCTCAAGACCTATAGCTAGAATATTTAAGAAAGAACAACTAAGCTAGGCATCCTGGCAACACTTGGGGAGGCAGAGGCAGGCAGATTTCTGTGAATTCAAGGTCTACAAAGCAAGTAGAAAAATTAAGGCTACGCAGAGAAACCCTGTCTCAAAAACAACAAAAGCAAAAGAAGAAAGAAAGGTGGAAAGATAGAAAGATAGAAAGAAACTACATAGGAATTTAATGTGAAATGCTTTATATTGGCTAAACTATTGCATGATATAGTGTTAAATCTCAAAAAAAAATTATTTTTTTATTTTATCCTTTGTGTTGATATGACTATTTCTTTTACTTTTTTGCATTTATCTTTTTCAGCAATTACAGACTTGGCCACTGAGCTGCTTTATAGCACATACTTAGTATTTATCTGATGAGGACTCCCTCTTCCTTTTTTCTGAGAAATTGAGTTAACTAAGTTCACATTGTGAATACTTCCTGCTTCAAGGCCAAGGCCTAATGCCTAGATTGTTCTTGATTCCTTATATATAGCTTTATACTTCCAGTGTACAGCTGTCCTTTTCAACTGCAAATTGTAGGTCTATGCATGAACTTATTGCTTTCCTTATGGCTAAGAAAATATAACCTTCCATATCAAGCAATTGCTTCAGTAGACTGTTAAGCCTAACTAAGCTGCAGCTTTTGTATTCAACTCTTAAATTGCTTTGATATAATAAGGTTGACATATTGTCAATTGGAAGGCTTTTTCTCTGAGACTCAGAGAAACAAAACCCTCTATGGACAGTAAGTAAAATCATGATTGAGCAGAGCCTCTGATGGTTGGAATCAGGCTATTATAACTTTATTCTTTTTTTTTCCACTGATACAAGAGAGCCCCATGGAAAGCTTAAATTGAAAATAGTCCAGTTTTCTCTCACATTACTTGGACAAAAGGAACCATAATAAAGCTCCCACCTTGCCGCTGTCATTTTTAATTCTTACAGATCCTCTAGGCTTATGAGCATCACTAGATTCCCTAAATGGCTTCCAGTGTAGCTCTAGAGTCAAAGACAATGAAATGACATAAAGTCAGGTGGGGAGTCCCAAGAGCAGATCTCTACTGAAAGCCATTCAGGTAAAGACTGTAGAATTTGCTGTTAGATTCATTTATGCACATTTGTCTGCACATAGTTTCAAGAGATTCACTAAATCTTAACAGAATCAGGGACAGCAACAGCAGATGGTTTAAACCTACAAGTCAAGAGGCTATAAATAAATAAATAAACCCACAGGGCCATAGCAAGATCTTAGCAGTGACTGAATGGGTGACTGGGGTGAGAAGTAAGGGAAGTTCCCCGGATATTTTAGATTAATTACATATATTTTCAACCAAGGATATGAATATGTATTCTTTAATAGGGAGGGACAATTCAGTCCAATTCCTGAGACACCCTAGGATGCCAATGTTAACTTTTAGATTCCATACTTTTATAAATACTGTAATAAGCTACAGAATGCAAAAAAAATAAATGTTACAAAATATAAAGTCTAGAGAAATTTTAAATCAGATAACAGGAAATAAATATTTCAAAGATGTCAGTTCAGCATAAACAGAAAATCACTGAGCTAAAGAAAGCCATTTTCCAAGGCTAAATACCATGTTCTTGTTTATCCACAGAGAGTGGTTACCAAATGAAAGCCTGTCATACAGTGTTTCACCTTAGTACAAGATTGAAACTGAACCCTAATGTTTTGTCTTTGAATGGATGAAATGAACTGTTAGAATGATGGCTGAAAGCTCATGGGATTTTCTTTTGATTTTCTCTTCCCAAACAAGAGAACAAGACAGAGGTAGATGACTCATAAACAGCTAATACCTGTTTTGTTTTATTCTTAAGTTGACTCCTGCAGACTTTTACAAAAGCTCTTTCCATCTTCAGAGAAGCTGCACTTCATCATCAAATCTCAGTACCTCCCTTACCTTTGTATCTAAATGGGTTTCTTCCCAGCTTGCTGTGGTGTATTTTTAGCTCACACAACACTGTGCATGAAATGATTAAACACACCAATCTATTACAAACAGAAAACATCCCTGAAGGTTAGTGTTGCCAGGTAGGACAGAAAACTAGAGAATACTCCTCTATCCATCTGAGATAATGACCAAAATACCTCTCAACAAAGACAAAAGCAATGGTGTTCATATTTCCATGTAGACTGTTGTTATCCCAGGTGCTACAAAACTGGAAGGAGATCACAGTTCAGAGAACACATAAGCCAGAAGAGGGAAACTCTAAAGATGCACCGTCCCCTCTATGTTGAACATCAGCCCCAGGTACAGCCCTCTACCAAGGGAAGCCATAGTGGAATGTAAGGGTCAGTGTTCCCAGGTCAGGATAGTTCTGTCTCCCTTCATCAGAACTGCAGATTCTTCCAATGATACTAGAACTTTTGAAAACTATTTCGAGGCCAGCTGGGAACAATACCAACAAGGAGATGAACCAAAAGATTACCCTCCTGAGAGTCTGAGTTGGTAGATAATATAACCCTGCCCAAACAGCCTCTCCCATTCCATTATATCTCTGCTCTGGGGTTCACCTCTTCATTCCTTGACCCAAATCCCATAGACTAAGAGAGAAAAAGCAACTTCTTACTCCAAGAAAAATAGAGCAATGTGAGAAGATGTTGGGTACAATAAAAAACGTGCTGAAGAAAAGAGAAAGGAATGTCTGGTTACAGTGTATATACACAATGGAGCTTTATTTAACCAAAAGGAAGAATGAAATTATGTTATCCATGGCAAGTTGGATGAAACTTAAGATCAGTACTGAAACTGCTAGGCTCAGAAAGGCCAATATTACACATTGTGCTCATGTATGGAGGTTAATTTATACATACTCACCCATGCACATACATGTGCACAAACAAAAACATTCATGTTGGGAGCCGAGAGACCCTGGCTGAGCTGAGAAGACCCTGGTTGCGTTGAACTCCAGCTGACCCTTTCCAGCCAGCCTATACAGAAAGAACTTATCAAACATTTTGCCTGGCAACGGACAAACCACAAACATCGTGCTTGGCCCCAGGAGAGGGAACTTGGCCCTGAGAAAAGGAACACTCAGTGTACCGTGGCTTTGTAGCCTTTCACAGGAGTCACGGTACATGAACATCTGATGTGCTGTGGTCTCTGGGAGAGGACCGTGGGGCCACCTGTCTCCTCCCCCCGCCCCACACATTGTCCCAGGGGTTCCTACCCCAGAAGATTCTGTACTCTCCCACTGCTCTCCCTCCTTTCCCCGCCCTTCCTGAAGCACAATTTAAAAATCATACACTTGCTTTCAGTAAATGACTCTTGATAAGACAACCTTTCTAGAGTCGTGTCTTCTCTCGCCCATTTTTCATTTACAGGCTGCGACCCCCTTCGAGAACCCGAATAACTAAACCCGCGGGACGGGGACACATTCACATATATACATATTCATGAATGTGCACCAATGCATGCACATACATGAACACATATGCATATACACAGGCACATATATCCACATTCACATGCACCCACCTACCCCTGCACACACACATACACACACACACACACACACACACACACACACACACACAATTAGAATGTAAAAGACTGCTGCTGTCTGGAGAAAGAAGAGATCAAAGGGAGATACAGCAGAAACAATAGAGGAAATTGGTGGCTTACCAAATAGATAAAGTATCATAGGTTTTTGTCTCACATTAAATGTAAATACAAAAAGTGGATTTTTGGAATGGGAAATGCAACCAATAGGAGTCTCCTTCCAATGTGGACATAGGACAAGGAAACCCAGTATTCAGAGTGCCATCTAAAAATATAACTTTAAAAAACTACTTTTAAAATGTAAAAATATAAATCAATGCCAACACATGTGAAAAAGAGGCAGGTGATCCCTGTGAACTGAAGGCCAGCCTGATCTACATAGTAACTTCCAGGCCAGTTAGAGCTCAGAGAAATCCTCCCATTGTATGTTTTCTAGCTCCCTTCTCTCTCCCTTGCTCTCTCTCTCCCTATGTGTGTATTATAAACACTTACATGTATACTGTCTACAAATTATATATTCATATATATCATCATATGTGCATATAAACTAGATGGATCCAGTCATGAATTCATACCTGGATATAAGATGAATTTAGGGATGACATCATGAGCATTACAGAAAAAAGCCTCTAAAGCATAAATAAATGATATTGGTACTACAAGATTCTATCACCAAGGTTAAAGGGGGAGCCTCGTAAGGTTAATCAATAAATTTAGTTAGGCATAAAAAATAAGCAGGAACATTTAGGAAAAGTATAAAAGATATGGATATATGGGAGAAAACAATTGAAATTTGATGAAAATAGTCTGGAAAGAATATGTGTGATTAACAAAATATAAGCAGTAAATTTCTGATCATGGAAGAAAAACGTAAATCAGTGAGTCACAATAGTTTTCAGGTGTTTCCTTAGGCAGCCTGGAAACTGTGCAAGGATGATATAAAAATTGGTGAAGCATTCATAAGTTTTTCCTTTTTTAAAAACCAGGATGCTAGAAGTCTCTGCTCTGGGTCTTATTCATGCCAACCATGATGGTGATATATTTGATGGTCCCCATTAGTCAGCTCAAGAACACCAGCAGTGACGTGAGCCTTTCTTTGGCTGCCATGGCAACTGAACTTCAGGATGTACTAGAGCTTAAACAACAACAACCTGGAGCCTGTAGTGGGGTGCTGCTGTGACAGAAGAAGAAGCTGGTCTAGCCCTAGGTCTGGTTCCATTGCAATCTGACAATGCCCAGGTTATTGAGGGTGTGGTTTGCTGTGCATAAGAACCTCAATGTGAGAATAGTCTATATAGTCCATCAGCTGTCACTTCATTAATGACGGCGGATGGAGGAAGCTGCGCTTCTCATGGACTCTCTGGTGATTCTTTGAAGGTCTGTAATCTATACTGTAGATATAGCTTAGTGTGGCTCTGGTAACAACAAAGCTTTAGACTCTTACTGCGTGTTGCTGTGAGTTTTAGTTGTAGCTAAGTTTTGTTTTGTTTTTTAAATTTAGGATGCCTAAACAGAGTCCAAATATTGTTTCTCCACTTTCAGAGAGTTACAACTCTCCTGTGAGCTGTGGCGCTGCAATAGCCCTGGGGATCTGCTGTTCTGGTACAGGAAAGAAGAAATTGATTCCTGAGTGAAGACTCCAGAGGACCATGTTGGGCTAATATCTAAATATATGTGAGTATATACCATGTGTGTCTTTCTGGATGTGCGTCATCTCACTCAGGATGATTATTTCCACTCACTTGCCTGCAAATTTCAAGATTTCCTTGGTTTTAATAGCTGAGTAGTATTCCGTGGTGTAAATGTAGCACAGTTTCTTTATCCATTCTTTGAGGGACATCCATGTTGTTTCCAGATTCTGGCTATTATGAGTAAGGCTGCTATGAACATAGTTGAACAAATGTCCTTTTAGCATGGTGGAGCACATTTTGGCTATATGCCAAAAAGTGGGGAATAGCTGAGTCTTGAGGTAGCACTATTCCCAATTTTTTGAGAAAGTGCTAGATTGATTTTCAAAGTGGTTGTACAAGTTTTCACTCCCACCAGCAATGAAGGGGTGCTCTGCTTTCTCCACATCCTTGCTAGTATGTGATGTCACTTGAGTTTTTGATCTTAGCCATGCTGATGGGTGTAAGATGGAATCTCAAGATCATTTTGATTCGCATTTCTGTGATGATGAAGAATATTGGGCATTTCTTTAAATGTTCCTCAGCCATTCACTATTCCTCTGTTGAGAATTCTCTGTTTAGCTCTAAACCTCATTTCTTAATTGGGTTATTTGGTTTGGTCTTCCCTCAGCAGGGGATCAGGACAGATGCTAGGGCTTGCTATTGGACTCCAGGTGAGAGTGGAATGGAAGAACAAGGAGATAGAAGAACCCAGAGAGTCTAAGAATCCCACAAGAAGACCATGAAGGCTGGCAGATCTGCACAAACTATTATACTAACTAAAGATGATGCATGCAGTAAAGCTGGCCCTCCTATTTCCTCCTATTTAGATCTAGCCAATGGACAGCTCATTCTCTACGGTTGTAGAGAGAGCAGGGACTGCCTCTGACATGAACTCTGGCACTCCCTTTTGGCCACGTCTTCTTAGTGGAGAGGCCTGGTGACACTCAGAGGAAGGGGAAGCAGGCTATCAAGATGAGACCTGATAGGCTGTGATCATATGGTGGGGTAGGAGGTCACCATTCTGTCACAGGTCTAGGGGAGGAGAGTAGGTGAAAGAGGGAGGGAGGGGGAAACAGGTAGATACAAGTGAGGGTATAACAATGGGATGTAATCTGAATAAATTACTTAGAAAATGAAAACAGAAAGAAAGAAAGAAAGAAAGAAAGAAAGAAAGAAAGAAATTGACTTCTTTCCTTTCTACTGCATGCCTGATGCTTGCTGTTGAAATGGGGAAGTTCATGAAACCCGGGAAAGTAGTGCTGGTCCTGGCTAGATGTTTCTCTAAACACAAAGCCTTTAAGGTGAAGAATATTGATGATGGCACCTCAGACCACTATTACAACCATATCCTGTTGGCTGGAATTGACTGCTATCCTCAGAAAGTGGCAGCTGCCATGAGCAAGCAGGAAATCAGCAAGAGGTCAAAGATAAAGTCCTTTGTGAAAGTTTATAACTAAAATCATCTCATGCTCACAATGCACTCTGTGGATATCCCCTTGGACAATACTGTTGTCAACAAGGATGTCTTTAGAGACCCAGCCCTGGAAAGCAAGGCCAGCTTAAAGAACAATACAAGACAGTGAAGAACAAATGGTTTTTCCAGAAGCTTTGCTTTTAGGTATATTTTTGTTTCAATTATTAAAAATTCAAAAAATGAAATTGACTAATTTACTAGAATAGATGACAAATGACCTGCCATGTAAGTTATGTAAGGCAAGAGGCTCTAATGTCTTCAGTTCCCATTCTCATTATGATAAAACAGCCCCAAATCATGTGTCCAAAGGTTCAGACAGCTCTATTCCAAAGTCATCGATGACAAGTATGATAATGCCATAATTTAGTGACATTAAGTGAATGCTGGTGCTCATAGGGTTACAATATTCTTATAATCTGGAATTGGGCATACTCATGAGCCTTGAGTAGTTGGCGTTCTTGTCCTTACCCAGGTTTGGTTCTGGTTTCCTCTTTCATATGTCCTGTCCTTAGCTTATACCTCATAAATATTTAAAGGTGCTGACATTTCAGTATAAATAAAGTTATGAGCCATCCACATTTTTATGTCTTGCCTTTCTGGAAGCACCAAAAGAAAAGAAAATGAAGAGATCTACTGTTGTAATATCTATTATGGTCAAAGCTTGATAAAGAAAAGAGGAAAATGAGGAGAAGAAAATGAAAGTAACTGAAGCAGAGAGGGAATCAAAAAGAGCATGAGCCAAGCTTCCAATTGTTGGATAATCCAGCATAATATTTATGCCTGCCCAATTTAAAGTCTTAACGGATAGCCTGCAGATAGCAGCCTTTCAAATTACTCGCCATTGGAGACATCATAATTCTAAAAGGCAGCAGTGAAAATACTGAAGAATTAATGTAACCTGTGAGGGAATATGACTCAAAACCAGAAGAGGAGTTTCAGAAATAATAGACTGTATTGATGTTAAAGAACTGGTGGATCGCACCTGTTAAGCTCAAGATGACTGTCCTGGCACATACTGAGGAGGTCTGTAAGGAACCTATGCTGAGACCTCTCTCTCACTCAGTCCTGGTACCTGTTCCTTCCTATGACACATTGGCCAATCCACCATGTCTGATTCTTCCTCCAGAGACCCTCTCTCAGCCCTGAAGCCCTGTCTTTCCACTCCTGTCTAGATCCTTATTAAGCCAATCAAAATTTGAGGAAAGAGAAGTTTACAAAATATGAGGCAGGTAATGAGATATAAGATACCAAAGTCTTGACACTTCTCAGCTCTGTGAGTTTAGAATCAACAATTGAATATGCAGAGACAACATTTACACATTATACAAAGATTATCCTAACAATATATTCTAATTATGATCCCCCCCTGCCCCTGCACTGCATATCCTCACAGATGCACTTTCTGGCCCATTCAACTCCTTAACTTCTTTCTTCCTCTCTCTTTCTGGAAAACAAATAGGCAAATGAACAAGTACACACACACACACACACACACACACACACACACACACACATATATATATATATATATATATATATATATATATATAGAGAGAGAGAGAGAGAGAGAGAGAGAGAGAGAGAGGGAGAAGTTCTCAAAATCTGAGACTTGCCTATAGTTGTGTTAACGTATATTGTTATCTAATTGCAAAATACTGAATAAAACAGCAAAAATATTTTGTGGTTGTGATTATTCTGATTATAGTGGCTCACACCAATAGTCCCAGTGCCAGGAAAGCTGAGGTAGTGTGTGGTAGCTCAAGGCCAACCTAGAAAACCTAGTGAGCTCCATCCCAGCCTATGCTACAATTGAAACCTGACTCCAAAAATAGAAAAACAAGTCAGAACATTTTACAGGGCCCCAGCATGATCAGAAAAAAAGAAAGAAAGAAAGAAAGGAAGAAAGAAAGAAAGAAAGACGCACAACTTAAGTATTTAAATAACAACAGATTGCTACCTAAACTTCTAATTTTAGTGAAGCACCTGATAGCAGAACAGGAAACAGGACAGCATCACAAATCCAGTAAGTATAACATCACTTTACTTTTCAAACAGAATATGAGTGTTAGAAAGAAAAAGTATCTTGCACTAATTTTTCATACATAGTCCATGTGAAAGCGTCACTGAGAAAAAACTAAAACTGAAAAATGAGGGATTAATTCAGATAAATGGACAAAGAGAACAGTTATGAACAGTTATTTATTCCTCCAGGGGCACACAGCTCTATGTGAGGACACCACACATGTGTATATGTGCACATTTTTACAGACAATCAGCATTTAATCAATACATCATGTGTGTATATACCTATACATGTATGAACTTTTACATGTGTGCAGCTATACCTATACATGTGCACAATTATATGTGAACACATCTATACTTGTGCTCAGATGTGTACTCACATACTTACACATGCACATACTTGTAGATGTACAACCTATAAATTATATATTTATACATGTAGTCATATATACATAATGTGGTCATGAATTCACACACTTGTACATATACTGTCTACATATGAACACAACTATACATCTTGTCTTACTTTATTATTGCTGTTCTAAAACATGAAGACCAAGGCAACATAAAGAAAAAAATGGGTTGTGAGGGGCTTAAAGTTTCAGAATGTGATTCTATGACAAAAAGCTGAACTGGAAATGGTGTTGGCCTTTGAAATCTCAAAGCTGACACCCTCTCCAAATGACATACCTTCTCTACCAACGTCATAGTTCCTAATGCTTCTCAAGCAGTTTCACCAACTGGAGAACAATTGTATAAACATATGAGCTTATGGTGAGCTATTCTAGCCCAAATCAGCACACATGTGTACAACTGTACATAATATTTTACATGTATTTATATGTAACACATACAAATATACCTATGAACCAAAGAACATTCACCTGCATGATCAAACTGAAAGTAATTGTAGTGACTACGTTTCAAAATGCATTGTAAACTAAGACACAAGGGCACACAGTGTACAGGCAGATGAAGCATGTTGGGGACTACTTATCTATAAAGAAATATATACATCCAAGTCAAACATTTTACTATAAGGAAATGATAAAATTGTTTTAATTCAGGAACAAGCCTAGGAGTCTCAATCTTGGCACTGCTTTCATGGAAAATCTGCAAAGAACTCCTACAGACTAATGAAAAGGCCAAGTCTGTAAATACACAGGACACTGGGAGAAAATTCTCTAATCCACTTGGGATGGAAAAAGTTGCTTAAGGAAAACAAATGGTGTGCATTTAAAATAAACTTGAGATAAGCAAGTTTTCACTCACTAAATTATGATGAAAGCATGGTAAAGGCCTATGAAGAAAAGGCAGAAACTGGTAAGGCACTCCTGGGTACCAGGGACCTTGATTCATGAGCTTGGCCAGAATCTGGAAATGATCTTGCTTCTGTCTTTTCCAAAGGCTAGAAATGCTAAGTGTCTTAAGTCTGTTACCTTTCTTTTCTGTCTACATGGCTATATTTGATAGCAGAAGGGGAATAGCAGGCTTAGAGAACAATGAGGATAGACCCTTCCGTCTTGATCAGCTTTGGAATCCACCTTCCACTTCCCTGGTAACACTGGAAAAGTAACCACTAAGCAGGCTACCAAGATGAGACTTGATCACCTATGACCATATAGTGGGGGAGGAGGTCTTAGACCTAGGGTGAGAGTGGGAGGGGGGGAAGAACAGGACAGTAAGAGTGATGGGATAACAGTTGAGTTGTAATCTGAATAAATTGATTAAATAGTAATAATAATAATAACAATAACAACAACATTTAAAAAAGAAAGTTTAGCATGGCACATGAGAAGTTGGAGTTATTAAGCTTGCGTGAAGCGCTTTAAGGAATGATACTTCCCCTTCATCAAAAGACTTCCATTAACCCTAGGTCTAGATGTGGCATTTGATCTGCTCCAAAGATCAAGACGTCACATACACATACTATTGTTTCTTCCATTAAGAGTAAAGCCAGGTAGGCCTATCCATCAGTTGACATGGAGACCCTCCACCTTCAGAAAAGCTGATTCTTCTCAGGTCATGCTAAAGAGGTGAAAGAAATAATTATACTCTTAACTAGAAATGTATTTGTACTTCCCATAAGTCCTTTCCTCATAAGGCTACATACAAAGCTCCCATCATGCAGCACTGATAAGGCTGCCAGCTTCGCTAATTCAAAAAGCATAACTTTCTTTTTCTTTTTATCCTCCTTTCCAAGTTGGTTGAAAACCTAAGCATGGTTTCCATAGCATTCTTGCCTTTCTTACTGATTCTCTGAAGTTCTTTCCAGTGCCCCAACAGTGCAGCTGCTTTCAGATCTCCATTACAGAACATGTAGCTTTCTTAGATCTTAATTCAAAGGTATGATTCTCTCTGTTCCACTTGGGGGCTGCTAGGATTTACAGCTTGCCTACATTGTTTTTCTTTCAAGCTTTAATAAAAAATAATACTCAAACACCCTATTGAGGATGTTTTTACATCTTCAACCCAAAATTTACCTTGCCTAAAAGATGCACAGGGATAAAGACAGAGCAGAGATGGAGAGAATGTCCAAACAATGCCTAGCCCAACCTGAGATCCACCCCATGGGAAAGCCAACCCCTGACACTATTAATAGGGAACCTTGGGAGGGAGTGGGAGGAAGGATAGTAGGACCTATAGGAGACAGGAAATCCACAAGAAGATCAACAGAGCCAACTAAACTGAGTCCAGGGAAGCTTGAGGAGACTAAAGCACCTACTAAGGACCATGTACAGACTGAGCCTAGACCCCATACACAGATGTAGCCAATGGGCATCTTGGTCTTTATTGGATGCCGTAGAAAGAGGAAAGGAGTTGTCCTGACATGAACTCTGTTGCCTGCTTTTCAATCACTTTTCCCTGGTGGGGCTGCCTTGCCAGGACACCAGGGAAGAGGAAGTTATCAGTTTTGATGCAGATTGATATGCTTGAGTAGGTTAGTAAAGGTATCCCCTTTTCTGAGGGTGAGGGAAAGGGGCCTAAGGGCAAGAGAGAGGAGGAGTGGAACAAGGAGGAGAGGAGGGAGGGGGCTACGATTGGGATGCAGAGTGAATGACTAACTAACTAAATAATCTTTTAAATTATTATTAAGGACTCTAAAACCAAAAAGGAACTCTAGATTTCCTGATAATACATATGTTTTAAATAATACATATCATTACAGAAATTATCATGACATTTAAAAATTTAAAAACATTTATTAGGAACTTCTGTTGGAATTCTTTTTAAAAAGTACCCAATGGAGACATGTGTTGATATATATAGGTAAGACACGACTTATATTTTGATGCCTTTAAGCATATTCATTAAATGCTAAACATTAAGCAGGTTCTTGATGACCCCTATGACTGCTTTCTCAGACTCTGTCTCAAAATCTTCTTCCTCTCTCTTCTATCCCCTGTTCCTGGCAGCATCTGAGATTTTTATATTGTCTGCCTTCTTATTTTTCTCAAAAACTCATAAAACTTGATCCTCAAACTTGTTCTTAAGTCTACAAATTCTTTTACCCATTAAGAAAAGAAACCTATGAGCATATGCAGGGGGAGGAGGTCCCCCTCAGTCACAGTCATAGAGGAGGGGAGTAAGGGGAAAATGGGAGGGAGGGAAGAATGGGAGGATGCAAGGGGTGGAATAACAATTTAGATGTAATATGAATAAATTAATAAAATATATTTTTAAAAAAGAAAGAAAAAAACCTCTACTTCCTCAATAACATAAGACTATTGTTCATATGGTGTATGAATTCTATCTCCATCCATGAATGAAGACATGCCATTTTAATAGTCCAAAAGCTTATATGTTTCCAGAGACATAATATTATCTCCTCCTCTAAAAGTTAACAAATGGGCCTGCCAATTGCTTGATCAGGCTCCTCAAGAAAGATGTCTTAGAAAATAATTGTCTTTTTGTTTTTCTAGACAAGGTTTCTCTGTCTAGCCCTTCCTGTCCTGTCCTGTCCTGTCCTGTCCTGTCCTGTCCTGTCCTGTCCTGTCCTGTCCTGTCCTGTCAAGAGATTGACCTGCATCAGACTCCCAAGTGCTGGGATTAATGGTGTGTACAACCTCCACCACAAATTGTCATATACTTGCATATATGCTCATGTGAACATATATGAGTGTATACATACGCACAAACAGAAAGTGAAGGGGTGCTTATTAATTTATATAGGCATTCACAGCAGTTTTAGTGGGTCCTCAAAACTATCATTGGGATCTTACTGCAACCTAAATCCTCCTAAAGGGATTGCATGTGTCAAAAGTCACCATTGTCACAAAGTACATGGCTTCATGACACCTGTTTCAGTTGGATTGGGTTGAGATGAACACCCCAAAGTTTTAATGTCAGAACCCAGTAACCAACAAATACAGCGTCTTGAGTCTGTCTTGAGATCTGAGCTGCGTGTAAGGTCAACTTAAGAGGGCAAATGAGGCCAGCAGAAAGAATATTGAAAGATTGTTTTTGTTCCAATGAAATAGACACACTTTTAAGTCCCTTCTGCACTCACAAGGTTCTTAAAGAATCAGCTTCCAAATTGCTTCTGTATATATAAGTTTTAAAATGACTCAACATTCTGTGACATCTCTTATCACAGCGGTGCTCAACCTCATGAGGAAAAAGGGTAAGGTACATAAATACAATCTGGGAAGATGGGTCTCAGTAGGAAGAGGTCATATTTACAAGTTCCACCTACCAGAAGTGGAAAAAAAATCAATCTCTTTCATTTAAGCTATACCAAGTCTATGGTCATCTATTACAGCTACTATAATAAATAAGAACATACAGAAAAATAATTCACCCAAGCTAATTTCTCAGATTTCTCCAGGTGTTGTATACATACACAAATATATTAACCCAATTGTATGCAACTGAATACCTAGAGTGCTAAAATTAACTTACATTTTATTTAGTAACATATACTGTAAATATTTTCTAAATTTTTTCTACTTTTTAACTTATAATTGTGAATATTTGTTTTTTTGGGTTTTTTTTAATGTAAATATTTGTAAGAAAAAATTTATTAAAACTAATTTTAGGCTGCGCTTCAAACTTCATGAGCATTCTCTCTGCAGCAAATACCAAAGGTTGGGTTGTCACACAGACCTCACTGGTTCCATCTCTTAGGCAGCACTCGGCAGTACCAGTGCCCAAGGTGCAGTTCTGTGGAGCATATCTAGCTTATAGCCAGAGTTGAACATGCCAACTCAGAGTTGCTGCAGAACTTTGGACCTCTTAGTTTTTCAACTTGAGTACCCAAACAATAGTAAAGAAGTTGCCTCACTGGTTCACAGTCTTCAAACACCCATCTCCCACAATCTCATAGAAACAATGTATTTATAAGTACCATGGATTAGCCAGGAAATTTCAAAGAAACTCTCTTAGTTGTGTCTCCATGGGTCAAAAGACTAATCACATAATTTTGGAGGGATCATGTCAGCTGGAGTTTCTCTGTGAGAGTGGAGGGGAGGGGTTTCTTCATGCTCTCATTTTCTGCAGATGGGTACTGCACATACTTTAGGGATGAGGAATCTGGCAACCTGGTTTAGAAATAAACAGTTTTAAGTCATAGTATGGACATTCAGATCAGTGTGACAGTCTGATTAACAATTTCTTGGCCCTTACCTGTTATAACCTTCTAGGACATTCTTTTCTTTTCTTCATACAGCATTGAATACTATCTGATATGAACAGTGTCCTGGAAAGCTTTGAAAATAATTGTTGTCTGTCCATTATTAATTACTGTTAATACATTTAAATTACATAAATTATGCCACCACACTACAACATTGTTACAAGTATATATTTGAGCTGAAAGAATTTTTTCCTACATTTTTGTTAGTATAAGACATCTGTCTCTATCACTTACTTATTGAAACAGGACAACAAACAAGTGCAGAAGTGTTGGTCCCACTTTTGTACAAGAGGTCAGGTCTTCAACCACAGCAAGGGACGGTATGGGGATTTGAAGGAGAATGACCAAAAGAAACTCACAGATTGAATGCTTGATCAATAGTTAGTGAAATGGTCTGAGTAAGCATTAGGAAATAACGCCCTGTTGCAGACTGTGTGTCACTAGGTATGAGCTTTTAGGTTTCAAAACCCCAAACTGGACCCAGTCTCTTTCCCTGTAATTTGTGGACCAGATGTAAGTGTTCATCTACTACTCCAGTGTCATGCTTGCCTGCCAGTGCCACGCTCCAAACTGTGATGAAGATGGACTAAGACTCTACAACTGTAAACAAGTCCCCAATTAAATGTTTCCTTTTATAAACTGCCTTGATCATGAGGTCTCCTCACAGTAATAGAAAAGCAACTAAGACAAAGAGGCTCAAGCTGAAGTCACATGGCGAGCAGAAGGAAAGCTCTATCATTCTTACCATTGCTATCCTGTAACTATATAGAAAATAATACATTCATGTGAGTGTATATAAACATATTTTCATATACTTAAATGCTAATAATTTTAGGATCATGTAGAAGATAAATATCATATAAACCAATATGCTGATGAAAACAGAGCTTAGAGAGTTTTGTTAAATTTCCTTTTATAAGAAGCCAATAATCACTTGATAGTGAACTTGAAGCAGTCTTTTAAACTAAGCAACAAAAAACATGTAATGCTTAATGCACATGGTGATAAAATTTTGGGAGAGATAAAGTGATGTTTTACATTTAAATTACTATGCTTAAGAGATACATAAAACAAAACACCTCTAGCCTGTAAGCCACACTTGCCCCGGACAGATAAATAGGCAAGTCCCTCTTGCCCAAGGACAGATAACTTCCTGGATTGCTGAGGGCTGTTGTTCATGTAAGATAACAGGTCACATGGTTTCATGTCTGTGAACAAGATTTGTGGGACTCCTCTATTAGTGTCAAAGTTTGGGGTTTCTAGTTAGCCTCTGAGCTTGGTATAAGACAACAGACTCTTTCTCGGCTGGGTGCCCTTGGGGAGTTTTAGATTCAAAAAAAAAAAAAAGATACTAAGCATTACAGGTAGTTACCACATGTTCCATGAGCTAATTTTTTGAACTACATAATAAAGAAAAATGTTATGATATGCATGAGTAAAATTAAAATATACAAAATACAGAAAGTAATGGACAGTGGACCTCATTTTCCTGAGTTAGGTTTATCTCAACAGCTTTAGAATGCCAAGAATAGATATCAAGTGGGGACTCTGGAAGCCAGAGAATCAACTTTCTCAGATAGTATAGTCTTGGTTTTATGCATTTCAGTCCCTTAACATTGGTCTGTTTCTTGCCTTTTAAATAATTGAGCTAAACACTAAACATTCCCATCTCCATCACTGCCTATCATTTTTATTGTGGTTCATCAGTCAGTTCCAAGGAATACTGGCAGCTCTTCAATGAAATGTGTAAGTCCCATATTGAGTAACACTGCTGTCTATAGCACATGATCGGGAAGATAAATTACCATCAACATCTCCAGAGAGGAATCAGAGATCAATCAGTCCTCAGATTACTTGTTATCAATGCATCTGCCTCACTCAGGAAAATGTCAGTTCAGTTTCTTAAACCTTTTCTATTGTAGACATTCTTCTCCTGTGGTTACGAATCGTCATTGGTAAGAATATGAAGCAGTCCTTTGTAAGGACTTCAGTTGAGAACTTTCCTCTCTAAAGCTAGTAGGCATCCTTTGCTCCACACAGAAGAGTGGTAATCCACTGGGTGGCCTCAAACTTGCTGTGATTCTCCTTCCATTTCCCAAAAATTCCTTCAAAAACTTAACCAAAAAGCCCAGTGGCTGACTACTTCTTAAGATAGTCTGACAGCACATAATATGGCTTTTGCCTAAAAAAAGGGACCACAGCTGCCCTGTAAGTGTGACATTGGCAATGCTGCCCAAAGCCACCATGAAACATTTGGCATGAGACTACTTTTTCTAATGTAGTGCTGAGCTGGGTTTACATTTGTACTCATCTTTCCTATTTTATAGGTGGATTAATGGAATAAGCAGGGTCAAACCACATTTAAGGATGATGCTTCTGTAAGAATTTTGATGTACAGAGTTGAAAGAGAAATTTTTAGACCTCAAAACAAGCTATTTCATGCCACAAAGGCCTCAATATCAGTCTGTTCCTAATTTCATAGTGACAGATTGGCTTATGATTGTCTTTAGTGAGATGGATAATAATTATAATTTACATTCATCAGGCACACCGGAAGGCAGGACAGAAGGTTTCTCTGGACATTTGAGGGCTATACATGCTTACTAAATTTAGAGAGTTAAAGCCAGATAATGTGGCTTGTGTAGTTTTGATGAAACAATTAAATATATTTCTATGAATATAAAGGAATGGTGTTGTGTGATAAAATGTCCTTGTAGAAAAGTTTTCAGAAACACTTCTGAGTTCTCAGAATAAATAAGATCATTGAGTGGCTCTTAGAGAGGAAAATATATACTTGAAACATGTCCTTCATAAAAACACAATCCCTTGTGTACTCTCACAAAAGAAGATTTCTTCTGCCTCAGGATGCCTGCTTCCATTCAGAAATAGATGAGGCTTTGTGTATGAGAAATTAAAACAATGAGGACATCACCTCTACTAACACAAACAAAATCTCAGAAACAATGAACACACACACACACACACACACACTCCAGCAGAAAGGTAAATGCAACTTATGCAAAAAACTTTTCTCAATAAGTTGTCACTTTATGTCAGATACAAAATCTTTTCTCAAAAAAATTTAAAGACATTAATTTTCGTTTTCCTCCCAACAAGTGCATATGTGTGTGCATGCATTTGCGTGTGTGTGTAACTGTGGCTTTGTGCTTCTCTCCCTGCTTCATTTCCCTTTCTTCTTCTTTTTCTGCATTTTGGCTTCCATGAGCTACTGGTATTATCTTGTACCCTACTTCATTGTTCCACCAAAGGATTACGAAAGCAGAGGCAACGAACCATAGACTTCAAGACTATCACCAAAACCAAACCCTTTCTGATTTTTTAGTTTATTTATCTCAGGTGTTTCTTATATTAAATGAAACTGATTAGCACAAAAAGTTACAGGATGACAACAATGAACAATTAAATCATGTCTTAGCCCATTAGCAATAAATTTTAGTTGTATTTTTACAAACAAGGCAAAATTCTAATAAATAAAAATTTAACAGGTTCTGTACATCCTCCCAAAAAATCTTTAAGAATAAAAACTTAGGAAGAAAATCTTTTGTTTCCAAACAATCACTAAAGGGGGCATTAGTCAAATGTCTTATAAAATATGGCATCCTTTTAAAATTACCACATTTTTCAATAATAAAGAATAAGAAAAGCAAATGTCTTCATATATAAAGAAGAACAGCTTATATATGTGATTGCATTTTCAAATACTACTTCAGGCAATTAAAAAGAGAAAATTAGCTAATGAATTCCTTGAATGTATAAGCCAAGTTTAAAAGTATGTTTTAGCTGATAAATGTTGTAAAGTATTGTCAATTGCTGATAAGAAAACAAGGTTATGGGCAAATTACACTATTTGGCATTATACAGGATGAACTCATCACTGTTTCAGATCAACTTCTAAAACAATCCAAACAGATTTGAACTGGTTCTGTCTGCCCTGGGCTTTTATATATTTCTAATAACAGTATTTGTAAAACCAATTACATGTACTCTATGATTTTTTTGTGTATCAAATAGTAAATAATATTCCTAGTTGTAATGGAAACCTAAATAAGCCAGGTAAACTGGCTAAAAGCACTAATTTTTCTAAACCAAGTAAAACCCCAGTGTATACTCTCATGGCTTAATATTGTCTATGCTTTTTCATATTGATTTTACACCAACCCAATACAAATGTTGCTTTATTCACTAAAATTCATATTATCCTTTAAAAATACTTCTAAATGTTTTCTGTATATTCTCCAACTTTTGAATAGTAATGGCTATTCAGGTTCTCTTTATGTACTAAAACATTCAAAACACAGCAATTGTCTTCCCTGACTCCCACTATAAGTCAAGAGGGAGTAGACGCAGCCTTGTAGAATATAACTTTGTTTAATGAGGTTACAAGCTGACCTAATTAAATGGCAAGAAAGCACAGATCTTCAAAAATGACAGTAATGCTATTCTCTTATGACGTATGATATTCATAAAAATTAATGGTAAAGATAATTTAAGTATAAAAAACAAATTGAATGAGCATACATCACATACATGAATGAGTATAGATCACACTCTATGAGTGAAGGAAAATTTATAGTTATAGGTTATCTGGAATGACGTTTGTGCATTTGAAAGCTGGTCCTCCATTTTCATTCTGGAATATGCTCCACATGCGGAAGGTTTGTTCCTTAGAAAAGGAAAAGAGAAAGCTGACAGCTGAAGAGAGTTAAGTGTGCTACCTTTGCCTAGAGAATGTCTTTAAATTTTCTGGAACAACTATGCCCACAGTTCAGGTCTCTAGGTTTCTGAAATGTGGCACTCACATATGCAGTTAGCTTTGAAGAACTTGGCTGTTTGATATGCATGAAATCATTTCATCTTCTCAGTAAATGCGTGAGATGGCCATACCCATGCTCTAACTTTAAAGATGAAAATGTAAGACAAGGGAAGCTTGCCAAACACTGCACAGCATCGGAGAATCCTGAGGTCTCACATCAGAGAATTTTGCCTACTCTCCTTGGTGCCATGTTGTATTTGTATTCACAATCTCCTTTTTTTGTGTAACTTCAGCAAAATTAAAGCAAGAGATCACTGGGAATGCTGAGATCTGCATACTGGCTATGTGTCCCATCTTGTCCTCAAAAATGGCAAATAGCTAATCTTTAGACCTAATGAATATGTTACTTACATGAAAAAAGATACCTAGACATGAGTCAGTAAAAAAAAAAAAAAAAGCTAATACTGAAGCATCACTACCTATTTAATTGGAAGATTCTAATATAAGTTTGGGATCCCCAAGCATTAAAGAAAAGCAGAAATATGAGGTAGGATATATGACCTGTGGATTGAAGGTAAATTATAGAGTTAGAGGGTAAGATAATAAATGGTTCTTTGAATTAGGAAAACCACACCCTTCACATTAGCCACAAGCAATATAAAATATCTAGGAGTTACCCTAACTAAGCAAGTGAAGGACTTGTATGAAAAAAATTTCAAAACTCTGAAGAAAGAGATTGAAGATGACCTGAGAAGATGGCATGATCTTCCTTGCTCATGGATCGGGAGAATTAACATAGTAAAAATGACCATTCTACCAAAAGCAATCTACAGATTCAATGCAATCCCTATCAAAATACCTACACAATTTTTTAAAGACATTGAAAGTTCAATTCTGAACTTCATATGGAAAAACAAAAAACCCAGAATAGCTAAAACAATCTTGTACAATAAAAGGTGCTCCAGAGGAATCTCCATACCTGATCTCAAACTGTACTATAAAGCAATAGTAATTAAAACAGCATGGTACTGGCACAGCAACAGGCTGGTTGATCAGTGGAATCAAATCGAAGACCCAGATATGAATCCACACACATATGGTCACTTGATTTTTGACAAAGAAGCCAAATCCATTCAATGGAAAAAGAATAGCATCTTCAACAAATGGTGCTGGTCTAACTGGAGGTCTATGTGTAAAAAAATGAAACTGGACCCATATTTGTCACCTTGCACAAAACTCAAATCCAAGTGGATTAAAGACCTCAACATAAAACCAGAGACACTAAGCCACTTAGAAGAAAAAGTGGGAAAGAGCCTGGAACATATTGGCACAGGAGACAACTTCCTGAACAGAACACCAACGGCCCAGGCCTTAATGTCAACCATTAATAAATGGGACCTCATGAGGCTGAGAAGCTTCTGTAAGGCAGGAGACACTGTCAAGAGAACAAAGCGACAGCCTACAGACTGGGAAAAAATCTTCACCAACCCTACATCTGACAAAGGTCTAATATCCAAAATATATAAAGAACTCAAGAAATTAAACACCACCAAACCAAATAACCCAATTGAGAAATGGGGCTTGGAACTAAACAGAGAATTCTCAACAGAGGAGTATGAAATGGCTGAGAAACACTTAAAGAAATGCTCAACCTCCTTAGTCATCAGGGAAATGCAAATCAAAACAACTCTGAGATTCCATCTTACACCCATCAGAATGGCTAAGATCAAAAATTCAAGCGACACCACATGCTGGCGAGGATGTGGGGAGAGAGGAACACTCCTTCATTGCTGGTGGGAATGCAAACTAGTACAGCCACTTTGGAAATCTATCTGGTGCTATCTCAGAAAAATGGGAATAGGGCTTCCTCAAGACCCAGCTATTCCACTCCTTGGAATATACCCAGAAGATGCTCCAGCACACAACAAGAAAATTTGCTCAACCATGTTCATAGCAGCCTTATTCATAATAGCCAGAACATGGAAACAGCCTAAGTGTCCCTCAGTAGAAGAGTGGATAAAGAAACTGTGGTACATATACACTATGGAATACTACTCAGCTATTAAAAACAAGGAATTCCCGAAATTTGTGGATAAATGGATTGAGCTAGAAATGATCATAATGAGTGAGTTAACCCAGAAGCAGAAAGAATCAAATGGTATATACTCACTTATATCTGCATACTAGCCCAAGGTGCATGTCCCACGAAAGCCTTCACTTACCAGGAAACTGGGACATAGGGGAAGGCATCCTATTGGGACTCTAAATGAGAGACACATGGGAGAACAGCAAAATAAAAGGATCCAGAGGGTCCTAGAAATCTACAAGTAGAACAATATGATAGGCAGATTTGGGCCCAGGGGTCCCGCTCAAACTAAGGCACCAGCCAAGGACAATACAGGAGGTAAACTTTAAACCCCTTCCCAGATCTAGCCAATGGTCAGAATATTCTCCACAGTTGAGTGGAGAGTGTGATACGACTTTCTCACGTACTCTGGTGCCTCACATTTGACCATGTCCCCTGGAGGGGGAGACCTGGTGGCACTCAGAGGAAGGACAGCAGGTAGCCAAGAAGAGACTTGATACCCTATGAGAATATATAGGGGGAGGTAATCCCCCTCAGGAACAGTCATAGGGGAGGGGAATAATGGGAAAATGGGGGGGGGGGGAGGAATGGGAGGATACAAGGGATGGGATAAACATTGAGATGTAACAAGACTAAATTAATAAAAAAACAAAACCAAAAATAAATAAATAAATAAATGGTTCTTTGAAACTTCTGGAAATGGATGTCACCCTCTGTAGCACTGATATATGCCACTACAGATTTCAGACCACTAGAACTATAAGAGTATAACTCTACATTGTTCCAAAGACCTCTTTCTGAAAATTAGTTATAATAGCTAAATTAGCTAAAAGGGTAAAGGTGGTAATCATAGATTCCTGTCAAATTGTGCCTTCTTCAGTTGCAAACCTTGGGAAAGTTAAGAGTTAAGTTAATGGCAAAGAAAAAATGACTTTACTGCTCCGTGTGGAAGAGATATATCTCAGCTACTTTGTTCATTTTTTTTAATCACAAAGGACTATTAAAACAAAGCAATCCATGAGTTAAAATTTTCTTACAAAATGACAAGAGACACACCATAAAAAACTTTCTTTTCAGCAACTAACACCAACACATTTGAGGAAATTCTGTTAATACTAAGTTAAAGTAATGCCCATAAAAACCTCAAAGGTTAATAAGAAGACACAGCATCCACTTGAAGAAGTTTTTGATAGACATCTCATTTTAGGTGTGAAAATTGCAGCTCCAATTATGAGTAACTGCAGCATCACTACACATTGAATAAATTAAAGAAACCCAGCAAATAATCATTCCTCTATTGAACTTTCTCCAAGAAAGAGCACCAAGACATGGCCCTAAAAGATGGAAGTCTTATCTTTGCTCTTTACGGCATTATAATCTTTGCAAAAATGGCTCCTGGTGCACTGTGGTGATTAAATTGCCAAAGACATTCTGTCTGAGGTAATAATAAAAGAGAGAATGCAGGCTTAGATTTTTTAAAAAACAACTTACTTCATTTAGGGTTGTTAGATGCTTCCACCTCCTTCCAACGCACTGGCCTTAGGCAGGAAAGATTGAAAGTTAATAAGGGTGGGGGATGTAATTCTTTGAGGTGATTCCACTCTTCCTTATTAGGATACTTGCAGTCAGAATTCAGGAGAAACAGCTACATTCTGCTGAATCGGCACAAGTGAGTGGAAGTGGCAGGATTCAGCTTGAGTCCCCAGAGAATTTCTCTGGAGTGTTTCTCTCTGAAAGTGAATTGAAAAATGAAGACCAGCAATAATGCACTGTGAGCTGTTGCAAAGCATAGTGATTCAAAAGCATTGTCTCGCTCTCTGTGGGCTTCTATTTGTCCCTTCTCAGAGTCCACACAGGATGTTTTCCAGTTAGCAAAACCACACCTTTCTCACAAGACAGCTTCCAGCAAAACACCACAAGCCCTTTCACTGGTCTGTTTTCAGCTAACAAAGATCATGAATCTGTTTTCATCAGTGTAAAAACATTCCCACATCCCACACTTGGGACCAAAACAACCAAAAAACAAAAAACATTCACATAACACAACCAAGTTTTTAAAGAAAACAAAAATTTCCACCAAAGAGGAGTATTAGGCTGCCAGGTTGTAGCTGACAGAACTGCATGAGTGACATTTTTGTAAGAAAGGCAATTCATTCTAACTCTAAGGTTTTACTGTTTTATTTATTTTAACTTTAAGTTTTTGATATATGTTTTTGTATTATTACACCTTTGTACATTAAACTACCTATAGCAAGAACCATAAAACAATCAGGAATTACATAACTGTTACATTCCTAACAATTTAGCTATTTGTATTTGGCAACCTTGAAGAAAACATCTTTCCTAACTTGGTGAGTCTAAAATTCTGAATATAAATCAACATCTATCATATCTCATCATTATCAAATTAAAACATCTATCTATACATAAAAGCATCTTAAGCCCTAACAGCTAAACAATCTGGTCTTCAACCCCATTAGAGACTTGAGAAGGAATAAAATTAATTACCTGAGTAAACAGGAAGTCCAGGTTAGCAGCTAATCAAATGAGAAGATGAAGAGACAAATTGGTGCCTGAACAGTCAACCAAAACTCTCTATAACATTGAAGCGTCATCTTCAGGCTTCTGGTCCAATATATCTGACAGAGATATTTGTGAGGAAGGAAATATTGAGGATTTGCTTACCCTGTCTTGCCAGAGGCTTAGATTCCACCTGCATTCAACCTTGCCCATTTTTTAAGCAGAATTCTGTCGGTGGTAGAAACGAGGACATTTTCCCCAGTAGCTTGTTTGCCACATTTGAAGCCATCTCCCTAAGGAAGCTCTTTGATGCTAATCATCTTCTTTGAGGTAGGCTAGGTGTTGCCAGGAGTTAACCTGTCTTATTGCCAGTGAACCTTTAAAATAATAAAGACATCTTTAAATGCCATATTCTGTAGGTCTCTGAAGTTTTTGAAGACTTTATCTAACTATTTTACCTTATATTTCTAAAGAAACAGATCTATCATTGGACTATACCTGACAGAATTCATTCCTCTTAGCATGCTGGACACTGACATCCAGCATCCTTCATGTTCCAGCATAAAGCGCTTCAGTTCTTGAGCCTCATCAGAACTGGACACCTGTGAAGAAAGCTCCCAATCCTAATTGCTCCAGCATGTCAGACTATCTCACACAGGACTCTAATCAAGCCTGGAATTCCCAACATTTAGAAAATGGACAACAAATGCTATTCATAGCTTATTTAACCATTTTCCCCAATATCATCTGGGACCTTACAAAGGTAATATTTGTCCCAAATCAGCTGGAAGAAACCTTAAGAGAATGACACCCCATTTCCCGTAAGGGGGTGGTGTAGATTTTTTGGTTGATTTATTTATCTTCAATGGGAGTGGGTTATAAGTTATTATTGGTCTGATTTAGAGAGAAAACAAGGTTGAACTAAGGGATGTCTCTCTTTTCCTTTATCTTTCATTTTTAGGTTTGGAGATAGGGGTTGAAAAGAGAGAAGGGGGAATATAGAAATATATAGGGATGGTAGAACAAAAAGTATATTAGTGAATCTACTCCTCAACTTAATGCCTTAATTGTCACTCAGAAGGTTATTTTTAATTCACTGGTATAGAATTTTGTATATTGATATTAAAATAAGTTTAATTTTGATGCACTGGTATAGAATTCAAATTTAAGTTTATTCTGCATGGAATATATATACTCTAGTATGTGGTATTGTACTCCTACAACTCAATTATAATACAAGGTTTGCTTCCAGTACTTTGAAAGTGCTATAGAAGACCGGCTAGGATAAGTTAGTTATGCAAGTTAATTGTTATTTGATCAAATTATGGTCATATCAATTACTGTTCCATTTTTATGACTCTAATGTTTTCATACAGTTCAGTCCTTTACCCTAACTAGTACTTTGGAGGATGTAGACCAGAGCTACATCCAAAGATACTAGGAAGTCCTTGTCCTGCCACAGAATGTACAAAGAGATGTCATCTATCCCACTAGACATATAGATCCTGTGGTTGTTCTATGTTTACTTTGTAGTTCATAGATAGTTTATTTATTTTATTTCATTTTTTATAAAGTATTATTTATTTTACATAAATTAAGATTATTACACATATATACAATAAACTACCTACAGCAAGAAGAACCATGACACAATCAGGAATTATATAAGTATTTCATTATTAGTGTTTTGGCTATTTGTATTTGGCAGCCTTGAAGAAAACATCTTTCCTATCTTGGTGCAGGATAGGAATTCTGGATGTACAAAATTCTGAATGTAAATCAATAACTACCATATCTTGCCATTATCAACTTAAAACATCTATCTAGAACTAAAAGCATCTTAGCCCCTAAACAGCTAAGCTTCATTGTAAAACTAAACTACCTGGTCTTCAGCCCCATCAGAGACTTGAGAAGGAAGAAAATTGATTATCTGAGTATGCTGCAGTGCAAGTTAGCGGCTTCCCAAATGAGAAATTGACAGTTTGATACCTGAAGAGTCACCCAAAACTCTATAATGTTGAAGCATCCTCTTCAGCCTTCTGGCCCAATATACGTGACAGATATATTTGTGAGGCAGAACTACTGAGGACTTGCTTACACTGTCATGCCAGAGTTTGGCTGTCATCTCTACCTGCATCGAAGCTTGCACTTTCATATGGAAAAATCTGCCTGTGGTAGACATTTTGTCCAATGCCTTCTTTGCTACATTTGAAGCCATCTCCATAAGGAGGTTCTTTGATGCTCATCATCCTCATTGAGGTAGTTTGGGTACTGCTAGGAGTTAACCTGTCTAATTACCAGAGAATCTTTAAAATAATAAAAAAAATATTTTAAATGCCATATTCTGTATGTCTCTGAGGTTTCTGAATATCTTATCTATTTTATTTTATCTTTCTATAGAATCATATCTATCTGTTATACCTAAGATGGAAATGCTTATGATAAAAATAGACTAGAAATTGATATGACCATGATTTGATCAGCTAATGAATGACTTGTATAACTTAATTATCCTAAAGATCCTGCACTAACACTTTCAAAGTACTGAAATTAAACTTTGTATTATAATTAAGTTACAATTCCTCATTATTAAAGTAGAAATATACATAATGTATATAAAGAATAATCTTACAATTTAATTCTCTATCATTCTATCTAAAATTAAACTTGTTTTGCATCCTTTTACAAAATCGTAGAGCAGTGAATTAAAAATAACCTGTTGAATGACAAGGCATTAAGTTGAGTAGTAGATTCATTAATCTACATTTTGTTCTGTCTTCCCTATATATTTCTATATTCCCACTTCTTTCTGTTCAACCCTTACCTCCAAACTTAATAATGGAAGATAAAAGCCGGGCGTGGTGGCGCAAGCCTTTAATCCCAGCACTCAGGAGGCAGAGGCAGGCGGATTGCTGTGAGTTCGAGGCCAGCCTGGTCTACAAAGTGAGTCTGGGACAGTCAAGGCTACACAGAGAAACCCTGTCTCAAAAAACCATAAAAAAAAAAGAATGGAAGATAAAAGAAAAGAGAGACATGCCTAAGTCCAACCTTGCTTTCTCTCTAAATAAGACCAATTATAACTTATAACCAACTCCCATTGAAAATAATGCTCTATAGCACAAGAAAGCAACTGAAAACCTACCAGACCCCTCTTGAAGGAAATGGGGCATCATTCTCTTAAGGTTTCTTTCAGCTGATTTTGGATGAATTATACCTTGGTAGGGGCCTAAATAAAATTGGGGAAATGGTTAACAAGCTAGGAATAGCATTTGTGGTTCAGTTTCTAAAGGTTTAGAAATTTCACATTCATTTAGAGTTGGTAAAGAATTGTGTGGATATTTGGATGGGAATTGCATTAAATCTGTAAATTGCTTTTGATAAAACAGCCATGTTTACTATGTTTATTCTCCCAATCCATGAGCATGGGAGATCTGTCTACTTTTGAAATCTTCAAATTCTTTCTTTGGAGATTTGAAGGTTTGTTTGTTTGTTTGTTTGTTTGTTTTTCATACAAATCTTTCACTTTCTTGGTTAAGGTCAGACCAAAACACTTTATATTATCTGTGGCTTTTGTGAAGGGTGCAGTTTCCATAACTTCTTTCTCAGCCTGCTTGTCATTTATATACAGTAGAGCTACTGAGTTTTTTTATTTGATTTTGCATCCAACCACTTTGCTGAAGGTGTTTTTCAGCTGTACAAGTTCTTTGATAGAATTTTCGGGATCACTTATGTATACTATCTTATAATCTGCTAATAGTGATAGTTTGACTTCTTCTTTTCTGGTTTGTTGTCTTATTGCTCTAGCTAGGACTTCAAGTACTATATTGAAGAGATACAGAGAGAGTGAATAGCCTTGTCTTGTCCCTGATTTCAATTAAATTGTTTTAAGTTTCTCTCCATTTAGTTTGATGTTGCCTATAGCCTTACTGTATATTGCCTTTATTATGCTTAGGTATGTGCCTTGTATCCCTGTTCTCTCCAGGACTATTAACCTGAAAGGGTTGGATTTTATTGAATACATTTTTTGGCTTCTAAGGATATGATCATGTGTTCTTTTTCTTTCAGTTTGTTTATATGATGAATTACATTGATGGATTTCCATATATTTAACCACCCCTGCATACCTAGGTTGAAGCCTACTTGGTCATAGTGAAAGATAGTTTTGATGTGTTCTTGAATTCAGTTTGTGAGTATTTTATTGAGTATTTTCACATCAATGTTCATAAGAGAAATGGTTCTGAAATTCTCTTTCTTTGTTGAGTCTTTCTGTGGTTTAAGAATCAAGGGGAACGTTTGGTAATGTTCCTTCTGAGTCTATTTTGAGGACTAGTTTGAAGAGAATTGGTATTATATCTTCTCTGCAGGTCTGGTAGAATTCTGTGCTGAATCCATCCGGTCCTGGGCTTTTTTATTGGAATACTTTTGCCTCTATTTTGTTCTGTGTAGTAGGACTATTCAATTGGTTTGTTGACCTTGACTCAACTTTGGTAGTTGGTATTTATCAAGAAAATTGTCCATTTTATTTAGGTTTTAAAATTTTGTGGCACATAGGCTTTTGAAGTAAGACTTGATGATTCTTTGTATTCCCTCAGTGTCTGCCATAATGTCTTCCTTTTCATTTCTGAATTTGTTGATTTGAATGCTCTCCCTCTGCATTTTAGTTAGTTTGGCTAAAGGTTTGTCAATCTTGTGACTTTCTCAAAGAACAAGCTCTTGGTTTCTTTGATTCTTTGAATTGTTTTCTTTGTTTCCAATTTATTGATTTCAGCCCTGATTTGGATGATTTCCAGGTGTCTGCTCCTCTTAAGTGTGTCTGCTTCTCTTTGTTCTAGAGCTTTCAGGTGTGCTGTTAAGTTGTTAGTATGGGATCTCTCTAGTTTCTTTATAAAGTCACTTAGTGCTGTGAACATTCCTTTTATCACTGCTACGGTATGTTATGCCTTAAGTTTTATTGAATATTAGCAAGTGTTTAATTTCTCTTTTTATTTCATCCCTAACCCAGATGTCATTGAGTAGGTAGTTGTTCAGTTTCCATGAGCTTGTAGGCTTTCAGTTGTTTCTTTTGTTGTTGAGTTCCATCTTTAATCCATGGTAGTCTGATAAAATGCTTATTTAGATTTTCTTGTATCTGTTGAAGTTTGCATTGTACTCAATTATATGGTCAATTTTGGAGAAGGTTCCATGAGGTGTTGAAAAGAAGGTTTATTCTCTTCTGTTTCAGTGAAATGTTCTGTAGATATCAGTTAGATCCATTTGTTTCAAGATGTCTATTAGTTTACTTATTTCTTCATTTAGTTTCTGTCTTGATGATCTGTCTATTGGGGAGAGAAGGGTGTTGAAGTCTCTTACTATTAATGTGTGGGGTTAGACTTGTGATTTAAGTTTTAGTAACATTTCTTTTATGAATGTGGGTGCTCCTGTATTTGAGACATAGATGTTTAGAATTGAGACATCATCTTGGTATATTTTTACTTTGATGAGGATGAAGCAATTTCACCATTTCTTTTTATTAGATTTGGTTGAAAGTATATTTTATTAGATACTAGAATGGCTACTCCTGCTTGCTTTTTGGGTCCATTTGCTTGTAATGCAGTTTTCCAACCCATTACTCTAAGGTAATATTTATATTTATTGGTGAGGTATGTTTCTTGTATGCAGCAAAGTGATGTATCCTGTTTTTTCACACATTCTGTCAGCCTGTGTCTTTTTACTTATGAGTTGAGGCCATTAAATTAAGAGATATTAATGACTAGTTGTTGTTAGCTCCTTTTATTTTGATGTTGGTGATAGAGTGTGTATGTTTTTTCTGTGTTTTAGATTTTTGGATGTGGAGCTATTTATATCCTGTGTTTTCCTTGGTGTAGTTAACCTCCTTTAGTTGGAATTTTCCTTCTAGTACCTTCTGTAGGGCTGGACTCATGGTTAGGTACTGATTAAACTTGGCTTTGCCATGGAATATCTCATTTTCTCCATCTATGGTGATTGAAATTTTGGATGGGTATAGTAGTGTGGATTGGCATCTGTGGTCTCTTAATGTTTGCAGGATTTCTGTCAAGGCCTTTCCAGATTTCATGGTCTCTATTGAGAAGTCAGGTGTAATTCTGATTAGTTTTTCTTTATATGTGACTTGACATTTTTCTCTTGCAGCTTTTAATATTCTTTCTTTGTTCTGTACACTTTATGGTTTTATTATTATGTGGAAAGAGGAATTTCTTTTCTGGTCGTATCTATTTGGAGTTCTGTAGGTTTCTTGCATGTTAATAGGCATTTCTTTCTTTAGGTGCTGAAGTTTTCCTCTATGATTTTGTTGAAAATGTTTTCTGGGCTTTAGAGCTTGGAGTCTTCTATTCCTATTTTTCTTCTATTTTACTATTCTTACTATTTTACTTCTATTCCTATTATTCTTACATTTGGCCTTTTTATAGTGTCCCAGATTTCTTGGGTGTTTTGTGTCAGGAACTTTTTAGTTTTAATGTTTTCTTTGATTGATGTGTCAATAATTTGATCATATCTTCCACACTTGAGATTCTCTCTTCCATCTCTTTTATTTAGTTGGCATTGCTTGTGTCCATGGTTCCTGTTCTCTTCACTATGTTTTCCAACCCTAAGATTGCCCCCAGCTTGTGTTTTCTTTGTTGTTTCTAATACCCTCTTTAGGTCTTGAATAGTCTTATTCATTTCTTTCTCCCATTTGACTGAAATTTCCTATAATTTATTATAGGATTTATTCAATTCCTTCATCTGTTTTGATGTATATTCCTGTAATTCTTTGTAGGATTTATTCAATTCCTTCATCTGTTTGTATGTATTTTCCTGTGTTTAAGTGTTTTATTTTCCTCTTTCAAGGCTTCTATCATTTTCATCACCTCAGATTTAACATCTTCTTCATGTGCTTCATGGGTGGTCATATCTCCAGGACTTGTTGTGGTAGGATCACTTGTTTCCAGTGGTGTTATATGGCTCTGAGTTTTGTTGCTAGTCTTCTTGTGCTGTCCTCTAGGCATCTGGTTGTGTCTCGTGTTAGTGGGCCTAGAGATTCCTACAATGAGGTTGTTGTCTGTTTCCCACATGGGCCAGGCAGACTGGGAGCAAACAAAGATAGCTCCAAGTCAAAGGTTGTTTCCTAGGGCCCTCTAGAGGCCTCCTCAGGATGTTGAACAGTTGGCATTACAGCCTGCACCCAGCTCAATTCAGCTGGGATCCTTGTCTGTACCTGAGTTAGGTCAGGCAGGAGAAGAATGGGCTGAGAGATTTTCAATCCCAAAAATGCTCAAGTACTCTACAGTTCTTTTTGAGATGGCAGAGCTCTGCCTATCTGCTCAGTGTTCCAGATAGTGTAGTTCAGTACGCAGCTGGGGGGATGTAAGAGATTCAAGATTGAAGATGCTCATGTGCCCTACAGTCATTTTGAGATGGCAGCAAATGTGAGTCTAGGTCTGGGCCAGACTCAGTTCTATCTATCTGCTCTGTAACCCAGATGGGCCTGGCTGGTAAGCACCTGGGGGCTGAGGGGGATCAGGGCCCAAACCTGCTGGGGTGTTCTACAGGCCTTCTTGAGATGACAGGGCTCTGCTTATCTGCTCTCTGCCCCAGTTGGGCTAGGCTGGTAAGCCACTGGCCAACAGAGAGAGATTAATGCTCAAAGCTGCCAATGGCAGCTACTGTGGGGTGTGGTCCATACAGGTTTCTGCTCTGCCTTCTCTTCTTTTTGACCTACATTGATCAGGCCAATGAGCTGCAGGTGGGCAGGGTGATATCAGAGCCAGAAGCTGCTAGCAGGATGGCAGCTAATGCAGATTGTGGCCTGCGTAGATCCCTTCTCAGCCTGTCTTCTTTGTGTCTTAGCTGTGTCATAGCAGTATGCTTCAGGCTGGCAGATGGAGACACACCCAGGCCAAGAAGTTACTCACAGAATGATAGCTAAAGTGGGTTGTGTTGGATGCCTGGATTCAGTTCTGCCTGTATTCTCTGTCACAGATGGACCCAGCTGGATCTCTATATGTGGCTTGTTTAAATGTATCTCCCTAGTGGTCTATTAAAATCATCTGCCAGGTACATTTATGTCAATTTGGCATAAATTATTGTCATTTTGGGAGGGGGAACCTCAGTTGAGAAAATGCCTCCACAAAATTAGCCTGTAAAGCAAGTCTGTTGTACATTTTTTCGTTGATGATTGATATAGGACAGCTCTCAAACTCTGCGTGGTACTACTCTTGGCCAGGTAATTATGTGTGCTAAAAGGGCAGGATGAGCAAGCCATTAAAGCAAGTCAGTAAGCAGCTTCTGAATAAGTTCCTCATTTCTGTCTTAAGTTCCTGCCCTGCATTTTCTGGGTGTAGGCCCCTCTCCTCCAAAAATTATTTTTGGTCATGGAGTTTTAGCCTAGCAACAGAAACTATGACAAAGTTTAGGTGTCCAGTATGGTTATAGGAAACCTAATCACTTCAGAAGTTTACACTCAGTGGTAGGTCCTTAGAGCACTGAGGGAACTACATAAGCTCCTCAAAAATCAAGCCGTTAGGATTGCCTCAGCCTGGGTGAGTTGTTACAAAGCTAGAATCTTCCTCTGGCTTGCTGTCTGAGGTGAAGAGATGGGGTCTTGTGTCACTGATTCTTCCCTCACTAGAAATGCACCAAAGCCAGTGACTTGTCATTGAACCTGCAAAGTTGTAGACTAAATAGACTACTATAAAAACATATTATGTCTCTGCAGTTTCATTGTAGCAATCAAAATGTGACTCATAATTGGCCTTTTGTGTATCACATATGCAGCCAGATTAGGAATCCTGAGAGGTATGTGCTTAATTAAGGAAAAAGTACCCATGCTGGTTAAATCTGTATCTAAAGTAGGAAGACATATACCCAGATTAACACATTAAGAAACAAGGCACAATAACTATTTCAAGCTTTAACCAGTTTAAAGCTACTCCTCATCTGGTCCTAAGAAACATTTGCAATATCTTATGGTGATATGAAACTGAACTATGTGGCATAGGAATTTCAAGTTGTCCCTGACTTTGTAGACACTAAGACAAAATAGCCTTCATTTGTATGAGACAGTGCTAATAAATTCTCTTCAGTCACCCTGGTTGTTAACTTTTAATGGTTCTAAATGTAGAAAGTGTATGTAATTCATACAGGCTGCCCTTTTCCTCTAAACTTTGTTTCATACCAGTGTCTTAATAAAAACCAGCCAACTGAAGTATTAAGAAATCCTATGAGGACAGAAAATTCATGAAATTGCATGAGTGATTGAACAAAATAGTTATACTAAATTAAATTACAAAAAGAGAATTTTAAAAAACAAGATGAGTGAACACATCAAAAAATTTAAATATTTTTGGTGTGTGCTGTGTGTGTGTGTGTGTGTGTGTGTGTGTGTGCGTGTGTGTGTGTGTACATGTATGTAGATCCATCTATGCCTGTTGCTATTCCAGGGCCAGAAGAACACAATGGGTTGCCTCCAATATCACTCTTCTTCATTTTGCTTTACTGAGACAAAGTCTTTCACTAAACCTGAAGCTCAATGTTCTCTTAGCCAGTTTGGTGGCCAGTGACCTCCAGAAATTATCCTGATGTCATCTCTTTGCTTCCAGTGCTGGCATTACTGGTATATGTGACCATTCTTGGCTTTTTATATAAGTGCTGAAAAATCCAAGCTTGAGTCTTTATACTTGTATGGCAAGTACTCTTAGCCAATAAGCCATCTTCCCAGCCCAAATTTGTATTTTTGATTGTTGGAATGTGTGTACATGTATGTGTGTGCACACATGTGCCTGTTTGTGTGCCTGTACACATGTATGTGTGTATGTGTACATGTGTGGGAATATATATGTGTCTTTTTTGTCTGTATGTCTATGTATTTATGTGACTGTTTATATTCTCCTGCTGTAGAGGTCAGAGGATAACCTTTTAAAGTCAGTTATCTTTCTATCATGTGGGTTCTGGCCACTGAAGTTAGGTTGTGAGGCTTGCTTGCAAGTGCTTTTACCCACTGAACCAACTCCCTGGTCCCATACTGAAAAAATTTAAAATATTTATTTTATAAAAAGGAAAATTAGAGAGTCATGTCAGTGAATAGTAGCATCACATTTTCTAAATATTTTAATGATGTTTATAAGTGTATGAAAGCTTTGTTCATGTGGCTATACACTGTGTCTTCTAAGTATTCATCTTTTTAAACTTTTTTCTCATAATTTGCATTTATTTTCTTGAAGTTGTATATGTCAATTACATAAATGCGTATTCTCATAAGAAGAAGTGGGTACAGTAGAAGAAATGATGTGGAAGAATTAGAGTAATGATGTAATTTGACTTAAAAAAGAAGACAATGTCACAGGGTAATTAAAAACACAAGATATCAAAAAGATTGATAAAAAAGAGATTGATCTATAGAAAGAGGCAACAAATAACCTTGTTCTTTCTCTCACTCTGTTTTCCTTTTTCTTCTATATCTTTTCATTTTAACAGAGAGAAAAAAGTCTTTGAACCATGTAAAAAGAATCTATTACTACCTAATGAGACCTGTACTTATAGTCAATTTACTTTCAGGACAGTTAACCTCCCACTCTTTGATCCACTGCATGGTGCTGTCCATTAATGAAACTGTCAGAAGACAGGACCACAGCCACCTACTGCTCCTTTCTTGCCTTTCTAAAGAAAGATTATTGAAGATTGTAGCTAATTTATGGCTGCCCATGCCTCTCTTGCTACGAGTACTGACACTAATGGATCTCAGCTCTACTTGGCTGAGAAATAAATGGCTTCTATAGATTGACAGTAAACAGGGATACTGCCAGGGAAGTCAGTTTCAGCAGACCACCTAGAGTTCCTGGGGAAAATGGAGCAACTGACAGGCAGATGGTGACTGAAGCAGTCAATCGGGTATGATTTGGGATTAAGTTGGAAAGGTGCAGTTCCTCTTTCCATATATAAACAAGAGATACCATGTTGGCAACAAGGCTGCACACTGTGTGGGAGAGCCTAAGCGGTAAACTACAAAAGGCCTGTAGTCTCTCTATCCTCAGTGCTATGTGATGCACACTGGAAGAGTTGCTGCCTCAAAGCTCTGGCTATATGTAAACTCAAGTCTGCATTAAGAACCTGGCAGAGCTGACCATGGAGGATGATGACTTTTGTCCTAGCACTTAGGAAGTGAATGTAGAGGATCAGGAGTGCAGGGGCATTCTCAGTTTTATAATGAGGTCAAGGCCAGCCCAGTTGTAGGGAAGCCTATCACAAAAACAAAAACAAACAAACAAACAAACAAAAAAGTCATTGGTAAGTGCCTGGAAAGCTGTTTACAAGTTAGTCAATATATTTCAATGAGTTTGACTAAGTATACCTTTCACACAACAGTCCATGATGTGAAGATTTTATAATTTTCTTTTAATTTAGGAAGGAAAAACAAGGATTTGGTCATATTTTTGCTTTTTAATACTTGCTTTTGGCATGTTACCTGACAACCTATTGACGAAGTTTAGGCTTAAATATTTGCAAGAATATTTCTGGCCAAGTTCTCCAAATCACTCTTTGCATAGCTCCCAGGGTAGAAGCAACAAACTAGCTGGGCATTACAGCATGTTGGGGTAATCGTTTTGTGCACTGCACAAAGATTATCTTTGATTTATTCAAATATTTATTTCTGCAGTAGAAGAGAGCTTAGTACTGCCTGGATATCGGTATTGTTATTTTTATGTAGCATCTCCTGTCTTGGTGTTTTGTATGTTTTGTAAAGGCACCTCTCTCATCTTCTGATTGGTTTAATAAAGAGCTTATGCCCTATAGCTAGACAGGAGAGGAAAGGCAGGACATCCAGGCAGTGGTAGGATCTTTGTGAAGAAGAGAGATATGGGATTCGCCAGTCAGACAGGCATAAGTTAGATGTACCAGGACTCAGTGAAAGGTAAAAGGCCATGTAGCAAATGTGGACTAGATAAATGAGTTTGTTACTTGCATAAGCTAGCTAGGAACTAGCTGAAGCTAAAGCCTCAGTTATAATAAATAATAATAAGTCTCTGTGTTGTTGGGAGTTGGTATGCTGAGAAATACCCATTATATAACAGATATGTGAAAGAAAAAAAACAGTGGAATGAATGTAAAATTTTTGTTTGTGGTGGTGTATGGTATGGTATGGTATGGTATGGTATATTCTCAGTGATTATCTATAGGGGACTCTACAGATGGTGATTACACAGAGTATGATAATCCTGACCTCATGGTGATTATCTATAGGGACTCATTTATTGTCCTCTTGATGACTGTCTATATGGATTGTACTGCTGTTCTCATGGTGACTGTCAATAGGGACTACATGCCATCCTCCTGGAGATTATCTGTTATGGACTATTTCCTGTCGCCCTGATGATCATCTATACATGTTCTTGGGGATTATCTCTTGGGAACCACTCTTATTCAGTAAGATCTCATAAAAAAGAAATATAAACAAACTTGTTTGATAAAAAATGCATACTCTTAATTCCATTTTCAGAATTATGTTTTACACCAATTCCTATTTTTGCATTCTTTTTTAAATCTCACCAATTTCATTTTTGTAATCATTATGTAATTTTTTGCTTATTTGATGTGTTATATGAATTGATTGTGTAATTCCAATTTCTAGCCTCTGGCCAATAGATTTATAGTGATTTAAAAGCACAACAAAAAATGAGTGACCCACCTCCATACCAGTTTTTATGAAGAACCAGATATGATCAGATGATTATGAAAGTTTAATGAGATACACTTTTTCCCTCAAAAGGGCTCACATTTTCATAAAGGAGGTTAAGCATATAGACACTTATGATTATATATTGATTTATGTAAGTAAAACATGCCAGAAGATTATTGAAAAAAGTTAGTCTTGGGTCTATAGGAGGGAAAAGAATGAGGCAAACTGGGAAATAGAGAGCATTGTTCTCTAGACAAATGCAACAGCCTGTGCAAAAGCACTCTTGCTAGGAGGAAATCTGCTTCATGGAAATTGGGTGCAGCTAATGAGAAGGAATCTGGATGCTAAAGTGAAAGAGAAAGAAAGAAAGAAAAAGAAAGACAAACTTAAAAAAAATTTACATTTTTATTTGAACCAGAGTCTAAAGAGTCTCACTCCCAAGTACAACAGTGTCATAATCTAAGCAGAAAATGAATATTTTACATCTTAGTAAAGAAGTAATGCATGTAATTTTTGCTTTGTAGGAAATCCAGTGTTGTGTGCAAAGGAAAATGCATGAAAGAAGGACACAGACAAAGGATCTGTAAGCATCAAGAATATAGCTGGGAGATGTGTGATACACATGCTGAGTTGATATAAGTCCCTTTGTCTATGTAGATGCTTAAAATCATTAGAATGCACATTACATTCTGTTTCTACCTGGAATATCTGTACAGAGACTGGCCCTCCCATTCTTGTGGAACTCTACTATTAAGGTTGAAGTCTGGCATTTCTGGATAGCCTCTGAGCTCTGAAAACTGCATAAGATGACAGACTTCCTTTCTCGGTGGGGTTTCCTCTTCAGCTTATCTGTGGATCCCAGATCCCCTAAAGAATATCACATACCCCTCAGGGATATTACAAGCCCAAGCCTTTCCTAATAAGGAACTCAATCACCAAGGACCAGGGGATTCCTGGAGATACCCACCCTATGCTAATGAGATGTCTTGGTGTGTTGGCTTTCAACAATTACAATTAAAACTGTAATTAACTTTACAATTAAAACTGACCTTTAATTATACCTGGAGATCTTCTCCCACCCGTAGGGTAATTAAGTACTGCTTTTCCCTCTTATGATAGGGCTATTTTGTAACATGTAGACCAACTCTCCTTGGCATCTCTAGCTCCAAGGAATGTAACACATTCACCCTCAAAACCCCTCCCACTGCCCAAGATTCATAATGTCTCTGATTCATGAAATAAAGGCTTCCTTACTCTTACCATTCCATGTCCACTGTATACCTTGAATACAAACAAATTTGAGAACAAAAACATTGAGAAAAATAAGCCAAGTTTAAAGCAGAATATATAATACACCTCTGTTTATGTGAATCCTAGAACAGACAAAACTAACAGGAATGGAAAGCCCATCTGAGTTTGCACGGAGGATCTGGAGGGAAGGCTGATGGAAAATGGCATAGATTTCTAAAATATGAAAATATTGTTTATGGTAGTTGTGACTACACAGGCCTGATACTATTTAAGTTATTGTTCTAGTTAACATTAATTGTCAGCTGGACATGGCCTTGAGTCATCTGAGGAGTATCAATTGATGGAGTGCCCAAATCATATTGACCTTTTCTCCGTGTTGAGGAAAGAGTATTCTGTTGTTTTTCAATGTAGGAGAGCTCATCCCATTTTTCATATCACTGGCCATAAGTGGGTAGACCTGGGCTATTCAAGAAGGCAAACTGATCATGCACCTGTAACCAAGCCAGAGAGTGAGCCAGTGACCAGAGTTTCTCCATGGTTCCTGCTTGAGTTCCTTCAAAAATGAACTGTAATTTGGAAGTGTAAGCCAAGTGTGCTGTCAAGTTCTTAGGTCAATTTGACAAAAGCTAGAGTTATATGAGAGGAAGGAATTCCAATTGAGAAAATTCCTCCATAAGTTCTAGCTATAGATAAGACTGTAGGGCATTTTCTTAATCAATAAGTGATGTGGGAAGTACCAAGCAGTTATGAGTGGGATAAATCCTGGACTGGCGGTCCTGGGGTCTATAAGAAAGCAGAATGAACAAGACTTGGGGAGCAAGCCAGTAAATAACACTCTTAATGGCCTTTGCATCAGTTCCTGACTCCAGGTTCTTGCTTTCTATGAGTTTCTTTGAGTCTTACTGCATTTGATGATGAGCTTTAATATAGGAGGAGAAAAAGGAAAATAACCTCTTTTATGTGTAAGGTATTTGTTGTTGTTGTTTTGTTGTTTTGTTGTTGTTGTTGTTATTGTTTTGTGTTCCCATGATGTTACATCATAGCAATAGAAGACACAGCTAAGACACCAATTAAACCCTTTCATCCCCAAGTTCCTTTATGATATGGGATTTTGTCACAGCAACCAGAATTAATTTGGGCATTCATCAAATGGTACAATTGACATGTGACCGTTGTTGTATGGCAGGTTACTCTTACCATATACCATTCATTAAAGTTTTAACTTATGGCTTCCTAAGTGTCATAAAGGGGAAATTAAAATGAAGAGATTAAATGGGGAGGGTCCATATCCATGTGGCTTGGGGACTGAAAACTTGACAAAGGACAGAGAGGAAATAAATGAAGAACACACACACACACACACACACACACACACACACACACACATCACACAACCACACACTGTACAGTATTTGTTATTGAAAGGGCCTGGTTAAACAAGTTGATGGCAGGCTTCTGTATCTTGTTAGCTTTGAGCGGGCCTGAGACTCCATTCCTCAGAAATAAGCTCAGCCAATCAGGGCTGGCCTAATCACCTGGCTGGAGGAAGATAAGATTTCTTAATGTTAGTTTACTGCTGATCTGAAACTATCTTGACTTATGACTAACTTCTGACCAATGACTAAGGTTGCCAGCACCTTTTCAGTCTGCCCACAGTTTTTCAGTTTGAATGCTCCAAACATCTTTATGGCCACCAACCCTATCTCTCCCCCCCCCCATTGGAATTACCCTGAAAGCCTTTAAAATGAACCTGCAAGTTCACCTCAGTGTCACCATTTTGTCTAAATGGTGATCCCTGCATGTTGTACTTCTGCAGGAAAAAAGGCCCCTTGCTTTTGCACACAGCTTGGGACTCCTGGTGGTCTTTGGCAATCTAGTGATCTTGGAATAGCAGTGATCAGCTGCTACAACTAAAACCCAGAACCACAGCAGGTGTATTTGGTAAAGCACAGGGAGAAAGGATCTAGTCAGTTTCTGTAGAGGTCTCTGAAAGCAAGTAGTCTCAAGCTATAAACCTTTTGGAGAAGGCAGCTGCCGCTTCTAGTCATTGCATACACTGCTCAATCTTCCTTAAATATTCACACTAGGACTCCAGAGAAAATTCTGCTGCTCCTCTTGAACCTACACCATATGCATAAAGTTTTTTCCTAAATATCCACGTGTTGAAGGCCAAAGGCTTGACATGGCCATACTCATGTCAACAATGCACATTCACTCTGGACCTTATACACTCCAGGTTTCCTGCACTCCATATATGAATAAGATTTGAGATGAGTGTAGAGAAGGGAATGTATGGATGGACAACTAACACTAAAGGCCTTTTGAAAAACTCTATCAAACCCAATTGCTGTCATCTTCATCCCCTATCTCTTAACTTATCTTGCCTGTTCCCATCACCACTGTGGTGGTTTAGATAGGAATAGACCCCAGAGATTTGTGTTTGGATGTGTGGCCCTCACGGAGTGTTGGAGGAAGTGTTTCACTTTGGAGGTTGGCTTTGAGGTCTCATATGCTCAAGCTATACCCAGTATGGAAAAGTCTCCTTCTGCTGCCTATGGATCAAGTACCATATCTGCTTGCATGCTGTCATGTTTCCTGACATGATGACAGTGGGCTAAACCTCTGGAATATAAGCCGGCCCCAATGAAATATTTTTCTTTATAAAAATAGTTGTGGTCATGGTTTCTTTTTATAGCAGCAAAGCCCTAACTAACACATTTACTCTCCTCCCAGACTTCACTAAAAATATAAACTATTCTCCCCTTCCCAGAGATCCATGTATCACTGCTTGAGCCCTCTTTGTTATTTAGCCTCTCTGTGTCTATGGATTGTACCATAACTATTGTTTATTTTACAGCTATTATCCACTTGTGAGTACATACCATGTTCATATTTTTGGGTTTCAGTTACTATACTTAGGATGAGCTTCTCTACTTCCATCCATTGGCCTACAAATATCATGATGTCAGTTTTCATTAATAGCTGAATAATGCTCCATTGTGTAAATGTACCATATTTTGTTTCTCCATTCTTTATTTGAGGGGCATGTAGGTTGTTTTTAGTTTCTGTATGTTATGAATAAAGCTGTTATGAACATAGTTCAGCAAGGGCCCTTATAATAGGATCGGGCATCCTTTGGGTATATGCCCAAAAATAATATAGCTTGGTCTTAAGGTAGATCAATTTCAATTTTTCTGAGGAAGTTTCATATTTGTTTCCATAGGGGATATACAAGTGTGTATTATAACCCTCAGTGAAAGAATGTTCTTCTTGCTCCACATTCTCACTTGCATGAGCTGTCACATGCGTTTTTGATCTTGGCCATTCTGACAGATGTAATATTGAGAAATACAACAGGAACTTGGAGGGGAGCACTTCAAGGGGAATATGAAAACCTAGTGTAATAGAAACTCCCTGGAATCTATAAGGATGACCTTTGTGAAGACTCCTTTTAATGAGGGATACAGAGACTGAACCTGCTATCTTCTGTACCCAGAAACTTTTCTAGTGATGACATTGGTACATAAACAAAGCCACAAAACCTTTTAACTACAATTTGTCCTGCCTATAAGATATGGCAGGTAAAGGTGGCACAGAACTTGGAGAAGTAGCCTAGTACAGTTTGAGGTGCTTACCATGAGATGGAGTCCTTGCCTGACACTATCTGGATGGCCAGGAACCAGAGTCTTACTGCCCAGGAATCTAGGATAAAACAAAACATATCTGGGGGAAAAGCCAAGGAAATAATTCCCAATGATATTCTGCTATACACACAGACCAGATCTTAGCATAATCCTCATCAGAGAGGTTTATTGAGCAACAGTATCACAAATGCTGTGGGAGTAATCAAAAACTTTTTATTGGAGCTAAGACCCACTCTATAAAATAGAATCCAGAACTGACATTGATAATGAACCCAAAACCTAAGACTAGAAAAAAGGTCATGAGCCCTGATGCAGAGACCCACAGCCCAACATTAGGCAGAGCTCAGGAAATCCCAAGGTAGTGGGGGAGGAAAGATTATAAGAACCAGAGGAGTCAAGGACACCATAAGTAGACTGCTCACAGAATCAACTAATCAAGGCTCATATGGGATCACAGAGACTGATGTAACAATCAGGGGGCCTATGAGGGTCTGAAATGGTCCTCTTTATATGTTATGGTTGTGTATGTTGGTGTTCTTATGGGACTCCTGACAGTGGGAATGGGGGTTGTCTTTGACTCTTGTCTGTTTTGGGGACCATTTTTCTCTTACTGGATTGCTTCCTCCAGCCTTAATATGAGGATATGTGCCTCATCTTGTTGTTCTCATGCCAAATTTTCTTGATGTCCCTGTGAGGCCAGCTCCTTTCTGAAGGGTAATGGAGGAGGAGTGGATCAGAGGGAGAAGGGAGTTGAGGAAAAAGACTGGGAGGAATGGATGGAAAGTAAACTGTACTTGGGATGTAATATGTGAGAGAAGAAATACATAAATATATAGCCTACTGCCATAGAATCTCCTTAAAGTATAAACATATATAAAAGGAATTTAAATAGAGTTAACATATAATGGAGCTGACAATAATCCAAGTAAACCCACATGCTATCAAATCAAACCCTCAGTTTCATGAAAGGGCTATGTTTCTGTTGTTTTGTTTTGTTTTACTTTTTTATAAATTTTATTTAAATAATTTATTCAGATTACAACTCAATTGTTATCTCATCACTTGGATCCTCCCGTTCCTCCCTCCCTCCGTCTTTCACCCCATTCCTCTCCCCTAGGTCTGTGACCAAGGGGGACCTCCTCCCCCACTCTATAGTCATAGGCTATTAAGTCTCATTTTGGTATCCTGCTTATTCTTTCTTTGAGTGCCACCGGGCCTCCCCACCAAGGGGAAACGGTCAAATATGGGGCACCAGAGTTCATTGCAGAATCAGTCTGTACTCTCCACATAACTGGGGAGAATGTCCTGTCCATTGGCTAGATCAGAGTAGTGGTTCAATGTTTACTACTTCTTTTTGTTTTGTTTTATTTTGTTTTGTTCATTTTTTTTTGAGTTATTGATTAAAAGGATCCCATTGATCACTCCAAAGACATTATAAACTATTGCCAATGTTATTGACTATGCTCCATAACCTGATAATAAGACTCTGTTGTTAAAGACACAACATACTTATGATATAGAACAAGGAAAACTCAAGCTGGGGACTGAACTGAAAGCTTCACCCCTATTGACCCGAGCTCATAGTGCTACTAGGTAGTATACATGCCACGTAAAAAGAAAAGTAACGACCAATCTCATGCCTTCTGAGCTACAATAGTGACCTGCTTGCAAATGGACCACTAGTGTAACAATATCACAAATGTGTGGCAGGAGTAGTCAAAATCATTTTAAATTTGGAGTTTAGCCTCACTCTATGAGATAGAACCCAAAACTGACAATGATAATGAACCCAAAACCCAAGACTATAAAAAAGGTCATGAGCCTAAGGGAAAACCTACTACCGTTATTCTGACAAATAAACAGAAATAAAAGCATTCCTAATGACATGTTGCTGTACTCATAGAATGGTGTGTCGCTCAGCCTCTATCAGAGAACCTTCTTGGAGTAGATGATAATCAACACAAAGACCTACAACTAGACAATGAGCAGAGAGTGAAGAACACTGGAGCCCTAATTTGGGTATCTCTATCTCACCCCTCCGATAAAGGCACAGAAATCTATGTGAAAGAGGAGGCAGAAAGGTTATATGAGCCAGAAATGGTGGATGACTCCAAGGACAGTGTGTTTTCCAGAACAACAGTGCTGACACATATATGAACTCAGACACTGTGACAGCATGCACAAAACCAGCTCAAGTCTTTAAGCCCGAAAGAAAAAAAAATCCTCTCAGTACATAAGAGAGCAAGCAGGCACAACATCCTATCTCTAACCAAAGAGCAATTTTTAATTGATAGCTGCTACAAGAGAAAAGGTATTCAATACAGTGACTCTCAGCATGTGAACCACTCTCCAGACAGGCCTTATGACCAGGAACAGCTGCCAACACAAAATAGATTCCATGCTTTTTTTTTTTAATGGTTATTTTTTGTGTTGATTTTTCCTGTGATTATTTTTGCTTCAGTTTGAACTTTAAAAAAAAAAAAAGAGCATGAATTAGATGAATAGGGAAAAAAGAGGGTCTTGGATCTTAGAGAAAGAATATGGTCAAAATATGTTGAGTGACCTGGAACTTTCACATTTTGATCTTTTGAAAATAAAGTGGATTAATTTGTAAAGAAAAGTAAAACTTTTAAACAAAATAAAATATGAAATTGAGACAAAACATATATTTTTTCATATACTTTCTTTCAAAAGGCATTTATTTCAGATTTATATTACATATGTCAATGTGCAAGTGAGTTACAGTGTCTTCATTCCTCTAAGTATTGGATTCTGATTGCATCTTGGTATTCTGTTAATTGTTATCATTATGAAATGACATTATAAAGAACCAAAATATTCTCTGATTCATGGTTTTGGTGTATAAACAGATTCTCAGGTATATGAATGTATACTATATAATATAATATATAAATAGCATAAATATATAAAAAATATATTATTAAAATACTAATAAAATCTATACAACTAATATTACATATGACATTTTGAAATGTTCAACTACGTTTTTGCTAGCTGAACAGAACTTTGAGCCTAAAAACTGAACCTTTGGGAATAACTGTCAAACTGACTTTTTAACTGGAATTAAGATAGACTAAAAACAAAATATTCAAAGACTTTTCTCTGTTATAGTTTCTATTATTTATATATAAAGTTAAAATACATCATTTAACATTTCTTCAAAACAGATGAAAACTTCATCTAGTCAAGAGTATCAAAATAAAAAATAGTTTTGAAATTAAGGTTTCTAGAGGACTGAAATGCATATGTGTTCATCAGGTCACAGTTCTATGATATATATATATATATATATATATATATATATATATATATATATATATATATATATATATATATATATAACTTAGAGGTACATTGACATCTGCTGTTTTGTCATTGGCCATGACCGAGAGGCACACACAACTGGAAAGTTGCCATTTACCTGCATGGTCTCTAAAAAGGTAGAAATAGGATGGAATAAAAGTGACCAGGAAAATTCTAAAATCTGCACTTGGAATTAAACAATATGTCTAGGTATGCCTTGTGTCATGGAGTACGCTTATAAAATTAAGTTTAGGGGAAAATTTGCTTGTCAAAATTCTCATGTGGCTTATGCCATGAGAAGTGATGAGCAGTGGGAGATCTGAGAGTTATCTTTCATGAACCACGTATCCAAGATTGATGTGAGGATAGGAAAAGGGCCAAAGGTATTAAAAAAGTAACAAGACAGGGGGAAATGATGGCCCTTCTGAGCCCAGCTATATGAATGAAGCCCCACAGCACCATTCTGTAACATGTGGAGCAAGCCTCCAGGAAGAGGGATAACGATGAGAGTCCTTGGCTAAAGGAAAATAAAAGTTGTAAGCGCAAGCCTGATTTTGCCTAAGGGAACAACCATTTGGAGCCACGTGGCTACCCATCATCCATTTCTGAGGCAAGGAAAGAAGGAAAAAGAATCAACATAGATATCAATCCCTGAGTTAACAGTGTCCGTGGGAATATTCAGGAAGCAAGTTTTCTCATGAAAAAGAGAATTGTGGGTGTTTTTGTAAGAGAAAGTTCATGACATCTGTCCAATCTGTGGACAGGTCTTCAATGAAATCATGAAAAATTATGTTTAAGAGCAACTCAAATTTTATGTGTACATATTTACATTTTGGTGATAAAGGGATTTAAAAATAATGTTTCAAATCTGCTCTCTAGGAATTCATTTTCACTACTCAATGGACAATTAATCTCTACATTCTGCTCATTATGTTTTTAAAAGAATAAAGAGATAACATAAAATAAAAATGCATTTCATGTAGTTTTTGACTAGAACAAACTGAAATGAAAAACCTAACTTCCTTAGTTAAAGAAGATAAGTCTTCTGTACAGATTAGGTTTTGGGTATTGGGGACTTTTCTAGAATTTAGAGAGCTGAGGCAAGTGGAAAGCAGGTTCTAAGATAGCCTGAGATACAGAATATGTATATTCTCACTATGTGTTTTATATATATATGTGTGTGTGTGTGTGTGTGTGTGTGTGTGTGTGTGTGTGTGTGTGTGTAATATATATATTACATATATGAACATACGTATGTAATATGTGTTATATGTTATTACATGATGAATATATATTTGTTATATATTTATATATATAATATATATACATATTTTATATATTACATTTCACAAGTGGCCCCTCTGTTTTCATCTCCTTTGAAATTACTGTTTAATTTCTACAGCTTTGTTTCCTAGTTTATTAAATACATGGGGCCTATTGGTACCTTAATGATAACTTTCATATATCTCAAATAATCTGTCAGTACACTTCCTGCTTTTTTCCTTCATAGGTAATTGCCATTTCCCTCAAGGACAGAGTCTTTACTCCTGACATGGTCTAAAGGAAGGCCACAGTCAAATTCCCATGGTGAAACATAATCCCCATTGTGATGCATTTTAACCTTAACAAGTAATTATGGGATAGATGTGTATAAGATTCACCAGAGGCTAAGAGCACTGACTGCTCATCCAGTGGTCCTGAGTTCAATTCCCAGAAACTTCATGGTGGCTTCCAACCATCTATAATAAGATCTGCTGCCCTCTTCTGGAGTGCAAGCACATGTGCAGGTAGAGCATTGTATACACAAATAAATAAATGAATAAATAAAGATTTTTACAAAAACAGGCTCATCAGCCAATATTTGCTCCCTTTTACCTTATGTCCATCTTTTCTATGAGGATAAAGCATCCAGGCACATCTTCAGAGCAGAAAAGCAGACCCTGTTCTAAGAAAATAATATCCAGAACATTGACTAAGGTTTCTTACCCTCCATATCTGAGAGGGAAAGGGAATGTCTGTCTGTCTTACATATGTTCTTGCAGCAGATCAAATGAGTGCACTGCATCATCTTCAGAGAGCCTTAAAGAAGTTGCTGAGACCAAGCCAAACACAATGGTCCCCTTCAGAAGAACCCAGCATCTAGCTAGCCTCATTGATGTAACAGAGAAGACCATAGACCATCCTCAAAAAGCTTTCTTGCTGCAGATCACATGGATCCAGTACCATGCCGAGTCTTTCATTTGAACGACCCTCAGTACAAATTTGTATGTGCTCTGACTCATAAAAGGTTACCTAAAAGATATCAAATCTGAAGGACCTAAGAGAAAATGACAAGAAAATTAAGACTTTGCTTCTTGGGAGCAAGCCAATAGAAACCATCAACGTTAACTGAAAAGGAAACAAATCAATTATCATAATGGCAGTGAAAGATGAGGTGGAAATGTTCCTGGAACGTAAAGGTATTATGTATTGTGTATTACAGTTTCATGAGAGATTATCTTTTACAAATTATATCTAAATCTATCAACAGTGGTGGTAGTAGCCTGAATGTAAGGAGATTAGTCTTTCCTTACAACAGGATTAATTATTGAATGCCTGTTTTGCTTCACATCCACCTTAAAGAATTCCTGTTTGTTCAGCCAGATGTAATCTGCCTCCTGATAGCCTGACTGATTACCACACTTTCCTGGAATGTTTAACTGTTATTCACCTTGAATCCTGAAATACATACACACAATCCTTCATGCTTTCTCTTTCATTTCTCTTTTCTTTTTTTGAAAATTTTTTTCTGGCATAATATATCCTGATTATGGTTTCCTCTTCTATTCTTTCCATTCCTCCCCCAACCCCTCCCATACAGATCCACTTCCTTTCCATCTCTTGTTAGAAAATAAATAGGCTTTTAAAGGATAATGGTAAAATAAAATTTAATAAAATAAAATGAAATATAATCAAATAAAACAAAAACTAACAATCCAAATCAGACACAATAAACCAACCAAAGGAATAGAGCACAAGAAACAGAGACACACTTGTTCAAACCTGCAGGAATCCCACAAAAACACTAAACTGGAATCCATGATACATACACAGAGTACCTGGTGGAGACCCCTGTATGTCTTGTGCATAGTCTATACTCACATGAACTTTGATCATTTATAGGGCCTTATATTTTCTTTTTAATAAAAGAAAGTGTTTAATTTGGTGCTTATATTTTAGAGGGTTAGAATCCATGATGGTAGAGCAAAAACATGGCAGCAGGAATAGCAAGAGTTTACATCTTGATTGAAGTAGAGGCAGAGGGAGAAACCCATATACAGGAAATGGCGCAAGTCTTTTGAAACCTCAAAGCCCAACAGTTTTCCAACAAAGCCAAACCTTGTCATTCTCAAACAGTTCTCTCAACTAAGTATTAAAATATATGAACCTGTGGGAAGCATTTACCACAGATTCCAAACCACCAGAGCAATAAAAAAAAAAAAAACAACCAGACTTGTACTTGGTTGTCCACAATAGCTACATGGTAAGACCTTCTGGCTGAAGACATTGCCTACATTGGCTGGAGAACAATGAGAAATTATTCTAAAAATGATGAGGAGACTCCTTGCTGGCTAGCTTTCCTAGTGCTAGAAGATGCCATGGAGGCTTCTTGGGGAGAAAAACTTCAGTGCTCTTACCTACCACTAGACCTACATGCTACAGTAGCAACCTGCCCAGCAAATTGTGCTCACTGCTCAAATAGTGACATGATGGTTTGGAAGATAACCAACTGCTTTATGATCACACATCAGCACCACTCCACAGAAGGGACTTCAGGTCTGGTATTGTAAATCTTGTCAAAAGTCAATGACCAGGGAGACCACAGGCTCTACTAGTGTTTCACTAACTAATCATGTTGTCAAATTACCTTCTTTATAAAAATCAAGCAAACAAAGAAAATCAAAAAAGCACCAGCACTTTATTAATTCTTTCAGAACTTCATCCAATATATTTTGATCTTATTTACCTCCTCTTTCAGTTTCTGTTATATTCACAGCCCATTTCACAACCACCCAGATTTGTGTCCTTCTCTTCCTTTTTATCCATTGAGTCTAATTTGTGCTACCTGTGTACTCTTTGGTATATATGGGAATCCGCTAAAGCACAGCAAAACAACCAGGGCACACATCCTTAAGGAAAACAAATTATTTCCATTCAGGAAATTATTAGTTACGAGTAGCTCCTCAGTTAGGCATGGGTTTCATGGCCAACTCTTCCCTCCATGCTGACATTCAGTTTGACTCAGAATTGCTCAGGTCCTATGGATGCTATCTCAACTACTGTGAGTTCATATTGCAACTTCTCTGTTGTGTCTAGAAAATACTTGCCTTGCATTCATTTACTACCTGTGACTAACTGGGATTTTTAAATATATATCTCAGACATTATGTCTTAGGTAATGTGGAATCAAAATGTATTTTTATTTAATTAATTCACTTTACATCTCAATCATAGCCCCCTCCATTCTATCCTCCTGGTCCCACTCTCCATCCCTCTTTCCCATATCACCACTACCCTACCCCTCAGAATCACACAGCTACCCTTCTTAGCGCATTAAATTGCTCAGGTCTGAGTGCATTCTCTATTACTGTGGCATGGCAAGGGAGTCCCAACAGAGGGAAGTGATGAGAAGCATGCAAGAAAGTCCTTGTCAGAGAGAGCCCTCACTCCTCTTACTAAGGGACCCATATGAAGCCTAAACTTCCCATTGGCTACATCTGTGTAGCAGCCTAGTTCCAAACCATGCATGGTCCTTGGTTGGTGCTTCAGTCTCTACATCTGCTCTTGGCCCTGGTTAGTTGGCTCTGTTAGTCTTGTGGAACACCTGTCACCTCCAGGTCCTTTTATCCTTCCCCGGACTTTTCCACAAGACTCTCTACACTTGGCCCAACATTTGGCTATGAGTCACAGCATATGTTTTGATCCATTGTTGGGTGGGTCTGCTCAGAGGATAGCTATGCTAGCCTCTTGTCTGCAAGTATAGCAGAGTGTCCTTAATGGTATCAGGGATTATTTCTCGTTCTTGGTATGGCCAGGCATTCTTCAATCTCTATACTTTCTTTATCCCTACACATTTTGTAGGCAGGGTAAATTTTAAGTTGAAGTTTTTGTGGATGAGTTGGTGTTGCCCTTCCTTTACTAGGAGTCCTTTCTGGTTAGAGGGGTAGTCTTCAGTCTCCATGTCTGCTTCTGGTGGGGATCTCTGCTAGAGTCATCCCCATATACATCTAGGAGCCTACCCTGTCACAGGTCTCCAGCCTGTTTCAGAGATGCCTGTATTTATTTATTTGTTTGTTTGTTGTTCTTCATCCATTCTGGGTTTCACACTCTTTTTGCCTCTTCTTCAACAGGATTCTCTGAGTTCTGAAGGGAGGGATTTTATGGACATTCTGGTTATCCCAGAATGTTCTAAGGCCTCTCATTCTCTGTGTAAAGTCTGGATGGGGGGTATCTGTATTTGTTTCTACTTGCTATAACATGAAGCTTTCATGATGATGGCTGAGCAAGGAATTGGTCTATAAAGCTATCAGAATGTCATTTAAGGTCATTCTACTTTTTAGAACCATCATATTTGATTCTATCATAAGTCTTTGGGCTATTTACTTTCAGATTCTTAGTGACCCATGAAGTGTCAGGTATGTGTTCTATCTCATGGAGTATGTTTTAAGTCTAATTTGAATATTAGTTGGTTACTTCCACTAGCATGTCTTATAGGCAGAATATCATTGTTGCAGGTCAAATGATTGAGTCTGGCTTGGTGTTTCTCCTTTGATGCCTTTGAGAGTACCTTTCTGTACCAATGATACCAACACATATAGGTGAAGACTTTACATAGGCATCAGCTCAAGTTCCCCATGTTCAATGAGTTGTGTAGGTACTGTCTTCAACAATGGCAATGTTGTCAATTTTGGGGGAGGAACATATAACCTTGGCAACAGCCTGGTTTGTTAGGAGATTTCCATAGAGTATCTATGGGTAACAACTCAATTATATATAACACAATCTCAGTATCAGAAGCTTCATTTTGTGACAAGATATGGCCACTTGGAACTCTATATTCTCCAATATTTAATGATTTCATTTAGATCACCTTAATGTATGTATATGTTTTAGGAATCATCTACGGTATTATGTTTTCATACTACCCCTTAAGTGGCCTTAATTTTACCTGTCATTCCAGTTTTTTCTCACTTTCCTCACTTGATCCTCCCATTCCAGCTACCCCCCACTATCCATCTATAATTATCCTGTTTCCTATGCTGAACCATATTTATCTATTCAACAACCCCCAGTTCCTTACTCTATACACAACCTCTGTAGTTCTATGGACTATGGCTGGGTCATCATTGACTTAACAGCTAATATTCATATATGTGAATACATACCATATTTGTCTCTCTGGGTCTGAGTTACTTCAGTTGGAACAATTAATTTTAGTTTCATGCACTTACTTGTGAATTTCATGATTTTAGTTTTTTTTTTAACTGCTGTGGAATATGACATTGTGTAACTGTATCACATTTTCTTTATCCATTTTTCTGTGGAAGTGCATCTAGATTGTTTCCAGTTTATGGCTATTATGAATAGAGACAAAATGAACATAAATTGAACAAGTGTCCTAGTGGTAGGATGAAGTGACCTTTGGGTATATGCCCAAAAGTGGTATAACTGGATCTTGAAGTAGATTGATTTCTACCTTCCAGAGGAACAACCACACTGATTTTCATAGTGGTTATACAAGTTTGCACTCCCATCAGTAGTGAAGGATTACTTCACATCCTCACCTGTATGAATTCTCACCTATGTCATTAATCTTAGCCATCCTGACAGGTGTAAGACAAAATCTCAAAATAGTTTTGATTTGCATTTCCCCAACAAATCTTAATCTGTTAGCAAATATGTTGTTCAATTGGGTTTACTATAAATAAAAATTATTTATGAAAAAGCTGTTTACTTTTAATATTTTAACAGACAAAATATGATGAGCTTGAGGAGCAGGTGGGTTTGTCTATTGCTGGAAAAGCTTTATATTTGTAATCTCAAAGATGTAGGAAACTAGCATCCTGATTTTTTTTCAGAAGGTATTAAGCATATGGTGAAAAGTTTCCAATTCAATTCTTTTTCTGATGATAAAATTCTGGTCAACATGCACGCGCACGCACACGCGCGCACACACACACACACACACACACAGACACACACACACACACACACACACACACACACACACACTTTGTTTCCATCTCCCTTGCTTTGCTCTGGCTAAAAAGACCAATAGGATGAGCTAGTTGTGTTATATCATCCTTAGTGATCTTCCAGCATCCTAGATTCATAGAGACTACTTCACAATATAGAGGACTGCTCAGGACACACCTGCCTAAGTCCCTTTCTGGGAGAATCACCAGTTCCTAGAGTATTAGACATGCCTACCTCTCCTTCCCAAATTAAGATGCACCAGGGAGTTAATACAAAGTCACAAGTTTTCATTTACAAAGACAGTGGGTATACAAAACAGAGAGCAGCAGACTTTCTTCTTTAATATTGACACTGAACTACTCCAACAAATAACACTTACTAAAAATTCTGCATTAAGGCCCCCAGTAGCCAAATTCCTCTCACATAGTAAATGTCCTTTAGCACCTTCACCTTTTTTAAGAAGTGTAAAATCCAGGAAACATTTGCATATGTATCTTTTCAGATTCTCTGTAAACTATGATTTAAATTCCACCTTGAAGATTTTCTAAGTTTCCAACTGAAGCAAAGTTCCAGAAAATTCTGATATCAGCAACCCTTGGTCCTTTTCCATTTGCATATTGGTGGCAGCCAAGCTGAAGACAGCATAGGACAACTTGTGAGACATCTCAAGGCTGAGTATCTCCTAGAGTGCCCTCAGGTTAGCATGCCAAACAGCTCCCTGAGGAATGAGTCTATGCCTCTCTCCTTCATTATTCTGGACAGCCAGAAGAATGTTTTGTGGAGAGGATGGTGCTCTCTGGGAATTTCACCAGGTGTTTTGCTCAGCCAACGTGGAATAGGATTGACTAGAGTGGGCCCCAATCTAATGTCCCCAGCAGGGAAAAAGTTAGTGATGTCTGCACTTGCATGAGAGCTCTACCCTGACTGTCTTTATGCCAGGGTGCCCAGGATCTTGGATAATCAGTAGTTGTAGGTAATGTACTGCAGCTGTGATTTTTGGCTTCCTGATAAAAATTATTTCCAACTCTGCGGGGCTTAAGAAAAGATAGCTATGCTTGCATCTTTTGTCTTTCCAAAGCCTCAAGGATTTTGGTCAAGTAGTTCACTACCATTGAACTGGGATTGTGGATATCCTGCTCAGGATTTGGCCAATGTGTAGTTCTGCAGAAAAGACTAATATATACCTCTCAGAAAGGGACTGAGGTAGGTGTGTCCTGAGCAATCCTCTATATTGTGTAGTCTGTATGAATCTAGAACTCCAGCTAGGAGATCTTTTACATCCTAGAAGCTTTGATATACGCTGTGAACTATTTCATTGGCTATCTAACAATGAATGCACACTAGGCCACATGGTGTCTTTGCTGCACTTTGAAATGGAGCATCCACAGAACATGCAAGGGGTGTGAGCACTGTTGACTCTGTTTCTTAGCAATTAAACTTTATTATGCAACCCAACTATCTTATAAAAGAAGGAAAAAGGTTAAAGGGACGAAAGAGTGAACCTTCCGGTAGCCGTTCCACGGGACGGATCCTTAGGTGTCTCTCTGGCCGGCGTGCTGATCCAGCTTGTCCACTGCTCCTGCACGCTCTCCCTGCAGCGACTTTGTTTTTCTCCCTTCCCCAACTCCCTCAGTCACGTGGGAAGGACCAGCTCCTTCTCCCGGTGAGGGTCCATTAGAAAGACAATAGACCAGGTGGGGTTCCCAGGTCTGCTTCCTGAATTCCAAACCCAGGATGGCTCCACTCAGTCTGTCACAAGGTATTCATGGGGTGCCCAAGGGTAAAGCCCGCCAAGATTGCTCCCACCTGTGACAAAGCTTACTCCTTCCCACAGAGCACATTGTGGTAGTGTGGGAGGAGGGGAAAACCAACAGGCAATGAGGAACTAAGGATGGTCTTTCACAGTAGTGGTTCTGAAAAGCATTCACTGCTCAAAGCTAAGAGACAAAAACTGTTCTCACTGTATGTGTGGTTTTCCTGGAACCTAGGGTAATGGCTGCCTAGCAGACCAGCCTGATGAAAATAAGGCTGGACAAAGGAAGTAAAAAAGGGAATGGTCTAGAGTGATGGCTTTTAAACATGGACTTTTTCACTGGGTGCCCCAGTTCCCAAAATAATGACTCTGAGACTATCTATTTATGAATAAGTGGCTAGGCATTAAGCTTTGTTCCATTCCCTGATTAACTCATAACTTATACTACCCATTTATTCTATACTATGTGTGTCACATGGCTGGCTACCTTTCCTCAGTTTCATGTGTCCATCTTCCTCAGAGTTCAGGGTGAATCTCCCTCTGATTCTATCCCAGAGTTTACTTCTATCTGCTGGAACTACCACCTCCTATTTCTTGCCACAGCTAGTAAGCCATAAAATTTTTATTGACACGTGATGTTATCATATATTACACAAGATAGTCTATCTCTACATATCCCCATTTTAGTTCAATAAAAGCCTCTTTCTGTTATTAAAATAAACTATAAACAATAAGAACAATTATGAAAGGAAAAAGTACTCCATTATCCATATTATCTTCATGAGTTTAGAGTTATATATTTAAATGATTTCCTATCATAGCTTACATTTACCAACCTAAAAATCTATTTGGATAGACCTAAAAATACTTTTAAACATTTTTTAAAATCCTTAGCAACTTAGGCTTAATTGTGAGATTCTAACTATCTAGTCTTCAAATTCAGTGGAAACTTGATAAGGAATAAATATTACCTGAGCATTCAGGAATCTCAAGTAAGCAACTTCCAAAATTATAGAAATGACAGAGACATCTGGCTCTCTAGACAATCACCTAATAATCTTCAGCAATGTTGGGGTATCATCTTCAGCCTTCTGGTCCAGTATATGACAGATTTAACTATGAAGCAGGACTTATGAAGGATGGCCTACCCTTTCTAGGCAAAACTCAGCACTTCACTTCTTCTTTGTCCTGCTTGGCCACAGCTTGTACAGTATGCTGTCTGCAGTTGGAGCAAGGTCAATTTTTGCCAAGTGCCTAGCATGCCATTTTCGAAGTAAATTCCATATGGAGGTTCTTTGATGCCCATCATATTCTTTGAAGCAGTATGGAGGTGCTGACAGGAGCTAACATGTCTCACTCTCAAAATATCCTTACATTAACAAAACATCATTAAATGTCATACTCTGTGAATCTCTGAGGTTTTGGAAGACCATCTATTTATCTATGGTATATCTGAATAGGCAAACATTGCCCATTTCTAGCTATTTACTATCTGTTCAACATAGGAAATATTTCTGTAATTATTTAGCCTAGTATCTAATATGACCATGTTTGATTTACTGATTACCAACTTGTATTTCTTAATTTTGTAATAGTAGCTTTCAAAGACTATAACTTTACATTGCATCTTTTTTTGTTTGTTTGTTTGTTTGTTTTTCCCTAAGATTGTATATCCTTTATTTTTTTCCTTTTTTTTATTAATTTATTCTTGTTACATCTCAATGTTTATCCCATCCTTGTATCTTCCCATTCTTCCCTCCCTCCCATTTTCCCCTTATTCCCCTCCCCTATGACTGTTCCTGAGGGGGATTACCTCCTCCTGTATATGCTCATAGGGTATCAAGTCTCTTCTTGGTAACCTGCTGTCCTTCCTCTGAGTGCCACCAGATCTCCGCCTCCAAGGAACATAGTCAAATGTGAGGCACCAGAGTACATGAGAAAGTCATATCCTACTCTCCACTCAACTGTGGAGAATGTTCTGACCATTGGCTAGATCTGGGTAGGGGTTTAAAGTTTACCGCCTGTATTGTCCTTGGCTGGTGCCTTAGTTTGAGCGGGACCCCTGGGCCCAAATCTGCCTATCATAATGTTCTACTTGTAGGTTTCTAGGACTCTCTGGATCCTTCTACTTTGCTATTCTCCCATGCTTCACTCATTTAGAGTCCCAATAGGATGTCCTCCCCTCTGTTCCAGTTTCCTGGTAAGTGAAGGCTTTGGTGGGACATGCCCCTTGGTCTAGTATGCAGATATAAGTGAGTATATACCATTTGATTCTTTCTGCTTCTGGGTTAACTCACTCATTATGATCATTTCTAGCTCAATCCATTTATCCACAAATTTCGGGAATTCCTTGTTTTTAATACTGAGTAGTATTCCATAGTGTATATGTACCACAGTTTCTTTATCCATTCTTCTACTGATGGACACTTAGGCTGTTTCCATGTTCTGGCTATTATGAATATGGCTGCTATGAACATGGTTGAGCAAATTTTCTTGTTGTGTGCTGGAGCCTCTTCTGGGTATATTCCAAGGAGTGGAATAGCTGGGTCTTGAGGAAGCCCTATTCCCATTTTTCTGAGATAGCACCAGATAGATTTGCAAAGTGGCTCCTCCACATTACATCTTTAAATGATTTGGTTAGAGTTACACCAAAATACTTTATATTATTTGTGGCTATTGTGAAAGGTCTAGTTTGCCTAATTTCTCTGTCAGTGCATTTGTTGTTTGTATGTAGAAAGGCTACTAATTTAAAAAAGAAAACCTAATCTTGTATCCTGCCACTTTCCTTAAAAGTGTTTTTCAGCTGTAGGAGTTCTCCGGTGGTATTTTTTGGGTCACATAGGTATACTATAGTATCATCTGCAAATAGTGATACTTTGACTTCTTCCTTTCCAATTTGTTTATATCCCCTTGTTCTCCTTTAGTTGTCTTATTGCTCCAGCTGGAACTTCAAGTACTATATTGAAGATACAGGGAAAGAGTAGTTATTCTTGCCTTCTCCCTGTTTTCAGGGCAATTGCTTTGAGTATCTCTCCATTTAATTTGTTGTTGGCTATTGGCTTGGTGTATCTAGCCTTTATTATGTTCAGGAATGGGCATTGTATTACTGATTGCTCCAAGACTTTGACCATGAAGGGATGTTGGGTTCTGTCAATGAATTTTTCTGCATCTAAAGAGATTATCATGTGATTTTTTTTCTCTCAGTTTGTTTATATGGCAAATTACACTGATGGATTTTCATATGCTGAATTATCCCTGTATCCCATGAATGAAGCTTTCTTGATCATGGTGAATGATGTATTTGATGTATTTTTGGGTGTGGTTTGTGAGTATTTTATTGAGTATTTTCCACCAATATTCAATGAAATTGATCTGAAATTCTCTTTTGTTGTTGAATCTTTGTGTGGTTTAAGGATCAGGGTGACTGTGGACTCATAGAATGACTTTGGCAATGTTTCTTCTGTTTCTATTTTGTGGGATAATTTGAGGAGTATTGATATTAGCCAATTTTTGAATGTTTGGTAGAATTTAGAGTTAAAACCATCTGGCCCTGAATTGCTTTTGTTTGGAGACTTTGAGGATTGGTTCTATTTCTTTATGGGTTATAGAACTGTTCATACTGTTTACCTGATATTTACTTAACATTGATAAGTTAAGTCTATCAAGAAAATTATCCATTTCCTTTAGATTTTCAGATTTGTGGAATTCAGCCTTTTGAAGTAAGACCTGATGATTCTTTGGATTTCCTTGCTCTCTCTGTTGTTCTGTACTCTTTCATTTCTGATTCTGTTAGTTTTAGTTAGTTTGGCTGTTAGTTTTAGTTAGTTTCGCCTAAGGGTTTGTATATCTTGTTTATTTTCTCAAAGAACAAGCTCTTGGTTTCATTGATACTTTTTACTGTCCTCTTTGTTTCTACTTTATTGATTTCAGACATGAGTTTGATATTTCCTACCATCTACTTCTCTTGGGTGTGTTTACCTCTTTTTGTTCTAGAACTTTTAGGTGTTCTGTTAAGTTGCTAGTATGGAATCTCTTCAATTTCTTATGAAAACATTTAGTGCTATGAACCTTCCTCTTAGCATTGCTTTCATTGTGTCCCATCAGTTTGTGTATGCTGTGCCTTTATCATCATTGAATTCTAGAAAGTCTTTAATTTCCTCCTTTATTTCATCCCTGACCCAGTGGTCATAGAATTGTTCAGTTTCCATGATTTTGTAGTCTTTCTGTTCTTTCTGTCAATGTTGAGTTCTAACTTTAATCCATCAGGGTCTAATATGATACAAAGGGTTATTTCAATCTTCTTATATCTAATGAAGCTTGTATTGTGACTGAGTGTATGTCTAATTTTAAAGAAGGTTCCATGAGAATGTGTTGAGAAGAAGATATATTCATTATTGTTTGGGTAAAATGTCCTATAGATATCTTTTAGGTCCATTTGATTTAATAAGCCCATTAGTTTCATTATTTCTGCATTTAGTTTCTGCCTGGGTGGTTTGTCCATTGGTGGGAGTGAGGTGTTGAACTTTCTCACTATTAATGTGTGGGTTTCAATGTGTGATTTAAACTTTAGTAATGTTTTCTTTTATGGATGTGTGTGCCCTTGCATTTGGGGCATAGATGTTCAGAATTAAAATGTTGTTTTGGTGTATTTTTTTTGGGTGAATATGAAGTGTCCTTTCTCATTTCTTTTGATTAAATTTGGTTGAAGGTCTATTTTATTAAATACTACAATAGTTTATTCAGCATGTTTCTTGATCTGTTAGCTTGAAAATCCTTTCCCGGCCCTTTGCTCTCAGGTAGTGGCTGGGTTTTGTTTGTTTTGTCAATGAGGTGTGTTTCTTGTGTGCAGCAGAATGATGGGTCCTGTTTTCTCACCCATTCTATTAGCTTCTGTCTTTTTATTGGGAAGTTGAGGCCATTGATGCTGAGCTATTAATGACCAATGATTGTTAATTTCTATTGTTTTGTTGGTGGTGGTAGAGTGTGTCTGTGTGTGATTACTTTCTTTTGGTTTTGTTGATATGGAGTTGTTTATTCCCTCTCTTTTCCTGGGTGTAGTTAGCATTCTTGGGTTGGAGTTTTTCTTCTAGTTTCTTCTGTAGGGCTGGATTTCTGGATAAGTACTCTTCAATTTTTTGTCATGGGCTCTTTTCATGGTGCCACGCCTCAACTTCTCTGCATGATCCACTCAATTCTGGAGCTTCAACTATAACTGATGCTGCACCTTCTCCAATGGTCTCTCTCAGCCTTTCACAGTACCAAGTCTCAGCTATTTCCATTACCCATCATGCCTTCAAACTAGTCCCACCTTGATAAACCAGTACTACCAAGTATAGCTGCCAATTCATGGTACAACCTAGGCCACTTCAGGAATACAGCTTATGTGTGCTGACCCTGAGGAAACCCTTCCCTAATGTTTCAACTTTCATAATGCTGTTCTCTTCTTAATCACTCCAAACTTCTCAGATCCAATAAACTATCATTAACTGTCCCAGTGAAACAAATATTTTATTTTAGTGTTTTTGCTTGTTTGTTTGTTTGCCAATCACAGTTTTTCTTCACCTCCAGCTAAACATAATCAACACATTCTTTACTCAAAATATGCAACATCCCTGAAAGAGTCTTTAAGCGACTCTCAAACTTTCCTCTAGAACTTAAAAAGGTAGGGCTCCAATGCCTGCATTTTTCTCAACATACTTAACTTCCAAGATCTCAAAGAACAGCTCACCAATATTTGAACATTCAATTGCTTTTCTAACCCAAAGTTACAAAGCTCTTCCATAATCCTTCCCAAAACAATATGATCAGCATTGTTACAATACACCCCACAATCCTGGTACCAATTTCCATTCTAGGTAGGGTCACTATTTCTATGATAAAACACCATGACCAAAACCAAATTATGGAGGAAATGGTTTATTTACCTTATGCACGCATACTGTAGTCCATCTTTGCCCGAAGTCAAGATGAGAACTCAGGAAGGGCTGGAACCTGGAGGCAGGTGCTAATGCAGAGGCCATAGAGGGAAAACACTTTCTAGCTTGCTCATCATTGGTTTCTCATAATGTGTTATTATAGAACCCATGACTGATAACCTGCAATAGTCTGAGCCTTCCCTCATCTACCACAAATTAAGAAATGCTGTATAGCCAGATTTCATAGATGCCTTTTCTCAATTGAAGTTTCCCTCTCTTTGATGACTCTAGTCTCTGTTAAGTTGACATAAATCTAGCCATCACAAGTAGTAAAGGCACTAATATGTCACTTACATTTAGCACCTTCTGTGACCTGGGCAGTGTTGAAGCACTGCATCAATACTACCTTAATCTACCCTTTTATCAAGAATATTTAATGAAGCAAAGTCTAGTGATATCCCAATTTAATGGGCAGAAAACCTGAAATGCAAACACATTCAACTCACTTTTTCTGGATCTTTTATTTGTTTGTTTTTTATTTCAAGACAAGGCTTCTCTATGTAGCTTAGGCTGTCCTGGACTCGCTTTGTAGACCACCTCAACCTGGAATTTACTGAGATCTGCCTGCCTCTGCCTCCCTGAGTGCTGAGATTACAGGCATATACCACTGTGCCTAGTTTGTTCCAGATCTTTAGCTTTACCTCAATGATCATGAAATGTTGACATGAGGAGTGTCAGGATGAATGGAACAGGCTGCTGACTCAAGTAGAAGTTTATTCCCTTTCAGCTGCAGGTTGTGAATGTGCAAGAAGCCAAACCATACTTTATTAAGGCCTTTTAAGCTGCCTCTTTTTGATCAACAACTGAAAGTACTGGAAAGGTAAAGCCAGAGTGAATAAGGCTAGAGAGATAGCAGAAGAGCTGACAGCTCTTACAGAGGATTTGAGTCTGGTTCATATTGGGTATCTCAGCTTCCCTAGTATCATCAAATTCAGGAAAATCAGCACGATTTTTGATGCTCTGCAGATAGCCACACACGTGCATGTTCACTTTTATTATCCCCACATATACATGTGTCCACAAGTAGAAATTAAAAACTGTACCTGAAAATATTGGATAGATATAGCTGTGGGTTTCGCTTTGGTTGATATGTTAAAACACTGACCAAAAGCAACTTGAGATAAGCTGTAGGGGCTTTTAATACTCACATAATTTCAGCGCTGTTTTATTTTTCTTGGTATGAATTATAAAACGTACTTCCAGGGATTTTTTTCAAAACATGTCTATATTATACAAAGAAAATTCTGTGTTTCAGGGCACATCAGAATAAATTAGTAACACTGATATATTATAATTGGCATAAAAATGTAATGGTTAGAAATTCTGAGCTTATTTCATCTTTTATAAAAAGGAATCTGCAGAAGAGGGAGATTCAGATTGTTTTACTTTTATAATTCTCAAACTATATGCATATGAGTATTGAATTATGCTATTAGTAGGGACCTTTTTAACACCTGCTCTAACTTACAAATCATTGACACAGGGACCTATTATGTTTATTCAACAAGATTTAAACACTATAACTAGGCATATTCATCTACTCTAACCCAATTTTGCTAGTCTTGCTATTTCCCAGCCATGTTCCTATTACTTGCCATTTCAGTCTTACCTTTATTGTTTCTACAGTATCTCTCTGGCCAACTCCTCACAGTGCCCCCCTCTACTTCTCCTTCTCCCTCTCTCTCTCCCTCTTTCATTCTACATGAGACACCCTGACTAGGAACAGAAGTCCAGCTTTCTTATTTCCACTGCCCAGTCATTGGCTGTAAAGCTTCTTTATTAACCAATCAGAGATAATTGGGGAGCGTTCTTTACACAGCATATGAGTGAAAGGCCTTGGGAGACACAGAAAGACTACATGCAGCTAAAGGTTTGTGATGACTATCTTCCACACCTTTGCTTATATCTGGGTAACCATACCACATCCACATATGACAAAGTTAGAAGACAAGGTGAGCTCTTTAATGACAAGGGCTTTTGGTTAGGGTCACTCTGCTCAGACCCACATACGAAAAGCCCAGCACTGGAACAATTTCATACTGGGACCCAGATTATGGCTTGAGAAATAAAATAGCCATGTTCTGCTCCCCACTTCTACAATGTGCTTCAGGCTAACTCGGGTTGAGTTTCTTTTACTTGTTCACAATTACAAGGAGCTGAGGGTTTTCTCCTTTTGTGTGAGTTGGTTTTTGAGATGTTATTGTTATGAAGAGGAAACTAGCTAACTAAAAATCTACTAGTTCCTTTCTTGTTTCTATGACAAAATGTACTGATAAAAGTATCTTAAGAGAATAAATGTTTCTTTGGCTGACAGTTCAAGGTTGCAGTCCATCAGTATGAAGAAGTCGAGGAGACAGGAACTTGAAAGAGTTGGTCATGTCATGTCCACAGTTAAGAACAACGAGCAAGAATATTGTGGTCAGCTTCCTTTTCCCAGTCTTTCACAATGCAGGATTCCTGTTCTGAGGGATAGTAACACCCACTATGGGTGGGCTTCCCCACCTAAGTTAATGTAAATGCTGTAATTCTCCACAGACCATGATCTCAGGTCAGCAACAGATGATTCTAGAAAAGCTGAATCACCAGCCAGGCACATGAGTTCACATTGGTGGCACCTTTCTCCAATTAGAATAGTGTCCTACATAGTTTTGTGTTGTTAAAACATGGAAATGGGTTCCTCATATTTATAGTTTTAGTTCTTGAATTGGGAGTTTTATTGTGATTTTGGTTTTCCTTATGATTTCTAACTATGACAATGCTATAACCCCAAAGTCTAGAGTGGTTGCATACTGCCAATGAAATTTAATGTTAAAAATGTAAAAGCTAGATATTTTCTCAGAGTTTAAATATATGTTCTCTATAAATATATGTATAAAATGTGCTATGTATTTAACCTGGCAAAAAGCTATTACACAAGAATTTTCTACATGTACTAAATAGTGCCACACAAGCATTCCCTTCTTCATTACATGAGTTTGGTCAGGTGTACAGGACTGTTAAGTCCTGCTACAATTTGCACAGCTTTAGGACTTTCCTGACTCAGGTAACAGAGTCAGAAGACACACAGACAGAAAAGCTGTGATCAGGTGAGCCATGCATTCTCATGGACATGCCAGCATCCTGGAAGCCCAGTGGGTTTATTATAAACAGCTGGAAAAGGAGGTGGGTGATCTAATGTAGGTAGGAGAAATCTGCTAGTGAGCTGCCTCAGGCATTGTCATCTAGGAGGAGGAAGTTGCAGTCAACATTTTATGCAAGGACAACATTCATAATTCATCAAGAAGGCCTTGCCATTTTCATGAATCTTCTCTATTCGTTTGAGTCTGAGGCACTGGAGTCCTCAACAGGAATGACAATACCCATGTTACCAATGCACACTCACTGGGGTATTTATGCACTTCCCCTCAAAGCACATACTATTATGCAAAACTTCATGCCATATTCAGATTAAGCTGGCAAATAGAGGAAAAGCACAATTTGAAATGATTCACCTATCAGTTTTACTTCATTCAGATGTGTGAATAAGTAAAATTTTGGATTTTTACGGTCCATCAGGCATCCCACATTGGTCTTTCTGTCACATGTCTCAGTGCATGTCTTTTCAGTGTCTCCTCTGCAAACCATGTCCTCTACCCTGTTCTTCATTCCATCGCTTCCTAGTGCATTTTTTGTCCTCATTTCTAATTAAGGTATTTGCTGTAAAGTGCTAAATCACTGGTCCTCAACCTTCCTAGTGTTATAACCGTTTAATACAGTTTCAATATAAAGCATGTTCTGGATAGCTTAGCAAACAAATCAGTTCATATAAAGTACACATCAGGCTATGTAAAGCCACTGAAACTATTGTTAAAATCTTTAAATCTACTAGGTGAGGAAATAGGCTTCTTGAAAATATGATCATCAAACCTTAATTTTCTTTTTCTGTCTCACCAACACCAGCCTGTTTTATTAATGCTATAAATAGCAACTAACAAAATATATACCTTATAGAGAATGCATGTATTTTTCATAAATTATTACTGTATGCTTATTAATATTTTGGATTCGTTCCCAATGCAGAGAAACTCAAAATTCTCAATTTCATCTGTCACTTATTACCCAAATAGAGTAAAAATTACTTCTAAGAAGAAATAGCAAATCTTTAGCAATAATGACCAGGTGTTTGGATGGGCCTACATGATAAAATGTTCAATACATGTTATTTTTAGTGCCATATTTTTCCTCTTCTGCTGAGTTGACCTTTGCAAATGAACACTCTTTTTCTTGTCATGTCTATTCAAACTTTAATTACTTCCTTTTGTCTTTCCTTTATATCACAAAAACTGTTGTTAGCCATGAGAGCATGAATGCAAATAACATTATACAGAATAAATGGGTTATGTTTATAAATGCAGATGTAATAACAAATAGTGAAAAAAGAAGCCATGAGTTTAAAGAAGATTGGAGAGGGGCAGATGGGAGGTGGGGGTTAGAAGAAGGAAAGGGAAGGGGGAAATGTAATTATAATTTTTAAAAAATTAAGAACCTCTTAACAAAGTAAAAGAATACTTCTAGCACCTTGACTTTTGTTAGGTATAATATGCACCTATAAATTAAAATTTTCTAACATTGGTACATATGCACCTCAAAACCAAAAATGACTTTGATTGAATAAATTTTATATCATTGTTATTATATAAGTCTCCAATGCATTAAGTTCTGTTCCTACAAAGCAGAATAGGATTTGGAGACTACTACTTTTCACAATTTTAAAATATAATACTAGACTTATCAATATTTTACTATGTTTTTGTTCCAATATTGGGAATTGAACCCAGGTCCCTTATTTTAAAATGCAAGCACTCTACCTTTGCAGTGTGCCTTTAGCAATTTATTTTTAGTGCATATATAAAATTAATTTATCAATTTTCTGTCAAGTATGACTCTTAGGTTAGAGATTCTAATGTGTAGCTTTCTTTTCATTCTAATTAAAGCATTCTCTGTCCTTGGCAAAGCAAAACAAGCAGTACCCAAGGAGAGCAGATGGGCACACTTGCTTGTTTAATGACAGAGATCTGAGCATCTCTGAACAGGGCCTGCTACTTTAAATTGTACCATGAGTTATTTTTTTCCAAAAAGTAAAGGATGTTTTTCTACAGATCTCATAAATACTTGATCAACAGAAAGAGAGCCTCATAAATTTATTAAAAAGCACTAGAACAATGAAAGAGTTTATATTAGGAAAGCCATGAACCTTAGAAAACAACAAAATAGGATTAAAATTTTGTAGCATTCAAAGATTTCACTTGATAAAGGCTCCTGATGCTATTAGTATATATTTTGGTGACAGCTAACCTATATTTTTATAATTTTAAGAATAATATACTAAAAATATAATAACTTTGGCATATAATATACTGATTAAATGGAGATTAATATGACATGAAAATACACACTTTATATAAGGCATTCAGAAAACTGGATGGGCATACATTTTATATCTTGAAAGAATATGTGATATGTGTAGAAGAATATGAAACTACTAATAGGTAGGGAAACAGAGATACCTTAATGGATATAATTTGATAAATAACTTACTTTAAATGAAGCCCAGAGAATCAAAGTGTTATACAATCTCTTTTAAGTGCTATAAGTACTAGAAATCAGCCATACTCCAGAAAGACAAATATCTTATTTCTCTCATATGCAGAACCTAGATGCGTGTGTGTTGTATCACATCTGGTTTGTGTAGGTCTATATACATGTGTATATGTGTAGGAGTTTGAGTGATGATGGTGTCTATAGGCTCATATAATTGAATTTATGGTCCTCATATTGGTGGAACAGTTTGAGAAGAACTAAGAGGCATAGCGTTGGAGGAGATGTATGTGTCACTGGAGTAGTCTGGGGAGATATCAAAGCCCCAGACCATTCACAGGTAATTCTCTTTGCCTGTGGTTTGTGGGCAAAGATATAAGCTCTCAGGTGCTTCTCCTACCCCATGCCTGACTTCCTGTTACCATCCTCTTAGCTATGGTGATCATGATACTAACCCTTTGGAACGTTGAGCACCAAATTAAATGCTTTTTAAGTTGCTTTGATTATGATGTTTTGTCACAGCGATTGAGAAGTAACTAAGATAATATATCTGCATATTATGTGTGTGCACATATATGTGAATATGGGTGTCTCTGTGTGTGTGTGCGTGTGTATGTCTGTGTATTTGCATGTATGTGAGAAATATTTATGTGCACGCATGGCTTCGTGTGTAGGTCCTGAAGGTAGAAGGAGTGTGATGAGTCTGGGAAAACATCTAAGTCAACACTGAAGGGAGGATGCTGGGATCTATGCGAGAAGAAAACCAGAAGAATGGCTATGTGGTGGGAAGAGGAAGGGACAAACCAGTGGACACAGGAGAGGGAAGGAGAATGTAGGGAAGATGACAAACATGAGCTAAGAATAACGTGTAAGTGTACAAAATATCACAATGAAACTCATTACATAGAATATTAACCTAAAATACAATAATTTAAAATAATTAAAATCTATGAATCTGTAAAATCATATTCATGTTGTGGGCCAAATTCTAAAGAAAACAGATTATGACAAAGCTTGAAACAGCACTGAGGGTGCTTGTAGCTGAGCTCATTTATTTTAGCTGCTAATGTTTAACACAGCAGAATGTCTTATATGTACTTATAAAACACTTGCTTGTGAAGTATATATAGTTGATATGCTGTTCTCACATGCTTTCCCTTCGTGAATAGCATTCCAGATGGTCCTTGTGACCTGTCTCTGTCCTGTAGCTTCAACTGGGATTGATGTTCCATTTACAGAGCCTCCCTACAAACATACTTTCATTTACAACCAGAATTGAGTCACTGACAGAAAAATAGTGACCCGTAGTTTCACAAAATATAGTAATTAGAAAAAAATTAGTCATGATACAGATTGAAGTAGCAGAGCACTATAGCTATCCAACCAGGTTGATAACTAAATGTAAATGCAATGGAAATTATTTTGTCAATTTATAAATGCTTCCAAAGACAGATATATCCCTTCTTCTGGTGGAAAATATTACTTGGAATTTATTTGATACAATTGTTTTAAATGTACAATACACACACTAGGCCAGAGTAATCAACACAGACTTATTTTCATGATTTTCATTCTTGGGCTCCATATTTGGTCAAGACACATACTATATATTACTATTTGATATTTCTAAAAAGAATAATAATGAACAATAAGAAAGAGGAGGAGGAAAGAAGAAGAGAAACACTTCATTTTCAAATTATTGTCATTAATGTTTTGTCAAGTCACTGATTTTGCTTCATGCTCACTAACATAATTTATAACTAAGCATATAGATTTTAAAATATAACAAAACAATTGACCTATTACTAGCATGAATAATATGGCTAGCAAGATAAATCAGATAGAACTTGAAAAACTCAAAGTTACTGGTTTGAGTATTGTAAAAGACCTTTAAATATCTACCAATGACTTTAAGAAACACCACAATATAGCCAAATGCATTTTAAGCCATAAAGCTCTACCTTCCTTGATCAACATGGCCTTTTTCATAGTCAGCATGCTTCCACTAACAAATTGGAATTTTCCATTCTTTCTGATTTGTAAACTGGCCTACAGAGTAAAATGAAAAAAGTGTGGTCTTCAAAAATGCTTACACTTAGTTTGATGTAACTTTGTTAGTTTAACAAATGCTAGGAATATCTTATATCAAGCATGAGAACAAGTGTCAAGTGAGGCAAAGGGAGAGTTTTGTACCAAAAAAAATGTTATATAATCTTTTAGTATGATAATTTTAAAATTATTATTTTAACAACTGCATATATATATATAATATCATGCATACCTTGCCTGCTTCTAAAACAATTCTCATAACAAAAGGGAAGCAAAACTTTTAAAGTTTTAGTTAGAATAATACAAAATATCAAAAGAGAAAATGCTCATAAATATGTTGCCTAAAGCCATCAAAATAAGTTCACTTAGGTTCTTTCTTCTCAATGTGTGCTCATGTGTCTCCATAGCTGCACAGATACAAAAAAAAAAAAAAAAAAAAAAAAAAAAAAAAAAAAAAAAAAAAAACCATGTTTCCCAATTTTAATTGCACTTAAGGAAGATAAAAATTTAAGTACAGTATATATGACCTACTATACAAATTCAGTCACTCACAATATCATTATTATGACAGTGACTGGCATTGGAATGTAATTGTCTCTACGCAGACTTCCCAACCACAATTCAGAGGGAATAAGGATGGAGGAATTTCCATGTGAACATCTATCCCTGCAATGGCCAAGAGGCCAAGGCACTGCCATAACGAAAAAGAGTGTTTCACCTATCTTCAGATTCTCCCATTTGCCTTTGTGCAGTGCTAGAAGATGAGTGCAGAGTGATGGGTAGCCTGGATCTGAGGGTAGGAGTGTCGTAAAGTAACCAGGACTGAGTTGGTATAAGGCGCTGGAAGAATTCACATAGAGAAGGAACCCGAAGTACGCAAGCGTGGGTCCCGGAGGTATTATTTCTCGGCCTCCACTCTCTCCTTTAATTTTTATTTAATTTTTCATACACTATATTTTCATCATGTTTTCCCTCAACTTCTTCCAGATCCTCTTCACCTCCATACCCATAAACTTCACGTTCTGAATTGAGAAAAGAAAGCCAACAAGAACAAAAAAAGGAAGAAAATCAAGAAGACAAAAAATACCAAAACAAAACAAATTCACACACAGAGAAAAACATGAAATCCATATTGTGTTGCCTAAATATTTCTGGCCATGAGGACCGTTGTTAAGCACGGTTGATATGCACAGTGACATTCCATTAGAGAAACTGATATTCCTTTCCCCAGGAGGTATCAACTGCAATTAGCTGCTTAGGAAGGCGTGGGACTTTGTGTCCACTTCCATTTCTCAGTGTTGAGATTTTTGTGTGGTTTAAATTTACATGGTTCTTATACAAGCTGCGACAGTCTCTGAGTTCTTGTGTGTCTGTTCTGTTGTCAGCATGATTTACAGATAACCAGCTGTCTTTTCAAATATATGGTTTGTTATTCGTACATCACACCTCACAGAAACAGAATCAGCTCACCTCGAACAACTGGCAGCAAAATAATCTGACAAACTAACAATCTACATCTATGTCACAGATACCTGGAGACAGAGGTCACTCCCAGACACCAGGTAGAGATGGTAAAAGTGAGTTAAAAGTCTGATTGCCCAGATGCAAAACAAGAAACTGCATCTATGTCTGCTGGTGGGCAAGAGATAGTGGATGCTGGCTATGCAGTAGATGTTCCCTGAGAGTGATGGATGCTAAGTGGTCATGGACCACTGGATGTTCAACAGTCCCTAAGGATGGATGCAAGCAAGAGGCAGGAGATGCTGGTTTATTATGTGGTTACCCAAAGGGTCTCTTGTTGTAAGCTGGTATGGCTTGTATGTGGTATGCACTGAGATATAGTGGAGAATAGCACCCACTCAGCTTCATGAAGCCTGGGCTTTTATATCTTTTCAGAGCCCTTCAGAGGCTTGTCTAATCCTTGAAGTCTTTTTGGTGCCTGCCTTTAATTGGTGTGAGCTTCTGGTTGCTAAGGCTTTACACGCACCTGTTCCCTTCTTTTGTCAGCACACTCTGATGTCAGGACTTTGAGAAGGAGCACCTTCACTTTTTTTCCCCTTTATTTTGTATACCACCTACTGCTTTCTTAGAGTCATCTACTACCTCTGGCACTGAAAAATCTCAATTCTGCCCAAAAATGGGCAAGCTTGGATGCAGACAGAATCAGTGGCCAAACTCTGCAGAGACAGGGTAAGCAAGTCCTCAATAGTTCCTTCCTCACATATATGTCTGTCAGATATATTTGTCCAGAAGGCTGAAGATGATGCTCCAATGTTACAGAGAAATTTCGGTGACTGTTCAGGTAGCAAACTGTTTCTATCATCTTCTCATTTGGGGAGCCGTGAACCTGCATGCCCTGTATACTCAGGTAATTAATTATATTCCTTCTCAAGCCTCTGATGGGGTTGAAGACCAGATAGTTTAGTTTTACAACGAAGTTTAGTTGTTTAGGGGTTAAGATGTTTTTAGGTCTAGATAGATGTTTTAACTTGATAATGACGAGATAGGATAGATACTGACTTACATTCAGAATTTTAGACACATCAAGATATGATGTTTTCTTCAAGCCTGCCAAATACAAATAGCCAAAACACTAAGAATGTAGCATTTATATAATTCTTGATTGTTTCTTCATTTTTCTTGCTGTGTAAATTTTTTTATTTATGTGTAATAATATAAATGTACATGCCAAAAACAAACTAAAACAAAATCTAAAAAAGGAAAAAGAAATTTTCCATCTTCCTTTAGCATCTAACCTTGAGGCTTAATGAGAGGGATTTGATGAAGAAATCCCATTTAGTACTGAGGGCTCCATAGTCTTTAATTCTGCACATGGCCCAGTTGTGGGTCTCTGTGTTTGTTCCTATCTACTGAAGGAAAAAGCTTCTCTGATGAGGTTTAAGCAATGCTCTGTTTTATAGATGTGGATGCTTATTTGTGTTTTTAGAAGTCATTTTTTGCTATGCTTCTTTTATTGAATAATATTAGAAAGGTTTATTCTTGGTCAATGACCTATCTGTCTTCAGGTCCATGGCCACCTTAACAATGTTGTGTATGGATGGGATGTGTCTTAAATACAATGAAAAAGTGGATGTCAGAAGCTGTTTCTGTCAGGCATTCCTCCATATGGACCCCATCTTTTATACAAAGTCGGCCTTTCCTTGTTTTAGTTTCTATGGCCAGAAACCCTGGATGAAATGTCAAACACTGTCCATGTTGCCTAGATTCTGAACAATCAGATAGATAACTTTCCTATCAATCTTTTATCTGGATGTCCTATGCATGTAGCAGAATTCTCCTAACAAATACTGTTTCTACACTTGTATGATGAACAGGATTATTAGCAAGCCTAAACAGTGTGTGTAAAATGTCTGGCATGTAGTCACCTGTCAGACAATTTGTGATCACCGCTTACCTGCTGTGATGTGCTGATGTGATTAAATGATTAAGCATTTACTAAATGTCAACTAAGAGTTTGGACACCAAAACTCAGATTTTTGTGCTACCAGTTTGAGCGTAAAACATGTAAACAAATTAAAGTAAATAAAAAGTCTCTAAAATATTCAGATCATGAGACAAATGCTCATGCTGCAGATCATTGAACATAAGCTCGAACCAGCAACCCTCACTGCTGAGGCAGACATGAGCCTCCATGACTAAAAGGTTTGGTGGACGCACTGTGATGACAGACTCAAATATATGGGTCTGAAAACAGCTCTAAAACCTTTCACATTTTAAATTGTGCATTTTCTCATAAAAGTTGCTATTCAACTGTATAGATTCATTGATTTTTTTCCTTTTCTTTTCTTTTTTAAATAGTTTTTATTTTTACATATACATATATATTATTACACATATATGCAATAAACTACCTACAGCAAGAACCATGAAACAATCAGGAATTATATAAATATTACATTCTTAGTGTTTTAGCTGTTTGTATTTAGCAGCCTTGAAGAAAACATCTTTTCTATTTTGGTGCATCTAAAATTCTGAACGTAAATCAATATCTGTCATATCTCATCATTTTCAACTTAAAATATCTATCTAGACCTAAAAACATGTTAACCCCTAAACAACTAAGCTTCACTGTAAAACTAAGCTACCTGGTCTTCAACTCCATCAGGGACTTAAGAAGGAATAAACTTGATTACCTGAATATGGCAGGTGTGCAGGTTAGTTTTCCAAATGAGATGACAGACAGTTTGCTACCTGAATAGTCATGCAAAACTGTCTAAACATTGAAGCAACATCTTCAGCCTTCCAGCCCAATATATCTGGCAGACATATTTGTGAGGCAGAAACTATTGCGGACTTGCTTACCCTGTCTTAGCAGAGTTTAGCCATAGACTCTGCTGTTATACAAGTTTGCAATTTTTTAGGCAGAATTTTGTCTGTGGTAGAAATGAAGACACTTTGTCCAGTGGATTATTTGCCACATTTGAAGCCATCTCCCTAAGGAGATTCTTTGATGCTTATCATCCTCTTTAAGGTAGTCTGGGTATTGCCAGGACTTAACCTGTCTTGTTGTCAAAGAATCTTTAAAATAATAAAAACATCTTAAATTTCATAGTCTGTATGTCTCTGAGGCTATTGAAGACCTTATCTAGCTATTTCACCTTATCTTTTTATAGAATCATATCTATCTGTTGCACCTAAAATATATATTATTATGATAAAATGGACTACTGAACATTACTGAACAACTAACAATTAACTTTTATAATTTATTTATCCTAAACAGCCTACAATAGCACTTTCAAAGTTTTGGAATTAAACCTTGTAGTATAACTGAGTTATATGGGTACAATACCATATATTAGAGTAGAAATATATATAATGTGTATGAATAATAATCTTAAATTTGAATTCTATGCCACTGTATCTGAAATTTAACTTATTTTGTTTCTATATACAAAATTCTATATCAGTGAATTAAAAATAACTTTGTGAGTGACAATTAAGGCATTAAGTTGAGGAATAGATTCACTAATCTACTTTTTGTTCTACCTTACCTATATATTTCTATAGTTCCTTTTATCTTTTTCAACCCCATCTGCAAACCTAAGGATGGACGATAAAGAAAAAAGGAGGCATCCCTGAGTCCAACCGTGTTTTCTCTATATAAGACCAATAGTAGCTTATAACCAACTCCCATTGAAAATAAGCCTCTATAGTCCAAGAAAGCAACTGAAAACCTATACAACCCCCCTTAAGGGAAATGGGGTGTAATTCTCCTAAGGTCTCTTCCAGGTGATTTGGAACTAATAATACCTTTGTAGGGCCACAAATAAAATTGTGAAAATGGTTAAACAAGCTAGGAATAGCATTCGTGGTCCAGCTTTTAAATGTTTAGAAACTGCAGGCTTAATTAGAGCCCTGTGTGGGGCAGTCAGAAATCCTGGACCAATTAAGATTGAAAGCTTTCTTTGAAGGTGTCCTGAGAGATGTCTTCTTTTGATGAAGAACAGCAACTGAAGCCCTTGGTTCTGGAACATGAAGGGTGCAGGATGTCAATATCCCTCATGGTGAGAAGAATGAATCCTGTCAAGTCTGATCCAATGTGAGGGTCTAGTTCTTTTGTTCTGAAAACATATGTTTTCTTACAAGCATATACAGTCCAAAAATTATAAATGTATAGGTGGGTGATGCACAGAATAATTAAGGCTGGTTCTCTGCTCTTTGTATGAGCTGGGAAAAGACATCTGTAAATCTTCATTCATGCCATATGAAGAATGGCATCTAATAGTAATTCATAGAGATTCTGTAGCCATCAAGAAGCATTGTCTATACCTAGATGTTCATATCTCAACCAGTCTCAGAGCTTTTCCCATTTAGTTGGATTAGCAATATAAATTACCAGCTTGTTCTGCAGTTTAAATTCTTCACATTCCAATTGTATCCCACTCCCTCATCCCCTTCCTCATCCCCTCTCCCTCCCTCCCCTAGTCCTCAGAAAGGGGAGCCCTCTTCCCTTAACATCTGACCTCAGCCTATCAAGTCTCATCTGTACTACCTGTAACCTCTTCCACTGTAGCCTGGAAAGACTTCCCTGCCAGGAGGAAGTAATCAACATTCGGTGGACAGAGTAATGTCTGAAGTAGTCCCTCCTCTTCTTATTAATGAAAGCACAAGGAGACTGTATTATTATGTCTGAGCAGAGGATCTAGATCTATACCATACATGGTCTTTGGTTGATATATTAGTGTCTGTATTGTAGTGTAGTTATCCTGTATCATGTGGCGAATATCCACATAGGAGTGAATATATACTATGCGTGTCTTTCTGGGTCTGGGTTATCTCACTCATGATGATCTTTTTTTATTAAGTTATTCATATTACATCTCAATTGTTATCCCATCACTTGTACCCTCCAATTCCTCCCTCCATCCCTTCCTCTTTTACCCTACTCCCCTCCCTTAGGTCTACCACCAAAGGGGACCTCCTCCCCCACTATACGGTCATAGGCTATCAAGTTTCATCTTGGTACCCTGCTTATTCTTTCTCTGAGTGCAACCACCAGGCCTACCCACCAAGAGGAAGTGGTCAAATATGGGGCACCAGAGTTCATGTCAGAGTCAGTCCCTGCTCTCCACACAACTATGGAGAATGTCCTGTCCATTGGTTAGATCAGAGTAGGGGTTCAATGTTTACTACTTGTGTTGTTCTTAGTTGGTGTAGTAGTTTGGACAGACCCCCCTGGGCCCAGCTCCACCCATCATGATGTTCTTCCTGTAGGTTTCTAGAACTCTCTGGATCCTTCTATTTCCCAATTCTCCTATATTTCTCTTACCTAGAGTCCAAATAGGATGTCCTCACATCTATCCCAGTCTTCTGGTAAGTGAAGACTTTCATGGGACAAGCCTTTTGGGCTAGTGTCCAATTATAAGTGAATATGTACTATGTGAGTCTTTCTGCTTCTGAGTTAACTCACTCAGTATGATCATTTCTAGTTCCATCCATTTGTCCACAAATTTTGAGATTTCCTTGTTTTGATTAGCTTAGTATTATTCCATGGTGTAAATGTACCACAGTTTCTTTATCAGTTTTTCAGCTGAGAGACGTTTAGGCTGTTTCCAGGTTCTGGCTATTATGAATAAGGCTGTTATGAACGTGGTTGAGCATATGTCCTTGTTGTGTGGTGGAACATTTTATGGTTATATTCCAAGGAGTGGAATAGCTGGGTCTTGAGGAAGCCCTATTCCCATTTTTCTGAGAAAGCACCAGATAGATTTCCAAAGTGATTGTACAAGTTTGCATTCCCACCAACAATGAAGGAGTGTTCTCCTTTCTCCACATCCTCATTGGCATGTGGTGTCACTTGAGTTTTTGACCTTAGCCATTCTGATGGGTGTAAGATGGAATCTCAGAGTTGTTTTGACTTGCATTTCCCTGATGACTAAGGAGGTTGAGCATTTCTTTAAGTGTTTCTCAGCCATTTGATATTCCTCTGTTGAGAATTCTCTGTTTAGTTCTTACCCTCATTTCTTAATTGGGTTGTTTAGTTTTGTGGTGTTTAATTTCTTGAGTTCTTTATATATTTTGGATATTAGACCTTTGTCAGATGTAGGGTCAGTGAAGATCTTTTCCCAGTCTGTAGGCTGCAAGATGATCTTTTCTAGTTCCATCCATTTGCCTGCAAATTTAAAGATTTCTTTGTATTTAATAGCTGAATAGTATTCCATTGTGTAAATATACTAGTTTCTTTATCCATTCTTTAGTTGAGGAACATCTAGTTTTTTTCCAGATTCTGTCTATTATGAGTAAAGCTGCTATGAACATAGTTGAGCAAATGTCCTTGTTGTATGGTGGACATCTTTTGGGTATATTCCCAGGAGTGGTATGGCTTGGACTTAAGGTACAATTATTCCCAATTAACTGAGAAAGCACCAGATTGATTTCCAAAGTGATATTACAAGTTTGTACTTCCACCAGCAGTTCAGGGATATTTTTTAAAAATAACACTGGCATTCAAAATTAATAAGTTTATTTTGATATAAAACTTAAATTGGAAGAAGTAGTGATTTTGGAAGAACCTAGTTTACAGAACCAAACGAAGTGTAACACATTATTAAAAATTATTATTCTTTAAAGAAATTCTGGTTCTGAACTTAGGAGTCCTTTTCTTTATGTCCTTTTCATCTGTTTCTGTTTCTGCTAATGACCTATTTTCAACCCTTTTTTGAGTTACTAATTTATACTATTTTTGCTAAACACAGCAGCTATTAATTTGTATATGAGAAAGGCAGTTTTCCCTGGAGGAATTTAGTTATGCTTATAAAGCTTTTATCACGAAACAAATGAGAAAGAGTAAACTCTATCTAAGCCCTGAAAGAAAATCAGATGCAGTCATTTTAAAAATGAAGAGGGGAGATGTAAACCTGGTGCAGTATAAAATCACTACTTTCAAGCAAAATTCATAGCATCCATAAATGGATAGGAGGACAGTTACTGTATCTCAGGAATCAACATACCTGCTCATGTCCTAGCATTGATATGCTCCTTAGTTGAAATGTTACATTTTTCCAAGTAACTGTGGATGCAACATTCCTTGACCCTGGATGCAACACTCCTTAACCCTGATGTGAACTATTTATATTCTTTCTAACATCTCCCCTTGTATTCTGAGAAGAGAGAGTGAACACTGTCATTGCTAACATCTTGTCAGAATAATTTTTGTCAATATACATAGACTCTTCAAGCATTATAAATATGACTGGTTATTCAGCTCCCCATATCACTTTCGGATCTGGAAAAAATAATGACCTTCAAGTGCAGAATGGTAAAAATTAGGGACAGAGTTGGATTAGGAATAAAGTGAGAAGAACATGTGCACAAACATTGTCTATCTCTTACAGATGCAGTGCCATAAGGTCTTTCATTACCTATACTATACTATCTTAGTATCTATCAGTATATATATATATTCATGGAAATTTGTTTCTGGCCAGAAAAAAGATTGTATTTTTGAATGAGTGGCATATTTCCTTAAAACACATAAACTGATAGATTGGGACTGTTAGAACACTTGCTTCATATGCAAAGTCACAGCTAAATCCCCAGTCATTGACTCTCATTAATAAATAAAAACATCATCCACACTGAATTGGTAAATAGAATTCATCTGTATAAGAAGGTTCACAAACCATGGCCATATAAACCACGGGCTGATAAATTATTCAGAGGATGAAAATTTGGTTCAGTTTTTAAAATTATTTCAGTTGACAGCTAAAGAAGAAACAGCCACAAGATAATGTCAATAAATGTATAAAATAGGACTGATTATATTCAAAATTTACTTATTATTTTAAATTTTATTCAAAATTTGAAATAGAGAAGGATCTAGAGCCTGTGTAAGAATATATAGAATATTAAAGGTCTAATATCCAAAATATATAAAGAACTCAAGAAATTAAACACCACCAAACTGAATAACCCAATTGAGAAATGGGGCTTGGAACTAAACAGAGAATTCTCAACAGAGGAGTATCAAATGGCTGAGAAACACTTAAAGAAATGCTCAACCTCCTTAGTCATCAGGGAAATGCAAATCAAAACAACTCTGAGATTCCATCTTACACCCATCAGAATGGCTAAGATCAAAAATTCAAGCGACACCACATGCTGGCGAGGATGTGGGGAGAGAGGAACACTCCTTCATTGCTGGTGGGAATGCAAACTAGTACAGTCACTTTGGAAATCTATCTGGTGCTATCTCAGAAAAATGGGAATAGGGCTTCCTCAAGACCCAGCTATTCCACTCCTTGGAATATACCCAGAAGATGCTCCAGCACACAACAAGAAAATTTGCTCAACCATGTTCATAGCAGCCTTATTCATAATAGCCAGAACATGGAAACAGCCTAAGTGTCCCTCAGTAGAAGAGTGGATAAAGAAACTGTGGTACATATACACTATGGAATACTACTCAGCTATTAAAAACAAGGAATTCCCGAAATTTGTGGATAAATGGATTGAGCTAGAAATGATCATACTGAGTGAGTTAACCCAGAAGCAGAAAGACTCAAATGGTATATACTCACTTATATCTGCATACTAGCCCAAGGGGCATGTCCCACGAAAGCCTTCACTTACCAGGAAACTGGGACAGAGGGGAAGGCATCCTATTGGGACTCTAAATGAGAGACGCATGGGAGAACAGCAAAATAAAAGGATCCAGAGGGTCCTAGAAATCTACAAGTAGAACAATATTATAGGCAGATTTGGGCCCAGGGGTCCCGCTCAAACTAAGGCACCAGCCAAGGACAATACAGGAGGTAAACTTTAAACCCCTTCCCAGATCTAGCCAATGGTCAGAATATTCTCCACAGTTGAGTGGAGAGTGTGATATGACTTTCTCACGTACTCTGGTGCCTCACATTTGACCATATCCCCTGGAGGGGGAGACCTGGTGGCATTCAGAGGAAGGACAGCAAGTAGCCAAGAAGAGACTTGATACCCTATGAGAATATATAGGGGGACGTAATCCCCCTCAGGAACAGTCATAGGGGAGGGGAATAATGGGAAAATGGGGAGGGGGGAGGAATGGGAGGATACAAGGGATGGGATAAACATTGAGATGTAACAAGAATAAATTAATAAAAAAAAAAGTATAAAAAAAAAAAAGAATATATAGAAAATCCTACCTTTTCCGCAATGGAAAGGGAAGCAGGAGTACCTACACTATCTTTGTGCAAGACGCCATCCATCTGATTATTATAAATTAAGAAATAAAACTTTCCTTATTTAAAGATATTATCATCCCTATAAGAACTTCTTAGTGATCTTGAAATATTCAATGTTTTCTCCGCATGGATGTAGATATAAGGAAAATATAAAATAAACAAATTTTATTTGTATATTCAACCACTATATGTAGATTTTTTTTAAATTAACATGATCCACAATTGCTCAAAATATATTATATATAAAATGAATGAGACACTCACATCACCTGTTTCTTTCAAATCATAAAAATAATGATTATAACCATGTTCAAAATTCAAGGACTCCAAAGAAGACACTAAAAGAAAAGAATAAACTTAAAGAGGTCAGGAATAAACTGATTGAAGTTCAAGACAGCACAAGCAAATGGCTGAATGAAATAATGAGAACAAGTTAAAATATGAAAACTGAATTCAACAAAACATAAAAAAGCTAAAGAAAGCCCAAACTGAAAGGAAACTCTAAGTGAAGATCTCAATAAGCCTAATTTTAAACAAAACAAAAGACCTTAATGGAAATTGTCATCAACAGAACAAACCATGTAAAAGTCAGAATATCAGAGCTTAAAAACAAAACGGAGGAATTGTATCCTTCAAAGAAAAAGCTTTCAAAACTCCTGAACAAAATATGCAAGAACTCTTGGACATCATGAAAGAGTAAATCTAAGAACAAATGACAATGAAGAAAACGTAATTTCAGGTCAAAAGCATGGAATAAATTCTCAATAAAAGTCAGAGAAGAAAAGTTCCCAAATCTAGGGGAATTTGTTGTACCCATTCCAGTACAGAATGCAGACATACCACCAAATAATGACAAAAAATAAATAAACAAACTCTCCATGTTATACTATAGTTAAAACACTCAATATACAGAACTATACAGAACAAAGAAGAGACCTTGAAAGGATGTACACAACATACATAAAAATAGGCCCATTAGAAAGAACAGCTGATTTCCGATTGAAATTGTAAAGGCCAGAAAACTTGGGAAAAGGTAACAAGCCCGAAAATAGCACAAATGACAATGCAGACTACATTATGAGCAAAACAATCCATTGTAATTCTTGGAGAAAGAAAATCTTTTTGTGATAAAAACAGACCAAAGGAATTTATATTTTAAAAACTTGATTCTCAAAAAGTAGTGAATGAATGGTTTTTGTTTGTTTGTTTTGCTTTTGTCAGTTGGTGTATTGATACTTTTTAAACCCATGTAAGCCCTGAACTTTCTGTGTATGAATTTCTATAAGCTGATATTCACCATGCTTTGTTAATACAAATACCTGGTTAGCCTAGTGTCCTCCATCCCTTCTGATTTTTACTATCTTTCTACATGCTCTTCCCAGAGATTTTCTGAGCTCAAAGGTGAGAGATTTAATGAAGACCTCCCACTTAGACTCTGACTCTCCCTCTCTCTCTCTCTCTCTCTCCCTCTCTCTCTCTGTGTGTGTGTGTGTGTGTGTGTGTGTGTGTGTGTGTGTGTGTCTCCTGAAGAAGGAAGCTTCTCTGGTGATAGCTAAATAAGGCACTGATCTATGAGTATGTGGCAATATTATTAGGTGTCATTTGGTTTGACCTTATACTTTACGTTATCTAGTCACTGGGTCTTGGTCACCCAAGCAGGTAGGGTATAGGTTCTATCTTCTTGAGTAGGCGTTAAGTCAAATCAGACATTGGTTGGCTACTCCCACAAGTGCTATGTCACACCAAGACCCTAGCATAGCTTGCAGTCAGGGCATATGGTAGGTCAAAGGTTTTGTGGCTGTTTTGATATTTGTGTTTTTGCTTTGGTAACCTGGAGAGTACGTGACTCTACCAAGGATGCTAGAACATAGGGGGAAAGGCTATCTATAGGTGAAAACTCAACTTCTCAATGTTCAGTGAGTTGTGAGGATGTTGTCTTCGGCAATGGGGTCCACTGTCGGTTTTTGGAAAGAAATTCATTGTTTTAACTACAACCTGGTTGTTTAGGGACATGAGACAACCATGCCCACCAACTCAAATGAATACAACCCAGTCCCAGTCCCGGTAACGAAAGCCTCACTGAAGAAAAGAGACTGGGTGGTCTCGTTAAGATGACCTTTATATGTCGTCGGAAGAATCCACTGCACTAAGTTGCCACATCATTCCTCAAATGCCCATTAATTCCAGCTGTCTTTCCTCATATTTCTTTCCTCAACATATCTGTCCTCCTTTATCCAACTGTTCTTCCTATTCCTGTCCCCACCCCACAAGTCCAACTGTAAAAATTCTTCTATTTTTCTGTCCCAGGGAGATTCATGTGTCTCCCTTAGCTCCGTCGCCTATACAAAACCTCTGGGTCAATGGATTATAGGTTGGTTATCATTTCTTTAATGGCTTATATTTACATATAAGTGGGTATATACCATATTTGTTTTTCAGAATCTGGATTACCTCACTTAGGATGATTTTTTCTAGTTCCATTTAAGTTTCCTCTGTAAAGAATTCTGTTTAGATCTATATTCCATTTTTAAATTGGGTTATTTGAGGTTTTCAATGTCTAGTTTCTTGAGTTCTTTATATCATTTTGGATATTGGTCCCTATTGGATGTGGAGCTGGTAAAAATCACTTCCTGTATTTCAAACTGCCACTTTGTCCTAATTATGGTGGCCACAGAATCTTTTCAGTTTCATGATATCCCATTTATTAATTATAAATATTTTTGCCTGTGTTATCAGTCTTCTCTTAAGAAAGTCTTCTTCTAAGACAAAAATCTCAGGTTATTATGGACTTTCTCTTCTGTGAGGCTCAATGTATCTGATTTTATATAGAAGTATTTGATCTATTTGGGCTTGAATTTTTTGTGAAGCAATAAGTACAATTCTGTTTTCATTATTCTACATGAAGACATAGAGTTTGATCAGTACCATTTGCAGAAGATGCTGTCTTTTATCCAGTAAGTATTTCTGACTTCTTCACAAATTATCAGACAACTATAGATGTATAGATTTATGTGTGTGTTTTCAATTCAATTTCAGTGATCAACATGTCTGTTTTTATGCCAATATCGTGTAATTTTTATTAAGATAGATAGATAGATAGATAAATAGATAGACAGATGGTTAGATAATAGAGATAGCGTAGATATAGATGATATCTAGAGAGAGAGAGAGAGATCACACATATATACTGAATATAAATATATACACATCTTAATAGTGTCAATGGTGGGCTCTCCCCCATGGCAGGGGTCTCAAGCTAGACCAGTCTTCTGTTTGCCTTTCTTCAATATCTGCTCTGACTTTATCCCTGTACACTTGCAGGCAGAACAGATTTTGGGTCTAAGGTTTTGTGGCTGGGTTGGTGGCCCCATCCCTTCATTGGCAGTCTTGCCTGCTTACAAGAGGTGGCCCTTTCAAGTACTATATCCCCTGTGGCTAGAAATATTAGCTAGGGTCACCCTCTTAGATTGCTGGGAGTCTCCCATGTCATAGTTTCCTAGTTCATCCCAGAGATGCCTCCCATCTATTCTGGTTCTTTGCCCAGTTCTCTCTACCTCCCACACTTGATCACACCTGTTGCCCTCCCCAATCCTTGTCCTACCTAGTACTCTACCTCCACGCATCCCCACCTCCACCCCACTGTCTATTTTATTTCCCCTTCTCACTGACATTTAAGCATTTTTCCTTAGGTCTTCCTTGTTACTTAGCTTCTTTGGGTCTGTGGATTATAGCATGATTATCCTGTATTTTATGGCTAATATCCACTTATATGTGAGTACATACCACGTGTGTCTTTCTGAGTCTCTGTTACCTCACTCAGGATAATATTTTCTAATTCCATTCATTTCTCTACAAACTTTATTATGTCATTGTTTTTAATAGCTGAATAGTGTTTAAATGTTTAAATATAGCACATTTTCTTTATGCATTCATTAGTTGAGAGACATTTTCTGGTTATTACAAATAAAGCTTCTATAAACATAGTTAAGCAAAGGTCCTTGTTGTGTGCTGCAGCATCTTTCAGTTATGTGGTCAATAGTGGTATAGCTGGGTCTGTGATTATCCACTTCAAAAAACATCAAATTAAACACACCCTATAAAAAAATAAGTCAGAGTTGGAAAGAATCATTTCTAAATCCACAGCCCTTGATGCTTACTAGCTATCATAAACATATTTGAAACTACAACTTGTATTCAAATTGCTTACAAGATAATTTTCTCCAAATTTTCACACACAAAGTAAAATTTGAAACAAACTTCTGCATTAATATAAAAAATAAAAACACATTTTTTAGGATGCAATGGCTTCATAACACATAATATCATAATGTTGAAAACGTCAAGTCAAACACAGTAGTGTGGGAATAATGAGTAGTTAATAGCTGCATATCCTATTCACATGGTGGGCTTTAATTCATGAAATGCTGATGAATATGAATGTGGCCTTTAAAAGGGGGTCACTGATCCCTAATTATACCTAAGTAGCAAGAGTTTCAAAAAAGCTTTCAATGATTGGCAGATCATATTTCACAAAATTCAGAATTTTTTATAGCTCCTAGGATTCCTTTCACACTCTCCATTTGCTACTATCATAAATCTGATATGGTAAATGCTATTTGATAAAATGTGTTTGTGGAAATTTTATATTCTGTGCAGATAATAAATTTTTAATATTCATCAAGAATCTTCAAGCTACTCTAAAAGATAGAAATGGATGGAACATTACCAAATTCATTCTATGAGGCCATAGTCACATTGATACCTAAACCTCACAAAGACTCAACAAAAAAAGAAAATTTCAGACCAATTTCTCTTATGAACATTGATGCAAAAATACTCAATAAAATACTTGCAAAATGAATACAAGAACATATCAAAGATATCATTCACCATGACCAGGTAGACTTCATTCCAGGCATGCAGGAATGGTTTAATATATGGAAATCCATCAATGTAATCCACCATATAAACAAACTGAAAATAAAAAGCCACATGATCGAGAGGATCCAAGATGGCGGCGAGCAGTGTGGACCGCGTTTGGAGGCTCCAGTGAACAATTCAGGGAATTGCACAGATTTCTGAGCCAGGAACACCGAGGTCCGAACATCACGGCAGCGGGAGTGCTCCACGGTTCGGAGGGACCAGGGTGCGGAGGACCTGCGTGCCCCTGCACACGGGAGGAGCGTGGTTTTTCTCTGATCGGAGCGGCAGCAGCAGAGGCGGCAGCACCAGCGGCACCAGCAGCGGCGGCTGAGGTTTGCAGCTCATAGCCTTCCGGTGGAGGCGATTGGTGTGGTGGCTGGTGGGAATTGCTGCGGGAGAGGGGACTCGGGGCAGGATTTGGGTCGCGTGGAGCCTTTGGACCCAGATTGGACTCGGCGGACAGTTCGGCCCCAGAGTCCCGGGTATTGGCCCGGCCCAGCAAACACTTCTGCCTGAGGCACTAACTCAGCATGGCCATAGCTCCCCTGCTGTGGCGCAGGCTTAGTTGAGCACGCTGCTCCACACTAGGCACTACCTCAGCTCAGCGGCAGCTCCCCTGCGGTGACACAGTCTGGGCGGAGCACTTGGTTTCACCACAGGCGCTAACTCAGAGCAGCCGCAGTTCTCCTGCTGTGGCGCAGGCTTGGTGACGTGCTCGGTTCCATCCTAGGCACTACCTCAGCTCAGCGGCAGCTCCCCTGCGGGGACACAGTCCGGGCGGAGCACTTGTTCCACCACTGGCGCTAACTCAGAGCAGCCACAGTTCTCCTGCTGTGGCGCAGGCTTGGTGACGTGCTCGGTTCCATCCTAGGCACCACCTCAGCTCAGCGGCAGCTCCCCTGCGGGGACACAGTCTGGGCGGAGCACTTGTCCCACCACTGGCGCTAACTCAGAGCAGCCGCAGTTCTCCTGCTGTGGCGCAGGCTTGGTGACGTGCTCGGTTCCATCCTAGGCACCACCTCAGCTCAGCGGCAGCTCCCCTGTGGGGACACAGTCCGGGCGGAGCACTTGTTCCACCACTGGTGCTAACTCAGAGCAGCCGCAGTTCTCCTGCTGTGGCGCAGGCTTGGTGACGTGCTCGGTTCCATCCTAGGCACCACCTCAGCTCAGCGGCAGCTCCCCTGCGGTGACACAGTCCGGGCGGAGCACTTGTTCCACCACTGGCGCTAACTCAGAGCAGCCGCAGTTCTGCTGTGGCACAGGCTGGACAGAGCTCTCGGTTCCACCAGCTCTAAGACTCTGGTTGGACACAGTGTACAGTTTGAATCCAGAATTCCTGGCTGAGATTGGTGGTCAGTTCGGGCCCTGAGTCAATAACTGACCACAGCACGCACTTTGGGCCAAAAGGCCCTAGTGGAGCTTGGTGCGTAGTCCCAGCCCAAAAATTCTGGCTGGGCCCTGTGTGCATTTTGGGCCCAAAATCCCTAGCTGAGCTTGGCAGACGGTTCTGGCCCTGAGAATCTAGCTGAGTTCTGCCCGTGGTTCGGTCCCAGTGCTCCTGGCTGGACTTGGCAGGGAACACAGAAGGCTGTGGATACCTTGGCCTGACCCAACGCTCATTCAGAGACCCAGAACAATTGCAGGATCCACAGCAGAGAGGGACTGAGGATCACTGGCTGTGAGAGACCAGAACAACAGGGCTAACCTCCTAACATCCACACCAGTGAAGCTTTGAGCTCGCAGCCTAGGGAAATCGTAAGAAAACAAGTGAATCTATCATCAGACACCCTCCATTCAACTCTGGAAGCTACCCAACAAAAACAAAGACGGCAAGATGTCTAAAGGACAACGAAAAAGCATACGCAAAAAACCCCAAAACAACATGGCGTCTCCAGTTTCCAGCTATCCCAAAGAAAACCACCCAGAGAACTCGAATACAACGGAAATACAAGAAAATGACCTCAAATCCTTAGTAATGAGGATGATAATGGAGGAAACAAATAAAATTCGTAATCAAATGCAGGAAGACGCAGACAAACAGGTGAGAGACATAAAAGAAGCACATAGAGTGGAACTGGAAAAATTGCAGGAAAATGCAAACAACCAGATGAAAGAAATAACTAAAACGGTTCAAGCTCTGAAGACCTATAAAGAGGCAATGGAAGAAACTCAGGAATATACAAAAAATCAGATGAAAGAAATCAAAAAATCAGTTCAAGATCTGAAAATGAAAATGGATTCAATGATAAACACACAGACAGAAGAAAAACGAGAACGTGAGACCTCAGAGAAGAAGGCGAGCAACACAGAGGTGAGCTTTTCTAACAGAATCCAAGAGATGGAAGAACGAATCTCAGGGCTAGAAGATACAATCACAGATATTGAATCAACCATTAAAGAAAATGCCAAATCTGGAAAACTCCTGACACAAAACATCCAAGAAATTAAGGACACCATGAAAAGAAGAAATTTGCGGATAATAGGCATTGAAGAAAGAGAAGACATCAGACTCCAGGGCCCAGAAACTATTCTCAACAAAATCATAGAAGAAAATTTCCCCAATCTAAAGAAAGAGATGCCTATAAACATACAAGAGGCCTACAGAACACCAAATAGAATTGACCAGAAAAGAAAAACTGCCCGCCACATAATAATCAAAACACAAAACATGCAGAACAAAGAAAAAATATTAAAAGCTGCAAGGGAAAAGGGCCAAATAACATTTAATGGTAAACCTATCAGAATTACACCTGACTTCTCAGCAGAGACCATAAAAGCCAGAAGGTCCTGGACAGAGATCCTGCAAACCCTAAGAGAACACAGATGCCAGGCCAGACTACTTTACCCAGCAAAATTATCAATAACCATTGATGGAGAAAACAAAATATTCCATGACAAAAACAAATTCAAACAGTACCTATCCACAAACCCAGCTTTACAGAAGGTACTAGAAGGAAAACTCCATCCCAAAGGGTCAAGCTACAACCAAAACTACCCAGGAAATAGATAACTATCCCATGGCAAAAACACAACTACACAAACGCTCGACTGGAAACAACATCAAAATTAAGACTCTTAACAGTCACTGGTCATTAATATCTCTCAACATCAATGGCCTCAATTCTCCAATAAAAAGACACAGACTAACCGAATGGGTACATAAACAAGACCCAACATTCTTCTGCATCCAAGAAACACATCTCACCCATAATGAAAGGCATTACCTCAGGGTAAAAGGTTGGAAAAAAATATTCCAAGCAAATGGTCACAAGAAGCAAGCAGGTGTAGCCATTTTAGTATCGAACAAAATAGACTTTCAACCAAAATTAATCAAAAGGGATGAGGAAGGACACTTCATACTCATCAAAGGTAAAGTCAACCAAGATGACATCACAATTCTGAACATCTATGCTCCCAATACAAGGGCACCCACATATGTAAAAGATCTCCTAAAAAAGCTTAAACCACACATCGATCCCCACACAATAATAGTGGGAGACTTCAACACCCCACTCTCACTGAAGGATAAGTCATTGAAACAGAAACTAAGCCGAGAAATAACATCATTAACCAATGCCATGGGTCAAATGGATCTAACAGATATCTATAGAACCTTTCACCCAAACAAGAAAGAATACACCTTCTTCTCTGCACCCCATGGAACCTTCTCCAAAATTGATCACATCGTAGGTCACAAAGCAAGCCTCAACAGATACAAGAGGATTGAAATAATACCTTGTATCCTATCAGATCACCATGCTCTTAGGCTGCAATTCAACAACAACAGAAATAACAAAAAGCCTACACGTTTGTGGAAACTAAACAACTCTCTGCTAAATGACACCTGGGTCAGGGAAGAAATAAAGAAAGAAATCAAGGAGTTTCTGAAATTCAATGAAAATGAAGAAACAACATACCCAAATTTGTGGGATACATTGAAAGCAGTGCTAAGAGGAAAATTCATAGCACTAAGTGCCTTTAAAAAGAAATTGGAAACATCGCACATAAGCATCTTAACAACACAACTGGAAGCCCTAGAAAAAAAAGAAGCAGAAACACCCAAGAGGAGTAGACGCCTGGAAATTATCAAACTCAGGGCTGAAATTAACAAATTAGAAACTAAGAAAACAGTCCAAAGAATCAACAAAACCAAAAGCTGGTTCTTTGAGAAAATCAACAAGATAGACAGACCATTAGCCAAACTAACTAAAAGGCAGAGAGACAGTATTGAAATCAACAAAATCAGAAATGAAAAGGGAGACATAACAACAGACACTGAAGAAATTCAAAGAATCATAAGATCCTACTTTGAAGGCATATACGCCACAAAATTTGAAAATCTAAGGGAAATGGACGATTTTCTTGATCAAGTTCACTTGCCAAAGTTGAGTGAAGAACAGATAAACAAGTTAAATAGTCCCATTTCCCCGACAGAAATAGAAGCAATCATCGATGGTCTCCCAACCAAAAAAAGCCCAGGGCCAGATGGTTTCAGTGCAGAATTCTACCAGACCTTTAAGGGCGAGCTAATACCGATACTCTTCAAGCTACTCCAAAAGATAGAAATGGATGGAAAATTACCAAATTCATTCTATGAGGCCATAGTCTCATTGATACCTAAACCTCACAAAGACTCAACAAAGAAAGAGAATTTCAGACCAATTTCTCTTATGAACATAGATGCAAAAATACTAAATAAAATACTTGCAAAACGAATACAGGAGCACATCAAAGATATCATTCATCATGACCAAGTAGGCTTCATTCCAGGCATGCAGGGATGGTTTAATATACGGAAATCCATCAATGTAATCCATCATATAAACAAACTGAAAATAAAAAACCACATGATTATCTCCTTGGATGCAGAGAAAGCATTTGATAAAATTCAACACCCATTCATGTTTAAAGTTTTAGAGAGATCGGGGATACAAGGCACTTTCCTCAACATAATAAAGGCTATATACAGCAAGCCAATAGCCAAAATCAAAGTAAATGGTGAGATACTCAAGGAAATTCCTCTCAAATCGGGAACAAGGCAAGGCTGCCCACTCTCTCCATATCTCTTCAATATAGTACTCGAAGTTCTAGCCAGAGCAATAAGACAACAAAAGGAGATCAAGGGGATCCAAATGGGAAAGGAGGAAGTCAAATTATCCCTCTTTGCAGATGATATGATAGTGTACATAAGTGACCCTCAAAACTCCACCAGAGAACTCCTAAAGCTGATAAACACCTTCAGCAAATTGGCTGGATACAAAATTAACTCAAAAAAGTCTGTAGCCTTCCTATACACAAATGACAAGCTTGCAGAGGAAGAAATTAGGAAAACCACACCCTTCACATTAGCCACAAGCAATATAAAATATCTAGGAGTTACCCTAACTAAGCAAGTGAAGGACTTGTATGAAAAAAAATTTCAAAACTCTGAAGAAAGAGATTGAAGATGACCTGAGAAGATGGCGTGATCTTCCTTGCTCATGGATCGGGAGAATTAACATAGTAAAAATGGCCATCCTACCAAAAGCAATCTACAGATTCAATGCAATCCCTATCAAAATAACTACACAATTTTTTAAAGACATTGAAAGTTCAATTCTGAACTTCATATGGAAAAACAAAAAACCCAGAATAGCTAAAACAATCTTGTACAATAAAAGATGCTCCGGAGGAATCTCCATACCTGATCTCAAACTGTACTATAAAGCAATAGTACTTAAAACAGCATGGTACTGGCACAGCAACAGGCTGGTTGATCAGTGGAACCGAATCGAAGACCCAGATATGAATCCACACACATATGGTCACTTGATTTTTGACAAAGAAGCCAAATCCATTCAATGGAAAAAGGATAGCATCTTCAACAAATGGTGCTGGTCTAACTGGAGGTCTATGTGTAAAAAAATGAAACTGGACCCATATTTGTCACCTTGCACAAAACTCAAATCCAAGTGGATTAAAGACCTCAACATAAAACCAGAGACACTAACTCACTTAGAAGAAAAAGTGGGAAAGAGCCTGGAACATATTGGCACAGGAGACAACTTCCTGAACAGAACACCAACGGCCCAGGCCTTAATGTCAACCATTAATAAATGGGACCTCATGAGGATGAGAAGCTTCTGTAAGGCAGGAGACACTGTCAAGAGAACAAAGCGACAGCCTACAGACTGGGAAAAGATCTTCACCAACCCTACATCTGACAAAGGTCTAATATCCAAAATATATAAAGAACTCAAGAAATTAAATACCACCAAACCGAATAACCCAATTGAGAAATGGGGCTTGGAACTAAACAGAGAATTCTCAACAGAGGAGTATCAAATGGCTGAGAAACACTTAAAGAAATGCTCAACCTCCTTAGTCATCAGGGAAATGCAAATCAAAACAACTCTGAGATTCCATCTTACACCCATCAGAATGGCTAAGATCAAAAATTCAAGCGACACCACATGCTGGCGAGGATGTGGGGAGAGAGGAACACTCCTTCATTGCTGGTGGGAATGCAAACTAGTACAGCCACTTTGGAAATCTATCTGGTGCTATCTCAGAAAAATGGGAATAGGGCTTCCTCAAGACCCAGCTATCCCACTCCTTGGAATATACCCAGAAGATGCTCCAGCACACAACAAGAAAATTTGCTCAACCATGTTCATAGCAGCCTTATTCATAATAGCCAGAACATGGAAACAGCCTAAGTGTCCCTCAGTAGAAGAGTGGATAAAGAAACTGTGGTACATATACACTATGGAATACTACTCAGCTATTAAAAACAAGGAATTCCCGAAATTTGTGGATAAATGGATTGAGCTAGAAATGATCATAATGAGTGAGTTAACCCAGAAGCAGAAAGAATCAAATGGTATATACTCACTTATATCTGCATACTAGCCCAAGGGGCATGTCCCACGAAAGCCTTCACTTACCAGGAAACTGGGACAGAGGGGAAGGCATCCTATTGGGACTCTAAATGAGAGACACATGGGAGAACAGCAAAATAAAAGGATCCAGAGGGTCCTAGAAATCTACAAGTAGAACAATATGATAGGCAGATTTGGGCCCAGGGGTCCCGCTCAAACTAAGGCACCAGCCAAGGACAATACAGGAGGTAAACTTTAAACCCCTTCCCAGATCTAGCCAATGGTCAGAATATTCTCCACAGTTGAGTGGAGAGTGTGATACGACTTTCTCACATACTCTGGTGCCTCACATTTGACCATGTCCCCTGGAGGGGGAGACCTGGTGGCACTCAGAGGAAGGACAGCAAGTAGCCAAGAAGAGACTTGATACCCTATGAGAATATATAGGGGGACGTAATCCCCCTCAGGAACAGTCATAGGGGAGGGGAATAATGGGAAAATGGGGGGGGGGGAGGAATGGGAGGATACAAGGGATGGGATAAACATTGAGATGTAACAAGAATAAATTAATAAAAAAAAAAAAAACTAAAAAAAAAAAAAAAAAAAAAAAGCCACATGATCATCTCCTTAGATGCAGAGAAGGCATTTGATAAAATCCAACACTCATTCATGTTTAAAATTTTGGAGAGATCAGGGATCCAAGGCACATACCTCCACATAATAAAGGCTATATACAGCAAGCCAATAGCCAAAATCAAAGTAAATGGTGAGTTACTCAAGGAAATTCCTCTGAAATCGGGAACAAGGCAAGGCTGCCCACTCTCTCCATATCTCTTCAATATAGTACTGGAAGTTCTAGCCAGAGCAATAAGACAACAAAAGGAGACCAAGGGGATCCAAATGGGAAACGAGGAAGTCAAATTATCTCTATTTGCAGATGATATGATAGTGTACATAAGTGACCCCCAAAATTCCACCAGAGAACTCCTACAGCTGATAAACACCTTCAGCAAATTGGCAGGATACAAAATTAACTTCAAAAAGTCAGTAGCCTTCCTATATACAAATGACAAACAAGCAGAGGAAGAAATTAGGAAAACTACACCCTTATTAAGCACTTACATTTTTTCACACACCATTGAGAGTATTCACTGAAAAAAAATCCTTCTAGGAGAATCCCACTGTCCTGTTTATTAGCTTTACAAAGGCAGTAAATTCCAGCTAAACATTCATCCACTGATTTTGGATTTTTTTTTATTCATTTATTCTTGTTACATCTCAACGTTTATCCCATCCCTTGTATCCTCCCATTCCTCCCCCCCCCCCCCCCATTTTCCCATTATTCCCCTCCCCTATGACTGTTCCTGAGGGGGATTACCTCCCCCTGTATATGCTCATAGGGTATCAAGTCTCTTCTTGGCAACCAGCTGTCCTTCCTCTGAGTGCCACCAGGTCTCCCCCTCCAGTGGACATGGTCAAATGTGAGGCACCAGAGTACGTGAGAAAGTCATATCACACTCTCCACTCAACTGTGGAGAATATTCTGACCATTGGCTAGATCTGGGTAGGAGTTTAATGTTTACCACCTGTATTGTCCTTGGCTGGTGCCTTAGTTTGAGCGGGACCCCTGGGCCCAAATCTGCCTATCATATTGTTCTACTTGTAGGTTTCGGGGAGGGCATCCTATTGGGACTCTAAATGAGAGATGCATGGGAGAAAAGCAAAATAAAAGGATACAGAGGGTCATCCACTGATTTTGTAATGTGCCAACAGGAAACAATATCAGATAAGCCATTTCTTATATGTGGAGAACTGATGATGCATGTTGAAGACAAAGAAATATTCACTAATATTTAACATTTTTCTGTGTAAATAAGGAAGAATATGGTAAGGCCATTTTCTACTTATGCTTCAGAGTAGAACAGAGAGACATAGGAAATCTTCCTCAATGGCCAGGAGCCAAAACATAATGAGAAGAAAAGCACCACTGAGAAAAGTGAAAACTAAGAAGACAGCTTTCAGGACAATATTATTGCTGTGACATGTTCATCCATGCAAGTCGCCTGAAAAGAAATGGGATACTGTGGACTACTTCCATTGCTGCTCAGTGCCCACAGCATGGGGAAAAAGTCATCAAGCAGGATTCCTTTCCAGATGACCAAACATGAAGGGATCACAGCATAAACACTTTAATTTAGACTTGTCATACTTTGGTTTTGGTTTATTTTTAAACAATATTTAAATTGCTTTTTGAAAATTGCATACAATGTATTTTGAGCATATTAGCCTCCTCCTACAACTAGTGTTATATAACTATCCTATCCTTTCTCCCATCAATTATCACTCACCTTTGTGCTGTTGTTACTTCTTGTTTCTCCTCATCTTTATTATTTTCCATTTAGTTTAGGTTGTCTATTCGGGGGAGTTCAGTCTTCACTGGAGTGAGTTTGAGGAGTAGTCACATTAAAGATAACTGATTTTCTCTCAGCAGTTAACAAATACCAACAGCCCCTCAGCTAGTAGTCAGATTTCATATGTACCTTCTCTTGTCTTTGCTAGATTTTGTGTGGCTTAAGCTTATACAGATCTTAGGCATCCTGCCAAAAATTGCTATGAGTTCATAAGTACAATTTGCTTTGTTGTATCCAGTTAACACTGTTTCCTAGATGTTATCAATCTTTCTGTGCCCTCTTCTCTGAATATCCATGAACCTTGAGGATAAGGCTACTCTTGTGTTAAACTCAAACAAGACAAAAATATTAGCTCTATATAGTTTCATATTCTCTGTCCTGTGGCCAGTTGCAGAGATCTCAGTGTTAACTGTCATGTACTAGAAGGGTAAGCTTCTCAGATGAGGGTTAAGGTATGGTCTCATCTATGGGTATAGCAAAGCCATTGGGTGTCATTTTAATTCTATATGATTTCAGCAGACTAATATTATTGGGTTCTCATGTAGGATATGTGACCTCTCAAGTCACGATTCTTGGTTTCTTTCATAGTGCCAACACTGGTTCCATCTCATAGATCAGGTCTTAGAACCAATCAGAGCACGGTTAATTACTCACTTAATATTCATGCCACTATAGGATCTGTGAACATATCTTATCAGGCTAGTTGTTGTAGCTTCCTAGTGAAGCTGGGTGAAATTGATGGGCACTTTTCTCCTCTGGTAGTAGGGATGTCAGTTTCCAGCACTTTGAAATCTAGCAGTATGAGTGAAGTTTCAACCTGAGTACCAGCTTAATTTCTTCAAGTTCTCTATGAATACTGTGTGATGTCTTCAGAAATAGGGTCAGGCTCTTGAGGGTATCCAACAATAGTGGCAATATTCTGCAATGTTTGCAGATTGTGGTGGTTTTAATGAGAATGGCCATCATAGACTAATAGATTTGAACATTTGGCCAACAAGGAGTGGCACTAGTGAATCTACTCAACTTAATGCCTTGTCACTCAGAAGCTTTTTTTCAATTCACAGGTATAGAATTTTGTATATAGATATAAAATAAGTTTAATTTTAGATACAGGGTTATAGAATTTATATATAGGATTATTCTTCACACATTTTTATATATTTCTACTCTAATATGTGATATTGTACCCACATAACTCAGTTATAATGCAAGATTTACTTCCAATACTATGAAATTGTTATTGCAGGCTGTTTAGGATAAATAAGTTACACAAGTTAGTTGATCAAATCATGGTCATGTCACTGTTGCCTTAGAATCCAGATGTAGAACTCTCAGCTACATCTTCAGCACCATGTGTTCCTATGTCCTACCATGTTCCCTTGCCATGATGATAATGGACTAAAACCTCTGAGACTGTAAGCAAGTCTCAATTAATTGTCTCATGAGAGTTGTCATGATCACAGAGTCTCTTCACAGAGATTGAACACTAGTTGAGGCAGAGATTTGTGGGATCTCATTTTCCAACAATTGACAAAGTAACCCATTCCTGTAACTTGATGGTTTAAGCAGATTTTATCCCTCTCCATATTCCCTCCTCTAGCCTGATCTAACATGTGCAACTCGAATCGGGTCCACTGTAACATTTCTCTTTCACTGTTTCTTTTCAACCCTGCACAGCACTGTGTTTTGTCTGTTCCTTCTTGTAGCTTCCCACTTAACTGTGGTACCTCGTTGTTTTCAAACACACACCCAAATGTTCGACTTTAACAATAAAGACTCAGGATCCAGATGCTGGGGTGAAAGCCTACTACCAGCTCAGAGAGGAAAAGTACCCAGGTGACCTTCCCTTCCTACTCAACCAACATCCAAGAGCAAAAAAGCCCCTTTTCCTTCCTCACGCTGACATAAATCTCTTCAAACTGAATGTCCCTCCTGTCTACTTACTGTGTGTCTCTCTATCCATCCTCCAGACTTCTCACTCTCTATGGTTTTTTTTTTCTAAGTTCACTCCTTGGTAACTGGTTGCTTGTTCTGCCTCTTGACCTATGGTTGACTTTATTTAAACCTGTTTTCAGAAAGCTCTTGGGTTAAAGGTATGTGCTAGAGCTGAGTCATACGACAACTAGAAGCAGGTTTTTCCAATACACATTCTCAAGGTTCACAGTGTGAATAAATATCCTGCAACAATCCTTTACTAAGTTTCTGACTTTTATGAGTATTACGAATAAAACACTCTACAAACAAAAGAAAACATGTGACATTTGGTTTCTTGGACTGAGCCAGAATGATTGTTTACAGCTATATCCATTTAATACGAGTTACACAATTTCATCTTTAACAACTGGAAATATTCAATTGTGTAAATGTATGACATTTTTTGTCTTCTATTCATTAGGTGCTACACATGTAGGCTGTTTCTATTTACTGGCTGTTGTGAATAGAGCAGCAGTAAGAGTCTCTACAGTAAGATATTAACTTTGTGTGTGTGTGCCCAAGACTGCAATAGCAGGATCATGTAGTAGCTCTTTTTCAAGCTTTTTGAGGAAACTCTACACTGAAGTCCTTAGTGCTTCTACCAGGTTACACTCCCACCAACAGAGAGTAAGTGTTCTACTTTCCACACTCAGTGACAATATCTTAAGGCGTTTTGACCTTTCCCATTCTAACTGGGGTAAGATAGAATCTAAACGTAGTTTTAGCTTGCATTATCCTGATACATAAAGATGTTGAGCATGTTTTAAAATGTCTACAAGCTATGTGTATGTCATTCATCTTTTGAAAACTGTTTTGTTACTCATTCCATTTCCTCGTTTGATGATTTTATTGATGTCTACTGTTCTGGGTTCTTTGTACATTCTTGTCAGTTTTATAGTAGATAAAGAAATTGTTCTCATTCTGTAGGCATCATTTGATGTACAAAAGCACTTTTGTTTAATGTGGTCTCATTTGTTAATAGTTGGTTTTAAGGCCTATGGTACTAACTGTTCAGAAAATCCTTTCCAGTGTTTAAGTCCAGGGCTTTCCTTGTTTTCTCCTTTTATCAGACTCAGGGTATCGAGTTTTATGAGGACTATGATCAATTTAAGGGTGAGTTTGTGAAGGATGAGAGATGATTTATTTCAGTTTCATGTTTCTACATATAGCTATGCAGTTTGACCACTACTAATTTTTGGAGATACTATCTTTTCTTCAGTGTGTATTATTTGATCCTTTGTTGAAAACAGTTGAGTGGAGGTATGCAGAATTATATCTGGGCTCTTAATTCTATTCTACTGATCAAGTCTTTGTTAACGCCAGTACTGTATTTTACTTATCACTATAGGTCTGTAGTGTAGTCAGGAAAGGTGCTGATACCTCCAGTGGTTGTACTATTATTCAGAAATATTTTTGTCTATTCTGAGTTTTCAATCTTCAACTGAAATTTAACATTAATTTTTTTCAATTGTTGTGAAGAATTGAGTTGACATTTTCATAGGCATTGAAATGAATATGTGAGTTATTTTTTAGTTGTTTTTGGTGGCATGGCTGTTTTCACAGTATTCATTCTATTAATTCATTGCTATATGTAATCCATCTTCTGCTATATTTTTCAATTTTTTTTCAGTGTCTTAATTGACATTTATACAAAGATTTCACCACTTTTGTTAGAGTTAGTCAAAAGTTTTTTGGGGGGGAGTATTGTGATTGGCATTGCCTCCTTGATTTTCTTATCAGTATACAATATACAAATGTTGCTGTTTTGTATATTAAGTTTGTATCCTGCTACTTTGCTAAGTATATTTATCAGCTCTGGGCATTTTCTTTAGGACAAATGTTCTCAACCTGTGACTCACAACTCCCTTGGGGATTCAATGACCTGTTCACAGGGGTTGTAGATCAGATATCCTGCATATCAGATATTTATACTATAATCATAATAGCAAAAAATGAAAGTTATAAAGTAGCAACAAAAATAATTTTTGTAGTTGGACTCACCACAACATAAGGAATTAGATCAAATGGTCACAGCATTAGGAAGGTGAATACCTACTGATTTGGGGCTTTTTATGCATAGAATCATATCAGATGCAAATAATGATAACTTGGCTTCCTATTTTTCTATTTGTATTCACTTTATCTCCACATGAATTAATGTTTTAGTTAAAACTTCAAGTACTCTATGGAACAGTATGAGGGGGAATGAGCATCATTGTCTTTGTCCTTTCCAATTGGAAATGCTTAAAATTACCATCCATTTAGCATAATGTTTGCTGTGGGCTGGTGTGCATTGCCTATATTCAGGAAGTGTATATAGGTCTTTCCAAACACCATGACCAGTAGAATGTGGAATTGTGTGAAGCCACATAACTCAGTAGCTGGTATTGGTTCAAACTCTGAAAGGCAAACACTGGGTGGTTTATTTTGGACACAACACAACTTTGTAAATAGATTTCCTGATGATAACTAATTCAATCCCATGTGTACAGCAAAGCTTAGGACATGATTTTATTGAAACTCTTTCCAAAGCACATGTGACTGTTTCCATAAAGATGTGTTCTATTGACTGAGAAACAATGCTCAAGATAAAAGTCTATCGAGAATGAATGAGATAACCACAAGCATCTCGGCGGGCCAGGTATGGCCTGGCCCTACAGACAGAGCAGAAGTCACCAGGCTGTTAACTACTTCCACTCTGTTTGTCAAGTACATGTGACAGCACCCATAAGAGTGGGTTCTACTGAGTTAGAAACAATGCCCAAGATAACTGTCCAAGGATGATGACTGAGTTAAACAGAAGTGTCTGAGTCAGCCAGATGTGGCCCACTCTTACAGAGAGCACAGAGGTCCCACATCCATTCCCAACCATCTGGGCAGGAAAACAGGTTATATACATCTCTCCCTTTGAAGAGACAAATCTGTATGCTTAAGAGTCCTGATTCCCTTAGAGCTTTTCTGTGAAATATGTTGAAATATGCCCTACACATCCCTAGATTCTGCAAATCTTTCAACATGAGGAATGCTGAATTTTGTCAAAAGCCTTTTCTCCATCTAATGGCATAGCCATGTGGTTTTTGTCCTTGAATCTGTTTATATAATGGGTTACATTTATGGTTTATATATGTTGACACGTTACTACATCTTTGGGATGAAGTTGGCTTGATTATGATGGATAATTTTATGTGCTCTTGAATTAAGTATAAAAGTATCTTATTGAGAATTTTTGCATCTGTGTCATTAGAGACATTAGGTAATATTTTCTTATTAGGTCTTTGACTGGTTTAGGTGTTAGAGTAATACTGGCTTCACAAAAATAATTCATTAATGCCTTTTCTTTTTTATTAATTTATAAAATAACTTGAGTACTGATATTAGTTCTTCTTTCAAGGTCTGGTAGAATTCTGTAATGTAATCTGGACTGGGATTTTATAAGTGGAAGACTTTTATTATTTAATTCACCCTGATTTAATTTTGGTAAGTCATACATACCTAGAAATTCATACATTTCTTTTGTGTTTTCCAGTTTGTTAGAATGCAGATTTTTAGTGAATGTCCTTATGATTATCTGAGTTTCTTCAGTATCTGTTGCAATATCTCACATCTCTGATTTTATTAATATGGATCTTCTTTGTCTTTATTATAGTTAATTTGGTTGGAAGCATTTCAATCTTATTACTCTTTTCAAAGAACTGAATCTATGCTTCATTGATATTGATTCTTTGTACATACATGTATATATTTCACTTGTATTTCATTAATTTCAGCACCAATATTTTTTACATTTTCCTATCTACTCTTTTCTTGGTGTTGTTTTTTAAAGTCCTTTGGTAAAACATTAAGTTAGTAATAAAGACTCTAATTTTTGATGAAGGTACTTATTGCTAAAAAATTTTCTCTTACGACTTTTTTTCATTTTGTCTCTTGGGACTTTGATATGCTGTATTTTCATTTTAATTGAATTTTAGGAATTTTAAAATTTCCTTCTTGACTTCTATCTTGACCTGTTATTTTGCTTCAATATTGTTTCATTTAGCTTCCATGAGTATGTATATTTTCTATTGTTATTGATGTCAAGATTCATATGTTTTAGTAAAGCAGACATTACTTTTCTACATTTTTTGAAACTAGCTTTGTGTTCTAAAATAATTGACTCTGGAAAACATTCTGAGGGCTTCTGAGAAGTGTATATTTTAGTGTCTGGGTGCAATGTTTCAAAAATGTGTTAGAAAATTTGATTTATGATGCAATTCAACCCCAAAATTTCTCTTTTTAGTTTTTTCTGTGTGGTCAAAGTGGAGTATTATATTTACCCACCATGATAGAGTCAATCAGTGATTTTTAGATCTGTAGTGTTTATGTTATGAATATGAGTGTCCTTGGCTTTAGTGCATATGTTTAGAATTATATTGTCTTTTGTGGATCTTTCCTTTGATAAGCTTAAATAAGTTCTCTATTTTTTTTCTGACTAGTTTTGGTTTAAAGTCTATTTTTTGCCAGATATTGGAATAACTATGGCTTATTGATTGCTTATTTAATTTAATTAGAATAACTTTTCCATTCTTTTACTGATGGTGAGTTGTTCTTCCTGGAGTATTGAAAAGATGATTCCGCTTTCTATTCCAGTCTGTTAATCTGTGTCTTTTTTATTGGGGAAAGAGAGATGAGTTAATACTGAGAGCTATTATTAGTAGTGTTTATTAATTTCTGTTATTTTTGTTGTGGAGCTGTTTTCTTAGGCTTCTTTTATGTAATTGTTCTGTAGTTATATATTCCATGTGAACTGAGGGTATGTTCACTATTTTCAGACAAAAGCATCCCTTAGCATCCTCTGCCTAGCTGGCTTTATGGGCATAAATTCCTTTCATCTATAATTGCCATAGATTTTCTTTCTTTTTCTTTTGAATTACAGCTGATATTTTTGATAGACATAGTAGTTTGGGCTTCTGAGAGCCTGCCAAGTGTGCCTGCCCCACTGATCCTGGTATTCAAGTCTCCAACTCCAGCAGAAATTCCCTCAGAACCCCCAGGTCAAGACTGTCAGAGAAGCAAGTAGGTCAGCAAATCAGGTAGGCAGGCATCAGATCTCCACTCTCCTTCTCTCCCCTAAATCCAATCCCTGAGTCTGAGCTCAGCTCTGTAACAAATTACTTGTGGCTTCTTTTCACTCTTTGACCTAGGGGACTGACAGATCCCCGTGAAAGACTATGCTTTCATCTTACCTTTGGAACCACTCACTTCCCATACCCCATCCTTTCCTTCTTTCTTTTTTTGTTTCTTTCTGTTTGTTTGGTTTGGGGTTTTAAGAGACAGGGTTTCTCTTACAGTTCTCACTGTCCTGGACATCTTGAAGACCTGGATGGCTACGAACTCAAAGAGCCTGTCTCTGTCCCAAAGTGCTGGGATTACTGGCATGCACCACCACACCTGACCTCCCATCCTTATTTCTAGGTGTGAGCTCCCTATAACTAGAAACTCCCAGTGGCCACATGTACATGATTCCAGAAGATTTTCCTACCAGGAAACACACAAGCACCACACCCTTATAAGAGACAGAGAGGGCAATAAAAACCAAAGAGGAAGGAAGACACCTAAGAAAGACAATTCCAAATATCAGCACCTAGAATTACAGTCACACCAAATCTTGATGGCTGGAAAAAAAAAACCATAATCATTAACAGCTAGAACAGTATTACTCCAATAAAGCCCAGCAGCCAGCCCCGGAGGAATGAAGTACAGCTGAAGCAAAAGACATGGACTTCAAAATAGCTTTCCTGAATGTGTTAAAGGCCCTTAAAAGGAAAACGAGTGAGCCTATTAAAAAGTCTATGAAAGCAAAAACAAACAGTAGAATAAAATAAAGAAAACAGTTAAAAACAGGAGCATGGAAATAGAATCAACACAGAAAAGCAAAACTGAGGGAAAGCTGGAAATAAAAAGTTTAGAAACTTAAACAGGAACTTCAGAGGTAAGCCTCATCAACAAAATACAAGAAAAAAAGTCTAGGCCTAAGAAACATCTAGGAAACCTTGAAAACTATGAAAAGGCAAAATCTAAGAATAATAGAAATAGAAGATGGAGAAACCCGGACAAAAGGTACAGAAAATATTCTTAAGAAAAACCATAGAAGGAAATTTTCTTAACATAAATAGATATAGAAAACATTGAATTCAGTCACCCACAGTCAGAACCACCAAGGACAAAACTCTATCACTCCTAGAGATGGCTAGATTCTTGCACTATTTGATCATCTCTCTCTCTTCTCATTCCCCCTTTATATGAGATGGCCCTCTGTTCCTCACAGGAGCCCCTCTCTGAGCCCATTGCCGAGCACTTTTGTAAGCTTCAGCAGGCCCTCCTTTAGGCTATAACCCTACCTTTTCCAGATATGACTTGCCCCTTCTCACTCCATATCAGAGATGGAGAAACATGGCCTCAGAGTCCTGGGTCATCAACCATGGCATTCTTTTGCTCCCTTCACACATTTTTCACACACACACACAAAAAAAAAATTAGACCATATAATCCAAGAATGGTCACCTTGCCTGTGTTCTCTTGCCACAGCTGAACTTCTTATATGTGAATTTTAAAAAGGTTAACCTTCAAGTCACCCACTGTTGTCTTCTCTTTTCATCATCTATCCCATCTTTCGTACAAGGGCTCCCAAACCCTATGCCCTTCCTGAGTTCTCTTTCTTCTGGTAGTATTAGCAGAAAGTGTCACATTCACCATTTGGCCATGCAAGTTCTCTTGACTCAAGCTGTGGGTTTGAATCTCTTAAGGTGTGTACAGATCATTTGTTTTCACTACCTTCTGCTACCTACCATGTTTGGATCAAAATTCTAGATTCTACCTCCTCCGCCACTTCTTGTTTCTGCTTGCTTTAACTTTTCATCTCATCTCAACTACTTGCTAAGTGCCCTCTCTCTGAATACTGGAGCCTGCTGTGCCTTCTAAGACCAGGCAATTCTCTAGTTATTAAGATGCCTGCTCCTTTTTCTCTATTGGAACCCTACCTATTTCTTTCCTTCCTCCCCACTAGGAGCTGCCCAGTTAAGTCCACAGCTTCCTAATGTCATTCCTCCCTCGGCAACCTTGTCCCTCCTGTCTTTCAGATCCATCCTGGAAATCACACCGCTTCTCTCTCTATGCCTTCTGGGATTTTCTCTTGCCTTTTCCACTCTCCTATGATCCCAGTTGGAGCTATAGAGTCTCCCTTCAGTAGAGTTTGCTTTCTGAACATGCCTCTGCTTCTTCAAAAACTCAGATTTTATTAGAGCCTCAGGCTGTTACTACAAACAGCTTGGCCTTGGTGTCCTTTCGTGTTTCCCAGGAGTCCTAGACATCACCACCCAAAAATGTGAGTTTCTCCAGAGGAGGGTCAGAAGAGCTTCCAGCTGGAAGAGGGTGAAGTTCAGGTCCAAAGGATCTGCCTCTCACAGGAACACTAGTGTCTGGGCCAAGAAGGTGGAACATGGATCAGAGATACAGGCCAGAAGATCTCTAGTTCAGCCAGAGGTGCAAGAAAAATGGTTTCTCAGCAATAAGTGTAACTGTACTTTTATCTAGGCTGCCAGCACCAGGTCATCTGGCACCAGGGAGATCAGAGCTCCAAAATCTGAGCCAGGCAGCAACGAGATCCCAGCCTGACTTGAGTGAGTCAGTAGCTGCTTCGAGAATAGCCAGTAACAGAATCTCAGAGCTCCAAAACCGAGAGGCCATGGCAGGAACGTGGTTTGATTCCAGCAGACAGAATGGCTGCTTCAAGAACAGCCATCTCTCTTTTGCAGATGGACACTGCAGTGGAGGGAGCAGCGAGAGAAAGATGATGACCATGATCTTCATTGACACTGGTGAATGGCCCAAGTTCACAAAGGTCAGCAGTCAGTGGCTGCCTGACCCGCAGTCAAGCCCAGGGATCCAGGGGTGAATTCTTCAGGGAGAAGGAGAGCCCTGCCCGCCCTTCCGCCCCCCAGTAAGGATGAGTCTCATATGGTCATGGTGGAGGAATGGAGTAAGAGAGCATTTATTTCATGAATCGGAGACATTTTAAACCTTGAGCAGTGGGAGGGGTTTCAGAGATGAATGTTTTTAATTTGCTAGTGCTAGAATTGCCAGGGATACTTCATTTATACGTGCAGCACAGTCCTATCATAAGAAGGAAATTACAATACTCAATTATCCTATGGGAAGCAGGGAATGGGGTAAGAACTACAGGTATGGTTAGAGGTATGGAAAAAAGTCATTGGTTAAAAGATAAGGTACCAAGACATATTAGCATGGGAGAAGAGCAGAGGTATTTCTAGGATTCCTCAGGTGCACACTGAATGGATTTCTTATTAGAAAAGGTTTGGGCCTACAATCTTCCTGAGAGTTATGTGACACTCCTTAGAGGGTCTGGGGTTTCCTCAGATCAAGCAGAGGAGAGAACTCCATCTTTTTAGCACCAAGTTCAGGGACTTCCCT